>NC_090933.1:318441903-319691903 GCF_040938575.1 Ambystoma mexicanum
ATAGACATAACGTACAAAATAAAAGACAATGGCCCTCATTACGACCCTGGCGGATTTTTTCCGCCAGCGACGGACTTTCCGGCCATGGCGCAAAGTCCCTTTACGCCATGGCGGATGGCGGACTTACCGCCCCATTCCGAGGTCGGCGGGGCGGTAAGTCCCCATTGACCCATTTACCCTTCCCCATTCCCATTTCGGCCCCATAGGGCTCAATGGGAGTGGGGAAGGAGTTAATTACGCCACCGTAAAATACGGTGGCGTAATTAACACCAAGGTCCCAGAGCGCCATGGATTTTTCCGCCCGCAAAAAGCGGGCGGAAAAATGACCATGGCGCTCCAGGAACTCGTAGTTGGCGGTAAGGGGTCCGCGCAGCTAACGCTGGCGCAGACCCCTTAGCGCCAGGGTCGTAATGAGGCCCAATGAAGATTTGAAATGGTTCCAATTAGCTCTCTACCTTATAGCAGAAAACAAATACAACATTACTGACCCCTTAATGCTTTGCAATTACTGCACTGCAAATCTTGACAACAACCAAACACCTTCACATGCTATCACAAATAACTTGGAATTATTCCCACTACCAAAACCCCTGCAACAACTAAATTTATATGAGAGCGTCATAATTCAAACATTGCACCCATTTCAAGCAATAATAGGTTTCCAATCAAAAACAGCAAAATTACCTCCCTCTGAATTAGTCAAAGGCATTCGTGGCAAAGACGTTTATTTACCTTTAGATCTCAAAGAAAATGTGCACACTCTAGGAGTGCAATAGATCAATCTTTAATTGTCGTAGTAAATGGCGTACCTACAAAAGACAAAAAAAATTGGCAACAACTTGTGGATTTACATAAACTTAGACAAGCCCTGCAACATCTAAAAAACAACAATGAATACTACAAAGAAGTTAATATTGAAGAAAACCTGAGAGAAACCATTGAAATAATTCAAGAGTAACCAGAAACTGGTCAATTTGAACTTCTAAATCCTGATACAGAATCCAATATTTTAGACCATGATACAATTCACCCTTTACACTCTAAAGACGCTATAGATGATGCACTGGAAACATACCAATTGCGACAAGCCAAAGGATCTTCAATCAGCATATGGGAAAAAAGCATAGAAGCACGCGCCTTTCCTTTACTCTTTCCTACTGGAAAAGGGGGAAGGTACGATGATAGACCCACACAGATAAAAGCATCAGAATATCGCTCTCTACGAATGTATTCTGATGACCCCAGATTCAGACAAAACGTGGAATACATATTCCACCTTCTCTTTGAAAGTGAACTATTAACTCTATGCTATGGAGTTGCACACACATTAAAATCAGGTACCCATTTCCAAAATATGTCAGCTACGCAATTATTACAAAAAGTTCAAGAAAAAGACGAGGTTTGACAGTGAAATATTACAAATCTTTTAGCAAACATGCGTGGTACAAAAGAATACTGGTTCCGACGTCACAGAGATGTACGCTCTATGATAAGAAGCCTTGGCCCACCCACTTGGTTTGTTCCATTAAGTTGTGCAGAATATGCATGGGAAGATTTACACGATTTCCTACGCATCGCAAACAAAAATAAAACAAACATAGACATAAAAACCCCAGGAGAACTCTGCTCTCCTGATCCTGTAAATGTATCAAGATATTTCCATCATCACTTCATTGCTATGCTACACTTTATTTGTAATAAGACTGTTCCTCCCCTCAGAGCAGTTGAACACTTCTTTTGGAGATAAGAATACCAGGCCAGAGGAGCACCACACATCCACATGCTATTATGGATAAAAAAATATAAACAAAAAAGGGAAATACTACACCAAATGCAGCTTTGGTTTCCCTAGACCAGTTTCAGCAGCAGGTCAAGTAAACAACTTCATGTCTTCAGTCAGACATAGGGGGTAATTCATAGAATTTGGCGCACAACTGGTATACGCGGCTGGCGCACAGAGTGCGCATGCAGCAGTCTGCACCAGCTGCGTGCACCAAAACCCATTTCAGCGCACAGCGTATTTATGGATTTCAACATCGATAACCATCTGTGGCGCAGAGCGGCGCAGCAATGCTGCAGCAGCACCAGTAATGCCCCCAACACCGCCCTGTGCGCCAAAAACATAGCACAAATCCCCTACATGGCGCAAAGGCCAGTGGACCAGCATACAGCCTCCCAACCACAAAAGCGCATTGAAAACTCCTGCGCACCCCTTGGAATATGCGTACCCCGCTTGCGCTAGCGAAAATGCATGTTAAAGTCCACACGCACCCTTCAGAATATGCGCACACCGCTTGCGCTTTCGAAAACGCATTTAAAAGTCCACACGCACCACTCAGAATACACATAACCCGCTCGTGCTGGTGAAAACGCACGTAAAATTCCACGCGCACCCCTCGGAATACACGTACCCCACTCACGCTAGTGAAAACGCGTGTAAAAGTCCACGCGCACCCCGAGAATACACGTACCCCACCCACGCTAGCGAAAACATGTGTAAAAATCCATGCGCATCCCCCGGAATATGCGCAGGCAGCCTATCCACCCTCCCCATGCCCCACAGGCAGCCCATCCAACCTCCCCATGCCCCACAAGCAGCCCACACAACAGGGGGGACTTTTCCCACGCATTTTACCAAATGCGAGCGGGGTATGTGTATTTCCTCCCCATCCCTGCAGGCAGCCCACACCACAGGGGACTACCCTACACCCCTGGGCATGCCCTGCAAGCGGCCCACACCACATGGGACTAGTCTACACCCCTGGGCATGCCCTGAGGGCTCCCACATGGCACCATGCACTCGGGAGCACCGACACGTCCCCCATCCACCCCCATTGACGGGCACCTGCCAGCAGGCCCCGACTCATGTCCCCCACCCACCCAGCCACCCAGCTGTGATGGGCACCTGCCAGCAGGTCCCGACTCATGTCCCCCTGCACCCCCACCCACCTCCATTGACGGGCACCTGCCAGCAGACCCGATTCATATCCCCCTGCACCCCCAGCCAGAAGTCATGGGCACCTACCAGCAGGCCCTGACTCATGTCCCCCTGAACCCCCACCCACCCCCATTTATGGGCACCTGCCAGCAGGCCCCGACTCATGTCCCCCTGCAGCCCCACCCACCCTCATTGACGGGCACCTGTCAGCAGGCCCCGACTCATGTCCCCCACCACCCAGCCACCCAGCAGTGGTGGGCACCTGCCAGCAGGCCCCGACATATGTCCCCCTGTACCTCCACCCACTCCCATTGACGGGCACCTGCCAGCAGGCCCCGACTCATGTCCCCCTGCACTCCCACCCACCCAGCAGTGACGGGCACCTGCCAGCAGGCCGCGATTCATGTCCCCCTGCACCCCCACCCACCCCCATTGACGGGCACCTGCCAGCAGGCCCCGACTCATGTCCCCCACCCACCCAGCCACCCAGCAGTGATGGGCACCTGCCAGCAGGCCCCGACACATGTTCCCCTGCACCCCCACCCTCCCCCATTGACAGGCAACTGCCAGTAGGCCCCGACAAATGGCCCACCAAACAATGTGTCCTAACAAAATAGACACATGTCCCTAATGCCAACCCAAATCCACTTTGCCCCCCAGTACAAGCATGCAACCATCCACAGAACCCACTCACAAATTACCCATGCCATGCCAGTCTTAAAAGAACCACCATGCCCATGCATGAATGAACAACAGAGCCACACAGTGGCAACACATGACTGAGGCAATGTTCATTGAGACATGCACAAAACCAATGATAGAACACAACATCAATCATGAAGTTAGAAAAAATGTATTAAAACATAATGAAGTGACATAGAGGAAATTAATCTAGAAAATCAATATACAATGACAGATATAACCAAAAAAATGGTAATCCAAGGAAGAAAAATAGAACGACATGTTGAATAAAAAAGTGGTCCATTGCCAATGTCAATAAGAAATAAATAATCCTAATAAAAGAAAACCATTGATCCATGGGAAAATTGAAAAAGAAAGTATGTACACGTCTGCAACTATATACAATGGAAGTCCAAATGGTCCATGATCCACAAACAAAAGGAAACATACAAAAAAGTCCTTTGAATAAAAAAGTATAGACACAAAGTGGAACAATGTCCATTAAATACAAAATAAAAGAAAAAACAAAGATAACCTAACACTAATGAACTATGTACAATGGCGGCAGGCAAGTCAAACGGCTCACTTGTTGATGTTCCGGGCCAGGGCATCATCGATGTCCTGGAGGCGGGCCTCTTCCCTGGCCTCGAGGTCTCGCAGGGATGCAGTCATGGCCTGTTCCAACTCCCTGCGAGTTGCCTCGAGGCACTCAGCCCACCTCAATTCCCTGCACATGGAGTTCTCCGCCCTGACCATAGTGAGCCGTGCCTCCTCTGCCCACCGCCGCACCGCATCTATCTGCTGGCCCAACCACTGCCACACGGAAGACACTCCCAATCCAGGGTCCTCCTGCCCTCCAGCCGATTGCTGCCCCTGTGATGTTGAAGGCCCCGAGCCATCATGGCTCCCACCCTGAGCCTGCTGCTTCCGTGCTTGTGCCCTGCTGGTCGATGCCTGCATGTCCTTCTCTTGCTGGGGTTCAGTTGCTGGGGTGGCCACCCCTGCTGGACCTCCGACTCCCGACTGTGGCAGGGATATGTCCTCCACCAGCCTGGCAGCTGGTTCAAGGGGAGCTCCACAGGGTGCACAGGTGATACTTGGGCAGGAAGATTGCACAGAGGACGACTGGCGCATAGGGGGTTCAGTTGAGGAGGGGATCGCTAGAAGATCCAGCACATGGAGGAACCCAGCCTGGGTGACCTGTTCTAGTAGGCCGACGCGGTCAATGAGGTATTCGAAATGACGTGCATTGTCCTCACAAGAACCCTGCACTTCATCCCAAATACCACGTTGACGCAATGACATCCCAGCTAGGACAGGCTTAACCCCGTCCCGGATTGCCACGTCCACAGGGAAAGGAAGGCCAGTTATTGTTTGTGCATCCCCTCGTTGAAGACGGGTCTGGACAAAGGCATCCCTGCTGGTGCAGGATGATGCAGTCACAGAATCGGGGACAGGATTACACACAGGCACCTCCGTGGCAGCCTGTGCTGCCTCCTGTCCCTGCCCCTGCCCCTAGCACCAGTGGAATGCCCCCCTCCAAGCCTGGTGCATGGGCCTTCAATGGCCTCCTCCTCAACCAAACTCCCCACCAACCTGGATGACTCCATGCAATCTTCCTCCATAGGCCCCTGTGGGGGCTCAACTGCCCCTACTACTGCCGAGGAGTCCGCCTCCAATCTCTGCCTCTTGGACCTTCCCTCAGCAGCTGACTCCTCACTCCCAGAAGAGATGACAACACGGGAGGAGAGCTGTGCCTTGCGTCTCCGGCTGGCGGTGGGATCCCTGCCTCTGTGCTCCACAGAACCATCTCTGCCCTCTTCAACAGTCGATGCTGCAGACAGGGAGAGACAGAAAACAGGCATCAGGGCACTGTACAATGGTTGGATACAGATGTCAAAGTTGCACATGAGTGGCAGTGTCAAGCTTCACAATTGCCAACACACTCCACAACACTCACACATGCAGAATTTGACAGGAATTGTGCAGCAGGCAGCAGCATCCATACGTACACAACAGCATGAACATCTGAAGGTTGGCATGATGTCACAAGCAACATGGGGAGTGCTGAACACATGCACACGCGCCAACAGACAGACATGCATCTGTACATATCCACCTCCTTTCACAGTGCAATCATGGGCAACTAAGTCAAATCTGCCAATGGGGTTCCTACATGTCTGTGTCACTTGCATCCATGGCGTATCACATTTGCACACATGTCAAACACACACACGCACATGTATAACGATGTCCTTCCAGATCCTCTTCTGTCCAACATTGTCGGTGCGTGGTCTTACGAAGAGGGCATCATAATGCACCAGGACTTGCTCCACCAGGATACCAACTTCTGCGGCACTGACGCTGGTAGCCCTCTGCCTCTCTTGCTGGGGGTTGCCAGTGGTCTCAATGGTGTTTGCCCCGACATGGCAACCCCTGAGGCAGGTGTGGGTGGGCAACTGGGTCCTGGTGCTGGGCTGTGGTGCAATGGAACTTCAGTCAGGAGTCTTCTGTTCCAGCAGGGATGGTTACAGCAACTGGACCCCTGCAGATGGCTGACGTGCAGGCACCAAATAGCAGGGCATGTGGCCAGCAGGCAGGCAGGCAGCAGCAGATGGCTGGTGGGAGTCAGCTCGGGACTCTGGGGGGGCAGTAAGTTGGCCTTCTGGGCAGGAGAGTGGTCTTCCTTGTGTTGTCACGTGGCCAGCTTGATACAGAGTTATTTGGTACGTGAAAAATCAGCACATCCGCGTGTTAATGCATATAATTCGAGAAAAGGGCATAATCGCGTAAGTGACGTGACGCGCGTGGGCGTTTCCCTCAGCACGGGTTAAAGGTGAGCGGGGCCAGCAGTTTGCTGTATGTGCCTTTCCTGGAGACTGACGTGTGTTGCTACTTCTGGTTGTTTCACGTGCCATCACAACTTCACAGCGGATCAAGGACATATCTCTTCTTTTGGTGGGGGTATTGGCTATGTGTGTTTTTCATTATCATGCTATTCAGACGGTGAGTCGCACATGCTATTTTTCCCACTGCGAGTGCCCCTCTGTATCGCGTATCCGTTTCCGAGGTCATAGTAGCCTGCATGTCCCACATGTACATGTTTTTCGTGACCCTGGGTGCCACCACATACTGCCGGAGGTTAATTCCACACATGTGGGCTGCCGGGGGTTGCGTGCATGGTTTTACTGCAGTTTTTGCAGGTGCACAGGGGTGCTGTTAACATCTTGTATCCCACCTGCTTCACCCCAATTGCCCAGGAGAATTGTTGTGTACACCTCCCATTGGCACTACTACATCTGTGCCGGCACTCTTCCATCTGTGTCATGGTTGGGAGGCCACGAAAGGTGAGGGTTGCCTCAACTGTGCGTACTCCACATGGCGGGCATGGTCAGGGACGTGGCCAGGATGACCAGGGAATAGGGGGACTGCATGGTGTCCAGGGTGGCCGCAGAGGGGGAAGAGGCAGGGGTGCGCAAGTTCAGCACGATGTTGTGCCATGTGGTGGTGCAGTCATGCCACCACCCCCTGTGGTTCTGGGAGATGCAGCTCTTGCATGTGGCACTGGCGCCCATGTGACCCGGCAGTCTGTTTCATCGACTGCCACAGGCCCAAGGGCAGTGGTAGCTGCAGGTGCAGCTGTGGACACCACCACCCAGGCTCAGGGTCCGCCAGCGCATGCTACATTGGCACCTGAAGAGTCCCAGGATGATTTGCAGGAGGTCAGGAAGCACATTGGAAGTACACGCAGGGCTGCCCTGACCGAGGCACATGTCCCTGGGGCAGTATTGTCATCTGCTGCCCGAGCAGACAGGTGTTGGCAAGTGCCTGGGCAGATGCAGCCGACAGCACCCCGGCTTTGAGTCTACCATCCAGGACAGTCCTGGTCAGTGACCTTAGCACAGCAGATGTTGCTGCACAGGGTCAAGTTAGGTGTACCCAGCAGCCACCGACCCAAGTCAGGGCTTCCATCCTTGTTCCACCTGCCACTCCCTTGGTTCAAACCACCAGCGCCACTGCCCATGCTGATCAGGGTGGCATTTGCCAGTCAGGGTCCGGACCACTGTTCAAGAGGAGGAAGGTTGCACCTGCAGTAGAGGCTGGGACCCCAGACATGGCTCCGGCCTCTGGCACGTCGAGGAAGAAGCCTATCTGCACGCAGGAACTAGACTTCCTTGTGGAGTGCATGTCGGGACACAACCGTAATATGCTAGTGGGCCCAAATTGTCACACTACGGCTGCCCAGCATATGTCCCACTGGAAGCATGTTGCGGAGAAGGTCAGTGCATTCGGACATGAGGTGCGTACAGCTCAGGAGTGCAAAAAGCGTTGGGATGACCACCAGCGCTGTACTAAGGCGAAGTGTGCCTCCAGTTATGCCATGACTCAGGTGACTGGCGGTGTGTCACCACGTTAGGAGGTAGATGTCACTCCGCACAAGGCAATTGTTGCGGAGTTCATACCAGCAGAATTGTACTAAGGAGTGGGAGAGATGCTGGACTTTGATGCCCTGTCCAGTGAGTGTTGTCGCGTGTTTGTCCAGACCATGTGTGGTTTGCTTGTGTGATGTGTTATGCTTGACTGCCACTACATGCTATGTGCACATGGTTCTCATGTGCGAGTCATGCAATGCTTCACTGAATCATGCCTGCTGTGCAGGATGCTGGACATGTACAGCAGATGGGGACTGTCCTCCTCACCACACCTGCACCCTGCTCACATGCTAGTCACCCGGCTGCCCCTCCAGTCCATGTTCCAGCTCAATGGCCCTTCTGCATGTAGCCTGGGGTGTCTTTCCACTCAGCACTGCTACTATGTCATTGCATGACTGACGTGCATGTGTGTTCTGCCTGCATGCGGGTGCGCCATGTAGGCATGCTCCCTTGCCCCTCCACCATCCTGCAGCCCAATTTCACCATGTCACTGGTGGGTATCATGTTGGAGTACTGCACTGGCCTGTTCAACTCTCCTGTGTACATGCACACTTCCCCCTGCCAACCTGCCAGACACATACAGTGGTGTACATCCTTTGTCCTTGATGCAGGGTGTCTCACTCAGACTGTACAGATGGCAGATGCTGTGCAGGGACATGAGTGTCCATTCATGCTCCATGTGCATTCCATGCATGCCCCTATGTGTCCTTGCCCAGATGATCATTGTAGTACGTGTCCAGGATGACAGACATTTAATGGCATTTGATCATCCATTCCATGCCAACTGTGGCTCAGTCCTGCATCACGCACATGTTTAGGATGTCACAGTCTGTATGGGGCACAGGCCTCCCCCTGTTTCAGGCCCCCTGAATCTGTTCAACTGGTGTAGAGGCTTCTGCACACCTGGGTGTACTACTGAGGGTTCCTCATGTGTCCTGCTTACTGTCCCATTCTCATCTGCTGTGTTGTCAGTTGATTCAGATGATGCAATTGAAGCTAGTCAACAATGTCTGCCAATACAGAGGTCTCTGGTCACCCTTGCGCTGCCATGCAATGCCGCCCTGTATTTTCACTTGGGGGGGGGGGTTGGCTGTAGCCATGCAACCCATTGCATGCACATTGCACGTGATGCCTGAACTTGCCCTTACACTGCTTTCGTGTTTATTGACATCATAATGTACTTGTTCATGTGGATAGTGGGTAAGGTACACATGTTCTGCACTGCATCAACCTACTTCTGAGCCGTGTTTCACCGTTCTACATGCCTACTCACTTCTGCAATGTGAAAGTGACCTGGCATGTATGTTCAGATTTTCATCCCTTCTCTGTCAAGAATGCCACTGGCACAGGTGCATCCTGTGACACATGTACTCAGTATTGGAACTCCCTAGTGGGTGTTTAGGAAAGTTGATAGGTCAATCTGTGACCTATACCAACTGGTATAGGGCACAGATTGAATGTAGCCTGCCAATCGGGTTGTAATGACTGTGGAGCTGCCTTCACTTGTGTATGTGTACACTTTCACATACATCAAAGCAAGCAGCATTGTAGCTGCTTCCTTTGCTGTATTGGATCCTGTTCATGTTCAAAATGCAGGTGTATAGGGAAAGGGGTGTTTTTGAACGCTTTCACATGTACATATGCAAACAGCTTCAATGTTGTTTAGTGCAACGGTGCGGCTACTCACTTGTGTGTGTGAAAGTGTTCTTTTACACATGTGTCTTCCGCAGATTTTTGGTTAACTGACTATTATGTAGTTGATTGACGTTAATGCTGGTGTGATTTCAGCATTGCTCACGTCATGTTGAACTGGCATAATGCTGAAGGTGCACTATTGTGCAGTATGTGTATGCCAAGGTCCACTTAGCTAATATGGTGGGGCCTGGCCCTGAAGAATCTACACACAAAATCATACAATAGGGCACATTCATAGCACAATGTGCTCAATCAGGCCCTGAGGGGTGTTCTGGAGGCTTCATGGCCGGCAGCTCAGACCGTACTGGGCGTTATGGTACCTCATGCCTGGTTGCAGGCCTGTGCTTTGCTCGGACATTCACTATATCTACATGGCCCATGACACTCAGTACAGGCCAAGCTGCAGATGGATGAAGCTATATCGGTGATGATGGTTTAGAGATGCATGTGTACATGCATATTACGTGTGTCATTGTGTGTTTGGATTCACTTGCAGCTGTGCTTAATTTGAAGTTCAGACATGTTTATGATATGTGCCATCTCTTTTTTGCCATCTGTCTTTTCTGCCTGTGACATGTGCCTGACCGAGGTGTTGTGTGATGGAGGTGATATACTCAATGTTCTACTTGTGTAGGCTTTGCTATTTAGACACATTGATTTCTGCTGTTGGGATGTGTTTGCCTATCAATGAAACTGGATGCATGCCAGGTCCTCACAAGTGTGTGACATGTCTGCTTCATGTGTTGGCTGTCGATGTGATGTCCATGTGTGTGTTGGTTATGTGCTTCTGACTCATGTTTTTTTTTCCACTTTTCAGATGATGACGCAATGGAGCCAGAGGATGGTGATGTCAGGCCAGACACAGGGTTGCTATCACACCAGCAACCCCGCACAAGTGGGGGTTGCGGGGTGGTAGGCCACAAGAACCCACTTGTGCTCCAGACCATCGTATCTAGGGCTGGCAATGAGACAAGCCCGGATGATCACTCTGACGACAATGTTGAGTTGGATGCGCATCATGTCCATTCGTCAACAGTGAGTGATTCTGGTGTGGATGATCCTCTGTCCGCGACACCTGCACTGAGGGGCCAGACGGTGGTGGGACCTGCGCCTGTGGTGGATCGGGACGCACGGTCACACTCCACACCAGTTGCTGATGTGCCTGGGGCATCACATCAACGGAAATTTGTAGTCCGGTAGCCGTGGGCGGTGCCAACCCCACAAGGACCGTGGCTACTTGGGCCCCACGGGTGTCAAGCCCAGCAATGCAGTGGACGTGTGCCACTGGGGTATACTGAGTGGGAGCAAGCCATGGTAGCCAATTCCGAACAACAGGGGGCAGCAATTGATAATATCGCTCAGAGCATGGAACGTGTGGCCCAATCCGTGCTCCCCCCTGCTAGGCAGGTGGATCTCCAGCAGCGGGCGGCACAGTCCATGGCCCGCTCGCTCAGGCTGGGCATGGCGGCCTCAGGCAGGGCACGCTGGGTTGAAATGATGTCTCTGCATCAAGCCCTTGCTTCTCACGCAGAGGCACACAGGGAGGCCCTGAGGGATGACCATAAATCCCTATATCTACTCTGGGTGTTCTCTTGGTGTCCCAGAGGCAGCGGACAGAGGAAAGGTTGGAGCAGCTTGAGAATACCATCTCGGCTGAGCTACGTGCTTGCCGGGAGGTGCTCCAGATGTCATGCCAGGCCATGCAGAAAGAACTCTGTGTTTTACACGTTTTACCTTGCAAGAGGAAGCACGCGTAACATGTGCGGTTCGGCATGCTGACCTACGTGTCATCGCCGCACAAAACCAGGCTCACCGGTCCCACAGACTTACTGCCGACGAGGGGCAAGCTGTGCATAGGCGTGGTCAGGGTACTGTGCCATGTCCACCTTTTCAGTCAGAGGGTGAGGAGGACGACGACTTATCTCCCACACAGGTTGGGCCGTGCAGGCGTTGAGCCCATGGAGGTTTTTTTAATCTCAACATCAGCGCATGTGGGTGTTGAGGTGAACCTTGTACCTCCCCCCTCCTGGGTGCCTTCCCCCGGATTGTATGTGGCCATTTTTGATTTTTATAGTTACTTTAATTAGTTAATATAGTTTAAAAGTGCTTGTCTATTGTGCATTCATGTGATGGTGATGTGCTTTGTGGCTTTTGAAAGCATCCACTGTCTGTTCCAGCTGGGCCCTTCAAGCTTGTCTCGTGTATGTGTTTGCAGCTTGGGGTCCTGAATCACATATGCCACTCCTGCTTCCCCTATCCATGGGCTTGCAAGGATGGTTCGGTGTAACAACCTTTTACACAAGGGCATTGGACTTTCTTCATATCTGTAGCCTGTCTGCTGCTGTACTACTTGTGTTAACACCCTAGTGGGTATTATGTATGTTTTCTCCACGGCATGTCTGCAATCAATTTTGGTGAGTACCTAATTGATATGTCCATTTATTGATGTAGATGTATGTTGTTTTCTTGCCTGTATATGTGCTTGATGCACCCTTTGGCTGTCAAAGATACACTGATGGTGGGAGGAGTCTGGATGTAGGTCTCAGACATGGCCCAGTGACAACCAGCATGAAGACACACACGCTGGAAACTTTCCAGCCTTATTAAAAGCGTTTATGCCCTTTCTGCAGGAAAATGATCCTCCAGGCTGCCTTTCCCAGCAGACACTGGGCCAAGAACTACAGCAACCTGGCCACGTTGGGTGGGGCACACGTGTGCACGTTTGCACAAGCAAAAGCACAGGGCTTGTGCTCAGACACCCGACAGAAGCAGACGTGTTTCCAGGAGCTCCAAGCGAGGTGAGCAGCATGAGCGGCCACACCCCAGCTGACCTTCCTCATGGCCCCTCGCACATGCATGCTAAGTAGCGCCAGTGCTGGGGAGCTTGGCCAGGCATTGGGGAAGAAGCGCACAGTACAGCTAAGCCGCGTTCAGGGACAAATGGCAAGTGGCTTTACAAGTTGTCAGGGGCACAGGCAGGGTGCGTCAACCATATCCTCGAGTCCCCCCTGCTCCATAGTAGCGTTCCTAGCCAGAAACTAATACAGTGCACGGGGGCACCCAGCGACGCACAGACTCGAGTGCAGTGCATGTCATTTCCATATGCAAATTGCCACGTGCGCTATCTATTGAAATCTGCGGCTGGCAGAACACAACTTGTACTGAAGTCGCACCTCGCCACACGCGTCTAGCAGCTCACCCAAGGACCATTCTATCATGTGTGATTCTTAACACATTGGTCTTCCATTTACCATGGGGCCACATGCGGCTGCCTTACCGCATTGACAGTGTATGAACCATCACGGGGGCAAGCAAAAGTATACGAACAAAGCTGCAGACAAGAGTGTTTGTTTGGGGAGAAGTCACTAAGTTTGAGGCATGAATGGTGTTGTGTGTGTGGTGAAAACCCACACAGAATAGTAACTCATGCTCTCTTTGCAGCATTGAACTGCTCCTGTTAACAGACCTGAGAGTGCGCAGGCAGGAGGCCAGCACTCAACCCAGAGATAAGTCTCTCTTTGGCTTGCATTTGACCCATTTTTTACAATGTGTGATTGAGTATGTGTTATTGTCAATAGTTGTATTTTGTCTTTTGCCTACTTTCCCTTGCCCATCCACCTCCCCTCTCCTGACCCTCTTTCCGGTTATCCTGAATACTGATGCCTATCCAAACAACGGATCCCTGACCCTCTTTCCCCGCTGGGGTCTCGGAGGCCTGTGTAAGTTTTACCTTGCAGGTGCCCAGAATGCGCAGGGGGGGGTTTGTTCATGCCACTCCTGCGCCTGGAGACCAGAGCTGTGACACTACCCATCGGTTGTTGCATCCTCATTGATGATTGTATACTGAAATTGATACCTATCCAGTTGTACCATTGTTGAACTGTGCTACCTTGGTTGTTCTATCATTCTGCTTGGGCATGTGCTTGGCCATTTTCAGCGACTGCAAGTCATCTATTGGAGACTCTTCCAGGTTTTTTTGTTGGCTACAGGCTTTTTCCCTGGTTTGGGGGTTTGGCTCCTTGGAGGTCTCTGCGATTTGGTATTTTTATCAGTCAAGGTGGCCTCTGAGGGGCTGGACCCTATTTACATGCAAGGTAGAACATGCAAACCAAGGGGTAGAGGGATCCTGAAGCCAGGTAGACTCGAAGGAAGAAGGCTACAGACCCCAGACACAGTTCTTCAGAAGGTCATGGTGAGGTGTCAATGAGGGAGGGCCTTTTGTTGTTGGACAGTACGCTTGGGCTAAAGTTTTTGGGTACTCTCTAACATTGTCATTGTGGGGTACTATGTACATGATGTGTTCTGCTGGTTAATGGCTGCTCCTGTGTTGTGTTTACTTTTCAGGTGTCAGGGGATTGTTGTGGTTTGACATGCTATGGTGTACACATGGGCAATGTTCACCTGTGATGTGTACAGGACACTGATGATCACTTGATTTCACATGCATGCATTGTGTGCATGTCCCTTCTGACACACACACTTACACAATGCTCCACCACACATGCAACCACCCTTCTGTGCCCAAACGTGCACACTGATTGCCTTCTGTGGCATGCTGTATCCCTGCAGCGCATGATCACTTACCATTTGGGGATGGTGTACATGCGTCAATAGGTTCTTTGTGTTCCTTGTCCTTTTTATGTGATGCTCAAGGTGTATCCCCAACACAATGGCTGCTCACTGTGCTGTGTGCTGTGCCGTGTGTTGCAGGAGACACACACAGCACCCGGGTTATGGATTCACGGATTTGGCTTGGCCAATGTGCATGAGAACAAGCATTCAGTCTTTTGTTGATGGTTCCACTGGTGGAATGCATTTGTGTATGACTTTTGTCTGTGTGGGAGGTTGTTGGTCAGTCATTTCATCTGATTCCATGTCAGGTGTGATTGTCTCGGGCCTCTTTCCATTTATCACATGTAATTGGTCATGTGTTGGGCTTTTGCTGTTGCATGCCATGTCATGGTGTTGCAGACAAGGGTGATGTGGGTTGGGAGGGTTTGGGTGACATACCAGTGATTGTCATTGCCTCTTTGGCGGGGGGGTGTGATACACACCTAGCATGTGTTCCTTTTGGCCACACAGGATTGGTTATGTTAAGTAGCTAGAGATGCACACAATGTAGCACTTCCATGGCAACATTCTCAGGGTGGTAAGGTTGTGACAGTTGACTGTCTCTTTGTCATCATCAATTGTAACCTGGTATGTGCCACGCCTGTGTGCACTCCGCAGGGGTGGGAGTTTAGGTGAAAAATGTGACCACAAGCTGGGTCCGGGCTGCCTCGCCACGTGCCCTTTCCCCTCCCATGAGCAGCACCTGTGCCTGTGGTTGGGGATGTGGGGGCACCACCATGTCCACTGCCATGTTGCAACATTGTGCAGAACACATGCTGCCACAATGATCCTGCACACTACTGGGGGTGCATATAGTAGCTGGCCGCCAGAGCAGTCAAGGGAGCGGAAGTGTGACTTGAGCACTCCAATTGTGCGCTCCACTATGCCCCTGGTTGCAATATGGGCAGCGTTGTATCTTACCTGGGGTGGTGTGGTGGGGTTCCGTATTGGCATCATCATGTGGTTGCTCAGAGGGTAGGCACTGTCCCCTGGGGAGGTTAGGATGGTTGTCATTAGTTGGGTTTGTGTATTTGTCTGTGTGTGACATGCATGCATGTGCACAGACATTTGTACTCACCAATGAACCATGTGTTGCCATGCTGCCCAGCTTCCAGGTCCCGGCTCAGGGCAGGCATTTGTAAATGAAACTGTCATGGATAGACCCAGGATAGTTTGCATAGACAGAGGTGATGATTCCATGAGCATCGCATACAACCTGTGCGTTGATGGAATGCCAGTGCTTGCGGTTTCGATAGATGTGCTCAGTGGCCCTAGGTAGATGTAGGGCCACATGGGTGCAATCTATGGCACCAAGCACTTTGGGGAAGTGTGCCACCCTGTAAAAGTCCTGGACCATGGCATGCCTTTCAGCGGGTGTTCTGGGCATGTATATGTGCCTGTGGACTGAGGGGCGCGCAGTCATGATTGCCAACACCTGGTGTAGGCAGCGTGACTGCGCGGCCTATGAGACACCCCCGACTACAGCAGGTGTCTGCTGAAATGACCCAGTGGCCAAAAAAATGCAGGACATTGAGCACCTTCTCCAAGGGGCTCAATGCTTGGGAGCACAGGGTGGGTGATGTAAGGTCATCTTCCCACTCCGTGACCAGGTCGAGGATGATACGAGGTGGAAACCTATACCTGCCATAGACCTCGTCAACAGGCATCCCAAAAAGCCTGGTCCGGGGCAAAAAAATGCGGGGCCTGGCTATTTTCCTCCTCCTGCGGTGTCCCACGATCAAATGGGGCAATCATCGTAGCTGTATATATGTGTTTGTTGTTTGCGTGCACTTTTATACTGCGCGTGGGGACGCTTCCGCCTGCCTTCGTGTGGCGTACATATTGATGCCTGTGCGCGTCTTTTGGCATGCGTGGGTATCCCATATTCGATTTCATGAATACATGTTGCCCGCCTACGTGTGGGCGTTCCGTGTATTTCCCTGCAGTACTTCCCCAGTTATGCCTTCCTTTCACACGTTTTTCCCCATTCTGCATTTTCCGCCCGTGTTCCATCCCCTTTTTGGTGTGTGTACTGACGTTGTGTGCTTTTGATATGCGCATCGTGCACAGCGTTCTGGATGTTGCAATGATGTGTGCGCCTGTGTGCGTCACGCACGGATTTGGTGCACATCCCGGGGAAAACACACGCAGGGCTTTCCATGAATCGCACGCGTGCGCTTGCTTTTTCATGCTTGCGCCAGCTTGCGCCACGATTTTCGGCACACATTTGTTCCATGAATCGGCCGCATTGTGTCAAAGGTAAATCACCGAAGAACACATATGACATAAAAAGAACAGAAGAATCAAAATACATCAATGATTGCAATGCAATCATTGCCCTCCTATGGAATGCAAACATAGATGTGCAGTACATTGCAGACAATTCCACTGCAGTTGCACGATATGTCACAGCCTACTTTACCAAAGCAGATAAAACAGACCGTCAGGACCTCTAGGATGACATATCATCTGACAAACCACTATAACAGAAATTGTACAGTTTAGGCAAAAAAGACTCTCTTATAGAGTATAAGGCTGCTATGAAGCTGCAGACCATTTAACGGGTAATGCCTTGTATGGAAAATCTGACAATATAGTATGGCTAAGACTTGGTCCTGCTAAATCTAGAAAAAGAGTTCTCAAATCATATGAGGACAAAGAAACAATAGCCAAAAATGATCCCAACAGCCAAGACATTTTGAAAAATAATTCACTGGACACATACTACCCAAACAGGAGTACCACTTTGGAAACCATGGGGGTAATTCATGGATTATTTGCGCCGAAAAAAACAGGATGTGTGCGCCATTCTGCCTGCAAATCCCCATTTGTTAAACAGGGATTTGCAGCCAGAAATGCACACAAATCCCATTTTTGTGGCGCAAATAATCCATGAATTACCCCCATGTGTCTCTACCACATAGCCCAAAACTTCACATACAAAAATAATGTTAAACCAGATGAAAGGAAAAATAGATACAGAGTGGTAAATTGTGAAGGCAGCTTAGTGAAACTTACCAAACGCAGCTTAATTAATCATATCAAATTGTCATTAAAAACTCCTCAACGTAAAGAACTGCATTACATGTCCCTGCTACAACTTTTTAAACCATGGAAAAAAGAAGAAGAGTTACTGGATACATATGACTCATATGAAGACGCTTTCAAAGCAAATAAAAGCACTATAACAGACGTAACCTTTACACAGTACCAAAGAATGTTGCACAATGAACAGCAACACCAAGAAGAACTCCAGGCCCAACTAAAAGTGGACACACCCGACAGTAGTCAACCTTCTGTAACATGAAGCCAAGAACCACTTGGACAGCCACTAATAGCAAATGAGGCAGAATTAGCCATGATAGAAGTAGAAAACACCATGTGTCAGTATGAACAGGCTACAGAACACTTTGCTGTACTAAAATCACAACTGAACAATGAGCAGTGAAGCATTTTCCAAGAAATAACAAAACAAATTAAACATGATGTGGAACATGAAAATAAAAACTGTATCTGCCAAAACTACAAACCTATTCTGCTATACGTGAGTGGTGAAGCTGGCTCAAGCAAAACATTCTTAATCAAAATCATCAGCAAGTTCCTTCAACAATTGACAAGCAACAAACTGTCAGCTGTTGTAACTGCCCCCACAGGTTTAGCTACCTACAACAGAGACAGTATCACTTTACATCGATTACTACTCCTTCCAGTAGAACACCAAAACAAATTAGACGATTACAAACTTTCCACAGAAGCTGCAATGGAACTACGCAGAGTTTTGAAACAAATAAAAATGCTGCTAATAGATGAGGTGAGCATGGTCTCCAACCTAATATTGACTTCGATTCACCTCAGATTATAAGAGGTCCTCAAAACAGACTACAAACAGCTCTTTGGAGGAAAACACATTATTGTTTTCGGAGATTTTCTTCAATTGACACCAGTGAAAGCTGAACCTATTTTTAAAACCTTAGGGCACAAACTGTGCAGCATAGGAAATGCCAACCTTTGACAACATTTCCAATACAGAGAATTAACAGAAAACATGTGCCAGTCTGCAGACCTCACATACCCCAACATTTTAAAAAGTATTAGAGTGGAATCAGGTAATATAATTGTGGCAAAAATGTCACGGTAAAAAAATATCACGGCAAAAATGCCGCCATTTGACCGGGTAAAAGTGTGCCCCATTATACCATTTAAGGGGAGCGGGGGTTGCGGGGGTGTACTCCGCATGTTTTACATGGACTGCAGTGCAAAAACATCAGCATTTTTGCCACGATATTGTGTTACCACAGCAATTTTTGCCACAATTATATCACATGGAACCATTAGAGTTGGTGTACTATCTCAAGAAGCACAAGCAATATTAAAAACCAGGCACATCCATGCACTCTATGGACATAACTCATGTGCTACTGATGTCATGGAACAATTAGCACAGAAAAATGTCAATTGTATGTCCTTGATGCCAACTCTTGCAAGCTGTTTAAAATTCAATGAAACAATGTCGAAAAAAGAAATGCAACCAAAAATTTGCTGCACAGATAAACTGGACTTACATGGTATGACACTACCCATTTGTCAACAAGCCACAACAAGACTAAATACCCTAGAAAACTCGAACAAAGCTGGTTTAGAGAAAATATTAAAATTATCTTTAAACTGTAGAGTAATGAAAATGTACCCTTGACGTGGAGCAAGGACTAGTTAATGGAGCGCTAGGTACAGTTGTTGGTTTTCAAATATATCCACGTGACAACAACATTTAATTTGTCAATATTCTCTTTGACAAACTATCAGAAGTTAAAAGGATAGGATGCTCAAAAGCCAGCTTCCTTCTTTTCAAAGACATGTATGTACGCAGAGAACAATTTCAAATAACTCTAGCATACGCAGTTACCATTCACAAATCACAAGGTCTTACCGTAGATAAAGCATTAATAGATATTGGTAGCACAATCTTTAAAGAAGGCATGAGCTATGTAGCACTATCACGCTTATGTACACTTGGCGGGCTATTTCTAATCAACTTTAATGCAAGTAAAGTAAATGCAGATATTCCTTGCATTCTAGAACACAATAGGCAGCGTTCATTCCACAACCTCCATCTAAAAACCTATCCTGTTCCACAAAAAGCAAAACCTTGTAAAAGAAAACTACTTCAAACTGAAACGATACAGATTACTACTACAATTCCTCCAAAGAAAAAAAAAAAAACTAATACTTCATCAAATACCAAAACAATAGAAGGTTCTACTGGTCAAAGTAACTCAACTACTTCTTCAAAGAAACAACACACGCTCTGAACAAATGACTTTGACACAGAACTGTCCGGTCCATTCAAATTTTCAAATATAACTGCTGTAAATTGCTATGCAAATGTAGCAATAAATGTTCTATTCCAATTGGCACCAATTATTGAGAACATTTACTTATACAGTACAGACCAATTGTGTTTGCAAATATTAGTCCTTCATAGAAATGCACCAACAATCCTGACAACACTTACAGTATTCATGGAATAAGACAAGAATTGGATTACTGTGCTGGAATTCTCAAATTCACTATAAACTCACAAGAAGATCCACAAGAAATTCTAATGTACTTACTACAAGTACTGGAAAACAAAAACATACATATAAATGAAATCTTTCAGATTTCATACATGTTGAAACATACATGCACTCTCTGCAACCATGTGGCACAGGAAGAAGTCCCTAATGAACGCTTTGTGTATGTATCCATACCTAACTGTGAATCCATTCCATTTCAGCAACTTGTACAAAAAGCAAACCATGGCAGATTATGTACTACCTGCAATTCAGATAATCATTCCAGCTTACAATGACAGACACATAGTAAATACGTAATAGTAATGTTTTTACGCTACAATGCAGATGGTACCAAAAACTGTAAACTGACTGGATTCACACATGGGCAAGTATCACTGGGTAAGAAAACCTTCACAACAATAGCTATAATCTACCACGCAGGAGCCACTACCAATGCAGGCCACTACACTGCATATATAAAAAAGAATTGTGGATGGTTTGAATGTAATGATAGTATCATTACTCTAAAGCAGAGATTGCCAGCAAACCTTGTAAATGCTTACTTAATATTCTTTTTAAATTTTTTTTATTGTTTAATCAAATAATATTTTTACAATACAAAACTTTCTTCTCAATTCGCACATGTTGATTTCATATCAGTTATTCACTGTCTATTTAACATTCATCATGTTATTGTTTCATTTGTAGGTTATTGAACATGGCCTGAGTCTTGCAGAGCAATCTTATCGTTAAGAAGATGTTGCTCAATGTATTGTAACATTTTGGCTGCTGCAATTTGCCACATTGTTTTGTCACCTCCGATTAGTCTACACCACCATGTGTTTCTTAAAACCAAAATTTAATACATAATCTGTGTATGAACATAAGCAAAACTTCAACTTCAAAACTGTGCACAGAGTACACCAACAGGTATCTAACTGCCCCAAGATTTTGCAACAAGCAAACACATACACAATTACCACTAAAATCAAACAAGGAATATACAGTTAGAATATGCCAACAGGTATCTAACTGCCCCAAAAAATCTGCAAAAGCCCAACAGATAGATGAATAGCATAAAAGTAGAAATAAACAATTAGAATACACCAACAGGTATCTAATTGCCCCAAAAATCTGCAACAAGCCAAAGATAGATGATTAGCATGAAACGAGAAATAAACAGTAAAACAATGAAAGAAATATATTGTACCACAACATAGAAGGTTTTTTTTTCCCCACAGACCCAATGATTTAGAAAACAAACTCAAAACTCAGCAAATTGCACCGTCTATTGGTTTGAACTATAGTACTTGTAAAGTACTAAATATGAGGCTCAAAACATATAAAAATATTTATTATGCAATGCAATAACTCAATATGAACTACCTGCTCTAACACATGATCTTTTCTTTTATCACAGAGATAGAAAATGTATGTCTGGTCCAGTTACCCATTTTTTTAACAACTAGCCAGGGACGCACTCCAACCTTTTATGCACTTCCAAAGGTACATAAAAATACAACAAACCCACCTGGACGTCCCATAGTCTCAGGCTGTGGGAGAGTACTTGAACCATTATGTAAATTAATTGATACATTTCTCAAACCATTGAGCATGAAAACGAGGACTTACTTACGTGATACCATGAACACTATTCAAATTTTTGAACACCTAGAATTTGATCCCAGCAAACATATCTTAGTCACGATGGATATAACCTCTTTATATACCAGTGTTCCTCAGATACAAGCATTAGAATGCATGCTGGAACTCCTGACAGAATCCAATACTCAACAGAGGGTGCCAATTAATTTTATTCTAGAATTGATGGAAATAGCACTATGTAAAAACTACTTTGAGTTCAATGGGAATTTCATCTTACAGATAAAAGGCACTGCGATGGGTGCGGCTTTCGCACCGAGTTTGGCTATTCTATTTATGGCAAAATTCGAAACTGAACACATTTTTTGTGATTCCAACCCCTTCCAAAAATCAATCGCACATTGGAAGCGTTATATAGACGACATCATTTTCATTTGGGAAGGACCAGAAAATGAACTCTTAGAGTTCTTCTCTTGGCTCAACCAGATTGATGATAATATTCAATTTACACTTGAACATTCTAAAAAACCAAGTCATTTTTCTTGACCTGACCATCAGGCATCAAGATGGACAGCTCAAATATTGCCTGCATAGAAAATCTAGCGCCAGGAATACATTGCTACATTACACAAGTGACCATCCTCGGCACCTCAAGGACAACCTCCAGTATGGGCAATATCTCAGCATAAGAAGGAATTGTACTGACATTTATGATTTTAACCAACAAGCGGATGAACTTGATACGAGACTCCGAGAGAGAGGTTATCCAAAAACTCTCATCAAGAGGTCTAGGAAAAGGGCACGCTGTACGGATCGTGCCCTCTTGCCTACCACTAAAACACGACAAACTGAGAATAACAACATGACTTATGTTCTTACATACGGTACCAGAGCTTTTCAGATCAAGAAATTTATCCTAAAACACTGGGATATTATCAGACTGGATCTACCAGCGGAGCCTCAACCCGTTTTGCCTTCAAAAGGGCTCCCAACATTCGAGATAAACTGATACATTCCAGCTTCAGTAAGAATTCCCCAAAAACTCTTTTATGGGATCTGCGTTCAGTCAAGGGCCACTACCCATGTGGCTCATGCAGTGCGTGTTCCTTTACGACAAAAATGAAAGACTTTAAAATAAATGATCGGGTATGGACCTTGCCCAACCAGATCAACTGTAGAACCAAAAATGTGGTTTACTGCATTGAATGTCCATGTGGACTAAGGTATGTTGGTCAAACTAGCAGAGCAGTGCACATCAGAATTGCGGAGCATCGATCACGAATACGATGCAAAATGGTCACAGCACCCCTGGTCAATCACTACATGACCGCTAAACACTCAACCAATAAAGTATTATGGTGGGTATTGGAACAGTCAAAAACTCCACTAATATACACAAAAGTTTGTTGGACAAGGAGGCAAGGTGGATTTTCCGACTAGGCACTCATATTCATGGCCTGAATGAGGAATTAATTCCACCTTTATGACGTTGCTACACTCTTTATTTACATTTTCCATTGCTTAACACTTAAACCTGACAGGAGCGGTTATAGTGTTAATCTTTTCCTTTGGTATTCCTTCTGGTTTCCATCACGGCATTTTTCTAATATTTTTCCAACATTACCAGCTTGGATACTGTTCGCAACCTTCCTTCATCATTCTTTAGCTCGGCAGTCTTTTTCACTTGCCTGTGCCCATTCACATTCTAGAACAGTATGCAACACATCAGGCTGGACATACCTCTTGATGCGCGATTTTTTGCATCGTGTTCCTTGTTGTGCTCAGCCGTTTTCGGTGCTCTGCACACTTCGGGGTTCTATGTTTACGTGACCGCAAGGTCCCGCCTTCGGAAATCCTTCGGTCCACAGGGTGTGTTCCAGAAAGACTATTCGGGATTGGCTGCGCTCTCCGAGCCAATCTGGACGGAGGGGTGTCAGTCTGACACCATTACGTTACAGCTTTCAGAGGCTTCCCACACGATACGCGTTTCTTAACACAACGCGTCATCACGCGGCAAGCTTAAACATCAGGTAGGCGTGCAGCCCAGTCTTTACTGTCAGACTAACGCAGGCACTGCTACTGACAGCATCAGCTCAAGCAGCATTCTTTCAAATGTCAGAGTTTACGGTAAGCTTTTCTGCCCCATTTTTACTAAACCATTTCGCTTTTTAACATCCAAACGGGCATAGCAACTTTTTCTTTTCATAACTTACGCATTTTATGCATTTTCGCAATATTATGCATTATTTTGACTAGTGTTCTAATGTAGACTCTTTGAAACGTGTCACGAATTTGACGAGTTGAGTCAGTAAAGATTCTTTTCAACCTGTTACATAATACCGGCTTTCTGTTTTGTTTCCTCCCTCTCTCTCTCTTCTTTTTCTGCGACAATGGATAGGTATTTATTACCGGACGATTGTTCCAAAGTTGGACATCCCTTTGTTAACAACTTGTGGCAGTCTTTTCTTCGTTCCGAAGTTGGACTTTGGTTATTGGCCTTGATTTATTCAAGACAGATGCCCTGACATGAGAAACAAATATACCTTCACACTCAGGTATATCTTTTTCTTTCCCATTCTCTGTTTCTATTGCTGATAGATCTGATAGATCTGGTAGACTTAAACATTCATTTGTGTTATCTCTCACACTTTTTGACTCTTAGTGATTTTTTCCAGTCTTTGCTGCCCCACGCTCCATTCAGAGGTCGAGTTTGCGTCAAGAATTTCTGCCTTTGATGAATTCCCCCCACATTCATTTTGGGTAAGGCTCCCCTCATAGGCAGTTTCAAATGAGTAGTCCTCTCCAAATTAAGAATTGTTTGGCCAGACATGTTATGGCCCACAACACTTGATAAACCCAGGTCATGTGTTTTAGAAACATACAGCAAGTCACATCTTTACTTTTTTACTTTTTTGTACATATTCATTATAGGATGGATTGTTTTGTCTCCTTCCCTGCAGGGATTATCATTATTTACTCTGCCCCGAGGTAGGCGGTTTCTTTAATGAGGCCCCACAGGTGGCCTGCCAAAACGTAACAGTGGTCTCTTCTTGCTGAAACTCATTTTTGTTTCCTATTACATCACCTTTGGTTGAGACCCTTACTTTCGCACCAGAATAATGTGAAATGCTTACGTAGGCAGACCTGTACTACCGAATTTACACCTGTATTACTGCATTTATATATTTCTGCATAATCAACTGAATTGTTTAGTTCACTCTGGTTTTTTTTCACCTTTTTGGTTTCCATCTTTATGGCAAATCAGGACATTCACCAAAGAAATTGAATTTTGTTGTCTTCATGTACTTGTTTCAGGCATATTCATGTATTTGCTTAAAGCATAGCATTTCATGTATGTGTTGCATCTTAATGGTAAACCAGGATATTCACTAAAGAAGTTGAATTCTGTTGTCTCTATGTATTTGTTGAAAATGCATCCATCATGTATTTGTTTAAAGCATAGGATTTTGTGTATTTGTTATATGGATTTACCTTTGTGTAATAAAAAATTGTAATATATTGTTTTCGCAAGTTGTGTTTGGTGTGACCTTACTTTGCTGTATGTTTTTCTTGGCTACCCTGGGCATTTTCAGGTTAGGATATCCATTTGTTGGATACCAAGTCAATTAGAATTAGTATCTTTCTTTGAATTTATTTTTCACAGTTTATGCATGTCCTTGTGAACACATGGTCCAGTTACCCATCTCATTAAAAAATTGCATACAACCACAAACAATTCAACCAGTAAGTATACAATAAATAAACTCACAAACACTGCACTCCTTGTTACAAACTCCACAATCTTAACTGCATAGCCTAGCCACAACTTAACATACACACTCTACAAATGAAACAGTACACAAACTTTTGGGTGCTGGATTTTTGATGGGTGTTTGATTCTATGGGTGTATTTTGCTGCGGTGGTTGTGGCCAGGGCCTAGAGTCTTGGGTGCATGGCCATCCGTCCAGCGCTTTGAGCGTTTTTTTCCCATTATGTCTCACGGAAAAAAAAAAAATTGGGACCCCCCTATAACTTTGCCCCCCCTGGACCAAACCTCACAAAAATGTGCAAAAAAATTCTGAGTGGGCCATATACATTTTTTTGCAAAGTTTGGTGAGGATTCGTCCAGGGGAGCATAGTTATAAGCCGCCCAAAAGTGCTCTTCCTATGGGATTAGCAACTTAACCATAACTACACAGCCACTACTGTGGGCTGTGTAATATAAAAGTCAAAATTTGCATGTGGGTTTTTGGCGCAAACCGTTCCTTATACAATTCAACACAGTTTCACCAATCTGCTCCAAATGTTGCATAGCTACCGGTTAGGACCCCACGGACATTAGTGGTTACATGATATTTGAGGCCTGATCATAGAATCTTACACAGAAAATGCACAAGCGCTGCGTGCCGAGAAAGAGAGTGCACCAGCTGTGGTGCAGAGAAAAGATTGCGTGGTATGCGTATTCTTGGATTTCCCGAGGCATCAGTAGCCATGGCGCAAGGAACATCAAGCTGCACCAGTAACACCCCCAACATGACCCCAAGCGCAGTAAAGCGCAAGTGAAATACCTAACACAGCAAAAGCCCCTGTGCCATCCCTGGACCAGCATACAGCCCCGCTAGCAAAATTGCATGAAAACACTGCGCAATCCCTGCCCGCACCCCAGAGTAATCTTGTGAAAACACTTTGCAATCCCCGGACGCACCCCATCGAAATCGCGTGAAAACTCTGTGCAATCCCCGGCCGCACCCCAACCAAATCATGTGAAAACACTGCGTGATCCCCGGCCACACCCCACCAAAATCACGAGAAAACTTTGCACATTCCCTGGCCGCACCCTACCCAAACCGCATGAAAACTCTGCACGATCCCCGTACACACCTCAGCCAAATCACACAAAAACTCTGCGTGATGCATGGCTGCACCCCGGTGAAAACGCATGAAAACTCATAACAGCATAATCTCTCCTAAACACCCGCGATCCCTGGCCACAGCACACCGAAATAGTGAGTTTGCATATCACATCCTCGGGAAGCAGATCCCTCCTGACGGGACACCCACACCAGAGCACCCATCACCCTGCAGGCAGCCCCCTCCACGTGGGACACCCCAGCCCCATCACCCGTGACGCCACCCTGCAGGCAGCCCCCTCCACATGGGACACCCCAGTCCCCATCACCTATGATGCCACCCTGCAGGCAGCCCCCTCCACATGCGACACCCCAGCCCCCATCAACCGTAACGCCACCCTGTAGGCAGCCCCCTCCACATGGGAGACCTCCAGCCCTATCACCTGCCACACAACCCTGCAGGCAGTCCCCTCCACATGGGACACTCCATCCCCCATCACCCGTGACGCCACCCTGTAGGCAGCCCCCTCCACATGGAACACCCAGCCCCCATCACCCGTGATGCCACCCTGCAGGCAGCCGCCTCCACATGGGACACCCCTGCACCCATCACCTGTGATGCCACCCTGCAGGCAGCCACCTCCACATGGGACACCCCAGCCCCATCACCTGTGAGGCCACCCTGCAGGCAGCCCCATCCACATGGGAGACCCCAGCCCCATCACCTGTGACGCCACCTTGCAGGCAGCCCCCTCCACATGGGACACCCCAGCCTCCATCACCCGTGACACCAACCTGCAGGCAGCCTCCTCCACATGGGTCACTGCAGATCCCATCACCTATGACGCCACCCTGCAGGCAGCCCCATCCACATGGGACATCCCAGACCCTATAACTGTGATGCCTCCCTGCAGGGAGCCCCCTCCACATGGGACACCCCAGCCTCCATCACCCATGACGCCACCCTGCAGGCAGCCCCCTCCACATGGGACACCCCTGCACCCATCACCTGTGATGCCACCCTGCAGGCAGCCACCTCCACATGGGACACCCCAGCCCCCATCACCTGTGAGGCCACCCTGCAGGCAGCTCCCTCCACATGGGACACCCCTGATCCCATTATCCGTGATGCCACCCTGCAGGCAGCCGCCTCCACATGGGACACCCCTGCACCCATCACCTGTGACACCAGCCTGCAGGCAGACCCATTCACATGGGACACCCCAGCCCCATCACCCATGACGCCAACCTGCAGGCAGCCCCCTCCACATGGGACACCCCTGAGTCCATCATCCGTGATGCCACCCTGCAGGTAGCCCTCTCCACTACAAACACCCCAGCCCCCTTCACTTGTGATGCCACCCTGCAGGCAGCCCCCTCCACATGGGACACCCCAGCCTCCATCACCCATGACGCCACCCTGCAGGCAGCCCCCTCCACATGGGACACCCCTGACCCCATCATCCGTGATGCCACCCTGCAGGCAGCCCTCTCCACAACGAACACCCCACGCCCCTTCACCTGTGATGCCACCCTGCAGGCAGCCCCCTCCACATGGGACACCATCATCACCCGTGACAATACCCTGCAGGCAGCCCCCTCCTGACTGGACATCACCTGCATGCTGGACGCTGACATAGTGACACATCATCACTCCAGCGATGGTGTGTCGTGTACCTTGACTGCCGTGTTGTGACACCACCCTGAATATCCACTGCAACATGTATCCTGCGAACACAAATAAATGCATACACCTGGGCCACATCCTTGAGTGTGGCAGCTGCTCAAACACAATTGCTGTCTGCAACCATCTCCCAACATATACATCTAACAAGTCAATGGTAAAGTGAGGCCCTACTGGCCATGTGACAATGTCATCTCACAAATCCCCATGGAGAAATAGTCAGACAATGACAGAATAAAAAGCAGCCTCAATGTGTGCCACATGAACAGACACTGCCCAGGGGTGCCACGGCCTGAGCCTCAATGATCTGCTATCACCAGAACAAATGTCCTTATAAACACATCACTGTTCCTCCCACGTTTGAAGAATATGATATGAAATCATATCAAATGCTATGGCATTAATAATGCGCCTATACACAAGTGTTTATAGGCGCAATGAGTCAGGGGTGGGAGAAAAAAGTGAAGACATAGACAACGATCTTGCTACACCAGGTGACATTGGGCTGGCGCAAGTGCATGGGAAGTGGGGAAGGTGAAAAGTGCTGGGGGAAGAGGGAGGAGTTAGTGCAGTACATGGGAAGGGCATCATAAGAAATACAACAACAATGAAAATCATCAAAGTGCAGGCAGCTGGGGGCAGGTGCAAGGCTAAGTTCAGACATCATGTGGCAAGTGCAGGAAGGTGGCTGTAGGAACACAGAAAAACCATCCAAGTGCGGGGGATGCCAGGGAGGCAGTGCGGGTGGGCAAGTGGTGGGCGAGGGGATCTTGGGCCGAGGTCAGAGGGTTACCAGGTGACCAGTGCAGATTCAGACAGGAGTTCAGCAGGGTAGAGGAGGACAGAAAGCACAAGCAAAGAGGAATTACTTGGGTTCTGATTGAGTACATGGCAATCAGACAGTGCGCAATGCACCAAGACTGCTGCATCGGTCTGCCGATGTGTAATTCCAATATTGCATGGCAGTGTAAGAGGCAGACCAACACCAAGGACAATGATAACTGCACAAACACAAGCTGGTGAAGGGGAAAGCACAACAAGTGTATTATACAGGTTCAAGCAGATCATGTGCCAATATCCTGAACATGTAACACTCCCACAGTCACCCCACCATCCTCCCTCACAAACACAGTGAGGGCCAATACACAGTGATGCTGCACACGTGAAAGCAAATGCCACTTTACCGTGCACACCCAAACTCCCCCTTCACACTCCTAAACTGGTCAGCCACATGTGTATTTTCACCACGCAAATGGATACCAAACATGACATATGCATTCAAGTAACCACACACATGACCAACAATGGTCAGAACCCGGGACACTAAACAGACTGACAAACCGGCACACTGCAAAAAAAAAATGTGAGAAACAATGACTGTGAATTAAAAAAAATAAATGATATTGAATAGTTGTACTGTGCTCATACACACTGTAAATTAAAGTTAAAAATATGTACATGAAAAAATTAAAAGAATGTAAAAATGTCCAATGTCCATGTACATACAAATTATTTATAATAGCATCAAAATTAAAAAAATAAACCATTACTGCATGGTGAACACAAAAAAAACACCAAGAAAACTATGTACAAAATAGACATGGCGTAATGTCCAAAGTGCACTCCGAATAATAAGATAAATAAAAGGAAAACCACACATTAAGAACTATGTACAAAAAATGGAGTAATGTCCAAAAGCTCCAAATAATAAATAAAATGAATGGGAACTTATATCTAAACAACCATTTACAAAGGCAGCAGGCTAGTCCTCCTCTTTACCAATGTCGCTCAATGTCTGGGCCAGGGCATCATCGAGCACTGCGTCCACTTCCCCAATGAATGCCTCTGTTGCCTCCTCTAGGGCTTGCAGGTCCACCAGCATTTCCCTCTTACTCGCCTACCAGTCCCTGCAAGCCTCTTCGAGGATGAGGTGATGCCGCCTTGCCCGACACAGTGCAGTCTTTGCACTGGCCATGGCGAGTTTCACCTCTGTTAGCCCGCTGCCTGTCTGCCCAAATTCGCTGCCCGTATTGCTCCCACAAGGAAGACATCTTCGATCGGAAGTCCGAATTTGCATCCTGCCTGACGCCGGATACCTGCCCCCTTTGGATGTTATGCCCTGATTCACGAAGCCTCCTACTCAGAGCCTGCTGCTGCCTCATTGCCCGGTGCCAGCATCACATGGCCACCCTCTGGGCTGATGAAATTATCTCAGGGAATGGGGCCTGTGCCCTGCTCCTGGGTGCCTGCTCTCCCTCCATTGCCACAGCTTCTGTCGTAGCCTGGATCGATGTGGTGCCCACCTCGGCTGATCCAACGTTGACTCCCAACTCAGGCAGGGATGTGATCTCCACCAGACGGGCCAACGTTGATTGGACAGGTACACAGGGGGCCCTGGTGGTATCTGGCCCGGAAGTCACCAGGGATGATGACTGGCGAACAGAGCAGCAAGATGAGGAGGGTGTCGCATAAATGGCCAGGCCATGCAGCCAATTCGAGACCAGGAATGTAGCTAGCCAGTTCAGGAGATGGCAGACCTCATTGTGATGATGTGCAAGCCCCCAATAGTAATCAAGCACATCTTCACGAATGACGGCTGTAAGCCTCGCAATACCAGCTGGCAGGGGTTCCACTCTGACTCGAATGGCCAGATTCGCAGGTATTGGGGTGTCGGTTTGTGTGGAAACATCCAACACCTGCACTGACACCTCCACAGTGACCTGCACTGCCTCCTGCCGCTGAGTCTGGACTGTACCAGTAACACCAACCTCATCACACCTGCCGGGCCTCAACGACTGGGCTTATATGGCCTCCTCCTCCTCCGCCAACCTGGATGCCTCCCCAGTGTCTTCTGCAGTGGATTGCCCCTGTGGTAGCTCACCTGTCTCCCCCACTGCCGAGGAGTCCACATCCACTTTCGCCCTCTTGGACATCCCCTCAGCAGCTGTGGCTATTGTCTGAGACGTGGCACCAGTCTCCTCGCTCCCCGATGATGTTGATACAAGGGGGCGTGACTGGGCCTTGCGTCTCTGCCCAGTGGAGGCATCCCTGCTGCCTTGCTCCTCAGCATCTCCTCCACCCTCTTCTTACAATGCCGCTGTGGATAAGGAGAAACAGAACACAAACATCAGGGTACTGTACCAATGTGTGTTTTTCACAAAACATGTGCACATGAAGTACACTGCCAATGGCCACAACCATTATCACCCTCCACAACACACAGGTACATGCAATGTGCATACATGCACATACATGTCTGTCCCTCACAACGACAATCACATCCTTGGACATGGCACTGTCACCACCTACAAATTGTGTCCCCTCAACGTCCCCTCAACGTCAATCAGGCAACAAGACTAGTAAACACATTGTAATGCACCAGTTACATCCATCCAGGAGTGATGGCCAGTCACACAGTCACATCTCAGTCACATACACATGTACACAAGCCTGTTCATGATGCTGACGACAACATCCATGTGTCACACCTCCCACACGAGCACGTCTCAGACACATGTAAGAAACCATGTGGACGTCGTAATATGCTGCAGTACAACACACATTGCAAAAGTAACACTGTTGGAATCATGCATGCTTCATTGAACACATGGGCAGCACTGTCTGGGACATGCACACAGGCATCTGTACAAGAGGCATACCTGCTGTAAGGCCAAGGTGCACACTCCCACCATACATCAACATGCACATGCACAGTGGATGACAGCAACACCTGGGCACTCACCTGACAACTCCAGATGGTTCTGCAAATCGTTGAACTGTGTGTGCAGTGCTGGGTAAAACCTCTCCAGGACCCAAATGCCTGTGGTGTTCAACCAGCCCTGGAGACCCCCTTCATTTTCACCAGCCTGGAGGAAGCGCCGGGCCTTGTTGTGCATCCTGGACTTCAGGTCCTCCAAGTGCTTGCACACATGGTGGTAGTCACCCCCTCCGCTTTGATGGCACCCACGTTCTGGTCCCAGATCAGCTTCTGTCCTTCCTTGCCACGTTGCGTTGCAGGGTTGAAGAGGGCATCATAATGCCCAAGGACATGCCCCACCAGGATGTCAACTTACCTGGTTGTGAAATTGACAGCCCTCTGCTTCGCTGCTGTGGGGTTGCCACTTGATTCTGGAGATGTTTGCTCAGACATGGCAACTCCCAAGGCAGGTGTGGGTGGGCAAGGCGATCCTGGGGCTGGGCTGTGGAGCAGTCGTGATGTTCTGTCATGTAGCGAGTCTTCAGAATCAGCTGAGGTGGTCTAAGGGCCGACGACAGGAACACTGGCAATGGCTTGACAGCAGGCACTCAAATTGCAGGGCAGGTGGGCAGCAGGCACACACAGTTGTCAGGCAGCAGCTGATGGCTCGTAGGAGGCAGCTCAGGGCAATAGGAGGCAGGTAAAATAGCTCGTAAGCAGGAGTGCATGGATCTTCCATGTTTCTCATATGGGCAGCCGGAAACAGAGTGACGGTTACTTTGCGTGTGAAAAATTAGCACGTACATGTGAAATCAGAGGAAAGGTCCTAATTGCTTAATTTACGTGACATGCGCTGATCATTGGGCGTTGGTCTTCAGAATCGGGATAAAGGAGTGTGCAGGTTAACATTAACCATACATGTGATTTGGAGCAGACAGACGTGTGGACGTGAGAGGTTTTAGGGGTGCCACGCAATATGTTAACTACTGTGACAGTGTGTACTTCTTGTTTTGGTGAGGGGTTTGCTTCAGCGCACACGCAAATATATTTTTCTTTTTTTCTGAGGCTAACAATGAGTCGCGTATGCATTATTCATACTCTGGTGCCCCTGTGTATCACGTACTGAAGGGGCCCCTGAGGGACCCTCGAATGTGGAAACAAGGCACAGTCACCACACACGAATAGATATGCCAAACACGAGGTTCTGTTCCCAAAATCTAGGGTTTATTGCAATACAAATAGTCCCAATTGGCCAAGTGGTCCCACGCCCCGCGACGTGTGTCTAACAGACAAAAAAGAGTCGTACATCAGTTACATATATACAAAAGGAGCACCTCACAATCAGCAATGACACAATTGATGCCGCCCCAATTCATTTCCCTTTGAATTAGAGGCGATGATTGACCATCATGACAAATATCACACTTCAGACCACCATATTTAGTAACAGGTTGCAATCTCCATTTTTACAGACACCATTCTTTGTTTGCGAGAACACAGCGTTTCTGTTTTTCATAGGCAAGCTGTGCATAGGAGACTGGCACATACCAGGCCTCCCTATCTCTAAGTAGCCTTGGACCATTGAAGCAAAATAATATCTACAGCAAAGTAGTTTTACATGAGGCAAATTGGCAACGTTAGAGAGAGCAAAGAGAGAAAACAAAATGGCAATTCTAGGCATCTTAAAATGGCTTCACTATAGTTAAACTAATAGCTACGTAATAACTAATGACTAATGAATATATATTCTTACACTGTAAATGAGGCGGTTGGTCTTCGGCCAACCAATCATCATTCATTTCCGGACCCTCAAGGGATGCTTAGTTTTTCTGGACTGACAAACCCTCCTCTTGGCCGTAAGCCAAACATCTCATCCATACATTGCATCATCCTCCGACCAAGTATTTGGAATCTGATTCAAATTCGGACTCATGTACACTTGTTGTCTCCTCGTTATTATTAATAATATCAATTGCCATGAATTCTTCAATGGTTTCAGATTCGTTACTATGGCGAGTGCTTAGTTTAGTAATGTTCTTTTGTTTCATCATTTGTGCACATTCTTCGCTAATTTCAGTACATATTATGGGGAGACAATGTATGCAACAACAACATGTCACGAATATTCCTAGGATTGCTACTAGGATTGCAAATAGTTTCCATCCCCAGGATCGCAACACTTCCCAGAACCAGGAGCTTATGTTCAATTGCCAACCGCCTTCAGGGGGATGAAGATGGGAACTTAACACATGCAATTTTCTTATCGCCTCAAAAATCGTGGGGGAGGAGTCACTTACAAATACGCAGCATGCTGATCCCACGATTTTGCAAACACTGCCGCGATCAACTAAGATTATATCAAGGGCCATTCTATTTTGTAGTGACATTAATCTAATTCCTTTTTCTTCAAGAGTCATATTATATAATATATCAGTGGTATGAACGATTTTGCTATGTCCTCTACAATACAACCCATCTTCAATATTACGGCAAGGTTGTGACCTAGTCAATTTGGTTATGTCTGATGTTTTTAAAAAAAACACCCCAGGGAACAGAAATCCCAAATAACACGTACCTCCCCAGTTCCTAGGTAACCAAGGATATGCTTTTTCTCCACATATGAAATACACAGGATCTCCCACATATATTGGTTCCACTTCTTTATCAAGGAATGCTATATTCCTGCATCTGGTAAATGTTCCTACCTGGAAAGAACCCTTTTTCTTTAGACAGAATGGGACAGAATGAGGGTTACAATTCACTGTATATGAAGGGGTTTCCACATCCTTATTCCCATGTGGGTTCATGTGGAACGTGATCACAGAGGTTTTTTAAGGTACAGACAATCTATCCTGTGGCATTATTGCTGGTGTAATTAATCGTCTTTTTTGGAACACGGAGCAACCCATTCCTTTCATAATTACTTCCTCGAATTCATTCATATTTGTTTTATCTAGTTGACCAGTTTCACTTTCGTTCCATTTCCCATAATATAGGGCACTCAGAGAAGCATAACATGCAGAAGTTAAGGGCAGTGGCTGTACATACCATCCTACTCCCTTACCACCATGTTGGGGCAAATGGGCACAAACCCAACAATTATTTTTTCTTAGGATTGAGTGTGTCATATTCATTATTAACAACAATGTGTTGTTCCCATATCCTTCCCTATGTTTCTCTTCCATTGGGGACAAGGAATAGGAAATGACATGGACTGGGCTTTCCGTTGTGGAAATGTTCATCATGGGCAAAAGTACTTCAAGAGTGTGCATTTCCTCCAGGTACCATAACACTGATATGGTCAATATTGGGGCTAATATACTCATCATGCACATTACTATATTGAGACCCAGCATACAATTCGTTTTAACATGTCCTTTTTTCACCTTTCCATGTACTACGTTTAATTTTCTATCAGCATTGGTGCAAGAGGAAGCATTTGCAGGTTCCGACATTCTTCTCTCGTCCTTCTTCTTCCGCTGTGCTCGTCGTGAATATTGTTTGCTCTTGTGCTTCTCCGGATGTTGAAATAGTTCAATCAATGTCTACAATCTTTTTATGCCAGTTTTCTGTCTGCCTGGATTGCTTTTTCCATTTCACAAGGCCTCTGTGCATTTGCACATTGCTCTAGAGATTCAGAGCATTGGCCTTGTACCACATGCGCCCTGCTTGTTCGCTCGGGTTCCTGACACATGGATTTAGCACCAAGGAGTTGCGTTTCATGAGCTGTCTAATTTGCACAACTCTTACGCCACCCTCCTCTAGGCCTCCGGTTCCCACTTCATCCGGAAATAGGAAACAGAGGCGACAAAAGAGATGAAAATGTGATCACTCCTTTCTGCTCCGCAGGTTGTACCGATTTGCTCCTGGTACCGTGTGATCAACAAATAGTACGGGTGCACTTCCGGTCTCAAGCTTGGAGTCAGCCTGGGGCACAATGGCAGATGATGATGGGTGCCCCAGCGACAATGTAGGCTGTGGCGCAACAGAGGTATGCACTTGAAGTCGGCCAGCAGTGATGCAGAATCTGCTGGACAACGTTGAGGCAGGCTTTGCTTTTCCGTTTTTATGGCAATCTCATCAGGCTCTGTTCCAGGAGCAGGTAACTTCCGTGGCAAAGGACTGGTAATGGCATTTTCTGTTTCTGGAACCGCTGTTGTCTCTTTCTGGTCTTTGTCCCGATCAGTTGACGTGTCGAATGGCGATGGGACTTTCTTGGCATGCGTGGCATGAATCCACGCCTTGCGTCCATCCACGCGTAGTGCTGTCTGCGTGGTTAATAGTACCTGATACGGCCCACGCCACCTGGGTGCTAGCAATGTTTTCCGTCCGAAGTTCCTTATCAGCACCCATGTGCCTGGCTCCAATGCATGTCCTGGGCCAGTATACCGCACTGGAAATGCCTCCTGCACCTGCTAATGAATCAAACGCAGTGTTTTTACTAACAAATTACAGTAAATGCTGAGTACAGGGTATTCGATCTCACTCATTTTCCTCGGCTGAGGAGTGCACCACACATTCGCTGGTCTCCCCATTATGATCTCATAAGGGGAGAGCCCAGTTCTGGCCTGCACTGACGTTCGCATGCATAGTAATGCTGTTGGCAATGCATCTACCCAACTCAATTTGCTGCCCGCACAGATCTTACTGATCTTGGACTTTAGAATTCCTTTATGGCGTTCAATAAGACCGGCCGAACTCGGATGTCTTGAACTGTGGAATATCTTATCGATCTGTAATCCTGCACAAATCTGTAATATCACTGCAGCCACAAAGTGCGGACCATTGTCCGACCATATGACACGGGGCAGACCAAAGCGAGAGAAATACTTTTTAGCATTACTTTCGCCATGCTCATTGCTGTGCAATCTTTCAAGGATACGCTTCCACCCATTTGCTAAATGCACATATGATCACTAGAACGTACTTCAGATTTTGGCACCTTTCCATTTCTTTAAAGTCAAAGTGAATTACTTCGAATGGCATAGAGGGAGGTCAGAAACTTCCCATTGGAGTCACTGTTCCTTTTCCCACATTGTGCTGTAAGCACATAATACAGTTTTGGACCAACCTCTCGGCATTCTTTTTTATAAGGAGATTTTCCCAAACTGTGGCTAAATGTTGGACTATTTTCTTCGCACAGATGTGTGTGGGACTGTGAGCCATTGTAACCATTGCATTTAAGTAAGCATTTGGCAACATCCAATTCCCGCTTTTCTTGTCCACCCAACATCCCTCCAAATCCAATTCTGCAGAGCCCTTGGCCCATCCCTGTATTTTGTCGGCGGTAGCTTCCGCCTGCATTTCTCTAACAGTTACAATTCCATTTTCTATCATGCAGGGCACTTCCTCCGATTGTACTGTCAACATTTTTGTATTCAAGTTAGTCGCAGTCTGTTTCACAACTTTTTCTGCAAATGCGTTTCCCTTTCCCACGTTACATGTCACTCTTTTATGCACCACGCATTTCATTATTGACAGGTGCTTTGGACACATAAGTGCAGACAGTAATCGCATAATCAGAGGGCCATGTTGGAGTCTAGCCCCATGGGATGTTAGTAAACCTCTCTCGGCCCATAATCGGCCAAAGCTATGGACTACGCCAAAGGCGTACTGGCTATCAGTATAGATATTTACACTCAAGTTCTCTGAAATTTCACAAGCTCTTTTTAAGGCTATTATCTCTGCTGCTTGGGCGGAGTTGCAAGGAATTCTATTACTTTCCACTACGCTTTTTAATGTGGTGACAGCGTATGCGGCAGTTGATGTGCCGCCAGGTAATTTAAAACAAGAGCCGTCACAAAACAGTTCCCCTTCTGGTTCTTTAGGGGTGTATCACTCAGATCAATTCTCCCTTTTGTTTCTTCCTCAGTAACCATTAAACAATCATGGGGAGGTGATTCAGTCCCACCAGTGTTTTCCTCGGGAATTGGCATTAATTCTGCTGGATTCAAAGCGCTACACCTCATAATTTGGATGTGGGGCGCGAACAATACAATTTCACATCTAGTCAATTTAGCAGAGGTGAGGTGTTGTGTCTGTGTTCTATTGAGTAGAACATCTATGGCATGTGGCACCATCAAGATTAAGGTGTTCCCCAATACCATCCCTTCTGTTTGTTTCACTGACGCAGCAGCCGCTGCAACAGCTCGCAAACATCGTGGTAGTGCGCGCGCTACAGGGTCCAGCGCAAAAGGAAAAGAGCCGCACGGCCTATTTCCTCCACCTTGTTCCTGTGTTAAGACAGACAACGTGCATCCTTCGTTCTCATGCACAAATAGCCTAAAAACCTTTTCATAATTCGGTGTGCCCAAAACTGGAGCAGAACTCAAAATGGTTTTTAGCGAATCAAATGCTTTCTGACACTCTTCATTCCACTGCAAAGGTACCACATCATTTTTCTTTGTAAACTCCACCATTGGCTTCACAATCAAAGCAAAGTTCACAATCCACTGACGACAAGTATGAAGCCATGCCTATTATAGTTCTCACACCTTTCTGTGTCATTGGGATAGGCATTCCAGAAATGCTCTTTATTGTTTCAGGCATTAATCTTCTCCCTTCCTTGGAAAGGAAGTAACCCAAGTAAGCTACTTCTTTTTGACAGTATTGGAATTTCTTTAGGCTCGCTTTATGGCCATGCGCAGCTAGATGGGTCAATAGTAAAATAGTACCTTTTTTACACATCTCTTCCTTGTCAACAGCGATTAATAAATCGTCAATGTATTGTAGCAATGCACAGTCTGCTGGTAATTCTAACATGTCGAACTGTTCTTTCAATGCTCTACTATATATATGCTTGGACTTTCAGTATAGCCTTGTGGTATGCGTGTAAATGTGAATGATCGTCCTCCTAAAGTGAAAGCGAATAAATACTGCTTTCTTTGTGTACTGGAATGCTGAAGAAGGTGTTTTCTAAATAAACAACACTACAATATTCTGCTGATGCAGGGATCATTATCAAGATCGTAGTGACATCTGGCACTAATGGGAATTGAGGATCTACCACTTTGTTCAGTGCACAGAGATCAATAATAAAACGGTACCGTACCTCATTACCCCCTTTCTTGTACACCGGAAGAATGGGGCTGTTACACAATCTACCTGTAATTTCTTCAATCACTGCCAGTTTCACCAAATCAAAAACAATACTTTTCAATCCTTTTTCTCCTTCTGCTGAAATTTTATACTGCGGAATACACAGTAGCGTTATTCCTTCTTTCAATGTAATTTTTACTGGCTCTATTTTCAAACATCCCACATCATTGTCATTCACGGCGCAAATGCAAGTTGGCACTGTACTTAATTCTCCTGTTAAAGGTTCCGTCATAAATTCAGAAGTCAGCATTATCTGGGGAGAAATATTCAATAATACCCCATCTGGTGTACAATGGATAACTGCACTCAGTTTTTTCAATAGATTTAATCCTAAAAGATTCTCTCCACAATGCTCTGTAATGAGAAATGGACAATGTTCAGTAAAAGGCCCTATTGTCACTGCTAGTGATTTTGACTCAGGGTTCATTACTGGGGTGCCTGCGAACCCTACTGAGATATTCTGTCGCCCGGACAGAGGTATGTCTGGAACCAAATGATCTATCGAGCACTTTTGTGCCCCCGTATCTACGAGGAACCTATGCTCTTCATTCCTGATCTTCATTTCTACGTAGGGTCCTTTCTGATTCACGGGAATAGACACTGGTTCCGACCCCTGTCCTGGGCTGTCCTATTGGGGTAACAACACGTCATCTGATGTGTGATCACCACTGTTATTATAGTATGCACCTGTCTGAGTATCAAACATATTCCCCTCTCTTCCTCTATTTCCCATTTGTGCACCTTGCTGATTTTGATTCTGTATATTTTGATTTGGAGCCTGGCCTTGATTTTGTGCACCATTCCCTTGATCATTCTGATGCTGCTGCATATGATGTCTGTTATGACCATTTGTTCCTCCGTGCCCTCTGTAGGCCTTCTCTAACCATTTCCGCCTCTATTTTGCAAGTGCAGATATTGTGCCCGCCAGTGTCCTTCCTCCCTGCAATATGCACATTGGTTTAATCCCAAAGGCCCTCCATGCATACTCGAATTTCCCCTGTTCTGTGCATTTCCCCTTCCCCTGTTGTGTCCTGCTACCTGCTGGAGTAACACCCCTACTATCGTCCGCAGCGCTTCTATTCTTATTCGCAAAGGATACTCATTACATACCTCATTTATCTCTCCTACCGAAGTCCTAGGACTTGACATCCATCTTATTGCTTCCCGCACACACACCTGCAATCTTCGTCTATCACCTATCTGTCCCGGTGGCGGCAAGGATCTCTGTGTATACAATCCTGATGCTTTCTTCCTGCCTCTCTCAATATTTTTTCTCTTATTCCCCGGTGTGGCAAATACTTCAGAATATTCTTCATCAAGTTCATTCTTCAATTCAAACAGTCTATCTACATGCTCTTTTATCTCCTCATCTCTCCCTCTACAACGGTCTAATGCATTCAAATCCAACAATCGTTGCATTGGTAACTTTCCAATTAACTTTTTCCATTGTCCCACCAAATATTGCCCCATGCATTCCAACAATACCTGCATTTCATTGTTCCTTCTGAAGTCACACAGTGACACTAGCGTGGATCCCTCATCATGCTTGTCTATATATATCTCTGCTTGTTCTTGCAGCTCACGCTTTCTTTCCTTGCTGATCGCGGTACGAGTTACTCTCATACATTCATTCTGCTCAATTCCACTCATGGGAGGGGCAGTCGGAACAGTGGCACCCTCTTGATGGGAAGGTGCGGAGGGGGCAGTGAGAGGGGGGCTCGTCTGTTGGGGCTGTGGTAATTGCAAAACACTCGGGGCTGGCTGGCTAGTGGGCAGTGCAGTGTCTGATGCAGCCTGTGGTTGTGCTGGCATTGGGAGGAGCTGAGCAACGGGAGGGGGTTGAGTGACAACTACTGTCGTAGTCTGTTTCGTTTCACTCCTCGGGCCCTGTTTTGTTTCAGTTATAATTCTGTTTATCAATTTGTCTGATGTGCGTAGCTCTCTTTGTGGATATATTTTTTCTATGTTTAATTCATCGCGCCGCCTTGCCTTTCTCAAGATGTTACTCCACTCCTCCTCTTTCTCCTCAGCTTTCTCCATCTTTGACTTATGCCTATGCGCATGTTTCTCTCTACTTCTGTATCTGAGCATTGCTTCCCTTCTCCAGTCCCTAAGGGTGTCAAGTGCCCCAGGGCGTGCTCTTTTACTTATCAACACCTTTTCCAGGTTATCTATACGTCCCATCTCAAAGCTCCCATCAATCGGCCACTGAAGATTTTCCTGTTTTCTGGTTTGCTTATGCCAAATCTCACACAACATTATCGCTCCCATACCATACTTTATGTACATCTCATAAGCCGGCGTTCCTCCCGGTGGTGCTTCCTGGCCAGTTTCCAAAGATTGTTAACCGCAGCGGAAAAATCCTGCTAATGTGAACAATACCCCAGGAATGTTTTAACCTTACCCTTGGCTAATCAAACTTACCCTGGGTGTTTGATTTTGCAAAATCAACTCTCAACCAATATCAGGATTACTTACAAATCGGGGTACGACTCACCTGATCAACCAATTTGTCTTTCCAAGACACAATTCGTCCGTATACGGATGCAACCAATGACGTTGTGTCTCGGTTCTGCCTCGTTTCGGGACCCTCGCCTCCTTGTTCGCTGGCCTGGGACGTCGATCCGGGATCAGCGGTGTGCAGATCTGCAGAAAGGAGTCTCATCACTTACGCAGGGTGCCCCGAACACCTCTCGATCCTGGTTCGATCGCTTCCGTCCTCGCCGTTCTTGTCGCCTTCTTTATTTTGCAACGTACACGATGGAACAAGTGGGGGAGGGTCCCTATTCGGGCGCCACCTTGAAGGGGCCCCTGAGGGACCCTCGAATGTGGAAACAAGGCACAGTCACCACACACAAATAGATACGCCAAACACGAGGTTCTGTTCCCAAAATCTAGGGTTTATTGCAATACAAATAGTCCCAATTGGGCAAGTGGTCCCACGCCCTGCGACGTGTGTCTAACAGACCTCGGGGACGCAAGCAAAAAAGAGTCTTACATCAGTTACATATATACAAAAGGACCACCTCACAATCAGCAATGACACAATTGATGCCTCCCCCAATTCATTTACCTTTGAATTAGAGGCGATGATTGACCATCATGACAAATATGACACTTCAGACCACCATATTAAGTAACAGGTTGCAATCTCCATTTTTACAGACACCATTCTTTGTTTGCTAGAACCCAGCGTTTCTGTTTTTCATAGGCAAGCTGTGCGTAGGAGACTGGCACATACCAGGCCTCCCTATCTCTAAGTTTCTATTCTCACTCTAGAAGTCAGCCCGCTCTCTGGGGCCTCACTGGGCTCAGAAAGGGGGGCCGTAGAGAAGATCATAATTCAACTCTTTAAATGCTAGTTTCTTACATTGCTATTCTTTCAAGAGACTCGCTGGCATTTGTGTACTGATTATATGCCTTGCTCCCTGTCTTCAAGGATACGTGAGGGAGGGAATCGGGCATTCCTGTCTGGCTCTGCAGTGTAATGTTTCAACATGTTTCTTAGCCTTGGACCATTGAAGCGAAATTATATCTACAGCAAAGCACTTTTACATGAGGCAAAGTGGCAAATTAGAGAGAGCAAAGAGAGAAAACAAAATGGCGATTCTGGTCATCTTAAAATGGCTTCACTCTAGTTAAACTAATAGCTACGTAATAACTAATTACTAATGAATATATTCTTACACTGTAAATGAGGCGGTTGGTCTTCGGCCAACCAATTATCATTAATTTCCGGACCCTCAAGGGGTGCTTAGTTTTTCTGGACTGACAGTACCCCCATTCCCAATATCAGAGTAGCTTACCTGTGCTTCGCGTATGCATTTTCCGTGTAGCTGGGTGCCACAGTGTACAGTGTTATGCATTATTTTTTCGCGCATACGCATTTTTGATATTTTGGGTGCCTGTGTGTTACGCGTCCCATTTATTTTTTCACCAGGGGTAATATTGAGCATTGCTGGACCATACTTGTACATTTTACATTACATACCCTGCCCCCTCACCCAAATTGCCCAGGACAATTGCTTGCTGCACCTCCCTTTGTACAACTCCATCAGTACCATGAGTGGGAAGGCTACAAGAGAAAAGGGTGGCTGAGGCGCCGAGGTGTCCAGGGTCTGGGACCTGCAGGGAACACTATGCCCCTGACCCAACAGGGTCAGGGAGCTGCAGGTGATGCTGAAATCCCCAGCACCCAGGGTCTGAGAGCTGCAGGGGCAGCTGCAGTCCCCACCACCCAGGTTCAGGGACCACCAGCCATGGCTTTCGTGGTCACGGCCCAGGTCCACAGAGACGGAGGGGTACATGTTGTCCATGCATCAAAGGTGAAGGGACCTGCAGTCAAAAGATCTGGCACCAGCACCCAGGTATGGCTACTTGCAGGGGCAACTACTGCCCCAGCACCAGTGGGTGATACCATGGCCCAGGCCACTAGTGCTCCAGCCCCTACTGACATGAGTGGTCCCAGCCTCAAAGGGTCTGCACAACCTTCCAAGAAGGCAATGCGTGCAGTAGCGGAACCATCATCACGCAGCAGGGAGCACACATACAACTGCTCAGAATATGGTCCACTGGCAGCAAGTCACAGATCGTATAACCGCCTTGGGCAATGAGAGGTACACCTCTTGTGAGGTCATGAAGCAGTGGAATGACCTCCAGCATCGGACCAAACAGAAGCTGGGTGCCAACTTCGCCTCTACTCTGGTGCTGGAGGTGGGTCAACACAAGAGAACAAGGATCTCACACCACATGAAAAGGCCATCAGTGAGTTGATAGATGTGGAGCAGATACAAGGCACGGGTGGCCTGCCAAATTACGAGGATATGTCCGCTGAGTGATGAAGTGTGTGCATCCTGAATATGTATATGTAGATTGTATGAATTGTTATGATTGAGTAGCACTTTGGCCTGGAATTCTATGACTGCCCTGGGTGAACCATGTCATGGTGTATTGACCCGTGCTTGGTGTCGTGCAGACTGCATACTACCGATGTGCTGCACACCGAGATTCTCCTCATCAACACACCTGCTCCCTCCTTTCTCGTTACTCTCTGGCCGGCCTCTCTTGACCCTCTTCCTGCTCCCACCTGTGGTGCTGGATATCTTTGGTTAATCTTCCACTCCACACTCTCCTTCTCTCCTCATATCTCTGACATCTCTGTGAGGTGAAACTACCAGCTGCACCTCATCAGAGGTATTCATCCTTCCCTCCCCTTCAACCAGCAGCTCACTGTCTCCAGGGCACTGGTTTTCTCTTGGCTGGGCTACTGCTACAGCCTTTTCCTTAATCTGACTGCATCAACTCTCTGCCCTCTGCAACTCATCCAGAACAGGACTGCAAAAATGGTCTTTGTTCTGAAGCCCAAGTTTCGTATCTCTCCATGACTGTAATCTTGGCACTGGCTCCCAGTGGCTACGATGATTCAGTTAAATACACTCTGTATTGTCCACAAGGCCTTATGGGTCCTGGGCCTGCAATACCTTGAACTCTAGATTCCTAAATATCTTCCTTATCAAGCTCTTCGATCGTCCCTCTCCTACTCCCTCAGGATCAGTCGCTTGTCATAGCAACGTGTTGCTGTTTGATGTCTTTCTTTGGCTGAGGCCTCCCTCTGGAACAGCCTTCCTGCCACCCTGTAACTTGAGGTGAAGCCTCTACGGTTCTGGAAGCACACCTGATTCTTCCTCTTGGGTTGTGCTTTCTCTCCTCCTCTCCCCTGCTGAACTCCTAGCTGAATCTGAAACCGCACTGGTCATGTGGCCACCCCTTGATCTCCGGACCGGTCCTCTCCCCCTCCAGTTGCACCCATGCACTGCTTCCCTGGCATCCCCCACAATTGGGGACTGTTTTCTGTATCCCTACAGCCCCCTAACAGCACTTGACACCTGATGTCTGCACTTGCCCTTCCACTGCCACCACCTGGCTGCATTTTACTTAGTGCTTATGTTGTCATATTTATTTTACTGCCATTCCCATGTACTGCACTGCCCCCGCCGACTCCCGACCCACCCCAAGCCCAGTGGTCCAAGTGTACGAAAGGAAGTAGTGGAACTATGTTCCCTGCTGGCCTGCCCCTGCTCACCACAAACCCCATTGCCACAACCTCTCCCACACACAATACACCCCCCCAAACACTTTCTACCTGCTGTTTAAGGGAACGTTCAGTGCAGTGCACTGAAAGTGAAGGTTTCAACTTCTTCCTACACTTTTATTTTGAACCAAAAATATTCCGGAAGGTTTCTTTTTAAAATAAAAGTATAGGAGCTGTAAAGGGTAATTTAAAAAAGTATAGGAGCACCGCTCCCGACCACTCCCACTCACTTCGACCACTGCCCAAGCCTCCCCTTACCCTTTCCCCTGCACTTGAGCAATCTCAATGTCACATGGCCTCATGAGTCTGTGTGTGTGGCATCACCCTATTCACCCTACCTTGCCTCGTTGCATCTTTTAACACTTGTGTATATGCACTTTAAGATTCACATATCATGTTGTGTGACATCAGTTGTACATGGCTTTGGGACAGTGGTCATCAAGTACAGTCTCATGGAAATAAACAGCTCTGGCATGCTAGCACAATGTGGTAGCTGGGTATTTACATCAGTGATGTTAGTGACTGAACTATGCCACTCAAGTGCTTATGTCTGAAGCAGGTGCTATATACCATGTACTGCATGTGTTGTTAAGTCCATCCACACATGTCCATGGGTGGTTTTGTGCTACCCATACCTTCCATTTACACTGGCACAGGGTGGGATGTTGTGCCATGAGTGAAATAGCATGGTAATGTGTTGCAGGAAAAGATTGTGTTACCTATGTGTGTGGGCTATGCTATTTACATGGATCGTCATGTCTTTTTGTGTCCATGTGCAGGTGATGAGGCACTGGATGCAGAGGAGGAGGTTGAGGAGGAACAGGATCCTGAGCGGGAACCGAGCGCCAGTGGAGGAAGTGTTGTGTAGCCCATGAAAACCCACTGGTGCTACAGGCCTTCCGGGCACTGACTCAATATGAGTCCACCTCTTATGAGACCAGTAGCTCTGGTGGTGAACCGGATGAGAATTCCTCTATGCTGTCACTGTTGTAGCCCATGCATCTGCAGGGGGTCACGTCCCCTCACATGGCCAGTCAGTGTTGTTACATTAGTCTGTGGTGGTTATTCTGCAGGGTCACGCTCCACAGTATTGGTTCCTGGTCCTGGGACAGCGAGCAAGGGAGGGATGCAGGCCTCCAGCCACAGACAGCAGAATCACATCAAGGGCCATGCTCCCTTTAGTCAGGCAGCCGTGGTCCCGGTGGCCGTGTTGTGGCTGGCGATACAGTGTGGGAGAAGTCCATGTATGGTGATGCACAACAACAGGGTGATTCCTATGAAATGTTGGCTCTGGCCATGGATAGGTGTTACACTCACATGGTCTCTGCGGGGACGTTGGGACACAGTTGCAGCCCTTCCATGAAGTAGAACCCCACAATCTGCTTCCTCCCGCTGCTGCTGCGATGAATTGGAACCCTGCTCCAGCGTAAATATGAGAGGACGTACGTTTACTGGCCTTCGAGTGAATTACCTCTCAAAACCTTCATCCCATAGTGTGGTGAGCATGCGTTGTCCCATTAAGGCTCACCTGTAGATTATTAAGGGTGAACTCTCTTCTGGCAGGGGCGCATGTAGAATGAGGACTGAGTTCCTTCACTAGTCCTTTATACATGGTGTCCAGTCCAGCTGTGACAATTCCACACCTTTCTGGTAAGTGTTTTTCTGTTTTCTGTTTGTCATGAAGTATTGGCATTGTCTTGTTCTCAGCCTGTTGTCAGCTCTGTAACAATGTCTATCTTTCTGTCCACATAGGTGTGACTGCAGTCCAGCAGAGCAACAGAGCCCCAAGTGGCTCCAGATGAGGACAAGCGCACAGGACAGGCGAGAAGAATTTTGCAAGCGTGATCTTAAACTGCAGGTTGGTATGTCTAACTTTGTCTTTTGTCCTTTTGCAGGGTCCACCTTCGTGGAAGAAGAAGATGTACTGCGGAGTCCAGAGTTGGAGTTCTGCGTGCCGGCGATGAAGAAGATGTCATGCTGCGGTGCCGGGAGCTGGAGTTCTGCGTGCCTGAGATGAAGAAGATGTCGTGCCCAGAGCTGAAGTCCAGCGATCCGGAAGATGAAGAATTGATGCCAGACTCAGAGGTGATGGATGCAGGTGTAAACTGACTCCAAGAGGTAAGCGTAGGGACAGGAGACAGGATTCCCAAGGTAAGTGCAAGTTAACCCTGGTGGCGGTGAGCGTTAAACTGCATTCGAATGCAGATTAACGCGAATCGTGTGTTTTGGGGTTGGGCTGGCTTTTATAGCTGAACTCTTAAAGCCACGCCCACCAGTTTAGTCCTGCTTGCCACACCCTGCCACTCCTTGAAGTTGCACGTGTAGCTGAAGATAGAAGACCACATCCGGACTGGTTGTACACAAGTGGAAAGTTCTTGAAAGTACACCTGCCCATAATAAAGAGAGTCTTGCTTATGTTTTTCCATGAGCCTGGTGCCAAAGGCTCCAGGACTGAGTCTAACCAGGCCCCCAATGTATAAAGGTCCCAAAGGGACGTGCGTGAACCATGGTGCCCCTTGCTCCCGCCACCTAATGGTGCCGCTCCTGCGATCCTGGGCAAGTGGCCATGACAATAGGGTGGCCAATTCCATGATCCCCCCAGCAACACAGGTAGAACACCAGCTGCAGGCATTGCGCTCCACATGTCGCTTACACAGGATGCACTTGGAGGCCAGCAACATGGAGCCGAGGGGCCGAACTGAGGTCTCTGCAGGCAAACATGCTTGCAGAGGGTCAGGCCCAAAGGGAAGACCTGAGGTGAGAGTTTCTGTCCCTCAGAGCTACACTGGAAGTGCTAGAGGCAGCACACAGTACACAGTATGAACAGCAGATGCAACTGTTGACTCGTACCATCTCGGAGGAACTCTGTGCATTCTGTGAAGTGTTGCATGTGGACCTTCGAGGCTTCATGTTGCAGATGCATTCATCTCAGTTCCCCCTGGCCGTTGCCATGGAGGACCAGGCCAGGGCTATACATGGTGAACCTCCCTTGCCACTACCACCTTCAGATGCTACAAAGGAGGGTGGTGACAGCAGCGACAACCCTCCCACTCCATGAAAGCCGTGTGGCCCATGAACCCATGGAGTTTTTTTTTTCTCTTCTTTCACACATGTGGGTTTTGACATGCACCCTGCCCCTCCACCCTCCTGGGTACTTGCGTTTCCCCTTGAGAACCTTGTTTACTTTAAAACCTATTTTCCCCTAGTTATTTTAGTTGCTGTTCTTGTCCTCACTTGTGCATCTGTTTTTCCTTAGTTCATAGTTAGGCTACTCTGGTTCACAGCAGGCAATCTGTGCACATTCCCTTCCCTTGTCTTACCTGTGGTCTATTGAGAATTTATGTGACAGTGTGTTGCATTCTGCTCCCTCCAACGGCATCCGCTGTCAGTTCCAGCTGGACCCATACCAGCTTGTCTCATGTTAGTACACTCCTTGTTTGTGCCTTAGGGACCAGACACAGAAGCCACTTCTGCTTCCCCTTTCCATGGGCTTGCAAGGAGTGGTGCCTGTAAAAGTAACTTACACAGAGGCATTGGGCTTCCCTTATATCTGTGGGCAGTCTTGAGTCGAACCTGTGTATACACCCCTAGTGGGATTCCTCATTGTTTGTCCAGTGCATGGCTCCAATCCCTTTTTGGTTGAGCACTGAGATCCATCCTTTGTTCCTGTTCCGTCGTTATGATTTACCTTGCATATCTCCATTCTTGTTTGACTTCCTGGTGTATGCGCGTACCTGCATTGGTATAGACACACAAAATCTACATGGGTGCCTTGTGCAACGTATGACATATTGAGGCACTTGTGTAGTTATGATGAGTCACTATCAGACAGTTTCACTATTCGGTCCAGTGTTTATGGTATGTTTTACTGGAAATTACTGTTCCTGTGAACATTATTATGGATATGTATGAGCGTGTGTTATTTCTCAAATTGTTCCATATATCGTTGAGCGCTTTGTGACAGTAGTGTGATGTATTCAGCATTTATGTATCTTGTTTGACCTTGCATGGGATGGCACGGTGTGATGAAAATTTTCCATGACGTGTGGGAGGTTTTATGTGACACACTATCAATGATATGTGTACTTTGGCATGGTGTTAGTGGCATACTCCGTCTTCGATGTGTTCCTTTTGTACAGACCAGATTGAATTAGTTTAAGTTCTAAGGGATGCACACAATGTAGCACTTCCAAGGACAAGTTCTCAGGGTGGTTTGGTGAGCACAGATGATTGTCTCTGTCATCATTGATTGGCACCTGGTATGTGTCAGAGCTGCGTGCACTCCACAGGGGTTGGGTTTTAGGTGAAAAATTGTGCCACAAGCTGGGTACAGGCAGCCTCACACATGCTGCCACAATGACCCTGCACACTACTATTGGGGCATATAGCAGCTCACAACCAGAGTGATCAAGAGAGCGGAAACGTGACTTCAACACTCTGAATGTGCGCTCCAATAAGGCCCAAGTTGCAATATGTGTTGCGTTGTATATTACCTTGGGTGGTGTCGCAGGGATCCGTATTGGCGTCATCATGTAGGCGTTCAGAGGGTAGGCACTGTCCCCTGCAAATGTTTGACATTGGTGTGTATTTGTGTGTGTGTGACATGCATGCATGTGCACTGGCATTTCTACTCACCAATGATCCATGTGTTGCCATGCCTCCCAGCTTCCAGGTTCCAGGGCCCGGTGTAGGGTGACATTCTGTATATAAAACTATCATGGATGGACCCTGGATAATTTGCATATACAGAAGTAATGATACCCTTGGCATCACATGCAACCTGCACGTTGATGGAATTCTAGTGCTTGCGATAGATGTGCTCTGTAGCCGTAGGAGGACATAGAGCCAACTATGTGCAATCAATGGCACCAATCAATGGCACCAAGCACTTTAGGGACGTGCGCCACCCCTTAAAAGTACTGGACCATGGCCTGCCTTTCTCCAGGTGTTCTGGGCATGTCGATGTGCCTGTTGACTGAGGGGCGTGCAGTCATTATTGCCAACAGCTGGTGTAGGCAGCGTGACTGCGTGGGCTGTGAAATGCCCCAACTCTGGCAGTTGTCTGCTGAAATTATCCACTGGCCAAGAAATGCAGTACATTGAGCACCTTTTCCAAGGGGCTCAGTGTATGGGAGCACAGGGTGGGTGAAGTAAGGTCACCTTCCCACTCCATGACCAGGTCTAATATTATATGAGGTGGAAACCTATACTTGGTATAAACCTGGTCATCAGGCATCCCAAAAAGGCTGGTCATGGGTAGAAAAATCTGGGCCCTGGCCATCGTACAATCACTGCTGCGCAAATTGGTACATTCATCGTAACTGTATACGCACGTGTGTTGTTCACGCAGCCTTTTTTATGTATTTGTTTTAGTGCGTGGTAACGCTTACGCCAGCTTTCGCATGGCAGACGTGTTTCTGTATTTGCATATCTTTTTCCAAGCGCCGGAGAGGCCTGTTCAATTCCATGAATACCGGTTGTTAGTGTGTGCATGGGTTTAGCTAGGATTTTACTGTGGTACTTCCCTCGTTACACCCAAATTTTCGCTTGATGTTCCCCATTCCACATGTTCCTCCTCCTGTGATTGCGCAAGACGGTACGCCCCTTTGCTGGAAGGCTCGCGCAAGGCGTTTGTAGTGTCCCAGTGACGTGTTGGACCCGCGCGGATTCCTCGCAAGTCTCTGGTAAGGCCCGCGCAATGTGTTCCATGAATCGACAAACGGGCGCTTACGCGCGTTTTCACGCTCAAGTCCCCCTTTTTCAGTACTATTAATTCCATGAATCGGGCCCTTGGACACTCCACCCCTTCCCCTGGATTTCAGCAAACTAAAAATGTGTTTGTGGGTTTGTGCTTAGCGAAGCGGTGTTCCTTATACAATTTCACACCGTTTCACCAATCAGCACCACATTTTGCATAGATACCTGTTAGGAGCGTCTGGACATTACATTTGGACATCCAACCCTTTCCCCCCGGATTTCAGCAAAAGTAAAAAAATTAATTGTGGATTTGTGGCCTGTCGACGAAGACATAAATCATGTTCATATGGTAGGGACACAAAAAATGGATGAGAGGTGAAAGGTGAAAGCAGGTAGTATTCCAGAAGTTTCAAATTGTTTGCTGCATCAGGGGAAATTACTTTTCCAGAGGATTTATGCAAGGTGGTCTTTGCCGACTAAGCCGTAAACCATGCTCACCGAGAAGGGAAAGAAAACATTTTGTTTCTCAACTGGTCCTGACACGAGGAACTAAACTCGAGGACCTTGAAAACTATGTTTCAAGGCCCTAGGATGCACTATTTCCAACATATTTGCACTGCAATGCACCGCAACGAACTGCACCATGCCAATATCATTCATTTTCAAGAATAAATAACGTATCATCATGTCTGACCACAGAACCCGTTTGGAGAACAAGCACACTTGCTAGTTCTGTATATTTTTGTACAGTTTCCTCACTCACTTAAGCTGAAAATTCAAACATCACTCATTTCTCACCTATATGTGCTTGTATCACATATAATGGAGGGCAATCCTGGTGAGCTAAAAGCCCCTGAAATTGGATGTGTAAATTAGTCCAAAGCAATGTATCTATTACTTTTGGGTGTTCCGTTCAGCTGGATTGTCACACAATATACTTCAGTCATTGCTACATTTTGCCCAGTGGATTTAGTTATCTCTGCATGTTTATGTAAATTAGTTTTCCAGTGGCAGTCTTATGATTGCACTAACATATTGATAACTCAGACCCAGAATCAACCAGGGTTTCTATCGAGTGTGATTCTTTGTGAGTGGGGAATGAGACCAGCCATAGTCAGTAGCATATTTGTATGGATTTTCCATTTGGTTTCTCTCTCTAAAGCAGTCTGTTTCTGTATGCCTAAACTTGGACTGCTCTCTGGGCTTATGGCAATGTCTCCCCCCCCTGTTAGTTCCCTCTCTATTGTGGCTGTTATTCTTTGTTTAATGTTCAGGGTATTTTTTCTCTCTAGTGTGGGAAGCTAATGGCGGTGTGTCCACCACCCCTTCTCTCTTAAACGACACCTCTTCCCCTGAGAGTCTCCCTTGAAAGTATATAGAACACTGGGTATTCCAACATTTTGGATGCGCTGCCATATCTAATAGTTAAAACAACTTGATAGCACAAAGTCCTCATGCACAATCAATGTGCAATATATGTTACAAATAACACGTGAGTGAAAATTGCGGAATTTAATGTTCTTCGCATCCAGTATGAAATATCAAATGACAGAGTGATGTGCCAACACGTGTTTCAACCTCTCTCGGTTTTCTTCAAGGCAAAACTCTGTTCCACAGTTATTGTGTACAATTTTTCAGTGCATATAAGTACCCCCATTTATAAACCAGGGTACATGAAAAATCCCTTGAAAGTATACCTCTTTGTCTGGCTTGCTTTCATTTTTATCCTATGTTGTGTCTCCACAGGCCTTCTGCCCAGATGATCTATGTCCAGTGATTGTTAAGTAGATGCCACTATGTCCCCAAATCCTGGCCTCCTTTTTTGCTCTTAAAGGAGGGATAGTTGAATATAAACCTCTAGACATGAGAGCTTTAATTTTAATGAAGGTAGAATTATGCCTACAATCATTTCATAATATTTGAGGTTATAGATAAGTCTGAATGTATAGCTCATGCAGCCCCTTGTGTCCCCATAATAACTTCTAATATTGATGACAAAGATGTGATGGACAGGGCTCCTAGAAGCTGAAAGTACAACCTACTGCAAACCCAGCTGTCAAAGCTTACAGAGGGTGATATGATAGAATATGGCATTCATAACGTGCCTGTACACGTGTTCCTAGACGCAAAGTATGTACTCAGAAGTTAGAAACAAGGATAAAGCCCCATGTCTCTGTTGTGGTGTAACTTATGGACAGGCAACTTTTAACAGTCCCAGGTTTTCTGAATATCACTTAGGTAGGGTCTCCTTTTTTGATGGACAAGGCCTCAAAGTCCTTTGTATTTTTACTGTGATCCACAGTTGTATTCAGATACGTGTCACAATTTGCTATGTATATTTTAACCTCTGATATCAAACCTGTCCACTGACACTTATGAAGAAGCAGCTGTGGGGTTGCAAATCCTAAAATCACTAAAACCACAAAGCAAGGGTTGTGCGAGTAGTAGCTAGTAACTGTTCTCTGCTTGTTTTATTTGGTATTAATTGCAGATTGGGATCCCTCACATTTATAGCAATTATGACTACTGCTTTGTTTTTCTCACTGTCATACATGTAGTTGCATGGGCAGGGTATCCAAACATGCTTCTTTAATCACTTCATCAATTGCAGTAATTGATCAAGTCATGGATGCCACTGTCTTGTTCACTGCATGTTCTTTTGTATGTTTCTCTGAAAAGCATTACCAGTGCTATGAACATGCACTTGTGTGTGTGTGCATCACCTATAACAAAGGGTGTGTCTGTTTATTGTCACATATTTGTTTCTAGCTCTTTCTTGCATAGACACTTTTGTGCATATTGTCTCTGCAATCATTCTGAATCCACCATTGTAAATAGATGTTGTAATTGTTGTAATACAATGTAATCTGAAAGTGAGACAGCCAAAGTGGGCTACTTTGAATCTGCCTGGCGCACAGCCAGAAGTAACCCATGCAATTCAACAGTCTGAGATGAGGTATCTGCTAAATATAAAGGGGTCGATTCATGGAATTAATGTGTGCTGAAAATTCCCGTGCAGAGGTGCCAAAATGTGCAAATCGCAGTAAAAGTGCGAAAATCACAGTGCAAGTGCGAAAATCGCAGTAAAACCAGCGCACAGCGATTCATGGAAGTCCGTGCGCGAGAAAAATAATGGATGTGCGCTAAAAATATGCGCCGCGCACGCCGGCGCACAGTTCATCCAACAGCGTGCGCCATGGCCACTGCGAAATCGCACATAGCGCGGCGCACATCACAAAAGTAGGCGGAACATGGGGCATAACACTCGGAATGGGGAACAACGCGTGAAAATATGGGCGTCACGGGGGAAGTACAGGAGGCAAGTGTGCGGAACGCCCACACGCTCGCCTACAACCCGTATTCATGGAATCGAATAGGGAAAACCAGCGCACGGTCAAAGACGCGCACAGGGCCAAACAAGTACGCCACAAGAAAGCAGGCGGTAGCGCCCCTGCGACTGAAAAAAATGTGCGCCAAAATGTGCGCTAACAAAAAGCACCCATGTACAGCCATGATGAATGGCCCATACAGTGGCCCTCTAGGACAAATGAGGTGCAAAGGGGCACTGACAAACACAGACACCCGCTGTGTGAAAAATAGCCTGTGCGTGTGTTCCTGGGTGCGTGGGAAGTTCCACACGCGATTAGCCTGGGTATGTGTACTTCGGGTTGCGCGGGAAGTTCCACACGCGATTAGCGTGGGTACGTGTACTACGGGTGCGCGGGAAGTTCCACACGCGATTGGCCTGGGTAGGTGGGGGTGCGTGGGAAGTTCCACACGCGATTGGCCTGGGTACGTGTAGTACGGGGTGCGTGGGAAGTTCCACACGCGATTGGCCTGGGTACGTGTATTCCGAGGTGCGCGGAAGATTCACACGAGACTTCTGCAGGGTACGTGTATTTCGGTGGTGCCGGGGAATGCTACATGTGATTTGGCCATGTGGGTCCCCCCAGGTGTTCCCTCTACACCCTCCACGGCCCCTGCAGACAGCCCATACCACAGGGTACTACCCTGCACCCCTGTTCATGTCCCCCAGGCAACCCATCCACCATGGCCATGCCCACCAGCCAACCCACATGTCACCTTGCACTACTGATCACCAACAAATGTCTCCCACCACCCCCACCCCCCAGCCACCAGGGGCAGCCTTCACCATGCCCCCACTCATGTCTCCCACCACCGCCACCCCCCAGCAGTGCAGGGGCAGCCTCCACCAGGCCCCAACTCATGTCTCCCACCACCCCCACCCCCCAGCCACCAGGGGCAGCCTCCACCAGGCCCCCACTCATGTCCCCTATTACCCCCACCCCCCAGCAGTGCAGGGGCAGCCTCCACCAGGCCCCCACTCATGCCCAACTCATGTCTCCCACCACCCCCACCCCCAGCCACCAGGGGCAGCCTCCACCAGGCCCAAACTCATGTCTCCCACCACCCCCACCCCCCAGCCTCCAGGGGCAGCCTCCACCAGGCCCCCACTCATGTCTCCCACCACCCCCAGCCCCCAGCAGTGCAGGGGCAGCCTCCACCAGGCCCCCACTCATGTCCCAATGCACCCCCACCCCCCAACAGTGCAGGGGCAGCCTCCACGAGGCCCCCACTCATGTCTCCCACCACCCCACCCCCCAGCAGTGCAGGGGCAGCCTCCACCAGGCCCCCACTCATGTCTCCCACCACCCCGACCCCCCAGCCACCAGGGGCAGCCTCCACCAGGCCCCCACTCATGTCTCCCACCACCCCCACCCCCCAGCCACCAGGGGCAGCCTCCACAAGGCCCCCACTCATGTCCCCTATTACCCCCACCCCCCAGCAGTGCAGGGGCAGACTCCACCAAACCCCCACTCATGTCCAACTCATGTCTCCCACCAACCCCCCCCAGCCACCAGGGGCAGCCTCCACCAGGCTCCCACTCATGTCTCCCACCACCCCCACCCCTGTCCCCTATTACCCCTCCACCAGGCCCCCACCCATGTCTCCCACCACCCCCACCCCCCAGCAGTGCAGGGGCAGCCTCCACCAGGCCCACACTCATGTCTCCCATCACCCCCACCCCCCAGCCACCAGGGACAGCCTCCACCAGGCCCCCACCCATGTCTACCACCACCCCTACCCCCCAGCCACAAGGGGCAGCCTCCACCAGCCCCCCACTCATGTCTCCATGCACCCCCAACCCCCAGCAGTGAAGGGGCAGCCTCCACCAGGCCCCCACTCATGTCCAACTCATGTCTCCCACCCCCCACCCCCCAGCCTCCAGGGGCAGCCTCCACCAGGCCCCCACTCATGTCTCCCACCACCCCCAGCCCCCAGCAGTGCAGAAGCAGTCTCCACCAGGCCCCCACTCATGTCCCCATGCACCCCACCCCCCAACAGTGCAGGGGCAGCCTCCATGAGGCCCCCACTCATGTCTCCCACCACCCCACCCCCCAGCAGTGCAGGGGCAGTCTCCACCAGGCCCCCACTCATGTCTCCCACCACCCCGACCCCCCAGCCACCAGGGGCAGCCTCCACCAGGCCCCCACTCATGTCTCCCACCATCCCCACCCCCAGCCACCAGGGGCAGCCTCCACAAGGCCCCCACTCATGTCCCCTATTACCCCCACCCCCCAGCAGTGCAGAGGCAGACTCCACCAAACCCCCACTCATGTCCAACTCATGTCTCCCACCAACCCCCCCAGCCACCAGGGGCAGCCTCCACCAGGCCCCCACTCATGTCTCCCCCCACCCCCACCCCCCAGCCACCAGGGACAGCCTCAACCAGGCCCACACTCATGTCTCCCATCACCCCCACCCCCCAGCCACCAGGGACAGCCTCCACCAGGCCCCCACTCATGTCACCATGCACCCCCAACCCCCAGCAGTGCAGGGGCAGCCTCCACCAGGCCCCCACTCATGTCCAACTCATGTCTCCCACCCCCCCACCCCCCAGCCTCCAGGGGCAGCCTCCACCAGGCCCCCACTCATGTCTCCCACCACCCCCACCCCCCAGCAGTGCAGGGGCAGCCTCCACCAGGCCCCCACTCATGTCTCCCACCACCCCCACCCCCCAGCAGTGCAGGAGCAGCCTCCACCAGGCCCCCACTCATGTCTCCCACCACCCCACCCCCCAGCCACCAGGGGCAGCCTCCACCAGGCCCCCACTCATGTCTCCTACCACCCCCACCCCCCAGCCACCAGGGGCAGCCTCCACCAGGCCCCCACTCATGTCCCCTATTACCCCCACCCCCCAGCAGTGCAGGGGGAGCCTCCACCAGGCCCCCACTCATGTCCAACTCATGTCTCCCACCACCCCCACCCCCCAGCCACCAGGGGCAGCCTCCACGAGGCCCCCACTCATGTCTCCCACCACCCCCACCCCCCAGCAGTGCAGGGGCAGCCTCCACCAGGCCCCCACTCATGTCTACCACCACCCCATCCCCCAGCAGTGCAGGGACAGACTCCACCAGGCCCCCACTAGTGTCTCCCACCACCCCCACCCCCCAGCAGTGCAGGGGCAGCCTCCACCAGGCCCCAGTCATGTCTCCCACCCCCACCCCCAGCCACCAGGGGAAGACTCCACCAGGCCCCCACTCATGTCTCCCACCACCCCCACCCCCCAGCTACCAGGGGCAGCCTCCACCAGGCCCCCACTCATGTCTCCCTATTACCCCCACCCCCCAGCAGTGCAGGGGCAGCCTCCACCAGGCCCCCACTCATGTCCAACTCATGTCTCCCACCACCCCCCAGCCACCAGGGGCAGCCTCCACCAGGCCCTCACTCATGTCTCCCACCACCCCCACCCCCCAGCCACCAGGAGCAGCCTCTACCAGGCCCCCACTCATATCTCCCACCACCCCCACCCCCCAGCAGTGCAGGGGCAGCCTCCACCAGGCCCCCATTCATGTCTCCATGCCCCCCCACCCCCCAGCAGTGAAGGGGCAGCCTCCACCATGCCCCACTCATGTCTCCCACCACCCCCACCCCCGAGCAGTGCAGGGGCAGCCTCCACCAGGCCCTCACTCATGTCTCCCACCACCCCCACCCCCCAGCCACCAGGGGCAGCCTCCACCAGGCCCCCACTCATGTGTCCCACCACCCCCACCCCCCAGCCACCAGGGGCAGCCTCCACCAGGCCCCCACTCATGTCCCCTATTACCCCCACGCCCCAGCAGTGCAAGGGCAGCCTCCACCAGGCCTGCACTCATGTCCAACTCATGTCTCCCACCATCCCTACCCCCCAGCCACCAGGGGCAGCCTCCAACAGGCCCCCACTCATGTCTCCCACCACCCCCACCCCCCAGCAGTGCAGGGGCAGCCTCCACCAGGCCCCCACCCATGTCTCCCACCACCCCCACCCCCCAGCAGTGCAGGGGCAGCCTCCACCAGGCCCACACTCATGTCTCCCATCACCCCAACACCCCAGCAACCAGGGGCAGCCTCCACCAGGCCCCCACCGATGTCTACCACCACCCCCACCCCCTAGCCACCAGGGCAGCCTCCACCAGGCCTCCACTCATGTCCCTATGCACACCCACCCCCCAGCAGTGCAGGGGCAGCCTCCACCAGGCCCCCACTCATGTCCAACTCATGTCTCCCACCACCCCCACACCCCATCCACCAGGGACAGCCTCCACCAGGCCCCCACTCATGTCTCCCACCACCCCCACCCCCCAGCAGTGCAGGGGTGCCTCCACCAGGACCCCACTCATGTCTCCCACCACCCCCACCCCCCAGCCACCAGGGGAGCCTCCACCAGGCCCCCACTCATGTCCAACTCATGTCTCCCACCACCCCCACCCTCCAGCCACCAGGGGCAGCCTCCACCAGGCGCCCACTCATGTCTGACACCACCCCCACCCCCCAGCCACCAGGGGCAGCCTCCTCCAGGCCCCCACTCATGTCTACCACCACCCCCACCCCCCAGCAGTGCAGGGGCAGCCTCCACCAGGCCCCCACTCATGTCTCCCACCACCCCCACCCCCCAGCAGTGCAGGGCCAGCCTCCACCAGGCCCCCACTAATGTCTCCCACCACCCCCACCCCCCAGCAGTGCAGGGGCAGCCTCCACCAGGCCCCCACTCATGTCTCCCACCACCCCCACCCCCAGCCACCAGGGGCAGCCTCCACCAGGCCCCCACTCATGTCTCCCACCACCCCCACCCCCCAGCAGTGCAGGGGCAGCCTCCACCAGGCCCCCACCCATGTCTCCCACCACCCCCACCCCCCAGCAGTGCAGGGGCAGCCTCCACCAGGCCCACACTCAGGTCTCCCATCACCCCCACCCCCCAGCCACCAGGGACAGCCTCCACCAGGCCCCCACCCATGTCTACCACCACCCCCACCCCCCAGCCACCAGGGGCAGCCTCCACCAGCCCCCCACTCATGTCTCCATGCACCCCCAACCCCCAGCAGTGAAGGGGCAGCCTCCACCAGGCCCCCACTCATGTCCAACTCATGTCTCCCACCCCCCCACCCCCCAGCCTCCAGGGGCAGCCTCCACCAGGCCCCCACTCAGGTCTCCCACCACCCCCAGCCCCCAGCAGTGCAGAGGCAGCCTCCACCAGGCCCCCACTCATGTCCCCATGCACCCCACCCCCCAACAGTGCAGGGGCAGCCTCCATGAGTCCCCCACTCATGTCTCCCACCACCCCACCCCCCAGCAGTGCAGGGACAGTCTCCACCAGGCCCCCACTCATGTCTCCCACCACCCCGACCCCCCAGCCACCAGGGGCAGCCTCCACCAGGCCCCCACTCATGTCTCCCACCATCCCCACCCCCAGCCACCAGGGGCAGCCTCCACAAGGCCCCCACTCATGTCCCCTATTACCCCCACCCCCCAGCAGTGCAGGGGCAGACTCCACCAAACCCCCACTCATGTCCAACTCATGTCTCCCACCAACCCCCCCCAGCCACCAGGGGCAGCCTCCACCAGGCCCCCACTCATGTCTCCCCCCACCCCCACCCCCCAGCCACCAGGGACAGCCTCAACCAGGCCCACACTCATGTCTCCCATCACCCCCACCCCCCAGCCACCAGGGGCAGCCTCCACCAGGCCCCCACTCATGTCACCATGCACCCCCAACCCCCAGCAGTGCAGGGGCAGCCTCCACCAGGCCCCCACTCATGTCTCCCACCACCCCCACCCCCCAGCAGTGCAGGGGCAGCCTCCACCAGGCCCCCACTCATGTCTCCCACCACCCCACCCCCCAGCCACCAGGGGCAGCCTCCACCAGGCCCCCACTCATGTCTCCTACCACCCCCACCCCCCAGCCACCAGGGGCAGCCTCCACCAGGCCCCCACTCATGTCCCCTATTACCCCCACCCCCCAGCAGTGCAGGGGCAGCCTCCACCAGGCCCCCACTCATGTCCAACTCATGTCTCCCACCACCCCCACCCCCTAGCCACCAGGGGCAGCCTCCACGAGGCCCAAACTCATGTCTCCCACCACCCCCACCCCCCAGCAGTGCAGGGGCAGCCTCCACCAGGCCCCCACTCATGTCTACCACCACCCCATCCCCCAGCAGTGCAGGGACAGCCTCCACCAGGCCCCCACTCGTGTCTCCCACCACCCCCACCCCCCAGCAGTGCAGGGGCAGCCTCCACCAGGCCCCCAGTCATGTCTCCCACCCCCACCCCCAGCCACAAGGGGCAGCCTCCACCAGGCCCCCACTCATGTCTCCCACCACCCCCAACCCCCAGCTACCAGGGGCAGCCTCCACCAGGCCCCCACTCATGTCCCCTATTACCCCCACCCCCCAGCAGTGCAGGGGCAGCCTCCACCAGGCCCCCACTCATGTCCAACTCATGTCTCCCACCACCCCCCAGCCACCAGGGGCAGCCTTCACCAGGCCCTCACTCATGTCTCCCACCACCCCCACCCCCCAGCCACCAGGAGCAGCCTCTACCAGGCCCCCACTCATATCTCCCACCACCCCCACCCCCCAGCAGTGCAGGGGCAGCCTCCACCAGGCCCCCACTCATGTCTCCATGCCCCCCCACCCCCCAGCAGTGCAGGGGCAGCCTCCACCAGGCCCCACTCATGTCTCCCACCACCCCCACCCCTGAGCAGTGCAGGGGCAGCCTCCACCAGGCCCTCACTCATGTCTCCCACCACCCCCACCCCCCAGCCACCAGGGGCAGCCTCCACCAGGCCCCCACTCATGTCTCCCACCACCCCCACCCCCCAGCCACCAGGGACAGCCTCCACCAGGCCCCCACTCATGTCCCCTATTACCCCCACGCCCCAGCAGTGCAAGGGCAGCCTCCACCAGGCCTGCACTCATGTCCAACTCATGTCTCCCACCATCCCTACCCCCCAGCCACCAGGGGCAGCCTCCAACAGGCCCCCACTCATGTCTCCCACCCCCACCCCCAGCCACCAGGGGCAGCCTCCACCAGGCCCCCACTCATGTCTCCCACCACCCCCACCCCCCAGCAGTGCAGGGCCAGCCTCCACCAGGCCCCCACTAATGTCTCCCACCACCCCCACCCCCCAGCAGTGCAGGGGCAGCCTCCACCAGGCCCCACTCATGTCTCCCACCACCCCCACCCCCCAGCCACCAGGGGCAGCCTCCACCAGGCCCCCACTCATGTATCCCACAACCCCCACCCCCCAGCAGTGCAGGGGCAGCCTCTACCAGGCCCCCACTCATGCCCCCATGCACCCCCACCCCCCAGCAGTGCAGGGGCATCTTCCACCAGGCCCCCACTCATGTCTACCACCACCCCCACCCCCCAGCCACCAGGGGCAGCCTCCACCAGGCCCCCACTCATGTCCCCTATTACCCCCACGCCCCAGCAGTGCAAGGGCAGCCTCCACCAGGCCTGCACTCATGTCCAACTCATGTCTCCCACCATCCCTACCCCCCAGCCACCAGGGGCAGCCTCCACCAGGCCCCCACTCGTTTCTCCCACCACCCCCACCCCCCAGCAGTGCAGGGGCAGCCTCCACCAGGCCCCCAGTCATGTCTCCCACCCCCACCCCCAGCCACCAGGGGCAGCCTCCACCAGGCCCCCACTCATGTCTCCCACCACCCCCACCCCCCAGCTACCAGGGGCAGCCTCCACCAGGCCCCCACTCATGTCCCCTATTACCCCCACCCCCCAGCAGTGCAGGGGCAGCCTCCACCAGGCCCCCACTCATGTCGAACTCATGTCTCCCACCACCCCCCAGCCACCAGGGGCAGCCTCCACCAGGCCCTCACTCATGTCTCCCACCACCCCCACCCCCCAGCCACCAGGAGCAGCCCCTACCAGGCCCCCAATCATATCTCCCACCACCCCCACCCCCCAGCAGTGCAGGGGCAGCCTCCACCAGGCCCCCACTCATGTCTCCCACCACCCCCACCCCCCAGCCACCAGGGGCAGCCTCCACCAGGCCCCCACTCATGTCTCCCACAACCCCCACCCCCCAGCAGTGCAGGGGCAGCCTCTACCAGGCCCCCACTCATGCCCCCATGCACCCCCACCCCCCAGCAGTGCAGGGGCAGCCTCCACCAGGCCCCCACTCATGTCTCCATGCCCCCCCACCCCCCAGCAGTGCAGGGGCAGCCTCCACCAGGCCCCACTCATGTCTCCCACCACCCCCACCCCCGAGCAGTGCAGGGGCAGCCTCCACCAGGCCCTCACTCATGTCTCCCACCACCCCCACCCCTCAGCCACCAGGGGCAGCCTCCACCAGGCCCCCACTCATGTCTCCCACCACCCCCACCCCCCAGCCACCAGGGGCAGCCTCCACCAGGCCCCCACTCATGTCCCCTATTACCCCCACGCCCCAGCAGTGCAGGGGCAGCCTCCACCAGGCCCCCACTCATGTCGAACTCATGTCTCCCACCACCCCCCAGCCACCAGGGGCAGCCTCCACCAGGCCCTCACTCATGTCTCCCACCACCCCCACCCCCCAGCCACCAGGAGCAGCCCCTACCAGGCCCCCAATCATATCTCCCACCACCCCCACCCCCCAGCAGTGCAGGGGCAGCCTCCACCAGGCCCCCACTCATGTCTCCCACCACCCCCACCCCCCAGCCACCAGGGGCAGCCTCCACCAGGCCCCCACTCATGTCTCCCACAACCCCCACCCCCCAGCAGTGCAGGGGCAGCCTCTACCAGGCCCCCACTCATGCCCCCATGCACCCCCACCCCCCAGCAGTGCAGGGGCAGCCTCCACCAGGCCCCCACTCATGTCTCCATGCCCCCCCACCCCCCAGCAGTGCAGGGGCAGCCTCCACCAGGCCCCACTCATGTCTCCCACCACCCCCACCCCCGAGCAGTGCAGGGGCAGCCTCCACCAGGCCCTCACTCATGTCTCCCACCACCCCCACCCCTCAGCCACCAGGGGCAGCCTCCACCAGGCCCCCACTCATGTCTCCCACCACCCCCACCCCCCAGCCACCAGGGGCAGCCTCCACCAGGCCCCCACTCATGTCCCCTATTACCCCCACGCCCCAGCAGTGCAAGGGCAGCCTCCACCAGGCCTGCACTCATGTCCAACTCATGTCTCCCACCATACCTACCCCCCAGCCACCAGGGGCAGCCTCCAACAGGCCCCCACTCATGTCTCCCACCACCCCCACCCCCCAGCAGTGCAGGGGCAGCCTCCACCAGGCCCCCACCCATGTCTCCCACCACCCCCACCCCCCAGCAGTGCAGGGGCAGCCTCCACCAGGCCCACACTCATGTCTCCCATCACCCCCACACCCCAGCCACCAGGGGCAGCCTCCACCAGGCCCCCACCCATGTCTACCACCACCCCCACCCCCTAGCCACCAGGGGCAGCCTCCACCAGGCCCCCACTCATGTCCCTATGCACACCCACCCCCCAGCAGTGCAGGGGCAGCCTCCACCAGGCCCCCACTCATGTCCAACTCATGTCTCCCACCACCCCCACACCCCATCCACCAGGGACAGCCTCCACCAGGCCCCCACTCATGTCTCCCACCACCCCCACCCCCCAGCAGTGCAGGGGTGCCTCCACCAGGTCCCCACTCATGTCTCCCACCACCCCCACCCCCCAGCCACCAGGGGAGCCTCCACCAGGCCCCCACTCATGTCCAACTCATGTCTCCCACCACCCCCACCCTCCAGCCACCAGGGGCAGCCTCCACCAGGCGCCCACTCATGTCTCCCACCACCCCCACCCCCCAGCCACCAGGGGCAGCCTCCTCCAGGCCCCCACTCATGTCTCCCACCACCCCCACCCCCCAGCAGTGCAGGGGCAGCCTCCACCAGGCCCCCACGCATGTCTCCCACCACCCCCACCCCCAAGCAGTGCAGGGCCAGCCTCCACCAGGCCCCCACTAATGTCTCCCACCACCCCCACCCACCAGCAGTGCAGGGGCAGCCTCCACCAGGCCCCCACTCATGTCTCCCACCACCACCACCCCCAAGCCACCAGGGGCAGCCTCCACCAGGCCCCCACTCATGTCTCCCACCACCCCCACCCCCCAGCAGTGCAGGGGCAGCCTCCACCAGGCCCCCACTAATGTCTCCCACCACCCCCACCCCCCTGCAGTGCAGGGGCAGCCTCCACCAGGCCCCCACTCATGTCTCCCACCACCCCCACCCCCCAGCCACCAGGGGCAGCCTCCACCAGGCCCCCACTCATGTCTCCCACCACCCCCACCCCCCAGCAGTGCAGGGGCAGCCTCTACCAGGCCCCCACTCATGCCCCCATGCACCCCCACCCCCCAGCAGTGCAGGGGCATCCTCCACCAGGCCCCCACTCATGTCTACCACCACCCCCACCCCCCAGCCACCAGGGGCAGCCTCCACCAGGTCCCCACTCATGTCTCCCACCACCCCCACCCCCCAGCAGTGCAGGGGCAGCCTCCACCAGGCCCCCACTCATGTCTCCCACCACCCACACCCCCCAGCCACCAGGGGCAGCCTCCACCAGGCCCCCACTCATGTCTACCACCACCCCCACCCCCCAGCCACCAGGGGCAGCCTCCACCAGGCCCCCACTCATGTCTACCACCACCCCCAACCCCAGCAGTGCAGGGGCAGCCTCCACCAGGCCCCCACTCATGTCTCCCACCACCCACACCCCCCAGCCACCAGGGGCAGCCTCCACCAGGCCCCCACTCATGTCTCCCACCACCCCCACACCCCATCCACCAGGGACAGCCTCCACCAGGCCCCCACTCATGTCTCCCACCACCCCCACCCCCAGCAGTGCAGGGGTGCCTCCACCAGGACCCCACTCATGTCTCCCACCGCCCCCACCCCCCAGCCACCAGGGGAGCCTCCACCAGGCCCCCACTCATGTCCAACTCATGTCTCCCACCACCCCCACCCTCCAGCCACCAGGGGCAGCCTCCACCAGGCGCCCACTCATGTCTCCCACCACCCCCACCCCCCAGCCACCAGGGGCAGCCTCCACCAGGCCCCCACTCATGTCTCCCACCACCCCCACCCCCCAGCAGTGCAGGGGCAGCCTCCACCAGGCCCCCACTCATGTCTCCCACCACCCCCACCCCCCAGCAGTGCAGGGCCAGCCTCCACCAGGCCCCCACTAATGTCTCCCACCACCCCCACCCCCCAGCAGTGCAGGGGCAGCCTCCACCAGGCCCCCACTCATGTCTCCCACCACCCCCACCCCCCAGCCACCAGGGGCAGCCTCCACCAGGCCCCCACTCATGTCTCCCACCACCCCCACCCCCCAGCAGTGCAGGGCCAGCCTCCACCAGGCCCCCACTAATGTCTCCCACCACTCCCACCCCCCATCAGTGCAGGGGCAGCCTCAACCAGGCCCCCACTCATGTCTCCCACCACCCCCACCCCCCTGCCACCAGGGGCAGCCTCCACCAGGCCCCCACTCATGTCTCCCACCACCCCCACCCCCCAGCAGTGCAGGGGCAGCTTCTACCAGGCCCCCACTCATGCCCCCATGCACCCCCACCCCCCAGCAGTGCAGGGGCATCCTTCACCAGGCCCCCACTCATGTCTACCACCACCCCCACCCCCCAGCCACCAGGGGCAGCCTCCACCAGGCCCCCACTCATGTCTCCCACCACCCCCACCCCCCAGCAGTGCAGGGGCAGCCTCCACCAGGTCCCCACTCATGTCTCCCACCACCCCCACCCCCCAGCAGTGCAGGGGCAGCCTCCACCAGGCCCCCACTCATGTCTCCCACCACCCGCACCCCCCAGCCACCAGGGGCAGCCTCCACCAGGCCCCCACTCATGTCTACCACCACCCCCACCCCCCAGCCACCAGGGGCAGCCTCCACCAGGCCCCCACTCATGTCTACCACCACCCCCACCCCCCAGCAGTGCAGGGGCAGCCTCCACCAGGCCCCCACTCATGTCTACCACCACCCCCACCCCCCAGCCACCAGGGGCAACCTCCACCAGGCCCCCACTCATGTCTACCACCACCCCCACCCCCAGCAGTTCAGGGGCAGCCTCCACCAGGCCCCCACTCATGTCTACCACCACCCCCACCCCCCAGCAGTCAGGGGCACCCTCCACCAGGCTCCCACTCCTGTCTCCCACCACCCCCACCCCCCAGCCGTGCAATTTGCCTGGGGACGTGTACTTTGTGGTGTGCGGGAAGTTCCACACGCGATTGGCCTGGGTACGTGCACCTCGGGGTGCACGGGAAGTTCCACACGCGATTAGCCTGGGTACGTGTACTTCGGGGTGCGCGGGAAGTCCCACACGCGATTGGCCTGGGTACCTGTACTTCGGGGTGCGCGGGAAGTTCCACACGCGATTAGCCTGGGTACGTGTACTTCAGGGTGCGCGGGAAGTTCCACACGTGATTGGCCTGGGTACGTGTACTTCGGTGTGCGCGGGAAGTCCCACACGTGATTGGCCTGGGTACATGTACTTAGGGGTGCGCGTGAACTTCCACACGCGATTGGGCCTGTGAGAGCGTGCTACGTGTATTCCTGGGGTGGGCGGGAGATTCACACGTTCGTCTACGACGTGCTGAAAAATAAATGGTCCAATCCTGAGACACGTACGCCAGCATGAAGCAGGCGTACATTGACCCGCGCAGCATAAAAGTGCGCGCAAACAACAAACAAGCTCATACGCCAGGATGAACATACCATTCCTAGCAGCAGTGGCCGTGGGTTACCAAAGGAGGAGGAGGAGGATAGTGAGGGCCCGAATTTTCACTCCCAAAACCAGCCTTTTTGGGATGCCTGATGACCAGGTGTATGGGATGTACAGGTTTCCCCCACACATAATACTGGACCTGGTCAGTGAGTGGGAGGATGACCTCCCATCACCCACCCTGTGCTCCCAAGCACTCAGCCCCCTCGAGAAGGTCCTCAATGTACTGCACTTCTTGGCCACAGGATCATTTCAGCGGACAAGTGCCATAGTGGGTGGGGTGTCACAGGCCACGCAGTCACGCTGCCTACACCAGGTCTTGAACATCATCACTGCACGCCCATCAGTCCGTAGGCACATATACCTGCCCAGGACACCTGCAGAAAGGCAGGCTGCCACCCTCGATTTCTACGGTGTGGCACAATTTCCAAAAGTGCTAAGTGCCATTGACTGCACCCATGTGGCACTACGTCCCCCCAGGGCATCTGAGCACATCTATAGGAACCGCAAGCACTGGCATTTCATCAACGTGCAGGTAGTATGTAATGCTAAGGGAATCATCACCTCAGTATATGCCAACTATCCAGGGTCCACCCACGACAGCTTCATTTACCGAATGTCTACCCTAAGCCGGGACCTAGAAGCTGGGCGTCATGGCGATACATGGCTGCTTGGTGAGTATGAATGCCACTGCACATGCATGCATGTCAGATGCTGAGTTATGTCACTACCCCACTAATGATACCCATCACCTCCTCACCAGGGGACAGTGCCTACACTCCGAGCACCCACATGATGACGCCAATTCGGACCCCATCACGCCTCCAGAGGTAAGATACAACACAGCCCATATTGCAACCCGGGGCATAGTGGAGCGCACATTCGGAGTGCTCAAGTCACTCTTTCCCTCCCTTGACCGTTCTGGCGGGCAGCTGTTATATTCACACCCAGTAGTGTGCAGGATCATAGTGGCAGCATGTGTCCTGCACAATGTTGCAACACGCCGGGGCCTGGCTGTGGACATGGTGGTGCCCCCACATCCCAACCACATGCACGCCTGCTGCGCATGGGAGGGGAGAGGGCACTGGGTGAGGCAGCCCGTACGCAGCTGGTGGCTAATTACTTCACATAGAAATCACACCCCAGTGGAGTGCACACAGGCCTGGCACATACCATCTGATAAGCAATGATGACTCGACCTGACAATTAAGACGAACAAAGGGACTGTCAACTGTCAGAACCATAGCAGCCTGAGATTGTTCATGTGGAAGTGTCACAATGTGTGCATCCCTACCTACACAAACACCACCAATGCAGTGTCATGAAAAGACAATTCCATGCTGCAGAAATGAATACCCACTTGCAAAATACTACATGAAAACAGTGCCATGTCACCCACCCCCTCCCCGGCACGGCCACACAGCACAACATGGCATGTCATGCAATGTGAGAGGAAAGAAATTATTCCCCACAACATGCCCCAAGTGTCAGCAGCTACAGTGTCCCTAATGGAAACATGTCCACACATGAAATGCTCACAGTAATGCAGGACCTACAACCCACATTACCAAATACTTACCAAGAATACCAATCACCTACACAACCTCCAACTACCTTAAACATGACATTACAGACTTAAAAATTAGCTAGCCTCACCACCTGATGATGACAGCCCTCCGAACACTTCCAAGTATACAGTGTTAGCGCCACGCAAGAGTGTAGGTGCACTGCTTACAACATGGACTCCAGTTCCAAAGTGGACCGCATTGTGAAGACATGAGGAATGGACCTGCAAATATGGAGGGTGAGATGAATGCAGAGGCACATATCAATACACCATGCAGTGTACAATACAACAACAATATGCACTATGAATGTATACACAGTATTGACTACAGACTGCCCACACAGCTCATGGGAGTCCAATGTCACCATGTACTTCAATGTCACTTGGGCACACCCTTTGCAAGCCCATGAAAACGGGAATCAGGAGGGGTGTGTGTGACAAAAACCCAAGCATCTGAACCATATCCATGACAAGCCTGCATGTGCCCAGCCACAATGCAGCATATGCCCACGTGAGCCACACAAGGCAACACACTGTCCAAAAAAAAAAAAAAGATGGCCATTAATGGGCCTGGGGGGGTGGTGGAGGCCACCCAGGAGGTCCGAGGACAGGGTGCACACCAAAACCCATCTGTGTGGATCTTGTGAAAAAAAAAACACCTCCATGGGCTAATGGCCTACACGGCTACCCTATTGTGGGAGTATCACTGCTGTCGCTATCCTCACCCTCTGCAGCTGCATGAGGAGGTGGTGGCACTATGGGAGGCAGCCCACGCAAAGCCCTAGTCTGTTCCTCCATGGCTGCAAGCCTGGGGGTGTGGTAGGTCTCGTTCTCGAGGATAAGTGTGCGGAGGTCCCCATGCAACAACTCACGGGATGCCCGGACCTCCGCCCTAGTTGCCTGCATCTCAGCTGAGAGCGTAAGGGTGAGACGCTCCAGCTGCTGTTCTGTCCTTCGGTTTGTTGAGGCCTCAAGCTCAACAAGAGTCGTCCTGAAGCGAAGGAGTTCCAGCCTCAGGGCTTCCCTGTGGCCCTGGGACTCTATGGAGATGGCTTCCTGCAGAGTCGCCAGTGCCGCCCGCCTGTCCCTGTCGGATGCCAACATGTCCTCCCTGTGTGACTGGCAGATGGAGTCGGTTGCCTGCTGTATTCGCTCCATCAGCCTTTCGGGGGGGGACAATGGAAGTGGCCACCCTATCCATGGCCTGAGCCATCATCTCTGATGATGCTGCCTGTTGGGTTGCCATACCGTAAATGGATTGCTCCCATGCGGTATTGCCAGGTGGCGTACGGCCACCACGTCGGCGGGCACCACACCTATCTGGGGCAAGGCGAACTGCGCCTTGCTGTGCCGGCACTGCCTGAGGCTGCAGGACTGCATTCCCCCTCTGATCTGCTGGCCCAGGAACAGGATCAGATGTCGCGGAGTGTGACCCTGCATCCGTAACCACCAAAGGCATACCTGCCAACACTGACATCCCCATTGAGGGTTCTAACCCTGGTGCAGGTGGGTCGGACAGAACAGAATCCCTCCCAGGAACACTCACCTGCGACGGCACTTAGGTCTCATCATCCGAATTGACACCTGAGTACTGCTCAGGGGAGGTGCAGCCAGAGACACCCCTTGAGAGCACGACCTGCAGCAGTTGTGGGTTCTCACCCACCACCACACCACGTCCCTCACTGGTGGTCGGTCAGCCCTCAGACCCCTCCTGGGTCTGCACCATCTCCACAACCCCAGCAGTATCAAGTGCGTCTTCCCCTGCAAAGACATAAAAGAAAACAAATGGAAACAGGCATTAGCACTATGGCACACAATTAGGGCTGAGAGGCTACAGAAACAGTACTTGATTGACACATGTCCCACATGACTAAAACACTCCCATGCATGCACCATCACTGCGTGTGATGGGGAGGCAGATGGCACACATTGATGACACCAAGATGGAAGATGAACACATTTGCTGCATGCTGCCTAGCAGTGGCATCACACATTGGCCAGTGATTGGCAGGTCAAATACACATGCCATCACACAGATGGCATGTACCCTAGCCATGAAGTGAAGAGGGAGAGGAGGTCACCAATTTTTCATTCAGTCCAGTTTGTTCATATAATTGATTATTTTCATTGTAATGGTTCAAATGTTTAACCTGCAGCTGCCAGTCAAAAATGGTCCTATAACACAGGGACATGTCCAAACTAGTCATGTCCACGAAACTGAGCCAGTCCACTGTACCATAGCCATGTCAGACATGTGACAATAGGACTGAGAAATCCCGAGTAAAAGTGGTGGTATGCAAACAATCTGCCTGAATAAACAGAGGTATATAAGCAACAGTGTTGTGGCAAGATGACACTCCAAGGGCAACTGGCGTGGTGTTGGGCTGGATGTCAAATGTTGGCTGAAGGGATGCTGCTATACCCAAATGCTCTTGCCAAGAATGTATAGGAAGAGGCACATGGGTGAGCCGAACCACTCAGACACACACACCCTCCCCTGGCACCCAAACAGAAGCCCTCCCACACACACCATGCACATGGATGACACACACATGCATGTGCACTCACCGGACAATGCCTCGAAATCTGCCAGTTCTCCCACGCCTTGGATCTGTTCCTCCGTGACGTAGGTCTCAGCAACCTGCTCATGTGGAGTGAGTTCTATGTCGTCTGCTGGAGACCCACCTCCAGTCACTAGAGTTGCGGCATGACTTGAGGCCAGCTTATTCTTTGCCCTGCGCTTCAGGTCATTCCAGCGCTTGTAGCATTCATTAGCTGTGCGCCTCACGATTCCAAGGGCACTTATGATGTCCGCAATGGTCTGCCAGTGTGCCTGACATTGTGCGGGTGTGGTCTTGGATCCTGCAACAATCACTATTTTGCGGTCATGTGCGGACACATACTCGACAAGTGCATTCAGTTCGGCCTCATTGAAGCTGGGCTTCCTTGACGGGCCGGACTGTGTAGCCGTGTCTGGGGCATCAGCCTCTACTGGACGAGCACTCTTCCTCTTCCGCTTGGAAGGTGGTGGGGATCCTGAGTGCCCTACGCCGCTCTGGACACTAGGGGCAGGAGCGTGGGATTGCACACTCAGCATGGGAGTTGGTGCAGGCATTATCTCAAGTGTGATGGTGTCAGGGGGAATGTCAGCATGATGGACTTGGACCGACACTGTCCTGGATGGGTGTGTGAGAGGTGGGGTGGATGGAGCCGCAGCTGCCCCTGCAGCCTCCCCAGCCTGCCTATGCAGGGCAGCAGATGACCTAGCTGCCCCTGATCCACGTGGCCTGATGACACCAACGTTCACCGGCGCACGTGGCCTAGACCTGCTGACCTGGAAGTCAGCCATGGAGTCACCCTGTGCCAGGTCTGGTTCCACAGTGGGCTGGTCCAACAAGGGCTGAGCATGGATGGTGTCAGCCACGGTAACCTCAACCGGGGGGGGCATGGGTGTCCCTGACTGCTCCTCCACACATGGGGGGCTAGGGGCACCCTGCAAGTCACAGCCACGTCCCCTACTGGATCCACCACGGCCACCACTTGGGGCTTGGCCACCTTTGCCACCCTTAGGGCTTGGTTGCCTCCCAGCCATGGCACTGATGTTATTGTGCGTATGGTAGTCGATGTGAACTATTGTCCTGGGCAATTGGGGGTCAAAGGGGTTGGGTACCAGATGGTAATCATACCCTAGTGCTCTAGCAAGGCTGTATGTCACCGCTGGGGAAAGATGACGGGTCACGCAACGCACAGGCACCCCAAAAAAGCAAAGTAAGGTGCATGCAACCGCTCCTAGACCACGTGCGTCGAAAAATAAACCTGCACTACGCTGTGGCACCCAGGAACACAAGAATGAACGTATGCATGTCACACGCAGCCTAGAATGACCTCTGAAGGGGTACGCGACACACGAGGCAAGCACAGATGTTAAATACGTGCGCGGATCACCGTCTGCCAGGAACAAAAGCATGAAAAATATGCGCGTGTGCGCGTTGGCAACACCCCCGCCAAAAGAAGAATTGTACGCTGTCTGAGGAGACAGGACAACAGTAGTAAGGAACGCTGTTTGAGGAAACAGGCCCAGGAAAAAGAGGAAAAGAGAAAAAGCTGTCAGAGGTAACAGGGAGTACGAACTGGAAACGCTGTGAAGTAAATCGCTTGTGAACCAACAAGAAGTACAGATTTCACCCACTCGCTCTCCACGAAAAGCATGTACAAGGAAATGGCGTTCTACACGTACTTTTTATACACACGTCACAGATGCGCATACGCAATGAGGCCGTTTCCACCCGCACGCCTCATGTCACAGATGCGCTCACGCGCTAAGGGCCTTTGGTCCAATGAAATCGCATATGCGTGCTGACTTTCCTCGATTTACACGCAGACGTGCAGGATTTTCTCGTGCCAAATCACTCCGCATCAAGCTGGCCACGCGTAAGCACACGGAAGACCACGCTCCTGCCCAAAAGGCCGAATTACTGTCCCCCAGAGCCCCGAGCAGCCTCCCACGAGCCATCTGCTGCTGCCTGCCTGCCTGCTGCAACCGTGCCCTGCCATTTGGTGCCTGCACATCAGCCATCTGCAGGGGTCCATTTGCTGTGTCGACCCCTGCTGGAACAGAAGACTCCCGACTGGGATACCATCGCTCCACAGCCCAGCCCCAGGACCCAGTTGCCCACCCACTCCTGCCTCTGGGGTTGCCATGTCGGGCACTGCAACATCTGGCACCACTGGCAACCCCCGGCCAGAGAGGCAGAGGGGCACCAGCTTCACTGCCACCGAAGTTGGTGTCCTGGTGGAGCAAGTCCTGGGGCAGTATGATGCCCTCTTCGGAAGTAAGCGTGCCAACAAGGAAGGACGGACTCGGATCTGGACGGACATCGTGACTGCCATCAACGTGGAGGGGGTGGCAGTCCGTGACTACCAACATGTCAAGAAGCGCTGGGATGACTGCAGGTCCAGGACCCTCTTGAAGGCCCAGCGCCTCGTGGAGGGGGGCCGGGGCCGCATGAGTACCATCCAGATGAGGGTCCTGGAACGCGTAGGCCCAGCGCTCCACGCCCAGATCCTTGAGAGGCAGACCCGTCTGGAGTTGAGCGGTAAGTGGCCAAGCATTGCTGTTTGAGACAGGGCATGTCGCAGTGTGCTGGTTGTCTGATACTTGCCTGTATGTGTGACATAGGCCATGTATGCATGTGTGTGTGCAGGGACGTCATGCATGTGAGACCAGTAATGTGTGAACCACACGGTTGGTGCATGTGTTCAAATGCAACATGGGTTGCCCTATGCGGAATGGCCACATGAAAGCATGCCAGTCTCTGTTCCTGGACATGGGTGAGGGATGGGTGCTGATGCCATGTAAATGTATGCTGTCCATGTCTGTGTGTCTGACCTGCGTGTCTGTGACTTGTGAATGCCAGGGATGCATGACACATGTCTGTCGCAATGTTCAGGTTCACTGATGCAGCCTAGTCATCCTTGTATCCACTGTGTCTGTGGTGTACGAGGCCAGATGGATGAAACTAGGATGAAGTGTGTGCATGTGATAGGCATGGCCCATGATGCATGTGAGTTCCAAAACAACAGTGTATGTTTCAAGAATCACTTGGACATGTATGTTAATGTCCATAGCATGCGCCATGGCTGTTACCGCATGTGTTTTACCTGCACTGAGCCATCTGTTGTGGAGGGACATGATGGAAGTGATCTTTGACAGTGCCACTCATCTGCTATTGCTGCCTGTCTAGGGGACCATTGTAGAGTACCCTTATGCTTGTGTTCTATGTCTCCCTCTACACAGCGCCACGTGAAGAAGAAGGCGGAGACGGCTCTGTGGAGCAAAGCGGCGGGGATGCACCCACGGCTGCAGCGGAAGGGGTGGGTGAGCCCCCACAGGGGCTTGCAACGGCGGAAGATGGGGTGGAGCCATCCAGGTTGGTGGTTTCCACAGAGGAGGAGGAGGCCGCTACTGAGGCGCACATGGGGCCTGGTGGGGGCATCCCTGCTGGTGCAAGTGTTGCAGTCCAGGGGCAGGGGTAGGAGGCAGCACAGGTCGCCGTGGAGGGGCCTGTGCATGTCACTGTCCCTGACACTGTGACTGCACCACCATGCACCAGCAGGGATGCCCCATCCCAGGCCCGTCCGCAGGTAAGGGGGATGTCCATGTCATCTGACTCCTCTCCACCTGCGGACGAGGGGACCCCTGGCCGTATGGAGAAGGTCCTGATTGGTGTCGCATTGCGCACAGGTGCAATTCGTGATGAGTTGCATGATTCCAGGGAGGAGCATGCACGTCATCACGGAGAGCACCGTGCCAACGTGTCCCAGTTGGGATCGGCCATGGTCAGGGGTTTCCTACATGTGTTGGCCAATCTGGCGACCCTCTCCTCCTCTGTGGAGACTATGCACCATTCGTTCTCCATGCCGTCTTCCGGCCCAGATGCCACCCGGGCCCCCTGTGGACCTGCCCCGACCAATGCAGCCGGCTCGGTGTGGATCCCATCCCTGCCACAGTCGGGAGTTGGAGGTCCAGCAGGGGTGGACACACCAGCAACTGGACCCCAGCAGATGGAGGATGTGACGGCATCATCGGGCAGGGCACGGTCACGACGACGTCGGTGGATTCCATCAGCCTGGATGCCATCGTGCTGGCACAGGCAGTTGCGTCAGAGGCAGCGGCAGGCTCGACGTGGGAGGCATCATGGCTCGGGGACATCAACATCAGGGGTGCAGGCATTGGCCGGAGGGCAGGAGAACCCTGGAACGGGAGTGGCTTCCGTGTGGGAGCGGTTGGGCCAGCAGATAGGTGTGGAGCGGTAGCGGGCAGAGGAGGAACGGCTCTCAATGGTCAGGGCGGAGAACTCCATGCGGAGGGCGCTGAGGCGGGCTGAGTGCCTCGAGGGTCTTCGCAGGGAGTTGGAGCTGGACACTGCTTTATCCCTGCGAGACCTTGGGGCCAGGGAACATGCCCGCCTCCAAGCCATTGAACAGGAGTTCGATGATGCCCGGCCCATGACAACATCCAGTGAGCCGTTGGACTAGCCCGCTGCCCATGTAAATAGTTATGTAGTTAGTGTTAGGTTTCCTTTGTTTTTGCATTTTCTTTGGACCTTTTGGACGATGGGCCACATTTTTGTATATAGTTATTTTTTATAAGGTAGTGTTGTTAGATAGGTTTCATTTCTTTTGTTGGGATCATGAACCCTGGCTTGTTCACCTGTACATAGTTCACTGTTGGATTTTCTTTTCTTTTTAAAATTTACCCATGGAGCAATGGCTTTCAATTATAATTTCCCATTGGATTTTCTTTTGTGGACTGTGACTTTGGACACCATTCCTTTGGATTCTGATTTTTGGTTTTGCATTTTTTCACAGACATGCTTCTTTTTCCTTTTTTTACATTCCCATTTGTGTTAGTTTATTTCTGATTCAATTCATGTTTCCTTTAATACATATTTATTGATCAAACTTCAATGTGTAGTATCATCTCATTGGTTTCATGCATATCATGATATGGGTTTTGAGATTCACTGACACCCATTGGGTGTATGTGAGGGACATGTGTTTGTTTCCAAACTTGCAATTGCTGTTCTATCATGTTATTGTCATTTTTGAGTGGGTGGATGCAATACTCGGGTGGGTGTTTTGCATTTGGAGGCTGAACATAGGGACCAGGGATCTAGATTGTGATGACATGTTGGCTGGGGAACAGGAGTTGGACATGAGTGGGGGCCTGCTGGCAGGTGCCCCACAGTGCTGGGGGGTGGGGGTGCAGGGGAACATGAGTTGGACATGAGTGGGGGCCTGCTGGCAGGTGCCCCACAGTGCTGGGGGGTGGGGGTGCAGGGGAACATGAGTTGGACATGAGTGGGGGCCTGCTGGCAGGTGCCCCACAGTGCTGGGGGGTGGGGGTGCAGGGGAACATGAGTTGGACATGAGTGGGGGCCTGCTGCCAGGTGCCCCACAGTGCTGGAGGGTGGGGGTGCAGGGGAACATGAGTTGGACATGAGTGGGGGCCTGGTGGAGGCTGCCCCTGGTGGCTGGGGGGTGGGGGTGGTGGGAGACATGGGTGGGGGCCTGGTGGAGGGTGCCCGTGCACTGCTGGGGGGTGGTGGGAGACAGGAGTGGGAGCCTGGTGGAGGGTGCCCCTGATTGCTGGGGGGTAGTGGGTGCAGGGAGACATGAGTGGGGGCCTGGTGGAGGCTGCCCCTGGTGGCTGGGGGGTGGGGGTGGTGGGAGACAGGAGTGGGGGCCTGGTGGAGGCTGCCCCTGGTGGCTGGGGGGTGGGGGTGCTGGGAGACAGGAGTGGGAGCCTGGTGGAGGGTGCCCCTGACTGCTGGGGGGTAGGGGGTGCAGGGAGACATGAGTGGGGGACTGGTGGAGGCTGCCCCTGGTGGCTGGGGGGTGGGGGTGCAGGGAGACAGGAGTGGGGGCCTGGTGGAGGCTGCCCCTGGTGGCTGGGGGTGGGATGGTGGGAGACATGGGTGGGGGCCTGGTGGAGGCTGCCCCTGCACTGCTGGGGGGTGGGGGTAATAGGGGACATGAGTGGGGGCCTGGTGGAGGCTGCCCCTGGTGGCTGGGGGGTGGGGGTGGTGGTAGACATGAGTGGGGGCCTGGTGGAGGCTGCCCCTGGTGGCTGGGGGGTGGGGGTGCTGGGAGACAGGAGTGGGAGCCTCGTGGAGGGTGCCCCTGACTGCTGGGGGGTAGTGGGTGCAGGGAGACAGGAGTGGGGGCCTGGTGGAGGCTGCCCTGCACTGCTGGGGGCTGGGGGTAATAGGGGACATGAGTGAGGGCCTGGTGGAGGCTGCCCCTGGTGGCTGGGGGGTGGGGGTGGTGGTAGACATGAGTGGGGGCCTGGTGGAGGCTGCCCCTGGTGGCTGGGGGGTGGGGGTGCTGGGAGCCAGGAGTGGGAGCCTGGTGGAGGGTGCCCCTGACTGCTGGGGGGTAGGGGGTGGAGGGAGAAAGGAGTGGGGGCCTGGTGGAGGGTGCCCCTGACTGCTGGGGGGTGGGGGGTGCAGGGAGACATGAGTGGGGGACTGGTGGAGGCTGCCCCTGGTGGCTGGGGGGTGGGGGTGCAGGGAGACAGGAGTGGGAGCCTGGTGGAGGGTGCCCCTCACTGCTGGGGGGTAGGGGGTGCAGGCAGACAGGAGTGGGGCCTGGTGGAGGCTGCCCCTGGTGGCTGGTGGGTGGGGGTGGTGGGAGACATGGGTGGGGGCCTGGTGGAGGATGCCCCTGCACTGCTGGGGGGTGGGGGTGGTGGGAGACAGGAGTGGGGCCTGGTGGAGGCTGCCCCTGACTGCTGGGGGGTAGGGGGTGCAGGGAGACATGAGTGGGGGCCTGGTGGAGGCTGCCCCTGCACTGCTGGGGGGTGGGGGTGCAGGGAGACAGGGGTGGGGGCCTGGTGGAGGCTGCCCCTGCAATGCTGGGGGGTGGGGTGCAGGGAGACAGGAGTGTGGGCCTGGTGGAGGCTGCCCCTGACTGATGGGGGTTAGGGGGTGCAGGGAGACAGGAGTGGGGGCCTGGTGGAGGCTGCCCCTGACTGCTGGGGGGTAGGGGGTGCAGGGAGACATGAGTGGGGGCCTGGTGGAGGCTGCCCATGTTGGCTGGGGGGTGGGGATGGTGGGAGACATGGGTGGGGGCCTGGTGGAGGCTGCCCCTGCACTGCTGGGGGGTGGCGGTAATAGGGGACATGAATGGGGGCCTGGTGGAGGCTGCCCCTGGTGGCTGGAGGGTGGGGGTGGTGGTAGACATGAGTGGGGGCCTGGTGGAGGCTGCCCCTGGTGGCTGGGGGGTGGGGGTGCTGGGAGACAGGAGTGGGAGCCTGTTGGAGGGTGCCCCTGACTGCTGGGGGGTAGGGGGTGCAGGGAGACAGGAGTGGGGGCCTGGTGGAGGCTGCCCTGCACTGCTGGGGGGTGGGGGTAATAGGGGACATGAGTGGGGGCCTGGTGGAGGCTGCCCCTGGTGGCTGGGGGGTGGGGGTTTTGGTAGACATGAGTGGGGGCCTGGTGGAGGCTGCCCCTGGTGGCTGGGGGGTGGGGGTGCTGGGAGCCAGGAGTGGGAGCCTGGTGGAGGGTGCCCCTGACTGCTGGGGGTTAGGGGGTGGAGGGAGACAGGAGTGGGGGCCTGGTGGACGGTGCCCCTGACTGCTGGGGGGTGGGGGGTGCAGGGAGACATGAGTGGGGGGCTGGTGGAGGCTGCCCCTGGTGGCTGGGGGCTGGGGGTGCAGGGAGACAGGAGTGGGAGCCTGGTGGAGGGTGCCCCTCACTGCTGGGGGCTAGGGGGTTCAGGGAGACAGGAGTGGGGCCTGGTGGAGGCTGCCCCTGGTGGCTGGTGGGTGGGGGTGGTGGGAGACATGGGTGGGGGCCTGGTGGAGGGTGCCCCTGCACTGCGGGGGGTGGGGGTGGTGGGAGACAGGAGTGGGGCCTGGTGGAGGCTGCCCTGACTGCTGGGGGGTAGGGGGTGCAGGGAGACATGAGTGGGGGCCTGGTGGAGGCTGCCCCTGGTGGCTGTGGGGTGGGGGTTGTGGGAGACATGGGTGGGGGCCTGGTGAAGGCTGCCCCTGCACTGCTGGGGGGTGGGGGTGCAGGGAGACAGGAGTGGGGGCCTGGTGGAGGCTGCCCCTGCACTGCTGGGGGGTGGGGGTGCAGGGAGACAGGAGTGGGGGCCTGGTGGAGGCTGCCCCTGACTGCTGGGGGTTAGGGGGTGCAGGGAGACAGGAGTGGGGGCCTGGTGGAGGCTGCCCCTGACTGCTGGGGGGTAGGGGGTGCAGGGAGACATTAGTGGGGGCCTGGTGGAGGCTGCCCCTGGTGGCTGGGGGGTGGGGATGGTGGGAGACATGGGTGGGGGCCTGGTGGAGGCTGCCCCTGCACTGCTTGGGGGTGGGGGTAATAGGGGACATGAGTGGGGGCCTGGTGGAGGCTGCCCCTGGTGGCTGGGGGGTGGGGGTGGTGGTAGACATGAGTGGGGGCCTGGTGGAGGCTGCCCCTGGTGGCTGGGGGGTGGGGGTGCTGGGAACCAGGAGTGGGGGCCTGGTGGAGGCTGGCCCTGCACTGCTGGGGGGTGGGGGTGGTGGGAGACATGAGTGGGGGCCTGGTGGAGGCTGCCCCTGGTGGCTGGGGGGTGGGGGTGGTGGGAGACATGAGTGGGGGCCTGGTGGAGGCTGCCCCTGCACTGCTGGGGGGTGGGGGTGCTGGGAGACATTAGTGGGGGCCTGGTGGAGGCTGCCCCTGGTGGCTGGGGTGTGGGGATGGTGGGAGACATGGGTGGGGGCCTGGTGGAGGCTGCCCCTGCACTGCTTGGGGGTGGGGGTAATAGGGGACATGAGTGGGGGCCTGGTGGAGGCTGCCCCTGGTGGCTGGGGGGTGGGGTGGTGGTAGACATGAGTGGGGGGCCTGGTGGAGGCTGCCCCTGGTGGCTGGGGGGTGGGGGTGCTGGGAGACATGTGTGGGAGCCTGGTGGAGGGTGCCCCTGACTGCTGGGGGGGTAGGGGGTGCAGGGAGATAGGAGTGGGGGCCTGGTGGAGGCTGCCCTGCACTGCTGGGGGTGGGGGTAATAGGGGACATGAGTGGGGGCCTGGTGGAGGCTGCCCCTGGTGGCTGGGGGGTGGGGGTGGTGGTAGACATGAGTGGGGGCCTGGTGGAGGCTGCCCCTGGTGGCTGGGGGTTGGGGGTGCTGGGAACCAGGAGTGGGGGCCTGGTGGAGGGTGCCCCTGACTGCTGGGGGGTAGGGGGTGGAGGGAGACAGGAGTGGGGGCCTGGTGGAGGGTGCCCCTGACTGCTGGGGGGTGGGGGTGCATGGAAACAGGAGTGGGGGCCTGGTGTAGGGTGCCCCTGACTGCTGGGGGGTGGGGGTGCTGGGAGACATGCATTGTTGATCAGTAGTGCAAGGTGACATGTGGGTTGGCTGGGGGGCATGCCCATGGTGGATGGGCTGCCTGCGGGACATGAGCAGGGGTGCAGGATAGTCCCCCGTGGTGTGGGCTGCCTGCAGGAGCCGTGGAGGTTGTAGAGCGAACACCTGGGAGGACCCACACGGCCAATTCACGTGTAGTACTCCCCAGAACCCCTGAAATACACGTACACTGCTGAAATCGTGTGTGGAACTTCCCGCGCACCCCTGAAATACACGTACCATGCTGAAATTGGGAGGACCCACACGGCCTATTCACGTGTAGTACTCCCCAGAACCCCTGAAATACACGTACACTGCTGAAATCGTGTGTGGAACTTCCCGCGCACCCCTGAAATACGCGCACCCCTGAAATACACGTACCCTGCTGAAATCGCGTGTGGAACTTCCCGCGCTCCCCTGGAATACAAGTACCCTGCTCGCACGGGGCCAATCGCGTGTGGAACTTCCCGCGCACCCCTGAAATACACGTACCCTGCTCGCACGGGGCCAATCGCGTGTGGAACTTCCCGCGCACCCCTGAAATACACGTACCCTGCTGAAATCGCGTGTGGAACTTCCCACGCACCCCTGAAATACACGTACCCTGATGGAATCGCGTGTGGAACTTCCCGCGCAACCCTGAAATACACGTACCCTGCTGAAATTGTGTGTGGAACGTCCCGCGCACCCCTGAAATACACGTACCCTGCTAAAATCGCATGTGGAACTTCCCGCGCACCCCTGGAATACACATACTCTGCTCGCACTGGGCCAACCGTGTGTGGAACTTCCCGCGCACCCCTGAAATACACGTACCCTGCTGAAATTGCGTGTGGAACTTCACGCGCACCCCTGTAATACACGTACCCTGCTGGAATCGCGTGTGGAACTTCCCGGAAACCACTGAAATACACGTTCCCCGCTTGGCGTTTGCTGTTTGCCAGCCCTGTGAACTGGTCCAGGGTTAGTGCAGCCCTTTGCGATTATTTGGGGATTTTGAAGGCTTTTCCTTGCACGAGGGCGTTCTTGGGGGCGTAACTGGCGCTGCTGCAGGGTTGCTGCGCCACGCTGCGCCACGGCTGCTTTTGGATGCGAAAATCCATGAATATGCTGTGCAGCGTAATCGATTTTAGCGCACGCGGCTGGCGCAGACATTCGCACGGGCACGCTGTGCTCCAGTCGCGTGCGCCACTTTTGTGCGAATTTCTGTGAATTACCCTGTTAGTTGCAATATCCGCATCTGGCTGTGCATGTGGTTTCTGAATTAGCACTAAACTATATTGTGCCACATAACGTAAGGCAAGATTGCATAAAGTGTCAACATGTGTGGTCAGAGTTTCATAGTCAGTTTATCAAAAAGACCCTCTACAGTTTGGATGGAAGCAGGCTAAGAATTCTATAGTTGTGGTTTGTGGCACTAAAAGTCCATGCCTTGTATTTGTGCAGGGATATATCAAAATAATCCATGCCAGTTTTAATGGTAAATGTAAGTCAGTGCTAATTCTGGAAACTCAGAAGTATGGAACTGGTTCATGTACAGATCTCATCCTGCCTGTAGAATGGCATACACATTATTGGTTCTATTGGATGGCATGTTTATGTAGGTACATAGCTTTTCATCTGGCAGCCCACATAGTTGGTTGATGGTGACAATGACATTTGTGTATAGTCCCTGGCAATTGCTGTCTTAAAGCCAGGCACACATGGCTATCCTGCAATGAATAGGAATTTGGTCAACCTGGTGAGCCATTTTGTGTGCTCGCGTTTTTTGAGCTATTTAAAATGTGGCAAGGCAGAAGTAGGACTTGGACCAGAGGACATGGTTTAAACATAGTTTTATTTAAATAAAAATAAACATTGTCTCACTGACCCTTCTACTAAAAGAGAGATCCCTTCCTAACAATACTAAATTAAGGTGCGCGTCTATTCTCAAAATCAAAGGTAGTCCTTGCTCCAAACCCATCCACTAAACAGGCCCAAACACATAGCAAAATGTAAAAGAAAATAGGTGGATTCCCCTGCAATCTAGGTTCTACCAAAATGTGTCATTGGTTGTCCCAGAAATCCCTCCTGGGTCTGGATCCTTTGGTTAGAAGTGAGTGACAGTTCTTTAAAAAAATAAACAGTTCTTTTCAGTCTTATCAAGAGTTCCTGTGGGTTTCTGTGAGCATCTGAGGGTTTATTCTATTGGGGTTTCTCGGGCTCCCATAACCCTTCTCCTTCTCTCATTCAGTCTCTCTCGCCAGGTCTCTGCATCCTGCTACAGTGTTCGGACAATCCTTTATTCTTCCCCACTTGCTCTTTCCTCTCTGTGCCTCCTTTTGATCTGGGCACCCCTCATAGCTTCAGTGTTTCAGCGTCTGCTCCAGTGAGGCTGTGTCTCTTTGGCAGCAGTGGCGTTCTCTTTGGCTTGACGCTCCTCCGGACTAGATACTAGTGGTTTTGTCATCCATTTGTCCAAGCATTCTCTCACCATTCTGCTCTCTTGTTGGGAGCAGAGGCCTTGGCTTCTCAGGCCCCGCATCTCTCTGTATCTGGACGGTGGCATCACCCTTTGCCATTGGCCTCTATCTATGCCTAAACCAGCTCCACTGTTCAATGTGGCTCCGCCCCTAACTGATGTACTCACGTCGGAGGCACACCTCTGCATATGGTTTCTCTTCCTCCACTAAAGGCTCTTTGGTCCTTTATTCTTGCTCCTGTAATGAGAGGGGGCATATTGTTCACCACAGGTTGTCAAACAGATGTAAAGTCCAGGATTACCTTGAGCCAAACAGATAGAGATATTGCCAGTATTATCTTGAGCCAAACACATAGATGTTTTGTCAACATTACTTATTCCCATTTAGAAAGATAATATCTTGTATATAGGGAGTTTCTCAAGGGAATGGGAGCCATGTTCCCCTGGAGGGGAGTCACTCCCATTGAAGTCCTGCTTTCCCAGACCCCTAGGTAGGGCTTTGCTTAACAGGCTCACATCCCTATCCTCAAAGGGGGTGGCTCCCCCTACAGAAGAAGGGATAAAGTCTCCAGATGTGTCACTTATAGCTTTAACTATTTTTAAAATACCACTCTAAGGCTCTTTCAGTGATCGGGTAAAGGGTTGTAAATAGCAACAACTGTAAATCTGCTAGAACCTCCTGGCTGGTTCACCATCTGTCCTGGTTTACACCTTTCGGCTCCACCTCTCTACCTACCACTCCCTGAGACACCTACACAATCCCGCATGGAACTCAGATTGGCAGCTTTGGTTGCCATGACTCTTTATTTGTGTTCGGAGGCTGGTCCCCATATGCTGTTTCACACTCCACCTCTGACAGTGGTTAGGCCCCATAACCAGCTTTGACACAATGTCAGTAAACTGTACTGAGGGTTGCCTCAGAACACACCAGTAAAAAATTACAAAAGTAATCAAAAAGGAGTGTACGCCAGGCAGGAATTAACGCAATTTATTCTGGGCTCAGTTACAGCTGTGAAAGCGAAATTCAAACAGAATGCGGAACAGAACTGCATTGAAGTTGAGCCCCAAAATGAAAACTTTTATAACTCTACAAACTAATTAGCATTAAAACACATTGCACCGTTAGGTCAATCCCCCAAGTGAATCTAATAGACAGAGATCTGTTATTCTCCTATAGCGGCTGAGATGTGCTAAGAGGCGATTTGAAACCACCATGGGGCATTTTTAAACCATCAGTAGACCAGTTTCCAGAACTAATATGCTGAATTACAAAATTATTGTACATATGCTGCCTTTCCCTGGCACCCATGAGCTTCGCTTCCTGGCCTCAAATGTATCGAGAACTGTTTATTTCCTTCTGCCCGAGCCTGGGAACGTGTAGTTTGCAATGTGCTACCAGCTTCTATTACTGCTAGACAAATTAATAAAATGCCAATTTATTTTCTAGCAAAAGTGAGCACTCAGGCCTGTTTGCAATGCCTAAATATAAGGTTATGTCCAACATACTTACCTGTGACTCAAGCTTTGTTACCTGTAGGTTATTTGTCTAGGACACTACAAAAAGGGGCATTTTCCAGCCTAATGCATAACCCTAAATGGCCATCACTAAAGCCCCCCTGTCTTTTAGTGGGCTGCTCCCACAGCTGATAAGTCTGTGCCTTTTTACTGCACTCAACTTGCCTTCCCATTACATTACTCCCCCCTGTATTGATGCATCAATAATTATCTCTTCCTCCCCCACCAGTCCCCATTCAGAAACTGTTGTTTTGGGTATCCAAACTCGCTTTAGTCTGGTCCTATCACCCCCATCATCTTCCCAGTTTTCCAAAGGTCCCGCTATTATTATTCACCCATGCCCATCCTTATCACATGGAATCCAGAATGCAGTGTAACTTTCTAAATCCTTAGTTGTTTTGTTACCCAGTCAGCATCATAATCAGCCTTTTCATACTTTGTTAAATTGTTAGTGTTTCCTTCTTTGCCTTTTGCCCTGTCAACATTCAGGGGCAACATCAATTGTCATCTCTTTTGGTTAGTATAAAGTCTTAATAGGGTTTTGATGGTGCAGAAGGTGACAAGCATGAGGACCAACTCTGGGACAGTCACACTAAATACTCCGGAAACCCAAACAGGCACCAAAGTAAAATGCTGCCTAGCCAGTTGTTTGACTGCAGCTTATTAACCTAATTTGTCATCTTCTTATGGAGTGTCTGTATTTCACTGATTACTGCTTTCAAAGTTCCATTTGAATCTTCCCCATTGCGCACTACTGTGCAGCAACTACAGCCAAACTTTGCACAGACTCCTCCTTCAATAGCGGTAAGAAGATCCAAAAACAAATCTCTTTTGAACAGCCACCAAATTCAGGGCTCTTAACTCTTCCTTTACTGCATTTAGGTATTTTGCTATTGAGTAGGCCAGCTGCAATAACTCGTAGCGCATCAACTGAAGCCCTTTTGCATTAGCTGCAGCTTGCACACCCAGAAGCTATAGAGATGTGAAAAAAAGTTGCAGCTTTGGAGAATAGTCAGAACTCAACCGGGATTGCGTCCATATTTTCAGCACTCTTTTGCAACCAGTAATTATTGGATATTTTCTATCTATTCAGCAGTATTCTTGCTTTGTTGTTCCCCCTTTCCTTAAGCACAGTGTACTGTTCTTTTAATAAAGACCCCATGTTGCTGCTGTTTTGGGGCACCACCAGTGTAGGGCTGTGCAGTGTAACGATTGCACAATCCCCACTCCACCTCAGAGGAAGCTGGGTGTAGGCCTTCGATCCACAAGCCCACCATAAATCCATAATCACTGTTGTCCCCTGTGTCAGCGACGCACTCCTCATAACCTTGGCACAGCCAAAATTAGTTCCCAAATGAATGGACCCACTGGACCTGAAACACAATGAGAATTATGTAAAGCTCTTTATGTCAACTGCTTGATGAGTTTCACTGATCCAGTTCAATGCAGGTACATATTTTCCCCACAATGCCCTGCAGCAATCATTCAGTTTAGTCACCACATTTTGTTCGAAGCACACCAAACCTTCAGCAAGACATTGCATTACTCCCCAATTCCTTTTGCCACCGTACCACACTGCCCCTTTTATTCTCATGAATGGTCTTGTGGGACACCAGCAAATGCTGTGTACTTCTTCGTGTTCACTTATTATCTGCTCCCCCCATTTAGAGCCTTCTGTTATGTATTATATTATCATCATATTTTGTTTCCTTTTTTTTGCCATGCTGTCCATTTGCAGGTAATTATCTGTGTACACCTCCTCCCCTTCATCCATCCAATGGACAGAGACACTTGTTTGTTGGAAGAGTGCTAGTCTTACAGAGGGGCATGTACATTAAGCATCCTGCCTCCTCATATGGTATAGCCTGTGGTAGGAAATGCTTGGGTGCCCCTATTACGCCTGGTATGAGGGAACAAACATATCATGTGCTGTTTGTTCTTTCTCTTCCCACCAGTAACATCTCTTTGTACCAAACTTTTCCTGGTGATGTACCCTGCCCTTGTTCAGTGTCATGATGAAATTCCTCTTCATTTAGCACATTTCTTTTTCCCCTTTTCACACCCACTTTTACATGTAAATCACCCTTTTCTCTAGATGAAAAGCATAATAATAATATCAGTCCAATACAAATGCATATTAATATTATCACACTCTAATAGGTGCATATCATTTACTGTCTGTTAATGAGAACATTGTTCTGTACATTGCTTTCTCCTTGCTCATTTGCTGATCGTCTATAGAACTGTATTGCTGAAAAAAAACTCAATGAAAGTTAATGTATACTTCCCATCATGTTGTTCTCTGACCCTATTCTCTGGGGGAGTCAGTGCTCCTGTCCTGCGCACGTCCGTGAGATGAACCCATCCTCAGCGACCCTCGATTCTAACCGCTTTTGGACTTGCGTAGACAACGGTGTATGGACCAATAAATCTGATGTCTTTCCACTTCCTCGCGTTGTTTTTTACGAATACACAGTCTCCAGGGCAAAGAGGTGTTGCTTGTGGAAAGTCCATTGCCTGCTTGCCAGCTTGCTCAGTCCGAACTCTTTGTTTTATCTGCTGGGATAGATGCACTACCAGAGATGCATAAGTGATTTTGTAATTTCTGTGAGGTACTTGTGGCATTCCTCCCCCAGTAGGTTAGTGGAATTGTTAGCATCAGAAATTGGAGGCATTGTACATATTGGAGATATAGGCGCATGCATTCTCTGACCAGTCACAATTTCATGGGGATTCAAATGATGATCTCCTCCAGGCGAATTGCGTAAAGCAAAGAGTGTAGGGGACAAACAATACAGCCAAGATATGAAATTTATTCTCTCAGCCAAACCATTTGCTTGCAGATGGTAAACTCTGAATAATTTGTGCCTTATCCCGCGAAGGGCGGTTAGTGCCTTAATCAAATAATTTGCGAAACGGTGACCATTGTCAGAGCGAATTTCAAATGGGATTCCCCACCTCGGGAACACCTCCCTCACCAGGAATTTTGGCGCTGAACGGGTGTCATTATGGGCACATACACTAGCCTCAAGCCAAACTGAAAACAGATACACCAGAGTAAACATGCACCTATAAGAGGTACATTGGTCTTGCATATCGACTAGGTCGATATCCAAATACCAGAAGGGCCCCTCCGGTCACAGTAATGTTCCCCATACCACTCTTAAAGTCTGACCTGGTAAACATTTTTGACAAATCATACAATTATGTACACATTCAGAAAAATACTCGTACAAATTAAACACAAACCAGTCCTCATTTATCCTTGCAGCCGCAGTGTTCTTTCAACATGCAGTCCGGGTAGTAGAGCTGTTCCAGAGCCATGTCCAACAGATTTTTTTGGCATTACCACTTTGCCCGTGCTATTGTGCCGCTCAAATAAATCGGTTGGCAAAAGAGAGCATCTTCTTTTCTTCCATTACGCTTTTTCATCATCTGGTGCTTCCCCTTGTAATTCTATTATCTGCAGTATTGGGGATGCATTAAAGTTTTTTGGTAGTGCATCTTTTCCTTTAGTTGTTCTCATCAATGCTACAAGTGGTAATTTGTCATCCTCAACAGGGAACAAAACATGTGAGCCCTCTGGCAGATATGCTGCTTCTTTTGCTTCTCTGTCTGCTTTTTTGTTTCCCACGGAAATAAAATCGTGTCCCTCCTGTATGTGCCTTACACTTTATTATTGCCAATTCTACTGGGAGTGGAAACATTTCCAATAATTCACTCAAATGTGTTGTGTGTTGTACTGGCATGGCATCACTTTTCCTGAAGCCTCTCTTTTGCAATCAATGAATATCATGCCCCCCCTTCAGTCACGTCCTCCTTTACCATGGGTTTCGCTTCACCCCTGTCTATAAATGCCATACACTCATGTATTTAATCTTCCTCCTCCATAGGTTTTGCAATAAATTATGCTGGGTTTATTGTCCTGCACCTCACCACTTCTATTGCAGAGTTCATAAGTATAATCTCATACCCTGATGACCTCTTAGTTGTCAATGTCGACTTGGCCCTCTCCAGTACTGCGAACTGTGCATGATCCACACGTACGAAATTACTGGGCAACCCATTGTTATTGTTCACCCTTTCTCAATTGTGAATACTGCAGCAGTAAGTGCCTGCTCACAAAGAAAGTGTCCCTGCATCACAGGGCCAAGTGATCCTTGTAATAGGCCAGTGGCTTGTGATCCTGTCCCTTCTTTTGTGTCAGCATGGCTGTCATTACTGTGCTGTCTGAATCGAAAAACGAATAACTGTTCTTTATAATTTGCTGTAGCTACTACTGGTGCGTGTGAGAGTTTGTTTTTGAGTTCATCAACATTCTCGTTCATCTCTGCCATTCAGTTTGTTTTTATGAGCTTCCTTGAGTGCTTGAAGGAGTGGCCTGATGTATGTAGAGTACTAAAAAACCCATGCTCTGCAATAATTACATAGGCCCAGGAACTGTTGCATTTCCTTCACTGTCTTTGGTCAGGCTGTTTTATTTATTGCCTCACTTTCTCTTGCGTTATTTTTCTCCCATTTGCTGACACAATCTGCCCCAAGGAAACCACTTCCTGGAAATTTACTTTATCCACTTTTTACCCCTGGTCAGCCTGTAACATTAGTAGTGTCACAGAATCTTTCCTGCACTCGTCTTCTATTGTGCTGAACACCAAAAGGTCATCTACGTATTGTATCACAGCGCTTCCTACTTGTAAATTGCTCAAATCCAATTGTATCACTCTTTTGAATATGCTGGATCCCACACAGTACCCTAGAGGCATTTGTGTGTGTTCAAATCTCATCCCGCAATCCGTAAACACAGTGAGATACCTAGAATAAGGATGCAGGGAGATAGAAAAGAAGGCATCCTTCAAATCCACTACTGTGAAGTAGTGTGCCTCCCCTGGAATGTTACAAAAATTGTCGCAGGGTTTGGAACTAGAGGACATTTGGCCTCTATAATATTATTAAGAGGGCACAAATCCTGTATTAAGCGCCACGCCCCTGCCTTTGAATTCTTTACCGGATACATCGCTGTGTTACATTGTGATGTTACTCCTGTATTATTTCTTGCTGCCATAAACTATGCAGTGTCTCATATATGCCATCATCTGCTTCTTGTGAAAGGGGATATTTCTTCAATCATGGTAGCAATGATCCTTCTTTTAGTTAATGTGTACTGCCCCCGCCCCTTTCAGTATTCCCACGTCATGAGGACGTGTCGTTCATAAACTCTTCAGCACATTTTTCAAGAGCTCCTGCATTTACTTTGCCTCTTTGTTCACAAATTGAGTCATTTGGGGCACTGCTCTTTCCTTTATCTGTACCCGACAGGGTATGCTCAGCTAAAAGATCATCTCCCCTTCTCTCCATATAGTGTAGCAAACAATTCTGTGTCATACACTCCTGTCAAAGTAGTGTGGGATTGTTGCATAGTATTGATCACCATTGCATGTTATCATTATCTGTAGCAACCAGTAAAACCATGTCCTTTCACACTGCTACTTTCTCCAGGTATAGCAGTGTGTATGTACTGGGTGTAATGATGGAGGGACACAGTGATCTGAACAGGAATTCATTTGATAGTTGAAAAACATTCCCTTGTATCCGTGGTAGCCATCCTAGCAGTACCTGAGCCCCATACAGAAACATCTCTGCGTGTGTGGATGTCCCTCTCAATGTGCTGTGTGCGTAGTATGCTTGTATCAACACTGCCACCCTGGCTGGATACATCCAAGGTGTAGTGCACATCATCTCTTTCTCTGAGAATGAAATTGTAATGTTCAATTTGCTTAACACATCTCGCCCCAATATGTTAATGGAGGAGTCTTTAGAATGCAGAAATGGTGCTACTATATGCTGCATCACTATTGTAAATGGTAAATCTTTCATCAGAGGAACCTCTTGGATGGTCCCTGAAAAGCCCTGCGTGTCCAATTTCTTGTTGTAAAATGGGAATCAATCTTCCTTTATGCAGGACCTAGTGGCCCATGTATCTATTAGAAAGGAAAAATCCCTCTGTCCTATTTGAACTGCTACCTCAGCCTCCTATTCGGGTTCTTCAGTTACTACTAGGACATGACACAATCCTACTTCCCATGGGCACCCCTATTGGGGAAGCGTATTGCTTGAAGACGTAAATGGATTTCCTCCCAAAACTGCCACTCCTGTGTAATGAGTCACCTCATTCTGTCCCAATATTGTCACCTTCCCTTGTGTAAGTGTCTGCGCTGGTGCCTGTAATATGCTCACTGTACCCGGTATGCAGTGTTTATATAGCAAATGTTATATTGAAAGAATATATATTGCATATTTTATATTGAAAAAGTTCATAGTGGTTGCATTTAAGGGTGTGGTAAATGGTTAAATATTTTTGGGAAATGGTTGGGGTGTAATTTTAGGGGTCGGAAATGGGAGTTTAGGTGAAGGACCCCCCCCAAAAAAATAAAAAATAAAAGTACATTCACTATAACATTTTTCAAAATAAAGTTTATATATAATCATTCTTTAGATCACATCTCAATATAAAGACATGTAACCCCGTACCTTGTGCCAATTTCTTCTGCAGTTTGTTTTCTGATTTTACCACGTTGTGTAATGCCTCTTTCTTTCTCCAGTTTCCTTTTGCAATAATGTACATAGTCACTCTTCTCTCGGACCATCCCTTTTCTTAGAACCCAACCAGTTTTTCTAGGGAAGCTTGTACATCTGTGGTGAGTCCCCTCTCTAAAATGTGAGAAAATAAAGGTATTTCATCATCCCAGGATTGTTTATTCTCTTGTGTTCACATTTCTTGAATTGCTCGTAAGTACTATGATGGCCCTTGACTGGCTTCATTTTGCATGCTAATATTGATGCAATATCTGAGATGTCTGGGCACAGATCTCTCAGAGCCTTCCATATGTTTGCTTGGTAGTTATTAAAAGGTGCCCTGTCATGTATATTAGAGTTTATCTTCACCCCTACGTATCCTGCTTGCTGCCAAATCTTGTTACTACTTTCCCCACCAATACTGCCAATAAGCTCTTAATGTGCCCTATAACCAGTGCTATCCCTGCTGTCATCTTCTCAAATACATATATCCACTAAATAGCCCCTGTCATTAGTGAAGGTAAACTGTACACCAGATTTGTGCCTATCCATTGTCTGCCAGGTACATAATGCACCTCCCCTTTTACCTTATGTAGAAGGGGCTACTGTGTCCATGCTTGGTGCATAGCTTGGTGCCTAGCTCTCCATAACAGTCTTTTTACTACTGCCATCCTTGTTTTCTTGCTTCAAAGCCTATTTCCCCAGACCCTTGTGTGCTCCTCTCTTTCCTCTTCATTCCCTTCTTTTCTCCTCCCTCTATTCACACTTGGTAAATCGCATGTGTCCAATTTGTCATCCCAGCTGTTACTGATGCTACTCTCTTCCCAGTCTGATGCGGTATTGTTGCCATATGTTGTATTTCTTTCGTATTCTTCCATGTTCAATCCCCAGTCATCAATTTTAAATGTTATGCGTCCTGCTGTGCATCCCTTCTTGTCTTCCCTCTTCCCCTGCTCCTTTTCTTTTTTCTCTATCTCTCACTCCATTAACTTTTCTGCTTCTCTAAACATTGAGTCAAGTTGTTCTTGTGTGTTCTTCTTAATGTCTGCTAAGTGTTTCTTTTTCCCTTTCTCTTACTTATCCCCTAAATGGGGTTCTGGCTCTGCGTTATTCTTCTTTGTTTTCTCCATGTCTAGGGATGCTTGCTCGGGGTTCGTGTATCCTGCAGCTGGTTCTAATAATGGATATATTGCATAAGGAGGGGGTGGTCTGCTTACTTCTTTACTTTCCCCCCCTTCCTTTCTCTCTGCTTTAGTTTCTTCGTACAGTTTCCAAAGACCCAGATTATCCTTCCTCTTTTTAAGTTTCACGCCTTTGTATGTTGCTGACAAGTATGAGTACATACTGTCTATTATGTCCTTATGAAATGTTACTTTTTCGGGCCATTCCTGATAACACTTTCCAACTGTCTCTTTTACCCACTGAAAATATTTTAATATTTTATGGCTATATTGGGGCAATTTCTGAGAAATAAAATCGAGGTGGGCATCCATAAGGTACAATGTCATTACTGGGGCCTCTTTCTAACCTGTTAAATACTCCTTTTACCCCTTTCACTCTCTGCCCTATATCTCAAAATCCTTTCACCACTCCCATATTCGCACTTGTTCACTCACTCTTATACTTACCCTTTCGCTCCTCCACTATATTTCATTCACACCGGCCTTCTCCTCAGGCACAACCTTTTGCACCACTCACACACAATGCCCCTGTCCACAGGCCCGTCTTGTTAGTTCAGTAAGTAGAAAAATGGCCTTCTCCACAGGCCCACCACCGTGACAATTATTCACTCTGTTAGTGTGCCAGGGTTTTGGTTGCTCATCCTCTCATTCAACCACGCCCCTTGCACGCGCTACTCAACTCCTTCAATATGTACATGTTAGTTTGGCTATGGCCCTTCAGAGCCTGTCCACAGCCACAGTTGGGGACAACTATAAAATTAAAATAACCACTCTGGCACCTGGAATAAAAATCATGAACTTGAATATCCTCATTGCATCATTTGTTGCAAATTGTGACAATTATTAATAATGCCTCCCTGCAGAGTTATAATTTCTGGCCAGTTTAAAGAAGCAGTAGTTACACTTCTTTTGAAAGAAATACAGGTATACTTCACTGTACCTCAGTATAACTTCTAATTTTAGAGCCATCTCTGACCTCGCCTTTGTAAGTATACAATTAGAAGGGTAGGTTACAGTGCAATTGGTTTGCTATTCGGAGATGGAAATATCACTGTCTGTCAGTCTGGGTTTCTCCTTCTGCAGAGCCCTCAGAGACAACCTTGCTTATACGAGAATAATTGTTAGATTTTAGGGGCATAGGGGGGCAGCTTCTCTGAGCTTCTTATACTTGGCATCTTCATTTCATACCGTAATACTAATACTAGTCTGGATCTAAACTTTTTTTTAAAGACAGGAGACAGTGGGTTAGCTGGGTCATTTTACTTCTCCAATGGGCTGATATGTTATGTTATGTCATATTATGTTATGTTATGTTATTTGGCATTTATATATTGCTCTATATATCATTGGTATGACCTCAAAGCGCTTATAGGTTGTACGCCCTCGGGATCTGATCAGTAGAGGGAGATAGTGTCAAAGGGTGCGTGGATGCACCAGATATGTGTGCAGCTGATGTAATTGCTGGGTGATAGCTACATCCTAGCATTAGGTGTGGTGTTGGAGATATCAGTTGGAAGTGTGCAGTCTGGTGGGTGGACACCCACACTGGCTTCTGGCTGTGTTAGGCCTGAAGGATGTATATGTGAGCAACTAGCTTGGAATGTGCTCAGCTAGCTGCATTTTATTAGGGTGATGATGGGTTCATGGGTTAGTAATAGTATTTGTATGTTTACACCTAGGCCGAATTAATCAGGGGTATAGCTGTGTTCTAGTTGAATGATGGTGTATAGTAGAGAGTAAGCGTAGTGATGTGATGTGGTGGTTATCTTTAAATTGCCTGAGGCCAGGCACATGAACAGGAAGGCAGGGATCATAGCGACACACAGACATATAGAGACAGGGGGCTTGCCTTACAGCGACAGGGGGGATATGGATATATAGCAACAGCATGGGGGACAGGAAGGCAGGGTACACAGTGATACACGTGTTCACAGTTCTTGACTGAGTACTCCATCCATTCCATGCATTCCATCCACTTCATCCATTCCATCCATTTCATCCACTACACCCATTTCATATATTCCATCCATTCCATCCACTCCACCCATTCCATCCACTCGGTCCATTCCATCCCTCTACACAATTGATTCCATCATCCATTCCATCCACCCACTCAATCCATTTCTATCCATTTCTATCTGTTTCATCCATTCTATCCGTTTCATCCATTCTATCTACCCTATCCGCCCCATCCGCTCTGTCCACTTCATTCACTCCATCCACCCCGTCTACCCATCAAATTCCATCTATTACATTTGTCCCATTCATTCCATCTACTCCATCCACTTCATCCACTCTATCTACTCCATCCACTCTATCCATTGTATCCCTCCTATCCATTTTATCCATTACATCAATTCCATCCATTCCATTTACCTCATCCATTCCATCCATTCTGTCCATCCATCCACTTCATCCACTTTACCTATTCCATCCACTATATCGATTTCATCCATTCCATCCATTCTGTCTACTCTATCCATTACAACCATTCCAACAAGTTCATCCATTTAATCCATTGCAACCATTCCACGCACCTCATCCACTCAATCCACTCCACCCATTTGATCCACTCAATCCATTTGATTCCATCCACCCCATCCACTCCATCCATACCATCCGTTCTATGCACCCTATCCAGTCTATTCATTCGTCCATTCTATCCATCTCATCCATTCCATCCACCCCATACAGTTCATCCACTCCATCTATTCCATGTACTCCATCCACCTAATTTATTCCATCCACTCTACTGCATCCATTCCATCCACTCCGCCCATTCCATCCACCTCCTCCACTCCACCTAATCCATCAATTCCATCCATCCATTCCATCCAGCATCCATTCCATACATCCATCTGTTCACTCCATCCACTGATTCATCGCCATCCATTCCATCAATCCATTCATCCACTGTTCCACTCATCCACTCGTCCGATCCATCCATCCACTCCATCCACCCCATCTATCGGTTCTATTAGTTTTGTCTATTCTCTTTGGTTCACCCATTCTATCCACTTTATATACATACCCTCCACTCATTCCACATGCTTCTGTGCCATACATTCAATCCCTCCATTTCACATGTGTCTATCTGTTGCATTCATTCCATCCTCTCCATCCACTCCATTTGTTCGCTCCATCTGTCACTCCATTTCACATGCATCTATGCCATCCATTCCATCCATCCATTTTGTCAGTCCATTCCCTTCACCCACTCCATTCATCCATCCTATCCTGTGGGTAGGATCAGAGGTAATTGAACACCTGGTAGAGAGTCGCATTGTGTATTTAGTCATTGGGCTGTTGGGGGTTCAGATATATCTTTAGGTTTGGTGTTATGGAAACAGCCATCTTTTTAGTAATTTGTAGAATGTCATACATTCTTTTGTGTGTCGGATGTGAGGTGGAAGCGAGTTCCATAGAGTTGGGGTCAATACTGAGAAAGAGGATACTCCGATCCAGACGGAGTTGGTTGTTGGGATCACTGAAAGGAGGGCAAAGTTTGATCTTAGGGTGCGGGGCGGGAGGTAAGGATTTAGCTTATCTTGCAGGTATAGAGGGCTGGTCTTGTGCACTGCACGATGAGTGATGCACAGGGTCTTGAAAGTGGTCCTTCGTCCAACTGGGAGCCAGTGGAGGGTTGTGAGAGCTGGCAAGGTGTGGTCTCTTGGACCCAGGGCTAGTAGCATTTTAGCAACCATGTTTTGCGCTCTTTGAAGTTTATTAAGGTGGTATGCCGGGACTACTAGGTAAAGAGAGTTGGCATAGTCCAGTCTTGACATTGCAATGGACATAACATCTGCAAGTCTGTCCAGGAAGGAAAGGTAGGGAAAAATGTGCCTGAGAATTTTGAGATGCTACTGACAGGATTGATCTGTTGCCTGAGAATTAGGCCAGAGTCCATAGTTCATCCAAGGTTTTTTACTGTGAAGAAGGGGGTGGGCGGTTGACACATGGAAGGGGGCCAGGGGAGTGGAGGGAGAAGCTCAGTGTTGCCACATACCATGATTTCGGTTTTAGTGGGGTATAGGAGGAGGTGGTTTGTAGTCATCCAACAGTCGATATCTAGAAGGCAGGCTGTGAAGTCGGGCTGAGAGTTGGAGTCTGAGTTTGGAGTTTAAGGATGATTTGGGTATCGTCAGAGTAGTTATAGCACAGGATATCGTGGATGGATGATTCCAGGGAGGGTAGACATACAGAGGTTGAATATGAGAGTTGATAGACATGCGCCTTGTGGTACTCCAGTTATATAATGTTCTAATTACTGTACCAGGGAGGTATGGAAAATAGACAATTTGCAACAACAGTGGTAGACGTACAGTGTTGTGATAGAACCAAATCCACCACCATTGCAATTGTTCAGATTGGGATGCACTGTGGGGAATTCATGGGAAGCCAGGCCGCCATGGCCATATCCCGATCCAACCAGCCAGGTGGGGGTGGCCTATGCAACACCACAGGAGGGCAATCAAGAACCAGCTCAGCATCAATCTGAATGGAATAGGGGGATGGAAGGTATTGAGCAAATATGAACTATAGGATGGGCAGTCCTTGGTAAAGGTGCCTCATTAAAATTATTAGTTAGAGTTCGATATCAGGGTACACTCACCACCCAAACCACCTAGATGATCTTGAGAAAGTTGGTAGATAAGGATGGGAAAGACTGGGATCACATGATTCCCTAGACCCTATTTGCAGTAAGAAAGACTCCTCAGGCGTCCATCGGATTCTCTCCTTTTGAACTACTTTATGGTAGAGAACCAAGAGATATCCTAGACATGCTCCGGAAGACCTGGGAAAAGAGGGAAGAAGCACCTATTCACCTCTCACAAACAGCTACCCTACTGTGAGAGTATATGAAACTCATTTGAAATGTAGTCTATACTCAGATGGCAAAAGCCAAAGCCCAACAAAAGTCCACCTATGACAAGAAAGTAAACTTAAGAACCTTTTCACTAGGACTAAAGTATTAGCCCTCTTACCTAACTCTGAAAATAAAGTTACATCGAAGTGGCATGGGCCATATCAGGTAATAGAGTAAACAGGGCTTGTGCCTATAAAATAGCCCAACCTGTTAGGAAACAAAAGACCCACCTTTACTATGTAAATCTCTCAAATGAGTGAAAAGAAAATCCTTCTGTGGCCACTGCCTCGGTACTGAATTATCTGGTACTCTAGGAAGTACATAATTGTGAGCTCATTCCCCAAGAGCTATCTAAACAAAAGCAAGAAGACCTAGACAACCTGGTCACAATATTCCCGATGTATTCTGTATTGTGTTGGTCACTAAATCTGATAATTCCTGGAGGTTTTGCATAGACTACCAGCAGGTCAACGCCATCTCCTACTTCGATGCCTATCATATGCCGTGTATCGACAAATTGATTGATTAACTCGAAAATGCCATATTCCTATCAACCCTAGACTTAACACAGAGGTATTGGCAGGGCCCAGTACATGGGCATTATAAGGAAAATACAGCTTTCTCAATGCCCCTGGGACTATTACAGTTCAAAGACCTCTCTTTTGGCCTACACAGGCCCTTCACCACTTTCCAAAGGCTTATGGACAGGATATTACAGTTGTACTCTGATTTCGGTGGCGCTTGTTTTGATGACATAGTCATTTACAGTAAGAATTGGGAAGACTATATTTTCCATCTCTTAACTAGTATGATAGCCCTCAGAGAAGCCGTCTAAGTAGCTAATCCATGTAAATGTAAACTGGCTTAATCAGCCATAAAATACCTTGGCTTCTTTGTAGGAAATGGCTGGGTCCAACCTCAACGAGAAAAAGTGAAAGCGGTCCTAGATACCTCCACACCTAAGACCAAGAGAGACCTCAGGGCATTCTTAGGGTTAATTGGTTATTACCGTAGGTTTATCCCTAAATTCGCAACAGAACAGCTAGGTTAACAGACACATTAAAGAACACCGAACCCAAGAAAACTGATGCCTCTCTCACAGAGTTAGGAGCAGTTTTGTCACAAAATTGTGATGGATTAGAACACCCCATCCTATCACTAGTCGAAAACTCTTCCCATGTGCAGAAAACGACGCAGTGTTGGACTTAGATGACCTTGCCATCAAATGGGTCATCACCCATCTGAGATACTATCTGCTAGGATGGAAGTTCACACTGGTCACAGATCATTCTTCTTTAGTATGGATAAGCCAACTAAAGGACTTTAACCCTGAAGTCATGCAATGGTTCTTAGACCTGCAACCCAGTAGTGTGGAGCACTAAAAGGTAAAGACCAGGGGAATGTTGTTTTCCTTTCTTGGTTTCCCTGTGAAACAGACGTGAACATTGTTAAAATGTGTGCGATAAAAGACGCAAGTAAAGTTGAACTGCTGATGAGTGTTTGAACTTTGGAAAGCAAAATACGATACCTTTGACAGAGTGGTCCGGAACCGCTTGGGTGCTAAATCTAAGGTCTCTGTTAGGTATCCAGCTGAGAAGTGGCAGAAGTGAAAGTTAAAGTGTTGTATTAAGAATAGAACAAAGAATTATGAATCAAAGTGGTCCTGCGACGGGTCAAGCAAAATCCCACTCACAGTTAAAAGTCTTCTTTTTTTTTTATCAGTAACGAAAGTTTGGAAAACAAAATAAATTTGGTCCAAGCACGGTGTAGGGAGCCAAATTGAAGGTTTTTTGTTAAGTGGGTCTGAGCCCGGCTGAGAGGGACCCGGGGTGAACAGTGAACCGCCAGAGAAGTTGTGCATATGTGAATCCCGAGGAGAAAGCCACTTTGAATGTTTGTTTGTCGCATCAGGCCTTCTGAAATAAGAGACTTTGAATGGCAAAGGAATTTTGTTACAGAAGGTCCTGATACTGAGATTTCAAACTGCATTCTTGTACTAGAAAAGCCAGAGTACGTGCTAAGCTTGAGTGTGCCTCCTTGTGCCACGTTGAAAACGTGGGGAAGGGAAGCTAATGGCTCAACTATCCTGTCATATTGTTCGTGAACACTTTTCGTTTGTATAACATTGTTTCCCAGAGCATTTGTATTTAGACAAGATACCACTAGGACTGCGTTATTATGATTTGATGGTCGTAGCTTGCTCCCCTCTTTAGATTTAGGATTAGATAGGCATTTTATAAACCAAATTGAAGTTCAATAAACTCCCTTGAACTGCGGTCACTTGTGTCTTTCTTACTGTTTGATACCATACCTTCTTTACATAAGCACACAGGCAATATTAGGGGTAGGGCGGTGTGGGAAAGAAGTGGTGGTAACAGAATTACTGCCACTTTCCCCACTCTGCCATACTATGTGTTTGGCCATGGAGTGTGTGATTCTCCTCTAGCATCATGCTGGAGGTAATTCCTTCAACTTTCTGCTTAAAAATTGCCAAAATCAACATAATTACCACCAGCAGAATTACTGCAGTGCTAATTCTGCTGAAATCCCCCATGGAGTCCTATGGGTCTCCAAAAAATGGGGACTAACACTGCCACCACCTCTTGTAATTGAGTTGTAAATCCGCCGGACCAAGTGGCAGTAACAGTAATACTGTTGGCCAGTATTCCGGCAGATTTACCACTGGAATACTGCCCAGCTCTTAATGAAGCCCACACTATTGTTATGATGTTACATGTGAGGTTTTGTGTTGTGTATATGCAATCATGAAGATAAAAGAACTGAGGCATGTTGTATTTGTAATACAATAATCATGAACAAATGAAGTCATTGAAAACAGAAATTTAAGAAAAAATACATTAAATATATATAATCCATACTGCCTGTGAAATCATAATAGCAATGAACTGCTAATTCTCATTTTGAAACAATTGTGAAAATAGATTTTTGCCAGGAACAACTCCTTCTTCAGGGCGAATCTTAACAGTTTACAATGTAATATACCATTTTCACACAGTTTGTAATAACATTTACCAAATTTACATTTGTGATTGCAATGAAAAAAGAGCATACGCCGTTGATGATGTTTTCAGAATTCCAGACGCACATGTAATCAAAAACATTGAAAGAAGCCAAATGAGTGAACAAGAAAATAAAGAAACATAAATCACAGCCGTATCTGTACTGTGTATGATTGAATTGTTACCTGTACTGTCTTGTAGAACTGTAAAGGTTGCTGTTGTACGAGATTGACTCTGAGCTTAATTGTCTCATCTTGATTATTTCATAGTCAATGACTCGGTGTGTCATGCGTACCGAATTACAAAGCTGCTGCAAATGTATAGAGACTCTGAGTTATCTCCGAAATGCATTGGCACAAGAATCTGTTGCTGTTGATAAACTGATGGTTTCCTCATTTTGAAGAGATTTGGCATAAAAATATTTTTGAAATACAATTTCTAATGAAGAAACCTTTTGGCTATGATGTCTTGAGATCATTTTGAAACAAATTCATAACTAATATCAATTACCTTTGGTCTGACAAGCCATAATAATTACTAAACCCTGTTTGGGTGCACACAGAGAGCGACTGAGTAGCTGGGTTAGTTTACTTAGCTTCTTGCTCCACGGATATTTTTGAGTGTGGGTGTCTCTAGACTCTTCTCGGTCCGCTCCTGAAGATTCCGACAATATTCAGTAAATTACAATTTCTTTTGAAACATTTTGAATATTAAACCACTGGTTCTGACTGTAGTGTGGTGCCCACTTCTTTTGCTTAGCTCTGATATACACATTGACAGTCTGAGTTTTTTCTCACACACTACATACCATGGATTCCTCTGCATTTGTTATGCTGACTGTCTTACCTTAGCACCTCATCGCTATGCTGCAGGTTTTCAGTGCAACATCAATGCATCTCACACTGGAAGAGCCTCGTCGAAGTGCTTGGGAAGGTGGATACTTTGCCTCTTGCCATGGTTGTTTGGAAGCCTGTGGCTTCCTTAGTGAGTAAGGTGACACTTGCTCTCCACTAGGGAATGCCCTAAGTCACAGATGAGTACCAAAATAAAAATAGAATAAGGAATACTAGACGAATTTACTGGGAGGACAGCTTCACTCTTCCACAACAGTGGCCATCTTTGAATGGAATTCTGTTAGTTTCCTTCTCTCTTTATCTTGAGGGAGATCCCATGAAATGGGACTTCCTGGATTTACAATATAACTGGAGGACTCCTGTTCTTTCACCCATGCTTCCTCAGCATTTGAATTATGTTCCTATTCCTCCCCTCAATTGTCACTTTTCTGCCCGCTAATAAACTAACAAGCAAATTACCTTTAGATGAAGAAACTGAATGATTTCATCATGAACCTAAAGAACTTGCTTCTATTTGAGCCTTAGATCTGCCTCCACAGTTTGTATTCAGCTTGCCTTCTTTCCCTTTCTGTTTCTTCTTACCTGCATCTATGTTTACACAGGGCGACCTTTACCCTCTGGACTTCAACACAGATAAATCCTCAAATGAAAATATGAAACATTAAATGTGGACTTTGATCTGTGTTTCAGTACCATCTCTCTGCCTTTTGTGATATGCACAACGCAATCATTTAAATGAAACAAGAATAAATACACCTATTTAATTTAAAAGACATTTTCTTCAATCTGTATCAGGACCAGTAGAATTGACATTCAGCTTGACAGTGGAGGAAATAACTCACCTTTTGGTGCTTCAAGTGCAGGTTCACCTCCTGGTTTCCTCTGCCCACCCCTAACCAAATGGTTTGACTCCTCTCCTTCTCTGTCACCTACTATGTGGCTAGGACCATCAGTCATGTGCTGCAGCTAAAATATCGGAGAAAACATGAACTTGCTTCTGGTTACATGATGTGGTAGACATAAAAAGCACAGATGAGTGTATAACTAATACATTTGCTCTTGTGTGATGGTCAATTGATGCAATTGCCTTCAGAATGACTAGCCTTTGCGCTTTTTGTTTTCAACAATCCTTTATTTAGAGATAATGCCTCCCACAACACAATTCTGTCAAAAACATCAACACATAAGTGATTTTAAAGCAGCAAAAACACCTCTTCATATGAAATGTATTATTTCAGTCTATTTGAGGGCTAGCAGGTGTTTGGATCTGCGTTAATTAAAACAATTAGACCCATTAGGAGAAATGCATCCTCAGGTCACACTAATTACCTTGTGATATTCAAATTATTTTAAGTGCATCATGTATGCATGTAACAGAGTTAATAATTAATGTAAACATATCAACATTTGACATTAATGCTTTTAATTGTAAAAAATGAATCGGTTTCCATTACTCTAGACATCTTGTGCAGTATTACAGAACCTCTTCACTGCTGCAAGTGCAATATGAACGATTACCCTAGTAAAAAAAATTATTCATGGAATTTCCTGCATGGAAAATAGGGACTTTGCACACCAAACCGTGCGTAAAATCCTGTTTGTGGATTCATGGAACCGACTGCGCTGTAGTTTTTTGTACTTTGCAGGGACTTTGTGCCGGCTGGTCACGTTTCCACGAGCGGCCGAGTTCCTTGTGTGAGACATCACACAGAGCGTGTGCGTGGCTTACGCGGTGGGAAGACTAGGGGGGCGGAACTCGGAAACTGAGGAAGAACAAGGAGAAATGTGGGCATTATGAGGGATGACCCACAGGCAGTCCATTGCATGCCCACAACTGCATGACACAAGACATATTCATGGATCTGACTGACTGCGCAACCTATAATCGGGGCAATGGCAAAGCAATACCCTCATTCTGTCTGCCACCTGAAGGCAGGCGTTCGACACTTGCGCATAGGATTACCCGCGCAGAGGTGAGATTGCATGTTGGATTTAGGGGTGCATGTACGCAGCTGGGGTTCCGATCTAACTTGGGGGTGCCCGTACACAGTGTAGAAGGGTGTAGAAATGGTTCACGGTGGTTCGCATGCAGATCATTTACCTGACTTACAGAAATGTGTATGCATGTTGTTGGGGTGCCGGTAACAATTACGGGGACCCTGCACAGTTTCCTTGAGGTGCAGACCTGGTTGCGGGGGACCCCACACACTGTTTTAAGGGTGAATGGGGGTCATTCCGAGGTTGGCGGTAAGTATTTGTTTTTACCGGCATGGCGGAAAGAGCGAGTCCGATCTGGTACCACGCCGCTATTTACAGGCTATTCCGACCTCGCGGGCACGAGCTTTCCGCCATGCCGGTAAACCCTCTAGCAGCATACCGCTAAAGGGCCCGTTAAACCCCTTAGCGGCATGAAGCGAGACGTTCTTTACAACACCGCCATCAAAGCTTCGCCGTCCGTAACACCGCTAATTAACGGATACGGAAATTACGTCATCGCACAGGAACGGGAAGGAGCGCAGCAGCCAATCCATTGCCATCCTCTCCAGGCAGCACCCTTGGGACGAACCTGAACCTCGGAAAAGGCCAACACAACCGCCAGCTATGCCCAAAGCCCCGAAAAAGTCAGTGGACTTCCTCTGCAAGCAGTGCTTCAGCCTCGAGGAGCTGCAGGCCATGGTGGGCCACCTGGAGGAGCACGCAGACGTAGTGTTCAGCAGCGACATGCGCAGAGAGGCAGTGGTCCATAAGAAAAACATATGGGCAGAACTTGTTGAAAGGGTGAGCGCAGTAGGCACCACCCCCCGCACCCCCAGGGACTGCCGCAAGCAGTGGGACAACTTGCGGTTGAGGGTGCGGAGCATCCTCGCAGCCAACCGCAGCCAGGCACTGCTGACTGGAGGTGGACCAAGTTCACCAATGAAACTAGCACCATGGGAGGAGACCTGCGCTGCATTGATTGGCACAGAATCAATCGAGGGCGTCGGTGAAATGGAGTGTGGGGCTCCGTCGTCTGCTGATGGAGGTGAGTGTCCAAAGTCAACACTGCCAATGGCAAATACATGTTGAATACACTCCCAAGCCCCGTCCAATGCACCTTGTCATACTGCCCTTCACCCATTCTGATAATGGCAAGACAACTGCCACCAAGGGACAAGTGGTACCACATAATGCCCATCAACCACAGTGCAGTAACTAGCACATCCCAATAAGCACACTGTGCAGCAGGCCTGGCAGTGTGCGAGTCAGACTGCACATGACCAAGCCAGGATTAGTGACTCCCACACCTGCGTACATATCCGACACATCCGTAGAAACCAGTGATGTAGTAACGGCCAAAATCCACCAATCCAAAATGACTGAAATGTGAATGCTGCCATTAATGACATTAGCGTCTCACACAACCACTCATGTTGTACCTTTGTTCTACACCCACAGGCAGTGAGCATGAGGGCGATGAGCCTGAGGAAGCCGTCCCACCACATCCAGTGCCAAAGGCAGGGACCACCGCATACCGGCCAGGAAGGACAAAACCACCACAGCTCCTCCAAGGCCTATTGAGGTTGCACCACCCCCATCCCTCACTGCATCAGCGCCTGCAACAATCACCACACCAAGGTCAGAGGAGTCCAGCATCTCTGGGGAGGTGGCAGCCATGGCCCCTCTGCAAATCCTGGACAGCCCCTCGTCCATCTGTGGGGCATCAGAGGAGGACTGCTACCCCACTCTATACACCCCCAAGCCATGCAATGTCCCCCAGGTGTTATGCATGGACTTTGGGGAGGGTGACACACCAGTCTGAAGTGCAAGTGGTGATGCACCGGGAGACACAGATCCCATGCCCAGTACCCCATTTGAGGCCCTGTCAGGGCAAGTTGACCCAATCCCCAGCCGGGATGATACACCATCCCAGGAAGCACTACATGCAGGACAACTCACTGCCCTCATCACTGACTTCAATGAGGAAAACCGCCAGGGCAGGTTGGAGTTACTTGAGGAGCTCAGACAAATGCGTCAGGTGTTCATGGAAAGCACCAACCGTGTGTGTGAGGCACTTGGATGCATTGCAGACGCCCTTGTGGCAGCACGTCCCATTCCTGCGACTCAGCAGGAGGACACCCCCACAACCAGTCCCCCCACCCCGGCAAGCCCAGCGCGCCGCTTGCTGCGTTCTCAGCGGCGCAGGAACATGCCCCCCCCCGGCACCGGGAGCATGGATCAATAGACAATGCTGCTACATGTGGCCTCAATGTGCCACACGGGACTACTGTTGCGGAGTTGGGGGGAGGGGGGTGAGGGTGTGTATGGGAGTTGGGGGGAGAGGGGGAGGGTGTGTATGGGAGTTGGGGGGAGGGGGGTGAGGGTGTGTATGGGAGTTGGGGGGAGGGGGGTGAGGGTGTGTATGGGAGTTGGGGGGAGGGGGGAGAGGGTGGAGGTTTTGTTTTACACGTGTGAACCTACTAATCCAATACACCGGTTGTGCATACAAAATATCAGAGTGGACATTGATCAATGTGATTGTGTCTTTTAATGACTGACAGTGCATGGTGTACATGTATCCCCACAACCAGTGCCCGATGCCCTGTCATCCTGACACCCTCAGCTGGCTTGAGTGTCAGAAATATTGTCCAATCAATGATTGCCACACGGCACATCCCTCGTGTGCATCTGCACTGTGGTGCTGTCCCACCAATTCTTCATCCACCCCCTCATCATCATCTGGTGGTAGCAGTCCCAGGTCAGGGGGCAGTGGCACGTTCCGACGGATGCCCATATTGTGCAGCCTTACACATGCCATGGTGATCCTGGCCACCTTCTCGTGGCTGTTGATGAGTGCTCCACCCGAACGGCTGTGGCGACAAAATGGTTGCGTATAGGGGCCATGAGCCACGGCTTCAAAGGGTAGCCACCATCACCTGCATGGAAGGGGAATGAAGGTAAGTGTTTGTACATTGATGGTGGCGAACTGTAGCAGTCTTGCATGGCAGCTGGTGATTCCTGGCCATACACACATGTCCCTGGTTGCATCAACCCCATTACTGGCCCGGCTATGTGTCCTGTGCCATGGAATGATGGAGGGGTAGCTTCTTCAAGATGGCTTATGGTGTGCACTGACATCTTGTTGCACGTGCACCGTATATGCGTGCAGCAGTGTTGGCCTGAATTCATTTATGGTTGGGTTCTGTGAGATTTGGTGGCAGGGGGTGTTGACTGTAGTCAGTAGCATACTTGTCTTACTGCACTGATCAGTACCATGTTGACTTGCACCACTACTATGGGTGTGCGGAACCAGTGACACGCTGCTGTATCCCTGTTGGGCTCACTTCTATGCACTCCCAGGGACGTCTGTCTTGTGTGGTGGGATGCAGGAGGCTGCGAGATAGTGCATATGCAGTGCATGGTGCAGGATGCCCTTACGGTGTGTGAGGTCCGCCGATGAGTGGTGCTTGTGTTGTGGTATTGGGCCAGGTTACCTGTCGGACGAGTAGTGTTGTATTTTCTACATTCTAGCATCGCTGTGAGGTTAGGCAGACATGTGCCATATCGATTGCCTTGGGGCACTGTGTTCTCTGGGGTGCACATCGTGCACCGGCGTCAACATTCCCACACAGGTGTAGTATGCACCCCCCCCCTTTCCCACCAAGTTGGGGTATGCATCCACCCTACTCATGGCCCCAATGCGCTGCCATGGCCCATTCAGGTGACTCACCAAGCAGGCAGGCAAGTTGTCCAGCATGTTGCTCCATATAGCGTGGTAGCATGGAGTTCCGCAGGACCAGGGGGTCATGTGTTGATCGGGGGTATCGGGCACAGTAATGTGTGATGGCTTTACTGGCATTTCATACCATCTGGACGTCAATGGAGTGGTATTGCTTGCGGTTGCGATACGCCACCTCCATTGCATGTGGAAAGACCAATTCCACGTGGGTGCAGTTGAGGGCACCTATGCAATTTGGCATGCCTGCCAGTGCATGGTAGGCAACTTATGTATCCAATATCTCCTGGGGTGTCCGGGATAGGAATATGTAGTCCCTTGTGTGTTTGATGAGGGCATCCAGCACTTGGTTGAGTATATGTGATGTGAAAATATGGCCTGTGGTATGCCATGCATGTGCCCCACTGTATGCTGCTACGTGCCTGTGGCAAGGAAGTGGAGAACAGACACTACCCTGAGTAGAGGGGGGATTGCAGTGTGGATTTCTATGAGGCTCACTATGTCGTCATGTGTCAGGTCCACTATGGTGGAAGATGGTGTCCCGTTCAAGGCGGTACAGGGTGTGGATCTGCTCTGGTGTGAGGTTGAAGGGGGAGGCTCTGATGCGAGGGATTGGGGGCTGTCGGCGTGGTAATGGTGGCTGCACCGGTAGGGCATGCTGGGCCTGTCTCACCCTCCTTCTCCTCCTGTGTATCATCTGTGGTGGGGGCTGTGGTTGTTGTTGTTGATGTTGTTGTTGTTGCTGCCTTGCATGCAGGGCCTCCAGCTCCAGTAATCCTGATACAATTGGTATCATCTTGGTGTGGGAGGGGGTGTGGTGAGTGGGTGTGCTCCTTTTGTGCTGTGCCAGACTCCATTGCCTCCACCTGTGCTGGTTGAGTGCACCTGTGCCTCTTGGAAACTCTGCTCAGGGTTCTTAACACCTTCTCGGGGATGCCGGTATTTACTCCATGCCGGTAAGGTACTTTGTGGCCTTGTAGAGGCCGTTTTTTACATGTGCGCATGACTTGGGATCAGCTCCAGTTTACGCCGTGCCGCTAATTTCGGCATGGGGTGTCGTGCGCGCGCCACGAGACCGCTATTTACAGCCTCGTACTTTACGGCGCCGTAAATAACGGTCTAAAGGATTACTGGCATCGTTTTTCTCTTACCGCCCAACTCGGAATGACCCCCAATGTGTTCACACCGAGGAACATGCAAAGGTAGCTGTTTCTGACTGTTTTTGCTTTGTGTGGGGGCGTATCGGGGGCGTTCTGGCCATGACTTGCATATATGGTTACTTTGCGCAAACACTTCCATCAATACGCAGAGCACATGGGAAAATCTCTGCTTGCATGTTTACGCAGATTCGTTCTCAGCATGCAGGCTTAGTGGGATCTCTGCACACTTTTCCATGAATCGGGCCTATACTCTTTCAATGCAATTTTGACCAGGGACATTTTTGGCCTAGTCATTCATAGCCCTTTGCTCAGGTGGAAAAATGCATTGTAGGAATATGTTTCTGCAATAGGGACTTTTAGTGCTAATTTAATTTGCATCAGTGCAATGGTTCTCCAATAAAACTGCTGCTTTTCAACTGACTAAGACCAGCTACAGGTTGGCTGGCTTTCCGTCTTTCACATGTTTTGCTCAGGCACTGAAATCAAATGTAAACTAAAATGCATGCTTCGTCAACTTCTACGTGCACGCTTGGGCGAAACGTTGGTAGGACTTCATACATCCAAAATGCACCTATAAATGACACATGTTTGACTTCGCATTTAGAAGCAAAGCTTGTACACAATGGGCGTCGTTCCAATGTTTACACTTGTGCAAACTCTATTATTTTGCCAAACGTGAGACACTGTTTGAAAATGTTAAAATGCGAAAACGTCTTCCAAATAGGTTTTATAATTTATGTTTGTAATACGGGTCAATCTAAAAAAATAATGTGTTTAGCGGCAAAAGCTCCGGGGGTTAAAAGGGACAAAGCCATTATGGAAGGTAGGCAGCCATAGGATGAATCTGGGACTTGGAGCGGGAATACAGGAACAAGAGGCACAATATCAACTTTGCAAAACGAAAACAGAAGGTTTATGAAGAATTCTTTACCACGGAAGTGTATCAGGTAGAGGTTTTTAAATAGAGCCTTAGAATATTTACAAGGAACAATTGTATTTGGGAATTGAAGGGAGGAGGCATGTCATGACTGGAATCCTCGCAAAATATCCCAGGACCCATATTATCGAAAATGTTATCTGGGCGTTGCAACGTTTGTGCCTACGCATAGAATTGTTTTCGTGCATATGTATATTTTTTCAATACATTTTTGCAGTGGGACCATTTTGCACTGGCTTAGAAATTGCATCACATCATGGCAAAATGTCTGTTGTACAGGCCCAAGAACACAATAAATTCCTTTCTGACATCAGGTCATATTCTAAGATTTGTGTGCAAGCTGCAGTCACAGGTTCAAATCCCATCATGATCGGCTCAAGCATTCATACTGCTGATGCTAATAACTTGAACAGCATTCAACTGAATAAAAATAGCAGATACCAGATTTGAAGGTAGTCGACTCTGAGTTGCAGTGGTCTGTAAAATGTATTAGCACATGGAGATGATTATTGACCTCCACACAGTCAATCAGAACATTCAGAATGTAGTCAATAACTGCTGGTATTTAGTTCATTCTAAACATTCTAACTCCAAAAGCAAGATACAGAAATAGCAATGCTACTTCCAGATACAATTTCTTTCATCAAAACATCTAATCTCTGGTAATGAAATTTTCTTCGCTGCAGAATCCAATTCAACTCACGAAGAGAAAGCTGAAAAATTGGCAAATGCTTGTACTTTCTTATAGTGAAAGGATGTAGTTTTACATGACACCAAATCCATACTCACGTTTAACCTGCTCCAGTTTAACCAAGTTTGCATTTAAAGTGCTTAACCAATGGAGACAACCTTGTTATTTAACTACCACAACATGAAAGTACATTTAATTCACTAATTCATTGTGTGTTTACATTACTCACTTTTCAAATAACGTTTGTTACTTCACCTCCAAAACACCTAAACATGTATGCTACTACAGCTATGTGCCAATAGACTTATAGTGCTCAGGAGGTGTCATTATTGCCTGGGATAGTGACCCTAGCTAAATGTATGGTCCTCCGCTTTGCCTCAGCCCATAACTTGGTGGCTTATAAGTATCCTGTGATAATGACCCCTCCCTCGGTCTATAAGGCTATGTTATTTTTGTATTTATTACAGACATGGGGCCTCATCATGACTTTGGCGGTAACCCTTAAATACGGCGGTCGAGCTATTACCGCCGGATTTAAAAGTCCGCCAAATCAGGACTTTGGCAGATTTCGTCCCAGCTCCTGGCTGGGGGAAATCCGCTGAAAATTCACGCTATTACCACCGGCGGGAAATCCGCCGGTGGTAAGAGCGTGAATTTTCCCCATTGAGCCCAATGGGGAATGGGGCATTCCCGAATGGGCTCAATGGGGAATGGGGAATTACATTACCGCCAAACTCATGATCCGGCGCTATTAGCGCCGGGGAGTTCGGCAGTAGGGTCAATACTGACAGCGGTAATACCGCCGGCGTTACCGCCAAAGTCGTGATCAGGCCCATGGACTAGATTTTAATCTAGACACCCAAGCTTTTCGAGAATTTGCATGAATTCTGTTCATTCAAGATATACCAAGCCGTATGAAATATCAGTTTTAGCTGTGAAACGAAGATCATTGTTTTCTTGTTTCTATTATTCTTTGAGCTGTTTGCATTGACACACTAGAGGTTGCAATGAAAACTACAAACAGTGCAGGATTTCACATCTCATTATCATCTGAGTAAGATCATTAGGTTAAATTGTGTCTCAGGTGTAATATGTGGAATGAGATGGGAAGCATTGAACAGGTTATTGCAATTTAAGATAATACATATTCAGTGAAAACACTTTGTTAAAGGGACGTTATGGATACAAGTAAAACCGAAACCCCCCAGAAATTCACCAGTTATGGTAAGCTAAGCAACCTTAACTCGTGCCACCACCATGCACTGCTAAGACTACTACCCAGGACATCAAAGATGACATCACAAATGTCATTGATTACATCACTGCTGACATCACATATCTGGGCCACTTGTTTTCGTTCATTGACATGTAGGCTAGTTTTATTTTGTTCACTGACAGTAAGTATTGGAAAAATTGAAAAGGTGCTATATGTGTAGATATTAAACTGCTCATATCCTCTTCAAGTACTTTCCTTACAGTTTGATCTCAGCTCATGGTGCACATACATGGGCAATTAACAGGCCTCAAATACACAATTCATTTGTACACATGAAGATTAACTTTAATGTTATTGGCATGTTCTGGTGATGTTGTTTCCTTCTTCCTTCCTTTAGTTTCCCTGTATGTGCCTCTCATTGTATGTACTGTGGGTCTTCAAATGTATTGTTTATACTAACACACGTTTGTATTAAGTGTTGAATTGTTAGCTATTTACGCTATGTTTAACCTTGCTCAATACTGTGAAAAGGTAGCATTCATTAATTTACTATCCCAAATCACCAAATTATAAATGTTGTACTTCTATAGTGCATGCTACAGCCATGTCTTATGTGTATGTATGAATAGGTTCCTGTATCAAATATATTGTTTTATTTTGTGACTTCATTCTTAACTACTTTAATTAGTTCATGAGAGGTCTCCCAATCAACCTTAATATGTTACTGTAAGGGCACATATGGGATTGTATTGCCAGCATACAATATGCAGCATAGAAATACAGCCAGGCCCAGTTTTTCAAACTGAAGCCATTATTTCAGTAACAGCCAGTAACACCCAGCAGGCAAGTTTTCAGAATATTTAGTAAAAAAAAAAAAGATTTTTTTTTTTAGCATAGTGTGCTGCCAGATTAAAATAAAGAGGTGCACAATTTTATATTGGATGTTTCATGTGTGAAAACTGCATTGGAATACATAACCGATTAACTCTGTACTAATTGCCTTACTAAAGTACTAAGTTCAACCTCTCTAACGTTATAATGCAGTTTTCTGTGCACAATGAAATACAGGCTATGTTTCATGTGCACAGTTAGAAATTCATTTTTCCATGAAGGGGTGCACACTAGAGTTTTTTTTAAATATTTTTATTGGTTTGTACAAACCTTAAAAAAACATACCCATGAAATAAAAACACTGTAAAATTACAAAATAAGCATTTTTGTGCAAACACAACGAAAAAGAAACAGAACAGACATCAAAGTCAAATAAAAGTTTATATTTTGTTAGATTAGTAAGTTCTTCATCAATGATTTTTAGAAATAAAGTCAGAGATACATCAGTTTTTTTTTTTGGCTTCAGTGAAACATTCCTCCCACCATTCTTCCATTGTTAGATATGGTATGTTTCCAACAAAGGACCAAAAAGTTTCTTTTGGGCGAGAAAGCTTTACAAAACAAGAATTAGATGTTTAATATTCTCCTCATGGTGATCACAGAATCTGCATTTAGGAACTATCTTCTCATATTTCGTTTTTTTCTTCATTGTGTGGAGAACACAAATATGTAAAATGCAGGAAAGAAAATGAAACAGTTGCTTTACAAATGAAGTCTTCATTGTCTTGAAAAACGAAAGCTGGCACAGGGCACTTTCTTGTTGTTCTGATTGGTAGGGATTGTAGGTGGATAAGCCACGTCAAGAGAGGGCTGAATTAGAGTTTTCCTAAGGAATGAAGAGAAGGGAGGTGGCAGTTCATGCTGGGACCAGGAAACGGACGGTGCCATATCTGTTGAACTCCATGTGGGTTGAGCTCTGGATACGAATCTAATCAGCTGGCTGCTCCCCACACATACAAAGGAGTTTGGCACAGGGTCTGGGTCTGCGAAGACAACAAGGTTGTGCGGGGGCTTCAGATCTCACTGGCCTTGGTAAGATTAGTGCCAAGTGAGGAAAAATAGATTGTTGAATGTGTGTTGATACAATTTGTTAATAGTACAGGGAGTTTAGAGAAAAAATATTGTATGTTTATTTTTCTCTCTATGTACAAGGTTTGTAAAACTAAATTTGTTTTGCAATGTACCTGCTTGTTTCTGTTTTTATTTTATATCTTGCAGGTGATGCTCTAAAAATCAAATGTTAAAACGTTTTCCTGCTTATAATTGTCATTTAATACGGAGTGCATCAAAAACAAAACACTGAGGCTTTTGTGTCATTCATGCATCTGTGAATCATTTATATAGGGAAAGCAGAGAGGTGATGTTTATATCAGAGCAGTGTTGCATTTACCAATTTACCACTGTAGTTAAAATAGCAAGCAAGGTAGAAAGGTGTGTGTAAGCATTGCATGTGATTCCTTCTTTGCATGCTAAAAAGAAGGAGTGTCAGATTAGACACATAGATTACTGGATGTACATAAACCAGTAATAACAGCCGCAAACCATAGGTGGTGCTCTGAATAAACTCATTGGGTTCTCTGTAGTGTCATAAGTCTGGGGGCTCTCTACAGATGACTAAAAGACATCCTAATAGAAATTAAAGGTTTTTTTATGATGGGGTTGTAGTATGAAATAAAACGTGCTCCCAACTGTACCACAAGAATAAGATAACTCTGAAAATACAACAAGGTAATATACCACTAAAATTACCACCAATACAAGCTAACAATATATAATCACCAAAATAGAGTAATACCAAACCCACTCTAAATGTAAGGGCAGTTTACCACCAATTTACCACCAAATTATTACGGTAAGAAAAATACTGCCACATCCGGAATTTACCCCAATAAGACAAAAATCTCTTACAGAAATGGTGCATTGTCCGGGAAAGTAACTGTAGAGCATCTACTGAGGATGGCAGGTGTGTTCCACACTACCATATGTGCAATAAAGGGAACACATTTTGTGAGAGCAGTGACACTGGGAGTGAATCTCAGGATGTCTCAAATTCATGCCACATTCCCAGAGTTGGTGAAATACTTGGAGACAAAATTATACGCACATGGGTCATGGTCATATAATAATGCCACAGAGTGGCATGAACATATCTATGGGGAGGTTCCGAAAGAACCATTAGACAACATTTTTGAAGAGGGTAGCATAATTCAAGTTTGTCTTATGAGATTATTAAATGCTACTGACACACCTGCAGAGAAGGATTGTCTGATACGGATATGTGCCAAAACATGGTCCATTTTAAATAGGTCTCTGTGAATGCAATAAAATGGTGCCAAGCTAATTAGCAGGCTAAAAGTCGAATTAGATGGGGCTAGTGAACAGGAGAAAAGTTTGAGAGCAGAACTGGAGGTATGTCAAAAGGACATGCAATCAAAGTGTAAAGAATTTGACACTCAATTGTCTCAAAGGAAAAAACTATTCGAGGACAGTGAGCAAGAATTAAAACACTTGAAAGCATTGGTAGGTCACATTAGACAAGATAAAGACAAGGCTATTTTGGAAATACAAGTTTTACAAAAAGTGAATTCAGAGAAAGAAGGTGAGCTTTGAACTGTTGAACAAGAGATAGCTAAAATGATTTAAGAAAGAGACAAGCGAGATAAAGAGTTTAATGAATGTCAAATGCAAATGAGCGATAAGCAAAATGTGATTAATAAGATGGGTGATGAAAGAAATTACTTGCATAAGAAGGCAGATCGACTCCTTAAAAAGTGCAAGTATTTGGAACAGCAGATATGCACTTCCAGGTCCCAGGACAAGCGACAGGGCAACACATTCAATGGGATTGAGGTGAATTCCATTTCTACTCAGGGAGATAGTGCCTCAGTGGCTGTGCTGGTGTCTGGACTTGGTTGCAGTGCCTTGGGGGGGGGGGGGGGTTGACTCACCCATTGGGGGTTGAACCACAAAGTAATGCAATTCCAAATATAGCGCCAAGTAGCCCTATCAAGATAATGAAATCAATCAAGGCCCCGATCAAACCATTAAAAAATGGAGGGGAGTGCTGTATAGAGGACCACTTAGAAGCGGCACACAATATATTTAAAGCCCTACACATACCTAAGGAACAATACAGACAATACTTTCACTTAACTCTGCATGCTCCCACAGCGAGCATCATCAAGGGATTAAATGAACAGCAGAACATGTCATGGACAGAGTTTGAAAAAGAGATTAGGCGTCATTTTTCTCCATTCCAGTCATTATAGGAGGCAAAAAAGGTTGTTACACGATCACAGCTGGGCCAAATATGTCCCGTCGCTAATTTCTTCATGACTTTTTATCGCTTTGATGTATCTTTTGATCCCAATTCCAATCAGTTTAAAACTGCCTATTTTTATGGTTTGCAGAAAGACATTATATCACAGTCACTCTCCAAATTTGATTGTGAGAAGTCCCTTGAATGGATTGTTCACCAAAGTTCAAAACTATATGAAGTGCTCTACTGTCAGGGTAGAGAGAGTGATAAAATGAAAGATACAAGATCGAAATCTAAAAAATCCTCAGCAACAGTAATGGAGATCAGGTCAGCTAAAATGTCACTTAAGTCTGCTCAAAGTCCAGTCAAAAATAATGTGATCCCCGAAACGAGGTTGCTGCCCTCTGCACCGATGTTTCAGTCACATGATACTAGTAATAGGGAGAGTTACATTAGCCCTAGGTACTTAGTAGATAGGCCCCGGGCAGAATATCAGCACGATATGTCAGATATGAACAATAATCAGAGACAAAATCAAGATCAAAGAAGTAATAGTCCCTAACAGATATTGGGGACTGAGAGCAGATTTGACCCCAACTCCATGATATATGGTATCCAGGACAGACCCCGGTATGTGGATGATCTACTGAAAATGGGAATCGGCATAGGGGACAATAATCACAAAATGAGAGACAGGACATTAGGCAGAATATGAATTATGCTCCACGTCAATACAATCAATCACCGCCACCAGGGGATTACAACCAAAGAATAGGTAGACCCTGCTCCCCGCCCCACATGAATCAAGAGTTCAGAAACAACTCAAATAGGAATCACACTCCTGAGAGACACCAGAATAGATTTAACAAGGGGAGAATAACCAATATCGGCATAGGCCGCAAAGGGAAGATTCTAGAGAGATGGAATGATTACAGTGTCTCGAGGTCCAGGTAAAAATGTTGGCTGAACAAATAGGAAAACTCTGTACGGCTCAAAAACAGTCATCAAATGAAGGGGCAGAAGGTCATAGAAGCGACCTGGTGGCTTCTGATAATAAGTGACTAAGGGAGTAATTCATGGAATAAATGTGCTCCGAAATTAGTGGCGCAAGCTGGCGCAAGCATGAAAAAGCTGGCACACGCGTGCGAATCGGACACGTGCGATTCATGGAAGGCCCTGCGTGTGTATTTCCCAGGATGTGCGCCAAATCTGTGCGTGGCGCACACCGGCGCACACGTCACTTCCATATCCCTAATGTCATGTGCGTAGCGCACAGCGAAAGCGCACAACATCAGCGCATACATCAAAAAGGGACTGGAACACGCGGAATGGGGAACAACGCATGAAAATAAGGGCGTAACTGAGGAAGTACTGCTGAAAAGTACATGAAACACCCACACGAACAACACATATTCATGGAATTGAATATGGAAAACCTGCGCATGTCAAAAGACACGCATATGCACAATTACGTCCGCCACACAAAAGCAGGCGGAAGCGCCCCCGCGCAGCATAAAAGTGTGTGCAAACAACAAACAAGCATATACAGCTAAGATGAATGTCCCGTTCCTCGCAGCAGTGATCATCAGACACTGCAGGAGGCCCTGCATTTTTTTGCCCAGGACCAGCCTTTTTGGGATGCCTGATGACCAGGTCTATGGCAGGTATAGGTTTCCACCTCATATCATCCTAGAGCTGGTCAGGGAGTAGAAGGATAACCTCACATCACCCAGGCAGTCACGCCGCCTACACCGTGTGTTGGCAATCATCACTGCGCTCCCCTCAGTCCGCAGGCACATATACATGCCCAGAACACCTGCAGAAAGGCAGGCCATTGTCCTGGACTTCTACAGGGTGGCACACTTCCCCCAAAGTGCTTGGTGCCATAGATTGCACCCATGTGGCCCTAGGTCCACCTAGGGCCAGCAAGCACATCTACCGAAACCGCAAGCACTGGCATTCCATCAACGTGCAGGTGGTATGCAATGCCAAGGTAATCATTACCTCTGTCTATGCAAACTATCCTGGGTCCACCCATGAAAGTTTCATATTTAGAATGTCCACCCTGAGCCGGGCCCTGAAAGCTGGGAAGCATGGCGACACATGGCTCCTAGGTGAGTACAAATGCCTATGCACATCCATGCATGTCACACACAGACAAATACACAAGCCCAACTAATGACAACCATTATCACCTTACCAAGGGACAGTGCCTACCCTCTCAGCACCTACATGACGACGGCCATACGGAACCCCACCACACCACCTCAGGAAAGATACAACGCAGCCCATATTGCAACCAGGGACATAGTGGAGCGTACATTCAGAGTGCTCAAGTCACGCTTCCGCTCCATTGACCGCTCTGTTGGGCAGCTACTATATGCACCCCCAGTAGTGTGCAGGATCATTGTGGCAGCATGTGTCCTGCACAACGTTGCAACACGGCATGGCACACCGGTGAACATGGTCGTGCCCCCACATCCCCAAACACACGCATGCGTGCTGCGCATGGGAGGGGAAAGGGCATGTGGCGAGGCAGCCCGTACGCAGCTTGTGGACACATTTTTCACCTAAACTCCAACCCCTGCAGAGTGCACACAAGCCTGGCACATACCAGGTCACAACCGATGATGAGAAAGGGACAGTTAACTGTCACTACTTTATCACACTGAGAATGTGTCCACGGAAGTGCCACATTGTGTGCATCCCTAGCTAATTAAACACAACCAATCCCATGTGACCAAAGTGAAAACATGCAATGTCCTTCTCCTCCTCCTTGCTAAACAGGGCATGAAAGTACTGGTATGCCACCCAACACCTCCCAAAACCCCTGAACCCCGTCAGCCACACCATACCATGGTCTGCAATGGCAAACATCAAACCATATGCACAACACATGACACAATAGTCATGAAGTGCCACGCGAGACGGAATCTGAAGAAATGACTGACCAAAATCTCACACCATGGAAACGGTGGCACAAATGCATGCCACCAGTCGTGCAACCAACACAAGTCAGAATACCTGTTGCCATGCACATTGTACAATTGCAAAGTGGCATTTCAAACACTGCTCACTGGACAGCACAGTGAGTGTGCATTGCATTGGGGAAAACCCTTCAGCATCATCTGAAAAAATGGCATTTAACTAAATAGTACGCTGTAATGCATGTACACGATCAATGACTCAGAGGTGCACATGGATTGTCGTGACACAGCATGCCTGAGAAGGCAATCTGGGTGCACACATGTGCATGGTGTCAATGTAGTTGGGTTGGTGTTGCCTAAGTGTATTTGTCAGTAGGGACATGCATCAAATCCATGCATGTGAAATGAAGTGAGTGCCAGTGTCCCGTACACAGCACATGTGAACATTGCACTCAAGGACCTCCCTGTGTGTTAAACCACACCCATCCCCTGACACCTCAAAATAAAGCATAACATTGCATCAGCCATTGACCAGCAGAACATATCATGTACAGAGTACCCCACATCGACAATGGCAGACAGTGACCCATCACTGAATCATAGAAATTCATAATACAACCTACACACAAAGTTCATCAAAGCGCATCAATGAGGGAGGTAACAAGGTAGAAGAACAGTACATTCCTACATGTCCTTCAAACAGTCTACAATGTGATAATGAAATGTAAAATCAAAGTACATATAGTGCCTGGAACAATAAGGGAGAGTCTAGGGAGGGAATGGTGGATGAAAATACTAGCATCAACATTCCTATGCCCGACGGCAATAGTTGCAGTGCAGGAGTCACATAAGGAGGTGAGTGAGGGAAGAGGAGGGAAGAGGTGAGGAGAGAAGCAAAACAACTGACAAACTGTGGTAGGCCGAGAAAGAATCTAGATAGTGTTGGGGTGGGGGAGAAGAAACACAGAAGGGAATGGGGGAACAGCCGACCTGTAATCAGTGGTAGAGGGACAAATGATAAAAGTAAGTGGCAAAATAATACTAAAAAAGTTGAAGGTGGGGTGCGGAAGTATGGAGGCAGAAGGGCAAATGTCTGCAAAGAACAAGCACATACGTATCACCATGGCTGATGGCAATTGGGGTAGTGGTGGAAAATGACAGACAGAGTACAAGGAGGAGGGTAAAGAGTGCTGGAGAGGGAGAGGGAGGAGAGAAGGAAGTAAGGGGCCAAGGTCAAAATGCATAATGGGAAAGATGGGGAAAAAAAGCAAACACAGGGAGCAGAGAGAAACCAGATGGTGAAAAAGAGTAGGGGATGTGATGATGAAGGGGGAGAGACAGAGGGACACTGGCAGGGGCAGGGGAGACAGGAGGCAATCAAGTGACTCAGAAGGCTGGTGGACAGGTCTAGACAGGGCCTCCTTTGTGGGCTTTTGGTAGTGGTGGTAGGCTCAAGCATCCCGGTTGGCCGGATTGTCACAAGGGCCAAATGCAACCAATGGGAGGGGGGAGCAGGTCCAGGACACAAACATGACAATCAAATCAAGGGCAATGCGGCCATACCTCAAATGCCACATCAAAACACCAGCCAGAGCTGCAAGATGGCCAAAGTGGTGCTAGCAAGGAATGGGTGGTTGTTGAAATGCGTGGTGACATGGGTAACTCAGCATGCAGGCTTCATGTGGCATATCAAAATCACTTTGGGGAAACTGTCCCAATTCAACATTTTCAGCACATGGACCCCTCCTACCATCAGTGTGTCGTACAAAGCCAAAGGGGGTATGGTACCACCTACAGCAGGAAGTGCATTAACATAGACAGTCAATACATAACACACATCTTAAGCGACATGATGAAATGTACAGTCAGTATAATACTCACCAAGGTGAAGTGCAGACATGCATTTGAGAAACCATCCAGAATAGCCACTAGGGGTGTACACACAAGTAGGACTGCAGGCTGGCCACAGATATGACGGAAGCCCAATGCCCATGTGTGATGTGCTGTTACACCGAGCCATCCTTGCTAGCCCATGAAAAGGGGAAGCAGGAGTAGCATGTGTGTCAGGACCCCAAGCAAAACACATACAAAAGACAAGCCTGAATGGGCCCATCTGGAACACACAGTGGATGCCTTCCAATGCTACAAAGCACCATACTGTCACATGTATGCACAATAGACAAATGAAAATGCAACAAAAGAAATATGCAGAAAATAAAAATAAAATAAAATAATAATTTCAAATTAAAAATGAAATGAATAATAAAAAATAAAAAAGATAATTGATTGTAAAAAATAAAGAAAAATAAAGAAAAATAATAATAAAAACCTTAATAAAAAATAGAAAATGAAAAATGATAATGTATTGTGAAAAAACAACAAAATAAAGTAAAATGAAAAACAAAAAATAGAAAATATGAAAATAAAAGAAAAAAATACTTACCCAAAACCATACAATTTGGATGAAAAATAAAAAAAAATGCAGAAAAAAAGAATCAAAAATTGACATATATGACTCAGGGGTTGAGGGGGCACCCAGGAGGGGGGAGGTACAGGGTGAACCTCAACACCCACATGTGTAGAGGTTGAGATTTTTTAAAAAACTCAGTGGGCTCAGCGCCTGCACGGCCCGACCTATGTGGGAGATAAGTTGTCATTATATCCCTCTGGATGGAAATCAGAAGGTGGACGTGGCTCAGTTGACTCACCATGCCAAGCCGCACCTTACCCCTCAATGGCAGCAAGCATGCGGGTCTGGTAAGCCAAGTCCAGGCTGACAATGAGACTGAGGTCAGCATGCATTACCTCACGTGTCACACTTGCTTTCTCCTGCAAGGACTGACGTGTGAGACAGAGTTCTGCCTGCATGGCCTCACATGACAAACGGAGCGACTCCCGCTTGCATGGAGTTCACCTGAGATGGTTCTTTCAAGCTGTACCATCCTGTCTTCTGTCCGTCTTCTCTGGTCCATCATGAGCTCAGCCAGAGTAGATCGGAGGGCTTGTTGTTCCACCCTCATGACCTCACGGTGTGCCTCTGCCTAAGCATTAAGTGCTTCACACAGAGCCACCATTTCAGCCTGGTACACCATGTCAGATGCTGCGATGCCCAGCCTTGAGCAATCATCTCAACTGCTCCCCCCTGTTGCTGTGCTATGGCAATCATGGAACACTCCCACTCAGTTGACCCTGGTGGCACACGGCCACCGCGTTGCTGGACACCACACCTGCTGGGCCCAAGGAGCTGTGGTCCGTGCTGGGTTGGTGACACCAGCAGCTGCACAACTGCATCCCTCCGTCGACCTGATGCCCCAGGAACATGGCCAACTTATGTTGAGTGTGACCGTGCACCTTTAACCACCACAGGCAGACATTCCGACCCTGCCTGGCCCCTTACTGCAGGTGTCACGGACAGAAGATCATCCAACACAGGATCACTTTCCAGCAACAACACGTCATGATGCAGATCCGGCTCAACATAGTGGTCAGAGGATACATCAGAGCCTGACTCAGAGTCAGCTCTGGATACAATGGCCTGGAGCACCTGTGGGTTCTCGTGGGCTGCCACCCCACAACCACCACTGATGCCTGGTTGATCATATGAACTGACCACCGTGTCTGGGATGACATCTTCATCCTCTTCCACCAGTGCATCATCACCTTCAACATAAATAAAAGTAACAAGGACACACATGTCAGTAGCACATACCACACACATACAGTTCACAACATTGACAGCCAAATAATGAAACAGCCTTGTCACAGGCAACTCAAACCCCAACATGCATCCAGTGGCATTGCAGTGCAAGGCTATCCCAAAAGCAGAAAATGATATGTCCAAAATGGGAGGGCAACACATGTATTGCATGTTGCACATCACCTGCATCACACACAACCTCTAACAGGCATATATCCAATGCCAAAATGAGAGATGAAACAAAGAGATGGCACCTAGCATGAACATGTTTGAACACACAAATAGACACAGCTAGAAATCTAAACAAACACACCATGATACATGTAACATGCATGTTCATGTTCAGCAACCAACTACCATAAACTATGCACAGTACATGTGTCACAGGAGGCACCTTTGCTAGTGCCTTTCCATACAGTGAGAAAGGAGGGACATGGGTACATACATGTCAGGTCAACATCACACAGCAGCATTGTGTTTGAATGCTGAAGGGCTTAACTTGCCACAGGTGTGGGTGTGTGCGGTGCAGTGCATGTGTAGCCCCTAAACTTACAACATCAACACGCACGTAGTCATGAGAATATTCAAACCCGATGGCAGTGTAACGACAACTGCAGCCATCACGTGCAAATGGCATGCACCATGTAGCATGGTTTCTGTGAAACACCCACCCTCTGGGCAATAGCAGGGAGGCAATGCATGGCAATGACATGTTACACACAGAACTGTGCATTGCCAGACAGTGTAGGCGTGCGTCTATTGCATTTCGTCATTCAAATGCTGCTACAGCCGATGAGAAGTGGACATGATGGAGGAGAGGTGAGAAACATCCATAGTACATCCATGCATGTAGAAGACAACACCAGTTGAAAAGAGACAGTGGGCCTGTAACAGGGGGAGCCAGGTGCATGATACTGATGTGCACAGCCTAAAGTCGTGTGTGATGACACACAGACCTACAGTGAGCCTGACATGGCTGTCCAAATGAGATGACACTTGGATAATCCTGGACAAATACTACAATGAGCAGGTGGTCAAAGACACCTAGGGGCATACATGGAATGCACATGGAACATGATCGTGCACATATGTGCATGGGGAGTCACTGCCATCAGCACAGTCAGAGTGAGACACACTGCACCAAGGACAACAGATGTACATGACATGATATGACATCTCATCAAGATTGCACTTGTACACAAGTGGCTCAGAGCGCAAACAAGCAAAGGGAGTGGAACAAGGAAGAAAGGGAATTCAAAACAACTATCATATTGGGCACAGTGACATTGAGAACATGCAAGTGCATGGAGAAGGGATAAAGGGTTGAATACCCAGGAAGGGGGAGAAGGGGAACATGCCAAACAGAGGAGACCAAAGAAGGAAAATGAAGTCCAACAATAGAATAGCCATTCAAAAAGTGGTAGTGCAGCCAGCAAGTGGCAAGTGCAAGATTATTTGGATAGGGCAAATCTGATGAATGCAGACGAAGAGTGGGGGACTGTATGTGTACACGCACTGGACCCACTGATAATTGAGGCCTGTAGGCAGTGCAGCAGGGAGGCAAGGTGAGCAGGGACCTGGCCCGATGGACAGAGTGTATGCAGGGGCATAGTGCCAACAGAGGAAACTGTTTAGCTGGGGAGAATAGAGCTAATGCAGGGGCAAGTAGGAAGGTGTTGAGGTGCTTCCGGAAGCAGAGATGTTTCTCCTCAAGTTTCAATGTGGCCAGTTGGCAGTTCCACAGGGAGCTCCCAGCCGTAAACACAGATCTGCTCCTAGCATATTTATTCAATTAACAACTGACCTGGAGTGAGTGCGAGGTAGAGGAGCAACGGACTGAAGAGGGGAGGAATTGGTAGAGGGATTGTTGAAGGTATTTTGTACCCAGTCCCAATAAATCCTTGTGCACAATACAGAGGGTCTGAAGTATCATCCTTGCATCCACTGGTAACCAATGAAGGGATTACAGAGCTGGCAAGATAGGATCCCAGGGCTTGAGGCCAAGGACAAGTCTTGCAGTCATCTACTGGATTAGTGGTATAAGGTGGAGTGTGGAGGCAGGTCGAATATTGAAAGAGACTGTCACAGTACTCCAACCTTGAGTAAACCAGAGTTTGAGAGACAGTGAGCATGTAGGTGAATGATAGGAAAGCACAGTACCCTTGTGAAGGTAAAGCAAGAAGTTAATCCATCTCAAGATACGTCAGAAATGTGTGTGGAAAAGGAATGTGTTTAGTCAAAGGTGACCATGAGGTTGGTGGCCTTGTAGGTGGAGGTAGGAGGAGGGCCAAGTGGGGCTGGCCAGAGATTGAGGGGAAAGAATGGCAGACATGTATCGATGAGGAGGATGTCAGTCTTGCTGGTATTCAGACAGAGACCATTGGTAGTGAAACCAAAAGCAAATGGCAATGAGGCCATCAGAAATAAGGGAGGGATAAGAGGTGGCCAAGGGCAGCCAGGAAATGAGTTGGTTGCCATCAGCATAGCACTGGAAGTCATACAAGAAACTGATAATGCAGTAGTCAAGAGCTGCCAGGTGCTCTTTGTAAATTGAGGCTGAGAGGTCAGACCCCTGGTGACCAACACAGGTGGAGAGGGAGATTGAAGAAAGGAAATAGCCAACACACATATCATTCAGTTACACGCATCAATACTCACCAGATGATGCATCATAATCCATCCTCTCTCCCACTCCACGGATTTGTTCTTCCGGGATGAACTCTGAAGCAATCTCCTCATGCTGAGTGAGTTAATCCTCCTCTGGTGGTTGCCCCCACAAGTCACCAGAGACATGGAGTAATTGGAGGCACGCTTTGTTTAGCACTGTGTCTGAGGTCATTTCAATGCTTGTAGCAGTGCTGAGCTGTGCGCATCTGGAATCTCATGGATGTCACACCATCCGCAACATGCTGCCAGTCGACCCAACGCTGGTGATGCGTTGTATGGCATTGTGGGCCCACAAGCATATTGCGTTGGTGTTCCGACACGTAGTCCACAAGGAAGTCCAGTTCCTGCTTGCAAAAAACCTCTTCCTTGACATGCCAGAGGCCGGAGCCGTGTCTGGGGTCCCAGCCTCTTGTGCAGGAGCCCACTTCCTCCTTTTGGGTGGTGGTACTGACCCTGAGTGGGCAATATTCCCCTGATCAGTGGGGGCAGTGGCGCTGGTGGACTGGTCCAAGGCAGTGGGTGTTGGTACAAGGACGGAAGGTCTGTCTTGGGTCTGACTCACTGCCAGATGCATGAGCCACAGTCACAGCTATAGTGGACACACATGACCCCAACCACCGGACAACATGGAATTCGTCCTGGGCGTCCTCAACATCCAACGCAACATGCGCTGCCTGACCCAGAGCACGGGTGGAGGTGCCCACAGCTGCACCTGCAGCTACCACCAGCGGTGGGCCCATGATAGCAGATGTATATTGCTGTTGGGTGATATGGGCGCCAGGTTGTGATGCAACATCTGCATCACCAGGAGCCACAGGGGGTGGTGCCATGTCTGCACCACCACGTGGCTGGGCATCCTGCACCAGAGGGGCACCCCTGCCTCTTCACCCCCTGTACCCACCCTGGCCACCCAGGACTACCCACCCTCCCTGTTCTCCACGCCCACGTGCCATACCATGCCCATCCCTGGGAGGATGCCCAGCTTTGTCGCCCTTAGCCTTTGGTGGCCTCCCAACCATGGCACAGATGGAAAATAGGCTATGGGAGGTTCACTCAACAATTGTCCTGGGCAATTGGCTAGAAGCGGGCAGGTTAATTGATGGAATAGGTACCCCAGTGCTCCTGCAAGGCTGTCTGTAACCCCTGGGGAAAAATGACAGATCACGCAACGCTCAGGCACCCCCCAAAATAACAAAAAAATACAAACATTGACAAAATATAAGAACAGGAAAAGAAAAAGAAAAAAAAATTGTGCACGGGAACCCGGTAGCCCACGTGCGTGGATTTTACCTCCAGCAGTACGGTGTGGCACCCAGGAACACAAAAAACACGTACGCATGGAACACACAGGCTACTATGACCTCAAAAACGGTACGCATGCACCGGGAGAACCATAGTGGGAATAATAGCATATGCGACTCACCGCCTACCTTGCGTGGAGAAAATAAAAAAACACATGCGCTTGTGCGCGTAGGCAACACCCCACCAAAAGAAGAGGTACGGACCTCAGACGCTGTGAAGTAATCGCGTGTGATTCCAGCAGAGTAAACACAGGCGTTGGTCACCACGAACAGCACGTACAGTGGTCTGCTGGCCCATGGTCACCTTTAACCCGTGCTGAAGGCAGCACCCGTGCGCGTAACATCACTTACGTGCTAAGGCCCTTTCCTCGAATTACACGCATTCACACATGCACGTGATTTTTTTGCACGTGCGGATGCACCCATGCTGAGATAAACGCCTGTGCGTGTTACGTCACAGACGCGCTTACGTGCTAAGTGCCTTTCCTCTAATTACATGCTGACGTGCTGTTTTTTCACGTGCCAAATCACTCCGTATCAGGCTGGCCACGCGACAACACACGGAAGACCACGCTCCTGCCCAAAAGACCATTTTCATGCCCCCCCAGAGCCCCGAGCAAACTCCCACCTGCCATCTGCTACTGCCTGCCTGCTGGCCACGTTCCCTGCCATTTGATGCCTGCACGTCAGCCATCTGCAGGGGTCCAATTGCTGAGACCACCCCTGCTGGAACAGAATACTCCCGAATGAAGTTCCATCACTCTACAGCCTAACACCAGGACCCAGTTGCCCACCTACACCTGCCTCAGGGGTTGCCATGTCGGGGGAAACACCATCAGACACCACTGGGAACCCCCAGCTAGAGAGGCAGAGGGCTGCCAGCTTCACAGCAGGAGAGTTTGGCATCCTGGTGGAGCAAGTCCTGTGCATTATGATGTCCTCTACGGAAGAAGAAGCGCCGACAAGGATGGATGGGAGAGGAACTGGCTGAATATTGTGGTTGCCATCAGCACGGAGGGGGTGGCAACCCGCAACATACAACACGTCCGTAAGCGCTGGGAGGACTTCAGGTCTATGGCCCTCGGGAAGGCCCGGCGCCTCTTGGAAGCAGCGCATGTAGTGAGGCTCCAGGTCAACCTTTACCACCAATGTCATGAGGATCCTGGAACGCATTAACCCAGCGCTTCACCACCAGGTCCTCGAGAGGGAGACCGGTCCAGAGTCAAGCGGTAAGTGTCCATGTGTACTTGTAGGACGCAGTGCATGTTGAGGTGTGCCAGGAGTGTGCAGCTTGGACATATGTCTGGAAAGGTCCAGGTATGGATGTGTATGTGCAGGGACATGATCGTGCTGCATGTGAGTCCTGTCATGAGTGATGCACATCAATGGTGTATGTGTTCTAAAGCATGATGCACAACTACATGTGGAGATGCACACATGTTGGTATTTCTGTGTATGTACTTTGGCATGGTTGGGGTGTAACACATGGATGCTGGTTGTGCACAGAATAATATGTGTGTGTGGGTTGCAGGTGTGCGACAGTGATACAACATGGATGCATGTGACATGGACATGTATGAACCCGATTGGCAGATGAGACATAGTTGCCGATGATTGCACTGTGACAGGTAGTGGAGATGTACTGTCTGTGTGATCTCCCGGGGGCCGGCAGAGCTGTCCGTGGAGCCCCGGGGCTGGGGAGGCCCTGACTCCTCCTGCGTTCCAAAAGGCCATGAGGCACACACAAGAGCAAAGTAATTACTACTGTTTATTATAGTAACGACAGGGATCGTTCTCTGTCCGTATGCATCCAGGGAGACGCTCTCAATCTTAGTGTGGCTGGCAGGCCCTTTTTACCGTAGTATGACGCGCTGCTCACGTCACCTGGGAAAAAAACGTCACAACACCTATAACCACTTCAGGTTGGCTCCCTGAGTGGTAGGGTTATTATAGATACATATATGGGGAAATGTTAGTGGATAAGGACATGTCAGGTGGCACACTTGGTTTGTCCCTAACACTTGCTACAGTAAATTAGTTACACAGGGACCCTCAGTGATTGGCTACCCGAAATGGTATCAGTGAGGAGCTCCTCGTACTCTGATTGGTTCCCTTGTGAGCCCCCAAGCCTGGGACCATCGCTGTCACCCACCCCGCAAGGTACCTGGTGTTGGCAACATTGTGCAACTATGTGTTAGTGGCGGACAATGGACAGGTCTTTGCTAGTGGCTGATGATCATGCCTTTCCCATCGGTGTAGGTGTCCAACTTGTCACTTCGTTGTTGGAACCTGCGTACCAGATGTGGGACACTGGCAAATTTCTGTCTCGTAAGCTTGGCATCTTGTCAGTTTGGCTCGGTCATGTGTGTAGAGACCATAGCTGGAGCAGAATTATGAACATTTATTTTGTTTTTTCGGCTCTGAGGGTTGCTGGCTGCAGCAGGTGTAGCCTTGGCACTGAGAGCGCGTATGTGGGTTTCAACATTGTGGCCTTGGCGGTGGGTTCTCGCTGGGACTCGTGCTGCATGGTCAGCGCATTGCTTTTTGTCTCAAGAAGGTTTTTTGTCTTAGAGGCTCCGGCATGAGTACTCTTGCTTGCGGCCTACTCGGGCCTATTTTTCCTGGCAGGCGATGTATAATTACTAACATAGGTACCGCAGGGTGACAGAGTGTTGCAAGCAGTAGTAGATATAAATATATGTGATGACATCTCTATGGGGTGAGGTAGCATGAAGCGTGTGCAAGTGTATACACAAGCTCTTCAGGCATCTTGTGTTTCTGCGGTGCTGTAGGAGGCCTATGTGAAAAATAAAAACGATGCATGTCCGTGAGTGTGTCAGTCCGCTATATCGTAGCACTGAGTATGTTCTTCGTGTTAGTTGGTATGTGAGTGACCAGGGTGCATGGTGGCACGGGTGTTCTTGTCTGTTGGCTATGTCGTCATGGCATCTCTAACGATGTTGATGCTTTGCGGCTGTTGTTCTAGTCTATCTGGTCCATGTCGCAGGCATCGGCTTGGCCAGGGCATGGTAGTGGGCATGCTCCACGTGCTGTGGGCCACAAACACATGGTACCTTGTCGTCTGGTAAGGAGGTGAGAGGGTCAAACTCCTCTCGTGGGGGGTGCTTGGGCCATGATCCTCTAGGACAGGGTCTGGATGAGAATGGGGGAGGGTGTTTTCCCATTTTCCCACTTCAGTCCCACCTCTGGTCGACTTGTCGACCACAAAATTATCCGCTCTCTTGTCTCCGCGTTGTCTCCAAACCTTGGTTATCCCTCCTAAGTGTCCATACTGGTTCACATGATCTTCAAATGACCAGTACATATACACAAATCCACCACCGGGTTTGCAGTAGACCCACTTCCCAACATAGCTCTTCAGGTTCCTTGGGTTTTCTACCTTCACAGACAGCGGTTGCGAGTCATTTTCTAATATTTGCTTGCACAATCTCTCCCTTTCCTTTATTATTATATCTGTGTGTCTGTCGTCTTCTGCTGGCATTAAGGCGTGCAGGCCTATCATTTCCATCATTTCATCAGTCGTCCATGCCGTCCGAGCTCTCCACATCCTTAATCCTAAAAGGGCAGCCAATCCCAATATTATGCACCCAGGTATTATTTTAAGGCCATCTGACAACCATGATGGCATCCACGACCACAAGTAGGAAAACCAGCTGCCATCTATCTTCACTCCTTTAGCTTCTTCTTCCATCTTGCGTGCATCTTGGCAAGTTGTGATACTGCCTCTGTCAGAGTGCCATTATCTGCGTCATTAGCAGGCTTGAATGTGCAGCAGGATTTTCCAATTTTGCACATACTCCTCCTTCCATTGCAGTAAGGAGGTCTAGAACATATCTATTCTGCAGTGCTACCATTCGTACTGCCCTCAATTCTTCTTTTATTGCATTAAATCCATTGACGGTGGAGTTTATTGTCATCATTAGCTCCCATCTTGTTATTTGGAGTGATTTTGCATTTGCATACACCTGCAGTCCTGGATGTACTATTGGTGAGAAGAACATTGCCGCTCTGCTAAACATTCTGTGTCCTGGTGAGATGTCACTGAGAGCTGTCTCTGATCTTCCCCATAGATAGTTTCCCGTCAGTGGCTCTCCTTGTCTTTTTACTCTTGACAATATATTTGTACCGTTATTTTCTTTTCCTTCTTCAATTCTCACAGATCTTTTCCTCCTTTTATTCCCTTCATCCATCTTAGGGAAGTTTGCCAAGTTCACATCTTTCTGTGGTATCACTAAGGATGGCACATTTATGTGTACCATGGTACATAGTCCATTCCAGGATGGCGGCAAGTTGTGGTATGCCTTGTCTCTCCAGGCCCAATAGTGGTCCATTAGAACCGCTGTACCGGCACCCTCCTTTGTTATTGTCAATATCCTTTTGCAGTTGCTATTCCTTCCAACATGTACGTCTCTGTTGTATTGATAAGATAGTGTTGGTGCAGTTAGTGGAAGTATTGATACGGGTCTTCGTTGTTCTCTAACCAGGTCACCAGTCTGACTGTCTTAATCCATCCATTGAAACACTTGTTGTTTTCTTTGTCTATTTTTGCTATATTTGGTTTTGTCAGTGTTACCATTTCGCTCCCGACAACCCCGTCTGTCCATCCTTCTTTCGTGTATACTTTCCCATATATTAGCAGCAGGGGTCTTTCCCAGCACCCCATTACCCCGGCAATTTCGCTTGCGTGCCATTCACATGGTAGGTAGTTCAGCATCACTTCCTTCGTCTCTCCTTTGTCTGGGCCATCCGTTACGTACTGGAGTCCTTCGATTAGTTGCCTGTAGTTATTGTACATGTGGAGTGTCTTGATGAAGTTATTTTCATATGGGTATGTGTCTCTCGTCTGCCACTTTATTATTGCCATTCTCCCTTGGAAACATCCTTTTGCTTGGACCAGGGCCAGGTATATCAGGCATTCTACTGATGTTGCTGGTATTTCAGTAGCCACAAATGTTCTGGAGGCGCTCATGGTGTATGGGATCAGTGAGCACACATAGCAGTTGTCCTTAGCTTTCCCCTTACCAATTTTGGACATGTGCTGATACCACATATTGTTTGAGACGTGTGTAGAATCTGTAAGATATGTGTCAACCCCATTATTATCAACATATGTGCTAGTTTAATCCTCATCCTGTTTAATCTTGTTCTGCTCGTACCACCTGACACCGTACCTGTTGCAGCCGTGGTAGGGGGTTCGTTAGTAGGGAGTGCAGCCAATACATGATAAGCATAGTGTGTCTGCCAGACAGTGGCAGCAAGTAGACCAGTGATAAACAACAAACCTATAATCTTTAATACAATAACTAATATCACCAGCATTTTCCTCTTACCTTTGCTGCTGTCCTGCAGCTTATTATTGACGATATAGGTGCCTGCCTGAAAATTTCTGAAAAAAGGCGTTAATTTTGTTAGTTCTGTTTATTCAAGCTCTCCCTATCAAATAGTCGTTTAATGCCCAAGCGAAAATCTGCTCCCATGCGTATCTTAACGACCTATCTCTTAGGGCTGGTAAATGTTCGTAGAGATGTGGGAATGATTGATCTATGGCTAAAATGAACGTGTTGTAATACACACATATTTTTCTCTTCTTTAAATATTTTGGTCTTCTTATTACATATACAAATTGGTGTGACAGTGCTTCTGGAGTGTCTTCATCCATGGGCAGCATTTACCCCTGGGCAAAACGCAATGTTAGTTACTTCACTTTTCTTTATACGTAAACAGTAAGACACGGTTCCTGCATGTGTGAGACAAAAGAGAGAGAGAACATGCATGTGTGTACAAGTGTGTTGCAATATGACAGTTTATTATACAATGTCCTTTATTTGGGTAATGGCAGGGGCGGGATTGGCCGGGGCAGTGTTTTTATTGCTCTGGGACCTCGTGACAATGAGGTGGGCTGTGGGCGATTGTCCATTTGAGTCCTTAGGGGTGTCCGGAGTTTGGGAAGGGACGGGGCTGTGTCACAGTTGTCTTTTGTTGTTGCTGCTGCTGAGTTGTCTTCCATTGCTGTTGCTGCTGTGTTGGCCCTGTCGTCGACGCAAGGGCGGGTCTGATCTTTGTAGGGCTTGATGTCATGCAGATGAGTCCAAACTTGTTTATCCTTGAGCTTCACTGCTCTAGTAGTTACTTTCTTAATTTGGTGGGGCCCAGTAAATCTGGGGCTATTCCACTTTCTATTAAAATTACGAAGGAGGACGTGATCTCCTTCTCTTAGAGTCCAATGTGCTGCTTGCTCCTGTCCTTCACGTGTATCGTCTTCCTGTTGGGTGGTCTTCGACCCGCCCCGCGTCCTCTCGAGCTGTTGAGAGATAAAGGTGACACTGGTAATCAAGGAATTTATATATTTGTACATTTCATCACCAAAAACAGTTTTAACAGGGTGGCAATCTGTTATGGCCCTTGATGGTGGCGTCAGTGGAAGGTGCATTTGGCGTCCGGTCACCACTTCTTGGTGTGTGAGGTGGTTATCCAACCCTGGCCTGTTCCTTAACTCAAATCGGGCTAAGGGAAGGCAGTAAAGCCAGCTTTTTTTGGTAGTCTGCTGAATTTTTGCTATTTCTTCTTTCAGGAGGCCTTTGAGGTGTTCACAGATGCCATTCGCCTGTGAGTGGTACCACATGCAAACTTGTGCTTGATGCCAATTAGAGTAGTTATGTGCTGAAACATTTCATTGCCGAAGTGTGGGCCATTGTCTGACCGTAATACTTTGCACACCCTCCACCTTGGAAGACATCCCTCACTAGGAACTTTGCCACCCTAAAGGCATCTGCATGGGAGCATGGACCGGCTTCTATCCACCTTGAGAATTGGCATACTACCACAATCATGTATCTGTCCCCCTGATATGCATTTATCATGTCAACGTAGTCAATGTGGAGGTGTAGGAAGGGTCCTTCTGGCATGGGTATAATACCTTTGATCACTTGCAGCGTGTGAACGGCCGTAAACTGTTGGCAAGCAAGACAATTACTAATAAAATTTGCAACGTGTGAATTTAATTCGGGACAGAACCACCCTTCCTTAATTCGTGCTGCAATCACTTCTTTCCCTGTGTGTGCGGGATGGTGTAGTTGGGCCAGTGCTGTTTTCAATAAGGCCAGGGGCATGACTATTTTGCCTGTATTGTTTTGTTGCCATAACGCATCTGTGGGGGACATTGTGCATCCCCTTTTGACCCACAGTTCTTTCTCTGCCATGGGTGCTGCTGCCTGTGTTTCCATTATTTAATTCTCAGGGATATGAGTGTACCCATCCTTCATCAGCATCTGTCTTGCCCCCACTCTCCCCTTATCTTTTTTTTTCTGGGGGATCCATATCTCCCCGTAGTACGCAGCATGTTTAGCATGTGCATCTGCTGTTTCATTACCTTTGGAAATGTGATCATCCCCGATAGTATGGGCCTGACACTTCACCAAGGCCACTTCTTTGGGGTCTTCAATTACTTCAATTAGTTCATCAAGTAGTAGGGCATGTTGCACTGGGGTGTCGTCTGCCCTTCTAAATCCTCTTTGTTGCCACTTAATTAACCCAGAGTGTACAGTTGATGTTACATATGCACTGTCAGAATATATAGTTACTCTTTTGTCATTGCTTTCTTTTAGTGCCAACATTAGGGCCACTAACTCTGCTGCCTGGGCAGAATAGTTTTGTGGTAGCTGGACACATTTCCCTGGAACTTATGTCCAATCCTCTGTCAATCTCACCACCGCTGCACCTGTTCTGTGGATCACTTTGGTCTATTGTTGAGGACCCATCAATTTACAGTATTTCTCCCCCCCTCTACTGCATTTTCCTCACCCTTTCTTGTGCTGGAATATGTGTCGATAGCTTGTGTGCAGTCATGTGCATATTTGCCATCTTCCACCACCTCTGCTATAAACCTTGCTGGGTTCACGTTGCTGCACCTTACAATTGTTAACTCAGGCCTGGACAAGATAACTTCATACCCTGATGCTCTTTGAGTGGTCAGTGTTGATTTTGGTTTGTTTAGAAAGGCAAAAAGGGCATGCTCCACGTACAGTTTTGTTGGGCAACCCATTGTTATTGATGATGATTTTGCCACCGCAAAGGCTGCGGCAGCCAGGCTCGCTCGCACGGGAAGTGTCCTAACATTACAGGGTCTAGGTGCCCGCTGTAAAATGCCACTGGTATGTGCCCCATGCTAGTTTTTTGGGTCAGTACTGCTCTCATCACTGCTGAGCTGCAATGTGAACAAATAAAAAATTGTTCTTCATAATTTGGCGTGGCTACTACTAGTGCTGTGGATATGGCATGTTTTAGTTCCTGAAATGCTTCTGTCATTTCTGTGGTCCATCGCAACCTCTTTTCCCCTCTCTGTGCTTCTTTTAGTGCCTCAAGCAGTGGTCCGGTGTATGAGCTGTAATCGAAAAGCCAAGCCCTGCAGTAATTGCATAAACCCAAGAACTGCTCTGTTCTGTCACTGTCTGTGGCTGTGGTGTGTTTGTTATGGCCTGTGCCCCTTGAGATGCAATGTTATTCCATTTTGTGAAATGAGCTGGCCTATGTAGAGCACTTGTTCTTGGCAGTACTGTAGTTTTTCCTTGTCTACCTTGTACCCTTTTTCTGCTAGCATAGTGATCATCTTAACAGAGTCTCTCGTGCACTTTTCTTCTGTTGTGCTGCAGATGATTATGTCATCTACATATTGTAGCACTGTACTCTCCATCTCAATGTTTCCCAGGTCCACCTGTATCACCCTGTTAAATATGGATGGGGCAACCTTGTGTGTTTCCATTTTGTGTTGCAGTAAGTGAAGCTTGTCAGATCGTGTGAGTCAGGGTGTAGTGGTATTGAGAAGAATGCATTTTTGAGATCAATCGCAGTGAATCGTGATGCCTCTGTTGGCATTCCACATAGTATAGTGGCTGGGTTAGCCGCTATAGGGTATTCTGCCTCTACAATGTGGTTGAGGGGTCTTAGATCCTGTATGAAATGCCAAGACCCTCCCTTAGCCTTGCACACAGGATACACAGCAGTGTTGCATGGAGACTCTGATGGTACTAGTATACCTCTCTCTATTAGTGCTGTTATTGTTTCATATATTCCTTCATCTGCCTCTTTTGATAGTGGACATTGCTTCACTCTCAGCAGTATGGCCGCTTTTTCAACTTTATTTTCACACCTCCAATGCTTTTGATGCAACCCACGTCATATGGACTGGTGGTCTATAGAGATGCAGGTTCTTTTGCCATATCCTCCTAAAAAAATGGCACAACTGTAGCGGCTGGTGCTTCTAGAGCCAGTGCCATCTTTTGTGTTACATCTCTGTATGTTACTGTCGCCCAGATGTGGAAGCTCATTTGAAACACCATCTCCCCCTCACCATTATCATCTGAGAAGAGCTCCTCATCAGCTGCTTGTGTTAGTCGGCACCCTTCTGCTAGAGCTATAACTGCCCTCCATGACCTTCCTTCACTGTCGTGGGCATGCACTGCAATGTAATCCTGCATTGCCAGAATGCTCTCAATGTTCAGTGATATCCTCATCCCTTTCCTCTCACTGGTTGGTGTTTCTGGTCGGAAAAGGTAAGCTGTTGGCCTCCTCCAAACCTTCCCTTCAATTCCTGGCAGCCATGCTATTGCCTTGTGTGTCCCATATTGGAATAGTTTTCTGTCTATGGGTTCTGCTCTTGCTACTGTTTTGCCGCAATAAGCCTGGTATATTTGTCGTGCTGTGAGCATACTTATGTCTGGTGTAGAGCAAATGATTCCCTTGTCAGTAAAGGAAATAGTCATGTTTAATCTGCTCATGATGTCTCTACCTAGTATGTTTACTGGTGACTTTTTTGAGTATAGCAGCAGTAGTGACATATCATGATCACCTACAGATAAGGAGATGTTATCTGTGAAAGGAACCAACCCTCGAGCCCAAGAGAATCCTTGTGTGTTCATAGCTTTGCCTGACAGTTGAAACTTCCCCTCTCTTATGCACGACCTAGTGGCCCCGGTGTCAACTAAGAAGGAAAATCTTTTGTCACCTATCGTCACCTGTATGCGTGGTTCCTCCGCAGGGTTAGGTGTCACTGATAGGATGGGACACATGAAGCAAAACAAAAGATTTATTGGCTGGAAGGTTTAGAATAAATCTTGACCTCTGGCATTGCTCTGGGCAACCCTCCAGACCATCGTTCTTCTCCTGCCAAGCCATTACAAAAGGGGAAAAACCATATGCAAATCAGGCTTTGTCCCACCCCCAAAGGGGTAGTCCAGCCCGAACTGCTAGGTCACATCCCTTTTGCACGAGACCACAAGCATCCCCAGACATGTTTCAGCCTTGTTGGGCGTCATCAGTGAGGAGTAGCTTGGGTCTCTAGGCCCAGCAGGCAAGGGACCCACGTCTGGGACACATCAAGGACATCTGTGGGCTGTCCTATTGTGGGTATAGTGACTGTCCATTTCCTGTGTATGGGTTGTGACCCAGTATTTTCACCCTTCCAAGCTGTGTATGGGCTACAGATGTGTCAGTAGATGTTATTGCATGGTCTTGTATTTGTGTCAATTGTTGGCCAGTTTCGACCTGTTGTTGGTGCTGTACGTTTGGCTGTTGCTGCGTTTGTGCACGTGTTTGCATGTGTGGTTGTTGCTGCTGTTGTGTTTGCAGGGTCTGTTGTTGTTGTTGTGGCATTTGCGTTTGTTGTGGTGGTAGTTGTTGCTGTATCTCCTGCTGTTGGTAAACATGTTGTTCCCCCATGGGCCCTTGTTGTCCCTGCTCCCCCCAGGCTGGTCTCATCCTACATGTGCGTGACATGTGTCCTACTATCCCACATATCCAACATGTTGGTGGTTCTCACGCTTGTCATTGAAGTCACCCCATGTAGTCCTGATACCCCTGTTGTTCCTGTTGATTGTAACCTCGGAACCCTTCCCCTTGCTGGTGGGTGGGAGGGCCATATCCTCTCCCTCTCATTTGCCCTTCCCTCCCTCTGTAGTTATTTGAGTATCCGTTTCCCATTTGCATATACCCTCCCCCCATTTGTTGTATGTATGTCAGGGAGGAAGCATTTGCTTGGTCACTACTTGTGCTTGCTGTGATGGTGTTACCTGTTGTTGTATTGTGTTTTGTGTCACCGTTGCCTCTGGTTGTGCGGGGGCTGTTATCAATGCTCCCTCCATGGCATATTTCGATAACTTCTTCTCGACCAATTTTGCTTCCTCTGCCTTCCTATCCTCCTCCTTTTGTTTCATTTTCTCCTGCCACATCCTATAATAGTGTACTATTGTCAGTTATATTTCTGTCCATCCTTTAGCTTCCATCCCTACTAACTTCTTTAATTGTCTCTGTACTTGCTCCGAGAGCCCTTGTACTAGTATATGGTAAAAAATTGCTAGTGTTTTGTCCCACGGTTCCAGTGTTTCCAAGCGCCACTTCTCCTGAATCTCCTGGATGTATTCAACAGGATCTTCATTCTCACGCATCTTTCATGATGTAATCGCTCCTATGTCTGAAGTGTCTGGGAATTGTACTCTCAATGCTTGCCAAAGCGTGTGTCTGCAATTGGCAAATGGTACTCCATCTTGTGCTGTGTCATGTATTGTCACCCCGGGGAATCCCGTCCTCTTCCAAATGTCATCAGCAGCATCCCCCAGTATGGAAATTAGGAGACCCTTCACGTCTCCCACCGCTAATGTTTGCCCCGCACTGTGTTTTTCCATCTCATATATCCACTTTCCAGCTCCTGCACACAACGATGGGAGTCTACATTTTATATTTTCCTTGTCTGCATGCTTCCAGGGGATGTATTGTGGTCTTGTTCCTCCCCTCTCTAGTAGTGGCATTAAAATGTACCCCCTCTCCTCTACCTTCATCCTCCTATGTGTGGTTATGTCATTATATTCATCATTTTCCTCCATATCCGGCAGCTCTTCAATGCTATCGATGTTCCAGGTGTTTACCCTTTCATTTCCTATATCCTTCCTCCACTTTTTGTGTCCTTCTGGTCCTACCGTCGGTGTGCTTGCTCTCTCTTCCTGCCTGTGTCCTGGGAGGCCCCTTAGTCTGCCAACATATGGGATGTGCACGGGTAATGGTGTCAGTGGGCGCGGTGAGGGGCGTGGTGTTTGTGCAGGTGTGGCATTTTCCCTATCGTGTCCCTGTTCTTTTCCTCTCCTGCATTTGGTCCTGCCCTTCTCTCGCATGCCCATAGTGACTCGCAATTAGTGCGCGTTATGTATAGTTTGTCTAAACTCTCCCTACTTCCATCTCTCCCATTGATACTCGAACCTTCCTCTTCTTCGCTGCAAAACCCATCACCACTTCTGGACACTCGCCAACCGCGGGCGGGATACTTTTCAAGTCGGCTCCTGAGGGCCAATGTCTGGATTGCGCTGTCCGGTCTTCTCGCAGTTCCGCAATGGTTCTGTAGTCCTCAAAAGGGGGCAACGGCAGAGGGGGCCGCGCTGCTGGGTTGCCTTGCTGCAGGAGGCCTTGTAGTGATGTTCTTAGGGTAGGTTAGGTAGATCTCAAGTAGATCTCAGCAGTGCCTCCAACTTTTCGGGGTGATCTCCCGGGGGCCGGCAAAGCCGTCCCCGGACCTCCAGGGCTGGGGAAGTCCCAACTCCTCCAGCGTCCCAAAAGGAGTATGGGGCACACACAAGAGCAAAGTAATTACTGCTGTTTATTAAAGTAACGGCAGGGATCGTTCTCCGTCCGTATGCATCCGGGGAGACGCTCTCAATCTTAGTGGGGCTCGCAGGCCCTTTTTACCGTAGTATGACGCGCTGCTCGCGTCACCTGGAAAAAAACCATCACAAAACCTATCGCCACTTCAGGTTGGCTCCCCGAGTGGTAGGGTTAGTATAGATACAAATATGGGGAAATGTTAGTGGATAAGGACAGGTCAGGTGGCACACTTGGGTTGTCCCTAACACTTGCTACAGTAAATTAGTTACAAGGGGACCCTTGGTGATTGGCTACCCGAAATGGTGTGAGTGAGGAGCCCTTCTTACTCTGATTGGTTTCCTTGTGAGCCCCCAAGCCTGGGACCATCACTGTTCCCAGCCTGCGAGGTACCTGGTGTTGGCAACATTGTGCAACTATGTGTTAGTGGTGGAGAATGGACAGGTCTTTGCTAGTGGCTGATGATCACGCCTTTCCCATCGGTGTAGGTGTCCAACTTGTCATTTCGTTGTTGCAACCTGCGTCCCAGACGTGGGACCCAGGCGACTTTCTGTCTCGTAAACTGTTAGTTTAATTGTTTTGTGGCCCAGAGGGATGCTGGCTGCAGCAGGTGTAGCCTTGGCACTGAGAGCTCGGTATGTGGGTTGCAACATTGTGGCCTTGGCAGTGGGCTCTCGCTGGGAATCGTTCTGCATGGTCAGCGCATTGCTTTTCATCTCGAGAAGGTTTTTTGTCTTAGAGGCTCCGGCCTGAGGACTCTTGCTTGCGGCCTGCTCAGGCCTAGTTTTCCTGGGAGGCGATGTATAATTACTAACATAGGTACCGCAGGGGGACAGAGTGTCGCAAGCAGTAGTAGATATACATATATGTGATGACATCTCTATGGGGTGGGGTAGCATGAAGCGTCTGCAAGCGTATACACAAGCTCTTCAGGCACCTGGCATTTCTGCAGTGCTGTAGGAGGCAGGTGAAACATAAAAACGATGCATGTCTGTGAGTGTGTCAGTCCACTATGTCGTAGCACTGAGTATGTTCTTTGTGGAAGTTGGTGTGTGAGTGACCAGGGTGCATGGTGGCACGGGTGTTCTTGTCTGTTGGCTATGTCATCATGGCATCTCTAACAATGTTGATGCTTTGCGGCTGTTGTTCTAGTCGATCTGGTCCATGTCGTAGGCGTCGGCTTGGCCAGGGCACTTCAGTACAGGTGCATGTCTGTCTGTTGGCGTGTGTGCATGTGTTCAGCAGTCCCCATGTTGTCATGCCAACCTTCGGATGTTCATGCTGGTGTGTGTGTATGGATGCTGCTGCCTGCTGCATGATTCCTGTCAATTTGTGTATGTGTGGGGGTTCAAATGATATGAGTGTTGAGGAGTGTGATGCCATCTGTGAAGTTTGACACTGACACTCATGTGCAACTGTCACGTGTGTATCCGACCATTGTACAGTGCCCCGATGCCTGTGTTCGGTCTCTCCCTGTCTGCAGCGTCGACTGATGAAGAGGGCGGAGGCGGTGCTGTGGAGCACAGAGGCAACGATCCCCCCACCAGCCGGAGACGCAAGGCCCAGCTCTCCTCCCACATTGTCATCTCTTCTGGGAGTGAGGAGTCTGGTGCCGCGTCCATGGCTGCAGCTGCCGCTGCCGCGGGTAGGTCCAAGAGGCGGTGGTTGGAGGTGGACTCCTCAGCAGCAGTAGGGACAGTTGAACCCCCACAGAGGCCTACGGAGGAAGATGACACGGAGTCATCCACGTTGGTGGGGAGTTTGGTTGAGGAGGAGGCCGTGAAAGGCCCACGCACGGGGCCTGGAGGGGGGCATTCCACTGGTGCTAGTGGTGAAGTCCAGGGGCAGGGACAGGAGGCAGCACAGGCTGTCAAGGAGTTGAAACTGAAATAGATGGACACACATTGCACACACATTGCGCTCCTATTTAAAAGAGAAGAAGTTCAAACAGAAGACCATCCCTAAAGCAGACACAGAAAAACACATCACCACCCTTGCCGAAATACATATGGATTCACATTGGTATAAATAGCCATTCTAAAATGATAAAAGCCACTTTGGCGCTTGAACAGGAAAGGAGTTTTATCGATGAGAAACTACTGCAGAGAATAATGGAAAGGAAGGAGATCCCGAAATTTAGAATTAAAGACCAATACATCTCTGGTTTAGACAATCCAGATTTTGAAAATCGAATTTCAGGAAGGTGCATGCTAAAGATTAATGTTGGACACAAAATCATTTACCACAATGTGTGGATAGTGAGTGGAACACAAAAGGATTTTTATTTGGCAATGATATCATGCACCGAATGTGCATGGTGTTAGATTTCCTTAACCAAAAAATATGGTCCCGGCTAGGGCTTGAGCCCGAATTTGAAGCCAAATGAAAGGCTTATCATTGTGCACAATTAGTGTCATATGCAATAAAGGATGTCAAGATCTTCATTTAGAAGAGAATTCCTTGCTAGGAACGGCCATACAAAAATCACATTATACTGCAGATTTAATTGACATGGTGATTGGAAATATCCCTGAGAGATATGTAGATGCACAGGGTGTGTTGCCAGAGAATTTGGATTCTTAACCCAAAGGGATCTTCAAGATTCAATCTGTGTACCCTTTTGATTCCAATGAGACAGTGTGCTGTCACCAGGAGAATTGTATAGTATTTGAATTAAATGAAAATGAAACAGGAAATCAGCACATTGAAATGGAGGCTGATATGCCAAAATATTTAAACGTATCAGCTTTGCAGAGAGATACAGCCACACAGTTGGAAGAAAGCACAGAGGTTCGTCCACTGGAGGATTTCCCAGAATTTTCAAAAATGGTAGAGGAGCAGATTCTGTTAGCAGATGCATGTGATAGCGAAGAGGATAAGAATGAATTGAGAAAAATATTTATGGAATTTAAGGAAGTGTTTGCCAAAGATGCAGATGATTATGGCCTAACTGATTTACATGTTGCCACATTACCAAAGGGGTGTGGTAGAAATACAGTATTTGTGCACCAATATCGTTTGCAACTGGCATACTTAGAGTCATTGGCAGAGATCATTAAAAACTTGGAGTCTAGGGGAATTATCAGACCCATTCATATTACCTCAAACACTCCTATTTTGGGTGTATTAAAGCCAAATGGTCAATGGCATTTGTGTGCAGACCTGAGGAAATTAAATAAAAGAGTCCCAGTGCTAGATGGCCGCTGCCATTCATTGATCAAGGCCTTGCTCAAGTGCATGGGTCAAGGTATTTACCACATTAGATCTCACATCTGGGTTCCGGTGTGTGCCATTGGCAGAGGACATTCAGAATTTATTTGCAATTTCATTTGATAAAACGCAATACGCTTGGTCTAGAGCATCAATTGGGTATGTAAATAGTGGAATCGAATTTGGCATATTTTTGAGAAAAGCTATGCCAGATGCATCAGAAAGAGGAGCCATCATTTATGTAGATGATGTCCTGTTAAAAAATGAAAAATTAAAAAGTCATTTTGATGAAATTAGACATGTACTTGACCAATTGCAAAAGGCGGGTGCCAAAGTATCTTAACAGAAAGCCCAATGGTGCAAGAAAAAGGTGAACTTCCTAGGCCATGAAGTAACTGCACATTGGTTAAATCCACAAAAGAAAAAGGTGGAGGCCATACAAAATTGAAAGATCCTAGAAACATAAAAGATTTAAACGTTTATTAGGAATGATGGGATATAACAGGAAATGTATTGAAAATTATGCTGAAATCACTCAACCATTGACTAAATTATTAAAGCTGAATACGCCCAGGAAATGGGAAAAGGAGCAATCTGAGGCCGTTGCCAAATTGAAAGAATGTCTCAAAAAGGCACCATGCTTGGTGTATCCCATAAAGAACAGAGATTTCTTTATAGAAATAGGATTCACTGAGCATTGTATGTCAGCATTGTTATCTCAAAAACATGATTTGAACCATAAAACTATTGCTTATCCAAGTAAGGCATTTTCTCAGGTTGAAATTAAATTCAGTGAATGTGAAAGGGCTCTTATGACCACTGTATGGGGGTTACAACATTTTCGTCCCATTGTCCAAGGGGAGAAGGTAATCATTGAGACAGATCATCAACCATTGCAGTTTTTACAGATTAAAAGGATAAGATCAGGCAATCTAGCACAGTCCAATATTACTTCATGGACATTGGCATTGCAGGGCTTTCCTGTGGAAGTAAGATATGGGCAAACTAAAAAGAGCCCAATTGCTCAGGGGTTAGCAGATTTACATGACTGTGCAGCTGAATGTGTATCAGGCGAAGTAGAGGTGGAGTCCAGTTTGCAGGAGTTTGAACAATCACCACACAAAGCTTTTGATGAAAATACATGCAAGGAATTGCCAATTGTATATGTCGGTGGATATGCTTTTCACATTGAAAATGACAGCAATAAACAGTTGGTGTCAGGGATAGCAAATGACTGGTTAAGATGTGAGGACATTCCTAGTATAGGAATGAGAATTGGGACTAGGGGTAGCCAGGTAGCAGAGTTTGCAGCCATTTATAAAGCAATTACTACTGCAGTTGATAACAAATTCAGTGAAATTGTCCTGGTGACTGATTCTGATTATGCATTAAATAGCTTTGTAGAATATTTGCCTGGCTGGAAAGCAAGAGGCATACTCACATATAACAGAAAGCCCCTTAAGCATGGAAAAATGATACAATCTATAGACAAATTAGTGTCAAAGAATGATTTAACAGTATACTGGAGGAAAGTTTGTGGACATTTGAAAACACCGGGAGAGGATAAGGAGGGAAATGATAAAGCAGATCAATTAACCAAGATTGGGGCTGTTATGGGAGAATTGTTGCCCATTGAACACTTGATTGGGGAAATACAAATAAATGCAGTTGCACGCTCTACAGCTCCAAAAGAAGTTGCACAACCAGTAGTGCAATGGAGTTATGATACACCAGATCAAGATCTGATTAAGGTGCAAAAAGATGACCCTGTGTTGGGGATCTATTAAAATTATTTGATGGACCCCGAACAAAATCCTTTAACTGAAAATAATTGTACAGGAAAAGAAGAATTGAGAGTGTTATTAAAGAACAAACATCTAATCAAACTACAGGATGTCTGATGACCAGGGAATCCATAAGAGGGCAGATACAGTGGGTGGTACCTCTTTAATTCAGAGGGCTAATGTTACACCATGCACATGATGCAATAACTGCAGGACACAGAGGTTCACAAAATACTTTAGAGATATTAAAAGATTATGCTTACTGACCATACATGTCCCAAAATGTGGAATTATATACCAGGGAGTGTCTTGTATGTGCTCAATTTAAACCTGCTCACCAATGCATAGAGCTCCATTGATGAAAAGAGGTTTAACTCTTCCATGGTCAGATTTGCAAATTGACTATGTAGGGCCTGTAAATAGGTTGAGTAGGGGAAACCGTTATCTTTTGACAGTGGTTTGTTTGATGTCGAAATGGGTATAGTGTATTCCTGCACCAGATTGTAGCTACATTGCTGGTAAATCATATATTTTCAAGAGTTGAATTACCACAAAGAATAGAGTCAGACAGAGGAAGTCATTTCACAAGCACCTTAATGAGCAAGGTGTGGCAGAAATTGGGGGTAAAAATGAAACTGCATATCACATATCGTCCAGCTTCTTCTGGAAATGTTGAATGTTGCAACATATCTGTCTTGGAGATATTAATGAAGTTTGTAGCGTAGGTAGGTTCTAGTTGGGATTTACGATTACCTCTGGTCTTGATGGCCATTAGATTGACTCCTGCTAAAGCGACATGTGTCTGTCCTCATGAGGTGTTAACAGGAAAGAAAATGGTACTGCCACAACATTTATTATACAGGACACAAGAGCAGATACTTGTGAGTGCATCTACAGTTCACGAATATGTGGAAGAACTGAGGAAGCATTTACAACATGCATTTGCAATTGTGCAGCGCAATTTGGAAAGAGCTGCCTATAGTGCAAAGTCATATTATGGCAAAAAGACATCTGTGAAAGAGTATAAAGTAGGTGATCAGGTATATAAGTTTCATTTTGGAAAAGGTAAACATAAAAACTCAATATTTCTGGCTGCATGGCAAGGTCCACTTCAGATAGTGGATTAAGTGTCAACGGTAGTCTATAAAATATTAAAGACAGATGGTGAAATGGTGACAGTACAATTTGTTCATGTTAACCAAATTAAGCCCTGTCATCCTAAACATGAAGTCAAAAGACTTGAATAGGTAGAGACAGGTTAAGTGTACTGATTTCATGGAAAAGAAAGATGCAGTTAATTATTGTCTCACACCATGAAAAACTGGATATATTGTTTAGTGTGGAGATAAATGCAAATGAAGGTATCATATTTGGAAAACGTGTGGTAATATGCATTGATGGAAGATGATGAATCAGGTTAACTTACTATGGTATAATATGCTAAAATGTTCTGCATGAAAATTGTTTTGATGTATAATAATATGAAATGTATATATTATTGTTTTCTCTCTAACATGTGATTAATTGCAGCTATTCGGAAGAGTAGATGATAATATTTTGGGCCACATTTTGTTTTTGGCAAAGTATTAGAAAGTGTGAAATTGGTATTATGCTATGTAATTAATCTGTTCCTTTTCTATTTGATTTAGAAATAAATAACTAACATACTGGTTGGGGTCAGAGGTCGCAGGATCGGAGGAAGTGAGAGATGATGGAGTCCTGGAGTCCATGGGATGAAGCCCAAGTAAATCATCCGGACTGAAGTATGGAGGTGAAGACAAAGAGACTGGTATGTCAAAAGAGGTGATTTCTGTGGAAAAACTACGCTGAGCGCCAGGATGAAAAAAATTCCACCGAACGAACGATGTAATGAACATTTGGTGATCAGGACATCTCAGAGGTGCGGTCATGAAGATGGTGAATGCCATCAATGGAACAGTAGTGAGTTGAACTTAATTCTGCAGCGTTGCTGGTGGAGCATAGTATCATCCTATGTGACTAAAAGTGGAGGTGATGGAGACTAACACATTTGTTATTTTATTTAATTGTTTTAGTTAGGTATGTTAGTCATTTGTTTTATTTATTTATTTTATTTTATTGTTTTATTGTCATAATAAGAAATGTTGAGTTTACACATATATAAAGACTATAATTGAGAAGAATGGACACTTCAGTTGGAAAATATGTGTACAATATTCAGTTATACATGCACATGCACATGTGTGTGAGGACTGATCGGTCCCATTTGGGATTTTTTTTTACTTTTGTTATGACTGAGCAATGATTTGTTGTGAAATGTTTAAATGTTCATTCATTAAGATGCTATTAGTTCAATTGTGATTCATATGATGGAAAAAGAGAGATGTACATTTTAAAAGGTTTCCTCCAATTATGAGTTTGTTAGACAAAATTGTGGGAAAAAGGAGGGAATGTGTAAGGACACATATGGAATTGTTTTGCCAGCATACAATATGCAGCATAGAAATACAGCCAGGCCCAGTTTTTCAAACTGCAGGCATTATTTCAGTAACAGCCAGTAACAGCCAGCAGGCAAGTTTTCGGAATATTTAGTAAAAGAAAAAATTAAAAAAAAGATATTTCACATAGTGTGCTGGCAGGTTAAAATAAAGAGGTGCACAGTTTTATATTGGATGTTTCATGTGTGAAAGAGGTGCACACTAGCGTTTTCTTCATCTTGTGAACAGAAATATGTAAAATGCAGAAGGAAAATGAAACAGTTGCTTTACAAATGAAGTCTTCATTGTCTTCAAAAACGGAGGCTGGCACAGAGCACATTCTTGTTGTTCTGATTGGTAGGATTTGTAGGTGGATAAGCCACATCAACGGAGGGCTGAATTAGAGTTTTCTTTAGTAATGAAGAGAAGGGAGGTGGCAGTTTGTGCTGGGACCCAGGAGATGGATGGTGCCATATCTGCTGAACTCCATGTGGGTTGAGCACTGGCTATGAATCTAATCCGCTGGCTGCTCCCCATACATACAAAGGAGTTTGGCACTTGGTCTGGGTCTGCGAAGACAGCAAGGTTGTGCGGGGACTTCAGATCTCACTGGCCTTGGTAAGATTATTGCCAAGTGAGGAAAAATAGATTGTTGAATGTGTGTTGATACAATTTACTAATAGTACAGGGAGTTTAGAGAAAAAATACTGTATGTTTATTTGTCTCTCTATGTTCAAGTTTTGTAAAACTAAATTCATTTTGCAATGTGCCTGCTTGTTTCTGTTTTTATTTTATGTCTTGCAGGTGATGCTGTAAAAATCATGTGGTAAAATGTGTTGCTGTTTATAATTGTCATTTAATACAGAGTGCATCAAAAACAAAAAACTGAGGCTTTGGTGTAATTCATGCATCTGTGAATCATTTATATGGTGGAAGCACGGAGGTGATGTTTATATCAGAGCAGTAGCGCATTTACCAATGTACCACTGTATTTAAAATAGCAAGCAAGGAAGAAAGGTGTGTGTTAGAATTGCGTGTGATTCCTTCTTTGCATGCTAAAAAGAAGGAGTGTCAGATTAGACACATAGATTACTGGATGTACATAAGCCAGTAATAACAGCCACAAACCATAGGTGGCGCTCTGAATAAAATCATTGGTTTCTCTGAAGAGTCATAAGCCTGGGGGTTCTCTACAGGCGACTAAAAGACATTCTAATAGAAAGGAAAGGTTTGTTTTATGATGGGACTATACAAAAAAACATGGTCACCACTATACCACAAGAATAAGATAACTCTGAAAATACCACAAGGTAAGATTACCACAAATACAAGCTAACAATATATAATCAACACAATAGAGTAATACCAAACCCACTCTAAATGTAAGGCAAGCTTAGTGCCAATTTACGACCAAAATGTTAAGGTAAGAAAAATACTGCCAAATCCCGAATTAACCCCAATAAGACAAAAATCTTACACTACCATCATTGTAAACACAACCCCTGTAGGACTTTTCATTGTAATTAAGTTGATATGTGATGTCATCAGTGATGTCATCAATGACATGTGTGATGTCATCATAGATGTCCTGGGTGTTAGTCTTTGTTTGTTTGTTTGTTTGTTTATTTATTTATATGGCGCACCGGACCAGAAGGTATGAGGGCGCAAGCATTACAGGTATATTCTCAGCTTAGTTACAGTTCAGTACATTATTTACATTATTATATACATTACATAATTATATACATTGTCATCCAAGGGCACAGTGAGTGAGTGCATAGAGACGGAGTGGAATTACGACAATTACGACAGAGTACCAGGTTGAGAGATTTTTGTAGTAGTTACCGGGTGTCGGTTATTGGTCTTTGTTCTTAAGCCATTGGATATAGTTACGCCTAAATTGGTGGTAGGTTTGTGGTGCTCTGACGAAGGGTGGTAGTGTGTTCCAATGTTGGGCAGCTTTCACCTGGAAGCTATTGCCGCCCATTTTCACCTGCTTGAATCTGGGAACAGCGAGCAGGTTAGCATTGCTGTTCCTAGTGTGTAGTGGGCGTGTATCTGTTTATTCTGTCTGTTAGATAACAGGGAGCTGCGTTGTTAAGGCATTTGTGGGTAAGGGAGGCTACCTTAAGCAGGATTTTGTCCGAAGTAGTGAGCCAGTTGTGTGTTCTTGTGGTATTCGAGATGTGCTCTCTTTTAGGGAAGCTAAGCGCTGCTCTGAGGGCATTGTTCTGAAGGATCTGGATTTTATTAGTAATCTGTTTGTTAGCACCTACATAGAGGGCGTTACAATAGTCCAGTTTTGATAGTATGAGAGCTCTGGCTAGAGTAATGCAGCTTTGGGTTGAGAGGAAGGGTTTGGCTGAGTGTATAAGCTTGCAAGTGTAGGCTGTGGTGGATGCCATGGAGCTGACCTGTTTATGGAAGGAGAGGGTGGAATCGAGGTAGATGCCAAGTGTCTTCACTTCCTTAGCTACCTTGATAGGGTTGCCGTCTATGGTGAAGCTGGAGTAGTTGAAGTCCAATTTGTTTAGGTTCGAGGCTGATCCCAGGATGATGAGTTCGGTCTTGTCATCATTCAGGCATAGACTATGGGATGTCATCCATGCCTGGATGATGAGGTACACCTTGTTCACCAAGGCCAAATCCGTGTTGTAATCTCCCATCAACGGGATGAGGATTTGGGTGTCATCAGCATGGTTAGTGTAAGTGATACCCAAACCGTCAAGATCATCAAACAGGATCTTAGTGAACAGGTTGTACAGTGTTGGGGAGACACATGACCCCTGCGGGACCCCACTTGTGATGGGAATGGGGTCAGTGGAGGCTGTGGTAGAGAAGACGCGCATGGATCTGTTGCTCAGGAATGATGTGATCCAGCTAATAGCATCTTGGGAGAAGTGGGCAGACAAGTCTAAGTGGCTACATAGGATTTTGTGATCAACAAGGTCGAAAGCTGCCGAGAGGTCTAGGAGGAGCAGTAAGGCAGTTTTCCCAATATCTCTCAGAGTGTCAATTTGGGCCTTGAGGTCGATGAGTGCAGTTTCTGTGCTGTGTTGGGGTCTAAATCCTGATTGTCGGACTCCTAGGAGGTGGTTTTGTTCAAGGAATTTTTGAATTTGAAGGTAGGCTGTTTTGTCAAGGATTTTTAGTAGGGAGGGGACGGTGGTGATGGGCCTTTAGTTGGTGGGTACGGCTGGGTCGAGTGTAGGTTTTTTTAGTAGGGGGAGAACCCAGGATTCTTTTAGGTTGTTGGGGATAGTACCTGAAGAGAAGGCGGCGTTGATGAGTTTGGTAATGAACGGGGATAGGTCTCTGGCTGCGTCTTTGATGATTTGAGGTGGGCATAGGTCGCCTTGGCAGTTAGAAGGCTTGAGGCCGAGTATGATTTTTTCCACTTCTAGCAGGATACTTTGGAAAAGCTGAAGCGAGTGCAGGGTTTGGGGGGAGGGTGTTGAGGGATGGTACGTGGGGGGGTGTTGATGGGTTTGGAGTTGGATAAAGTCTCTTTCTTGTAGTTAATTTTGATTTGGAGGCCTACAGCTTTGTTGGATAAGGCATTTTGGATGCTGGTGCACCATTGTTTGTCCTTTTGCAGGTGTCTGGGGCTGGGATAGGTGTTTCTAGCTCTTTTAATATGGTGAACAGTTCTTTAGAGCTGGATTTGGCATGCAGTATTCTCAGGTTGTAAAATTCTTTTTTGGGGAGGAGGATTTATTTTTTATAGGTGGAAACTATTTTGTTGAGGATCAGCTTGTTGCTGTCTGTGGGAGCTTGTCTCCAAATGTGTTCCTTTTTGTGTTTCTCTGATCTGCGGGCTTTTAGGTGTGGCGTGAACCAGGTATTCAAGTGTTTTATCGGCTTGGTTTTTCTCAGCTTTAGTGGTGCGATGGCATCTAGGGCTAGGCGCATGCTATTGTTGTAGCTTTCAACCAAGAGGTGGGGGTTGGAGTTGGCAGGGAGTTGGTTCAATGTGGGTAGAATAAGAGGGATGAGTTTTTCTACAGTTATGTTTTTCTTGCTTCTAGTCGGGATGGCTGTGGCTAGGGAGGTGTTAGCGATTGGGCTGGGCGCTTCAAGTGTGAAGGAGAGGAGGTGGTGGTCTGACCAGGGTTGCGGGGTGATGGCAGTGATGGAAATCACGCAGTTGTGGTCAGCTATCCAGTCAAGAATTCTCCCTTTGTTGTGAGTGGGGGTTGCACTCTTTGGGTGAAGCCTAGTTCTGACAGTGAGTTATTGATGGTGGACGCTTGGGTGTCTTTAGGTTCATTGTAGCCAAGGTTAAAGTCTCCTATGAGGAGGCATTGGGAGGTATTCTTTAGGTTGTTGGAGAGGATGGAGTTAAGGTCTTCCTCGAAGGAGCCTAGGGGACCTGGGGGTCTGTATAGAAGGTGGATGGTGATGGTTTGGGAGTTAGTAGTGGGGAGTTTGGCTGTGAGCAATTCACAGGGTGAGTAGTGGTCGGTGGTGTTGGGTTTAAGGTTGAGGTGGGTTTTGGCGATTATAGCCAGGCCCCCGCCTCTGGAGTCGGTTCTGTCTGCTCGGAGGATGGAGAAATTCTCAGGGGTGGCTAGCGCAAGGGCTGGGCCAGCTGCTGCATGAAGCCAGGTCTCAGTAATGGCTAAGAAGTCTAGTTCTTCCGTTATGATGAGGTCTGCTACGTCTAACGCGTGGGCTACTACCGATCTCGCATTGATTAAGGCCCCTCTTAAGGGTGTAGTGGTAGGTTTGCTCGTAGTAGTCTTGTGATTGGTTATATTATTGGGTTGGCTAGGCTTGGGTGGGTTTGTGCATTTGTTGGAGGGGAAAGCCATGATGTGAGACTGGGGACAGTTTGATAGTTTGGTAAGGGTATTATCCCTAGCTCTGGGCTCATATATTTTGGGGAGTCTGGCGCGTATTGGGGAGTCTGGCGTGATTGGTTATATTATTGGGTTGGCTAGGCTTGGGTGGGTTTGTGCATTTGTTGGAGGGGAAAGCCATGATGTGAGACTGGGGACAGTTTGATAGTTTGGTAAGGGTATTATCCCTAGCTCTGGGCTCATATATTTTGGGGAGTCTGGCGCGTAGTTTAGAATTTCTAGTGGCGAGGTTGCACGGTGTAGAGAGGTACATGGTGAGTGGAGGAGTGGTAGCCATGCTCATCGGGCCCGGGGGGGGCTGAGATGACTAGATGTGTGCAAAAGGTGGAGGATGACTCTCAGCAGTACTGAATATATACCCAGCATGTACATTTTGGTGGGGGAAGGTGCGAGCGGTGTCAGCAGGTTCCTAAGATGTTAGGTTCCTAGGAGCTGGGCAGTGGACTTCCGAATCCCAAGGGTGAGATGAATCACTTTGGATTGCGTGTATTAGATGAGGCAGGCTTCAGATGAGTGTGAGGGTCATAAGGTATCTAGTGTCGCACTGGTTTGTGCTGATTAAGTGGTGAGGAAGATCACCTAGATTCAAGGTCAAAATGGACACAATAGGTTGCATTGACTAGGGGGGGCAGAGGTACACCTAGGTTCAAGAGTCAAAGTGGACAGCTAATACACAATAGGTTGCATTGACTGAGGGGGGCAGAGGTACACCTAGGTTCAAGAGTCAAAGTGGACAGCTAACACACATTCAGTTGCATTGACTAAGGGGGTGTCATGATGCCTACCTCCAGGGAGCCAGACCCGGTCCAGCACCCCCAGAGGCAGACATCATGTTACTTGGGAAAGCCTCAGCAGACCCAAATAGGGGCCCTTTGGACTCAGTCCTGGCGCCTTTGGCACCAGGCTCATAAAGGGGAACTTGTGTGTAAGAAGGTGCTTGGTGGAAGACTTACCTGATGCAGACCATGCTGCAACATCCAGACCATCCAGAGGCCTGAATGGGACTACTTTATCTTCAGGACTACTTAACCACACGGGTGTGGTTGGAGGAAGTATACATACCTTTGGTGGAAGGATACATACCTGGATCTACTTTGAAGGCTATTTAAGCCACACCCAAGCAGCAATCCACACTTCGCGTTGTTCTGCATCTAGCAGCTGGACGCTCACCGTGTCTGCTCCTGCGTCCTGGCTTCAGCCACGCCTGTCACCATCCTGGAACACCTGCAAGGGGGAGAAAGGAAGAGAAAAGGAGAGAGAAGACATTTACCTGCTGAATCTGCATCCCAGGATCTTCTCCTCAACGAACCTGCAAAGAAAGACATTCATTTTAAAAGGCACATTGCGACGCCCGCTGCAGCGCCGCATTCTACTCACCTTTACCAGGCGCCGGCACGATCATCAGCGACCACCAGGATCCTCGGCCTTTTTTTTGGGTGCCTAAGGAAAAAAGACAAGAACAAAGGTGAGCTAGGGAAGAGAATAGGGAATCCTTAATTTCTACCATAATACTTACCTGCTGGGTTTTCCTTTTTCACATCGGGTCGGTGCCTCATCCCTGGCATTTCCGAACCCCGGCCCCTATGGGGAAAGAACACAAACATTAGTGAGCGAATGCAAAGACATTATAATAACGCTCATTACAGACTTACCTGAGATTGCACATCTCACTTCGGGTCGGCGCCAATCCTCCAGCATTGCCGTACCCCGGCCCCTATGGGGAAAAAGAGACTCACCTGAGCTTCCTTCTTCGGTGTCACGGCCAACCGCGGAATCTTTATTCGGCATCTGCAAAAGAAGCAAAAGACAATTATTATTAAAAGCTTGGACCGGCAATTGAACTTTAACTATATCTTACCGGATTTTCAAGCAATTCTGAACTCTCATCACACCATGCTCCAGTGAAGTAACTGGACGTCAACGTGCCCCAGCTACCGAAGCTGGATGGAGAGCTCACCCTTCCAGACCCTAAGGTGAGAATTCACGGGGAATCACGGAAGGGTCTCGTGGAGGGGAAGAAGGGTGTGGTAGGTTTGAGCATTGTTCCTCCGATCACTAATACTTCCTTTTCACGCACAGGAGGGTATTTCTGCGAGCCAGACAAGTCAAATTCGAAGGGCCGGTCCATTCCATATTTTGAGTCCTGCGTTTTACCATTGAAGAGGCAACAGCACTCCAAACCAGACCAGCGCCTCTGTGGGAGTCAGGTGAGCGTTACAAGGGGGCAAAGGTTCACCTAGATTCAATAGTCAAAGTAGACAGCTAATACACATTCGGTTGCATTGACTAAGGGGGGCAAAGGTTCACCTAGGTTCAAGAATCAAAGTAGACAGCTAATACACATTCAGTTGCATTGACTAAGGGGGGCAAAGGTTCGCCTAGATTCAAGAGTCAAAGTAGACAGCTAATATACATTCGGTTGCATTGACTAAGGGGGGGCAAAGGTTCGCCTAGATTCAAGAGTCAAAGTAGACAGCTAATACACATTCGGTTGCATTGACTAAGGGGGGCAAAGGTTCACCTAGATTCAAGAGTCAAAGTAGACAGCTAATACACATTCGGTTGCATTGACTAAGGGGGCAAAGGTTCGCCTAGATTCAAGAGTCAAAGTAGACAGCTAATACACATTCGGTTGCATTGACTAAGGGGGGCAAAGGTTCACCTAGATTCAAGAGTCAAAGGGTGACAGCTAATACACATTCGGTTAGCAGTCTTAGCAGTCCATGGTGGTGGTGCGAGTTATGGTTGCTTAGCTTACCTTAACTTGTAAATTTCTGGGGTTTTTCAGTTTCACTTGTAACCATAATGTCCATTTAACAAAGTTTTGCACTGAATTTCATAGGTTTTTGTTAGTGCAACTTAACCATAACGTCTCTTTAACAATGTTTTTCACTGAATTTCATAGGCTTTTACCAACATACTGTTAATTTCCTGCACGTTCTTTATATTATACTCACCACCAAATGTAGCAGATGTAGAGTCAGCGGCGGACAGTACGAATGTCTGCAGACATCAGGCACCATTCTCAAGGCCCAGAAGCACAGGGGAGAACAAAAGATTGTATATTCTTCAACCAACCAACCCATATACATAAAACATTATATATATTTACTACAAACAAACATACATTTCTGTACAAAATCATTTGCAAATATACAAATTCTGTTTTTATTTATATGGAATACACCTAGCACAAACCAGAATGTTACACCTCACATTATCACCTGAGTGAAATTATGCATACCGACACACAAAAACCAGGCACTTATTTCAAAACAAGCTCTTACAAAATAGTAAGTACACCGTATTTATTTATCTATTACTACCATTCATTATATAAATATGTCTTATAAGGAAAAATCACTATTATTTCATATTGACAGAAATGAAAAACACACTTGAATGGTTTGAGGATAACTTCCCAAAAGAAGAAATGAGTGATGATAACATTTCTAATGGTATGCAATACATATTTTAATATAAACAAATAATGTAATTTGTACAGACCTTACTGAAATAATAATGTATTTTTTCTTACAGTGCATAGTTTTCATGAAAAAACTATGCCCCAATTGAATTATACATATCCCCAACTGTACATAATGAAATCATTAACTTGTCTGGAAAATGTGATGAACTAAGTAATGACTTTAAGGAATGTTTACATTATGTTAAAAATCATGTGATTAAACATTTTCACTATCACTGTCCTTCTTGCACATGTCACCCTTGTCCCAAGCAATCATCCACATCAAATTCCCCAAATTTAAATGACAAATGCTTTGATGAAACCTCACTCCCTTCCTCCCCTAAACATTATTGTACAGATATTCCTAATTCTCCCATTTATGTTTAACATTGTGATACCCCATAACTTTAATAAATACATGTATTTGTTATACTATAAAGGTGTTGTATATTGTTGTGTGAAACTTTTTTTTTTTTAAAGCTTAATTAATGTCCATGGATTATGCGACTGTACGGGTGTCGTTTTCACATGATGCACTTTTAATTAGTCCGCGGATATTGTGCCTGTTCTATGGACACTAACGTGCATGCGCACTTCATATCCCACCGGATGGGTGTCCGCAGACGTCATCATGTGACCGCACACATGTGGCATGAAGGTCTGACCGGCGAATGGTGTCTGTGCTCCGTGGACAGTTTAAAAGTGCATTTTCCACCAATCTACGGTGTTTCAAGTCAAAGGTTTACACTTCAAGAGCGACTAGACCCATTCTTAGTTGATCTGGCAACTTGTTACAACTTTCAACTTGGTAGTCCGTGGACAGTTGCACTGTTCATGGAAGGTTCCTCTGAAGGGACCCACTCATAACTTTTCTTCATTCTCAATCTGGCAGCTCAGGAGAGAGAACCTGCTTTGCAGACTTTTACAGATTTTGTTTTGTGCATCCATGGCATTTGTCATGGCCATGCCTCTTCCCCATCCACCCCCACTGACATCCCCACCCCCACCCCTATCACCATCTCCATCTGTAGGGCCTGAAAAAAGGAACAGGTGCGAGTATACAGAAGAGGATGACGAGGAAGACAAAGATGAGATAGAGGAAGTGCCTCTCACTCCGGTGCCCGTAGTGAGTCCTGTGTGTGGTGGCTTTTCATCACCATAGGAGATGCCCCAAAGGCTCGGACAACCAAGGTTTGATGCACTCTGTACGGGATCATACTGAGTCACGGAAAAACAGGACTGTACTCCTACGGGATCACCTCCATCTGCCAACACAGATCCATCCACTCTGATTTTCCGCAAAAGGTGGTACCTTTTTCAGGGAGAAGCAGGCTGTCGGCCTCTGTATCATCTTCCTCAACCGCTCCTGTCACCACAAAGGATACTCCAGAGGATGCAACCGGCCACCCCAAAGGCCAAACAAAATGCTGTTGACCCTTACCTTTCGAGCATCACAGTCCTATGTTTGTACTGTGAAGCACTGAACAGTAGGGTTGAGAAATTGCATAGTGCTTTCGAGGCAGCGGTCAAGTAGCAGGAGAAACACTGCCCCCTCTTAGATTTAATGGCTGCCCTACATCTTCCTCTGTCCACCTGCCCCTCCATCTCTGTGGTTGGTGTCACTTCCCTCCCCCCCTTACCTTCCTTCTCCTAGAAACATTTTCCAAAAGCCAAGAAAAATACGAAATCAAAAAAACACAAAAAAAGGTTGGTTCCTTTAGGAGCCACCTTTCACAGTTAAAAACATAGAACTGAAAAAAACATTACAGGACCCTTTGCAGCCTGATAGTCTGGGGACAGCACAGTAGACAATTTCAGGTGTCGGGTGCAGGAACAAAAAACATTTTAATGTTTTTTCGTGCAAAAATGGTGGCTCTTAAAATAACCTTTTTTTGCCTTTTTGACTTTTAAATATATTTTTCTATTTTTCATTTGTGTTCATTTATTATTATTATTATTATTATTATTATTATTATTATTATTAATAATAATAATATTTGTTTATGTATTATTGGTTCTGAAAGAAACTTTACAAAAATGAATGTAACATTTCTGTTAAATAAAAGACAATATACCATCAATACAATACACGCAATACAATATGCACAATAAAATCACATATAGGCCACTTATAGGCAATGGCGAGTCACAAATTTAAAATTCAAACATCAAATATTAAAAGGTTCAAGCATCATAAATGCATAAAAATAAATAGGAGTCAAATTTTCATTAGACCCACCCAAAGTCCCCATCTACATTGCTTACCACAAAGGTATAATTATGGGTTTGATGGCCTTTGACCGAATACCAAAGTTGCTGTTACCCCATGTGGCCTGTCAGCTAGCTGCAAGCGCCTCCTGCGGAAGTGATTTCACAATGTGCCTCCAAATACAATAAAAGTCAATATGTACACTCTCCGACTACGAGTTTAAGCAATAATTCCAAAAGGCTGGTGTCGTGGCTGTGTACGTATTTTGTCCATTCACGCATGTAAACTGCCCCCAGGAATGTGCGTTCTATGAATACATGTTGAGGGGGTTCAGTCATGCCTGAAACCTTGCACATAGGACATATCTTCAACTCTATGGGTATAGATAGGTATGGACCCTTGAATACAAAGGGGGGTAACTAGTTTGTTTGCAGTCTCAATATTATGTTACAAACTGTGTGGCTGGAGCTCTGTAGCAAATACATTTGAGTTTTCAAATAGTGATGATTGACATTAGATGTATAACTGTAGGATCAAAGATTGGATAGGTGAGAGTAGTTATTCACCCAGTTCCATTGTTCGACCTTTCTTCAGAAGATGGTTTTTAGAATTGCATACCTTGTACACGACTGAAATCTGGGAGCCATTGTATTGTCTTAAATAAATCTTCATTTAGAAGATTAAAATGCCCCCCCGTTACCTGATACAGTCATCCTAGCTCTTCCAGCAACTTCCAGCAACTGCTAATAACTGACATTTTGGTCTAGAGTTAGCTTTCAAGAATAATTCACCTCATTTATCAACAATATCCCTTGAAGGACACTAGCCCCAGATCCAATCTGAGATATTCCGCTGGGGTAGACTGTGAATATTCCCTCCAGTCTATCAAATTATCCACAGCCAGAGCCTCTAGCCCATATAGGACTGCGTGGCAATCATGTTGTTTGTATAGTATGATTATCCCTTCTAACAAGTATTCAGCTGCCTTACGAGCACATTGTTCTTTCATAAACATCAATCTCCTTGCCTTCCCTTTTTAGGACTTGATAATATATGAGTAATCCTTCTTGCCGCTCATTTCATGCCCCAAATACTTGTATCTGTCATCATAGTTTAAGTTACCCAATCATGTGGAGAAGGTGGGTCGTTTGACCCTCGCCGGGGCGACTATCAAAACGTGTGTTTTCACCATGGTGATCGACAAATCATTCTCTACTGCAAACGCTATAAATTCGGCAAACATTTTCCTACCCCCACGGGTGGTGTGATTGAACATAACCAAATTGTTGGCATATAAAATAGATGATGTGGGGACTCCCCCAATTTTAGGGCAACAATGACTAGTCTTAAATAGGCACTTGGGTAGGCAAGCAAGGTACAGGTTAAGGACAAGGGGGCCAAAGAACACCCCTGCTTGGCTCCCTTGTTAATCTGAATCCATGCTGTGGTGGCCCCTGCGACCTCTAGCCTCACTCGACTGATGTATTAAGGTGTACATTTCTCAGGATGGCCAAACACCATCTTGGGCATCCCAGGGCATTCAGTTTGCTGAATTGCTTTTCTCGCTTGACCCCATTTGTATTTAATGCAACTTCTAATGAATACTTGAATCCATACTTTATTTATTTACAGAAACTTCTTCAATGCATTTTGAATGTTTTCCAGAAGCCTATGATTGCACTCCATCTCTTCAAAAAATGTTGACAATTACAAATGTAATGTTTTCGTTAAGAAAAGATGTCATGCCAACATCTCGCAAAAAAAGCACACACAGCTTTATTCACATAGTGCCTTGCTTTTTCCATTTACGGACAAAATACATTTAAACACATCCACAACTGTATCCAAGCAATCAGCAAAAACATAATTTTCAAATTTGGAAACATTTCTGTCAACTTTCCAAAAGTATCCTTCATTGCAGACTGCAATGAAATTCTGATAATGTACCCAACCTGTCCCACAATGAACAACAATGTTGTTCGGATGTTTTAAGTGAACAATTTTCTTACAAAATGGGACTATGTCAGCCCACTTCATTTCTCGCACTCCATAACATGACATTTCAAATTCATAGAATCCAAGATTGTCAACCAATCCACGGTGCTCAGAATAGACCTTCAGCCAATGGATCCAAAATCCCCAAAATCCATACACTCTGCCTCCTCAAAGACATATCCATGGCCATCTTCAGTGCTCTCACCAAACAAAACTCTTGCCACCCTTTCTTCCTGTACACCAGACCCAGGAAACCTGATTGGTTGATTCTCCGATGTTCGCAGACATCCATGACTGTCTGCGATCTCTGCATTCCCCTTTCCATGCCAGGTTCCCTCAAAAGGCCAAGATGTGACATGTGCCGTCCACGGATTACAACAGTGTGCGCGGACGCTGTAGCACAGGGCAGCCATTCTAGCCTTTCCAATTTCATGTTTGTAACACTCCCTCATTGGCTGCTTTCAAACAGTCACAAATCCATCCAGCAATCACATCCAACAACTCTACACCTAACCCTGTCATCTCAGTTCAGCACTTCAGATGTACACTTGAACACTCAGAGTACATATGTCCTGTTAATCACAGACATCTGCATCAAAAATACTGTCAAACTCTCCAAGATTTATATTTCCAGATTCAACGACATCCGCATATAACAATACACAGTACAGATATGCTTATTGTTTTCAAGTTTTTTCTGCAACTCTTTTACAAATACATCTATATAGAGCGAGTTACTGCTACTCACCTTGTAATAAGCTTCTCAATAAGCATATTCTCTTTTGTAACCAATCCAGCAAAATCCATGCATTGCAGAATTCAGCACCTACTCACATCAAGCAGCAAATACTTACAATGCTGTGCATTTAAACACATTTCTTTTTCGGACACATTTGATCTAAGTTAACATTTATAGCAGCACCGTGTGTAACCCTTTGCCTAACAGAAAGAAAAAGCAGATGAAAAACATGTGGTAAACATTTTTAAGTGGTGCTAGTGGTGCTAGATGCGTGTAAGTATAATATGTTGACAGTACATGGATACCTGCCAACATGACCCATTCCAATCAACAAGTCTTCCTTTTTTCATTCTGTGACTTGTAATTCAATTTCTCCCATTATAAAACTCAGGCTACCTTCTTATTCAAATAAACCCCCACTAAATCGAACACCAAACTTCTGAAACAACAATGCTTATTTGTTGTCCCGTCACTATGTCCCTATCTATATGGAACACACTCTGATGCCTGCGGGCTGCAACGCTATACAAATAAATAAAACAATAAAAACATACCACCAAAGTATCTATATACAGCACTTCACCTTACATATAAAGTACTCTTCTTTTCCAACCTCTACTATAAGACACCAAACACTGCTGCAACAACAATCCAACATTTTAGTACCACTAGGCCACACTTTCCCTATTCTTTACAAACACTGAAACACATTAAAAATACATTGCACAGCACTACTTTCATTAAAATTAGCTGCACTAATATAACCTAGACATGCACAATTGTCTTACACACATTTCTGCCCTGTTCTTTCTAAACCCCTAACACCACTACTCATACTCCAATTGTTCTAACAGCATACTTAACATACTTTAGTACACCATTCACAACACAACTTTATTAACTCTTTTCCCAACAACTTCTCCTGCCTTCACAAACAACAACCTCTCTAACATGACCATTACCGAAAAAAGAACACTGTTCACATCTTACAAAATAAGTACATTAATATAGTATTCATCTCTCTAGTATTGTAACAATGTAGTGTCACTATATATTAGCCTAGAGTATTCCTTTAAAATCAACATTTATTCTTACTCATTATTTTGTAACATACACAATCTTTCTATTCCCATCTCAACACCACTGGTATAACACCCGCTGTTTTCCTCAAAACATCACAATGTCACTACTTATTCATTTGAACCACCACTCTCTTACTCACTAACCCAAACCATCACAACTGTACACACTCTTAGTCTTACAACCTTCTCAACCACAGCTATCATCCCACTACACAATCATAAAACACGCTATTCATCTTTGCAATCATACCCACAAACACACATGCACAATACATCCATACGCATTCCACTACTTTCAACCCCAAACTTTTGTTTTTCCCAACAGACGCAACAAAATGCCTACTACAAAGTAGCTCTGTAGAAAAGAGAGAAAAAATAGAGCAGATAATAATGAAAGCAAGCCATATACTTATCTACCTCTAAAACAATGTATAGATAACATTAAATTAAAAGAGCTAGTAACCTCACTCAAGAAAAGTAAATCAACCACAGCTATAAAAGGTAAAGCCCCTCTTGAAAAAACTAAATGTAAAAAAAGATATACAGAGAAATGAAGAACTACTAATCTACCCTTAAACACTGCTGCAAGAAACTAATCCTTGAAGCTCTAACTGAGAGCACATTTCTACTAAAGAGACATGTGTTTATATTAATTTTAAACAGAATAAAACAACTAACTAAATGAATCAATACATTACAAACAGTACTTCTAAAAATGCACAATGTCAGTATAGATAACTTTTCAAACTTCTGTGAAGGTGAATGGATTCACACAAGCAACAAGTACACATGGACATGCAGCTCAGTGTGTAATGTACAGCAACAATCCTTCAAATCTTTATGACAATTCCTCAATCACTATGTCAAACAATTCAAAGACAAAAGTAGAATGAAAACTGCACAAACCCTGTACTCCTGTGCAGTGTGCAGCCACACTGGTCTGCAAGGACATTCATTAGCCTGCCAAATTTAAATAATATTCTCCCACATGGAACAGCCAAAGAACTCCTTCAAAAAATAGAGCACATTCAAAGTAAGTGCTTTGGAATTGATGTTGACTTAGACAATTTAGTAACTTCAGAAAACATTACTGAAAACCTTGCACACACCAACCTCCTAACAAACACATACAAGAAAAATAGCTAAGTTTCAAAACACATCTGCTGGAATACCAAACCATGTATCGCTCTGTTGGCGCCAAAGAATTCATAAAAAGAGCACAAAAACAGTAGATATGGCTTACAAAATAGAGGACAATGAAGAATCCCAATGGGTCCAAATACCTTTATATCTAACAGCAGAAAATAAATACAAAATAACTGACCCCTCAATAATTTGCATGTACTGCAAAATAAAGCTTGACAATAACCAAATGCCATCATGTGTTATTATTAATTACTTAGAAATATTCCCACTTCAAAGGGCTCTCCAACAACTTAACTTCTATCAGAGCATTACAATCAAAACAGTACACCCATTTCAAGCTATAATATGCCTTCAGCTGATAACAGCCAAATTACCTCCTTCTCAATTACTGAAGGGCATCCGTGGCAAAGTAGTGTATTTGCCAATAAATCTTAAAGAAAATGATCAATATTTGATAGTACTAGTTAATGGTGTAGCAACAGAAGACAAAAGGAATTGGCAACAACTAGTTGACTTAAAGAAAGTTAGACAAGCCCTACAATATCTTACTAAAAGAAAACAATACATTTAACAAAGATATAAACATAGAGGAACATGTAAAGGAAACTTCCCAAATAATTCAAGATTCACCAGCAACTGTTCAATTTGTACATGTAGATTCTGTTACTGCAGCCAACATTTTAGACCAGTATACATTTCACCCACTATACTCCAAAGACACAATTGAAGATGCATTAGAAACATATCCAATGCATCAAACCAAAGGATCCCCAATGAGCAAGCATATGGGATAAAAGTGTAAAGCATGTTATTTTCCTCTACTCTTTCCTACAGGAAAAGGAGGAAGATATGACAAAAGGTCCACACAAATTAGTGCATCAGAATATCGCTCCTTTTACCAATGTATTCTAAAGTCCCCAGATTCAGATAAAATGTAGAATACATTTTCTACCTCCTGTTCGAAAGTGAACTAGCAACTCTACACATTGGAGTGGCACACACATTAAAAACAGACTCTAATTTGTTAAGCATATTCGCTACCCAACTGCTTAAAAAAATAAAAGACAAAGATGATGTTTTGCAATCAAGTATCACAAATCGGTTGGCAAACATGCAAGGTACAAAAGAATACTGGTTCCAATGTCACGCTTTTGTATATTGTATTCTAAGGACCCTAATCCCACCCACAATGTTTGTTACTTTAACCTGGGTGGAGAATGCATGGGATTACTTGCATGACTTGTTATACACTGCAAACCAAAATAAAGATGAAATGTATCAAGGAACTTTCCCCAGCTCTTCATTACGATACTGCACTTTATCTGCAATAATACTACCCCCTCTGTTCAGAGAAGTTCAACAATTCTTTTAGAGAAAAGAATATCAATCCAGAGGAGCCCACACATCCATATGCTTTTGTCGATAAAAGATGCTTCCAAATTTGGCCATGACAGTGATGCCACTGTTTTACAGTTTATTGAAAAATACACAACCTGCAAGATCTCTTCAGAAACCACAGATAAGGACCTACACACACACATCTTCCAAAAATATAAGTGTGGCAAATACTGCTGACGTAGATATGAAAACAAAGGTAAGGGCTATACCAAATGTTGGTTAGGACAAGTAAATAGCTTTCTGTCTTCTGTTAGACACAGTGTAAAACGCAAATCCCATAAAACCACATACAACATTAAAACGGATAACACAGCCAAGTACATACATTATTGGAATGCAATCATTGCCATCTTGTGGAATACAAACATAGATATACAATGCATTGCAGACATGTCCACTGCAGTTGCAAGATATGTCACAACCTATCTCACAAGAGCTGAGAACACAGAGTTATAAGAACTCTAGGGTGACATACCATCTGACAAAACACTGTCATAAAAAGTTTACAGCTTTGGTATAAAAATGCTCTCCCATAGAGAATGCAGGTGATATGAAGCTGCAGATCGGTTAACAGGTACAGCCTTATATGGCAAATCTGAACAAATTGTGTGGCTAAACGTTGGTCCAGCTTAATCCCGAAAACGAGTATTAAAATCCTACCAAGAGATAAAAACAATAGCCACAAATGATCCCAACACTCAGGACATCTTAAAAAACATTTTAATTACACATACTACCCGAACAAACATATTGCTTTAGACAACATGTGCTTGTATGACATAGACCAAAAATACTCCTACGAAAACAATTTCACACCAGATGAGACAACTAGCAAATATTCAGTCTCAACTTGTCAGGGAAGGCTATACCAATCCCAGCCTAATTAATCATATAAGGTTGTCATTTCAATTTCTGCAACAAAGAGAACTGTAATATATGGCCCTACTGCAACTTTTTAAACCTTGGAGAAAAGAAGAAACATTACGTGACTGTGACTAATTTGAAGCTGCATTCAAAGCAAATGAAAGCAGTATAAATAATATTGATTTCAAACAATACAAAGAAATGTTGGACAATGAATGCCAACAACAGAAGACATTGAAATACTACTAGATAAAGAGACTCCTGAGGGCAGTCAACCTTCCCATACAGGAAGCCAAGAACAACTTGGAGAACCACTCATTCTAAATGATGCAGACATAGCCATGAATGAGGTAGAAAATAAAGTGTATCAATATAACCAAACTGAAGAAGACTTGTCAGTGCTCAAATCACAGCTAAATGATGAACAACTCACCATTTATCTAGAAGTCACTAAAGAAACTGAACATTGTTTTAAACACGAAACTAAACTTGTAGCTGTAAATATTATAAACCCCTGTTCCTGTATGTAAGTGGTGAAGCTGGTTCTGGTAAAACATTGTTAATTAAAATGATCAGCAGATGTCCACAAATCTTAACAAACACTCACAGGTTGAGCTGCTTGCAACATAGGAGGTGTACCTTTACACAGACAACTGCTCCTTCTAGTAGAACACCAAAACAAATTAGAAAATTACAAATTATCAGCAGAAGTTGCTACTGAAGTATGCAGAATTCTGAAACAAAAGAAAGCGCTCCTGATAGATGAAATAACCAGGGTTTCCAATCTCATGTTGGCTTTAATTCACCTCAGAATGCAAGAAGTCCTAAACACTGATTAAGAAGAACTGTTTGGAGGAAAACACATTATTGATTTTGGAGACCTCCTACAGTTAACACCAGTAAAAAATCAACCTATTTTCAAAACATTAGGACACAAACAATGCAGCAGCACACTCAGCAGGATTGGAAATGTAAAACTCTGGCAACATTTTCAGTACAGAGAATTAACTCAAAACAGGCATCAGTCAGCAGACCTCACCTATTTTAAAAATTTCAAAAAAACATTAGAACTGGTCTGTTTCTAAAGCTGCAAAATCAATCTTAAATAGTAGAATACTCCATGAGCTATATGGGCGAAACACATCTGCTCCTGATGTAATGGAACAATTAACTTAATAAAATATAACACTCAATTAAATGTGAAAATGTTACAAAGAAATGCAACCCATAATATATATCAGCTCCACAGACAAACTAGAAGTGCATGGTGTGACACTTCCCATGTTTCAACAAGCAACAGCACAATTAAATAACTTAGAACAATATATCTTCAACATAGATGGATTGGAGAACATATTAAAGGTGTGCCTAAACTGCAGAGCATTTCTCAAATGTAACCTTGATGTAGACCAAGGTTCAGTCAATGGGGCAATTAGTAAAGTTGTTGGCTTCCAAACATATCCACATGACAACAACATTCAGTTTGTCAACATCCACTTCAAAAAATGTGCAGAAGTTTAAAAAATGGGTGCACAATAGCACAGTTTGTTATTTTCAAAGACATGTGCGTACGCAGAGAACAATTTTCTCTATCTCTTGCATATGCTGTCACTAGTCACAAATCGCAAGGTCTAACCCTAAATCATGCGTTGATTGACATTGGCAGCACAGTCTTTAAGGAAGTTACATAGCACTTTTACATCTGCATATACTCATTGGTTTATCCCTAGTTAACTTTGGTGCAAACACAGTCAAAGCTGACATTCTGTGTATCCTAAAATACAACAGTCTATGTGCACTGTACACCCTATCTAGATATGTACCCTGTAACTCCAAAAATATAGCTTTTAAGAGGAAAACAAATGCAAACAGAATCTACAACAGATCTCCCAACAAATATTGCTAAAGAAACAACAACCAACTCCTTCTCCATTAAATAATAGAACCACAAATATGACTAGTGCACATAACTGCATGTCCATCAGAAAGCAAATAGACAAATGTCTCTTCTCAAAATAAATCTGCAGGCCCATCAAACAATGCACAGACAAACTCTTTGGTCCATTTAAATTCAGCAGCACAACTGAAGTAAATTGCTATGCAAAAGTAACAATCAATCTTCTCTTCCAATTGCCACCCATCGTTCACAACATTTATTTATGCTCAGACTAGTTCTGTTTGCAAATCTGTGTCCTTCATAGAAATGCCACAAATAATCCTGACAACAATTACAGTGTCCCAGGTATGTGAAAAGATTTGGACTACTGTATAGGAATGGTGACAATTACCATAAACACATAGGAAGATCCACAAGAATCTCTAATGTTTTTATGGCAAGTACTGGAAACCAACTGCATCCCTATTAATGACATCTTCTAGATTTCATACGCATGGAAAAATACGTGCACTCTCTGCAACCACGTTTCACAAGAGTACATCCATAATGAATGACTTGTGTATGTTTCCATACCAAATTGTGAATCCTGTCCATTTCACCAGCTTCTGCAGAATGCAATCCATGCCATGGCATAATATGGAATTTCAGCAATTCAGACAAACATTCCAAACATGCAAATCAACTCACATAGCAAATATGTCATACTTCTAACTTGGAGTCATCGTCTGCTCCTCTCCTTTCTCCCTCACATTCAGGTAATAATACAGGGCGCCTGGCTAGGTCCTGATATGCCCAGGAGGATGAACATATATTCAAACAAAAAATCAGGATGGGAGACCCACACTTTAGAGATTCAGGATAATTTTAATTTAATCTCAGAATTTTGGTGATGATACTTATAATATATCAATTGTTAGCCTAATAACAGACAGACGGACAGTTGTACATTTGATATGTAGGTGTACCAATAGGTACCACCATCCCAGTCACCTACATCCAGTCTTCATACCATGTGGCCGAAACACTACAGTGTCGATCTATGACACAACTCCACCCATTGCATACTTGTACACACCTGTTGTTGTGTTTTTCCCCTATGACAATACCCATGGACCAACTGAGGTCCTGGGCTGCATTCACTCTAGTGTTTTAAACCATTGTTAACTGTGTATCCAAGTGATCTTGCACCATAAGGAGGCTTGCACCCTCCACACTCTTGAGGGTGGTACCTAGTGGTACACCTACATATCAAATGTACAACTGTCCGTCTGTCTGTTATTATGCCAACAATTGATATTGTTGCCAAAACCCACCGAGGATACCCGCCTCCTACATACACCCGAAGATACATAAGAATGCTGAAAAACCACCAGGAAGAACCATCGTCTCTGCATGTGATTCTTTGCTAGAACCACTGTCACTCTACACAGACTTCTTTATGAAAACTTTTATAGGTACCATGACATCATATGTAAAAGACACAAGGGACACCATCAAGATCCTACAAACAGTCACTCTAACTTCGGATTCTAGTGACTATGGACGTGGAGCTGCTTTACACATCGACTCCACAAAAAGAAGGCTTAGAGCACTCATGATTCGGCTCAACAAGAGACCAGACATCACTACCACGCCAACCAACTTCATATTCGAATGCATACGCCTCGATATGACGGAAAACGTGTTCCTCTTCGAAAGACAGCTGTACCAACAAGTCAAAGGGGTGAGCATGGGCACCATCTTCACCCCGGACATGGCCAACTTATATATGGCACATTATTAAGAGGACCACATTTTGAACAGCAACAATCCTTATCTCCATAACATCTTAATTTGGCGCAGATACATAGATGATGTCCTGCTCATCTGGTAAGGAAGTCAGACCGAACTCATTTCTTTCCATCTCCATCACTGGCTCACTCAAAGAAACCCCCACATCAGATTCACTCAAGAATGGGACTACCAGACCATCAACTTCCTGGAATTACACATTTATCGCACTGGCAACATTCTCAAGACTGAGCTGTTCAGAAAACCAACAGACAGGAACACCCTTTTATACTTCTCCAGCTACCACCCAGTCGGCCTCAAATACAACTTAACGTATGGCCAATTTCTCCGGGTCAGAAGAAATTGCACCGAGAGAGAGAATTTTGAGATCCATGCACATCAACTCCAACAACGTCTCACCGACAGGGGATACCCCAAAAAAGCAGTAAAAATGGCCAAAAAGAGAGCAGCTAACACAGATCGTACCATCTGCCTCACCACAAAAGAGAAGAAACCCATGGAAGGAACTGTCTGTGTTACTACATTCAGTCCTATTAGCAACCTAATCAAATGTGTGATCAACAAACACTGGAACCTTATTAAAAACAAAGGGACATTAGCCAAGAAACCGCTTTTCGTCTTTAAGAAAAACAGAAACCTCCGAGACACCATGGTCCATACCTTTCTCGAGCCTGAAAAGGAGACTTCCACCCTATGGAACCTACCACCCATGGTCAGCCATTTTAGCTGCGGACATTGTGTGGCCTGTAAATTCACCAAAACCAGTAAAACCTTTGACCACCATGACTTCCATTGGACCCTACAGAACCACAAAAATTGTGAAAGCAAACATGTGATATATTTCATCGAATGCCCGTGCAATTTACTATACATTGGCAAAACTATCAGGCCAATTAAACAACGCATCAGCGAACACAGGTCTTGCATCACAAATTGTGTGCAGACAAACCTCTAGTCGACCATTTTCACAAAAAAGGACACAGCAGCGAACAATTCACGTGGATGGTCCTTCAGCAACTTAATCCACAGAAACGATGGGATGACATCAATTTTGCCCTCACCCGACTTGAACAAAAGTCGGTCCATAGACTGAGTACAGTAAAAAACGGTCTTAACATTACTGTTGAATGGAAACATTTCTGGACGTAACTGCCACCACTGTCTCCTTTCAACCCTGAGTGATTCTTTAATTCTTTAATTAGTAACCAGGAATATGCACATGCTGTTTTTGAACATTGAATTGCAAACTGTCACCCTGAATTGGCTTTTAAAACGTATGCCCCACTCATCCACATTTATGTGCTTGTATTTGTCACTCCAGCCACCACCCAAGTCAGTCATTATGGACTTGCACCTGTACTGTATTTTCATAACCTGAATCGCTGCACAAACCTCTGCACAGCTGCCACTCGCGGCATCAACATAGTCAGTCACGTCACTATTGGACTTGCTATGAACTGTCATTACATTGCGCAGTACACCATTCTTTCTGGTGCATTTACACCATGACCATCCAGCTCGACCACACAACCCGGACTACATTTCCCAGCATCCTCTGCCCAGAGCCAACGTTGATTGACAGGGCTTGTCCCTCTCCAACACACAGCACTCCAATTGGCCCACGTGCTGACAGCTGATTGGACCACCCGATCTGGGGGTGGGTACTTCCTGTGACATGCAGTTTTTTAGTTTCACTTTCATTTGCTCACGCCGCAAGGCTACAGCCAGATGCTTCTGCTCCGGTAACCAAGTACGTTTTTTAAAGAATTGTGAATTGTTTCTCAACTACTCGCTGGCCCATAGTCTAGTCCGGGACACGCCACGTCCCTCACATGATTTCACTCAGCCTTCAACCTCATGCCTGTTACTTTTTGGCATTTCACTGCTCTCTCATTTCTGCTGCACAGTGACTATGACTATTGCTGGGACCTACAGGCACCTTCATCCGGCACTTCCTCAGTTAGTCATTTTTTCTGGATCATTTTGACCACACAGATCTACCACACGGGCACCATAAACCATGATGTATGCCTCCCTCCATGCGTCTCCTACGCATTGCACCCCACGGAGGCTCCTGCCTTGTAGTCAACTTGGGCGCATATAGGCTATTTTAACCTCCACTCGAACCGGACATCACACACGTTCTGGTTCTATTGTATCGGCCTCCTGGCTCCTTCACCACTGATCAGGTATGTACCACCCCTGACCGTTCAACCTTTTCTGTTACAAGACCAAGACCACTAGTAGCTCTTGCCTTTTCCTTCCAGTTGCTGGCACCATTGATTGACGCTACTGCCATCTGTAGACCCCGGTTCCAGATACGGTTCTTTGGACTAATTCCATCAGCAACAGTGTCCACTGGGCCACCGCCTTCACCTGACTTCCCGCATGGTCGAAGCCCTTACCGCCGCACCGCTTGTCGGTTCACGGTAAGCTTCTGTACTCTGGTGCTTACTCTTTGCACCTGTCCTGACACCAATTGGTCACTAATAAGTTGCGCAAATCACCAATTAACTCTGGAGATCCCACACCTCCTAAACTATGTGTCATTGAATCCCACAGATACCCCACGGACAGTGTTTCATCCCTTCACCTCCTGAAGAAGGCCATCCCAGTCACCTACGTCCAGTCTTCGTACCCTGTGGCCGAAACACTACAGTGTCAATCTATGACACAACTCCACCTCTTGCATACTAGTACACACCTGTTGTTGTGTTTTTTCCCTACAACAATACCCATGGACCAACTGAGGTCCTGGGCTGCATTCACTCTTGTGTTGTAAACCCTTGTTAATTGTGTATCCAAGAGATCTTGCACAATCAGAAGGCTTGCACCCTCCACACTCTTGAGGGTGGTACCGAGTGGTACACCTACATATCAAATTTACAACTGTCCGTCTGTCTGTCATTATGCTAACAATTGATATATTATATGTATCATCACAAAAATTCAGAGATTAAACTAAAATTATCCTGAATCTCTAAATTGTGGGTCTCCCATCCTCATGTTTTGTTTGAATATACGTTCTCCCTCACATTCACGGCATTGCCAAGAAGTCCCACTTTTAACTCTTCCTTCTCAAAGAAATGCCCCCTTTTCTCCCCTTTCTTCAGAAGCTCAATGTTACCAGAGTCCTGATTCTCTCTAAGTTTGACTGCTGTAATAGCCTTCTCTTGAACCTGCCCTCTTCCTCTCTATGACCCCTCCAGCTAAAACAGAATATGGCACTGAGACTTATCCTTGGCCTCAAACCAGGTACCGCATCTCTCCTGACCTAAACATTTTTCACTGGCTCCTGGGTGCTGCACGCATTCAATACTAATCCGTCTGCATCGTCCACAAGGCTGTCTGGGGCCAAGGACCACGCTATCTGCAACTTGCTATTACTAAATACTCTCATCTAGACCCCTATGTTCCTCTGGTACCAACTCTCTGTCTGTAAAGCATTTCTCTAAACAGAGGGCCGAAAGCCGATCTCTTGCTTCAGCTGTCTCCCTCTTGTTGAACAACCTCCCCCCTTCCTCTTCTTTCTCTTAACCCACTTCTCCTCTGCTATGCTGCAGCATTGTGCTATGATGGGGCCAGAAATAGCAAAATGGCCGCAAAACCCTTGTGCATGCTAAAACCCCTGAAAATCCCAATTTGCAATGCACAAAAAGATGGCTGCCCAATCTGCCACGCATGTTGTCAGTGGTGGAATCGAGATCACACTCCTGAAATATGTCACTGGGCTCCACAACAAGTGAAAATGGAGTACAGAAGGAAAAGGCAGTGTTTTGCCATTGAAACCCCACAATGTTGCTTTAAATCCTTTTTTTCTTTGTTGCTGAAACTGCGAAATGCCAGTACAAAACACCCTCAAACATCCAAAATTCTTGCTGGGTGCTACAATTCACTTAGTTTAAGAAATCATTGTGAACTTGCAAGGTCCTGAAAAGCTGAAAGCATAAAGGGATTTCAACAGCAAAAGTGGCTTGTCTGTGGATGTCAAAAATATCTGTGCAGCAGAGGACTGCTGGGAAGACAGCTGTCAGGAGCCTGCCTGATTAAACTTCAAATATGTATATAAACTGTAATCAAATGTTTGCAATCTAAGAGGCCTGTTACTGAGAATAACCTATGTTGTAATTGTTTTGATCCCATGGTTTAAAATCTAGAATAAGTATTCTAGCTGCTATTTGGAAATCACAAGTTTGTTATAAGCTAAGGGAAAATGCAACAGAATTAACAATTAAATCAAGCCTGGCTAAAAGCTACCAAACCGGAATATCAGGTTTCCTCACATAAGGCAGGCCTTTACCTCCAGCAGGAAATCACACCAAAGCGGTAATTATAGGGTTTGGAAAGAACCTGGTCTACAGAGGCAAAAGGGAACAATGAACAGCTGTTGCTAAGGAAATGCGTGGCGTGAGGACAGTTGTAAATGGACTCTGCCAAGAGCAAACAGGGAGGAGACTGCTTCTGGACTGGAGGGAGACAAAAAGAGGCAGATCCAAACAACCATCTGTGGCTGAACCTTCACAAAGAACATTTTCTAAAAGACTTATAAGTTGCCAGTGAAAATTGTGAAAAATATAAAAGCAACAGATTTGTGAATCTAAATTTTGGCTGCACGTTTCAAGAGGCGGAAAAATCGTGTGACATATTCTGGAGAGAAAGGGCAGAAATGTGATTTTACACACAACGTATTTCTGCTAGAAATATTAAACTTTATACACGTATGCCCATGTTAAACGCGCACAGTTGTAGAAATTTGCCTCTAAATTGGACACTGTGTTCCTGATGAAAAGGGCACAATTCTGTGGAAAGCCGAGACAAGATCCCACAGCTACAGGGTTTTGAGGGATAGCTGCTATATAAAATATGTAATCTGTATATGTGATGGTTTTAGAGATTGCACATGTGTAAATATGTATGGTGCCAAAAGTAGATTTTGTGTTCAATGGGCTAGGGGTGGATTCTCAGCCTCATAAAATCACACCATAAAGGTGACACACTGTTTCTCTCCTCCTATCAAGACAGGGAGGAGACTCGGACCCAATCACCTGTCAAAAGGGGAGAATTTAGGCAAAATCAGCCCACATCCCCCCTTTATCATATCATAAATAGAGACAGCTCACCACTCAAAAACACAGACAGGTTCACTCACTATCCTGATACTGGCAGAGCACCATGCTGCTGAACTCTACATCTTTATTTCTCCAGACTTCAGAAACTTGGCACTGCAGATCCAGTCCAGTCCTGTGCCGTGCTGTGCCGTGCTGTGACCAGAGTGCCTTGCTGATTGCTGATCCAATCAGTTGTGCCCAGCTGTCTGTCCTAGAACCAGATCCAGTACCCTGACCAGAATCTTGATGGACCAGAATCCTGACGGTTCTGTTTAAAAACATATCTAGTGAGTATCTATAAATAGAACTGTGTCACTAGCATATGTACTGTCCATAGTCAATCCCTATCTTAAACCCATCCTATCTTGTATTCAGAACCTGTATTGTTAGGAGTACTTTTGAATTATCTGAACTCTCTCCAAACCATTCTATCTTCTCCCTGTAATAGTATTGCTAAAACTATCTTTGTGCTGATCTTTTCCCATCTGAAGAAGGCGAGTCCTTAGCAGTCAGTCATTCTGATCGAGTGTCTGTGTTCCTGTGGGGCATTCGTTTTGTTCATAGTCATCCTCTAGTGTAAGAAATCCTTTTGTCATTTTAAAAGTGCATTCCTGTTTCCCATTCTTGCGCCTATCTCGAAAAAAGAACCTCCACTAAAACATCCATAACTTCCTCCGTTTTTATGCTAGAAACATAATTTCAACTTCTGCTTGTAGCTGCCATCCACAAACACATCTAAAACTCCATTCCAAATACATACGGGTCTCCCGTTATCGCGATTATTGCTCAGTCAAAGGTTTGCAGCGAATTACATTTTTGGGAATTTCTCACACGTGTAAAACAGCTTTTTATTGCTTCCAACTTGAATTTTAAGATTACAAATTGGTTCTGGGTATTAATTCATTGCTTGTGTTTGTGCGCAACTATCCAAAGTGGCTCCCATAAGAATTGATAGTAATTTCAGCACTTTTGACCATATTTAGTGTTTTTACCCAGTCCATTCTCAGATAACTTTAAAAGTCTTTTGGAGCCTGGCTAAAAGCTACCAAATTGAAATATCAGGTTTCCTCACAGAAGGAAGGCCTTTCCCTCCAGCAGGAAATCATACCAAAGTGGAAATTATAGGGTTTGGAAAGAACCTGGTCTACAGAGGCAAAAGGGAACAATGAACAGCTGCTGCTAAGGAAATGTGAGGCGTGAGGACAGTCGTAAATGGCCTCTGCCAAGAGCAAACAGGGAGGAGACTGCTTCTGAACTGCAGGGAGACAAAAAGAGGCAGATCCAAACAACCATCTGTGGCTGAACCTTCACAAAGAAAATGTTCGTAAAAGACTTATAAGTTACCAGTGAAAATTCTGAAAAATATAAAAGCAACAGATTTGTGAATCTAAATTTTGGCTGCACGTTTCAAGAGGCAGAAAAATCGTGTGACATGTTCTGGAGAGAAAGGGCAGAAATGTGATTTTACACAAAACGTATTTCTACTAGAAATATGAAACTTTATACACGTATGCCCATGTTAAACGCACACAGTTGTAGAAATGTGCTTATAAATTGGACATTGTGTTCCTGATGAAAAGGGCAACATTCTGTGGAAATCCGAGACAAGATTCCATAGCTACTGGGTTTTGAGGGATAGCTGCTGTATAAAATATGTATTCTGTATATGTGATGGTTATGGAGGTTGCACATGTGTAAATATGTATGGTGTCAAATGTAGATTTTGTGTTCGAGGGGCTAGGGGTCGATTCTCAGCCGCATAAAATCACACCATAAAGGTGACACACTGTTTCTCTCCTCCTATCAAGGCATAGAGGAGACTCGGACCCAATCACCTGTCAAAAGGGGCGTACTTAGGTGGAACCAGCCCACACACCCCCTTTATCATAGCATAAATAGAGACAGTTCACCACTCAAATACACAGACAGATTCCCTCACCATCCTGATACTGGCAGAGCAACCTGCTGCTGAACTCTGCATCTTCATTGCTCCAGACTCTAGAAACATGGCAAAGCAGAAACCCATTGGATAGCTGAACCATTTTCAGCTAGGCCTCCAATTCCAGATCCAGAATCCCACAAACCTAAGGGGAAGCATCAAAATACAGCCAGGCTGCGCTGTACTGCTTGCCTGCTAAAAGAATTATCATCCGAACCAAGAAGGGCACATCCATTCCAGTTCTGTGCCATGCTGTGACCAGAGTGCATTGCAGATCCAGTCCAGTCCTGTGCTGTGCTGTGACCAGAGTGCCTTGCTGATTGCAGATCCAATCCGATGTTCCCAGCTGTCCGTCCTAGAACCAGATCCAGTTCCCTGACCATATAGTGAGTATCTATAGATAGAACTGTGTCACTAGCATATGTACTGTCCGTAGTCAATCCCTATCTTAAACCCATCCTATCTTGTATTCAGAACCTGTATTGTTAGGAGTACTTTTGAATTATCTGACTCTCTCCAAAGCATTCCATCTTCCCCCTGTAATAGTATTGCTAAAACTATCTTTGCGCTGATCTTTTACCATCTGAAGAAGGCGAGTCCTAAGCAGGCCGTCATTCTGATCAAGTGTCTGTGTTCCTGTGGGGGGTTCATTTTGTTCATAATCATCCTCTAGTGTAAGAAATTCTTTTGACATTTTAAAAGTGCATTCCTGTTTCCCATTCTTGCGCCTATCTCGAAAAAACGACCTCCACTAAAACGTCAATAACTTCCTCCATTTTTATGCTAGAAACAACTTCTGCTTGTAGCTAACACAGCTTTAAATCACATCTAAAAACGCACTCCAAACCCATATGGTTCTCCCGTTATCGCGATTATCGCCCAGTGAAAAGTTTGCTGCAAATTTCATTTTTGGGAATTTCTGACACGTGTAAATCAGCTTTTTATTGCTTCTGCCTTGAATTTTAAGATTTTAAATTGGTTCTTGGTATTAAATCATTGCTTTCGTTTGTGTGCAACTATCCCAAGCGGCTCCCATAAGAATTGATAGTAATTTCAGTATTTTTTACCATATTTAGTGTTTTTACCCAGTCTATTCTAAAATAACTTAAAAAGCCATTCTGACAGCTTGACAGTTAGTTCCGTTTTTCTCTTGTGTTTGAAGGGGGAAAGTGGGATTGATATTCTGTTTGAATTCTGACATTCCTGAATACCTGCTCTCTCCTCCTATCTCTTTACATTGTCTATTAGAGGTTGAGGGGTGTGCAAGGGGAACCTATAACCACAGTGCTATCTGATCTGAACACACACACACACAAGTATTATTTCTGTGCTGAATTGTTTTGCTCACTATTACTCCTTGCTTATTAAAGAGATTATTCATTTTTACATCACCCCGTTGGTGGTTATTGTGTACCCATTAAAACATAGTGTGATTAAATTGTAAATACATGAATAAATATTTTCACTTTGCAAGCCAGCCTGATTCCTGGCTCAGTGTGACCGGGGGGGTTCCAGGAGAGGGGCGTGATATGAGTGGTATATCGTTCAGAATAAAGAACTTTTAAACAAAAATAAATATGTATTTCAGTTGTGCATTACACGCTAGGCGTTGACTCGGGTGTGTTCCGGATTGAAATCACTTACATTTATACTCCAGTGTTTATATTGTTTTCAATCCAAAGTTCCCTCCCTGCTGCCATGTGGGCGCTTTGAAACTTAATTTTCTTTTTGTATAAACGCCTAACAAATGCACAATAAATAAATGTTTCTACGGTATAATGCAGATGGTACCAAAAATACAGCTAGGCTTACTGGCTTCACACACAACCAAGTATCTCTTGGGACGAAAACCTTCACAACAATAGTTATAATATACCACTTCAGGGCACTATATTGCATATGTCAAAAAAAGAAGTGGTTGGTTTGAATGTAACAACACCTCTGTTACTCCAAAACATAATTTACCAGCAAATACAACAAATGCCTACTTAATATACCTTCCACCCCAATGTACACACTAAACTGTAGCGAATAAACAGTTACAATACACCAACAGGTATCTAACTACTTAAAACATACCCTTCATTGCAATACACTTGAAATACACAATCACAATTCTTGCTACTACAAAACATCTGCTAAAGTCTAATGTAGTTAGACTATGCTAACAGGTATCTAACTACTTCCCTTAATAACAACACACTTCAAACAAACATACTATAACATTTACACTGATATTATTGTAGTTTTTATTTTAATCCTCTATAGATTTGTTTTCCCAAAGACCCAATGATTATTCAAGTCAATACATCAACAGTGTAGCATGCACTAATGTTGTACCAAACATAGTACATAGAATGTACTGTTTATGAGGGTAAAAAAGGTAAATGTGTATGTACAGTTGTATGCAAATAAAGCTTTTCAATTATCCCGCTATACTTTTTTTTTTCACACTGAAAACAAACTAGAGATTCCAGCTTAACTACTATATAAAACTTAATAACGTTACCAAGTTTAAACAAATTCATATTCCATAAGCACTATCCTCAATTTTATTACAATCAAAAATACCATATACTTTCTACTCCCCCTATAGTACCTATAATTTCAATACACATATTATAGCATATATCGACTGGCCACTGGCCAGAACCACCACATTATAATTAAACCATATAACAAATACGTACAATACATCTTCAAATTACAAAACTTGCCCTGAACCCCCTGTTATTGAATCAGTGTCCGCGGACACTGAAATTGACCGTGGACACTACTGCATCTGAAAATCCTTTTTTACCTGTAAAAAACACACCATATCATCTTTTTCCACTCCCCCCTTTCCAGGCCCTTTGTTGGCCGCCAAATGACCCTAAATGTGGTTTCCAAATTGTTTGTACACAGCGGTGTCCGCTGACCACCACAGTGTCCGCGGTCTTGGTGTCCGCAGTCTTGGTGGCACATGCAAACCTTTTTTTCACCTACAAGACTGCCCCATATCAAATTTATTTCACTGCCCCTCCTTTTCCAGGCCCTCTTTTGGACACCAAATAACCCCAAATGTGTTTTCCAGACTTTTTGTTCATCGAGCTGTATGTGGTCAGCGGCTGTGCACAGATCCAAAATGGCGACTGTTCAAAAAAACATGAGACACCTCACACTTTTCATCATCCAATCAGCAGGCGCTTCTGATGTCCGTGGACATCACGTCGCCTGCTGATTGGGCCAAGGGATTGTCCGCAGACGGAATAGGGAAGTGAGTCCGCGGACCAAACCCAGATATCACTAATTTCTTCTTACCTACTTTTTGGCCGTTTGTAAAAAAACTAGTGGATGGATTTACACCAAATTTACAAAAGCATGCTTTCGGGACCAAACACATTTGGGGAAAATATGTCAACCGTTTTGGGCTGTAGGCATGAGCACATTTTATTTTCCATTACATCTATGATGAAATAACACATTTTGGGACACCCCTTATAACTTTGCCCCCCTTGGACGAAAACTCACCAAACTTCACAAAATCAATCCGAGGGGAGCACATACTGGTTAGGATTCATCCGGGGAGGGGGGGCAAACCTATAAGCTGCCCAAAAAGTGCACTTCCTATGAGTTGAGCAACTTAACCATAACTACAGAATGCTACTGCAGGCCCTGTAATAGAAAAGCGTAAACTGTTTGCTCAAGTAATGACTTTATATGTTTGAAGCTTTTAACAAAGGGCTTGGACATGGAAAACAAGTTGGTTTTCTGTCTCGGGAGGATAGCACAGCGGCAACGTGCTCACCTTGGAAGCAAGACGACACAGAGCAACACAGGTTTGATCCATGGGTCCACGCTGGTTTGATCCCTGGTCCAGCGCTGGTTTGATCCCTGGTCCCATGCTTAGAAACCTCTGTGTATTAAGCACGTTATAAATAACATATCATAACTGCAAATTACTAACTCATCATAAAGCTACTATTCACTTCCTTCTCATGCCCAGCAGGCATAATGAAGTTGTAGCTCCTGTACACTGAGTCACCTCTTTGTGTGCATTTATACATGATTGTCTCATCACATAATTTCATTTTAAAAGGCACTGTGTAAATGCCACATTTTTTCGATTAACCTAAAAGTGAATTTAAATGATCAGAACAGATGGACTTTTACAATTTCCGTCCATGTATTTTGTATTTGAATTTTGTTACAGCGTATATATCACTTTTATCCAAAGCGCTGAACAGCATAGTTAAAAGAACAGTACAATACAAATGAGCTCGGTGGGGAGGTTCAAATATCAGATCTGAAACCAAACAATCATGGACAGTGGAGAAGATGATTTTTCAGGGAGAGTCGAAAAAGAGAATAGACAGTGATGGAACGAAGAGATAGAGAAAGAGTGTTACAATGAAGAGGAGCAAGAAGCTCGAAAGATCGAAAGCGAGACTAAGCGCTGGGTGGCCGGGGAACAGTCAACTTAAAAAGGCAAGAGGAACGAAGAGGTCGAGAAGGAGTATAAAAGGACAGAAGAGCACCAAGATAGTTGGGGGCTAGCCCATAAAGAGATTCCAAGACTAAGCAGAGGAAGTGGAATTTAAGTTGAGCGTGAAAAGGTAGCCATCCAAGAGATGGAAATGAGGCTGAGATAGAATCACGATAGATAAGAAGACAGAGTAGACGAACAGAGGAGTGGTATATAGATTTCAAAGGAGCCAGATGAGATGAAGGAAGACCAACAAGCGTAACAGAACAATAGAAAAGTTGAGAAACAATGAGAGAAGACATAAGCAGTTAAGTTGCATGGAAGGTAAGAAAGGAGAAAACTTTGTGAATATTATACCAATGAAAAAAGCAAGACTGAGATGTGAGAGAAATATGATGGGTAAAAGAAAGATTGGAATCCAAATAAAGGCCACGATTTTGCACAGTAGGAGAAGTAGAAAGGGTAGAGGGTGGAACAGAAATAGATGGTGGAGGAGAACAAGAGTTGGCAGGGAAAAATAGAACCTCAGTTTTCACAGCATTCAAGGTAAGAAAGTGGAGTGATATCCAAGATTTGATGGCGGTAAAACAAGAAGAAAGAGTGTGGGGAATTTCAGGTGTGAAAGACGAGAAGGATAGAAAAAGGTTGTGTGTCATCAGCAGAGAAGTGATGAGAGATTCCATAGGAAGTAATCACTGGAGCAAGTGTATAATACAATGGCGTTCTTGCATCAACTTGTTGATCAAATAGCATTAGCCTAAGACCACAAAGAACCTCAGACATGATCTGGCCTCATTGGCTGACATTATTCAAGTATCTCATGGATCACAGGGCAGAACAAGCTCAGAAACCACATCTGGGCATACCAGTAACCTTTGGTTGGACTTTGCAAAACTGGCAAATTAATGATCGGCGGAAAAGCTTTGCGGTAATCACAGCCCCTGGCAAGTGCTCATGGAATGATTCGGTTACACTATTTTATCAGTCTTCTATGCAATTATATAAGTGAAAAAACACATATAATCACTCTTCATCCTACCCAGAAAGGTCCAGTCCTAACTAAACTGCTATGCCACATTATTTCTGCAAAAACCTTCAATGAACATCAGGCAAGGTTTTGGAAGTCTAGGCACAGCAAGCTTAGGACTCATATCTTGGCATACACATGCAAGTTAGGACAACTCTGCAACAGTGAAGAGTGATGAATGAAAATGCTTGAAGTTTTGTGCAGAAGGCATAAAAACTAGCAAGCCTTGTTGGAAATGTGCTTCTGGCACAGCACTAAGACTGATTTGCATATGTGAGTTACACTTTGGTAATCACAACTTTCCTACTGTAGTGCTAGGAATAGTTTGGGTACCCTGTATTGAGAGTGAAAAGTATATATGGCTGGAGGATAGCTCATGGGCAATGCGCTTTTCTTGAAAGCAAGACAATGCAAAGTAGCACAGGTTGAATCCCCGACTTGCGCTTAGAAACTGGTCACTGTTACTAAGCGTGTATAAAAGAACAATCATGATTATATATTTTCTGGTTATATAACAATGGGCAGCACATGTTTTCACTCGGCCACTGTATCTTTTATCCTTGAAATCATAATTGTCCTAATTGGGTGGAAATGGAATATTGTACTGACACAACACAAAACTGCAATATCAAATATTCTGCTAAATGTATCCTGTCCAATCATCCAAGCTTTCGCAGTGCAATAGAACTATTTTCATGATCCAGAATGTGAAGTGAATTGAGTTGCATAAATGTATGAACACTGTTTCATATTGCTTCTGAAAGGTCAATTTGGATATCTGCACTGGGGCATTAGCCACACATATTGTGGTTATCCTGGATACTGTGTCAAAGGGAGGAGGGAGGTGCCATTATAAGCCCTTGCGCTCCTTAATGACACATTTTAATTTCCATCTTTCCTACCTGTGCTGGATGTTGCCAATGTCCTATACGAGTGCAGGGATTGGGCCCATCACTGGCATGCTTATTACATTCAAGTGGTGCCATGGGGACTTGATCAGGGCGGTCCAGTGAGGCGTTGTGTTGTGCATGCGTGCAATAGGTATGGGTAAAACCGGAAAGTGTATTGAATGCCAATGTGTGATTGTGTGTGGCCTACAGGTTTATTTCCGAAAAGCCATGCCATTTGGCATTTCCTCCTTTATCATCTGTGGTAGGCAGGTGTTCCTCAATAACAGAAATAATTTCTGTGGGACAGGTAATTGTTGTCTGCATCATACCAAATGTGTATGTTGAAGGTGTGCTGCATATTTTTCTTTTCCTGGACTTTGTCATTGTGAGGGTCACATACATGCAGTCTGTGATGCTGGAAATGCCTTATGGAGGGACAGGCCCTCCTAGCCTTTGTCCTACCTCTTCTCTGTGTGTGTTTTCTCTATGTTGTCTGCCACTTAGGTCCAGCCTGGACCTCCGGCAGTGCAGCTCTTCATATTCTTCTTTTGGTGAATAACACCATGGGATACCTCGTGGCACCCATGGGTGGGGGTAGACCATTGTGCCCCTTATGTGTGTTTTGGGCACCTTTGTGTTTCTCACAGAGCAGAGTATGGGCTGGTGGCAGCTACATGCTGACTTGGTAGTGTCTCTGAGTGTCCTCCATTTTAGGGCACCCAGGCCCTGCCATAAGAATCAATGGATTTCTGATTGAAGGCAAGATAAGCACAGTGGCCTCTTGGTTTCTATTGCCTTTTACCTTGTTTCCCTGGGAAGCCCTGACTCTGTCCCTTCCTCCTGACCTGCTCTTGGGTGGACACATCATATATGGCACTGGGGCTGCCTCCTGCCAGACTGACTGGAGCCTGCCCAGAAGCTGTGTGTGGTGGGTGCACCCTAGGGGTGAAAACTGTATGACTGGCGTCTGAAGTGAACTCACATTCTGTGTTGTGGGTGTCTGGTTTCTGTGTGTGTGATACACAAATAATGTGTATCACACTGTGTGAATGGCTGACTGAGCCTGGATCAGCCAGAGTGAATGAGGGCCAGATGTCTATATCTGTGTACCTCTCACTTACCAATGTGTTCAGAAGCTGAAGCAAGAAGAAGCCATTCCTTGAAGCCCAGCAGGAGGAGAAGTCTGCTGCTTCATTTTCTTTGTGTAATCTAAAAGCTGCTGTGTTCTTCAAGGACTGACCCAGAGAGAACTGGCAAAGGAACAATCTCTTGAGCTATGAGGGACCATCATCCAACCTGATACTCTTCACCTGATGTGCCCTGGAAGCCAATCCTGTGTGCCTGCTGTCCGTTGAAGGGGTCTTTGTGAGTTCTGAAGAGGATGCCCAGACATCTTGAGTAAAAGAAGAACATTGGTGTTACCCAAGTTCTGGAGGTGTATTTCATGACCGCTGGAATCCATTGCAGTCAACCCCCCAGAAGAGGAGGTACCCTGGAATAGTGCTTCTGGACACCTGGAGCTGGGATATTTTCAAACCGCCTTAGAACATTTCAAGGGAAATCCTTGCCACCATCACCGACCACATTTTCCGACCGGGGAGAGTCCAGAGTCGTAGAGTGCAGAGGAAGGTCTGTCAGTGGGTTTCACACTCCCAAAAAACTAGCAAATATTTCCTGAGGGTCCAGACTTGGTGAGTGTCTGAGGTCCACTGCAGTGGTCGAGTCCAGGTGCCAGAAGCCATCCAGATGTCTGTGCTGTGGCTGTAACACCAAAGAACTGAAAGTCAGAAAACCACAATATTCCGAAACCTGACACCAAAAATGACCTATGCATCCGTCGACACCAGAAGAAATAGAAGGGTCCCATGGGTCTTACTCTCATCTGCCAAGCCTTTAAGGAGCCCACAGCAAGTTTAATCTTTACAGGACTTCTACAGTCGGTGAAATTGTCACCAAAGGAGATCAACGCAAAGTGCAAAACTGCTGTACTTCTTTTTTTAATTATTTGTAACATTTAGTTTATTACAAACTTTTATTACGAAAAATCCTCCAAATTATCTCATAAACAAAAAAACACACAAAACTCAAATCATATGTACTAGGCTCCTAAGAGATTACAATGGAACAGCAATCAACATTTGACAGTTGTAACAATTAGTGTCATGTAGCTGCAAAAGTGCAGCTCAACCTACCTATGCTTTCACTTAAGTATTTCTATTTCTAATCTCCACCAGAAGATGTTACTTCTTCCACATCCTTCTGCAGGATATTATCCAAAAAGTCAACTACAGCACTTGTTTGCTGAACATTATTTCTTGAGAGCATCGAATACCACCAATCATCTACATTGTGGGTTAATGGTGCATATTTCCCCAAATACAGTGAGCGTTCATTTATTATGTCAACACACTCAGTGATTACATGTTTTAACGATTCCACTGCATTTTTACAAAATCTACATTGATTATCCGCTGTGTTTTTGTCTTTTCTAAGCCACAGCACTTCTTTTGTGTTGTAAGCATTTAATCGCAAAAAAACTGGTTGCAGTGATATTTTGAGGGAATTTCTTTAGATATTTTGGCAGTTGATCTAAACTGTTCGCTGAGCAGCCAATATAAAGAGAAGTCTTTAATGCAGTCATTTTATCGTTATTCTGGATCCAATTCCAAATTCTCACTTTTTTATTCGCAATTTGTGGGTGGACTAACACCGTTTGCCATTTTATTCCAGCACACTTGACAATGTTGGTTATCTTTTCTGCCCAACATGCCAGCATACGAGAGTGGAGATATTGTTCTGTGGAGGCCAGAATACGATATGCAGGTGCAATGTCTTATACTTGGGTTTTTCTTAGCACAGATATCGAACGCCATAGAACAGTGCCATAAAGTGAATCAAGTCCCAATTCGTGCCTTATAGCTGTCATTGAAATGTTCATTGGCAATCTTAGGACCCGCCTCCAAAACAGTCCTTCTAGAGATGACTAGATGTTATGATGCACCTTCCAACCAGCCTCAGGACCAAAAGTGATCGAGGGGACCACCTTCTGCCTATAAAATTGCAGGACTGCACCAGTGTAAACTTTCTGTATTCGGCGTGCAACTTTGCTCCTTGAAGTGAGAACGTAATCATCCTTTGTTTCAAGTCTAATGACCACTCCCACTCTCTAATTGAGCTCCTGAAAGTTATGCCTAAATATCAAATTGATCTTACTTTCTCAATCATCTTTCCATTTATCGTCCATTTAAAGTTTTTATCTTTAATTTTCAGTACCAATTGTTAGAATCTTCGTCTTTTTTTCGTTGATCACCAATTTGTTTGTTTCTGAATATGATTGAAGACCTTTTAAGAGTCCTAGCAGACCAATTTGGGTGGAATCTATCAGAACAATATCATCTGCATAAATTACACAATTTATTGGCTAACCATTCACCTTTGGAGGAAAGCAATGAACTTCTTGAAGTGCCGCCGGAATATCAGCAATATACAATTTAAACAGTAATGTGCCAAGGGACAGCCTTGTTTAACTCCTCTGTTGGTGATTAGTTTGGCGGTAAATTCCCCCCTGTCGTTTGTTCGAACTCGAATCTTAGTATTGGCATGGAGAGCCATCAGTGGGTGAAGTAGTGACAGAGGACATGCCCACTTAGACAGTTTAGCCCAAAGTTTAATGCGGTTTATTGTATCGAAAGCTTGTTGCATATCGATAAAGGCAAGAAACAGCTTGCGCTTACTTTTTATGGCCTCCAATTTTAACAACGTCAATAAAACCAAGTTTAATTCTGTTCTCAAACCTTTCGTAAAACCCGTTTGCCTACAGTCTGCAATGCCTGCGTTTATGGGCCAGACTGTCACTTTTTTTGTAGAAAGGTGGCACAAATCGTTCCAATAGTGTCCTGAAGAGCAATTCGACGATAGTTTGTAAGATCGTCCCGACTGCCCTTCTTGAACACTGGAACAACTATTGCGGATTGCCTTGACCTGGGTATCTGTTTCAATGAGGTGATCAAGTTAAACAGCTCTTCAATAAAGCCCAACCATTGAACACAGTTCTCTTTCAGCATGACATTTGTTATGCCATCTGGGCCGGGTGCCCGTGACTTTTTGAGCTGTCGAATCACAAGTTGAATATCGTCCTCTGACTCCACTACATTCCACTCTTCATTACACGTTGGTGTTTGTTGAGAGTCTGGCTTATCAATAGCATTGAATATCGCTCGAAAGTGTTGTATCCATCGATCATTTGGGATACAATTTGACAGTCTTTCACCTTGGTTCAGAGATCCCTTGTTTAATATTGACTATATTTCTCTTGATTTGTGTTGGCAAATTAGTTTCAGAATATGTTCACCTCACTCCTGCTCCCTTATTAGAGAGACATTTTTTTTGCCAGTTTCTATATTGCATTTTTCTATTTTTAATTTGATGCTCACTTTTGAGGCCCAGGGACCTTTTTAGCAACCTAAGGTCACGCTTCAAATTTTTTTTTAGTCTGCACAGAGGTGCTAAACATGTGTGTTTTTAACTGCAACACTTTCTTTGCCCGTTGACATTTTTCATATAATCAGTAAGTAACAGAGCATAATTTAACTTACTTGTTGTAGACAAGTTTCCATGCAGTAGGCTTTGTTTTAACATTGTAATGTGTGATGTATTTATTTTTAGCCTGTTAGATCCACTATTAACATCCAATGGCATTGAATATATTGCACGACCCAAAGTATGCGTACAAAGCCATGTCATGGCCAAGATATCATGATCACTTGAGAAGGTTTTGGGCACTTTCAGGTCATCGATTTTTGGCCACAGAGAGTTAGAAATCCAAATGTAATCCAGGGTTTTCGAGACCAAATCTCGATGCCAGGTACCATTTGGCGGTGTATCACTTTTTGTCTTTCCATTTAACATGTTGCAATCATGCGCTTCAAGTGAAGTTTTCCAATAGTTCCTTCTCCAAACCATATTCGCCTGGGACTTCTTTGCCGTGGCGTATTCATCTTTATTATCATCAAACCAGGAGCAGTTTATATCGGCACATATAATCACTGGAAGATCATCAAATTTTATTTGGCAGGCATCGATCATCGTGGTTATTGAAGCAATGTATTTGGCTGACAAGATCATCTGCGGGTTCCAGTATGTATTGATCAAGAGCACGTTTTTTGACTGCCTGTGGCACTCTTTATTCAATTGTAGCAACATTCCTTGAACAAACACATTTGGATTAAATGTTTGTACTAATACCCATCCGGTGATGTTATTTATCATGGTCAGGAGACCAGAGAAAGGACGACCAAAGTTATTTTTCCCTGCAGGATTTAGCACAATTGAATAGCCGTCTCTCGTGGGAGGTTCCCTTAACCACGTTTCCTGAAGGCATATTGCAAAGTTCTTATTCACAGAAAGTGGAAAAGCCTGGAACAAATGATTGAAACCTCTGGTGTTCCGGGAAATCAGTACAAAAGGGTTTTCCCTTTCTGTTGATATTAGTTAATTCCACATCGGTCGTTGCTGGTTATGGGTCTTTCCATTTACAGAATCTAGTCTATACCTTGCATCATCATTGGTCTCTCCGGTATTGGAATTAAGCATATCTTTCATAATCTCTTTTCTTCTTTCATTTGTAGTTTTTTCATCGTGTCCACACTTGTCACTGTTTTTTTGGAGATTTTGACTGCTTCTTACCATGGAGAGGTCGAACCCATATGCTAGTAGCTCTTCTTTAGCGGCCACTAAAGCGTGATCCACCGCATGGGACCTGATGTGAAAAAGGACCTGGTCTGAACAGTCTTCTGTAATATATTCCACTATCTCAATGTCTTCGGGGATGATTCTGCGCAATGAGGGAATGCTTTGCAGTAATTGCATCACATTTCTTCTATTCAAGTTTACCTCCTTTCCTTATGGCAAGATGTTTTTGATTGACACCTTCCAAGACCTTTGATTAGACTCCTTTTTTCTTTCACCTGTCACAACTGTTTTTAAGTCATTTTGTTTTTGACTTTGAGCAAACGTCACTCTTGGATTTAGCTTAGACAATGCTCTTTACTTGGTTGGCTCGGTGAGCTCTACAGGCTTGTCTTCCTTTGGACTTTGACTTGTAAGTGAGTTCTTTTGTGCCGTTAACTGGAATACCTTAGTTTTGGTCTTGTCCAACAACATCTCCATTTGTGGCAGAAGACTCATAGATATTTGTGTTGGCTTAAGAGCAGATTTTACTGGAGTGTGGCAAAACGCCTCTTCTACGGCGTCCACCACATTTTGGTCATCGTGTGATTCAAGTGAGTAGATGGACCACTCACATGGGACTTCGGACCCTTGTCTGGAGTCATTTATAGAAACTTCAGAGTTCCGGCATGGTCTTTTTTTTGGGTTAGACCTCTGACCATCCTGAACCTCTTTTGTTGTTACTACTCTGTCTGACGAAAAACACAGATCTATTTGTTTTGGGGTCTTAGACGCTGTGCCACTTTGAAAAAGCCCTGGCTTTTGTGGGGTTGATAGGTTTCTCACAATTGTTTTTGTTAATTCCGCTGGGTGTCTTTTCTTTGCACCTTTCTTATTGATTGCTTTAGGACCAATTGTTCTTTGGGGCTTTGACAGATTTGAAGAATTAGGGAGCACCGCCATTGGACTTTGCGGCACCAACAAAGATTCTGTATGTGTTAATAGGCAATTTAGTTCCTTGTTCCGAAGCTTGGACTGCTCTTGTGACATTGATGGTAGTCGCGCAGGGTACACCTGAATGACTTTCTGGTGGTACTACACTGTGTGACAGAGCTTGACTCTTATCTGCAAGAGAATTACTATTCACGGTCACAAAAGCCTGATCACCTTCTTTGATACAACAAGCCTCCTTCAACTTTCAAGTTGTTTGTGTCGTCAGGTGGACTTGCTCTTTGTGGGACTGCAAGAGGTATTGTACTTCCATCATTCGATAGAAAGCCCGAGTTTTGACTTTGATTTTCTTGTCTATCTCCATGTTGGGATAGACCATCCTAGATGCCATCTAGCTGGCTGGAGAACAGAGTGCCTTGTCGATGTTCCAGCCCTTTCTTATCAATGTGCCGAAACAATTTTAAGCATTCAAGGATTCCATCCATGAGATCCACTGAGTTTGTATGTTCTCTCCCTGCCAGGTCACCAAGTCTGTGTTGCCACTGCATGGTCAATTCGCCTTCTCTCTCAATTCTTTGTTGCAACACCTCATTTGAGTGTTCCGTTTTCAATAGCTTTCCATTCATATTTGACAACAAAACACTCTGATCCTTTATAGTATCACTGAGGGAGTCATAAAGTTTGACAAAGGGAATGAGATCAAATAAAGTTGCTGCAAGAACATTGTTGTGAGTTTGTATTCCTGTGGCAACTGATAAAATCTCATTGGCCACATTTTCAGGCTCGACCTCATGGTGCTGCTGAGTTTTATTCGCAGATTGACTGTATTGATCTGTTGTTGATTTTCCGCTACTATGTGACTCATGCAGGGTATGATGCAATTCCTCAGTCGTCTCTCTTACTGCATTATTTCTTGCACTTGTCACTATAGAGCGTGTACCTCTTATCGTACCACGGCCATGTGGAGTACTAGTTTGCTCCATTTTTTTTTTGTTGCTGGGAGATATCAAATGAGTTTACTGCCTCGTCCACGGTATGTGTATAATGTGTATCGTGTATTGTCATAGCTTTCTTGCTTGCTACTGGTTTCCGGCAGCTGTGAATTAATTTCTCTTTAATTTGAAGGTAATCCTCCTTCAATCGTTCTGTCAATCGGGCTTCCCGACCAACCAAATTGACTCTAGGAGTTCTGACGTATGATACAGATTTATTATTGCTGCCAATAAAATTGCCATCTTTATTTGATCGCGGTTCGCTGGTCAGGAATGAATGCATTGATGTAAGAGATTTGATCCTTCTTCGAGTCCTTGGACCTCATTACATGGATGGCGGTAAGGGTTTACTGGTACCGGTAAAGGTACCAGTGCCGGTAAACCCTTACCGCCTTACTACAAGGTTCCTTTGTGGGTCCCTACCTTAACGACTGGTTTTACCAGCCGTTAAGGATGGGACCCGCAAAGGGACCTTGAAGGTAATTACGGTACCGCAATTTGTGGTACTGTAATTACCACCTTCCCCATTCCCATTGAGCCCTATGGGGGCAAAAATGGGAATGGGGAAGTGCCATGGGGAATGGGGAATTACCGCCCCCAGACACCTTGGAATAGGGTGGTAATTCCACCATTCACCATTGCGGACTCAGTAAAATACTGTTGTGGCAACCATGGCGCTAATAGCGCCATGGTTACCGCCTTCCGTGTAATGAGGCCCCTTGTGTTGTGACTCCTTTACAGCACGCTCACTAACACTTAGACTTGCTAAAGACTTCAGAGATGACACCTTCCATGTTTGTGTTAGATAATTGGAGTGTTGATCTAACATTGATAGTTCTGAGCTTACCTCAAAGGATACATTTTCCTCATAACCGGCTCCCGGAGTGGGAACCACTCTGTTCCGCCTACTCTCAAACAGCATCTTTTGCTGTGTCAGTGGACCTAAGCATGGTGCAGACATGTGCGAAGATTCCTCTTGCCTCTTCACCGACCTGAGGCAGTCTGGGCAGACTGGGAGTCTATGGGATGCCACGCGGCGCTCCGTGCCGGCACACACCTTTTTAAAGGTGGAGCTAAAGTTGTTAAAGGGCCAGTCTAACACAAAAAAGCACAAAACCACCATCGCTGCAGCTCCTCCCAACAAAAGATCCTGGGCAGACTGGGACTCTACGGGACTCCTGCTGAACTTCAGAAATACTTTGGTTCCATTTTTCTTCTTGGACGCAGCATCCAAGTAGCTCATTCTTCCAAGGGGGGTCCATCCTCAGTGGGAATCGTCGAGTGAAACTGATAAACTCTGCCACTTTGCCTGACAAGGCACCAAAGGTACTGTGATGAGGATGAGGATCTTCTAGTCTCAGGAGTCATCCAGGGGTCCCTGATTTGTCCTGGATCCTGTTCTCCTGCATCAGGTCAAGGTGTGGTAGGTCCAACGGAAAGTCAGCAGAAACTCCTTCCTCCCCTTGAGGGTCTTGGCGCCTGCACTAGCAGTAATGCAGGGCACCACAACCCCCATGGGAAAGAGGGATAGGGTCCATGGATTAGATGGGTAAAGGGAAGCAGGATCACCGGAAAGAGGGTTAGGGAGTAGTGATGTATAGGTAGGGGGATTTAGGGAAAAACATGCTCCTTGGCTCTTTGGTTTGTTTGCTGGCTAGCACGCTTAATCTTTTGGATTGGCTGCATGCCAGGTGATATGATATGATATGGCATTTATAACGCGCCTATACACAAGTGTTTCAAGGCACGAAAAACTTGTGAATCTCTCTCTCGCATCCATCATACACACACACTTTCTGGATGGTACTGAGTTTCACTTAGTTTTTTGCCTCACTGAGTTTTTGCCTCAGAACACTCACACCAGTTGCCCACTGAGAAATCAACCAAAAGACTCTGAGGTGACCCTAATGATCAATTTACACAATGACACTGTTTCAGCAACTAGCAAGAAACAAGAGTGTGCCCAAACATGGTTGAGAACATTGCCAAAAGAACATTGCCATAACATGGACATCAAGGTTTTGCCAGAACACAGTGTAAACACATTGCCATTTTCCTAAAACAAGTAAAAGAACTTAGCTTCCTCCATGCATGTAGTCTGGTGTCTTTTTTTTAGTTTTTTAGTTTTTTTTCTTAATGCTTTTAGTTTATATTCAATCAAGAACAAACTTCTGCATTTAAATTCACAAAGTAAAAATTACATTTCTAAATAAAAACAATTAAAACCACTTTCACTAAAAGAAAGATTAAAGAAATTCATCAGTATCAGTGGTTACAGATAATGGAGAAAAAAACTCCATCTATTTGTGTAGTTTCGGTGGCATGTGCATTATAGAGACAAAGTTGCTGACCAAAGTTTTCGAATCGTATCTACTTATAGCTTTTTTACATATGTCGTATGCTGCAGCGTTATGAACTATAGATTCGGCCCCAATCAAGTCCGACCAGAACTAATCCCTGCTTATGTACTCCATGTGCCTGACTCACCCTCCATAGCCCTATGTATGTAGTCCGGTGTCTGTCTCTGCTGTATCAGCTGTCTCAGAAGTTGTCAGACAGAGCATTGTAGCAGTGGCAACTGCGGTCTGCCAAAAAGGATGCGGTTAGTATGCGCCCAATCACAGACACATTGTCTGTCTGTCTACTGTGATCACATTAGCGATCCTCATGCGATTTAACAGTTTATGCGTCCTTCGGCACAATGGCATGCAGATTAGTGGTCCCCCCGGTGCCCGATCCTAGTCTCATGCAGTTAGGATTTTGCTTTTCACACAAATGCGCTATGAGTTTCAAGCCATCATTTATCTGCTTTGAAGCGGAGCCTGGCAAGAGTTGCTATAGGTGAGAAGGTCTGGGCATCGGCCTGGGCGTTGCCTGAAGAGTTTGTAGGCTCCGTAGGCTGTGAAATTCCAGTACTGTTGCTACTGGGTTTTGTAGTCTTTCCCCTGTTTTGGTCCTTTCTGTGGTCCTGCTAGCTTGAGCTGGATGTCTCCTTCTGGTGCACCTCCAAGAGGGGCAGATGTGACATCTCGAATGTGATTGCCCCCCCCCCCCCACCATGGCTGCTACCATGTGCACTCTAGCCAGCTTCATGACATCCTGTGGCCTCCCAGGCATTTTGGGGTGGTGGAACCTTTTAAAGAAAGCAGACGTTTATTGAACATTATTGGAATGGGCTGTAAAATACAAGATAAGTTACTCCCTAATTTTCCATTACACGTTGCCCAGGTGGGGGGTCTTCACACAAAGTAGTATATCTAGTCTAATGAAAGCATTCTGCTACTGTTCACAACTAACCTGCCTTTCTTCTCTATTCTATTCTGATACACCTCACTTAGGAATTCACATGCCTATATAAAAGTGAATGAATTTAAGTATTGTGTGGTACCACATAGACTGTATATATTTGCCCATTTTGTAATAGGTATTTCCAAGTACAAAGTAATGTATTTATATTCCTGAATTGTACTTTATATAAAGACGCTGTGTTATCACCTAACATAGTGTTTGGAAATTCCTTTGCTGGGAATTGGGGACTCACTGTACTGAAGAACATGCCTGCCTCATCTCCTGAGAGCTTAAGTCTTGGTTGCTCGTCCATTCTACCATGATAGAGATCCTTTGCTGGGGTGCACTGTGCCTTTGTCCAATAAATATAGAGGACAGAATTACAGATAACCACATCCAGTCTTTAGACAGTCCAGTGCACCAACAATCCCGGAGAAGCCTGAAATGGATCAACAAGTCAGACATGCACTACTCAAAGATTTCTGATTCATAGGAAAGCAAATATGGTACTCCGCCAGGCAGCATTCATGAATGATCTAAGCAAGAATGTGAGCTTTGTTCAAAGTGGTGTCATGGGCCAAGACAACTTTGCTCTTGCTCAATATTCAACAAGCAGCGACTGAATTTAGGCCAAAATCCTCGTTTTCACTGAGTGACTCGGAAGGTCCCCCTCCGATGTCTTGGTTTTCAAATGAATGATCCTGAAGGCATTACCTGCGGTTCTTCAAGACCAATGCAACTTTGGTCAGTTTAATACCATTAATGACAATGAGTACTGGGCTCTTAGAAATCGGTTCCATGTAATAATGTTGCCACAAAAATCTTGTCATGCAAAAATATCGCCGAAAAATGCCCGTTTTTTGTGGCGACATTATTGCATGGAACATGCGGGGGACACCCCCGCAACCCCCAAACTTTTTTTTTTCTTTTTTTGCCCCTGTCCCCATATATATGGTCACCCATATAATATCGCTGCAACCTTTTCCCGGCGATATTATTTACGGCAACCATATATATGGGGATATTACCTGATACCTAGAAATCTAGCCGCTAGAATTTACAATGTGATTAAGCCTGCTGACAAGGGTGGCTGGACCATGATCATGAGCAAAGAACAATATGCCATCATGATTCAGACCCTAGTGGGCTATGGCGATCATTACACTCGGATCACTGCAGATTCATCAGTCCAACTTAAACAGAAGATACAGGAGATTTGCACAGCTGGTATTGAAGATGGTTTTCTTACATCGAATGCAAGCAATGCTTTTGTTACAGAGTGACTGCTGATGTCCGGCATTATATGCACTATCTAGGGTGCACAAAAATGTGATCAATCCACTGGGCAGACCAATAGCGAGCCTTTGTGGTTCGATTCTTGAACCAGCGGGCCAATATATAGACAGCTTTTAAAAGCCTTTAGTTGCTCAGTCTAGGTCATACATCAAGGACGCAACTGGTGCTATTAACATCGTAGAAGGAACTCTGTTCAACCCAGACAATAATACCATGGTCACAGTGGAAATTTCATTGTTGTACAACAATATACCTTAAGAGGAGGCAAGATCCTTCGTTAAGAAACAGTTGGATACTCTCCCTGGTCCCCAAATTGTTCCCACCTCTTTCATTATGGATCTCTTGAGAATCACGCGTTGTGAACATTTCTTTGCTTTTGAATCCAAATTCAAATTGAATCCCCAGAAGAAGGGACAGCCATGGGGGCATGCTTTGCCAAATGTTTGGCAAACCTTTTCATGGCTAATTTGGAGGAGGACCACATATATGCAAACAGCCACACACACACACACATACACCTGTTCTGAGGACACAAGCATCTCAGATTGCACATTATGCCATTTCCAATATGTATTAGTTGTACATGTCCTTATACAAGCCATGTTGACACTAATCCATAACATTTAGCTCTGTGCTTTGGATGTAGGCATTAGAAGGTGTCAGTTTCACTCCCTTGACAAGGTGCAATTTACTAACTGGCACGTTGCGAAAGGACAGACAAAAAGTGTTCTAATTTACAGCACTTGGTTAGTTTTCCTTCCTATGATGCTGTCTACCCTTTGCCGCGCAAATATCTTCACTGCACAACAGGGCTGTCATAGTGTGTTTTAATCGTTAGTACTCAGCAGTATTCCTTTCCAAAATGAAGGTTATTCTTTGCTGCACAACTGCTTTTCAGAGTTTATGGAGCGTTCATTCATGTTTTAACTATTCTCTTAATGGATACTTTGGTAAACATGGTAGGATAATGCTAGCTACAGCAGGTTGGGACTTTGAGCTCACTCTTTCAGAGTGCTCTGAAGTAAGCTTTCTTGGAAGTGGCGTCTGTTAAGGGCCCTGGTGTCCCGGGCTCTGCTGTTGGAGGGCCTTACTGGGCAGGCCCACTGCCTGGTGCGCAGTGCTGGTGCTGTGCAAAATAAGGTGCTGGAGGCAGGTGTCATGGTGGAATATGACTGCCAAGTGGGAAGTCGCTTGGCCCTTCATCAGCATGATGACACTTCTCCCACATGTTATGCTACACTTGACTTTTGCACGAGCCCAGGAGGGGCATTAGTCACAACATCCCATGCCAACGGTATAAGCTAAAACAACGATAACACAGTGAATAGCAACTGTAATTTGTGGGGTTGTACCATGCATTCAAATACATATTGCCAGTTCATAACCATAGGGATACTGGGCAGATGAAGATACGAGCAAACTTTATTAGTTCATTAACATCAGGGTGGGGCAGAAAAAGCTGCACATGGGTACGCCAGGGGCCACATCTGCCATGGGGTGAAAGTTTGGGTCAAGGAGGCAGATACGCATACAGGCACACTTTGTTGGTCCAGGAGAGTCTGTGCAACACTGACCTGCACATTTGTTTCCTCAGTCAATCTTGTACATCTGCTATCATTGTGATGTGTAGGGCTGACATCTCTACGTGCAGGCGAGGCTGCACCTGGGTCATCGGGGGCCACTTCTGCTGCGTGGGGCACCACAGCGGCAGCAGCACTCCCACAGGTGGGGTAGATGATTTCAATGGAGTAGCAGAGTTCACCCACTTCTCCCTCAGTCAGGAGCTTGCATTTGGGGATGGGGCAGAGCTGCGGGCAGCGGTTACGGGCTGCACATGTTTAGGCACACCCTACAGGTGAGGCAGGAGTACCCTTCCTTGTTGTTGCGGCGTTGGAGCCCGCTCCGTGCTCTGCCTCAGGCGGGTGACCCCTCCCCTCTTCCGGCAACGCTGCACTTTCTCTCCTTCATGCAGGCTTCCCTTGTCTCCCACGCCAGAGTAATCGTTGTGAGCAGGGGCCATGTCACCGGCAGCCCACAACGTATTTATGGATGGCAGCACTCAAAGCTGCAATGACTGTCCCCTTTCGTTGCGCTACCAGATGGGGCGAGGATGTTTGTTGTCCTCTCAGCGCACTTATGAGCAACCCAGCCACACAAGCTCCTTCCTCCAGGAAGGCCACGGCCAGGCGTGGATGTGCCTGGTAGGGGCTGCGACAACTGGTGCCATGGTCGGGGTTGCTTCCATTGCCTTTCTTCCCCAGGTGGGAAGCAATGATTTGAATGTGGCTGCAGGGGCTGCTTGTTCTTTCTCTTCTTCACAGGACCTCATCAGGGATTATCCAGAGGGCTCTGAGGAGGCCGACATCCAGGAGGACCCAATAACCTCATTGTCGCTCCACACCCTCCACCTATGAGCTTTGCCATGGCCGAGGATGCCAGTCTCCTGACAGGGGACAGGGTTTGTCCCCTTTTGACCGCACATGAACTCCTCCACAGGAGAGCAAACTTTGCCATCCTGGTAGCATGGTGGGGCTGGTCTAGCCCCTTGTTGTGGCCACCATTTGGTCTCATGTGCTGGGCTTTCCCTGACTTCAACAACACTGTTGGTAAGAACTGGGCCACCATCTTGGCCGTTTGTACCCTACACACCACAACTTCCTTCACTCCGTTTGGCCTGCTTTGCCACTCCAGCTTCGTGGCAGGGACTGGCTGTCCCTTGCTGTGGCTACCATCTTGTCCACTTTGTCCTGCGTGCCACGGCATCATCCTTGCCACAACGCTCTGGCTCCTCCAGGATCGAGCTTGGTCATGCTGGCCACATGGCAGGGTCAGGTCGAGCCCCTTTTCTTTGGAATTGGCTGGGCTCCGCATCCCATCCTTATCACCAGTTGTTAAGGTGCCCAGAGGTTCCGGGCCCTGATGTTGGAGGGTCTTGCTGGGCAGGTCCACATAAGGTGCTGGAGGCAGAAGTCATGGTGGAATAAGACTGCCGAGCGGGAAGCCGCTCAGCCCTTTTATTAGCATGATGACACGTGTTATACCACCCGTGACTTTCCCACAAGCCCACGAGGGCATAAGTCACAACAGCATCTACCTAGAGGGGAGTCGATTCAGACTATGTTTGTATTGACTACACAGTAAGCAATGCATGTCATCTAGTGGGGACATAGGGGCTCAAGCTGATGTGATGCACGCAAACTGTAGAGAGGTGACATATCAACCAGGGGTGAACTGGCCTTTAGGGAACTCTGGAGATTTCCCAGTGGGCCTCTGCACACTGGGCCTCTTTTCTGTGGTATTTCCAAATTTTCTCATAGGAAAAGCATTGGGCTTGCTGAAAATGTGTCATATAGGGCCACTTTGAACTTTATTTCCAGGGCCTCTTTTGGTTCCTAGTAATTATTTCCAGGGCCTCTTATAGTTCCCAGTCCAGCCCTGATATCAACTGCCTTTATTTTGATTCTAGCTTCATGCTGCTCAGACAATGTGCTGTGTGAGGGCACGTTTATAGAATTTGTACACAGGAACCTAGACTAAAACGCAATTTGTGCCCAACCAAGAGGCACCAAACCGATATACCGTGGAGGTATTACAGTTAGTAGACATAGGTTGATACCGAATGTGGGTTGTGCAGGGTGCCCCATGTTAAGAAAGAGCAGACCTAAATAGCGTGGTTGTTTTGCTGCACGTAGTTGCTTTTTCCATCCAGTTATGGGATTCGACTGAGATCTTTTTCGAAATCAGTGTCTCGGTAAGAATAGACGGTGACGCTGTGGTCATTTTGATTTGTCACACATGATGGCATGTAGCTTGGTTAGGTGGGCAGATGCATCAAGTGGTGCCATGGGTTTGCTGTGGCAACAGGGGCCTCTAGCCCAGCGAATGTTTTGGGTTTTCTGAAGTGTCAGCATGGATGCGCTGTCTGAGCTGGTGTGTCGTTCACACTGGTCTCTCTGTTTTAATTTGATTTTGTTATAATGGCAAAGGGAGCCCTTCATAAATAAAAAAAACTACAAAAAAAAAGTGTAGGCTTTGGTGTGTGGGCACCAATTTGATTGCATGTTTTTAAACACGTTGATTACAGTTACCGGTCAGACCGTTGGTTATTCTTTGACAGAATTTTCTCTGCCTGAAAATTGTCATGTTTGGCCTTGAGAAAGGCGCTGTTCACGAAAAAGACAACACCTTAAGCTGAAACTTGATTTGGCCAGGAAATGAAAATGTGTGATATATTTTTGTTTATTGTGTTCTCGTTTAGGAGTGCTCTCTTTCACCGGACTGTATAATTGAGGTTTTCGGTAAGCCTTTAAACGTATACATGACAGGATTAGACACGTGTTGTTCATTATATTTGGCTATTTTAGTGAAATGTCTTTTTTTTGCATTGATATATATTGTTATTTCGGTATGATTGGCATATGGGTTTGTTTGGGTAGGGTTACATATGCAATATGTAATATATGAATTGTTTGGATGATGTTTTTTATGAACATGCATGTATTCTGTTTGCATTCTTTGGGATTGATTGTATGTAATTTGTTTTTGCAATAAAATATTTGTACACTGCTTTTTGCCTGTGAGTGTTTAACATTATATGAACAGGACCGTTCTTTGTGTGTTTTTGTTCATTGAGCCCCATTTGTCCTAGGTTCTTTGATTAGATTGAGGTAACCTCCCTTTTTTGTGTTGATCCTTGCACACTATATTAGCATGTTCAAAATGTGTGCAAGAGATGATGTTAGTGCAAGTTGGATTCATGGACACTCGCTGTCCCCCCTGATGGCCTGTAAGGTTCTTCCAATACCAGCACATAGGCAAGTTCTTGTGGGTTAACAGAAACACAGATTCATATCAAACTGCTTGCTATGGCACCTATGAGCAATACTCTACATATAGATATTCAGTAAAAAAACTTTGTTAAAGGGACGTTATGGTTAAGTTGTGCTACTAAAACCTATGAAATTCAGTAAAAGAACTTTGTTAAAGGGACGTTATGGTTCCAAGTAAAACCGAAAAACCCCTGAAATTTGCCAGTTATGGTAAGCTAAGTAACCATAACTCGCGCCACCACAGTGCACTGCTAAGACTAACACCCAGGACATCAAAGATGACATCACAAATGTCATCAATGACATGACTGATGACATCACATGTCTGGCTCACTGTTTTTTCCTTTAGTGATATATCTTAGCCAGTAATACTTAGGAACAAAGAAATCAGAAAGTACTATATTTGTAGACTTATATTTCAAATGTGTTCTTACAATAATTCACTTAGGGTCCACTCACAGCATATGAAACATATACATAGGAAAAATACACACAAAACTCTAATAAGAAAGCATTTATCTTTTCACTATTCAACATGGTAAGCTTATGAATATTGCACCTCCATCTTGTATGCTGCACACAATGCTTATATGTATACGAGTAGCTTAGTATACTGTAAAGAACTTCATAATAGAATGCTATTTATATCAATGCATTGCCTAATGCACTACATAGCTCAAGATATTTGTTCCAGTGATCCTTGACACTTTTTCTGTGAACATTATAATAAGAATCCCTTGTACAGAGTTTTCATGAAAAGTAAATGCACATGTGATGTCATCAGTCATGTCATTGATGATATTTGTGATGTCATCTTTGATGTCTTGGGTTTTAGTCTTAGCAATGCACGGTGGTGGCACGAGTTATGGTTGCTTAGCTTACCATAACTGGCGAATTTCAGGGGTTTTTCGGTTTTACTTAGAACCATAACGTCCCATTAACAAAGTTTTTTTTAGTGAATTTCATAGGTTTTTAATAGCACAACTTAACCATAACGTCCCTTTAACAAAGTTTTGTTACTGAATTTCATAGGTTTTTATTATTCCAACTTAACCATAACGTTCCCTTAACAAAGTTTTTTCATTGAATTTCATAGGTTTATTAGCGTAACTTAACCATAATATCTACCAACTTCTGACTTCATTTCAGACCTTCCAGAGAGTGCACATGACCATATGCTGGCACGCAGCATGAGGACGTGTCCGGGAACCCGTACGAACTTCACAATAAGATCTGTGCTTCGTGGACAGTTTGGAACTGCATTTTCTACTGATCTAGGAACTTTCAACTTCAAAATTTCCCTTGCACAGCTCCAACAACTATTCCTGCTCATCCATTAACAATCTAGTACACAGTACGTACTTTTACCAAAACTGCTATTTAGCTTAAAATGGCATCAGCTAAGGCCATCCCTCCTCCCTAAGAGACACCACCACTGCTGTAATCAAGGAGCATGAAAAACACTGCCCCCTACCTTAGAAATAACACACGCACAAAATGTTCCCCTGTCCACCTGCCCCTCCATATTAGTGTTTGGTGCCTCTTCCCTCATTTCCGTCCCCACCTTTCGTTCTAAGCTCTCCTGCCCAAAAAAATCCATCCAAAAACAAAAAAAATGTTCCTTTAGGAACCACCTTTCACAGTTAAAAAATAGAACTAAAAAAAACCCCAGATAGACTCCATCTACTTTATATTTCTCAGTAAAGTACATAGACTCAATAAGATTTTCCAACATTTCCATTTGCATTTTGTGTTATACTAATGGAAATATTGGGGCGTTCATCCTCCGTTCCAGGGGCTGGAACTTTGGATACCGGCCCAGCAGCCCAAGTTATCAGCCGAAGCGAAGCAAGGGTAGATAACAAGGTCTCTGGACCATTATCCCCCCATTCCAGCCCCTGAAATGGGGGATGAAGGCCATTAGCAGTCTAGGTTCCCAAAGCGGGAACCCGGGGTACTAAAAAAAAAGGTTTTTTCGTCCTACACCGGGACGCCTGTGGCGTCCCGGTGTAGGAAGAAAAATCATTTTCCAAGATGGCCACCATGGAAAGGCAAGGCAGGGGTTCCATACAGAGCCCCTCTTCGCTTTCTATGGCAGCCTGCAGAAGGCAAAAAGAGAACCCTATGAGCATATTAACACAAGCACATGTTTCTTCCCTTTCAAATCTATCCTAATTTCGAATACCTTTACCACAAAGCCAGTCCCAGGTGGACATGGCCACTTTAATCCTATGTTTTGTCCCTTCTGGTCATAGCCAGTAGCCAGATTGTCCGGATCATGACCTTATTCCGTGACCCGGACAATCTGGCCACTGCCCATGGCCACAGGCTACCCCTCAGTCACTAAAGCTATACCGCTATTTTTTTTAACTACATTATAAAACTTGTCAAATAAGAAAACACTGCCACATTTGCAAAACCATGCTTTTAGATCCTTGCCAAAGCGCCTTACGCAAGTTTGCTGGAAATCTACCCACATTTTATTTTTTCAAAACTGTCAAATGAATGCACATGCAATCGTCACATAAGCTCTGCACAAAATTCCATCAACCTTTATAAACTCATTCGAAATCACGTCAGAAATATCCCACCCATCGTCATCACCCCTCACCTCCCCAGACATTATTTCATAAGTTTCACAAGTGCAATGCTCAGAAAATATTATTGTCCCGAGGGTTCGGCCATGTATTTTTATACATATGTTGATCTATCGCAAACATTTCCAATTAACCTTACCTCACTTTTCCTCTTTTAAAAACACACTGAATCTGGCAGCAGGGCGCGTCCATCTGCTGCTATTCTTATCCATTGCTCCATCTGCCTAAGGTAAACTGCCCTGACGTCACTAAATCATATGCCCTGCCCCTGACCCTCACATCACCAACCCAAGTGATATTCTATACCTTTCTCAGTGACGTTCCTCTTCAGCGCAGCCAAACGTGCCCATAATCACCTACGTCACATGACGCAGAACCCAAAAATCAACACACATCGACTAATAACACAGCACGTCACAATTCGGAATATTAAAACATACTTTAAAAAAAACAATAACATTGTACAATTTGTAAAGTAATTTTATTTCACAATAAATGCTCCAAGAACATCCGACTATTGCCATAATCAATCAAATTGCAAATTTGTTTCTTTGCTCGCGATCCAAAATGTTTATCGTGAGGCACATGTTGTTCTTTTTGCGTACACAAGGGTTTTGTTTTCGATAAAAGAACTGCTTGGGCCGTACAGTGAATTCCAGGGATTCTGCATCAGCTTGGGCCTAGACCACCATAAAGGATGTTACGTTACTCCTAATCGCTAGTAAAGCGTACGGGCACATGGGCCCTGGGCGATCGTCACAAAAAACAGTCACTGTCATCCAGGCGTTCAAAACTATGTGCAGCTGCCGATTAAAGAAGCCGTCAGTTGGCATCTGGAATCTATGACAATCGCAGAAAGGCAGAATGTATCTGTTTCAAAAATTAGCAGAAAATGTGTGTCAATACCTGAACTTTATTACAATGTATCTATTGACTTTTTAATTCGGCATAGAGTTTAAACTAATGATTAGCACACACATCAAACAATCTCAACAAAGAGAAAACAACGTGGAAACTGATAGACAATTCGATATGGTCATACATGATATTTTAATGAAATATTAGCGTTGAACCTGGGTAAACCTAGTGATGGTCTACATGCACCTCAATGCTGCACTCCCCATAACCACGTAAAAAAGACAAGTACACACAAAGATAGTACTTGAGTTCCATTGCAATAAGCAACACAGAACAAACAAATAGAATATAACCCAAAATGAATCTTCAGATAATAATGAGTTAATGCTCGTTCCGTTATACAATCATCAAAATCAAACTTACATTATATTCACCATTTCCATTCTCTTGGCATAAGTCAGAACGTAACGCTCACTGCGTTCACACCAAAGATTCTTCATGAACTGAATTTACATGTTCCTTAAAGACTTTTGGAATGCATAACCTTATCAAATCTTCATTATTACAAAGCTCCTCTCATTGCATTCCTTACGGAATGGTCCCTTTCTCTCAAGGTCAAAAAACAATGGAACCTTATACTATGTGTCCTATGCGTGGCCTTCCTTAGCTCGCAACCAACAATTCAAAGCTGGTGACCTTCACTCAGAATCTAAATACATTCTCACTTTGCAAAAGCTTTCCTCACCGACGCCATGAGAACTGTTATTCTGATACACGTGCAGGGCCGCTCTTTCCATCAGACAGTACAGCTGGCTGCCTCAAATGCAAGACTCTAGGGGGCGGCAGTCTGACTCCATTATTATTTTAAATACATTTTAACACAGACACATTAGTCCTTCGCCTGTACTTTACACACATTTAATAGGAACGCCCCACTTCATTAAGTCAAAACAAAGAGGTGATAGCTGGAAGGTTTAGAATTAATCTTAACTTCTGGAATTGCTCTGGGCAACCCTCCAGACCATCGTTCTTCACCTCCAAAGCCATGACAGAACGGGAGAGACCATATGCAAATCAGGCTTGGTCCCACCCCAAAAGGGGCAGTCCAGCCCGAACTGCTAGGTCACATGCCTTCTGCACGAGACCACAAGCATCCTCAAACATGTTTCAGCCTTGTTGGGCCTCATCAGTGAGAAGTAGGTTGGGTCTCTAAGCCCAGCAGGCTTGGGACCCACATCTGGGCATACCTATCCCACTGGGGTAACAAATTCAAAAACAAAGAGGTGATGGCTGGAAGGTTTAGAATTAATCCGCTGGTATTGCTCTGTGCAAGTCTCCATACCATTGCCATTAAAGTAGGAAAATTAGGGATACTATGGGTGTGGGGAGGAAGGCACCGTGCACATATAAAAACACGCCCCATGAAGTGCAAACAGACTTGTATTTAGAGATTAATTTGTGCATCCACGCAAACTATAAAGGAATCAGATTTTAACACTACCCGTTCCTGCATTGCTTGCATATATACAACTTTATGGAAGGAGGAAGAGAAGGATGAGGAGGGCCAGAATCTACCATACACGCACAATGATATGCCAGATGAGTATATGGCACATACCACTTCCCCCACTTGTCATCCTTGATTTTGGTCAGGGAGTGGGAGAATGACCTGGTGTCCTCAACCATGTGCTAACAGCCAATACCACCCCTGTGCTATCTGCTCTTCACTTCGTGGGCACTCGTACATTCCAACAGACCACAGCCATTGTCGGGGGTATTTCACAGCCCACGCAATCATGCTGCCTCCAGGTCCTGAGATGCATCATAGCACGTGTGCACAGCCCCATAGACATACCACACACTGTGCAGGCAAGGCAAAGAGTAGCACGATAATTCTATGCAGTTGCCCACTTCCCACAGGTACTTGGGGCAATTGATTGTACACATGTTGCACTTCAACACCAACAAGCCACAGAATATATATATATATATATATATATATATATATATATATATATATATATATATATTGGAATAGACAACATTGGCATTCAATCAACGTGAAGGTCATCTGTGATGTGAAGGGCACATCATGCATGTGCATGCAGACTACCCTGGATGTACCCATGATAGCTTTATATTACGCCATTCCCCCACCCATCAGGCACTGGCATCGGGAACATTGGCAGCAAGTGGCTCATTGGAGAGTGTTAGCCAGCCCACACAGCAACACACACTGATTGGATCACATCCAATAGAAACCACTATAAAATTACAAACCATTACAAAATGTGAATATTGTCATATACAGGGGACAGTGCCTACCCACTATCACCATTCATAATGACGCCTATCTGAAATCCTACCACCCCAGGTGAGGATTGCTAGAATGCAGCCCACATTGCTACCAGAGGCATAGTGGCATGCACATTTGGAGTGCTGAAATCACGGTTGCGCTGCCTCAACCATTCAGGTGGAGTATTATTGTATGCACCACCTGTTGAATGCAAAATTATATTGGCATATTGCATCTTGCATAATATAGCCACACGTTGTGGCATACCAATAGAAGTGAATGAGCAGTTGTGTCCGCAGCCATAGACACTACCCATACCCTTAGCAGGCCGAATGGTGAGGGAATAGCACATATGCAATGAGCTTGTTCAGATATACTTCATATAAATTATATCCTATGTGAAAGGCACACACCAGATCCACAAACCTGATGGCCTTCAATGATGAAACATGGCAACTACAGTTGGGCCATAAGCAACAACCTAACAATAGCTGTCTCGGGTCGACATAAGGTGTGTGCCTCATACTCAAACAATTACACATCTCCTCTATACACATCCTTCACATAAAATGCAGATAATACGGGCAGACTCATTTGTATTTCATATTGCTTTTTCAAAGTCATTCTCCCAAATATACAAATACAGATAACAGGGTTATTCAGCCCACACACCTACAAAGAAGTAAAATGGACTTGACCCATTGAATATTGTCAAACAAACAACCAAAAAACTATGAAGTGACCCTTACCTTGCAGGTCTATCTGAACAGCAACAATCTCATTCTACCATGACAAAGCAAACAACAACCTTCACCCAACTATTATGACAACTGGCGATGAACCTTGCCAAGAAAATACTATGCCCAGAGGATTTATTACTACCTTACCACCCCTACACCTATCAACACCAATACACAATTAAAACTACTGAGGATTCGGGGTTCTCCTTGTGGGTGCTTGTACTTTGAGGGGTATGCATGGGTGGGGAGTGAGGAGTTGGGGTGCTGCTTGTAGGTGCTTTTTCTTTGAGGGGCAGGCATGGGTGCGGAGTGGTGATGATTCGGGTTGTTTAGGGTGTAGGAATAGGTGCATTTTGCATGTGGGCAACTCAGATTGGCCAGTGTACATGGAATAGGAATGGTGGGTGTAGGTGCACTCTGCATTTGGGTGGCGCAGGTTTGTGACACTCCTGGGACTGTTAATGGTTGGTATGGGTGCAAGTAATTTTTATTACTTGTGAGTAATCACCATGCAATTTGTGATATTTTCACTGCATCTAGTGACATTGTGCGCAAAATGGTCTATATCAGTGGGTTCTTGGTTTGCACTGGGGCGTGTCAGGGGCAAACCTATTTTATTAGCACTGTAGGTCCCTGCTTGCAGTAATCACCTCCTCCTGTGATACATTTGCGCCATGCAATCCAAGTGCACACGCTGGTACTTTTGCACGCATGTTTTTTTTTCTGTAAATCAGGCACAATATGTGCAAAAACTGCTGCCAAAATGTCTGGCACTATTGACACATTGACCCACCGCATGTTTTGAACCTGTACAATACACGGGCAAACACAAGTTGCTGTTCCTGTTATAGAGAATGGAACAAATTGGTTTTGAACCATTCTATATTCAGAATTTCTTCGGGCAAAAATACCCCACAGAAATCTGGGCCATTTTTTTCTGATTGAGTGATAGAAAATGGAGTCAGCGGGCTTTGCTCCACATTTAACTAGGACTATTTCACTGGGTGGATAACATTTTTAAACAAGACAAGCACATTGAGACTACAAACTGATTCTTTGCTGCTTTTGTTCTAATGAGCAAAAAAACACCACATATTTCCAATGCTAAATTTTTGACTGCACTTGAAAAACAATAAGTTTGCTTTATGTTTTATTGCGTAAATCATTAAATTCATCTTCTTCGTTTGTCCAGTAGTATACAAATACTTATGCACCAGAAATTGTTTGCCCATTTCATAACAAACAAGCATAACATTTTATTGATAGCTTCTCTGTTTTTTATAAAGTGAATTTTTGGGGGTGTGTCATTATATAGCTATTAAAGTACATTGATATGTTTTTAAGTGTTTTATCTTGGTTCTGTGGTAGTTATATTATGCATCCAGGATATCCACATTATTTGTGTATCGCTATTGTATTATCTTATGAAATTTGAAATTTGTTGTTTTCTTGATTATCCAAATCCAAAATAAACTATTTGATGATGATGAACCAACAAGCAGACCGACATAGATAAACAACATAAGACTGTTTTTTTTACCACCTTTGATGACTTTGTGTTATCTTACCTGACTGGGATTTGTCCTGTTCGATGCTGCCATTTTCTTGGTCTTAGGCACTCTGGCAGATATAAATGAAAGGGGGTGAATAAGGTTAGGTGGGAGGCGGAAAAATTCAAGATCGTTTTGCTGTTGTGTGGATTCATATAGACAGGAAGCACCCTGAGCAAAAGAAACACAATAGAGCTGTACATGCCCACCACACGCCTCCATCTCAGACCCAGATTGTGATGGGGACCCACATTGAGCCTCGAACAGAAGAGCTAAACAGGCAATCACAGTGATTGCCTTGCACAATAATACAGAATGCCTCAATGAATGCTTGGATTACTTACAGCTAATCCGTATAGAACTGCTCTTTGTACTTTCCCCAATCGCACTACATTCATATGAAGGGGCTCAGCCTTGTGACATAACACATTCCCAAAAACTTAATTTCACCTTATTCCCCACCACACCCATATCCTGGGGTATTAAGCACCTGACTAATGCCACTTTCCTGACAAATCAACTTGTCAATATAAAGGATCTGAGCAATCTTGACACTGGGAGGAAGATGAGGGTGTCAGTAGAGTGATGAGCAAGAGTAGGACTATGAGTAATGAAGAGTACTGTTAAGTAATCAAAGCATTACCACCACGTCCCCTTCCATGTTACATCACTTACTCTATGATGTATGCCAATAATTCAAATATTGGACTGGCACATACTTGGACAGCAAAGGAAACCCGCCTCTCCGCACTGCACAACTAGAGCAGTGGCCAACCCATGGATAGTCACAACAAAAAACACCCCTGACAAGAGAAGGGGACGTGTGACTGAGAGAAGAGGGGCACAAAACCACTTTCAATGAACACACATGTATCCAGACCATTCATCTGGCTTATGTAAGGCAGGCCGAGGGTCCTAGCTGTGGATTGTGTAAACCCAGGTACACTCGGAGAATCACTGAAGCCCTACACAAAGAGAAAAAAGCAATCCTAGCCAACTTGCAACAGACAGAACCCAATGAACTACTGAGCAAGACAGGGATTCCGCTCCTCATGCTTCATACAATGCCACAAACTGCAAGACTATTTACAGAACTATAAGATCAGGAAATCCAACCAGAAAGACCCCAATGCAAAAACACTCAACCAACATATGGGCAGCAGTATTCAAATGGTGGGAATGCACACACTTTTGAAGGGGGAACCAAATGGATTAATAGGCATGTCAGGGTTCTACGGTGATGATGCAGCACAAGGGCAGGTTATCACCAATGAAGCAGGAATGGAGATTGGGGCTACTTAAACCCTTACCCACACTATGGTCTAAGACCAATGAATCATTGTCAAGCGTGATAGAAAATCTCCCTGAATGAAGGGCCTTGAACTGAGGTCCGCGGACTCAGTGGCTGATGCCTTTGAAATAACGGACACATATTGTAGCACACCAAAATTCAGTCCCTATAGCTGCATCTCTGGTGGGTTGAAGAAGCAGGTATTGAAGTGTGCTGACCCAGGTGCCAAAGTGCCCAAATGCAGCCCCCTATCCACAGCATTCAACATGTTGTCCAATCAGATCCTGGTTGCTGCGAAAGGAACATTTAATGTTCATCACCCTACTGCCTTCACAAACAGCTTCTGTTTGAGGAAGCTTCATACAAATGTTCTACTGAACTATTCATCCACCACTGCAAATTATATAAAATCTGACATCCACTGCTTTTTAATAAATGCTAGATCCACAGTATAAAATAGACATCTGATACATGATCACATTTTGGAAATGAACCAAGTTACAAGAAGATGTACTGCCAATCTGATCTGACCTTACCCCAAGAGACTGCAATTATATCTCTAAATCATGCTCCAGTAAACATGGAGATGACCTAACAGTTATTTTAAAATCTAAAATAAAGCTATCGGCCAGAGTAAAGCTATCCTATCAAATGCCAAATTGCTTGTTTTTCATCTTAATCATGACCATTTGAAGGATTCAGGCTTGTTTGCAGACTACCAGGGCCCAAAAACTATTTTGTTAACAACCTACCAGACATAGTGGCCGACATATTGATGGAAAATAGCAAATTAACAGTATTAGGTGACTTCAATTTTTTGATGCAATCAAAAATAGATAAATCTACATTGCACTTACTTCATTCACCACACAATCGTTGTCTCAGGCCTCGGGTCTATCAATCCTCCCATATTGCTAGCAAAACCCTGGATCACATTTTTTCCAACATGTCAGAAGTCTCACTTTACTATCCCCTCCCTTTTCCCTGGACCAATCATTTTGGAATACCTTTCTTGATCTCTTGCGTGTGAAGAAGGAATGTAAACACTAAACCAAAACAGGCAGTGACCACCCAGACCTGGAACTGTATTTCTAGAGAAAAAGTTGCTGATTTTCTAACTCCACATTACCCCAACTAAAACTCAATTAGAGCCTCTGACCTCAATATACTACTGGGTCACTTTCAATCGTTCACCACAGAGATGATTGATAGATTGGCTCCTACATCTTTAAAGACTTGTGTTCTCGATGGAAACATACTAAGAGTTGGTTCACTACTGAACTTAATCTCAGCTGACATAAACTGAGAAATTTAGAGAGACAATGGCATCATTCTCAGTCCCCTGAGGATTTCAGGAATCATAAACAATGTTGATTGTTCTCTGAGAAAGAAATTGCTAAAACTAAAAACAATTAAAACAAATCCATGATAAAAAGATTGATTCTACCTCTAATATCACTAAATCTTTTTTTGCAGTAGTTAATGATATCTTCTATGAACCTGATTCTTCTTCCAGAAGACTTACACAGATTCTAGCAGATCAACCAACTTCTAATTTTTCAGAAACAATTGAAAAATGTAGGACTTCTTTGGCTTTAACTATGTATCAAAGCTCTTGCTCAACAAACAAAAACATATACAGTTTACACTCTGTCTCTCAGCACCTTTTCCAAACTGAACAGTAATCAATTAGCTCACCTGCTTCCATCCTTTAAATGCTCTGGCTTGCCATTTGACATTCTTCCTGCTATGATTGCATTTGAAGTTAGTACTCTTTCTAGAGAATATTTTACACATTTCTAATTCCTTTCACTCTCCTGAAACTTTTCTGCATATATGGAAGCATTCTGTTATCTAGTCATTACTGAAAGAAACATTTTTACACCCATCAGATCTCAACAGTTGTCAGCCTGTTTCCCAACTGATATTCCTCTTTTATCAACTTTAAAGAGTCCCTGTGAGCCAAGTCCAAAAATATGTATAGAATGCAGCACTTCAGGACAATGCACAAATGGGCTCTGGATGCCTGCAGAGCACTGAACTAATAGCTACATGAGCACTAGACAATTTACGAGAACATTAGGATTAAATGTGGCCCAAGTTCCCTGATTTTATTGAATATATCGGCCACGTTTGACATTGTCAATCATTCAATTCTGCTTGATAGACTTTCCAAGATGGATCCAGTCATTCTTAAGACATAGGTTCGCACATGTACAACTTGGAACATTCTACTAAGAAATTCCTGGGGCTCCCCAATGATCTGCATTATCACCTATTCTTTTTAATCTATACCTGCGCCCTTTAATGGATATTTTGCATGTGACATTTTTCAAATATGCAGAAGACTCCCCGACTTTGGTACATTTAAGTGAAGACAGCAATATATTTGCGGGAAAGATCAGAAATTGATTTTGAGCTATTAAGAATTGTATGGACCAGAACCAGCAAAAGTTAAATCCTGATAAAGCAGAAATTCTATTATTGAAGAAAAACCCTACCTCTTGACCCCCGCTCCTTCTAGCCAGACTCTTTTGGGCAATGCCTGGAACCAAAGACAGTAGTTACTTTCTGTTATAAAATCATGTTTTTTCATTATATCCATCATTCCTTTTTAGTATTTACCTCGTGAGATCATGGTAATGAACTCTCTGGTATCCTCTAGATTCGATTTTAATGACAGCATGCACTTATCTAGGAGCGGCCAACCATCTGATTTCCCGCCTGCAGAGTACACAACCCTGTAGCTATGTCATGTCCGGGCGTACGATCATTCCCAGACTGTATATGTATAGCCCTTTAAGAACACTGTAGCCGGGTGCCTGGAAGTTGGCATGGCAACGCTGGCATCCAGTCCTTTCCTCCTCCACGTACCGTCAATGTGGAGCAACACGTAGCGTTGTCACATGATCTTGTATTTAAGCACCTCCCACTTGATTGCCGTTGCTTCTGATTCAAAATTGATTGCGCTACGGAATTGCTTCTATTGTTTCTTGTTTCTTCCTGAATCCTTGCCCTTGATACTTTCCTTGTCCTTGGACCCTCCGTGCCCCCTATCCCTCCTTTTCTGCCCTCGCCTTTGTCTCTTGGATTGTCTCGTGCTTCTGACCCAGACCATTATCTGGATTACGTTTTTGGATTGCCTTCTGCTACTTTTCTGCCTGACTCGTGTTTTGACCATGGACTGCTAACAGACCTGCTCTGTCATCGCCCCTGGTGTTGTGCTGCTGTTCAAGTTCACGGTTGCTCCCGAACTGTGTTTTCTTCCTCTGCTACTGCAAACGTGGAAGGTTAAGAACTGTTTTGATATCTTGGATTGTGGGAGTTTGGAACTTTGACTCCTTTCATTCAGTACATGGACTAGAGACTGCCACAAGTGTACTCAGGCGTCCTCATGCCGTTGGGATAGGGTGTGGTTTTCTCTACATTTGGATTTTGGACTTCCGTTTCCTTGCTTTTTTGCCTGGAATCCGTAAGTTACTTTAAGAAGAACAGTCATACGGATAGCCCGTAAGGGGATTCTTGTAGCAGGTTGTGAGACTTTGAAAGGGAAGGGGGCTGATATTGGTTGTTAGGAATCAGCATAAGCAAGGACCACTTATACACGCAAAGTCTGACTGCAATTGACAACTGCATAGTCCTGTGTATTTTGGTTTATTATGAAAGAGTGGTTGCCCTGCAAATATGCATTGTGATTAACCTCTCACTTCGCTTGTAGGTTCACTGCGTGTCCTGTACTCTGCATCTCATATTACCTTGTCGACCACTGGTTCTGCGGCATCGCTTCTGCGGCATCTGTCTACTTTTGCAACACCTGCGTCTCATCTGGTATCCTTTCTTTCCTCTGATTTACTGCCCTGGTTGTCTGATTATAGGACCAGAGGGGTACATCTGGAGGAAAAACCCGTCCACTACACGGGCAACTCGCATCTGACAAGCTACAATTTTAACAAAACCCAAGAAGTATGACCTTCTTACCCCTGTTTTCAGCTTGCTACACTGACTTCCCATTAGACATTGGATCTGATATAAGCTTGGTATTTAACAGCCTCCAGTATCCAGATACTAATCCTTTTGCATTCAAAATTAAATTACATATGTTGTTTCATATTCAAAAATCGAATTTGGACACAAAACAAATCATCCCCAAGTACCAGAAGGAATAACAAGGGGGGGCACTCTTTTGCAGTTCAGGCCTCCAAACTCTGGATTGCTCTTACAGCATCTCTTAGAAAAGAGACAAATATCTTGATTTTTTTAAAAACATCTTAAGCAGGACTGTCTCTGGGGGCTTTAGTGGGCTGTCAACACCTTGGCTCCTTCCTGTAGTCATATCTGAAGCATGGTCCCCAGTGACCTCAGGCACTGTTGACTGTAGTTGCCCTGCCCTTTTGCAGGCCTAGGGATATCCATCTGCAGTCATCTGCAAGCCCATGAATCTGGGGACTACCGGCAGGCAGCCCAGCTGAAGCTCCAGCAATACCCCATACTCACCAAGCCTGAGGCTGCCTCCTTTCCTGTATTACAAGCCCTGCAGTGACTGATGGTGAAATCGAAAAAACTGCATACCTATTCTCACAAAGCCCTCCTGTGGAGTTAACTCTTTGGAAAACAAGAGAGCAGGCCAGCTGCATCTACAGGGTTAACTGTTTGGAAGGACAGGAAGCAAAACTGGAGGATTATGTGATTGGTCAGGTTCAATATAACATGGACTATGCTGGGGAGGGGTAAACAAATAATCTAAAACAAGAAAAGGAGGGAGCGATACAGATTGGCCGTGGTCGGTCAGAAAGGAGGTAAACCAGGCCAACAAAGGCCCAGATATTCCAAGCAGAGCCAACCGGGAGAGGAGGAGGGGTTGATCGACAGTGTCAAAATCCACTGACTGATCGAGCAAAATCAGGACCCCCCACTCCTCCACTGTCAACCAGCTGGGCAAGATCGTCCATGACCGAGACCAGGAAACTCTCCGTGCCACTACCCAGCCAGAAGCCAGACTGAAAGGGATCGAGCACTGCAGAGGGCTCTAAGAAAGAAGAAAGAAGAGGAGAAAGAAGAGGAGAAATCATAAAGAAAGGAAGTAATGAGATAGGGCGGAAATTAGACAACACAGAAACATCCAAGGAAGGTTTCTTAAGAAGAGGTACCACAGTGGTTTGTTCAAGCTCAAAAGGGATGAGGCCCTGGCTGCAAGAACAATTGTGCAGCCTGGGTCACCAAAGGAATAATCCTAGGCAAGAGATCCTGTAAAATGGATAGAGGAACTGGGTCAGATGGTGCTGCCGACTTGATACGAAAAATGCCAGCAAGAACAGTATCATCTGTGAACACTGGAAAGGTGTCCCAACCAGAAGTGACGGGTGGACAGAGGTCAGCAACCAGTACCCCAGAGTGTGTAGATTCAATGTTATCACGAATAGTGGTAATTTTCGAATGAAAAATAATTGCTAAAGATATGCAGTGAGACTGGGATGGCAAAGCTGTGGGAAGAAAGCGTGCGGTTGAAGAGAAAGATTTAACAGAAAAGATCTCCCTAGACTGATTAAGGGCAGCTTCAATACTGTTAGTGACGAACAACTGGTTAGCAATTTTTTCTTTTTTTTTATTGGTTTTTATTGAACATTTTCATGTAGTTTGCAAACAGGTTGAACTAGAACTTCCCTTACCCTCCCTCCCCCCCACCCCCCTTTGATTCAAACATATAGCAAATATCAGTCATCGGATTGGTTAAGTTCCTTTCCTTGGAAGTTCATACCAGAAGGATGTCGTCCTTTTCATTTATAGGCCTTGAGAAAGGGGGCCCACGCCATTTCCCTACTCCGGGCGATTTCTTTAATTGAAGAATGGTACTTCCTAGATAAAGAAGAATGGATAGCTTTGTCAATCAAACTATAAGACAAGCACCACTTGCGCTATGCTTGGCAAACCACAAGTTTGAGAACTCTAGCAACCTGAAGGGATGCAAGTTGATCAGTGACTTTCAACAAAGATGAAGACCAGGTAGAGAGATCAACAGAGCTGTGAGTAGGACAGCTATCCATGATAGCAGATGCAAAGAGAGAGAAGTCCACATTGCGCCAATTACTCCTGAAAATAGCCCGCTTGGCGGGAGGCAACAGATGTGTCACAAGAAGCACTGTAAAAGAGACCAGAGAGTGGTCTGTTCAGATAAGCGAGGTAACAGAGAGGACCACTAATCCTGGAATAGCTGAGAAGATAAGGTCCAGGATACCACCTAACTGATGGGTGGGTTCATCCATGTGTTGTTGTATCCCTAAATCCAAAAAGCTGTCTAAAAACTGCCTGAGAATAGGAGGTAGCAGCAGATGAACTCTAATGTTAAAATCACCTAGAATAATTAGGTTGGAGTATTTTAACTGTAAAAAAGCAACTAGTTCCAGGAAAGGATGCAGAAAAAGAGAGCATGACCCAGGAGGACGAAAGACTAAGAGGAGGTGGATCAACTGTGAGGAAGATACTGTCACATTTACCAATAATGATCCCATAGCCAGAGCATGGAGAAAAAGGCACCAAACTAACTTTTAGCACTGATCAAAAAATAATGGCCACCCCACCACCAGGGTGAACCACAGCTCTGTCCGGGTGCAGAATGTTAAAACCATCAGGTAGAAACTGCGGGATCATGGGAGCCAAGGAGTCTGTAAGCCACATTTCCATTATACAGAGTAATTCAAGCTCCACAGTAGAAAGTAAATCATGAATAGGATTGGAATGCGCTATGAGCGATCGTGAATTAACTAATTAAACCCTTAGTACCAGACTAACATCAACCGGAGCCAGTCTGGTACTGAGGAGGGGACAAACCAGACCAGCAGGAAATACCATATTCCTAGGTGCCAGATCCAGCAAAAGATTGCGCATATAGTGTCCCAGATAAGGTATTGGGACTGTCCCATCGGGTCTGTCTGGAACACGGGCAGGCCCAGGTGGCCCTACAGGCTTAACTTTGGCACCACTTTGGCAAGAATGAGGCGCGCCCGCTGTGTTACCTACACATTGCTTAAGTTGTAACCGTTGTTTATTACCACAGCCAGTCCGCTCCTCCCTCTGCAAGGCAGTGATGAAAGTCTGCCCGGTGGTTCGTGGAAGAATGAAATCAAAGAAAAACTGCAATCCACGAGCAAAGGTCTCGGTATGCAGCTGGAGCCCAGGCAGCCTCCGCTGCTAGCCAGCTACAAGGAGATATGGTTTGTAAAACACATAAAAATGTGGGAGGAAAAAAATAAAGATTAACAACTGCCCGATACGCATAGCGCAACGTGCATGTCAGAATGATGTGTCCAGTGAAGCATATTAGCCCGGAATAATACCGGAGCTTAGTTAAAAGGAAATTAAATAAGTGTACATGAACTAAAACAAAGAAACAAAGAAAAACACAGTGCTTTTATATATGTGTTCCTCATACCTGCATACTTCTCACAGAAGAACAAAAATGGTTAGGGTCCCTTTAGCCTTACCACATCCCTGGCAAATGTCATTCCCCCAACTTCCCATTTGCATGTACGGTAAGGCAAGTTGAGTTGGCCCAACCTAAACTTCATGTACAAGTACCTTGCATACGGTGGTGTCACCACTTCCAGATAATATTCGAACCCCAGGTGCTGTTTGCATTCTAGGTAGTTGCCTCCCGCACCATGCTCCTTAACCTATTAGCAGAGCCTGGTGGTATATCTAATCGATTTGGCCAATAGGATTCCAAATGAAGGCTAGCCAGGTACCCCTTGACATATACAAACCAGGTCAGGGAGTGACCGCCCTCTGATTCCAACAGGTGTGATATGGACTCACGTAACAGGCTTAAGTGGGGCATCAACACCTATTGCATTGAGCCCAAGTTCCAGATAGATTGGTATGCCAAGACACTGAAAGTGGTAAACCAAGCAGTACCTTAAGAAAGCATCTCTCTACCACATTCCGTTTTTCAACTGTGGCATGCCCCCAGATCTACTCTCCATATAATGCCACAGCCTTTGCCTTTGCTGCATATGTGGTCAGGGCAGGTGAGATAGCCCCTCTGTCCATGTTTTAGAAATAATCTCTAGATTGCACCACTATATTTGACCATTGCTGCACTTGACGTAACTAGTAGGGGAATCTAACCGCCCCTATCCTGCAATCTTATTCAAAGAAAATCAAAGCTACGTACCTGCTCCAGGAGCTTACCATTGATAAAAAGTTATATTTTAATAAATGTTTTAAATTTAGGCAGGAAAGCACATTTTTGGCTTTCCCAATGTTAACCTCCATCTGCAGGTCCGTGCACTTTTCAACAAAGGCTTCCACTGTAGTTTCTAGGCCTTTTTTGGAAGTTGATAAAAGGATGGTATTCCACCCATTTTGGGCTGATCAAGACTTTTTTTCCTAACATGACGTACAACTTCATCAATATATAAAACGAATAATAGTGGGGCGAGAACACAGCCTTGTCTCACCCCTCTTGTTAAGCCAACGGATTCAATTAGTACACCACCCAAGTGCCAGCGGACCCTTGCTGTGTTGTTACAGTACAGGTACATAATAATCTGGAGGAGGTTTACCGGCATACCTCTTTTGGACAAAATAGACCACAATTTATCCCATGGGACACAATTGAACGTGGTTCAGAGGTCCACGAACGCTGAGTACTGGTTCATGTTCTTCAGGACTGATCAAGCTTAGTCAAAATACCTGGTCTGTAGTGCTCAACTTAGGGCCCTTAGGGGGGATTCCTGCCTGAAGATGGTCAATCAGACCCTCCTCAATGACCCATGCCTGGAGATGTTCGTAAATAATTCCACTGATTATCTTGCCTACCCCATCCAGAAGAGATATGGGCCTGAAATTGGCTGGATTTTCCCTCCCTCCTTTTTTATATATTGGTATTATTGTGGCTTCCTGCCAAGATGCAGGACATGTTTTGACTCTTTGTTGACTCTAAGAACCGCATCAAACAGGTGCCACTGGGCGGTAGCGGGAGGATGGCTCAGCGGCAGCGTGCGCGTCTTGGAAGCAAGACGACATGAAGCAACAACAGGTTCGATCCCCGGGTCTGCGCTTAGAAACCTCTGGGTGTTTAAGCGCGTTATAAATACGTAACTAAGACAAAAAAAAAATACACAATTACGCAACTAAGAAAAACAAACAATTCCTGTAACAGCGCCTCGATGCCTGCGGGCTGTGTGAGCGCTTTATAAATGTAAAAAAAAATAAAAAAAAAAAATGGCCCGAATATCTGGTATTATTATTCCTAGATAGAAGCAAAGGCTTGTGCAGTAAGCACGGTAAAGGTGGCATTGCATATGTTAGGCACAAATTCACGAGGCCACAGAACTCTCCAGTCATGAGGACAGTTTACACCCCCACCCGCCACATTGTTTGTTCATTTTTCTTGAAAGTGTTGTGAAGATGTGTCTTTCACCCAAAAGGAATGTGCCTTACAAGGCCGCGATTAGAGGCTAGCGCCTGGTGGACATGTTATCTTATTTGGCTAAAGCACAACCCGGCCCATTCCCGAGTGACAAAGAGTTATGGCCCATATAACTGACTAAACCCTAAGATGCCTGAATTCCATGACACCAGGTGCCCTTTGACCATCAACCCCAAAGTAACAAGCCCTGAAATGTTCAAAAGGATAGCTATGATTTATCATTGCAGCGACAATCGTTTGATTTGAATTGGGAAGGTGCTGGGATGGATAAATTATAGTCCAAACAAGGGTGGAGACCTGGGATTTGGATGGCGTGGAGGGAGTGCGTGAAATGCGTGGGTGAAGGTTGCCCTGGAACCTCCTCTGCATCTTTTTTGAAGCCTGCCAAGTGCACAGTATGAGTGATAAATAAGCTGAATAGTAGTAGTGTAGTTAGGTTTTATTCTGACCTTCGACGTGAGAAGAAGATGAGCATAGAAGTGCCCTTGTGATGGAAGACAGACGGACTGGGGTGGGGCCAATAAACTGCCTTTCCATATGGATAAAGGCAGCACCTGTATAGGGTCCATCAAATCAGCTGTGCGGTGCGTATTACATTTATTGTGTCATTATGACAATGTTTTGCCTTAGATGTTTCTGCTTGTACCTTTTTTGGCAGACCGTTCTATGGAGTGTTCAGGGGCTTGCTTTCAGTGTTCACCCTACAAACAACAAGCACAGAAGAGGGACTAGCAAGCATGATTCACCCCAACATACAGAATTTTGATGTGAAAGGCAATTACATTGCAAATCTCCCAAACAACAATAATCATGTCAGTAGTGCCTGTGCAGCAATGACTCTGAGGTGCTTACACAGAAGGATGTAATTGGCCCACATCTGTTGGAACACATGTGTGGCCACTGGAACCTCAAGGTGGAAACCCACAATGACACATTGAGACTTTAATTGATGAGCCAACTGGGAGTCCACTCTAGGTTATTTGACAATTGTAAGCACTTTCCAGGCTTCAGTGGTGAGGTGAAGGTGCCGGGCCTGAGGGATCTGTGGATTATTGCAACCTAAGGGATGCCTGCTGCAAGTAGACAGAGCATGAGCATGGATGCAGAGAGGATGGCCACCATGGACAATGTTCATGTCACTATGAGTCAATCAGTTGTGTAGTTGATGACACATATGGTCCCAGAAACCCACTAAATTATGATACATCCCATGGCTTCTGACTACTACTACTACTCCCACTGTAAGTATGTGTGTATTGTGGACACACTCCATGCAATGAGTCCTTGCTCCAAGAGGAACATGCCTTTTTTGTCTCTTTGCCTATGATGCCAATGCATCATTAGCACAGTCGACTGCACATCAGTTCAATGTGTGTAGCACACACTTACCTGTAGTGTCCAGTAATGATCATACCTTCTCCACTGATGCTTTTGTTTTATAGGATGTGGTCTGCAGTGTACAAGGCTGTATAAGTGCAAGGCTACAGGGTGTGCTGGCACACAGGTGCATGGTGGTAAAAGCTGGCAATAACACGATTGAACTTTCTTTAGAACAGCAACTTGACCTCATGAAACATTCATAAACATTGCCCCATGAGAAGAGGATGATGTTGAGGACTACCCTGACATCCAACACTGAAGTGACTGAAAGATCTCAATGCCTGTTTGCTGACTTCCCATGGATGTGTATGACAGGGCTTGCATGAGCTATGTGAAAGTCAAATGTTACATTCACCAACAACTGCAGTGTCATTGGACACCCATGAGAGCTGGTGTTTAAGGGTGTTCATGAGGAGGAAGGGGATGCAACTGATGTGTGTTGACTATATTGTGTATTGTTACTCGTTCAGAAGGTTGATAATGAACTGGGCACTACCCTTCAGACAAATGTTGCATTTTTTCCATGAACATAGAAGAACATGTGGAAGAATGCATGGGGGAAATGAGAGAAATTCTGCTGAGCAAGTCTGTGAATCCTCTGAATGAACATTGACTGACAGTGCAGGGGCTGACATGAAGTCCAAGTTGACTGTGTGTGTGTTGTTGAAAGCAAAAAGCCAACAAAGGCTACTAATATCAAGCCTGTTGTAAAGAGATACATGAAGGTGCTTGAACAATAGTGAATTAGGGAGATGCCACTCACCATTTTCCCTAGTCAGACAGGACATAGTAAGCAGTAGTCATTGTGAATGACGTTCTCTGGCCTGTGGATTTGGGTGGGTTTGGGTGGGTGACTTACAGGTGTCAGTCAGGAAGAAGTAAAAAACGTGTGTGGGGTCAGCTTGAAAACATGATACATATAGTGGTTTATAGTCATAATGTAGAAAACAAAATGTCGACTTGCAAAAATGTAGAAAAAAAAATGTAGAAAACAATAATGTCGAAAACCTATACATATAATGAAAAGAGTCAATTTTTAGAAAAAAAAATGTCGAAAAAATATGTCAATTAGCACTATCAATAAATACATAAACAAGAAGAGTATCATTTACTAGGGGGGTCCCCCCACCCCCCTCACCCAACACCCCCCGGCCACCCCACCACCCTCTCACCCCTCATACTCAACACATTTTAATTATATATATATTTATTTATCTTTTTCGAAAAATTCGAAAAAATGTAGAAAAAATTCGACATTATTGGTTTTGGACATTATTGTTTTCTAAAAAAAAAATTCGACATTTTGACTTTCGACATTATTGCTTTCTACATTATGATTGACCACCACATATAGTGTAGTTGAAAGGATATAGGGGAGCAACACTCATCATGTAGTGGAGCTGTTTTAGTGCATGTCTACCTTATGGGGACCTGAGTGAGGTAACTGTGATGCCATGTCCAGATGGTGTCCATGAGCAGCAACCTCAACATTGAGTTGAATAGTCTGGCCTGTGGGGAACGAGACAGGGGTTTAAATTACTAGAAGGAGCATAAATGATGTGTGAGGAGCAGGGCATCTGGATGTGTCAACTCATGTTTCAAAATGGTCCACACAAGAACTTTGCTGAAGCATTTCAGTGCAACCCTTAGGATGGCGGGAAACCATTCCACCATCCTTTTTCTATGGCATATGATCAGCATGATATGGTATGAACCAGCTCAAATTGAGTATACTTGTTTACTTTGAGAAATATTATACAATTTGTATTTTTATGTTTTAAACTTTGATGAATATGTATATGAATAATTGTATACTCTATGTTAAGGGATTGTCTTTTTATTGTGATATGTATTTTGCTTTTATGGCGACAAGGCGGAATACAGCATTGTTGATGATGATGATGATGATGATGATGTTTGAGGAGCACAGCATATGGATGAGTCAACTCATGGTGCAAAGTGGTCAACGCAGAAACTATACTGAAGCATTTCAGTGCAACCCTTAGGATGGCGGTAAGAGAGACGGACAGTTACCTACAAGTGCAAAGTGTGTCCTAAGTGTGTAGTCTGACCTTTGGACTGCCTGCAGCATTTCCAGAGTGGATTTGTGCTCAGAACTCTGATAGTTTCCCTGGTGGTCAAGTGAGGCTTGGCGTGTTACTCACATGCCTTCATTGAAAGATGTAAAAACTCTGATGCAGAGCATAGTGGACACATAAAAATGGTGTCCTAAGTGTGCAGTCTGCAGTGAGGACTGTCTGCAGCGTTACCGGACTGGATCTGTGCCCGAAACTCTGCTAGTTTTCCTTGTGGTCCAGTGAGGCTTGTGCTTCTTACCTGCCCTCAGTGGAGGGTATATAAACTATGACGTGGCGCATAGCACACATATTGCAAATGTGCCCTAATTGGGCAGTCTGCAGTCTGCAGAGCTGCGGAGGAGCTACATTGAATGCTGAGCCAGGAACTGTCAAAGTGGTGAGTTGTGAACAAAACACACAGCCAAACTTGGATAATTACAATGTTTGACTGTAGCCATGCCAGGGAAAGCAAATGGTAATGCCAAAGATACAGCCTATGGCCCGCACTACAAAGGAGTAGAGGAACAAAAATACTACCCCTGTTCAGAGCGTGGTAATTATGGAAGTGAGCAGCATCAGAAAACTACTGTGATTGGTAAAATTACCTATTTTTTTGGAAAGGGCAACATCACCAAAACCACTGGGCAAACTGGGGAATAGGGGGAACATGAGTGAGGTACAAAGTACCAAGTCAATCATAGTAATAGTTCCTTGTTAAACCTCTGTTATTCACTGCAATCAGAGATATTGCAGGTAGAATGAACAACAAAAACTACCTTACAGGAAGCAATGGAAGAACCCATGGAGTGTCTGAGGCAATACTTGAACCAAAGCTTCATAGAGACTCTGGACATTTTTGCAGATAGAAGTAGCATGATGTGTGATGGGTCCACTGCAGAGAGCTTGATATTGACACCCTCCTCGCTTGACTCATTGCAGTTTGTGGTCAAAATACTTTTGAAACTTTGTATCAAGATTCATGCAGATCTATGTGCACATGGATTGGTAATGCAACAAATTCAAACTTGAATAAGCAGGGGAGGACATAAAAAAGACCATTGGGAATCTATGCAGATAGTTCATCTGTGTAAAGAATATCCATAGCCGTACAAGGTAAAAAGAAGAAGGAAGTACACAACCCAAAAGCATCTAGTGAATATAAGGACAACACTGGATGGTACACGTTTTGGAAAGAAAAGAGGCGGCAAATAAAACTAAAAATCCAGAACTCCACTCTCCATCTAAAGATAATAAAGGGAAAATGAATGCTGTGACCGAAGATAATGTATCTCCCCTTAATCATAAATCGAAGAAAGCATGGAAAGAAGCAAATTGGCGAAATAAATGGCTCTGCAAAAAGGAAAATACCTTACCAAGATGGGTTAGGAGGAAATTTGAGGATAATGGAAATCGATAGGACTCATCTGAGAAATGTGATGAACATAAAGGGATAGTAACCATTGAACTTACTAGATGCGATTTGGAAACACCTGGAATAAGATGTGAAGTAATGGATAGATGTTCAACACCGGACATGTGAGAAATATTCCTAAGCAGAAAGGGCAGAAACAAAATGAATATGATAGTGAACTTGATCAGGACAACCAGGCTGCCCCTATTATTACTATGTTGGAAGGTCGGTCCTTAGTGGGGGTTGATCGGGACATACAGAACACACACACTAAGCTGGCCCAGGGTGTGAAGGACCAGAACAGGCTATTGTGATGCTGGAAATGCATTGGAGGGACAGGGCCTCCTTGTCCTTGTCCTGTACTCCCATATACTGTGTGTTCTGTGTTGTCTTCTGCACAGAAGTCCAGATGGGACTCCTGGCAGTGAAGCTCTTCCTCTTTTTTGTTGTGGTGAACAGAGACATGTGGGATACTCTTATGGCACCCATGGGTGGGGGTACAGCACTGTGCCCCTAGTGTATGTTTTGGGCACCTGTGTGTGGCCCACAGAGCAGGGTATGGGCTGACGGGAGCTCCATGCTGAAATTGACCAGTGCTCCATTTTGGGATACCCAGGCCCTGCCATAAGAATCAGTGGGTTCCTAATAGAAGGCAAGATGGCCCCTCTGGCCTCTTGGTTTCTATTGCCTGTCACCTTGCTTTCCCAAAGTCCTTGGAAGTCCTGACTCTGTCCCATCCCATGACTGGCTGTTGGGTGGAAGAACCATAAATGGTATTGTGGGGAAGTCCAGGCCAGGCTGGGTGGAGCCTTCCCAGTGACTGTATGTTGTGGCTACACCATTGGGGAGGGATGTAGGTGAATAGAGTGTATGAGCAATATTAATTCTATGTTATGTGGGTCTGGTTTCTCTGTGTGTGACACAATGCCTGAGACAGACCTGCCTGAAAATGACATGAATGCAGTGTGGTGTGCTGTAAGGTGTCTTGGTGGAAGTGAATAGCCTGAATGCCTGTGAGCCTGATTGGCTGCCTTTCTGCATGAATGCCCTTCTGTCTGACTGATTAACTGAGATTGGCTTAGCAGAGTGAATGAGGGACAGAAGTGTATAACTGGGGACCTCTTCCCAATTTCTTCAGAAGCCGAAGTTGAAACTTGAAGCTGTTTATCCTTTAAGCCCATCTGGAAGAAGAAGAATTGCTGCTGCTTTCCTGCGACCAAATCTAAAAGCTGAAGAGTCTGTCAAGGACTGATCCGAGAGAGGACCTGGCTAGGAGACCTCTCCCAGAGCTACGAGGGAACATCATGCAGAAGCCGATCTTCATTGAGGTATCCTGGAAGCCAGTCCTGAAAGGCTGTCGACCGGAGAAGTGGTTCACTGAGAATCTTGAACTAAAGCACCAGGACATTGAGGCCATTGCTGTGGACCAGCTTTCGGAGGATTTCTGTAACCACTGGAAGTCCGTGGAGTCGTGTTTCTCAGAAGCGAGGACAACTTGACGCCTTGCTGCTCGATGACCGGAGCTGCAATGCTCCACCTTGCCTAAGAACATTTGAATGAAGGGCTTCCTTGCATCCCTGTTGAATGCTGTGTCTCACCGGAGAAAGTTGAGGTTGTCGACTACTGAGGAAAGACTGCCGGTCAGATTCCCACCTCCCGAAGCCAACAAAGATGCTGACCGAATGAAAATCGGAAGTCCAGCACATGGTCGGGTCCAAATCGCTGAAGCTTGCCCAAAGCCCGCTGCTGGGCCTGCATGGCCATCTTCACAGGACTTCCATGATCGATCGTCGAAGAGCACAGTGAAGATCGAAACTGCAGTTTAGACACAAGCAATCACCTTTCTTTGAGGAATCAAGATGCCCTGTGGCTCCTGCTTTAAAGGAAGTCCACTCTTGAGGGATCCATTGATGAACCGTTAAAGCAACTGTTCTAACTCAGGTACATTTGGGTAGTTGAACATTTTAAAAGGAAACAATACTCTTTAAACATTAATGGACTGGGTTTGTTAATACTCTTTATTACAGGTTGCCCAGGTGGGGGGATCATCACTCAGAACTGTGTCTTAGTAGCAAAAGAACCATCCTGCCATTGTTTAAACCAACTTGTCTTCCTTCCTTTGATCAATGTTGTTACAGCTTGCTGCATATTTTGTATGCCATTATAATTGTGAGCAGTTGATGCATTTTAAAGGAGTCAGTGTCTATGTGTGGTACCACATAGAAATTGTATATATTTGCCAGATTAGAGTTGCCCGAGTACAAAGTGTGTTATTAATTGATGTATATATCTTGAACCTTATTTTTATAAAAATAACTGTGCTAGCAGATAACAAAGTGTGTGGACATTCCTTTGCGGACAGCACTGTACTTAAGAACCAGCCCGCATCACATCCTGATAGCTTAAGCCTTGGTTGCTCGTCCAAGCTACCATATAGAGAACCTTGGCTGGGGTGCTCTGTGCCCATACACTGCCATATAGAGAGCAGGAGTATAGATACCCCTCCAGTCTTTACAGTTATGATATGACATTTATAATACTCCTGCACACAAGTGTTTCAAGGAGCGACAAGACAAGGAGGGGGAAACAAAGGGAGGACAAAACAACAATTTTACTAGGCCTTGTGTCATTCAGATTATGCAAGTGCATGGAAGAAGGAGGGGAGAAGTGCCAGGGGGAGGGGAACGGAGAAGTACAGATAACTCAATAAGTGCAGCAAGAGGGTGGTTCATAGGTTCAGAGAGAAGGCCCTGTAGGGTTGCAGATACCTACCCTTAAGTGGTGGGGGAGTCCGGAGGCAGAGCAAGGGCAACTGGACATGCAGGGGCTTGGGGCCAAGTTTAAAGGGTAGCCATGTGATCAGTGCACAGAGCAGCCAAGGACATCAGCAGGGGAGAGGAAGAGAGAAAGAGGAAGCGAAAAGGAAGGTCTTGAGTTGCATCTGGAACTGGAGGTGTTTCTGCTAAAGTTTAAGAGAGGCAGGGGGGGCTGTTCCAGAGGGGGGCCCCAGCCGAGGAGAAAGATCTGCCTCCCACACTTTGCTTGGAGAAGCTTCTTGCCATCATAGGGCCTCATTCTGAGGCTGCCGGTAAGGGGTTAACGGCACCGGTAAGGGTGTGGGTGCCGTTAACCCCTTACCGCCGCATTACGAGGTTCTTTAGTGGGTCCCACTAAGGGAGGCTGGTTTTACCAGGCACCCTTAGTGTGAGCTGCTAAAGGACCAGGGAGCGAATAATGGGCTAATTATTAATGGGCCCGTTGTTAGCTCCCTCCCAATTTCCATTGAGCCCTAAGGGGGCTCGATATGGGAATGCGGATGGGTTCCTGAATGGGGAAATACCGGGTCATCCAAGGTTGGAATGGCCTGGTATTTCTCCATTCAGGGAACCCGGACCCAGTATGTGGTATGGGGGTAGCCATAGCACTAATAGCACCATGGCTACCTCCATACTCGTAATGACTCGCATAGAGTTGGAGGTGGTTGAGCAGAGAGATCAAGAAGGAAGATGTTTAGGAAGAGAAATGTGAAGGTAGTGCAGACCCAGGCCCCAAAGAGCATTGTGGATGATGGAAAGGGTCTTGAACTTGATGCTTGCAGCCACAGGAAGCCAGTGAAGCAATTTCATAGCTGGAGAGATACGATCCTGGGCTTGAGGCCAAGGACAATATGCAGACATGTTCTAGATAAGTTGTAAAGGTCAAAGAATAGAGACCAGCAGATTTAGAAAGAGGCTGTTGCAGTAGTCCATCCTAGAGAGGACGAGGGCTTTCGAGAAAGTGAGCTTCTGTGGGAAAGTGAGAAAAGGAAGAATACCACTGAGGAGCTGCAGTTGATGGTTTGGCTTTTTAAACACATTGTAGATGTGAAGAGAGAGGGAGAGGGTGGAGTCGAAGATGACCCCAAGGTTTTAAGCCACACGGGAAGGAGCAGGAAGAGGGCCCAGAGTGGGCAGCCAGAGAGAGAGAGAGAGAGAAAGGAAAGTATGGAGCAGGTGTCCCAATGAAGGGGATCACAGTCTTATTGGCATTAAGACAAAGATTAATGGGAGCACGCCATTCCTGAATTGTGGTAAGGCAGTTTTGTATGTGAGAAGGAGCTGAGGTGGCTTAGGGGAGCCTGAAAGAGAGCTAGGTGTCATCTGCATAACACTGAAAATGTGAGCAAAAAGTAGTGATGCGGTGGGCAAGAAGTGCCAGTTAGTGGTTGAAAAGCCTGGGAGAAAGGTTAGACTCCTGGGGAGCACTACAAGTAGAGAGAGAGATAGAAGAGTGGAAATACCCCAGTTGGACCTGGGAGGGTCGGTCAGTGAGAAAGGCGGTCAACCAGGCAAGGGCCTGATCAGAGATGTCATGGAGGAAATTGAGCAGGATGGCACGGTTGACCATGTCAAAATCAGATGATAGATTGAGGAGAATGAGGACAGGAGGACAATTAGAGTTAAGATTAGAGAGCATGTCATCATGGGTGTTTAGAAGAGCAGTTTCCATGCTTCTGGCTGCTCTGAAGCCAGACTGGTGGTCGTGGAGACAGCCAACAGGTGCGATATGCAGATTAGGCTGGGAGATGGCCAGCTTTTCCAGGGGTTTGCCCAGGAAAGGAGTGATGGAGATCGGGTTATAGTTAGCTGGAGAGGAAGGTTCGGCAGAGCGCTTCTTTAGAAGGGGGTGCACAGGGGAGTGCTTAAGGGGACAGTGGAAGGTTACAGTGGCAAATGCATGATTACAGAAATTGGCCAAGGCTGGAGCAAAGGTGTCAATGTGGTCCTATATGGTGCTGGATGAGCAGGAGAGAACATGCTTTGATGAGACTGTCATAGATCAAACATGTCTAGAAACATTGTCAATGATGAACATGGGAAATGAGGAGAAAGGAGGAGCATAAATGTCCGCAGATGGACCAGGAGTGGTAGAGGGGGAGGAACGGGAAGAGTGAATGGACAGGATGTCCTGAGTTTTAGTGGTGACATGAGAAGCCAATGCCATGCAGAGGACCTGGGAAGAAGCAGGAGAGGTGGAGATTGCAACAGGATTGGCCAGCTCCTGGCAGATTTTGATAGGTTGGCTGAGTTGTTTGATGCCATAGAGACGTGGGTTTGGATGTAGGCTTCCTACTTAGAGACGACAGAGAGTCTCTACTGCCTTTGGAGCAGGCAGCAGGCCAGTTTGTCTGAGGGTGTGCCTGATGCCCTCCACTTCCTCTCAGTCACCCCATACTTGCGTTTAAGTGTGGCGAAGTCGGAATCGTACCAAGAGTTGCACTTGGATGTGGCTTCAAATAGATCCTTATGACAGGGACAAGGACATCCAGAGTGTTAGAGATAGAGTGATGAAGGTTATATCATATCATATCACCACCTCTCTCTCTCCACTTGTGGTATCCCCCAGGGCTCTATACTCTCACCCTGGCTCTTCAATGTCTATCTGGCCCCTTTGTCCCATCTGGTCTCAACCTTCTCTTCTAACCTTCAATGTTATGCTTTCTTTCAGGGTTCCCTCAGCCTCCTCTCCTACATAAATCATTCCTGATTGTCTATCTGTGATTCAGGATTGGTGCACCTCTAACGATCTTTGCCTTAATGCCACTAAAATGGAGATCCTTCACATTGGGACCCCTGCTTCTGCTTCCCCTCTCTCACTCTGGCCACCCTGATTCGGTCCATTACCCTCGCCTTCCTGTGAGGCAAGAAACCTTGGCATCATCATGGACTCCACCCTCTCCTTCTCTCATCACATCACGGACATTCCCACAAAGTCTCACTTCAAGCTACACCTCCTCAGAGGTATTCTACCTGTTCTCAATTTCCCCCAGAAGTTCACTGTCTCCAGAGCCCTGGTTCTCTCCAGGCTGGACTACTTGACCTCATACCCAGGGACCATATCTCTCCGGCCCTGAAACTCTCCACTGGCTACCAGTGGATACAAGGATCAAGATCAAGACCCTCTGCTTTGTTCACAAGCCTTTCTGGGCTTGGCCTGTACTACATCCAACTCTCTCTTCTAAAAAACCTTCCCTCTAGAGCCCTTCTTCCGCTACCTCCAACTCTCTGAGGGTCAGACGCTTCTCCAGGCAGAGAGTGGGGGGTAGATATTTCTCATATGCAGGTACCTCCCTCTGTAACGGCCTCCCTGCCCATCTCAGACTTGAGACGGACCACCTGAAGTTCCAGAAGCAGCTCAAACCCTCCTATTCTCCTCTGCCTTCTCTTTCTTGCTCCCTTGCTAACATTGTTTGGTTCCCTCAGAGTCTCAAAGGGCACAAGGCTTCTCCACGACCCGTCTTGCTTGCCTTGCCTACCCTGCACTAGGGGCTGTAACTGTAATGTCTACAGCCCCCTGCACTTACCTAGAGCTGCGCTGAACTGGCTGCACTTACTCAGTGTCATGCTGCTTTAATCGCACTCTCCTCTTCTTCCTCTCCCTTGCACTGCCCCATCTCCTTCCCCTTGCACTTCTATTGTTGCACTTGCATGGACCAAATGACATAAGGCCTAGTAGGATCATTTGTCCTGTCCTCCCTATTTCTTCCCTCCCTTGTCTTGTGGCACCTAGAAACACTTGTGTACAGGCGCCCTAAAAATGCCATATCATATCATATAAAAGAGGGCTGTGCCAGTGTGTGAGTGAGCCAAAGGGGCAGGAGGAGGAGAGAAAGTAGCAGCAAAGGCCTCAACTGACACACGCTTCATGGGTCGGATGACCGAGAAGGTAGGTGGCTGTGCTGGAGCCGGCTTGACCTGATGGGGAGAGAGAGAGGTGGAAGAAAAGGAGAAAGTAGTCACTCCAAGAGAGAGGAGTGGTAAGAGGGTTAGAGAGGGAGCGGTCTGAGAAGATCAGAACATCCAGGGTGTGCCCTGCAGAGTGAGTCGGGGCAGAGGGAAGAATAGAGAGAGAGTTGCAGCAGTTGCGAAAGAGTCCCGAAGAAGGGCTACTAGCATCCAGGTGGATGTTCAGGTCTCATAGGCGGAGAAGTTGAGAGGTAGGGGCAAGGAAGCAGGAGGAGAGGTCAGCCCACTCAGGGAGGATGAAGGTGACCTTGCCAAGTGACCTGTAGATAGTGGCCACAGGGAGAGTGAGGCCAGGAGAGATAGAGAGCCTGCAGACCAGTCATTCAAAGAAGTAGACCTGTATTGGAAGGCCAGAAGCAAGGATCCTCTCCAGGAAAATCAAGGCTACACCCCTGCCGGGCCGGTTGATTCTGGGTTCGGAGAGGATCTTGCAGCCATCGGGAGAGTGTCAAAACTTGTGACAGAGCTGCCGTGAACCACGTCTCGGTGAGACTGAGTAGATCCAAATATAGCTTTTCCCAGAGATGGCAGATGTCAGACCAATATGAGATAGCTGAGCAAAGGTTGAGAGTAGAGATGTGGAGCAGGTTACCACATTTTAAGTTCTTCCGTGGAGGACTACAGGCCAGAGGTGCGTCCTGTGGAAGTGTTGGAGGTGCCCGAGAATGGGCAGAGTAGAGAGGAAGAGAAGGCAGGGTAGTCAGAGAGGAAGAAGCGTGTGCCAGAGAGGTGGCGGAGGAAGGAGGCAACAGGGTGGCCGTGAAGCAGCAGAGGGTGCCAGAGAGGTGGCAGAGGAAGAAGGCAGCAAAGGACCAAGAAGGGGTAAGCAGGGATAGCAGGAGAGGAAAGGAAGTTGAAAAAGCACTAGCCAATAATTGTAACTGGCTTGCTGGGTTCTTGATGGTGAGGGCTGCCAATAGGCCATGAAGTTTTAAGATCTAGTGGTAGAATGCGAGGAAGAATGGCTACTATGGCTGTAAAGAAGCTCCATTGTATTATTTAAAGGACTTGGATATCTTTTTGATCCAGGAAAGATGGTTAATAACTTACTACCAGCTTGATGGATACAGTTTATTTCCAAAAAATGCAGGAAAATGGCCATTGGAACGTCCATATGGTGGCCTCATGATAAGTATAAAAAACATTTTAGAAGCCACCCAAGTTCATTTCCCTATCCATGAGAAAAATATTCTGGCAGTAGTGGTGACATGTTTGAAGTAAATATCTATGATCCTCCGGAGTGCCAACACACAAGAGAATGTTCAGGGATCATTGATGGAAGTTGTATCTGATTGGCAAGGTTTTAATAATGTGAACTTGATCCTTGTCAGTGGAGACTTCAACAAATGATGTATTAGCGAAGAGCAAGTAGAAGAAACTGTATGGGTTAGAGCTCCAAGTAGAATGCTGGAATCTGAAGGAAACAGTCAATGTCTGATATGGATTAGATGTATGAATGAGTGTGAAATGAATACGTTGAATGGAAGGACGGTGGGGAATATCCCAATTAAATTTACATGGACGTGAGTTATTTGAAACGCCACTTTAGACTACTTTTTCTGCAATTATGCGATAATCCCTTTGGTAGATTGCCTGAGGGTGTGTGCTAATAAATACAGTGACCACTCAATGATGAAGCTAGGATTGGTGATAGGCAGCACTGGAATTGAGCCCATATTGGCTGGGGATGTGAATACAAGGGGAAATAGGGTTATCTGGACGATGGGAAACCTAGCAGAAATGAGTGAGATAGTAATAGCACAAGATGAGCAAAATGTGTTGTAACTAGAGTGCATGGCGGCTGGTGAGATGGCGATTTGGTTTAAATCTCTCATATCTGAAATTTTATTGCAGATTGGGGTATATCAATTAAAACAAGGGAACGCATACCAAAGCAGAATTGACAAGGAGATACGCGGTGCACAATCAGACACTTAGGAGAAGCATTTGCACATTGGAGGAGTCAATTATGACCCAATCCTAAGTTAGAGAAAGTAAAGAGGTTAGAGAAAGAGTATACATGGTGGGTCAGAAGATGGAGGTACTTTGTACAAAATGCCCAATGGCAGTATATGGCAGAAGTATTAAATAGTGGGAACTCAAGCAGCATATGGAAATATAGTAAGAGCTTGCATGGTGAAAAGGCAGAACTATTAACTAACCCAATAAACAGCAAGCTCTGGTGGGATTATATAAAGTCGACTGAGATGAGCCCAGTATGTGGGACCACACGGCAGTGGCAGGGTGTTGATAGGCCTATAGAGTTCATTTCTGACCAAGAATCTATATCGGCTGCAATAGGTCGGTTGAAAAAATCAAAGGCCCCAGGACCCCGATAGTGGTGCTGAAAAAGGATGCAGATTTATGGGCTACTATATTAAACCTATTATTTAGGAAAGTCTGTAAAGAAGGTATACTCCTGGGGTCTTGGAAGCAAATGGTATTGGTACCTGTATATAAAAATCCCTCTTGAGTATATCCAAGAAATTATCGATTACTTTCTTTGCTCGATGTACTAGGAAACTAGATTGCGGGAAGCTATTAAAGGAATTGGAAGTGTGGGCCAACACAGCAAACATTCTCAGCACATATCAGACCGGATTTAGGTCAGGGGTGGCAACCACACATAACATATCAGTCCTTAATCTGCTGATCAGAGCAGCCTGTAATAAGAACAACCCCTTGTTTTACGGGGTGTTTCTTGATTTCAAGGTTGCTTTCTATTCTGTTGAAAGGGAGTTGCTGTGGCAAAAGCTGGCAACTGGGACATACCAGAAGTATTGTTAAATTTAATAGTTCAACTCCACCAGGTTTACTACTGTTTGTGTAAGCTTGCATAACAGCTGGCACCCCTGTTATTCAATCTTTATTTTGCTTATCTGCCATTGGGACTAGCCAATGGAAGGAATGGCTCCAGTCACGTCGTATGGCTATCATACGCTGACAAAATTACTTTGATAGACCACACTGATTTGGGTTTGCAACGTTTGATGAGTGAGCTAGGGCTCTATGCTCAAGAAAATTGTCTTACACTTAACTTGGAAAAGACCCAGTATATGAACTTTGGATGGAAAAAGTGTGCAACTCGAACAATGTGCACTACTTCAGACCCGATTAGTCAGGTTGTGAATTATTGCTACTCGGGGGTCCCTATTAACACCTCTAGATCGCAAGAGGGGATAATAGCTTATAAGAGGATGAAAGCGTTGGCGATAGTAAACATGATGAGAAAGATGGTTTATAGTCAAAATCTCGAAAATTAAAATCTCGAAAAAAAAAGCAGAGACTGCTGCATACAGTATGAAGAGGATCCTGATGATATATAAACAGTGCCATTGCCATATGGTTCTCTATGGTTTAGAGGTCACAGTCTCAGATGATGAACAATCGACCTGGTTCAACATACTACAGGACAAGTACTGGAACAGACTACTGGGTTTGACCACTTGCTATATTTGAAAATGATAAAAGAGCTCACATGCCCACTACGCGGGCATTTTGGAATGGTGGTGAATAATGCAACTAGCTTGTTGGGAAGGCACTATGAAGCATCACTTGGAAATGTATTTGAGAATATTGGTTGGGAACCTGATTGCTCTGAAGACCGTGTAATATTAAAATATAGCTTTGTAAAAAAAGTTCAAGGCATAAGCCTCATGTATGAATTATGAACATGTAAGGTCCTTGAAATCCTACTTCAAGTATGAACGGTTAATACAAGTTCCTTATAGACCTCAACGATATTTGGAGCTATGCCTTTCGAGTGAACTAAGGTGGTTTGTGTTATTGTTAAGCTTTGGTAAACTCCCCACATTGTCTGCACTGGGCCTGTGTATGGGCCTTACAGTGGGAAAAGAAGTCTTAGAAACAAATAGGCATGTATTGACTTCCTGAAATGATTGTAGGGATATTTATATTAATTACTTTGGTAGACTGGTTCATGACCCCGAACATATAACATCAAAGTATATGCAAGGCAATTGACGGTATTATGAAGCATTTAGATGTATAAATGGAGATGGTGCACTGTATTGAAGTACAGGCGCTTTATGTAATATGGATGACAATGGAATGTTTTATTGTGTTTGTATTGGGCGGGGCAAGATTTACATGTAGTTTTAGAACTGTGATAGTAATGTAGATGTATTTGTGTATTTATATAATAACTTCGCTGATTACATATTGTGAAACATTCAATGAAATGAAACACAAATTAAAATAAATAGAAATAAATAAACATGTAAAAAAGAAAGCAAAGAGCATTGTGGCACAGCTGGGTGTGTCACAGTTCACATCACCCACAACCACTTCCACCAGAAGTCCTCTGTGCAATGACACTTGTCTACCATATTGACAAGCACATCACTTTCAAGGTGCATAAAGCAACACTTCAGAAAAATAAAAAAGAAAAAAAACCTAGCAATTCACAACCATACTGAAACACAATCCCTTCATCCCAGCAAAATAAATCACACCTTGAATCAAAACCCTGGTCCGCTCTCAGACGCATGCCATTCATACCCACATTAAAGCACTTACGGACACCTCCCTTACGCACCAGAAAGGACTCCTAAATTTTGGACCATCTATATATATATAAAGCAGAAAATCTGTTAGTTTGTTCGATATACAATACCACACTGTTCCACCAATATGCACCAAATGTTGTATAGTTACCCGTTAGGACCCTGCAGACATTACAGGCTACATGACATTTGGACAAACCACCCTTTCCCCAGATTTCAGACCCTTCACACATTAGACGGTTGCCTGAAATTGGCAAAACATTATTGTGGTCATAGAAAGACCGGACAAAGCTCATTTTAAGCACCTTGACGCGAGGAACAAAACTCAAAGGCCTGGAAAACCACGTTGCAAGGCCTTGGGATGCACCGTTTTCAAGAGATTTGAACCACAAGGCACTGCACCGCGCCAGGATGAGGCGAAACGTAGGGAGAGTGCACAGAAGATTCCAGTATGTTACAGCACACCAACTCTTGCCTCCCCTCCACGTCTGGTATGGGGATTGCCAGCCCCATGTGCCCATTATCAATGCAGCTTACTTCTGAGTGAAAAGCACATCAAGCAATAAGAGACCTGCAGGATCATTGATTATCGAGAATTGATGATAGTGGTATCACGTCTATCTAGAAAACCTGTGTGGAGTATGCGCACTTTTTGAGAGTCTTCCATAAAAGGACTGCTATATCTAACACAACTTAACAACCCTCATTAAACAACATTGTCACACACCTCATACACAGATCAGCATCACATTAGCATGCACTATTTACAAGACTGTCTCCCTCAAGTACCAAAGACATCTTTCCGATAACATATGTATCCCTTCACCCTTCATCTCAGCAGAGGCAAGAGCATGTGTAAATATACATCTGCTGGGCCAGGAAGGAGGGAAAGGAACACACGACTTCTCTATGACCTCATATTCTGCAACACCCTCACTGGCAACACATGCCTTTCCAAGACATGTACATATGTTAGAAATTATCCCAAAACCCTCCACCCAAGAAATATCTCACCCACAGGACCTCCCTCCACACACACCCCTCACTATAAACCAAATCTGACATTGGACCCTTTCAACCCCCTGCTACAGCACCCGGTTGAATACACATTCCTTGCAGTATATTTGGTTGCACTCCGCCATTATTAATTCCCCAAACCCTTGCAATGCCTCCTTGCCAACTGCTCCCATCCATGTGCACATTCACATATTACCAAGTAAGTGCACTGTACTTCCCTCAATCAGAGTCCACCAGAATGAAACACACAAATTAAATGTATATGAAGAAAAGGGCAAAGCCTCTCACGGGTCACACCGAGTCATATCACCTCCTCACCCACCCATCCTTATAGTACTAAAGTGCATGCATGTGTACCAAATAATTGGAAGGTCAAAGCAAGATATAGTTTAAGCCAGTCACTACAAAATATGACAACTGTATACATGGCACCTTCTAACAATACTTCATGTCCTTCTATGTAGAGTGGCCATGACACACTGATATATACCTACACAGAGCCATAAAGCACGCAGACACATCCTGAAGGAACATTTCCATTGCCAGAATGACCCAGCGAGTATTGCATTGAACTGTGCTATACTCATTCCAGTGACCTTGGAAAATATTAGTGAAGTGCCTAAACAGACAGTGGCATGCACACTAAACTACTCATGCTGTCATACAACAGCAAGCCATCACATACACCACATGCTGCAATAACAAAGCAACAACTGGAATAAAAATAGAAAATTAAGTAATGTATTAAAAGCTTACAAGATTTGAAAAATTAGAAGATATGTACAAAAACAAATGGAAAATGTCCTCTCTCCAAAGCCAGTCAACAACAATCATACGTCCACGTCCTTCTCCAGTACTGACAATACCAAGGCCAACTCCCCCTACACAGTGGCCTCCCAGAGCCGGCTTCCATCTCCATGTGTAGGGTCTCCAGGGCCTACCTTATCCTTGCTTCAATGTGTTGGGCAGTCCTGTGAAACTTCTTCATGATTGGAGCTCGAGCATGGGACATTCAGTCCTCAGCCTCAAGCCTCCCATTCTGTAGCTCGGGCTTCTCACCTCTCATGCTCCTTCATTCCTTCCAACACAGCTGCCACCTATACCTACAACTTCACCTTCAGCCTGGCATCCTACACTTCACTGTTGATTTCCCTCAACACTTTCAGCATCCTGTCAGCTTTGATGAAAATGTCCTGCCTTCTGTGCCACAACATCTCCCGCTGCCTAGATATCCTTTTTGGTGCTGTTGCCCCTCCGCAGCGATGACTGGCGTTGGAGAGAGGAACACATTCTTGGACTTTTTATGGACTGAGTCTTTGTCCACCACAACCTGTTCTCCACTGGACACCATGGCCGACCTAGAAGCTTCCCCGTCTGCCTCTGTATGGACCTCCACCAGGGACAAAGCCCGTCCAAATGGGCTTCTGGTCAGACAGCTAAAGAGGAGCCAAAGCAAATACCTTGAAAATAGGCCCAAGTTATGTTTGTCTGGGGCACAGTTGTGGACGTGGACAAAGGGTCCATTGAAGTAGCCTGTCTGAAGAGGCTACCCCCGATCCGTGCATCTGACATGAAGGTGAGGAGCGTGAGCACCTCTCTAAGATGCAGTGCAAAAATAGATGGTGAAATGTCATGAATCATCCACAGGAAGCAGGAATGTGTATGTAATACAAGTTTGCATTGTCATAGAATGCCCCCCTGTTCTGCATCAGTATGTTGTTTTTCTCTGTCTCTGAACACTCAAACACCTCAATATATGCCCATGCACATGGCATCTTCTAAGATTCCAAGTTGCTTGGGCAACATGACAACATGTTATGATGCCAGGTACTCAGATCCTGGCAACCACTAAAAAAGTATACCTAAGAAACATGGCAACTGCCAAAACATGTTTACAAATACTGTTGAACAGTGACAACAACAAGTGTACGTCTACAGTTTGTTTGATATTGCAAAAGAATACACATGTGTAACTGTCATTATCAACAGCCTTGTATTTACATGACATTTGATTTGATAATCATACTTTGTGAAAGTATTAATCACATATATAACAGGTGGTCTCTTCAGCTGATGGACCGGTCATTGTCTAGCTGGAGGAATCAGAGAAGGTATGTCGTTCTGAAGCAGTTGTGCTTGTGACAGGTGGATGTTCTGATTACTCCATGGTGTTATGCACACCCTCCTGTTTCAGGGCCAGATTTGCAGCATGTGCATTCCCTCTGATCCTCCACCTGACACCAAGGACAAGCCTTCAATGTCATCCCCATCACCTACACACCCTCCTGTGACTCTCCAAAGGAGGTCTCCATGCTCTGTGGTTCTTCTCTGGCTTGGGTAACACTTCACTGTCCCACTGCTGCTGATGTGTCTGTACTCTTCCTCATCAGCAGTGTCATCTGAGGACATCACCCCTCAAGTCGCTGGCCGATCCATGGAGATAGATTACATGAGGCATGCCTGGCGTCTACAGTTCTGTCTGTAAACGTTGCCTCTAGCATGCAGTGCCTTCTCGGGTGTGGGTCCCCCTTTAGCTGCTTAAGACACTGAAAAAGAGCAACGAGTATATACACATGTCCCAGGATTCAAATATTATGTTGTAAGATACTAGGTATCCATAATAAGTCACTTGACAACTCAGTTCTACACATATACAGAGTACACCATTGCCTACTCATCAAGTGTCATTATAAAATAGCTAGGGGCAAATGTCAATCATGAGCCCTACACAATTCTCCAGGAAACCTTGATGTGTGGCTATGCAGTCTTACACCATCATCTCTGACACTTTTTCAGCACAGATGCCTTTCTGTATTGTTTGTCCACGACAGCATCATCTAAAGAGCCCATGGCCACATGGGGGCTTGACCTCAAATTCACATTGTGATATCTGTCTATCTTGCTATGAGCATCCAGGACAGTCCTGGAGAAGTGAATGCAATAGATGTGTAACTGACTAGAGTCTGCGGCAGATGTCAGTCTTGTGGACACTCAAAGACACAAACTAAAAGTCACCATATACCCAGACACCATATAAATGCTCGTGTTTTGCCTCTTTGTGTGCAATAGCATGAACACAGCAACAAAGATTGAAATGTCCACTGTATATGGGGATTCTAAACACATGATGTACATATATGCATGTTGTCCACTTCTGGGACAATGTACACTGTCACATTAACCTCTCATAGCACCCCATGGCCACCATCCCTCGTATCATTGCATCATGCTGAACCACATTGGTATATTCTGAGAAGATGATCAGAGGAGATGTCATTCAAGAATACAGCTGTGCGGTAAAGGTGCAAATTCAGCGCTACCAAGCGGGGCACACCTACCAATTAAGTGACTGACAGGGCAGGGTGCACAGTGGGGAATGGGAGGGGGCATCCCTTATAGGTGGGGACCTCATTGATAGCTGCACAGTGTAACCTATGCAGTGTGGGTGCATGTACAGTGAGAGCAGGGTTGGGGCACTAAGTGGGGTGAGGGGCAAAAGAGAATGCCCGGGATAGGAATAAGGGGATGGGGAAGGGGTAGAAGTGCAGTGTAACCTGTGCACCGTGGGTGCAGGTGCGGCCCGAGAAGTTCACAGGAAAGAGCAGGGTTGGGGGCACCAAGTGGGGCAAGAGGCCAAGGGGCATGCCATGTATAGGAATACGGGGCAGAGGTGGGGGGGTAGAAGTGGTTGTATAGCACAAATAGACAACAAAGCAAAGATACTAGAGCATAGGTCAGAGGTAGGTAAAAGCATTTGTCTGTTCGAAGCCCCAGGGCCAGGGCCCAGAGAAAAACATAATTATCTCAAGTACTCAGCTGCTGCAGGGTGCTGGAGAAATGTTGCAAATTGGGTGTTCTCAGAAGAACATGGCCACAGGGGAAGGGAACCAACAGCTGCCTTCAAGGACAGTGAGTCCAGCACCTGGATGCTCTCTGGGAAATTAAAAGAATTAACTGGCAAATAAATGTAAAATCATGGTGGGGTAAGTAGTTTCAAATCGCCCCTTAGCAGATGGGCCTGGGAAGAGGACTGTGGGGTTAGTGGGTGAGTCTGGAGGGAACCAATTATTGGGAGAGCTTCAGTGTCCCTAGGGTGCAGCAGTGTTTTGTGTCGTCACTGATGTCCGTGGCGCACCTCATTGGTCGAATGCCATGTGAATTTCTCCCACTTTGCCAAACTCAGGTTGTCTCATGTGTCCCATGGGAGCTGTCCGATGGCATAATAATAAAGTTCCCGCGGTCAGCACAATCACGTAATGCTAATAAACGTTTTGTTGGGGTGGTGTGGGAAGGTTTGTGATGTCAGGAGGGGTGGTGATAGACAATAGGGGTCAGGAGGGTATGTACCATTCATCAACGTGCAATCTATGCATAGTCATAGGGGACTGACGTAGTCCCACCCATCAGCTTTTTATGGAATTTTCTGAAATGTTTCAACTGTGTTCATGCTAATTATGTTGGTTATGTATAAAAAAAATGTCATCCACATTGGGCGGATTTGACAGCTCTCTTCATCTATTCTGACCCACTGTGCTGTTTGAGCCATGCTCTACCAGATGTGACTGGGCCTATAAAAAACTGTGTTACTTCTTGGTTGGTGTACGCTCCTTTTTGGATTACTTTGGTGTTCCAGTCATTACCAGCCTTGGAGGACCGCTGATACAGTTGTGTGATCATCACACCACCTTATGTGAATGTACCGGAAGAACAGAACATAAACACAGGTGTTCAATTACATGGGCACATGCCTTGGACAGCAAACATGCTTGGGTATGCTACCTGACACTTGGTCTCTAGGCATATCTGTCCCACACCTTGTTGCAGTGTGCCAAAGAACCACTACCAAGTTACACGTTTGACAACACCCAGTTAGTTCTTGGCATACTCGTACACCCTTAATCACATCTTATCCATTACATTGTAACAATGCAGGTGTCAGCTCCTTTTGTGTACCTACAGGTAGCTTGGAGATGGTCCTGCAGGTCAAGGACCTGGACATGGAGGCCTGGATTCACCTTCACCAGGATCCAAAGCTGTACTGGTGTTATACATGATGGCCATGATATTGCAGCTTTGCAGTGTGTCCTGCCTTCTTCTGGATCTTGATCCTCATGTCATCCCAATATGACTTGTTGGTCTCAATAGTACAGACTGGCTCCCCCTCTGAGTTTATGACAGCCATGATGCAGTCCCAGATCCATCGAAGGACAGAGTCACCAAGCTTCTTGTCAACACTGAAGATGTACTGAAGAGGTACTTGTCATTTCTCAGCCCCTGGTTACCCAGGATGAGGAATCCATTAGCCAGAATGTTGACATCACTCAGCTTCACCTGCATCTATTGCAGAGGTGACACTGGTGGGGATGACAGTGGTTCTGAGAGTACCTTAACAGATGATCTACAATGGTAAAATTAAGGTGTTAGACTTTTCATTGAGCAAACACAGGGGTTCTGGGAAACATTTACAGGGTGCACACACCATTGCATGCACACATGAGCCCAAGAAGAGCACCATGAGTTGGAGGGAGTCACAGAAAGAGAAAGGGCCACTGTAGGAAAAGGGGCCAACTCAAAAAAGGGCTGAAATGTACAGAAGGGCATACCTCAAAAAAGGTGCACAACTCATAAAAGGGTCCAACCACAAGAAATAGGTCAATTGAAAGAGAAAGTATAACCAAGGCAAAAGATATTCACAGATGAGGAGCTGGCCTTCCTCAATAATTTTGTGGATGAGAGTCAGGGGTATTTCAGTCTTAGAGCAGGCAGTAAACACTCTGTTATGGAACATAAGAACCTTTGGCAGGAAGTTACAGAAAAGAATCAATGGCCCTCATTACAAGTCAGGCGTTAAGGGGTTAACGGCGCCGTAAAGAGCGTCAGCGCCGTTAAACCCTTAACGCCTGATTCACACTTTAACGCCTGCTTTTTGCAGGCGTTAAAGTCCAAGGCGATAAACGACCTTGGTGCTAATTACGGCACCGTAATTTACGGTGCCGTAATTAGCGCCTTCCCCATCCCCATTATGCCCTATGGGGCAAAAATGGGAATGGGGAAGGGCAAATGGTGAATGGGGAATTACCGCCCCACTCACCTTGGAACGGGGCGGTAATTCCGCCATCCACCATGGCGGAATCCGGCATGGACCATGGTGCTAATAGCACAATGGTCCACCGCCTGACGTGTAATGAGGGCCAATGCCTTTGCGGTTGGACATCGCAATGCAAAGGAGGTCGGACAAAGGACAAGTTGAAATCTGAGTTCAGCCAAAGCAACATGTGAAGGATCCAACCAGATGGGGGATCTGATTTAAATTGAAGAGGTGGTCAGTGGCTTCATTAAAAGTTAGCAGGTTGTGGCAATTGGAGGCATGCACACATATATGGCCACATAATATGAGTGACATGTATGCATGAAGTATTTGTTGTAGTCTACACATTCAATGTGTCCATATGCATATGTAAATGGGACATTTATCCAGGACCTTCTCTTCCATATCATGTGATCATTCCCTATCATATGTTATGGTATGTTGTAAGCCTGATGACGGCATCATCCCAGAGACAGTGTAACATAGCTGTCCCTTCCATGATGACTCTTTTATTCACAAATGAGAAAAAGAGTAACTGGTACTGTGCCTTTTGAATGCACTGCACATGATAAAACAGAAAATCCCAGTGTCACATTTAGCCCGATTACAATTGCCTTTTCCTGGGATAAACTTTGCAGTTGTTCATCTAGGAATCAGGTGTCTGTGATCACCCACAATTCTGAGGGGACAGTGATGGAATGTCAGTCATCATGCCCTGACCAGACTGTGAGTGGCAAGCATGGAGTGGGTAGCGATGCCCATTGTGGCCATATCCACCATTGAGGTATGCTACACATGTTGAAACTGCAAAGGAGCATGGGCGAGGACACACATGTACTTATGTAACGTATAAAGGAGAATGTGGTAATGACGATGGTCGTCCCACATATCCTATCATGCATGATTTGGTAGTAAGCCATGACGGCTGAGTCTAAGGTGTAGCAAGTAAATAGAACTCATATGCACATATGGCACAACATTGAATTGTGATACTGTTGTTGTTTTTTTATCATGTTCTTACCTGGTGAACCTGCAAGTTGGACTCATTGGACCAGAATCCCTGCTGGCGGTGATTTCAGGCAAATTTACTTTGAGCCTCCCATTTCTATCAGCATAAAAACAAAGGAAGTGCTGAAGCCGTGCTCTTGTTTTTAATCCTGTTCTTACCTGGTGAAGCTGCACAATGTATTCCTGAGACCAGAATACCTGCTGGGATAATATAATATAATAATATATGAAAGGAAAGAAGAGATAGAGAATAAACAAAAACACGCTGTTACAATACAGACACATTTAGATGTTGATGGTTTCAGATCCATTGAAAAGGAGAACTTTCCAGGGAAAGATTCTGGGCGAGAAGGGAAAACATATATATTGTGACTGTAGGTACAATGACCACATGTGTGGTGTTTCCTGCTAACTGGATTTGGAACGTCTGATTCGCTTAGAGTCTGTTTACTCTGTTGCCAACACACTGCTGCAGGATGGAGGAGCTTACCCCTCATACGATACTGAGCTGGCAGAGCGCAGAGGTGTATGACAGTGTGTTCTGGTGAAAGCAGGGACGCATATGCGTCAACTCCAACGAAGCTGTAGGACACAGGTGCAGTGTACTTATCGGGGACGGGACAAGAGGTAAGCAGCTAGAGTGGGAGTGTGCTGCATAGCTAATCCATCATCCTCGCAGTTTCTATCAACGCCATGTAGACCAACGACTTTACTGCATTAGTGTACTTCCTGCATTGCAGAGAGCGGACACGGCTCTGCAAACAGCGAGCCATTTCAAGGGATTACAACTAATTGGGTCATATAACATGCAAACACGTAGAGGCACCAGCCGTGCATAGGTAATAAGATGCAGTGACACACTGGGCTTCAAACTAAACAATGACGCATAAGGGGCCACAGCGGAACTTAAATGTGCCACACAAACGCCCCAATTCACGCAGTCGTAATAAGTATCATGCTATAAGAAACCCCAAATTTGATCTGCACTCACAAGCAGATATTACAGGCTTTTTTGGAGCCAAAGACACGAAAGCGGCAGATCAGACACTCATCGGTATCAAGGGCTGAGGACAAAGAAAAAGTCCTCTCTGAAACAATTGATAACAATAACTCACAAACTTGCAAAGAACTTCATTGGGGGGTGAGAAAAGGCAGCAGACCACAACAATTCCAGATTCTAATGAGGGTATACGTTTGTCATATTCTTCAGATATGACAGTTTTTGCCTCACACTTGGACTCATCTGACATGTTGACCTCTGAGGAGGCCTCTGAATCAGCCATTGCGGGGGAAACAAGCTTGGTTGATGAAGCAATAATGAAGAACCTCATGACGGCACTTGAATGTCAGATAGATGCACAAGCGTTATTAATGGCATCTATAATGGACGAACTTAGAGCCGGCCAAAAACTCTTGCTTACATTTCTAGGTATAATAACAGCATTGTTCAAGAAAGTGGACTTTATTGCAAATGATAGAGCCAAGCAATTAGGAAGGAAACCAAACAAGGTGGAGACCAGAGCAGGAGCAAAGAATGTGATACCTAAGCAAGGAAAATCGTACACCAAACAGAAAGTAGAGGACAAAGGGCCAAATGGCAAATTCAAGCCAAATTGGGACTTTGAGGAAGTGCAAATCTCTCCCTCCCCACAGAAATAAAAAACGGCATTAAAAAATAAGCAATCGCCATGGAAAAAACATACACCGCCTATCCTGAAGACACCTATACATCAAAAGCCATTAAAAAAGTGTGAGTGTAAAGGCATCGGAGCCCTAGAAAGTGAAAGCACAGGGACAAATTGGCAGATACCACTGCCGGGGGAGAAAACCAAATAACTAAGAAACAAGCCAACAAAACAACAACCAGGCTTAAAAAAAGGTGAGCTTGAGGAGAGGAAAGTGGCTATCAACATGCAAGTGCCAGCAGATTTGGTGGTGGTGGGGAAAATCCTGCAAGATTCTGTGGTCGACCTACAAATTAACTTGCACCTGAACGAAGATACCTATAGCCTGCCAATCATAAACACTAGTGCACTAAAGGATGGGGGCAAGTGGGTTATTCTGGAGGAAAATATCCCAGCGCCTCTGAGCCCTTTCCAAAATCGAACAGTGCCATTGTCAATTTTTAAACAGCTGACATATCTGGAGTTTATTCATTCCAGGGACATACTAAAAATCGAATTGCCACATTGGCACAGTAATACAAATTGGGCATTGATTGAGTTTGCATCACCGTTAGTGGTGGCACACTTCAAAACACATTCGGAGAGTCTACTGAGGGCTGGATTTACATTAATAGCTTGTCAGAAAACTGTTGGTCACAAAAGAGTTTTCGTGGGAAATTATACAAAAACCACCCCAATTTAACTCAGCCCACAGAGAGAGAAGCCCTAAGAGCTTTACAAGATCACAGCTCACAGGCGCCATTTTCACCTCCACTGACTGACAAGGAAATACTGTCTCAAATATGTCATGGGTCTCTTGGAATTCAAGAGGACATAAATCATTCTTGCTACATCCTAAAGGGCAGTCATTACTGAAGGAGGCAGACATATTCTTGTTGCAAGAAACATGGTGTAATAAATGTTTCCGTATTGATGGGTATCAGGTGCTATTTAACAATGCCACAAGGCCTAACAAGGGTAGGGTGAGCGAGAAGGGTAGGGTGAGTGGTGGTCTTGTAATAGGGGTCAAAGTACACCTAAAACTTTCACCATGGTCAAAGGAAATCCAACCCCCTAATGTATTAATTGTCATTCTGCAATATTCCGATACTCCCATGGCCGAAACGCTAATTATTAACATCTATGACCCACCTGGTGGCTCCCAGACCAAATCAGTACAATCCCAAACCACGGATGCTATAATTCAATGGTTGGAATCCACACCTACTGGTAGTGTCGTGTTGGCTAGTGACTTCAACAGACGACTGCTGCACTTGCCCATCAGAAATAATGTGGGGCAGAATTATAACTGGCAGACATTGTCCGAATTCTTCAATTTGGAAACCCTTTGTATGAAACCAATTAAGGATCTTGAACCACCATAAACGTGGTCAAACAGCATTGTTACATCTTTAATCGACTATGTTATAGTTGACAGGGAAATGCAATACTCTGTTCCTATAGCGGTATCCCACAGTGGGACAAGCGATCATGGTGGTCGACAACCCATAAAATTGGTTTGGATGAACCATACAAATGTGCAAAACGTTGAGAATTTGGACTCATTGCTTGCAATTGCTGCTTGGTACCTAGAATATTTCCTTAAGGAGATAACTCCTTCACATGTCAAACCTGGCAAAGCACAGCCCCAAAATTTCCAGGATTCTGAACACAAACCTTTTGATGCAATCGTCCTGGAAAGAAAGATAACATATCGTAGGGACAAGGCGGCAGTTAGATATCTCCTGATACCAAAAATAGGACGGCGAAAAATATGGCCACAAAATACAGAAATTGGCACAAAATACATAAAGCATTGATTAGATCTGTGAACTAGGTGAACCTGTACATTTGGCTGAGTTTGGACAATAGGGTCAAATTCTGGTGCAATTTCAACAGCTTTAGAAATGTATCTCCCCAGATGGACCTAAACCCAATATCAGAGGAATCATGGATTAAACACATTCGAGAACTGTATTCACCAAATGGTCAGGCAATGCCTTAGACTGACTTGGGGTAGCCAATGGCATGGAGTCAGGTGTATCCACAATTAAGAGTAAAATTGGAGGAGGAGTTTATGGAAATTAATTTAGAAAGGCTAATAATAAAATCAAAAGCTTCCCCAGCTCCTGGGACTGACGGCATTCCAAATATGGTATTCAAGGCTGTCCCAAGCCTTTGGACAAGAATACTGGCATTTCAGGAAAATATTTAACAGCGGCCAACTACCAGAGAGCTGGCGATCGATAATTCATTCTTGTGTCTATCTTAAAGAAAGGGGACAGACTCATATCAAAGAACTATCGCCTGTTGGCGATGATGGCCTCCAGCCAGAAATGATTTGCCATTGTCCTTCTGGAACACCTAAATACCTGGATGGAATCAAGTAATATATTGAGTACATTCCAGACAGGATTTAGGAAAAAATACAACACAACAACTGATATAGCAACACTGCAATATCTAAGGGCACTATGGCCAAAAGGGAATAACAAGCTCTAGTGTTGCTATGAGGACTTTTCGAATGTGTTCAATCTGTTTTCCAGAAGTAGACTTTGGGGAATATTAAAAGGCTGGGTCATCAATCATGCTTTGCTTCATTACATCCAAATGCTATGCAGGAATACAACGGTTGCTGTCCGACTCAACCAGTAGGGGTCCCTCACAAAATATACTGCTACTCGCGATGGACTTAAACAGGGATTTCGGCCCCATTCTGTATAATCTTTATACCACCGATATGGACAAATCACTAAAGATTATCAGAAATTTCCCTCCAACCATAAATGGGATCAAAAGTCATACTTTGGCCTATGCAGATGATATCATAAGTTTTGATCAAACACAGATAGGCCTTCAGCGCACCTTAAATGCCTTAGACCAATATGCTAAAGCGAACTACATGGTCATGAATAAATCTAAAACAAGGACAATGTGCCTGAAAGATTATCATATGAAACTAAGGAAATCACAGTGGTACCTGGACAATACAACTTTGGTTACGGCTACTGAAATTCTATACCTGAGGTTCCTATATGGTCTATACTATTGGCCTCTCAATACGAGGATCGTGTTAGTACTAAAATATGGAGGAGGTGAGTGGCCATAAAGTCCTATGTGGAACACAGGGGAGGCAGCAATATAGAATGGTATATTCAAATATGTAAGACCAGCATATGCCCAGCCATTCTCTATACCCTGGAGACTTTGCCAAACAGGGACGTCGTGTGGCTACACAAACTCAAGGGAAAATTACTTTGTTCTATTATGAACATGCCTAGAAGGGTCCCTGTGGAGGCCTTGCGTTTGGAATATGGCCTACAGCCTTTGCTTACAAGTTGGTCATTTAGAAAGAGCCTGTTATATTGTAAAATAGATAAAATGGCACTAGAAACAAACCATCTTCTTCAACTAGTGGGCAAAGAGCCGAGGGGAAGCTGTTTGAAAATTTTGTTAAAGATCTGCGCACTCACACAGAAAATTATCTGTCCAAATTAGGCCTCACTATGGACATTATTCATGAGCACCGGGAATGTGTTTCACTTATAAAAAAGAAAATTACAGAGATGGTCAGGGTGATAGATAGACTGAATAGTCTTCAGGGATATAGAGAATATTCCCATCAGGGTTTTAAGAATGGTAAACCCAAAAGCTATTTATTAAAATGGTCCAATCCAGCACTTTGACGATTCACAATGCAACTTAAGGTCAACATATTGGGGAAAAAAGAATTTACAAACAAGTGGAACAGAACAAGACAATATGTTTAGGCATTGCTCTACAGAAGTTGAGACAAGCAGACATATATTGGCAGCATGTTCTGTTATGAAGCCATTGTATTTTAAAGGCTATGGGGGATGTGTGAGATCAATAGAGAATATGAGCAGTGATGCATATTGGGCAGCCTTGATAGGGTCTAAATCCATAGTAGTAAATGTTGCAGCCTTTTACATATGGAAACTGGTTATTCCCTAGATAGTTATTAGCAATTCTCAACTGTAATATGACTTATTCACAAATGGCATCTAGGTATTGCATTCAGGTATGTTACTTGATCGAATATAAACTAAATGCATAATAAAAAATCAAAATAAAACTTGAAGGATATAAAGCATTCCAACTTAGCTGTGTATCTTCCATCAATGAACATCACTGATAAATCAGAAGGTTTTGAGCCACATATTACACAGTATAAGGGCTGTAACATGCAATGATGTTCTAATTGTGGACCAAGTACAGTCCATACTACAAATATTGCATTTAAGACAAGATATATTGGGGTTTGTCATGATGTATAATGACGATCTATTTAGGTGGGCATACAGATGTATGCAGGTAACCATCCCTAAGATGAAAGAAAGGGCACCCAAGCAGAAGGTGGAAGGTATTGAAGTGAATGAAACTTCGAAAGCTAATGAAAACCTTAAGGAAAATACTAGAGAAGTGTTTGTGGGTATGAGTAGGATAAGGGAGATCAACACAGAGGGATACTGGCAATCACTGCCTAAAAACTTTCAAGCTCATTTTACAAAGAAACCCTGACAACTGTCTATTGTAATAGTCATGGAAAACTAGGGGGTGACTATTGTAGTGTCTTTTCATTTCTACTTTTGCAGGAAACATGGTTTGTGAATATGCTGTAGTTTATTAGAGAGCAATCTATCAATGCGGTAGCCAATAATGGACAAAAAGTGAGGCCAAAAGTTGGGTTACATATATCAGTAGATAACGCATGGACAATATACACACATTCTTTAAGCGTTGAGTTTGTATTGGGAGGAATCATTGAAAGATTTGAGTGGGATAAGCGGAAAATATTAATAATTAACGTATATTACCCACTGGATATGCAAAAAAATAAGACAAACTTGCAGTTAGTAAAACTAATGTTGGATAAGACGGCTGAAAATATAGCAGTGATTATACGAGGATAGTGTAATGCCAGCATTCCCACCAAATTAGCGGAAAATGGGACTACTAAAAGATTTACTTCCATTGAGCCAAAAGAAAATCCTAATAAAAAGGGACTCTCCTGGTCTAATATATTACAGCTGCATGGATTCAGAATGCTTAATGGACATTGTATGGGAGATAGACATAGAGGACATATGCGCATGGATGGGCGAAGTGCCTCACTACAAATCTAGACATGGTTGTTGATATGGCGATTGGTACAAGGGAAGAAAGAGAGCATCTGCCTCTGGGTGCCATAATGCATTATGAAAAATCCCCAGCGAGATGTCATTCAGTGTGGCGAGTTGTAGGTGAATGGTGGCCTAATTGGATCTCCTGGAATCCAGGACGACTGCACAAGGCCAGTACAATAGTGAGCAGAGAGTTAAACAAATCTATAATACAGCAAGAAGATACTTTTAATGGAGAAAGTTTCATCAAGGATTTGAAAGACACTCTAAATATGATTCAAGCAACGGTGCATCAGCCTAATAGAGAGAGGATGGTGAGAATACAGAATAACCATTATAATCCATACAGGAATATGATAAAATAGCGCAGCAAGAAAAAGAAAAACAACTAAGACAGGATCTAAAGGTACTCATGCACAGCTCAGAAAAGAATGGGATTTTGCTTGAAGATTAAGCTCGAGAGAAAGTGCTTACAGCCCGGAAGTATATATTTCAGAGGTGGGTACGAGCCCACCAAAAGAAAAAGAAAAGGGAATTATGGTTGGGAATTGTGAATGCATTATCAGAAAAAAATGACTGCCAGTTTTGGAAATGCATCAACAATAATAGTCAAGTAGGCTTGTTGATAAATGGCGCCTCAGCTGTAGTTTGGGAACAGTATATTAGTAAAATGCTAGGACAACAGGTCGATGAACATACGGAGACTGGTGTAAAAGAGAAAAACAGATGGCTGTGTAACATCACCATCATTCCGTTGGCTGAGATTATCAGGAAATTAAATGTTTCGAGAGCAGAGGTCCCAGATGGTACGTGCAATGCCCTATTAAAACTTGATCCTACATTATGGTCCAGGGCACTGCTAAACGTGTTTAAAGTATAACTGCAAGGATGCCAGTCTCTTGGACTGACAGTCTAATTCTTGTCTATAAAAAAGGAAAAAGAGAGGAGCCATCCATTCATAGACCTTTAGCAGTGTTGGGTATACCTTCCAAAATGTTGGCCAGGTTTCTCCTGGATGATTTGATTGAATGGAGTGGCCCCCAAATGACGTCCCTGGTTGCTGCATTCATTTTGGAGTGTATCACATGATGGCCAGTACAGTACCAACTGCCCCATCGACTAACCTGCCATTGAAGATGCACACCCATTGACATTGGACACATTTAAATGAGCAATTGCTGTTCATAGATCCTCATTCTAGAATGTGTTCTTCCTCTGTTGTCACACACAATGGGCAGGGGCCAGGGTAGCAACAGACCTGAATGGCTGTGCGTAGCTGTCGTTCTGACATGGGTTTGTGGGGCACATGTTCCCTGTTCTATGAGGAAGCATTGCTGGTTTTGCAAGACTGGAACATACAGGGCAAAGATGTCATGGTGTGCAGGGAATTGGCATTGAGGGAACATTTCATGTTGCATGTTTGATCTTTCAGCATGTGCTGTGCTCAGTGAGTAGGTAATATGGGATTGTTGTAAGAGACCAGTAGGGAATTAGAATTCCTGTGAACGTTGGGTCATTTTGGCACATTATTTGTTGAGGTGTCTGATAGTCCTTATCTGTTGTTCTGCAGGTGAGGATTCCCAGAGGACTATCAGGCTGGACCATTGAGCAGCACATGGCAGATAGCTGTGGCTATTGCACATCTGCAGTGATTGCAGGCAATATTGAACATGCCTGATGACTCTTTCTCCTCAGGGAATGTTCCTACTGGCATGGATGACTTATTTGGAGAACTAATGCCTCTGCATGAGCTCACAAACCAGGTTGAGGAGGAGTTTCCATAGGTCATGCCAGAGGCTGAGTCAGAAGAGATACAGTCACACATTGGGCTTGCCTAGATTGACGATGTCACAGCAGCCATCATCTGGTAGTGGGGCCAGGGATAATGCAGTACATGTGAGTCAGAAGTCCAATGGGCCTTGCTCTGGTGTGACCATAGCTGCAGTGCCTGCATTTGTTTCTGCACCATTATCAGCAACGTCAGTGCTGTGGGGGACCAGCACATCTGGGGTAGGAAATCATCCAGTGACTATTGAGTTATTACAACATGGCAGACAATTATCATCATGCCTCGATAAGCAATGCACATATGGGGTGCTTGTCTGGCTGCCAATTTGAATAGGAGGAGGATTTGCTGCATGCAAGCATCAGCCGGGGACAAGTCCTGCAGCAGTTGTCCCAGAATATTAGCCAGATGTGCATTCAGGACCTGGGGATCTTTGCCAGGATATGCATGTATTGCGGGAATAAAAGACATGGTAACAATGGGGGAAAACATGCAGCAGGAGATATTGGCATAGAGGGAATGCATGCAACATGAGATTGTTGAATTCAGGGAAAACATACAGCAGAGAGATGTTGGTATCAAAAGAAAGCATACACAAGGGCAGGGTGGCATTGAAAGGCAGCATGCATCAGGAAATGTTTGCCATTGGGGGGTTTGATGCATGCCTCCCTGCCATTGATTACAGTGTCTACAGAGAATCAGGCTTTGGCAATGCATGGCTTGAGTTGGCCACCAGTTGAGCATGCACCCCTGGATGGCTGTTCACAATTACTGTAGGCATGTTGTATCACATGCATAGTCTTACACGTGGAGTGCATGCTATATGTTTGGGGCTGCTAAATTGTTGTGTAGATATTGAGAGTGGTGACTGGGATGTCTGCCGTCGTGATGTGTTTTATTGGCAGTGCAGTTCTCCTTTAGGAGGTGCAATTATGATGAGGTCTGTTTTTTTTGTATTCAACATATTTTGTCCTCGAACTTTGTTCCTTTTTGTCAAGGTTAAGTGCAATTGAACAGGCTTTTCTGTGATCTGTCAATTGCAAGCGCAGGTTCTGACACCCATTTACAGAGGGTGTACTGCTCTGCCATGCACTTCGGTGTAGAGGTCATTTTGCTGCACCTTTTTGTGTTATGGGCTCTCACACTAATGAAGGAAGTGTTCTGCTTGTGTGAAGTTGTGTTATTTGTTTTGTTTTCCATGTTCATAGGCTGTGTATTCTACTGTTTTGTTCGGTGAGTCCTTGACATGTTGTTGGCAGAGTGTCATCTCCTGATATATGTGTGTGTCGAGGGTTGCTGCATGATTGTGGTATATTTGGTGACTTCTATGTTATATTAAGTAATGTAATGTTATATTTCTATTTTGCCTCCTGCCATATGTAATGGCATCAAAGCACTGTAGGATGCATGGCCCTTCATCAGAATACATTATGAAAAGACATTTGAGGAGCATCGCAATATATGGAGCAGAATTTGCAGTTTAGGCACTATCTGAAATGCAGAGAAGTGTAGTGTGGTGAAGCTGGAAGCTAAAGAGCAGAACAAGAAGTGGCTTGGGGTATACTGAAGATGTGTTTGATGTGAAGATGTGATAAATGAAGAGGTTTTTTGTGGTTCTTAGCTGTATGCTATGAGCCAGGGTCATAAATGTAGCATACACACACAGTGAATGATATGCTATAGAAATTGAGCTGGTCTATTGACTTGACTAAGCAGTGTTGTTGCAGCACACCTTGTTGTGTATTGACCCTTTCTGCCACTATTGGTGGTCTTAATGCACTTGGCTTTGTAAGATGAAGGGGGTGGCAGATATTAGTAGGACAGTAGGTGGGACGGTTGCAATATCAGTGGTGCTGATGGGTGCTGTGAGAAACCAAAGGGTTTCTCATCCACTAGTCTTCTGGACTTGTCATCCAGCTGGCCAGGACACGGCTATCACTTTTGGATCCAGATCCTGGAGGTGGACCAGTGCTGGAGGATCACCTGGGTGAGGGGTCTTCGGAGTGAGGCCTGAGCCCGACAGAGGGGGACCTTTGTGAACAGAACATTTTGGTTGAAACATTTTTTTGGGGAATCTAGAAAAGAGACTTAAACCTTGAAAGCCAGACCTGCCTCAATCCATGTTCTTGAACTGTTTAGTGTGAAGAAGCCGAGCCAGAGTGTGCCATCCTGACTACAGGGACAGCCTTAGTCTGTGAAGTCTAACATGGGGAGGAGAGCTGGTTCAACCACATTTATTCATTTGAACACTGATTTTTCCTTCTACATACATTTCTCCTTTTTACAAGAGATAGAGCAGGTATTAGGTTTTGTTAGCATAGACCATTTTGATTTGACAGACTCCACTAAGGATGTATTATTTATTATTTGATGGTTGAGACTGCTCCCTCTGGCTTGCTCGCGTGCTCTGTTAAGTGCCAGCTGGTACTTTTGCCAATCAGGGTAACAAATATTGCTTGTCAGACTCCCTCCACATAATAATCTCCAGAAATGTGTGAGATTGTGTTTCACCGACAGATTTATGATTATATATTAATATGTCACACCACTTTTCCAGAAATGCATTAGAGAAAAATTATGCAAGTATTAGTACCGTACCGATGATAGGATTGTATTGTAATGTCACTGGATGTCTGTCCATGAGCACGAATAGTCAATCATTCTCGAATGTACTGGAGATACAACTAGAAACTATGTGTAACGCTTGACCTTGACCTGTTCTCGTTGCATTGTAGAGTTTAGAACGCCTTATTTAATGAAAACAAAGAAACATATTCTGTGTTGACAATTAATATATCTGGACAGTTCTGAGAGGTAGTTAAAAGCTACATTTGTACTGCATACATGCAACAGAATTCTGCCTGAACTGCTATTGTTTACTTTTGGAGGAAATGGCACCCGCTGCTTAACCAGTTTGCTTCATTGATCTGCATTTGAAACTTTCATCTGCTGCATACATTTTCCGAAAATTCCCACCTCTGTAAAGTACCTCTGGTGTGTATTGTTCTTTATGGAAAGGATTTTGCAAATGCAGGTACCATCAAGCAAGGGAAATGGTACTGGGGCTCGAGGTGTGATGTTAGACAATTGATGCAGAATGATGAAATGGGTTTGTATCCTCATGTGTGTCGTGGGCAGCATCTGGCGAGGAAGGAGTGACAAGGGACTACGATTGTTAAATGAGGTGTCCTTTTTATTTCAAGGAGGATGGATAGGCTCTAGGCTGCTAGGCCTGCTCTTTCCGCACGCCTCCACCTGCTGTTCATCTTCCTGGAAACAAAACGAAGGGAGTGAAATATTGTGAGTATATGTGGGGAACACTATTTCCCTATTACCAGCAGTGATTTGTAACGTAATGGTTCATGAGAACGGATGCTTTTGTACTCCCAGCAGAGTGGGGCCTGAACGCTACTATTAGTTATGTGCTCTGCTCTTTGAAGCAGTGTATGTGTGAAAGGCGCAGCTTTCTGCAGACTGCCGGAGCCTTTGAGGTCTGTCACGATCAGAACAAGGCCATAGTAGGATCAAATAATTGTTAGAGAGCTAAAACATATCCATGAAGAAATGTCCCACTCAAGCACTGCCTTGAATTTATTCTTGACAAAGTATACTTTGATGCACATGGGCACTGATGTAATGCAGATTCCACAGAGCATTTATGAAGTGTGAATTTTGAAGATGAAGCAGGTGAAGAGGAAGCAGGCAGCAACAATGGATATTTTCTAACACACATGAAACAATGTTTTAGCTTCAAAATTATGTAATGATCCAAATGCCTGAATAGAGGCCTTTTAACAATATGCTAATTCTATACTGATAATAATCACGGAAACCTCAAGAAGCCACGTAAGAAGCCACTTGTAAATAAATTCATTTTGAAGACACCAGTGTAGATTTCCTTCAAACTATTTAAACTAAGTTACTATACTATTCACCAAGAACATGGCTGTGCTACCTGTGCTTGCCAGATATTTTGGGCTATGTCTCCCATGATCCCTTAGTATTGACTATGCTGGCGAGGTCTAATGGGAGCTATAGTGCAAAACTTAAAGGTCTGCTAAAGGTTGCAGATCCTTGGTCTAGAATATCTCATATAAAGTTCTATATGGGAGCACACCATGTTTTTGCTCCTGGGAAAAAACACCACATTTCTTTTACCGATTTTATTTACTGCAAATTTGGGGAATTGCACTTCACCCTTCAGTTAATGCATTAACTGATAAGCCCTCCTTCTCCCTTTCTCCCTCATCTTTCGGAATCCATTTCTTACAAATCCAACATAAATGTACAGCGACTGCTGCATACTCCACTGTTGTACAAGTCAGGAAGCAACACACTCCCATCACTATAACAATCCACCCAATATTATTTATTTATTTATTTATTTGCATTTGTAGAGCGCACGTACAGCCCGGGGGCATCGTGGCGCTTGTTACAAGAGATTACAAGGAATTTTCAGTAGGCAGGTTACATATGACCAACAGGTCTCTTAGTTGCACGTAAATAATTCATAACAATTTTTCTTATGGAGGACATTCTGTGTAAGTGTCAAGTTCTGGAGGAGGGATAGACCGTGTTCCTGGGTGACCAGTTGAATCCCCTATCTGAAGTAGTGGTCGGTTTGCATATGCATATTTCTGGACAGGGGTGCCCTTGGATCATTTAACTGTGAGTGATAATAATATATATACCATTATTTCCACCAATCCTACAACACGTCAACCCCATTTGGCATGCACAGAGAACAATCAGAGCCACTCAAAAATCAGACCAAGCACTTTTATGATAACTGTTAACCAGGAGGGCACCCACACAAATATTTGATCAAATCAATAATCTTCAACCTCTCCACTTGTGTCCTTTTCCAAAGTTGTGTGGATTGTGTGCAGTGCATTTTCTGACTGAGATAAGCTTCTGCTCTCTGCATCAGTTTAGGGCACAAACGTGCACAAACTGCTTCCTATCTTCACAAACACATGCCTCCTTCCATCACTGTTATCATAGCTAACACATATCTGTTTTGCAGAGTGGTCAACCTAGCTGCCCTATACTCTTCCCTGATGGTATGTAACCCAATTTCCGTGCCATTGACTAACACCAGTAATTCATAGCGGGATATCTGCAACCCTTTGGCGTTTGCAGCAGTTTGGATGTTTGAGGCAAGAAGCGCTCTTAAAAACACTGCCTCTTTACTTAACAGGCGAAACTTCATAGGTGAAGCTGATAATCTATTTGCGGATTCCTGTGACCAATAATTATTACTGTGCCTGTGCCTCTGCAAGTTCCAGCACATTTTCAAGAGCAGGATGGTCAGACAACGGTCTGAGGTCCGAGTGAGGCACTACAAGCGTGGGGGAATGTAGGGTAACCAATGAACACAGTCCACCCCAGCATGGTGGGTGCTGGGTATAAGCTGGGTTGACATAGGCCCAATAATAATCCAGGAGAGCTGCTGTCCCTGCTCGCAGGCTCGAGGGCTCCATTGTTCTCTTGCATACATTGCTGCTGCTCATGTTGATGCTCCACTTGGAACTGAAACATAAGAATGATTGACAAATACTGTTACAATGTACATCTACTTTGTCAGAAAACCCCACCAATCCTTCTGCCCTACATCTAACCAACCCCTCCACCCACTTTCATTTTGCAAAACTGCATGCTGTATATTTTGCTGTTGTCTCGTTCTACACCAGGGCAATGCATGACCTGTTTCATTCTCACAGGACAGTGTGTGTTGTGTTAAACTGATAGTTCCCCCTTCTCGCAACCTTACTACCTCATCTTTTGTTTCTTCCTTTTCTGACATGTTTTTGAGTTTGATATAATTATACTCATGAAGAACATTGCCTTCTTCCCCCGACTCTACTTGGACTTTGTGTGCCTGGAATAGCCCACTAATTTAGTATAAAGCCAGGTGAACTAAACAGTGTGCTGTCTGTGCTGTTATTTCCTGGGGGATAAAGAGTTTGGGTGTGGCTGTCGCATGTGGGATAAGGGAGCAGACATAGCATGTGTCATTTGCCCTCTTTCTTCCCACTGCCCACATGTGGTTATACCACATGTTAACAGTGTCAGTGTGATGCTCTCCTCTACTACTGCCCTAAAACAATGCTGAAGTTCACACCACACTTTGCTTCTGATCACTTACATATTAACAGTTTTTGTTACATCTACACCAACGGTGGGGCGTGCCAACAAACCCCATTCTATTTCGAATAAAAGGAAAGGAAGAGAGAGAAAAAAGAATACAACAGCGGATCATAATACATAATTCTCAAATTTTCACATTCTTCCATGTCCCTTGTGCTGTGGGGTGGAACATAATTATTCTAACATAAATAGTCTGGCTTCCAGAAAAGACAAAATTATGTTAACAATGTAACAGACGGCTGGATTATAGTTATTTTTACCCCCTCCCCCCCTGTGTCTTCTCATGGAAGAGGGGTGTTGGCATTGTCCCTGTGGTTGGCCATAATATGGATCCATACCACCGGATCTCCACCTGCCATGAAAGGTCCCACAAAGTGAGGCTTGTTACATTTCCTTGTAAAGTTCTTATTGAAAATCTTCTCTCCTGGATACAGTGGTGGTTCCTGCTGTAGGGACTCTTCCTCTTGTGGTGTTGGAGATTCTGCTGACGATGCGGCCAGGCAGCTTTTGCAAGGTGCAACCTGTCTTGATATAAACTGTAAGGAATTGGTAAGTCCTTTGAGATACCCCCGAAACGTCTCCACCAAAACCTCAACAGAGCTGTGAGCATCCAACATTGTATGCATAGGAGTGAGTGGTGCTTGCAATCTCCTGCCTGTAACAGTCTTGTGCAGAAGGAGGTGGTAATCAGATCCATGCTGGTAATGCTGTCAAACAATGCAAGCGGCAAGCTGTACAGACACCTCTTTGCAAGGCGTTCTTTAAGCAACATGTTGAGGCGCTCTACTACTCCATTGGTCTCAGGGTGGTAAGTAGAGTATAATTTGTGTTTCATGACCAATAGGGAAGTTATCTCTTTGAAAAGGTTGTTGTAAAAATGTAGGACCTCAACACCTCACAAACACCCCACCAAGGGAAAACATCATGCATTAGAAATGTAGCTGCTGCTTTGCCATCAGCATGGGCACAGGGTCCTGCCACAAGCCAACGGAATGGGCACACCACAACAATCAAATAGCGAAAGCTGCTACACCTGGTAATCATATGTTATGTTATTTGGCATTTATATAGTGCTCTACATATCTGGTATGCCCTCAATGTGCTAGTGGGTTGAACACCCTTTGGGGAGCATAGTACAGGTCAGTCGAGAGAGCAGGTTTTCATAGGGTGCATAGGTGCACTGATTATGTGCGAAGCTAATGTGATTGCCTGATGGTAGCTGCATCCTAGCATTAGGTGTGGTGGTATTGAGATCAGTTGAATGTGTGTAGTCTGGAGTTTGGTCACTGACACTGGATTCTTTCTGCATAAGGCCTGTGTAGGACGCTTATCTATGCAGCTAGGCCGATTATTCGTGGGCTATAGCTGCGTTCTAGCAGCATGTTGAGGTGTTCATGGAGTATTGTTCGTATGTGAGCAGCTAGGCCAAAGTGATTGAGGGGTGCACTCTATTGTGTTTTGGTGTAGAGAGTGAGCATAGTGATAGGAGAGGTGAGTTCCTGGAGTGGAGGTTTTTTTCTTACAAGCTGTAAGAGTATTTAGCATTTTGTTTCATGCAGCACCACTGCATGGGTTTGGTGCATTGCTATAATGTGGTACAGCAAGGCATGTGTTGCCAGTGTGACATGGACATGTAAATGAAAACAGGCTATTCAGTCAAAAACGATTTCTACATATAAAATGCAAATATGTTTTTTTCACAGTCAAAAGCATATTTTTTTTCTCACCTGAAATTCCTCTGTTGCAGGAGACACATTTGAGGATTAATGAACTAACCTCATTAACAATACTAACGATTCTAACTCATTAATAATATAATGTGTTCTCCAGTGCAAAATGAGATGGAAAAAGACAGGCTCTGAAAGTCATTTTAAACGTGCATCCAGATTTTTTTTCTTTGCTTCTATCTGTGCTCTGTCCACAGTATTTGCAGGAAGCAAAGACTTGAATAAGCAGGAAATCAGTTTGGTTACAGTTGCAATTGTATGAGCCAAGCCATTGTTAAAGAGAAGGAGGGTAGGACATTATAGAATTTCATTGGTTGAACTCGTTTGGCAGGCTGTAACAGAGCTTTGCTAATGAATCTCGGGGAAGAAGAGAGGAGAAGACATTTTACACAGCTGGGAGAAAGACCTGGCTGGTGGCTGGGGATTTTCCTGATTGAAAAAGCAGATCCCAGTGCACTGCTTCAGAGACTGGGAATTCCAGTCAATAAGCCCCGGTTTGAGTGACGGCAGATGCTCATCCTTGTTGGGGTGATTTTAGAAGAATTCATTGAACCACTTCCAGAAGGCGACCAGCCGACAAATTTCACATGCTGGACAGGCCTGGTAATTATATTACAGAGTGTGGGGGCAGTGCGTATGTGTGTGAAACTATTCAGTCAGCATGGAAGAGGGAACTCCAGTGTTTTATCATCAGGTTTAATGTTGCAAATTGAATATGTTCTCGCCGCTCTCTTCTCATTTTGTTACAGATAAGGTTGTTACTGTGCAATTTCCATTTATTTCTGTAAAAAGAGTAAGATCGTGTTGAAATGCAATTCTTTATAATACACAAACAAATATCTGAAAGCAGACGGATAGTGTGTTTTATTTTTCTCTTTTATTTGTGAAGCTACCATTACAGTACTGATAATATGGGGAGAGGTTTACACAGTGCAATTGTCATTTTTAAGCTCGCTAAAAATAAGACTTAGCGGTAGCTGTGTGCATGATTCCATTCAGTATATAAGTGTATGTTTTCTGAACGGAACATAATAATAACATAATGAAACAGATTGCTGCTGGAGGTACATGAGTCAGCAGAAAGAGAGGCCCTGGACATAGTTTTCCGATGTAGATAAGTTGGTGATGAATACCACATGTTAGCTCGCTGCCGTAGATAAGTCAGTGAGGACAGCCCATGGTGGCACTCCAATTGAAAATGTGGTGTTTCTGAAATGTAAGCTTGAGGCCTCTCTAGTGATCACACGAACAAACTAAGCAAAAATAAGGGGTTCTGGATATACAAAAGAATTATGCTCACCAGAAATACCACCAATAACGCAATAACGCATACCAACATAACGTATACCGCTAAATGTATCAGTGTGCTGAAATAATGTATGTATACTGTAGTACTATATACCAAATCTAATCTGAATGCAAAGAGTGATTATTACTGAATTATTTTCATTTTGGTGGTAAGAAAATACCGCTAGGCCCCAAATCTATACAAAATACCCTACATATTTATGGTGCGTTACAGGCCGGGAAAGTGATCATAGAGCACCTACTGGGCGTGGCAAGTGTGTCTCACACTGTCATCTGTACATTAAAGGGAACCCATTTCATAATAACAGTGTGTCAACAAAACGAATTTCAGAATGTCACAAAGGGAAACCACATTCTCAGACCTAGTGCAATATTTAGAGGCAAAGTTGTTTGCACATGGGACGTGGTCATCAAACAGTACCTCAGAATGGCATGACTGCATTCAGGGTGAGGTGCAGAAAGAAAAACTAGACAATATTTTTGCAGAAGGCAGCATAATTCAGGTCTGCCTTACAAGGTTATTGAATGCAGCCGATAAAAGTGCAGAGAAAGACTGTTTAATACGGTTATGTGCCAAAATATGGTTATTTTGAACAGGTCCCTGCGAATGCAAGAAAATGATACCCTGCTAATTAACAGGTTAAAGACTGACTTAGATGGGGCAAGTAAAAAAGAGGAGATGTTAAGAACAGAATTAGAAGGATGTAAGAAAGACATGCAATTAAAATGCAGAGATTTTGATATTCAGTTGTCCAAAAGCAAGGAACAGTTTGAAGACAGTGAGCAAGAATTGGTACACTTAAAAGCCTTAGTGGATCACATTAGACAGGATAAAGATGAGATTGTTTGAGAAATGCAGATTTTACAAAAAGAAAATTTTGAAAAAGAAAGTGATCTCCAAGGTGAAGAGCAAGAAATGGTTAAAATGATTCAAGAAAGAGACAAGAGAAAGAAAGAATTCAATGAATGCCAAATGCAAATGTGCGACATGCAGGAGGTAATAAATAAAATGATTGATGAAAATAACTATCTGCAAAATAAAGCACGCAGGCTCCTTAAAAAGTGCAAAGACTTAGAACAACAAATGTGCATTCCCAGGTCCCAGGAGAGGCGGCAGTGTACTACATTCAATGGAGTGGAGGTGAATTCTAGTTCTGCCCAAAGAGCTAGTGCTCCAGTGACTGGGCCGGTGGCTGAACTTGGTTGCAGCGCCCTTGGGGGATTTCATACTCCCATTGGGGGAAGCCACCAATCTCATACACCTGGAACCAGGATTGAGTCACCAAGTAGTGCAATTCCATGCATTGCAACAAGTAGCCCCATAAAAATAATGAAATCTATTAAAGCTCTGATCAAACCATTTAAAAAAGGAGGGGAATGCTGCATTGAGGATCACTTAGAAGTGGTTCATGACATTTTTAAAGCACTCCAGATACCTAAGGAACAGTACAGACAATATTTCCATTTAACTTTAGATGCTCCGACGGCCAGCATCATAAGGGGATTAAATGAACAGCAGAATATGACATAGGTGGAGTTTGAAAAAGAAATTAGGCGTAATTTTTCCCCTGTCCAGTCATTACAGGAGGCAAAGAAAGTTGCTTACACACTTACTGCTGGGCCTAATACATCCCCTCGCCAGTTTTTACAAGACTTAAAAAGAGCATTTTCTCGCTTTGATGTATCTTTTGACCCCAATTCTAATGAATTTAAAACTGCCTTTGATCATGACATGTCCCTTGAGTGGATTGTGCATCAAAGCACAAAACTATATGAGGTACTCTATTGTCAGGGTAGAGAAAGTGATAAAATGAAAGATACTATACCTAAATCTAAAGAACCCTCAGCAACAGTGATGGAAATCAGGTCAGCCAAAATGTCCCTTGAGTCTGCTCAAAGTCCAGGTAAAAATAATTTGGCACCTGAACAAAGGGTTAATCAACAAAGGTCATCACACTCTGCACCAATGTTTCAATCGCATGATCCTAGTAATAGGGAGAGCTACATCAGTCCTAGGTATTTAGGAGATAGGCCCCGGGCAGGCTATCTGACTGATATGTCAGGTATGAACTATAATCAGAGACAAAATCAAGATCAAAGACATGATGGTCCCTACCAGACATTGGGGACACAGAGCAAATTTGATCCCAACACCATGATATATTGTAATCAAGATAGACCCCGATATGTGGATCGATTTGCTGATAATGGGAATCAACATAGGGGCCAGTACCCACAACATGAGAGACAGGACATGAGACAGAACATGAATTATACTCCACGTCAGTACAATGATTCCCCACCAGGGGACTACAACCAAAGGATGGGTGCACCCCGCTCCCCTCCACAAATGAATCAAGAGTTCAGAAACTATCCCAATAGAAATCACTGACCTGAGAGGTATCAGAATAGATCCAATCAGGGAGAAAGCAACCAATATCGATCTAGGCCACAGAGGGAGGATTCTAGAGAGATGGAAAGGTTCCAGTGCCTTGAGGCCAAAGTGAAAATGTTAGTTGAACAAATAGGGAAGCTTTGTACAGCACAAAAACAGTAATCAAAGGAGGGGGCTGATGGCCATAGCGATGACCGGGGGGCGTCTTCTGAAAAGTGACTAAGTACTTATGATACCTACAGAGCCGAAAAGACAGATTGCTCTGATGTAATTTCGCATAATGACTCTGAGAAGTCTAATGATTGAAAAGTGAAAATGCCAGTAAATGAACATGTAACAGAAAGTGCAAATACTTCGAAAAGGGAGGTACGGTTTAACCTAGAGCTAAATCAAACATTGGAGATTTGTACAAATGAAATAAGAAAACCTGAAACTCCAAGAGAACAGAGACAGATTTAAAAAAATGACTCATGCATGGGGAATACCAGTAAACAGGGAGTAAGTGGGGATTGATTTCTTCCCTGGGCAGTCAAAACAATGACAAAACACAGGCAGAAAAAGGAAATACTTCAAAGGAGGGTACATGCCAATCACCTGAAGAATTCTTTGAGCCACATATTTTTGAAGAGGCTGAAAGGGCTGGTACCACACTAAATGATCACAAATGCACAGAATTAAACAATGAAAGATTGCTGAATGATGTTGTTACACATGTTCAGTTGGAGGGTTTTAATGTGGCCTCTGATGATACCTGGATGGATAGGCGAACAGTGACCACACTCCAAAAAACCTCTGAACATGGAGAAATGAATAAATTCTCTCGCGCAGAAATGTGAAAAGTGAAAAAGGCCTGAGAAAGGTGAGTCCTGAAATCAATAAGAATTCACACTTCTTATGTGTATTAGAGGAAGTTGAGGACAGGTATTATGCTCCCATCACTGTAGAAGAAAAATGCCAAACATTTGCAATGATTGACAATTGCGCACAGGCCACAATTATGTCCAAGGAGCTGGTAAAGAGTATCAATGAAGGAAGATCCCCACAGAATCAGATCACAGTGATGGAAAATCAAGGTCCAGTGCATAACTTTAATGGGGAGGAGGTGCCCATCATAGGTGTAACTGAGGTTGACATAAAAATAGGAAAACACAGAATGAAACAAGAGGTATTGATCACATCTATTTGTGAAATTCCATTTCTGATGGGGACAGATTGCCTGAAAAGATTGTCTCCTCTCATAGATGGGGTGAATGGAGTGCTGTGGTCCTTAACCAAAAAACCATTGAGACCTAAGAAACTAAAATCACAAAACAGCAACATAAATGAATGTCACACTGTTGCCAAAACAAATGATGCTGTGGAGGTATAACTCCAGAATAGTTGCATACCTAGTGTCACTGTTATATTAATGTGTCAAGACAAAATGCAGAGCGACAATGAAAAACTACCTGTACAAATATACTTGGACCCAAGGAAAAATTGGCAGACAGCCATAGATGAGCACACATTACGTTTTTATTTAAAAGAAAAGATATGCAAACAAAATATGACTCCTAAAGCAGATTCAGAAAAACACATTACCACTCTTGCTGAAATACACATGGAAGATGAGCAACCATGGGTTCATGTTGGTATAAATGGCTGTTTTAAAACAATAAAAGCCACTTTAGCACTTGAACAGGAGAGGAGCTTCATTAATGAGAAATTGTTGCAAAAAATAATGGAGAGGGAGGAAATCCCGAAATGTAGGATTAAAAACCAATATGTTTCTGGGTTGGACAGTCCAGACTTTGAAAACCGAATTGCAGGCAGATGCATGCTTAAAATTAGCATTGGGCAGAAAACAATTTATCATAATGTATGGATAGTTAGTGGAGCACAAAATTATTTTTACATGGGCAATGACATCATGCACAGAATGTGTATGGTGTTAGATTTCCTTAATCAAAAAATATGGTCACGTCTAGGTGGGCCGGCACCTGAATTTGAAGACAAAAGAAGGGCTTATCATTGTGCACAACTGGTTCCTTATGCAATCGAACTACAAATGAGGAAAGATACTATTATTCCTGCATTTAAAAAACAGTTTGCAATAACACTGAAATGCAAAAATGGACAGCGGATGAAAGAATCTGATGCATTTGTGTGCCTGAATGAATCCATAAAACAGCAAGGCCTGGATTATGAATACATTCCATTGGTAGATATTGATGAAGGGCCTGTAAGAATTATGGTAAATAATAAGGGTTGTCAAGATATTCACTTAGAGGAAAACTCCCCATTAGGAATGGCCATACAAAAATCACATTATACTGCAGATCTAAATAACTTGGTGATTGGAAATATCCCGATAAGTATTTAGATGCCAAGGGTGAGTAGCCAGAATACCTGGACTCTCAGCCCAAAGGAATATTTAAAATTCATTCTGTGTACCCTTATGATTCAAGTGAGACAGTGTGCTGTTATCAAGAGAGTTGTATAACATTTGATTAAAGTGCAAATGAAATGGTAAATCAGCCCCTTGAAATGGAAGCTGACATGACAAAATATTTAAAAGTGACAGCTTTAAAAAGAGACACAGCCACACAGCTAGGGGAAAGCACCAAGATTCCACTACCAGAACATTTTCCGGAATTTTCCAAAATGGTAGAAGAGCAGATGTCCTTAGCAGATGCATGTGACAACGATGAGGATAGAAACAAATTGAGGAAGATATTTATGGAATTTAAAGATGTATTTGCAAAAGATGCCTATGATTGCGGGTTAACTAATTTACATGTGGCCACACTTCCGGAAGGGTGTAGCAGAAGTCCAGTATTTGTACGCCAGTATAGACTACCGCTGGCATGTTTAGAATCATTGGCAGAGATTATTAAAAATTTAGAATCGCGAGGAATCATCATGCCTATCCATAGCACATCCAAAACGCCCATTTTAGGTGTGTTAAAACCAAATGGTCAATGGCGGCTTTGTGCAGATTTGAGGGAGTTAAATAAAAGAGTACCAGTGTCCAGATGGCCACTGCCATTCATTGATCAGGGCCTAGCTCAAGTACATGGTTCAAAAGTGTTTACCACATTAGATCTCACCTCTGGATATTGGTGCGTGCCATTGGTAGAGGAGATACAGAATTTATTTTCCTTTACATTTGACAGGACTCAATACGCATGGGTTAGAACTAATTCAGGTACGTTAATATTGGGAGTGAATTTGGAATATTTTTGAGGAAGGCCATGCCTGATGCAGCGGAAAGAGGAACCATAGTTTATGTGGATGATGTCCTGATAAAAAATGAAAGCTTAAAAAAACATTTTTATGAAATAAGGCATGTGCTTGGCCAATTGCAGAAAGCAGGCACCAAAGTGTCTTTACAAAAAGCACAATGGTGCAGGAAAAAAGTGAATTTTCTAGGCCATGAAGTAACTGAACATGGACTAAATCCACAAAAGAAGAAAATAGAGGCCATACAAAAACTAAAAGACCCTAAAAATGTGAAAGGGGTGAAAAGTGTATTAGGAATGACAGGCTATAACAGAAAGTTCATTGAAAATTATGCTGAAATCACACAACCATTGACTAAACTGCTAAAACTAAATACGGCCTGGATATGGGAGAAAGAGCAGTCTGAGGCAGTAGCCAAATTGAAGGAATGTCTTGTAACGGCACCATGTTTAGCATACCCCATAAAGGATAGAGATTTCTTTATAGAAATAGGTTTCTCTGAACATTGTATGTTATCACAAAAACATGATGTGAATCACAAAACCATTGCCTATGCAAGTAAGGCATTTTACCAAGTTGAAATGAAATTCAATGAATGTGAAAAGGCCGTATTAACCACTGTGTGGGCGCTACAACATTTCCGCCCTATTGTTCAGGGAGAAAAGGTGATTATTGATAAAAATGACAATTGCACTGTCTAAACCTCTCCCCATATTATCAGTACTGTAATGGTAGATGCACAAATAAAAGAGAAAATTAAACACACTATCCGTCTGCTTTCAGATATTTTTTGTGTATTATAAAAAATTTAATTTCAACATGATCTTACTCTTTTTACAGAAATAAATGGAAATTGCACAGTAACAACCTTATCTGTAACAAAATGAGAAGAGAGTGGCGAGAACATATTCAATTCGCAACATTAGACATGCTGATAAAACACTGGAGTTCCCTCTTCCACGCAGACTGAATAGTTTCGCACACATACACACTGCCCCCACACTCTGTAATATAATTGCCAGGCCTGTCCAGCATGTGAAATTCGTAGGCTGGTAACCTTCTGGAAGTGGTTCAATGAATTCTTCTTAAATCACCCCAGCAAGGACGAGCATCTGCCGTCACTCAAACCAGGGCTTATTGACTGGAATTCCCAGTCTCTGCAGCAGTGCACTGGGATCTGCTTTTTCAATCAGGAAAATCCCCAGCCACCAGCCAGGTCTTACTCCCAGCTGTGTAAAATGTCTTTTCCTCTCTTCTTCCCCGAGATTCAGTAGCAAAGCTCTGTTACAGCCTGCCAAACGAGTTCAACCAATGAAATTCTATCATGTCCTACCCTCCTTCTCTTTAACAATGGCTTGGCTTATACAATTGCAACTGTAACCAAACTGATCTCCTGCTTATTCGAGTCTTTGCTTTCTGCAAATACTGTGGACAGAGCACAGATAGAAGCAAAGAAAAAAAAATGTGGATGCCCGTTTAAAATGACTTTCAGAGCCTGTCATTTTCCATCTCATTTCGCACTGGAGAACACATTATATTATTAATGAGTTAGAATCGTTAGTATTGTTAATGAGGTTAGTTCATTAATCCTCAAATGTGTCTCCTGCAACAGAGGAATTTCAGGTGGAGAAAAAAAAATATGCTTTTAACTGTGAAAAAAAATCATTTGCATTTTAGATGTAGAAACCGTTTTTGACTGAATAGCCTGTTTTCATTTACATGTCCATGTCACACTGGCAACACATGCCTTGCTGTACCGCATTATAGCAATGCACCAAACCCATGCAGTGATGCTGCATAAAAATAATGCTAAGTACTCTTACATACTCCCTCCTTTTTTCTGAGAATTTGGCAGTCCAAGCCATAATTAGAGGAAAATCAACTTGCTCCCTTCCTTCTTTTAGAATGTAGCAATCCAACAAAAGGAATATTCACATGCAAAAACGAAAAACTTGAAAAAACAACTATCCAATCAACATAATATCAAAATTCATCTTTGGGTCCATATGTTCCTTCCCAATGGGAGTGTCCATAGTCCAGTGCTTCAATTTTATACTTGAAGTCAATCAAAAACAATAAGATAAAACAAATAACTAAAACAAAGAATTAACATAACAGATTAAAATAATTAATTAACATAATAAATACGTGGCACTCCATACGCCAGGACACTTGTCTGCCTCTGATATGTCCCGACCAGCAATGTCACATCATTTGGTTCATTCGGGTGTTCTTCCATCTTGGTACTCTTGGATCCTTTTTTATAGAAGTCATCTTTTCTTTGGCATTCCGGTTATTTTGTCTTCACCTCCACCCGGAGGCAGGCATCATTCGATCTTCATCCAGGGGACTCCAGGACTCCATCGTCTCCCTTGACCTCCGGTACAAATATGTTAATATTCTAAATCAAATAGAAAAGAAACAGATTAAGTATATAGCACAATACTAACTTCACCCTTTTGCCAACAATAAAACATGCTTTGTAAAACATTTCACCCTTTTTCTTTCGACCTTCTGAAATTAAGCACAGGTTATAAAGAACAAGCATACATAAAACAACATTCAATATTTAATGCATTTTCATTCTGCACACCGACTCCATAAACTTCAGCTTCTTTTTTATATTATATATATATTTACATATATTACAGTGTTTATGTGCCATTATAATCAACCATCTTTATTTAGCTTCTCTGTCACTGCCTCCTGACTGTACCCATTTATTTTACCTTTTTGTGTTCAAGGGACTTTATCTGTTTCTACACGCTCCAGATTTTTTATCTCATGTCTTCGATGACATGGCTTGATTTGGTTTACATGCACAAATTGTTCTGTTGCTGTTTCACCTTCAGTCTTTAAAAATGTGTAATCTACAGGAGAGACTTTATCTATAATTTGGAATGGCTCCTGCCAGGCTGCTAGGAATTCGTAATTTTTCTGTTTACTTTTTCCAAAATGGAATTTATACACCTGATCCCCTACACAATATTCCTTTACTGTTTACTTTTTTATCATAATATGTTTTAGCACCGTCAGCAGCCCTTTCCAGATATCTCTGTACGAAAGCAAATGCATGTTGTAAATGCTTCCTCAGCTCATCAATGTATTCATGTACTGTAGATGCGCTTAGAAGTGTTTGCTCATGTGTTCTGTATAGCAGGTGTTGCGGCAACACCATTTTCCTACCTGTCAAGACCGCATATGGGCTAATACCTGTTTCTTTGGCAGGAGCTGATCTGATTGCCATCAAAACCAAAGGTAAACGTAAATCCCAGCTGGAACCTGCTTCAGCTACAAATTTCTTTAAAATGTCCACAACAGACCTATTACCCCATTCAACTCCACCTGAAGAAACCGCCCGATATGTGCGATATGTAGTTTCCTTTTCACACCCAGTATTTGCCATACCTTGCTCATTAGAGCACTTGTGAAATGACTTCCTCTGTCTGACTCAATTCTTTGTGGCAACCCAAACCTTGAGAACACATGATTCACTAGCAATGTGGCTGCTGTTTGCAGACTACTATTTGGTGCAGGAATACATTCAATCCACTTCGACATCAAACATACCACGCTCAAAATATAACGGTTTCCTCTGCTCGACCTTTTTAAAGGCCCTACATAGTCTATTTGCAAATCTGACCATGGAAGGGTTAGGCCTCTTTTCATTAGTGGATCTCTGTGCATTGGTGAAGCAGGTTTAATTGGGCACATACTAGACATCCTCTAGTATACAATTCCACATCTTGGGACATATGTGGCCAATAGGCATAATCTTTTAATGTTTTTTGTGAACCTCTGTGGCCTGCAGTTATGGCATCATGTGCATGTTGTAGCAATAGCCCTCTGAATGAAAGGGGTACCACCCATTGTATCTGTCCTGTTATGGACTCTCTAACCATGAGTCCATCCTGTAGTCTAATTCATTTTTTATTCTTTAATAGCACCCTCAATTCCTCTTTTCCCACACAATCATCTTCTGTTAAAGGGTTTTGTCCAGGATCTATCAAATGGTTATAATAGATTCCCAAAATTCGATCATTCTTTTGTGCCTCGATCAAATCTTGGTCTGGAGTGTTGTAACTCCATTGTACCACTGATTGTTCTGTCTCCTTTGGTGCTTTAGAATGTGTTACTGCATCAATCTGTATTTCACCCAGTAAATGTTCAATAGGTAGCAATTCTCCCATCACAGCCCCAATTTTAGCCAGGTGGTCTGCCTTATCATTCCCCTCTTTATCCTCTCCTGGAGTTTTTAAATGCCCACACATTTTTCTCCAGTATATTGTCAAATTATTTTCTGACACTAATTTGTCTATGGCTTGTATCATTTTTCCATGTTTAAGTGGCTTTTTGTTGTATGTAATCATGCCTCTCGCTTTCCAGCTAGGTAGATATTCATCAAAGCTGTTTCGCGCATAGTCAGAATCAGTCACCAGGACAATTTCACTGAATTTATTATCAATTGCAGTAGCAATTGCTTTAAAAATGGCTGTCAACGCTACTTGACTGCTCCTAGCTCCAATTCTCATCCCTATGCTGGGGATACCTTCACATTTCAACCAGACATTTCCTATTCCTGACACTAATTGTTTATTACTGTCATTTTCAATGTGAAAAGCACAACCATCGACATATACCGTTGGCAAGTCCTTGCATGTTTTTTCATCAAAAGCTTTGTGTGGTGATTGTTCAAACTCCTATAAATTAGGTTCTATTTCCATTTCGTTTGATGCTTGTTCAGCTGCACAGTCGTGTAAATCTGCTAAACTTTGAGCAATTGGGCTCTTTTTATTTTGGCCATATCTCACTTCTACAGGAAAACCTTGTAATGCTAGCGTCCATGAAGTGATTCTGGACTGCGCTAGATTGCCTGACCTAATTCCTTTACTCTCCAAGAATTGCAAAGGTTGATGATTTGTTTCAATAATCACCTTTTCTCCTTGAACAATGGGGCGTAAATGTTGTAGTGCCCACACAGTGGTTAATAGGGCCTTTTCACATTCATTGAATTTCATTTCAACTTGGGAAAATGCTCTACTTGCATAGGCAGTGGTTTTGTGATTCACATCATGTTTTTGTGATAACACTGCTGACATACAATGTTCAGAGAAACCTATTTCTATAAAGAAATCCCTGTCCTTTATGGGATATGCTAAACATGGTGCCTTTACAAGACATTCCTTCAATTTGTCTACTGCCTCAGACTGCTCTTTCTCCCATTTCCAGGGCGTATTTAGTTTTAGCAGTTTAGAAAATGGTTGAGTGATTTCAGCATAATTTTCAATGAACTTTCTTTTATAGCCTGTCATTCCTAATAAACTTTTCACCCCTTTTACATTTTTAGGGTCTTTTAGTTTTTGTATGGCCTCTATTTTCTTCTTTTGTGGATTTAGTTCATGTTCAGTTACTTCACGGCCTAGAAAATTCACTTTTTTCTTGCATCATTCTGCTTTTTCTAAAGACACTTTGGCACCTGCTTTCTGCAATTGGCCAAGCACATGCCTTATTTCATCAAAATGGTTTTTTAAGCTTTCATTTTTTATCAGGACATCATCCACATAAACTATGGTTCCTCTTTCCGCTGCATCAGGCATGGCCTTCCTCAAAAATATTCCAAATTCACTCCCATTATTAACGTACCCAAACAGAGTTCTAACCCATGCGTATTGAGTCCTGTCAAATGTAAATGAAAATAAATTCTGTATCTCCTCTGCCAATGGCACGCACCAATATCCAGAGGTGAGAGCTAATGTGGTTAACACTTTTGAACCATGTACCTGAGCTAGGCCCTGATCAATGAATGACAGTGGCCATCTGGACACTGGTACTCTTTTATTTAACTCCCTCAAATCTGCACAATGCCGCCATTGGCCATTTGGCTTTAACACACCTAAAATGGGCGTGTTGGATGTGCTATGGATAGGCCTGATGATTCCTCGCGACTCTACATTTTTAATAATCTCTGCCAATGATTCTAAACATGCCAGCGGTAGTCTATACTGGCGTACAAATACTGGACTTCTGCTACACCCTTCCGGAAGTGTGGCCACATGTAAATTAGTTAACCCGCAATCATAGGCATCTTTTGCAAATACATCTTTAAATTCCATAAATATCTTCCTCAATTCTTTCTATCCTCATCGTTGTCACACACATCCGCTAAGGAGATCTGCTCTTCTACCATTTTGGAAAATTCCAGAAAATGTTCTGGTAGTGGAATCTTGGTGCTTTCCTCTAGCTGTGTGGCTGTCTCTTTGTAAAGCTGCCACTTTTAAATGTTTTGTCATGTCAGCTTCCATTTCAATGGGCTGATTTTCCATTTCATTTCCACTTAAATCAAATGTTATACAACTCTCTTGATAACAGCACACTGTCTCACTTGAATCATAAGGGTACACAAAATTAATTTTTAATATTCCTTTAGGCTGAAAGTCCAGGTATTCTGGCAACTCACCCTTGCATCTGTATACTTTTCAGGGATATTAGTTATCTGCAGTATTATGTTATTTTTGTATGGCCATTCCTAATGGGGAGTTTTCCTCTAAGTGAATATCTTGGGGTATAGCTGCGTTCTAGCAGCATGTTGAGTTGTTCATGGAGTATTGTTCGTATGTGAGCAGCTAGGCCAAAGTGCTTGAGGGATGTAGCTGCACTCTATTGTGTTTTGGTGTAGAGAGTGTGCATAGTGATAGGAGAAGTGAGTTCCTGCAGTGGAGGTTTTTTCTTACAAGCCCACTATTCTGGATTTCAATTACGGGTTTGCGATTGCTCCATTTAGAGTGACCTTATTGGTGACTTAATACTTGCTTTCAGTGTCATTGCTTGGTATCTCATTGAATATTTGTCAGCAGGTCTCCACAGCATTTGATGGTCTTAATCAACTTTATGGAGAGCCAGGTTTTTATATCTACAAAGTCAATATATAAATGTCAGAATGTCCCTGAGGGGTGTGGCAGGGTTGTTTTTTTCTTCTTTTGAGTGTTTGTCTGTCCGTGCACTGCTAGCAGGTCACACAGTTGTTGATGAATTCCACCACATGTTCTGGTAAATTTTGAACAAACCACTCTTCCTGAAGCTCTGCTGCAATACACTCTTTGGATATGTGTGCTGGGTAATGCAATTCATCCAGGTTAAAAGTAAGCAACTCGGTGCATTATGAGCTTCCCTGTACTGTTCTGTCTTCATTGTAAATCTATAGGCAGTAAGGAGCACCTTCTCTTTGTCCATAGGTACCCTACTCGCTGCATGGCGTGTCCATGTAGCTCTTTTATCTGGGCCATAGGCAGAGAATTATACGGGTCTGTGAGAGTTACTTGTTGCCATGAAATGTTTTTGAACATGGTAATTTGTTCTGTAATGTGTAGCAAGTATTCTGCTTCATTAGCTGCTGTGTCTGCTGCATCAATTACCCCAGGAAATTAAGTGTGTAGCTTTGGTGTGCGCTGAACTTTTCATACATGCCTCATGCTGAGGGAAGGGGGAGTACCTCTATTATTCTGGAAAGTAAGCCTGCATGTTGCTCCGGTATGCCATCATGTTTCCCCACCCCTGAGTGCACTGTGAATGTGACATATGCTGAATCCGAATATATGGTAACACAACATAATTTTAATATTTCTATTGTTGTTATTAATGTGACCAGTTCTACTGCGCATGCAGAATAGTGTTTGGACTGTCTTAGATTTGACATGACCTCAAACTCCCCTTCCTCATAACGCACTACAGCTGCCCATGTGTCGATAACCAGAGTTCTGATCGATCTTTGATGAACTGTCAGTGAAAAAGTATCTCTCCTCCCTCTAAGGAATTTTATTTAACTGTGGTGAGATCATCCAGCGTGTCCTGGTAGGTAGTACAGTTGTGGATTTAGCTCCCTTCCTGCACTGGCTCCACAAGAAATATAGATGATGTATAATATGGTACGATAAGTAATTTATAATACGCCTGTACAAATGTGTTTGTAGACGCAACAAGACAAGGAAGCGAGGAAGAGAGAGGACAAAACAAACAATCTTATTAGGCCTTGTTTCATTCAGGTCATGCAGGTATGGGGGAGTGAGGGGTGGGAGTGCCAGGGGCGGAGGGGAAGGGAAAGTGCTGGTAGCTCCTACGTGCTGCCGGTAAGTGGCTCATAAGCACAGAGAAACGGGGGACTGTAGGGTTGCAGATACAGACCCGTAAGCACAGGGAGGCCTGGAGGCAGGACAAGGGCAACTGGGCATGCAGGAGCCTGGGCCTGAAGTTTGGTGGGTGGCCAGGTGACCAGTGTGCTGACCAGTCAGGGAATCAGCAGGGAAGAGGGAGAAAGAAAGTGGAAGCGAAAAGAAAGGTCTTGAGTTGCTTCCGGAACCGGAGGTGGTCCTGCTCAAGTTTGAGAGTGGCAGGGAGGCTGTTCCAGAGGAAGGCCCCAGCTGAGAAAAGAGATATACCGCCCACTCTCTGCTTGGAAAATAGTCTGACCCTGAGAGAGTTGGAGGTGGATGAGCAGAGGGCTTGAGAAGGAAAATGCTCAGGAAGAGAAAGTTGGAGGTAGTACGGGCCTCAGCCCCAGAAAACCTTGTGGATGATGCAGAAGGTCTTGAGCTTGATCCTTGCAGCCACGGGGAGCCAGTGGAGAAATTTCAGAGCTGGAGAGAAACGATCCCTAGATAAGTTGTAAAGGGAGAAGAGTAGAGGGAGGTAGGTTTAGAAAGAGGCTGTTACAGTAGTCAAGCCTAGAGAAGACCCGAGCTCTGGAGACAGAGAGCTTCTGGGGGAAAGTGAGAAAAGGAAGAATATCTCTGAGGAGGTGCAGCAAATAGTTTGACTTCTTAGAGACATCAGAAAGGTGAGGAGAGAAGGAGAGGGTGGAGTCGAAGATGACCCCAAGGTTCTTAACCTCACAGGAAGGAGCAGGTAGAGACCTAGGGTGGGCCGCCAGAGTGAGAGAGGAAAAGAGGGAGCAGGTCTCCCAATTAGGAGGATTTCAGTTTTACTGGCATTATGGCAGAGATAATTGGAGGCAAACCATTGCTAAATTGCGGACAGTCAGTCTGGTATGAGAGAAGGAGCAGAATTGGATGAGGGAAGCCTGAAGGAGAGCTGGGTGTAACACTGACAGAGCAGAAGGTCACGATGCGGTGGGCAAGAGGTGCCAGATAGTGGTTGAAAAAACACGGAGAGCGGTTAGACCCCTGGCGAACAACACAAGAAGAAAAAGAGATATAAGAGAGGAAAGACCCAAGTTGGTCCTGGAGGGGTCGGTCTGTGAGAAAGGAGGTCAACCAGGCCAGGGCCTGACCAGAGATACCCTGGTTGTCACAGAGGCGATTGAGCAGGAAGGCGTGGTTGATCGTGTTGAAAACAGAGGAATGATCAAGGAGAATGAGGACAGAAGCAAGGTTAGAGTCAAGATTAGAGAGCCAGTCTTTATGGGTGTTCAGGAGAGCAGTTCCCATGCTTCTGGCTGCTCTGAAGCCAGACTGGTGGTTGTGGAGACAACCAACAGATTCAGTATGTATATTAAGCTGGGAGATGGGCAGTATTTCCAGGATTTTGCCCAGAGAAGGAGTGATGGAGATTGGGAGTGCACATTGGAGTGCTTAAAAGGTTCCAGTGGCAACAGAGTGATTGCAGAAATTGGCCAAGGCTGGAGCAAGGGTGTTGATGTGGTCCTTGATGGTTCTGGAAACTTTCATAGATCAGACTTCTTTAGAAACCTTGTCAGGATGAACAGGGGAAAGGAAGAGATAGGAATAGGAGAAACAGCCTAAGAGGGGCCTGAGGTGGTAGAGGGGGGGAGGAAGATGAGGTAGTGGTAGAGAGGGTGGACAGGATGTCCTGAGTTTTGGTGGTGAATTGAGATGCAAGAGCAATTTAAAGGGCCTGCGAGGGAACAGATGTAGAGACTGTAACAGGATTGGCCAGCTCATAGCAGATATTGAAAAGTTTAGCTGAGTTGTTAGAGGCTGTTGAGATGCAGATTTTGATGTAGGCTCTCTTCTTCGAGAGGACAGAGAATCTGTATTGCGTTTGGAGCAGGCAGCAGGCCAGTTTGTCAGATGGTGCGCTTGATGCCCTCCACTTCCTCTCAGTCACCCTACACTTATGCGTAAGGGTGGTAATGTCAGAATCGTACGAAGAGTTGCACTTGGATGTGGGCTTCAAACGGATCCTCATGACAGAGATGAGGACATCAAGGGTTTTAGAGATAGAGAGATGAAGGTTGGAATGGGCTGTGTCAGAGTATGAGTCAGCCAAAGTTGTAGGAGGAGGAGAGAAAGTAGCTGCAAAAGCCTCCACTGACACAAGGTTCATGGGCCGGATGACCAAGAAGGTGGGTGGCAGTGCTGGGGTCGGCTTAACCTGAGGGGTAGAGAGTGAAAGGTGGGAGTAAAGAAGAAAGTAGTCACTTCAAGAGAGAGGAGTGATGAGAGGATTGGAGAGGGGGAGGTCTGATGAGATCAGAACATCCATGGTGTGCCCTACAAAGTAAGTCAGGCCAGATAGAAAAATAGAGAGAGAGTTGCAGATGTTGAAAAGAGCTCCAGAGAGGGCTAGTAGCCCAAGTGTGCTGGAACCTGGTTCTGAAGAGGTAAAAACGGTGAGATACTGTGAGTCTGCGTGCAATGGAATCAAGAAAATTGCATTATTTAAGACTTTTACTGTGAAATACCTTGCTCCTGTGGGAATGTTACACAAAATGGTGGCTGGATTAGGCACCACCGGAAACTCTGCCTCCACTTTGTTATTTAAAGGTTGGAGCTGCTGAATCATCCACCAAGATGCCCCTTTTGCTTTCTTTATAGGATATATGACCGTGTTACATGGGGATTCACAAATGCTAAAAATGCCTCATCGCCACTGAGCCAAGATTGTTTCATAAATTCCCTTGTCCGCTTTTACACAGGGCAAAATTGCCCCTTGTTCAGCTGGATGTGGACCGTCCTACTACCTTCAGCAGGCCAGCATCATGGGGGCCACTGGTCCATATTTCTCTGGGCACCTTGTTTAAATGGTCTCGTAAGTGTGCTGACACTGCTTCTGTGATAAATATTTTTTTGCGGAACCTCTCAGTGTTCAACAACCAGCTGACATGGTATGCATATTTTAAACACCATTTCCCCAGTGTGATCATCATCTGTAAAGAGCTATTCATCTGTCAAGTCTCTTAATCGTTGTGTTGGGTCAATGCATAAACAGTGCACAATCCAATACCTTTGTTGTCTGTGCCCTGCAAAACTGCCATGTCTTTCTTTGTGCGTGCTGCCTTTAAGTGGATGATGATAGTGGTACATGATGCTACTTCCTTTTACCATAATGGTCTGAAAAATAATTTGGCCGGTAATCAAAATGTTTGGTCCTTAATCCTTGGCACCCATCCTAACAATACCTTTACTTAAAAAAGGAATAACTCCGGGTAGTGGGAAGAACCTTGCAAAGTGCTGTTTGTGCAGAATGCTTGTATCAGTGCTGTGATCTGTGTGTGATAGATGCCTGGAGTGGGAGATGTGATACAATTTTCTGAAAACCAAATGCTCATGTTCAGTTTGCTCATAATGTCCCTGCCTAATATGTTGATTGGTGTTTCTCGTGAGTACAGCAAGGGTGTTACAATTTCTTTGGTACCTATGGTATGAGGTACATATTCAGTAAAAGGAACTGCTTTAACAGCCCCAGAAAAATGTTGCATGTCCATTACTTTGTTGGACAGGGGAGACATTCCCTTCCTAATACAGGACTTGGTAACACTGTGTCGACCAAAAATGAAAATTCCATGTTGCCTATCTTCACTGCAAACTCTGGCTCCTCTTCTGGGTCTGCAGTTACTGAAAGGACTGGCATGTCAGAGCTCTCTGTGGGCTGTCCGATTGGTAGGTCATGGATGCCCCTAGGAATGGAAAAGGGCTTCTCCCGAACACTGTCATTCCTGTGTATACTAGTACTGCATTCATGGGTAACAAATCATTGCCCTATTGTTGGGCCGATGATTGTCAATGTTAATGTGCTTGGAGGGTGTTCTGTTGTGGGTATTGGGGCAACTGCTCTTGTTGGATAGTGTTTGGGGAACATTTGGTACTAGGCAACCTGCTGTGTTCAGGGTTTAACATTTGCAGGGATGTTTTTTTTATCTGTACTTGCATTGTTGAGGGCTACACCTGTAAATGTGGGGCTTGTATCTGTTATAGGTATGAGTTTGATATGCTGGGGGTCCATCCTTGCCATACAGTGCTTGGGGTTGGCTCCTACATTCTCATGCAGAGTGTCCCAGCTTTGCACAAATAAAACTCAGACCTCCAAATCCTGATCTTGCCCTCCATATACAAATCCCCTCCTTCTCTGGAGGTTTTTCCTTTCTTGTGGAAAATACCCTCCTTGTGCGAAATATCCACCCTGGGGACTTTACCTCCTTTGCAGATAATACCCTTGCATGTAATACCCTCCCTGCTGGACATTCCCTCCCCCTGTGGATAATACACTACCCGCTGTATGAACTGCCCCTTCCATGTTGAATTTAGCGTATTTATGTTGTAGTTGTACTTTTACCTTTACTGTATGCTCTGCAGTGTTTCTCTCCTTCTCCTTCTTCGTTCTACAAGTGTGCACCTTGTGCACTTGTATTTTGGCACATCCTTTTGTCTCAATTTCTACCACCTTCCCCAACTCGGCCTGCATGTCTGTGGGGAGACCCTTTGATAATATATGAAAGACAATGAGAAAGTTCCTATTTCATGGCTCCAACCTTCACATCTCCTGAATCCACTGTATGTATAGTGCAGGGTCCTCATCTGGTCTCATAATGTGTGCTAAAATAGAATGTCTGAACTGTCTGGGTACATGCCCCTTAACACTTTCCATATGTGTGCTCTACAGATATTGTATGATGCACCACCATGGGCATTACTGTTCAATGTTGCCCCGTCATATTCTGCCTGTTTCCAAATTCCATCTGCCTGCTCGCCCATTAAAGAGGTCGAACACATGTTTCATGTCACCTATAGCTCAGGTAATCCCTGCTGTCTCTTTCGTGAGTGCATATATCCATTTGCCTGCCCCTGCTGTGAGGGATAGGAAGCTGTTTCTTAAATGTTCCACATCCGTATTTGGCTATGTTACATACTGTGGCCTCCTTTGCCTTTCGGTAATAGGTGGAACTGCTTCTGTGGCTGGGATTTTTTGTCCCCCTTTGTGCTAATTTCTACTGCTATCCTGGTTTGCCGCTTCCTAAATTGTTTGGACCAATCTCTGTACCTCTCTCTCTAACTCTATCTCTCTCTTCCCTTTTTTCCCTCTCTCTTCACCTTTTACCCATTTCCTTATTGCTATTATTACCCCGAAATATCAAATTTTCTCCTGCAGCCTACTCAAACTCATCCTCCTCTACTTGACAGTCGTCATTAGCGGAATCGCATGTTCTCTGCAGTATTCCTTTCAAAGGTACCGTCTATGAGCCAAGAATAAAAATGTTTCATGCCGTGCCCTGCACTATGTGGTTCTTTATTTTAGTATCTATACTGTGGCGATTTACTGCACAAGTGTTCTAACAGAGTTCACATTATACCATTGAATCCCATCCTCCCCTGCAGCATGTTCACTGACATTGTTCAAACAGGGTCCTTTATCCCCATGCCTCAGTGGCACTGTACTAACCCAATTTGGAAACACCTCAGTGGTATTACAAAAGTCCCCAACTCCCAAAACCAATTTTGAAAACCTCCAATTGTCAACCGGTTTTTCATTTCATGGTGCCACCACTCATACCCCGTCCTCTGGTCACCACATGTCTTTCTAACTTCTTAGACAAACCCAATTAGTCCTCACTCACTCCAACATATTTATTCCCACACCACTGTAACAACTCTCATGCAATCCTGCACACTACAACAAATCCACTTTACTCCTACAATCATGAATCACCTCAACTACACAAAAACAAAACTCACTACTATATACACATAAAATATCCTCTTAGCCCACTCATTGTGCCAACAAAACAATACAATTCTACCTCTACACAGCACTTCTTCTCCTCACCTAAGAGGAACTCTAAAACCAATTCACAATTATATCCTGCTTTTGACATCATCTTTCCTTCTAATGGAGGAGTTCCCTTCAATAGCTCATCAAAAACTCTAAAAGCACTAGACAGTGACTGTCTTTGCCCACAACAGAGATTGTTTTCAATATACTCTATTAACCAATAGAGTAGAGTAACCAATAACCAATTAAGCAACAAAAACATGCACAATGTTGTCTTTTGATTCCCTAGTACACTCAAGTTCTATAGAACCTCTGAGTCCCCTCGACGCTAAGTCTCTCCTTTCAACTGACTGCACCACCAGGATCACAGTCTGCCCACGGGATTAAGCAGGCCTTTGGGAAACTTGCCAAGTGCAAAACCTCCAAAGAGCCACGCCCCCAAGTCGTGCGACAGGGAGCCCCCAGCCTGGACAGGAAATGGGAGATCTCATTGCGGCCTCCAAACATATAGATGCCATCACCCAAGTATTCCAAGAAGTAATCCAAAATAGTCAAAAATGGAGCGTACGAGTTGCAAGAAAAAACAAGATTTATTAAAAAGCATCAGCTAGGAGAAAAAACAGACAGCTCTTACTTGGGTTATGGAACTGAACTGGGAACACATTTCTCAACATTGTACTTCCATGCTACACCTTTTAAAGTGGGAACTCGCAACAATTAGTATAATTCTAATATGTTCATTGGTCACTCGAAATCAAGGCCATAAAATAAACATTGAAACATCTAACTGGTGGTTTCCTTTCTTGTGGAAAATAAACATACTACCCCTTGAACATTACATAATGCAATAGTCAGTTAAAACATGACATCCTGATTGGTTGGCATCATTTGTAGTGCAAGTGAATTGAATGTAGGTGCTGATTGGGCCGTTATGTTGGGGACAGCATCAGACAATAGCATACCACACGGAAGCATCAATGACCTCATCAGTAGAAATAAGTGAGGGCAAACCACTGTTGCTTTCCCCAGAAAACTGCAATCCCTAGCCCAGATTGGATCCCTTATCCCCTTGCCCCCTGTACTTGCACACTCGCCACCTGTCATGTTGAAACATGTTGCCAACTCTAGACAGGATCTAATATTATCTTCTCCAATGAACAGATGCATGGCAAAAAGTGTGTGCTAGCCTGCTATGAGAAAACAATTCCTTCCCCTGTGGTCAGTGAAGCTGCTGTTGCTCCCATCTGACCTGTATGTGTTACAGAGTGTGTGGAATGTTTCCTATGTCCGGGAAACTGTTGCCTAAGGTCTCTACACATTACAAACTTACTTGGTGTGTTCTGACACAAACGTAAAGTCTGCTTCACCTGACTCGCTGTGCTGTGCTGACAGAAGGGAGGAGGAGACAAAACCAACAAAATCCAACTCCGCAACGCAGAGCGTCGCAGAGTGCGTGGAGTGCTTCCTGTGTGGGTGAAACAGTTGCCTGAGGTGTCTAAACATTATGAACTTAGTTGGTGTGTTCTAATATGAAACCCACAGTCTGCTTTGCCTGACTCGCTGTGCCATGCTGACTGAAGGGAGGAGGAGCCAAAACCAACAAAACCCCACTCCACGACGCAGAGTGTCACACAGTGTGTGGAGTGTTTCCTGTGTTGCCCGGGGAACCTGGGAGCTTGGAACCGACATGGAACTCGACCAAGTGAAGAACCGATGCAGTAACTTGGACGTGATAATAACATTTGTATTTTTGTATTTCAGCTGAACCTGAAGCCACAGGCAACCGTATGAAGCATGCACCATTGCAAACGAGATGACAGACGAGACCGGGGGCGCTGAAGCTAATGAGCCATGGCTGTGATTCCAGCGACTTCAGTGGGCCTCATGGAGTTGTGGGTGAAAGAAATGATGAGGCATTAAGGGAGGTAAGTGCAATCTGACCACTTACCTATGAACTGCCTAACAAGCGATGAAACCCCAAGTGGGCATTGCTTGGCATCGTCTGCACTCTGAGTATTGACTGACAGGGGGGAACATTTGGTTGGGAGTGCTTCCTATCCTGTGCCTGTGTGTAGCAAAAACAATGGAATGGAGGCAAGAATGGCACCCATAGCAACGTTGCAAGGATAACATCAACAACACCAACATTACCAACCACATCCCCTGATTGCACTCACAGTGATGCAAATGCCCTGCTCATAGAGTTGTAAAATGACATAACTATTGATCCATGGGCAAGCAACATCAATGGCACGGAAAGGAAACGGTTGTTTGTGGCTGAAGAGAATGAGGGGGAGCAAGGTGAGCAAAGTGAGAGATTCCATGTTGATAGCACAATTGGAAGACCAGCCCAGAAGAGCATGGAAACAAACTGATAATGGGGGGACGTGGAGATCCCACGACATCTCCACTTATGGAATGGAATCAACGACCAATAAAAACACACCACAGGAAAAAGACAACCTGCACAAGAACTGGCCGATATCACATGAAGAAGAAGACTCTGAAACTGGATTTGATTCAACTTCCAGATGCAACTCACTGGCTGTGGCAGACAAACTCTCACTTGATATAGCCGAAATAACAACCCAAATGGAGACTAACCGAGTGAAAAGGTTGAACCAATCCTCATACCTGGAAGGAAAATCTCTCACAAAGTGCAAATGCAGCAGTAACTCAAACAAACAGTGAAGACTGGAATCTAAAAATTCACCAGACATTGAATGCTCACACATGAGGTGGAAACTGAGTCAAAAAGTCACTGAGCCAACATCACAAGTTATCAATGCTAAAAACAAGGCATCAGTTGAACAGTCCAGCGCAAGTACAGAAGAAGTGTCTTCTGACTCTTCAATTATGCAGAGAGCGTTCCCGAGGATTCAGAGATCTGTTCAACACAGAAATAATACAAATACGAATACTGCTTCTCTACAAACCCTGCAGGACTTGAATGCTAGTATTATGTCTGCCATATCTTTATCATTGGCACTATTCCTCAAGATGTATAAGCATATAAATGACAACCATAAAGATCAGAACACCTTAACAGTCAGGATACACTCAAAACATATAGAAACATTCATGAGCATCGTCAAAACCAAAATCAACCAAGATGAAATGGGAAACAACACAGCTCAAAAAGTGATGGTAGACCAACTAAAATCTATTAGCGAAGACAAGCAACTTCTGGCTGAGGTGGCACGAGAAGCTCTACTCTGGCTTAGAGTCAACAAGGATCCCAATAATATATATCAAGTGCGTGAAGGCAGTACAAAATTTGCATGTATCATTCCAAGTGAAAAAGAAAAAATTGTAGCACCCAAACACAAGTATCCGAAATAATTTCTGAATAAAGTATGTGAAGAAAGTAGGTGTCAGGCTGCTCAGACGACTAATAACACAGAGCAACACCCTATCATGTCCATCAAAGTTATTGAAAAACCACCTATGCTCAAATGCTAAAAATTAATGTTGTTGACAACACAATAAAACAGAGATCTAAGCCATAAACCCTCAACCTCAGCTGAGGCAGAAGGATTAGTGGGCAACTTTAGTGAGCTGTGTGTGGTTGAGAAAAAGAAACTACATCCATTTTAGGTTGCATGTTCCCCATATTTGAAAGGCACAGCCTCTGCAGACTATCCCAAGAGAACCAAAAGGAGGTCAGAAAAATAAAATAAAAAATAATGCAAAAGGAAAACAACTGAAATCTAATGGATCACAGAAATCTTCACTGAACCTGAAAGACCTGTCATCCGAAACAGAAGGAAACCCTTCTAAAGGAAAAGGTGGAGAGTTTAAGATCAAATATAAAGAATGGAAAAAACAGTGGACAAAACATTAGCTGACAAAACATTAGAAATATGAGCCGAGAAAAGATCAGTTCCCTTGAGTCGGAGCAAACAGAAAAACGGTACCCAAATAACAAAAATTGTGAAAGTAGCATCTTCAAGTGATATGAATGAAGATACATTGAACTTACTCGATTTATCAACTTAGGAGATAAATGCTGCTGAATATGAAGAGGATCAGATGAGAGATATTACACCCTTGAACACAGAGCAAGTGATATAAATTGATGAACCGGAAGACTCTGACATCCTAAGATGCAAGGTAACTCTAGTAGAAAGGTGAAATCAAAGTCTGGCGAAATAACTGAAATCAAACGTGAGGGAAAGTTGAAGCCAAAAGGAGAAGCTGCACCCAGATACAAACGTGTGGTAAGAAGAAACCCTGAGGGATATTATTCCCCACAGTGCAAGTGTGCAAAATGAAATTAGTCAACAATCTCAAACAAAAAACAATCACCTCAGACCTGTACAAAAGGGTTAAGATCCCGCATGGATAAGACAACTGTAACCAACAACAAAAAGCAAAAATCAGCAAGAAAGATAGGTACCAAATACTAAATTCTTTTGGAACACAATCACAATCATCTTTGGAAGATGGGTTGATCTTAAACCACAAGAACGTCCTACGCTTCTTAAAACACATTCCTGCTTTGCGTGCAAAAGAGTCGGAGGACATTGCGGTGGTGGAGTTTATTGAAGAGCAACAACACAACCGTCTGCACCTCCAATCTAATCTAATATGTGACCTTTTATTAAATGCCTCCCAGTACTTATTGCCACCAGGTTTTGATATTAGCGAACCTACACCTGAAAATGAACTGGATGTCAGGCGTTATAACTCTACTTAAAGCAAACATGGAGTGGTAAAAAATCCAGATATGACCCATAAAGAATCACTAGACAGTGAAGTCTCCATCAGCCCATATGAACAAGAAAAAAGTTACAAAAGTACTAAAGCAATGTTGCGAAATAGAGTAAACAGATGCTTGTTGATGAACAAAGACACGACAGAGGATCAAATCGGCTCGATCTAAAACAGCTTATAAAAATTCAGCCGCAAAAACACAAGGGACTGCACCAGAATCGTCGTATTGGATAGCTGAAGCCCTATGCACAAAAAAATAACAGCTAATGCCAGGATCAACAAGCTGACAGCTATACACGCATTGGCTCATGGAATATCAGGGGATTTGTCAATGTATTTGCTGAGGACCATAAGCTTAGCCAATTTGATGTCCTATACTTACAGGAATCCTGGTTACCTGAACAATCTTGTTCTGAGGGTTATGGTACCTTCCTGAACGCTGCCATTAAGGGCAAAAAGGGGAGACCCAGGTCTGGGTTTCTAACTCTGATAAATAAGAACACCATATACCGTGTGATAAAGACCATGAACCCCAATGTATATATACAGGTAATTGTACTGAATTTAGGGCAAAAAGTGAACACCAGTGAAAATACAATTGTGATAATAAATGTATACTGGCAAGATAAAGCTACGGGCACAACTCAGTATATCTACCAATTAACAACTCAGAATGACCACTTTCACATCTTTCTACCAAATCCAACCAACATCATATGTGGTGATTTAAACATTGACTGTCTGAATGCAGACAAGGTTAAAAAACCCAAACTTGGTAGGAAACCTGATTGGAAGATCATGCAAGGCAAGATCTGGCTGGAAGGACTGGAAGCAAGAGAAATGTGCATGTTCAATGGCCACATACAAGGGGACATCCCAACTCAAGCAACAAGGAGGAGAGGTTCTCAAGAGTCAACACTGAACTACTTCTTCATGTCAGAAAAAGCAACACATAAAATCATGTTGCTATATGCTAAATCTATGAAAAATAGTGACAACAAACTACTGGCTTTTGAGTGCAACGTGTGAAAGCCCTCAACACAAGATATGTGGAGGACAAAGCTGTTGGTGGAAGTAGTCGCAATTAAAGCCCTTCACTCAGAAGCACAAATAAAGATAAGGTTAACTCAAGCTGGCCTCCTATATAAATCGATAGACACGTAAAGAGAAGTTAAACCGGGATGCCCGTTGGCATCCTTCATATGATATGATAGGTTATTTATGACACACTTAATACCCACAGGTTTTTAAGAATGGACCCGGGGATTGAACCTGTGGTGCTCTGTGTCATCTTGCTTCCAAGTCGAGCACATTGCCCCTGAGCTATCCTGCCAAGACAATCCTTGTTATTTAATCTCTTCATATTGAATATTGGAGATGCGCTGGAGGACGTTAACTCATTTTCACCTAAAATCAAATTGGAAATCGAGTTGGGTGGATGCTCTACGCAGACAACTTAGTCATAGTAGATCGAATACCAATAGAACTGCAGAGGAAGTTGACCGCATTTCAAAGATATATGTAGAACAATGGGCTGAATATCAATGTAAACAAAATCGAGGTGTTGACCTTACAAAACCTAAAGGGAAAGAAGAACAGAAACAAATCGTGTTGGTTCTTGGGTAAAGAAACCCTGAAGCAAGTTAAAGCCACAAGATATCTTGGCATGCACATTAATGCAAGTGGCAAGGATGCACCCTGGGTACAAAGCATAAAGGAAAAGGATAAGCAATTAACCGCACATGGGTGTATGGTTTACACAAATGTCTGTAAATTCTCATTGTTGCCGATAATTATGTACCACAAACAGAAAGTAGTACCACCAATAATCCATGGTGCAGATTGTGCACTGTCTTGTCAATGGAATTTGTGGGCAACATTGAAGGGTGCGTTTTGGAGAACTATTCTGTGTCTCCCAAGGAGTGTTCTGACTGGTATCATAAGGCATCAGCTGGGATTAGTTTCCATAAATGCCAGAGACATTTGGAGTGTTATCTGAAAGTATAGAAAAACAAAAGTGGACAATATCGCTCCCCAAATTATAATTTTTCAATCTGGAAACGAATATAAAGCAGAACTAATTCTAAGAGAGTGGAACGACTATTGTTTAAAATTACTAACTTGCATTGGCACCACTGTGGAAACTTAAAAAAACTAACCCTGAGTCTGTAAAAAGGAGACTGTGGGGGAGAGATCGGATCAAGACCGAAGAACAAAGACACAAAAATAGGCTATACAAGAAAATAGCAAGTGAAACCAAAGCTTTCAATAATGTGCCAAAGTACCTAGAAAAATTTCCTAGCCAACGCTATTGCCAACTCTTCATGAAATTTCACTTTAATCTTTTTCCAACAAAGAAGATTCTTGAACGCTGTAGAAAAAACCTCTTAGAAAATAATAGATGTCGATTTTGTCAAAGTGCGGATGAAACTCTTCAGCATTTAACACTTTTCTACTCCTCACTGAGATCACTGCAAACAAGAGTGATGGGATCAGTCATTGTGAGCAGACCGGCGCTGAACGGGGAAGAATGGTGGCATATCATGTACGAAGGAAGAAACACAAAACTTACATTCGCATTGGTTATAATTCTGGAACAAATTTTAAAATTCCTTTCCTAGCAAGCAACTAATGACACAGTAACAAGAATGCGTCAGAAAAAGGACACATTTAAGAATCATGATAAACATTATTTTAAACTGGAAATGTGAAACTGATGTTTTTTTATACATTTGCAATAAACTAAGAAAAAAAAAGAATATTTTATGATATGATATTTCATTTGTATCGCGATCATACACAAATGTTTCAGAGCACGACAATATTGGCACTTCCTGATGTGAGGCCCCTTGTGCACCATACTGTGTCCTTCACAATCACTGTGTATTTATTAGTTTATCATCTGGGAAGGCACCTGCTGTGTGAAGAACAACTTCATGCCCATGAGAAAATACTCCCTGCAACAAATAATTGCACTCCTTTTGGAATCCCTTTCCATCCTGACCTTCACTCCTTGAGCTTTTCTGCCCAACAATAAAAATGAAGTTCAATAAAACGACCACCATAGCCTTTAGCTAAACCATGATACTCTGCAACTTGCAACATTGGACAGTTCCAATATGGCCGTCCTCTTGCTCCCTGCCGCAGCTAACAATTCTACTTAATACAGTTCAACCTTCATAATGAAACCAAGCCCTACCTACCTGCCCTTTTATATACCGTGCGCTAACCCAGGTTCCCTCTAAACACTACCTCTCTGCATGTGTGTTTTTCTGCACAGCCCCCAACCTGACAATTCCCTGATGTGTGGCACAGCTATATGTGTATTCTAATTATGCTGTGATGTCATGAAACTACCTGACCACCACATCCCTACCTAGGCCTAAGACCTTGATAACATATTTTATAACGTGCACTTGTACCCTCCTTTGGGACCCTGGATTTGCATCTTTACAGGATAAACATTCCAGACACTTTGGTAGCTGTAATAATCCAACATTCTAACATAACAAGGATGGAAATCCTTATTTATAGTGAGTACTTTCTCAAGTATCCTCAACCTCACGATGTCACTCTTATGGTAAGGACTAACTCGCCCCCTATTGATACCTCTCCCTAGATAGTGCTGGTGTGCTGCTTATCTAAGCAAAGGGATAGAAAAGAGGTTGACCATAGTCTCTCAATCTAGCTATTGACTATATCAACCTTGGTGAACTATACCCTATCTTCGGGGATGCACAAAAAAGATTAAAAGGCTCCTATGGTTGCATCAGGGATGGTGATACTTGGGGAGGTACATTATAATTGTATTGCTCCCTCATATGTCTCCCAAAAAGCAAAGATACGTCTGCGGCAAGTCTAAATGAAATACTTTTATTGCATCCAATAATTTCTAAATGTGCAGAGAAATCTATGTACAAACCATAGATTCTATTGTCCACGGGTTTCAGATGGTTTGTCATATTATTTTACCCCTTTCTTCAGGACCCCTTATATCAAGTAATTCAAATTGCTGATTGAAATGTTTTTGTGAAGCAGTGAAAATGGGGAATACTGACCAGAGTTGCTGCAGCCACATGAACAGTGCGAATAAACCCCATTCATCACCAATCAATTTTTCAAAAAATCGAATGCAAGGAAACATGAATAAATAAAGAACTGATTACCTTGATTTGATGCCGGGCCGTTTGGCAGACAGCGTATGTGGTTGTCTACATGCTCACCTGAAATGATATGACAGTAAGTAACAGGAAATGATCATAAGAATAGACTGCAAGAGTATTTTACCCCATCTATGACAAAAAACATTTCAATCAGCAACTTGATTTACTTAAAATAAGGGGTTCTGAAGAAAGCAGTCAAAAATAATATGACAAACCACTGAAACCAGTCACTCACAGAAAACACCTGCTTACTGAAAAATTGGACAAGGACATCAGATGCCTACTAAATAAATTAATGAAACTGTTCATTAAAAAAGAATAAAAAAGAAAAAGAAAATGTAACAAAAAATCAAATAAAAATGGAAAACATCACTTTACATTTGGATAAGTAAGAAAACAACTAAACCACAATTGGAAATGGGGTTTTGCGGTGAAGGGAGGGCGAGAGGGAGATAGAGAGAGAAAGAGAGAGTAAGAGAGAGTGAGATAAATAGAGAGTGAGAGAGAGCTGGAGTTTAACTTTAGAGGGGGGTGCTGCTTTCTTCCACTGTCCCAAGCCAGCTCACCCCAGGTCATAAACAAAGCAAATGCCACGGTCTGGTGCAGCATTGTCCAACAGCCACATGTGTTCTGCAGTCAGGAGAGGTGTGGTTGGAAGACTCCAAACATGATGGCAGGAGGTCCGGCAGTACTTCACTGTTGCTGCAAGGGAATCCACCAACACAAAATGTGCAAAGGTGGAATGCAACTTTTGTTGGGAGGTGGTAGGCTAAGATAAATATCCTCATTTCATTAACACTAGCATGTGAAGGCATCTGGGTAAGAGACATAAATCAATGTCCCTGCATGTGCCTCTACAGCAGACACACCCAATAATCTCGACACAAAGAGATGCTCTCAGCAGCCAACATGGCGATTGACCCTGCAACACCCTACCCCACATCCTACCCCAAGCAACATAGAGACTGTCAGCTGTCCTGGTATTTTATTGCGAGGTCTGCAGCATTTGCTAGACATTAGTGTCATGGTGAATAGTGAGAGAGAGGGGTACTGCCAGGGTGGCACACCCTAAGCAATTCCATGCTGCCACAGGGCAGACCCACCTATGCCAGTCTCAGATATTCCCTTTTGTTTGTTGTTCTAGTAATCTATTTCTGTTACTGTGTCGGGGGGGAAATTCTGCCGGGGTCGGCCGGACCGTCTGCAGACCTCCGGGCAGGGAGGCCCCAACTCCTCCCGTATATCCCAAAAGAGATAGAGTATGAGACACACGCAAGAAGCAAGGTGACTCTGCTGTTTATTAGACAAACGGCAGGGATGGGTCAAGGAGCGTACGCGTCCGTCCTGACACACACACAATCGTGGAGCTCGCAGGCCCTTTTTACCTTAGTATGACGCGCTACTTGCGTCACTTGGAAAGCTTTAGCAAAAACCTATCTCCACTCTGGATTGGTTACTCGAGTGGTAGGGTTAGTATAGCGCACATATAGAGAACGGTGTTATTGGCTGAGAGTTAGTCAGGTGGTATACCTGGGCTGTCCCTTCAATTTGATACATGAAAATTGTTACATGAAGACCTCTGAGGATTGGTTAATGTGAATGGCGTCAGTGATAAGGACCCCAAGTTCTAATTGGTCCGCTCGCGAGCCTCCCAGTCTGGGACTATCGCTGTTCCCAGCTCGCGGTGCACCTGTCATTTGCAACAATGTTTTAATATGGGTAGGTGTAAACAATGTGAGGATTTATTCATATGTTGGGAGGTCGAATACTCCCACTGCTGCAGATGTCCAAATGAGTCTTTTAATTGTATCTGCCTGTGTCTCGAAACGTGGGATTCAGGCGTCTTCTTCCTCCTGGGCTTGGCATCTTGTCAGGTTGGGCTTTGTCACGTGAGGTGGGACCGTGTTTGAGGCAAAATTCAACACAATTAATATTGTTTTTCCTAATATGTGCCTGGTTTATCTTGCAGGTGCGACCTTGGCGTTGGCTTGCAGCGTGTGTGATTGCAACATCGTGCCCTTGGCGGTGTGCTTTCGCCGGGCTCATTTTGCAGGGTCAGCAACCCAGTTCTTGCTCATTCAATGTTCATGGAAGCTTTTGCCTGCGGCCTACTTGGGCCTGGTGCATAGGTGGGACCGTTTGATGCAGAGCGCTTTAGGTTACGGTATCATATTGCCTTGTCCTCAGTATTGTGTCCCCGTTATATTCTTCATTATGGTACATGGCTTTTTAAAAGAAGTGTGAGCAAGCCTTTTTTATATACGTTCATGATGCGTCTTGCGTTTTTGCATTTTGAAAGCCTATGTGGAAAATAATAAAGATGTACGTCGGTGAGTATGTCTGTCGCCTACGTCATAGCACTGAGTATATTCTTCATGTAGATTGGTGTGGGAGTGTCCGGTGTGTATATTTGCACAGGTGTGCTGACCGTTGGCTAAGTCGTCATGGCATCTCTAACGACGTGTAGGTTTAGTCGAGTTGGTCCGTGCCGCAGGAGTCGGCATGGACAGGGCGGGCTGTTGGGCAGGTAGATGGACACCTCCGTATGTTCCTGTACCAGGGTATTTGGTCGTCCGGTAGATAGGCAAACTCCTCTCGTGGCGGGTGTCTGGGCTGTGATTCTCTAGGCCAAGCGCGAGAGGGGAAGGGCGGGAGCCTGTTCTTCCATTCTCCCACTTCAGTCCCCCCTCTGGTCGACTTGTCGACCACAAACATATCCTTTTCTTTATCTCCTCTTACTCTCCATATTTTAGTTATTCCTCCCAAATGTCCATAGTGGTTAACATGGTCTTCAAATGACCAATACATATATTCACAGGTTCCTCCAGGAGTGCAGTATACCCATTTCCCTATGTAGCTCCTTGGGTTTCTTGGGTTTTCGAGCTTCACAGATGGTGGGTCCAGGTGGTTGGTGATGATCTGGTTGCGCAACTTCTCCCTCTCTTTTATCATTGTGCCTGTGTGTTGGCCGTCATCTGTTGGCATCAAGAGGTGTATACCAACCATTTCGATCATCTCGTCTGTGGTGCGTGCCTTCCGGGCCTTCCAAAATCTTATTATGATCAGTGCAGCTCCAGCCATAATAGTGCATCCAACTATAATCTTCAGTCCATCTGACAGCCAGGACGGCATCCATGACCATAATATTGAAAACCAGCTCTCATCCTTTTTCACACCTTTACTTTCATCCATCATTTTTGAGTGCATCTGGGCCAATTGTGACACGGCTTCCGTGAGGGTACCATTGTCAGGATCGTTAGCAGGAATGAATGTGCAGCATGATTGTCCTATCTTTGCGCAAACTCCTCCTTCCATTGCTGTGAGGAGGTCCAGTACATATCTGTTCTGTAGTGCAACCATTCTTACTGCTCGCAATTCCTCTTTTATTGCATTGAATCCATTTACTGTAGAGTTGATTTTCATCATTAGTTCCCACCTAGTTATCTGGAGCCATTTTGCGTTTGCGTAAGCCTGCAGTCCAGGATGTATTATTGAGGAGAAGAACATAGCTGCTCTGCTGAATAGTCTGTGTTCCGGCGGTATTGAGGTCAGTGCTGTTTCCGACCTTCCCCATAGGTAATTTCCTGTCAGAGGTTCTCCTTTTCTTTTCCTTCTGTTGAGGACAGTGTTGTTGCCATTGCGTCTGTTCTCTGATCCATTTCGAGGCTGTGCAGATCTCTTCTTCCTTTTGTTTCCTTCATCCATCTTGGGGAAATTCACCATGTTCACATGCTTCTGGGGTACCACTAGTGAAGGTACATTAACGTGTACTATAGTGCATACACCATTCCACGAAGGGGGCAGTGTGTGATACGCCTGTTCTCCACAGGCCCAGTAATGGTCCATTATCACTGCTGTTCCTGCTCCCCCCTCAGGTAACTCCATCACGCTTTCACAGTTGGTGTTGTATCCTACATCCACCTCTCCTTTATGTTGGTAGCATACCTTAGGCGCAGTTAACGGCAATATTGTTATTGGGTCTTCATCCTTCTCTATCCACGTGAGCATGGGTACGTACTTGATCCAAGTCATCTAACATCTGTGGTTGTGTGCATCGATAGTTGAAATAGTTTCTTTTGTTACCATGTTGCTGCCAACCACTCCTATCTCCCATTTGTTGTCCAGGTACACCTTCCCCGTTATCGTCACCAGTGGCCTCTCCCAACATCCTGTTTTACCAGGAACTTCAGTGGCGTACCAATCACATGGTAAATACTTCAGTGTTACTTTCTTTGTTTCCCCTTTTTCAGGACCACTTGTTATGTATCTGAATGCTTCAGTATGTAAACTGCTCTTGTGGTAACTCAAATAAGTCTTGAGGAAGTTGTTTTCATATGGATATGTATCTCGTGTTTTCCACACCAGTTGCACCACTGTCCTTTGAAATCTTCCTTTCGTTTGGAACAGTGCCAAGTATATTATGCATCATGCTGTCTTTTCATCTATTTCTGTGGCAACAAATATCCGAGAAGCGCTCATGGCGTATGGTATTAATGAGCAAACGTAGCAGCTGTCTTCTGTTGTCTGCTTACCGATTTTGGTCATGTGTTGGTACCACATGTTGTTAGAGACGTGTGCTGAATCTTGTACATAGTTGTCAATGCCTTTATTATTTGAGTATGTGCTGCGTTTAACTCTATTTTCCTGGTGTGGGGTTTTACTAGTACCACCTGACGTAACACCTGTTGCAGCTGGGGGTGGGGGTATGTTAGGTTTGGGTACAGCACTAATATCAATAGCATAGCTGTACTGCCATACAGAGGCAGCCAAGAACCCGGTGATCATTAAAATCCCTATCAGTTTTATTACAAATGCTAATTTCACCGGCATTTTGCTCTTACCTTGCTGCAGTCCGGCAGCTTATTTTTGCGACGTTACAGTTGCCCGCCTGAAAATTCTTAATATGCTAGTTATTAAGGTTAGTTATTGTTATTAAGCTCTCCCTATCAAGTAGTCATTCAGTGCCCAGGCGAAGAGCTGTTCCCACGCCAATCTAAGCAATCTATCTCTTAAGGCAGGCAAGTATGGTTGGAGGTGGGGCATTGAATGTTCTATGGCCAAGAGGAATGCTGTGTAGTAGACACGTACCCTCCTTCCTTTCAGGTACGTTGGCCGTTTTATTTCATATACAAATTGGTGTGACAATTCTTCCAGGTAATTATCGTCTGAGGGTACCATCTACTCCTGGGCAGTGAATTAGTTAGTTATCTACTTTCTTAACAGTACAATAATACGCTTTACCTGCATGTGCGAGAGAAAAGAAAGAGAACATTCAGGTGTTTACATGTGTATATGTGCAAAAACAATGTCCTTCAGTTCAGTTATTACTACAGTGGTAGGGGTCAATGGGCAGAGGGTTTGGGGCTCAGGCTGGCGGGAGTCTCTTTACCCTTTGTGTTCCATAAAATCGAGTCCCCACACACTTCTTCTTCCTCCCTTTCTTCTACATCATTAATTTCATTCGTATTTCCCCTGCTCGTAACTCTTTCTTCTCCATCTTTTCCCCTTCTTCCATCATTTCCTGTATTTAGTGTGGGCATGTGTATTCGCCTTTCCTGCCTGCGTCTAGGGAGGTCCCTAAGCCGACATGCATAGGGTGTTAGTTCGTCTGTGAAGGGTGCAAGTTTTATTGTGCGTAACGAGCGTGAGGTGGTTGAGCATGTAGGGTGCGATGGGAGAGGGCGTGATGGGGACGGTGCGGCCTCATGTGTCTGTCTTTCCGCTGTTCCTTGCTCATCCTCCTCACTTCTCTCCAGCTCATCCTTTCTCCTACGGATCCATGGTGAGTCTGTGTTGGTCCGGGTGATGTATAGTTTATCTAGGCTTTCCCTTTCACTGTTTCTTCCTTCCTTCTCCACTCCTTCTTCTTCCTCACTACAAAAGTCAGTCATAAACGGCACCCCCCACTCAGTCTTTTTCCCCTTTATTGTTACTGTTTGTAAGTCTATTAGGTCCAGTTCTCCTTTTTCTCCTTTATCAACCGCTCCCCTTTGCGCTGATGTTGTTGCTACTTCTGTGTCTTTATATACATCCCTCCATACTTCTCTCTCTCTTCTCCTATCTTCTCTTTCTCCTTCATTTCTCTCCTCCATCTCCCTACCATTTTCCTCCCTTTTCCTTTTTAATTCCTCCATTACTTCACTACTCATCTGTTCCAATATTCTTTCATCCTCTTTCTTCCTTTCCCATTTCACCCTTTCCCTTTCCAATATGCTCTCTATCACCCTCCCTTCTTCGTATTTCTTAGTCGTTTCTGATAGTAGTTTCCTCTTCCACATTGCCATTTCTTTTTCTTTCACTTCTTCTTCCCTTTGCTTTTCTCGCAGCACTGCTCTTGATACCCTTTCGGCTGCTGCTTTTACCCTTTCAGCTTCTCTCCTTTGCTCCTCAGTTCGTTCCCTTATTTTTTCCAATTCGTTCTTACCTTCTTTCCTTTTCCTCGCTCTCTCTCTTTCCTCCCTCTCGAGCTGTTTGATCAATTCATTCTGCTCATCCCTTAGTTCTGCTAGTCGTTCCTCCAAAATCTCTTCCTTTTGCCGTAACAGCTCTTCCCCTCTCATTCCACTCTCCCTGGTATTATCCTCGTCTGTTTTCCTTACTACCTCCTTCTCTTCCCCTGTTAATGAACCTCGTAATTTTAATAGTATCTGTGCAGCTACCCACTCATCATTTCCTATTTCCACAGTTTGTTCTTCCCCAGTCCTCCCCTCCCCTACTGGCATCTTCCTATGAGCCACAATTGGCGGAGGGCTGTATGCCGGGTTCAAGTACCCCTCAGCCGCCCTTAACTGACCTCTTTCTATTTCTCCCAACTCCTTTAAAGGGTACAACCCCCCTCCCTCTGTTTTCACTCCCTTAGCTAGGGGTATATCGTTGCTCGGTTCCTCTTTTATTTCATTTGATGTATTATTCTTTTCTCCTCCCTCTTGTCCGTTCTCCGTGTTCTTTGGGTCTTCACTCCCCTTTTTCCCATCCTCTCCTTCCTCCTTCATCTCTTTTTCTTCCGGTATTTCCCCCACAGTGAACATTCCATTTGGTCCTGGTCGGGACCCTTGGAACATCCTCCATAAGTTAAACACCTCCACGTGGTTTGCCAACTTCTTCCCTTTGTATGTATTATGCAGATGGTTTAGTAGTGAATGTTGGCCATATGGATCGAAGCTACCATTAGGCGGCCACAGTGTTATCATTTTGTTGTCCGTCCCCTGGGTCCATTCTATGCTATACTTAATCAGTTTCTCCCTATGGGGTGACAGTGTTGTACATATGTGTTGTAGTGGGGTAGTGACTACTGTCCCGTATGACATAGTAGCGCTCCACTTGTTACCTTTCCCCTATTTGGTAGCGGTTATCTCACTAGCAGTTTACAATATGCAGCCTTATATCGTTACCTGGCCCCGTAAATTTGGGGACTTGCGATAGTCCGCTAAGGGAAATTATAAAAATATAGTATTTACATTTGTATATTTTCTTCAGTCTTTCTTCCTTTACGCGATACCCTTACGGCCCCCTGCGGCCGAGGCGCACGTAGCCCCCTGCGGCTGCGTACCCCTTATGACGTTCTTATACAGTCGTCCTATTTTCACTTGCTCCTCCTCCTTTTTTTTTTTTTTTTTTACACTTGCCGTGGCCGGCGTTCTCCGTGCGCAGCCACGTCCCCCGTTTCACCTTTCCCCGATCAACTCATTACCGTTTATCTCCGTTTCCACTCCCTTACCACGGTTCTCTTCCCCACCACTCTCAGAAAGAAAGATGTCTTGTGCTCGAGATATCCTATGGAAGCCCTACTGGTGACGTCACCGATCTCTTCGAGCTACTGGTAAGTTCTTCATATATTCTTTAAGTTCAAAATACACTTGCAATCCACCCCCGTTAACCTCACAGCTGTCTTCCTGTCACTCCTGGAACAAGGTAATCAATAATATAATCGGACTGCGCACACTGCGTCGCCTCGCGTGTGATACGCCCCTCGACAGGAGGGCTTAACCAGCCAATTATCTTCCGTATTAGGCAACTAACTAGCTACCGCCTACAGGGAAACGTCATCTACCTATCGAGTTTCTTGCTCGAACAATAGGGATCCTCATCTACTCATTGATCAATAAATGCCAAATCGTAGGAAACCACACACACACACACACCCTTACACGTAGTCGCGACCTAGGCCAATCAGTGTCTACGAGCGGCCGCACGTGATGTTTTCGTGCTCCGCCCTCCCCCCTTTGCGTAACGTAGCCGACTGCTCTCACACTCGTTCGGCTACCATTCATTCCATTGCCAACACTAAATTGTCAAACCTTCGCCGCGCACCTGTGCAACACCTCCCACCTCCCGTATTTAACTCCTCCCCCCTCCCTCACAATTTCACATTGCTTGTTGTGCGTGGCATGCTCACCAAGTTTTCTTGATGCGGGGCCGCTCGACTGCGTGCACCCCTCCAAGCGGCTCGCCAACTCCCCTCATCTGGATTACGTCTGGACACTCACCAACCGCGGGCGGGATACTTCTCAACCGCCTCCCGAGGGCCAATATCCGGATTGCGCTGTCCGGTCTTCTCGCAGCTCCGCGATGGTCCTGTAGTCCTCAGAAGGGGGCAACGGCAGAGGGGGCCGCGCCGCCGGGCCTCCTCGCAACGCGATTACCTGGAAAAAAGTAAAAATAAAAAAAGCAGATCTTAAACAGATCTCAGCAGTGCCTCCAACTTGTCGGGGGGGAAATTCTGCCGGGGTCGGCCGGACCGTCCGCAGACCTCCGGGCAGGGAGGCCCCAACTCCTCCCGTATATCCGAAAAGAGATAGAGTATGAGACACACGCAAGAAGCAAGGTGACTCTGCTGTTTATTAGACAAACGGCAGGGATGGGTCAAGGAGCGTACGCGTCCGTCCTGACACACACACAATCGTGGAGCTCGCAGGCCCTTTTTACCTTAGTATGACGCGCTACTTGTGTCACTTGGAAAGCTTTAGCAAAAACCTATCTCCACTCTGGATTGGTTACTCGAGTGGTAGGGTTAGTATAGCGCACATATAGAGAACAGTGTTATTGGCTGAGAGTTAGTCAGGTGGTATACCTGGGCTGTCCCTTCAATTTGATACATGAAAATTGTTACATGAAGACCTCTGAGGATTGGTTAATGTGAATGGCGTCAGTGATAAGAACCCCAAGTTCTAATTGGTCCGCTCGCGAGCCTCCCAGTCTGGGACTATCGCTGTTCCCAGCTTGCGGTGCACCTGTCATTTGCAACAATGTTTTAATATGGGTAGGTGTAAACAATGTGAGGATTTATTCATATGTTGGGAGGTCGAATACTCCCACTGCTGCAGATGTCCAAATTAGTCTTTTAATTGTATCTGCTTGTGTCTCGAAACGTGGGATTCAGGCCTCTTCTTCCTCCTGGGCTTGGCATCTTGTCAGGTTTGGCTTTGTCACGTGAGGTGGGACCGTGTTTGAGGCAAAATTCAACACAATTAATATTGTTTTTCCTAATGTGTGCCTGGCTTATCTTGCAGGTGCGACCTTGGCGTTGGCTTGCAGCGTGTGCGATTGCAACATCGTGCCCTTGGCGGTGTGCTTTCGCCGGGCTCATTTTGCAGGGTCAGCAATCCAGTTCTTGCTCATTCAATGTTCATGGAAGCTTTTGCCTGCGGCCTACTTGGGCCTGGTGCATAGGTGGGACCGTTTGATGCAGAGCGCTTTAGGTTACGGTATCATATTGCCTTGTCCTCAGTATCGTGTCCCCGTTATATTCTTCATTATGGTACATGGCTTTTTAAAAGAAGCGTGAGCAAGCCTTTTTTATATACGTTCATGATGCGTCTTGCGTTTCTGCATTTTGAAAGCCTATGTGGAAAATAATAAAGATGTACGTCCGTGAGTATGTCTGTCGCCTACGTCATAGCACTGAGTATATTCTTCGTGTAGATTGGTGCGGGAGTGTCCGGTGTGTATATTTGCACAGGTGTGCTGACTGTTGGCTAAGTCGTCATGGCATCTCTAACGACGTGTAGGTTTAGTCGAGTTGGTCCGTGCCGCAGGTGTCGGCATGGACAGGGCGGGCTGTTGAGCAGGTAGATGGGCACATCCGTATGTTCCTGTACCAGGGTATTTGGTCGTCCGGTAGATAGGCAAACTCCTCTCGTGGCGGGTGTCTGGGCCGTGATCCTCTAGGCCAAGCGCGAGAGGGGAAGGGCAGGAGCCTGTTCTTGCATTCTCCCACTTCAACTGTTTCCTGAGGCACATAGAAAGTCCAGTGACTACATTGAGTGAGAAAGAGGTACAAATTATTTTCTCAGGGCCAGAAAGAAATCCGGAGTCTGACTGAGCAGTTCCAAAGATATATTAGTTCCCAGTTGGGCTCACCTCTTCTTGTAGTAAAGCTGGACCCTGACAAATTGTTATAGGTCGCCACTTGTTGGAAAGCCGCCGAGTAGCACATTTTAAAGAGTATTCACTTCTGTAAAAGATGCCTTGATGCAGCTTTAAAAATATGCAATGGTCATCTATGGTATAAAAGACACTCCTTTAACAATTGTTAAAGGTCATTAATTGTACCAAAGACAAGCATTGATAAATTGCTAAGGTTCATCCATTTTACAAAAGGCATGCCTTGAACATTACTAATGGTCTTCACTTATGTAAACGAATCACCATGATAATGTTTTAAGAGTCATACCTTGCATGATAGTCACCCCATGGAAAAACTGTTGAAGGATCATCCCTTGTAGGAAAGAGGTGCATTGAAACACTGATAATGTTTGGCTCTTCTATGAAGGACACACCTTGAACACTTGTTAAGGTTCATCCATTGAACGAAAGTTGCCTCTTAAAAAACTGTCAAGGGTCATCCTGTGTACGAAAGACACACCTTGAAAAATTAAGGGTTGTCCCTTTTATGAAAGACAGCTTTTGAAAATGGTTTAAGGATCAACACTTTTAAGAAAGAATGTCCTTGAAAAATGTTATGGTTCATCCTCTGCATGAAAGACAACCATTGAAAAATTGTTATGGTTCATCTCTTGTGCAAAAGAATTCCTTGACACATTGTTAAGCATCATACATGGAATTCACGAGGGAATCCAAGGAACTTTTAACCCCAGCTGCTCTCTTTTGTCTGACACCTTTATTGTTAGCTGTCGTTTCTATGCTGATGAATAAGGTATCTAATTGAAGTTAAACTATTCAAGGTGGTCATAAAATACAATTGACTCAGGGGAGTGAGAAATACAAGTGAACGTGTTGTTTTTCTGTATCGGCTGAAATTTGATTGACTAGCTTGAAAGCACACCCTCACAGAAAAGGCAGCTATCTGAATATGATCTGAAAGCATGGGCTGGCTCCAAAAAGAGACTTATGATACATTTAAGGAAATTTGATTTTAACTAAGCCCCAAATCTGTACGCTTGTTTAAATAATATGAGGACACTATTTATGTTGCCTTTTGTTGATCTCTCTTAATCATTCTCTGATACAAGCATGCTTTCCTGGCCTCCATTAGCCATTGCAATTGTCGACAATGGTCATCACCCTCCTCAAATACAGGCAATGTGTGCATTAATGGATCGTGGTTGTTGGTCTTGATTCCTTGTCGCCAGTTTCCCTGGGCACCAATGGTTGGGAGAATTACTTTAGATTCCCTTTGATGAAAGAGAGGCAGAGAAAATATTTGGCATGAGTCGAGAATGTGTTAGAGCTGTGCTAACAGATTGCTGGTTGTAAAAACGTGTTGGCATTCAGCTCACCATATAAAAAGGTAACTTGAAAATATCATCCAATCTGCTTCCTTTCTCTCCAGTGCTTGATTAAATCAGTGTCAAGTGGTGAGTGGCTTTCCCAGAGGTAGCCATCAGCAGTGAATTGTATGGACCACTCCCTTGACAAAACCATACTGTCCTCCTTTGACATAAGTAGCTTGTCACACAACGTTTTCTTGGCAACTACTGTTTGTTGCATCTAGTGTGACTGGGAGCACCTTCGAACATGCAGGTTGTATCTGAGCTGGTATTCTTTCTAGCTGATTAGTGATGTTAGGTGAAAGTGCTTGGTTAGCTATTAGTGGACTCGTCAGAGAGAACATCTTGCAGTCATCTAACATGTCATTTGTAGCATGTTTTTTTTTCTAAATAAATCTCTTTTAAATGAAGAGAGCAGCCATCTTCTACATAGCACTGCCTGGTTTGCTAATGGTGGAGCATTTTAGAGGGAAGTCCCTAGAAGACGATATTTCTTAGTCTGCAGTTTGGAACTAGAACCAATGACCTGTGATGCACATGTTATTTGCTGTTTAGGAGCCTGTCCACAAATCGGTAATTAAATGGACAGTATGGCTTTCACTGACACTCTGGGCAAGGAAGTCCTGTTTTTCTTACCAGTTTTCTTACACTTGCAGAACTTCAGCAGTGGTAAAAAGCTCTAGAATGGTGTTACATATCAGCCCAGATCTGCAGTGACTCCCTTTTCTGGTAGCTGTGTACGGGGGAAGCGCGTTCCAGAACTTTGTTGTGGCTTCGGTATCGGTTGCCATGGCGCCTGGCCATGCAGCAGAGGAGGCCGCATCAGCTGAGATGTCCTGTGCGCAGAGAACGCGTAAGGAGGCCCCACCCCCCTGCACCGTAAAAGCCGAAGCAACTCAGCAGCTTGTTGCTGCTAATTGTGATCTTACGTTCCTTCTGTTCCATCCCACTCCGGTGCTTATTTCCTTTTCCTCTTGATTACTTGACGTGCCTGATTTATGAACTCTGTTGCCGACTTTGGACCGTCCTTGGATTGCAATTGCCTTTTCCTCCAACCTGACACGTGAAGCCTGCTGCGGACCTCAGACTGTTCTTGGATTTATATCGTGCCTTCGCCCTGTATGGTGAGGTTACTACCTCTTGTCTCCCTACGCAATTTGAGGTACGGAGCACCCCGCCAACTTGGCCTGTGGCTGTGCACGTCTGCGTTCCGCAATTCTTAATGGATACTACAGTGGGCCACAGATTGCTTCTTTCTCCTTCATTCAACACGTGGCAGTATTGTGTGTTGAAGACAAGGTAAAGCTTGTCCCAATTCTCCTTTATTGTTCATTACCTGAAACTGCATCAGTCCTTCTCATACGTGGGGATTCCTGGAACAATCTCATTAAATTAAGTGCCTTCTCTACCCTAATCGAGTGCATAAGTGACGCTTTCCAGTGTATGCACCAACCCGTCACTAGTGCGACCCTCGTGCCGCCCAGGTGTATTCTTCCTTTACTAACCTTCCCGTTTGTTGTTTTGTACCTGCCGTTGTACTCCTTTCAACTGATATTCCATTTATCCTTAGGAATTCCACTTATCAGGTCTGTTGGTTGTTGTATCAGTCATAGTGAGGTTGTGGTTACCACTTGTGCATGCTCATAGTTACCAGTGAGGTTGTGGTTACCACTTGTGCATCTTGAGTTTTCTTATAGGTTCATCATTTAATTTCCAACACCACCTCAACCATTGTCTAGGTACTTAAAGAATTATCTGATTGTCTGGTTTAATTCCATATTGCCTTATTGCTTCTAATAATACTCTATTTTCTATGCAGCATTGGTTATTGGCGGTGCATGTTGTCTCTGCTCTTCTAGGCGATTGACATCTCTGCTGGTTTTTATTCAAACGGCAGCGAGGTACATCGTAGAAAAGAGCCCCTCTTTTAGAGGAATCCTGAATCACAGAATTCATGGGAGCTGGAATCCTGGAGGCTGAACTCGAACCTATTAAATCCTACCTCCCTCCGTGAGGTTGTCTTACCTATGCTCCAATCAGCACACAGAGCAGTAAGTAACAGTATTAGCAGCCTACATAATGTCTACAGAGACAACCTGTGCCTTGAAGCAGATAGTGCAAATGGTCACGGATCTACGTACTGATTTGACCAAAGCACAGGAGGCATTGCGTCAATGGGTGTACGCTATTCAGTCTTTGGTGACTACTCCAGCCTCACAATCCAGTGGCACTGGAGCAACGGCTTCAGGGTCAGGGTTTCCAGCTCCCAGCCAGGAACCAGCTCCTGTAATTCTTACCACTCAGTTTCCTCTGGCCCCACCAGAACGTTTTCTGGGTGATCCCAAGCAATACAGAACTTTTGTCAATCAGTGCAAATTGCACTTCCTCTGTCGTGCGGCCTCTTTTCCTTCTTCCACCACTAAGGCCGTGTTTGTGTTTTCACTCCTAGGTGGTACTGCAGCTGCATGGGCAAATCCATTGTTGGAATCTAACAGTCATGTGCTCTATAATTGTGATGCCCTTCTTACCATGATGAGTAAAGTATTTGAAATGAGATACACCACTCAAGCTACCGACCTGGAGTTACTGAAACACAGACAGGGGAATACTCTCTACTGGTTTATTTAGCCCGCTTTAATCAGTTGGCTGCCGAAACCGATGGCCTGAAGAGAAGAAATCAGCACTCTTCTATTAAGGTCTGTCTGATGAACTGCAGGACATTTTGTCCACTGTTCCAGCCATTCCTACTGCATTTGGAGAATTACTTGATTTAGTCCTCCAAATTGATGCCTGCAAGGCCGAAATACGCGGGGAAAAGAGAACAACTTTGTTCGCCCCGGCAGCAGCTGAAGCCACGTCCACAAACCTACCTGCCCCTGAACCCATGCAGATAGGAGCGGTTAGGGGTCCACTGACGCCTGCTCAAAGGGAATATCACAGGTCACACAACTTGTGTATGTACTACAGAGCCTCAGATCATTTGCTACCCAAGTGTCCTAAAAAACCCAAACGTAAGGCAGGAAAGGCCAAATCCCGACAGTAGATGGAGTCCCTACGTCGGGATGTTTCACTCTGGACTCACCTTTGCAGGATTCTGTTCAGCTGTTTCATCTCCCTGTTGATTTTTCCTCGGCCCAGGGAGTGACATTGAAAGCTACAGCGATCATAGATTACGGTGCAACAGACAATTATATTAATCAAGGTTATGTCTCTGTGTCAGGAATACCCTTACACCGCAAAAAAACATCCTGAAACTGTCAATGTTGTTGACGAGTCTATTCTTGCTCTGGCCAGGTCACCCATCAGACGGTTTCTTTAATTATGAGTACTGAGGATGGACAAGAAATATCCTTTGACATTATCAAGGCTCCAGCATATAAAGTCATTCTTGGTATTCCGTGGCTGCAATTCCACAACCATGCCATTGACTGGTCAACACACCAGATCCAATTCCCATCTACCATTTGTAATACCCAATGCACTTCATTGCTCAGGATAACTCAAGACAATCCGGCTAGAGAGCTAGCTTCTCCTTCCATGCATATTGCGGCGATTGCTAAATCTTCCACACCCGCGGTACCATCGCAATATCCAGAATACATGGACTTATTTGACAAAGGAATGGCAGAACCACTACATCCACATCGTGTCTATGATTGTCCAATAGATCTTGTACCAGGGGGAAGGATACCAGCTGGGAGAGTGTACTCCCTCACTCACAAAGAAGATGCCATACTCAAGGAGTACATAGATAAGGTGCTTGCTATGGGGTTTGTACGCTCTTCAAAATCTCCAGTCGCTTCTCCTCTCTTCTTTGTTCCAAAAAAACAAGGAGACCTGCATCCCTGTATTGATTATCGCGCCTTGAATGTGGTAACAATAAAGAACCAATATCCCCTTCCATTGATCTCTGTTCTCCTTGATCAGTTGGGCTCATAGCAGATCTTTACGAAACTAGACCTTAGAGGAGCGTACAACTTGGTACGCATGAGAGAGGGGGACGAATGGAAGACCGCATTTAAAACATGTTACGGTCTATACGAATACTTGTTGATGCCCTTCGAGCTTTGCAATGCCCCGGCCACTTTTCAGGCCTTCATGAATGACATTTTCCACGATGATTTGGATCAGTACGTTGTGGTGTATTTAGACGACATTCTAATTTACTCACAGAATCACTCTGAACATGTCCAACATGTCAAAACTGTGCTTCAATGCCTACAAGACCACAAGTTGTTCGTAAAAGCAGAAAAGTACCTCTTTCATGCGTCCGAAGTGGAGTTCTTGGGGTACGATTTAACAAACCATGGGGTTCGGATGAGTCAATCCAAAGTTAAGGCTATCCTAGACTGGCCTATACCCATGTCAGTTAAGGCCCTACAGTCTTTCTTGGGTTTCACTAATTTTTATGGGCGTTTTGTGAATGGCTTTTCTGATCTATCAGCTCCTCTTACCTCCCTGACCAGTGTCAAAGTCTCATATGTATGGTCACCGGAGGCACAGAAGGCATTTGACCAATTGAAATCTGCTTTCACTACTGCTCCTGTTCTTATGCACCCAGACCCGGATCTCCCATTCTTTGTAGAAGCGGATGCATCAGGATATGCAGTTGGCGCTGTTTTGTCACAACAGTGCTCTCATTTGGGTGACGTACATCCCATCGCCTACTTCTCTCGCAAACTGACACCATATGTGAGGAACTACTCCATTACAGAATGTGAACTTCTGGCCATCTGGGATGCCTTCTTGGAATGGAGGTACCATCTTCTTGGTGCTCGACACCCTGTAACCATTTATTCAGATCATAGGAGTTTGTTGGCCTTCAAATCCATGAAATGTCTCACTGCCAGGCAGGCACATTGGCATTTGTTTTTCTCAAAATACCAATTTGTTATTACCTATCGTCCTGCCAAGGCTCAGGTATCAGCTGACGCTCTCTCTCGCTCTTGTGCGGGTGAACGGCTCATACAGACGGAACATAAGCTACTTCTACCAAACAGGGTCATATGTGGATGTTCTGTTCAACCCTCCTTGCGATCCGTTATTACAGATTGGGCCTCTACTCATCCAAATGAGATCGCAGAACTGAACTTGGATCTGGTACAAGGTTTACCATTCATTCAGGAACATGTTTTCATTCCGTCTGGCCAAGCTTGCACTTTAGCCCTCCAGTGGTCTCATGATTCACTTGTTTCTGCGCATCCAGGTAACCAGAAAACGTTGGAAGCATTACGACGTTGGGCTTGGTGGTCTTCCATGGCACGTGATGTACAAGACTACATAACAATATGTGCCATATGTACTCAATGCAAAACTTCCAGAACCAAACGTGTAGGTTTATTACATCCCTTTCCAGTTCCATATACACCCTGGCAGATGGTGTTGATGGATTTCATTGCCTAACTACCCGAAATTCAAGGACACGACACAATTTGGGTGGTAGTGGACTACTTCACAAAGTATGCTATGTTTGTCCCTTGCTCCGAGTTCCCTTCAGCACCCGAACTGGCCAGGTTGTTCATGTCTAATGTGTTTTGCTATTTTGGGTTACCGTCTGTCATTGTTTCAGACAGGGGAACGCAGTTTACTTCATGCTTCCGGAAAGCTCTTACGGCTTCCCATGGCATTGATGATAGATACTCCTCATCTTACCATCCAGAAACAGATGGGCAAACTGAAAGGGTTAATGCCACTATCGAACAATACTTACGCTGTCTCTGTCTCCAGTTTCAACAAACCTGGTTCACAGCGTTGCCACAAATGGCGAATTTGCATACAATAATTCTATGCACACCTCTACTGGAGTTTCTCCATTCTTTGCCCTCTATAGATGTCATCACAGGACATTGCCGCTTGATTCATCATTGCCAGATTCCAATCTGGCGGCGCGTGACTGCATTCACGATCTGGATCAAGTGCACAAAGATGTACAATGTCATCTCCTTAGGGCCCAAGACCGGGGAAAAAAGTCAGTTGATGCACATCGTTTGCTGGCACCTGCCTATCAGACTGGCATGTAGGTGTGGTTATCTTCCCGTAATTTACAGATTGCCGGTAAACGCTTGTTGTTGCCTCGCTTCATGGGTCCTTTTCCATTAATAAGGTCATCAATCCTGCTGCAGTCCGGTTGTCATTGCCCAGAGCCTGGCATATACATCCTGTCTTTCACGTTTCCCTCATTAAGCCTTTTGTTCCTTCCACTCGGCTCCCGGCGCGTCCATCCCCTTTTGTGGTACACAGCAAAGAGGAATATGAGGTATCTCACATCCTGGACTGCAGGTTATCCAGGGGTACTATCCTTTATCTGGTCGATTGGAAGGGTTTTGGTCCAGAGGACCGTACTTGGGAGCCTCTTGCTAATTTGCATTGTCCTAAGATTTTGAGGGAATTCCATTCCGCCCGGGGGTGGCCAGTGTCTTTGGGGGCGGTTGCTGTTACATATCAGCCCAGACCTGCAGTGCCTCCCTTTTCTGCTAGCTATGTAATGGGGAAAGCGCGTTCCAGAACTTCGTTGTGGCTTCGGTATCGGTTGCCATGGCGCCTGGCCGTGCAGCAGAGGACGCCGCATCAGCTGAGACGTCCCGTGCGCAGAGAACGCGTAAAGAGGCCCTTGTTGCTGCTAATTGTGGCATTACGTTCCTTCGGTTCCATCCCGCTTGGGTCCTTATTTCCTTTTCCTCTTGATTATTGGACTTCCCGGCGCTTCGACCCACCTTTTGTCTTCTTGGATTGTCACTGCCTTTTCCTCCAGCCTGATTTGTGAACTCTGTTGCCAACTTCGGACCGTCCTTGGATTGCAATTGCCTTTTCCTCCAACCTGATACGTGAACCCTGCTGCGGACCTCAGACTGTTCTTGGATTTCTATCGTGCCTTCGCCCTGTCTGGTGAGGTTACTCCCTCTTGTCTCCCTGCGCAATTTGAGTTACGGAGCACCACGCCAACTTGGCCTCTGGTTGTGCACGTTTGCGTTCGGCAATTCTTAACGGATGCTACAGTGGGCCACAGATTGCTTCTTTCTCCTTCATTTAACCCGAAGCAGTATTGTGTGTTGAAGACAAGTTAAAGCTTTTCCCAATTCTCCTTTATTGTTCATTACCTGAAACTGCATCAGTCCTTCTCATACGTGTGGATACCTGGAACAATCTCATTAAATTAAGTGCCTTCTCTACCCTAATCGAGTGCATACGTGACGCTTTCCAGTGTATGCACCAACCCGTCACTAGTGCGACCCTTGTGCCACCCAGGTGTACTCTTCCTTTACTAACCTTCCCGTTTGTTGTTTTGTACCTGCCATTGTACTCCTTTCAACTGATATTCCATTTATCTTTAGGAATCCCACTTATCAGGTCTGTTTGGTGTTGCATCAGTCATAGTGTGGTTGTGGTTACCACTTGTTCATACTCATAGTCTTGGGTTTTCTTGTAGTTTCACCATTTAATTTCCAACATCATCTCAACCATTTTCTCGGTACTTAAAGAATTATCTGATTGTCTGGTTTAATTCCATATTGCCTTATTGATTCTAATCATACTGTATTTTCTTTGCAGCATTCGTTATTGGGGGTGCGTGTTCTCCCCGCTCTTTTAGGCGATAGACATCTCTGCTGTTTTTTTCTCAAACGGCAGAGAGGTACATCGTAGAACGGAGCCCCTCTTTAGAAGAAGCTTGAATCACAGAATTCAGGGGAGCTGGAATCCTGGAGGCTGAACTCGAACCTATTAAATCCTACTTCCCTCCTCGAGGTTGTCTTACCTACGCTCCAATCAACACACGGAGCGGTAAGTAACAAATGGCATGGTATAGAATGGTACACAAGAATTATTGAGGGCTTAGAAACTATGTTTTCGACAATGGCTACATATCGTTGACTATGGCCTCTTCATTCAGCTTGTTTATTTGCATAGTTATTATGTGGTTTGCAGCATAGGCAGTTCTATGTGCTCTCTGATTGATGGTTAAGGGCCATTGGATGACATTGCTCAAGATGGCTCTTAAGCAAAGTTGTGCTCAGTCACCCTTCATGTTTTTTATGGAACACTTTTGAGTTGCACATGGGACAGACAGTTGTTCCACGTGATTTCAAAGTGAGTGCATGCAATGGATGCTGAGGGTTTAGTGCTTCAATCGGGAACATGGTGTCCTGGGTTTCCAGTTGTTTCTGATGGTACTATCGAGGTCTGTTCCAGGCGTGGAAATCATGATATAGTTTTTTGTGTTTTCTGACGGGACACTGGTGATTTCCTTTGCAGGTTTCCCAGATGCAAAATATTGAAAAATGGTCCTACAATCTTTTTGGCTCTCCAGTCTATCGGCATGTTTGGCTTCACTTTATGCCAAGCATGTCACATAATCAGCATCTTCAAAGTCTAGATCTGAATCCCATCCCTCTAGAAGTTTTTCATTCTGGAGAATAAAGATAATGTCAGGACTAATCAGATTCTTCCTTACTGCCCGATATGTCCTCAACAATTGCTGCATCTTTTATTTGTAAGTCATTAGTAGGACCCCTTTGTTTGGTTGTGAATTGGCTTGCAACAGTGTTAGGCATAGGCCTTTCATTTACAGATGCCTCAAGTGTTGAAGAAATGCCCTGGTCGCCTACGAAACGTCCAATCAAAGTACCTTCTCCACAACTTTGCAAAAGCATTTTAAAACATTCACTGTTATTGATGGCAATTTAGCAACTTTTGTGGGTACTTGCTCTGTCTTCTAAAACATTTTTTGTTGCTTGTTTCCTTTCCTATAAATGATGATTTTCTCAGTCCATTTTTTCTATAAATGCATGTTGTGATACAGCTCTCTCTCTGAAAAGTGTCTCTCTAAAACAATGTTAGTTTTTACTTAGCTGTCCACCATAGACTCACCTAAAGGCACTCTCTCACGCACTCAGTTTTTTCTTGATCTCCGTAGAAGAAAACAGCTGGAAAATTGGACAAGAAAATCAAATGCCTGCTGAATAAATTAATTAAACTGTTCAATAAAAAGAATGCAATCATTGTAAGTAAAACTGAAAATATCCCTGTTTCCAGAAGAACAATAAAATGTAAGAAGAAAATCAATAAAAAATGGAAAACATCACTTTACATTTGGACAGTATTAGTCACAAAGCAATGGTTTACACAGATGTTTGTCTTGTTCTTCCAAAAAAAAACAAGATACACAAAACATTTAAAAAGAAACACTCAGAACAAATTAAATGGACACGGTAAACATTCTTGTATAAAGCCTTTTGAAGGAGAACAGTAGACAAGATAGCCTGTACCTTTAAATGAGATGAAAAATAAATTGAACACAGAAAACATGCCTACTTTGAACCATTTTCTTAAAGTAAAGTGTACTATATCAGAACAAAGATACTGGCAGCGTTAGCATCTTCCTGACAGAGAACTGGCTCGATACAAATGGGCTAAATTGTATTGTTGTAAAATAAGAAAACAACCTAAACCAAAATAATTTGCTTTTCTTAAAATAATAGGATTAAACTACAAAAATGAAGTAAATATGTCCAACTATATTTGGATTTGGTGCAAGGATGGGCTTGGAATGACATATACAATGCCTAGAGGGTTGACTCTCTGTTCTCCCTGCAACAGCATGTCTACATGGAGGAGTTGATGGCTCAGCAGCATCATTCGCTAAGCTACCAGTATCCCAGAATGCAATATTACCATACAGTATTTTTTATACTAGTCAAGCTATGAATTATGCACATACATATGAGTGGCTTAAAATCCAATTTGAAAGATGTGAGGCATTTTGGCCTTCAGACCCAAATAACTTGAATATTTTGAGCCAATTCAAACCCTCACTCTTTAGATAGGATCGAATCTCATTTGAGCCAGCTCACCAATCTCTATTTTATTGAGTGTAGATGCATAATAATAAACGTGGCCCTTGACAAGAGCAATGTTTTGGCAATAATCCATCCATAACCGGGAAATATCTAGACCCACTTAGCCAATAATTGAACATCCAATATACAAATGAGTGGATCTGATGTGAATTGGAGGAGATTTAAATTTGATTCATGACATCTTGCAGGATAAGTATATTAGCACAATTGTGTGGACCAAAACTGCTTCGAGCCAATCCATAAAGTGAAGTGGTTAATCTCATGAATGCAGTACAGGTAATGGGAAAACTGATTGCTAAACCACGTATCTTTAATGTGACCCAGTAGATTAGGTTATTTCCTAATATTTAAATTGGTATTCCTTTAGCAGTAACTTCCATGGTCTTTGGAATTGACTTTGTGAATTATAGCCACTCCAAGGAAGAGGGAGCACTGTGCTATTCATTTATTCCAATCTTATTTACTATTTTTTTTATCTCATCCTGAATCAGAACCTACCATATTTCTCATAATACATTTTGAAATCAAGTCTGTCACAGAGTGGATGGTGTTCCTGAGAAGAGCAATGTTCAATATTTCGGGTTCTTCTCTATGGATTTCAATGTTGATTCATTTCCATATGGATGCCTGTTTTGCTATGAATTTCAGAGTAGCTTTGTGAAAGGTTGATAGTCTAAATGATCATTAGTGAGCCTCTTCGAGGTGACCCTGCAACACCCTCTACCACAACACTGTTCTTACCTGCAGGTCTGGCAATGTTCCCCTTCCCCCACCACCTGAGCATGGTTGAAAATATATTCCCCCCCACATTGAATTCTCCATAACATTGGCATGCTATCTGTTCTGCTACAGGGGAACATGCCACTGCTCTATATTGCACCACTCTCTTCTTACTGTAAGCCCTAATTCATGGCTCCTCTTAAGGTAGTCAGTAGCCATTAACTCCTGCAAAGCACCATCTGTGAGCAGTCCACTTGGCGATGATGCTGCTTTGTCCCTCCAAAATTATCCTTAAGGATTGTTGCATGATAGATACTTCACTCTCCTCTTGAACATCAGCCACACACCTCCAGACCCACCATGGACCATGTCCCTGGTTATGGAAGACATTCTCACTGGGTCTTTGACTGGAGAAAAAAAAAAACAGACATATTATACCTCAGTCCAGTTCCAGGATTAAGGTGATGGAAATCAAATCTACTCAGGACGATACCAGGGTCACATTCCCAAATCCCTCATCAATATTAGGTCCCAAACATCAATGATTTCCTAAAGAGAAAGATGTGGGACAAAGAAAAGTTGGAATTTAAAAATGATTTTAATTAATTACACTATAGCTTTGGAACTACCATGTCAGATGGTATTGTTTCTCCTGGCCTAAGAAAATAATATGTTGATTAATCAAATTGTTGTTTTAAGGAATAACCTTATTAATGCTATGCTATATTATGGTATTTTATGTTATATCATGTTAATATGGTTTTGTGTGTCAGTGAATCACCACTGTAGTATGTTCAAAATGCCTATCCTTGTCCTTAAAGTGTCATATTGTGCCCTCACCAGGCAAACCTGCTTGAACAAGGAGCAAGAACGGGGTAAAGTATGATGGTGGGAAAGCAGGGAATTAGGTTCCAGACAGGGTGAGGGAATGTTTGGTATTCGTATTTATGCATGATAGTTCAAAATATATGGTCACATTCCAGAGAGTGCAATAAGGAGATGCATGTGTTGTGAAAATATATAGATTGGGCATCCAGGCAGCTTTGGAGTAGTGTAAACTAATCATGGTGTAGTGATGGGTGAGTGTAGGGATTAAGAGAGTCCACAGGCAGTCTTAAAATATATGTAAGCGTAATGGCCTTGATGCACATTTATAGTACTACAGGTACATTCACAAATGAACATTCTTGGACTGCTAAGCCAAAGCAAGGAAGCAGCCTTCACCAAGAGAATGACATATACACATCTGAATATGGTTGGGAGCACATGGCCAAGAGATGGTATGGACTGAACTTCGAAATTAAAATGTATTAATTTAGATTGGAACCTAGGTCTGTTATGCTGTTTGTGATAACGGAATGTGGACAAAAAATAATAATGTATAAAGAGTTCAAACTCTTTTGGTATCCAGTGAGAACCAGAATAATTGTTCAAATTATTATGTAGTGTTCTGTACGTAGTGTTAAAATGGATTTTTAGAATCAGCCCTCCGGACAGATTCTGAGAGGGCACCCTATTCTGCTGAACATGGAAAAACTCTAAAGTCTAACAAGGTTATATGACTGAGGTGTAGTCCTAGGAGAGTGTGTGAGTGATAAATAAAAAAAAACATTAACAATCAAATTCATCACCTTCGGTATCTCAAAACCCACTGTCCTACCCCCAAAAGGAAATTTTACAATTGCATCCCAATTAGGCAGAATGTTAAATATACAGTAAAACATTTTTAGGCCTGTGACATCTCTTATTAGTCAAAAACCACAAGCAAGTGAAAGTGAGAAGTCCCCAAAAATGTACTTAATCCATCCAATAAGAGTCAAACAGTACACATCCCTGGAGAGAATGAGACCAAGATCAAGTGCTGGTGATATCAAAATTGTTTATCTAAAATAGAGCAAGCAGATTCTACTCTGCTCACGCCGGGAGCGCTCTACAGAAAACATGTTACAAATCATGTTTATACAGCTTTTGCGTCATTCAAGAGAGGGGAGGCCTAGGGGGCACATGAAGAGTCGGTATTGGTAACTAGGGATGAGCACCTATAGGTGCCATAGGGTCGAAGTACTGTGGTTGGACCAGGATCACGTGGCGCTGTGATGACTCTCCTTGGGTCAATCAGTCAGCTGGGCTCATCGGTTTGGCATGCGGTGTCGGTGACTTTTTTCAGTGTTGCATATTCAATAAAACACTTGACATTTGCCCATGTGGCCATGCATTTCCATTCATCCAATATTACACTCTATCTTGTTCTTCATGTTTTAAGGCCTGTGAATCTTGACACCAAAGGAAATACATTTCTCAAGTGCAGATTAACTATCATTGGGCACAGGTCACAGTGCAGTTCTCAAGTTCATTGTTAGATCTGTTACTGGGCGGTCCACAGTGTTAGTATAACACACAATATATTGTTCAAGGGGCTAAGACTTTAAGATCACAGTGTGGTCTGTAATGTCAATCTGGTAAAATGAAGAGGTCACTGAATTTAAGGCCCAGATTATACATTAAAAGAATGGTCACAAAAGCACATACCACAATAGTCATAAGTCTTACTGTGGGGGTTAAAGTGGGTTGTTTAAACATCATTAAATCTCTGCGGATCTGTTTTGGCACTATGAAGGGTGGAGGAGAATCGAAACACCTTTGTTGTGCAGTTCTGCTTTGCATGGGGAGACGGGACCTTCTGAATAGCGTTTTACTTACAGGATTCTTTACACTTGGCTGTTACATTATGATTGCAATCGACAAGAACACGTTATCATTTCTCTTTGGCAGTGTGCTCTAATTGTTATAAAACTCACAATAATGATTCGCGTATGCACAGGTTATCTTCCATCCTAAATTAAGCAGTCCATTACTGAATTACATGCAGGCCCTAATGCATATTCTTGTACTAAAATTATGCTGGTTACAACATTTAATTTGCTAAAATTGCTCTTACACGACATCATGCATATATCTATATTGAACTTGGAAAAGAGGTAGCTTTGTGCTGGCATGTACCATGTTATGTTCTGTTATGCATTTAATTATTGCAATTCATTGCTATTAAACTTCATACTACTTGTTAATATACGTCACACTTGTATAACTGGAATTTAACATTAGTGCTTCTGATTATACATATATTATGCAATGCACTGGTATACTTATTGTTCTACTACGACCCTTTGATTGTTTTGCATACACAGGAAACAGTTTAGGAGCAATTTATTTCTATTGCTTGCGGAAAATACACGTTAGTTTTTCTTATATTGAGGCACGAACAACATGACATACTCAAGGGTTGTTCCTAGTTATGTTCAAAGGATATGGGGGTGGTTAATCGATATGGCCTGTGTCTGCTTGGTGGGGGTAGGTTTATAGAGATGAATGGCTTTCTGCTGCCAGGCCTTGGGCTGGGCCACGGCAGGGTCAATGAGGTAAGATGGAAGACAGAAGATACAGTGTGACGTTTGTTGCATTTGTGTGACCAGTCTCCCATGAGAAAGGGGCGGCCACAGAGATGACAGAAGGGAGGGGGCTGGGGGAATAGCTTGTTCACTTTGTGCGTCTTGCGGGGAGAGCTGCAGGCCTGCATTCTAATTTCATGGCTGGCCTGCCATTATGTGAAACAAAATGTAGTCGGTGGCACACTTAATGGAGTCCAGTCGGACTCTGATCTGGACTGTTCTCAGGGGTCAACATTCCTAGGGGTATTCCCACACGGGTGCTCTAGGGCCGGGGCCCTGAACCCAGAGCAGCCGCAACTGGGCCTACCCAGGAAGTGTGCGAACAGAGGGGGGGGGTTCCGAGACCCCCTCCTCCCACTCACAAGTAAATCACCAAATACACACCGACTCAAAATCTAAACTAGAATGATTGTGCTATATCAAGGGTAGTATGGTTAGGTTTATTCCAAATACAAAATTGTATAGCATGACAAAAATGTCTTTAATAACAATGTTACATAGGAGCAGCTATTACATTCATGTCCTGCCCTCCTACCTTTGAGAATCTCAAACATTTTTATAACAATGTTATATAGGAGCAGCTGTTGCATTCATGACCTGCCTTCCTGTCTGTGATGTGAAATTCATTGGATATCTAAAGCTTGGATTGGGATGACATAATCATTGCGTAAACATAGTCACAATACACATTGACATAATCAAATGTGATAATACACAAAGGACACAAAACAGAGAAGAGATGGAGAGAAAATGGCAATATACATTGGTAAATATTCATAGTGCAAGTCATTGTAACCATTTGAAAGTTTCTATGTTATTATATCTACTATTAGCAGGTCAAGAAAAATTCAAAACTCATGCGTTCATACAAAAGCAGCAGCACACCACCGGTAAACATGCACCAAATATATGTCACCTGAGTGTCTGTCTGCCATTGAGGCATGAATAACAGTATTGGAGTGGCATTTCTACAGTGCCCCTATTCCACACTGTTGTAGCAAGTCCTCATTCCGACAAGTCAATCACCTAATTTACGGTTTATAGTTAATATGTCGAATGACATATTTTCGAATGCAATAATGTCGTAAAAAATGATCTCCTTAGCGGATGCGTGTGACAACGATGAGGATAGAAACGAATTGAAAAAGATATTTATGGAATTTAAAGATGTATTTGCAAAAGATGCCTATGATTGCGGGTTAACTAATTTACATGTGGCCACACTTCCGGAAGGGTGTAGCAGAAGTCCAGTATTTGTACGCCAGTATAGACTACCGCTGGCATGTTTAGAATCATTGGCAGAGATTATTAAAAATTTAGAATCGCGAGGAATCAGGCCTATCCATAGCAAGTCCAACACGCCCATTTTAGGTGTGTTAAAGCCAAATGGTCAATGGCGGCTTTGTGCAGATTTGAGGGAGTTAAATAAAAGAGTACCAGTGTCCAGATGGCCACTGCCATTCATTGATCAGGGCCTAGCTCAGGTACATGGTTCAAAAGTGTTTACCACATTAGATCTCACCTCTGGATATTGGTGCGTGCCATTGGCAGAGGAGATACAGAATTTATTTTCCTTTACATTTGACAGGACTCAATACGCATGGGTTAGAACTCCTTTCGGGTACGTTAATAGTGGGAGTGAATTTAGAATATTTTTGAGGAAGGCCATGCCTGATGCAGCGGAAAAAGAAACCATAGTTTATGTGGATGATGTCCTGATAAAAAATGAAAGCTTAAAAAACCATTTTGATGAAATAAGGCATATGCTTGGCCAATTGCAGAAAGCAGGCGCCAAAGTGTCTTTACAAAAAGCACAATGGTGCAAGAAAAAAGAGAATTTTCTAGGCCATGAAGTAACTGAACATTGCCTAAATCCACAAACGAAGAAAATAGAGGCCATACAAAAACTAAAAGACCCTAAAAATGTGAAAGGGGTGAAAAGTTTATTAGGAATGACAGGCTATAACAGAAAGTTCATTGAAAATTATGCTGAAATCACTCAACCATTGACTAAACTGCTAAAACTAAATACGCCCTGGAAATGGGAGAAAGAGCAGTCTGAGGCAGTAGCCAAATTGAAGGAATGTCTTGTAAAGGCACCATGTTTAGCATACCCCATAAAGGATAGGGATTTCTTTATAGAAATAGGTTTCTCTGAACATTGTATGTCAGCAGTGTTATCACAAAAACATGGTGTGAATCACAAAACCATTGCCTATGCAAGTAAAGCATTTTCCCAAGTTGAAATGAAATTCAATGAATGTGAAAAGGCTCTATTAACCACTGTGTGGGCGCTACAACATTTCCGCCCCATTGTTCAGGGAGAAAAGGTGATTATTGAAACAAATCATCAACCTTTGCAATTCTTAGAGAGTAAAAGAATTAGGTCAGGTAATCTAGCGCAATCCAGAATCACTTCATGGACGCTAGCAGTACAAGGTTTTCCTGTAGAAGTGAGATATGGCCAAAATAAAAAGAGCCCAATTGCTCAACTTTTAGCAGATTTACACGACTGTGCAGCTGAACAAGCATCAAGCAAAATGGAAATAGAACCTAATTTACAGGAGTTTGAACAATCACCACACAAAGTTTTTGATGAAAAAACATGCAAGGACTTGCCAACTGTATATGTCGATGGTTGTGCTTTTCAAAATTTGAAAATGACAGTAATAAACAATTAGTGTCAGGAATAGGAAATGTCTGGTTGAAATGCGAAGGTATCCCCAGCATAGGGATGAGAATTGGAGCTAGGTGCAGTCAAGTAGCGGAATTGGCAGCCATTTTTAAAGCAATTGATAATAAATTCAGTGAAATTGTCCTGGTGACTGATTCTGACTGTGCACGAAACAGCTTTGTGGAATATCTACCTGCCTGGAAAGAGAGAGGCATGATTACATACAACAAAAAGCCACTTAAACATGGAAAAATGATACAAGCCATAGACAAATTAGTGTCAGAAAATAATTTGACAATATACTGGAGAAAAATTTGTGGGCATTTAAAAACTCCAGGAGAAGATAAAGAGGGGAATGATAAGGCAGACCACCTGGCTAAAATTGGGGCTGTGATGGGAGAATTGCTACCTATTGAACATTTACTGGGTGAAATACAGATTGATGCAGTAACACGTTCTAAAGCACCAAAGTAGACAGAACAATCAGTGGTACAATGGAGTTACAACACCCCAGACCAAGATTTGATTGAGGCACAAAAAAATGATCGAATTTTGGGAATCTATTATAACCATTTGATAGATCCTGGACACAACCCTTTAACAGAAGATGATTGTGTGAGAAAAGAGGAATTGAGGGTGCTATTAAAGAATAAAAATCAAATTAGACTACAGGATGGACTCATGGTTAGAGGGGCCATAACCGGACAGATACAATGGGTGGTACCCCTTTCATTTAGAGGGCTAATGCTACACCATGCACATGATGCTATAACTGCAGGCCACAGAGGTTCACAAAAAACTTTGGAAATACTAAAATATTATGCTTATTGGCCACATATGTCCCAAGATGTGGAATTGTATACTAGAGGATGTCTAGTATGTGCCCAATTTAAACCTGCTTCACCAATGCACAGAGCTCCACTAATGAAAAGATGCCTAACCCTTCCATGGTGAGATTTGCAAATAGACTATGTAGGGCCTTTAAAAAGGTCGGGCAGAGGAAACCGTTATATTTTGAGTGTGGTATGTTTGATGTCGAAGTGGATTGAATGTATTCCTGCACCAGATTGTAGTGCGCAAACAGCAGCCACATTGCTAGAGAATCATGTGTTCTCAAGGTTTGGGTTGCCACAAAGAATTGAGTCAGACAGAGGAAGTCATTTCACAAGTGCTCTAATGACCAAGGTATGGCAAATACTGGGTGTGAAAAGGAAACTACATATCGCATATCGGGCGGCTTCTTCAGGTGGAGTTGAACAGGGTAATAGGTCTGTTGTGGACATTTTAAAGAAATTTGTAGCTGAAGCAGGTTCCAGCTGGGATTTACGTTTACCGTTGGTTTTGATGGCAATCAGATCAACTCCTGCCAAAGCAACAGGTATTAGCCCACATGAGGTCTTGACAGGTAGGAAAATGGTGTTGCCGCAACACCTGCTATACAGAACACATGAGCAAACACTTGTAAGCGCATCTACAGTTCATGAATACATTGATGAGCTGAGGAAGCATTTACAACATGCATTTGCGTTTGTACAGAGAAATCTGGAAAGGGCTGCTGACAGTGCTACAACATGTTATGATAAAAAGTCAACAGTAAAGGAATTTTGTGTAGGGGATCAGGTGTATAAATTTCATTTTGGAAAAAGTAAACAGAAAAATTCCAAATTCCTAACAGCCTGGCAGGGGCCATTTTGAATTGTAGATAAAGTCTCTCCTGTAGTTTACAAAATTTTAAAGACTGAAGGTGAAACAGCAACAGAACAGTTTGTGCATGTAAACCAAATCAAGCCATGTCATCCAAGACATGAGATAAAAAATCTGGAGCGTGCAGAAACAGATAAAGTCCCTTGAACACAAAACGGTAAAATAAATGGGTACAGTCAGGAGGCAGTGACAGAGAAGTTAAATAAAGATGGTTGATTATAATGGCACATAAACACAGTAATATATGTAAATATAAATATAATATAAAAAAGAAGCTGAAGTTTATGGAGTCGGTGTGCAGAATGAAAATGCATTAAATATTGAATGTTGTTCAATGTATGCTTGTTCTCTATAACCTGTGCTTAATTTCAGAAGGTAAAAGAAAAAGGGCGAAATGTTTTACAAAGCATGTTTTATTTTTGGCAAAAGGAGGGTGAATTTAGTATTGTGCTATATACTTAATCTGTTTCTTTTCTATTTGATTTAGAATATTAACATATTTGTACCAGAGGTCACGGGAGACGATGGAGTCCTGGAGTCCCCTGGATGAAGATCGAATGATGCCTGCCTCCGGGTGGAGGTGAAGACAAAATAACCGGAATGCCAACGAAAAGATGACTTCTATAGAAAAGGATCCAAGAGTACCAAGATGGAAGAACACCCGAATGAACCAAATGATGTGACATCGCTGGTCGGGACATATCAGAGGCAGAAAAGTGTCCTGGCGTATGGAGTTCCACGTATTTATTATTTTAATTAATTATTTTAATCTGTTATGTTAATTCTTCGTTTTAGATATTTGTTTTATCTTATTGTTTTTGATTGACTTCAAGTATAAAATTGAAGCACTGGACTATGGACACTTCCATTGGGAAGGAACATATGGACCCAAAGATGAATTTTGATATTATGTTGATTGGACAGTGGTTTTTCAACTTTTTCGTATTTGCATGTGAATATTCATTTTGTTGGATTGCTACATTTTAAAAGAAGGAAGGGAGCAAGTTGATTATCCTCTAATTATGGCTTGGACTGCCAACTTCTCAGAAAAAAGGAGGGAATATGTAAGAATATTTAGCATTATTTTTATGCAGCACCACCAAGGCATGTGTTGACAGTGTGACATGGACATGTAAATGAAAACAGGCTATTCAGTCAAAAACGATTTCTACATCTAAAATGCAAATAATTTTTTTCACAGTTAAAAGCATATTTTTTTTTTCCACCTGAAATTCCTCTGTTGCAGGAGACGCATTTGAGGCTTAATGAACTAACCTCATTAACAATACTAACAATTCTAACTCATTAATAATATAATGTGTTCTCCAGTGCAAAATGAGATGGAAAATGACAGGCTCTGAAAGTCATTTGAAACGCGCATCCAGATTTTTTTTTCTTTGCTTCTATCTGCGCTCTGTCCACAGTATTTGCAGGAAGCAAAGACTCGAATAAGCAGGAAATCAGTTTGGTTACAGTTGCAACTGTATGAGCCAAGCCATTGTTATTGAGAAGGAGGGTAGGACATGATAGAATTTCATTGGTTGAACTCGTTTGGCAGGCTGTAACAGAGCTTTGCTAATGAATCTCGGGGAAGAAGAGAGAAGACATTTTACACAGCTGGGAGAAAGACCTGGCTGGTGGCTGGGGATTTTCCTGATTGAAAAAGCAGATCCCAGTGCACTGCTGCAGAGACTGGGAATTCCAGTCAATAAGCCCCGGTTTGAGTGACGGCAGATGCTCGTCCTTGCTGGGGTGATTTAAGAAGAATTCATTGAACCACTTCCAGAAGGCGACCAGCCGACGAATTTCACATGCTGGACAGGCCTGGTAATTATATTACAGAGTGTGGGAGCAGTGTGTATGTGTGCGAAATTATTCAGTCAACATGGAAGAGGGAACTCCAGTGTTTTATCAACATGTTTAATGTTGCGAATTGGATATGTTCTCGCCGCTCTCTTCTCATTATGTTACAGATGAGGTTGTTACTGTGCAATTTCCATTTATTTCTGTAAAAAGAGTAAGATCGTGTTGAAATGCAATTTTTATAATACACAAAAAATATCTGAAAGCAGAAGGGTAGTGTGTTTTATTTTTCTCTTTTATTTGTGCATCTACCATTACAGTACTGATAATATGGGGAGAGGTTTAGACAGTGCAATTGTCATTTTTAAGCTAGCTAAAAACAAGACTTAGCGGTAGCTGTGTGCATGATTCCATTCAGTATATAAGTGTATGTTTTCTGAACGGAACATAATAATAATATAATGAAATAGAAAGCTGCTGGAGGTACATGAGTCAGCAGAAAGAGAGGCCCTGGACATAGTTCACCGATGTAGATAAGTTGGTGATAAATACCGCATGTTAGCTCGCTGCCGTAGATAAGTCAGTGAGGACAGCCAATGGTGGCACTCCAATTGAAAATGTGGTGTTCCTGAAATGTAAGCCTGAGGCCTCTCTAGTGATCACACGAACAAACTAAGCAAAAGTAAGGGGTTCTGGATATTGGGGCCACATATAAAACAAAGGAATTATGCTCACCAGAAATACCACCAATAACGCATACCAACATAACGTATACCACTAAATGTATCTGTGTGCTGAAATAATGTATGTATACTGTAGTACTATATACCAAATCTAATCTGAATGCAAAGAGTGATTATTACTGAATTATTTTCATTTTGGCGGTAAAAAAATACCGCTAGGCCCCAAATCTATACAAAATACCCTACAGTGTGCATACATTCACATTGTGCAACTCTTGCATTTGTGAAAGCCGTTGGCACTCAAACATTTACTTCCAGTGACTTCTTTGGTTTTGGCTGGCTTAAGATATGTTGGACTTAATTTTGTTCTGATAGTTCTGATAGTAGGTGCTCTGGTGAATATAAACTTAAGGACTCAATGGGGTGGGGGTGAATTGCCGGTATTGACGGCACCAGTAAAACCATAATACTGTCATTTTTATTAGTGGGGTGCTGGAATAACTGGCTTCTCAAAGCTGTAGTTAAATCCAGCCACCCCAACACCAAACATGTAGTTTGCCTGTCAGAAACATGCCTGTAAACTGAATTATTGGCACGTTAATTACGGACTGGCAAACCTATAATGTGCCCCATTATGCACTAAAATGCAAAAGATGCAAAAGTGCATGTCAGTATTTAAAAAACACAGTAGAAAAATATCCGCTGTTACCAGCCATTTCTGGACATATCATGGAAGTAACCATAGCATTACCAAAAACAATTGGAAAGGGACACTAAGGGGCCGATTCATGGAACAAACGTGCGCCGAAAATCTTGGCGCAAGCAGGCGCAAGCGCAAAAAAACAGGCGCACGCGCACGTGTGTGATTCATGTCCCTGCACGTGTTTACCTCGGGATGTGCGCCAAACCTGTGCATGGCGCACAAGTCACTGCAACATCCCGAAAGGCGTGCGCGACGCGCACAGTGAAAGCGCACAACCTCGGCGCATACACCAGAAAGTGGGCGGAACACGGGTCGTAATGCGCGGAATGGGGAACAACACGCGAAAATAAGGGCGTAACTGGGGATGTACTGCAGGGAAGCAGAGGGAACCACACGCACTCGAACCACACGTATTCATGGAATCGAATAGGGCAAAGCCACGCACAGCCAAAGACACACACAAGCTGAAACACGTCTGCCACACGAAGGCAGGTGGTAGCGTCCCTGCGCATTACAAAAGTGTCCTGTGCCAGCGGGGCTCGTGTATATCGGGGGTGCGCGGGAAGTTACACACGCGATTGAGCGGGGCACGTGTATATCGGGGGTGCACGGGAAGTTACACACGCGATTGAGCGGGGTACGTGTATTTCGGGGGTGCGCGGGAAGTAACACACGCGATTGAGCGGGGTACGTGTATTTCGGGGGTGCGTGTGAACTTCTTCACGCGATCGGGCCTGGGGGAGTGGGCTACGTGTATATCAGGGGTTCGCGTGAAGTTTTTCACGCGATCGGGCCTGGTGGAGCGGGCTACGTGTATATCAGGGGTTCGCGTGAAGTTTTTCACGCGATCGGGCCTGGGGGAGCGGGATACGTGTATTTCAGGGGTTCGCGTGAACTTTTTCACGCGATCGGGCCTGGGGGAGCGGGCTACGTGTATATCAGGGGTTCGCGTGAAGTTTTTCACGCGATCGGGCCTGGGGGAGCGGGCTACGTGTATATCAGGGGTTTGCGTGAAGTTGTTCACGCGATCGGGCCTGGGGGAGCGGGCTACGTGTATTTCAGGGGCTTGCGTGAACTTTTTCACGCGATCGGGCCTGGGGGAGCGGGCTACGTGTATATCAGGGGTTCGCGTGAAGTTTTTCACACGATCGGGCCTGGGGGAGCGGGCTACGTGTATATCAGGGGTTCGCGTGAAGTTTTTCACGCGATCGGGCCTGGGGGAGCGGGCTACGTGTATATCAGAGGTTCGCGTGAAGTTTTTCACGCGATCGGGCCTGGGGGAGCGGGCTATGTGTATTTCAGGGGTTCGCGTGAACTTTTTCACGCGATCGGGCTTGGGGGGGAGCGGGGTACCACTCACCATCTGTCTTGTGTGTAGAAGAACGCGTAGCCAACACCCGCTGTGAAGTAATAGCGTTTGAACCCCAACGGATGGAAAACACACGCACCGCACAAAAAGCACGTACAGAACAGTATAAAGGCACGCGGGATCTCCAAGCTCTGCCAGGGCAACGCCTGTGCGCAAAATGTCACAGACGCGCTTTGGTCCAAAGAAATCGCGTACGCGTGCTGACGCGCTTACGCGCTAAGGGCCTTTCCTCGATTTTCACGCTGACGTGCAGGATTTTCACGTGCCAAATCACTCCGTATCAAGCTGGCCACGCGAAAACACACGGAAGACCACGCTCCTGCCCAGAAGGCCGAATTACTGCCCCTCAGTGCCCCGAGCATCCTCCCACGTGCCATCTGCTGCTGCCTGCCTGCCTGCCTGCCTGCTGCCACCGTGCCCTGCCATTTGGTGCCTGCACATCAGCCATCTGCAGGGGTCCAGTTGCTGTGTCCACCACTGCTGGAACAGAAGACTCCCGACTTAGATAATATCGCTCCACAGGCCAGCCCCAGGACCCAGTTGCCCACCCACTCCTGCCCCTGGGGTTGCCATGTCGGGCACATCCACATCTGGCACCAGTGGCAACCCCCGGCCAGAGGGGCAGAGGGGCACCAGCTTCACTGCCACCGAAGTTGGTGTTCTGGTGGAGCAAGTCCTGGGGCAGTATGATGCCCTCTTCGGATCGTCCCGTGCCAACAAGGAAGGACGGGAGAGGATCTGGGCCAACTGTGTGGTTGCCATCAACGCGGAGCGGGTGGCAACCCGCACCATCCAGAAGGTCAAGAAGCGCTGGGAGGACTTGAGGTCCAGGACCCTCATAAAGGCCCGGCGCCTCGTGGAGGGGGGCCGGGACCGCATGAGTTCCATCCAGATGAGGGTCTTGGAACGCGTACACCCAGCGCTCCACGCCCAGGTCCTTGAGAGCGAGACCCGTCTGGAGTTGAGCGGTAAGTGGCCAAGCATTGCTGTGTGAGACAGGGCATGTTGCAGTGTGCTGGTTGTCTGATACTTGCCTGTATGTGTGACATAGGCCATGTACGCATGTATGTGTGCAGGGACATCATGGTAATGCATGTGCGACCAGTAATGTGTGAACCGCACGGTTGTTGCATGTGTTTAAATGCGACATGGGGAGCCCTATGCAGATTGTACACATGAGAGCATGGCAGTCTCTGTTCCTGGACATGGGTGGGGGTGAGGGATGGGTGCTGATGCCAGGTACATATATGGTATCCATGTCTGTGTGCCTGACCTGCGTGTCTGTGACTTGTGAATGCCATGGATGCATGACACATGTCTGTGACAAAGTACAGATTCACTGATGCAGCTTAGTCATCCTTGTATCCACTGTGATTGGGGTGTACGGGGCCAGATGGATGTGACGGAGGTGAAGTGTGTGCATGTGATAGGCATGACCCATGATGCATGTGAGTTCCATTACATTGTATGTTTCGAGAGTCCATTGGACATGTATGGAAATGTCCATGGCATGCACCATGACTGTCACTGTGTGTGTTTTGCCTGGACTGACACATGTGTTGTGGAGGGACATGATGGAAGTGTACTTTGACAGTGGCACTCATCTGCTATTGCTTCCTGTCTAGGGGACCATTGTACAGTACCCTGATGCTTGTGTTCTATGTCTCCCTCTATGCAGCGGCTAGTGAAGAAGAGGGTGGAGACGGCGCTGTGGAGCAAGGCGGCGGGGATGCCCCCACGGCTGCAGCGGAAGGGGTGGGTGAGCCCCCACAGGGGCCTGCTATGGCGGAAGACGATGAGGAGCCATCCAGGTTGGTGGTTTCCACAGAGGAGGAGGAGGCCGCCACTGAGGCGCACATGGGGCCTGGTGGGGGCATCCCTGCTGGTGCAAGTGGTGCAGTCCAGGGGCAGGGGCAGGAGGCAGCACAGGTCACCGTGGAGGGGCCTGTGCATGTCGCTGTCCCTGACCCTGTGGGTGCACCACCATGCACCAGCAGGGATGCCCCGTCCCAGGCCCGTCCACAGGTAGAGGGGATGTCCATGTCATCTGACTCCCCTCCACCTGCGGACGAGGGGACCCCTGGCCGTATGGAGAAGGTCCTGATTGGGGTCACGATGCGCACAGCTGTGATTCATGATGCCGTGCGTGCTTCCCAGGAGGAGCACGCACGTCATCACGAAGAGCACCGTGCCGACGTGGCCCAATTGGGATCGTCCATATTCGGGGGTTTCTTGCATGTGTCGGCCAATCTGGCGGCCCTCTCCTCCTCTGTGGAGACTATACGCCAGTCGTTCTCCTTGCCGTCTTCTGGCCCAGATGCCACCAGGGCCCCCTGTGGACCTGCCCTGACCAATGCAGCCTGCTCGGTGGGGATCCCATCCCTGCCACAGTCGGGAGTCAGAGGTCCAGCAGGGGTGGACACCACAGCAACTGTACCCCAGCAGATGGAGGATGTGCCGGCATCATCAGGCAGGGCATGTGCACGACGGCGTTGGTGGATTCCATCAGCCTGGATGCCGTCGTGCTGGCAGAGGCAGTAGCGTCGGAGGCAGCAGCGGAGTCAACGTGGGAGGCATCATGGCTCGGGGCCATCAACATCGGAGGGGCAGGCATCGGCCGGAGGGCAGGAGGACCCAGGACGGGAAGTGTCTTCCGTGTGGCAGCGGTTTGGCAAGCAGATAGGTGCGGAGCGGCGGCGGGCGGAAGAGGCACGGCTCACAATGGTCAGGGCGGAGAACTCCATGCGCAGGGCCCTGAGGTGGGCCGAGTGCCTCGAGGCAATCCGCAGGGGGTTGGAGGAGGAGACGGCGTCGTCCCTGCGGACCCTCCGGGCCATGGAACAGGACCGCCTCCGGGACATCGAACAGGAGTTCGATGATGCCCTGGCCCGGAACACCACGGAGTGAGCCGCTGGACTTGCCCGCCGCCTTTGTATATAGTTATATAGTTAGTGTTAGGTTTCCTTTATTTATTTTTTTTATTTGGTTGCGATTGGACAATGTGCCATATTTTTGTATGCAGTTCAGTTTTTAGTTAATTGTCATAGTTAGGTTTCATTTCGTTGGGCTCATGGACCCGGGATTATCTTGTAAATAGTTCTACAATGGATTTTTCTATTTTTTGGATTTTTTTCATCGCCATGGAGCAATGGATTTTGTTTATCATTTACACTTGGATTACTTTTCTGACTGTGACTTTGGACACCATTTTTTTGGATTGTGCTGTGTGTTTTTGATTTTTTTCATGGACATTCTTCTTCTTTTGGTTGTTTTGCTTTGTGGTTTTTCTCATTTCATTTCCATTCAATTTGATTTTAAATACATTTTTATTTTCATCCTTCAATGTGTCGTATCATCTCATTGCTTTCATGCATGTCATGTTCGGTGTCTTAACATTCACTTGCAGCCATTGTGTGTGACAGACATGTGTTCATTTGCATTATTTACATTGGGTGTGTAACATGTCATTGCCTTTGATATGTGGGTGGATGTGATAGTTGGTTGGGCCTTTTGGCAGGGGAGGATGGCCATTACGGACATGATTGGGGATTGGTGGGACCCAGGTGCAGGGGGGCATGGATGGGACATGGGTGGGGGCCTGCTGGCAGGTGCCCCACAGTGCTGGGGGGTGGGAGGGTGGGGAACATGAGTTGGACATGGGTGGGGGCCTGCTGGCAGGTGCCCCACAGTGCTAGGGGGTGGGGGGGGGTGGGGAACATGAGTTGGACATGGGTGGCGGCCTGGTGGAGGCTGCCCCTGGTGGCTGGGGGTGGGGGTGGTGGGAGACATGGGTGGGGGCCTGGTGGTGGGTGCCCCTGCACTGCTGGGGGGTGGGGGTGCTGGGAGACATGGGTGGGGGCCTGGTGGTGGGTGCCCCTGCACTCCTGGGGGGTGGGGGTGCTGGGAGACATGGGTGGGGGCCTGGTGGAGGCTGCCCCTGGTGGCTGGGGGGTGGGGGTGGTGGGAGACATGGGTGGGGGCCTGGTGGTGGGTGCCCCTGCACTGCTGGGGGGTGGGGGTGCTGGGAGACATGGGTGGGGGCCTGGTGGAGGCTGCCCCTGGTGGCTGGGGGGTGGGGGTGGTGGGAGACATGGGTGGGGGCCTGGTGGTGGGTGCCCCAGCACTGCTGGGGGGTGGGGGTGCTGGGAGACATGGGTGGGGGCCTGGTGGAGGCTGCCCCTGGTGGCTGGGGGGTGGGGTGGTGGGAGACATGGGTGGGGGCCTGGTGGTGGGTGCCCCTGCACTGCTGGGGGGTGGTGGGAGACATGGGTGGGGGCCTGGTGGAGGGTGCCCCTGCACTGCTGGGGGGTGGTGGGAGACATGGGTGGGGGCCTGGTGGAGGGTGCCCCTGCACTGCTGGGGGGTGGTGGGAGACATGGGTGGGGGCCTGTGGAGGGTGCCCCTGGTGGCTGGGGGTGCAGAGGGACATGCGTTGGTGGGCAGTAGTGCAAGTTGACATGTGGGTTGGCTGGGGGGCATGGCCATGGTGGATGGGGTGCCTGCAGGACATGTGCAGGTTGGCCCCTGTGGTGTGAGCCACCTGCAGGGGCCGTGAAGGGTGTAGAGGGAACACCTGGGAGGACCCACACGTGCGTGTGGTGCTCCCCGCGCACCCCTGTAATACACGTACCCTGCTGATTTCGCGTGTGAAACTTCCCGCGCACCCCGAAATACACATACCCTGATGGAATCGCATGTCGAACTTCCCGTGCACCCCTGAGATACGCGTACCCTGCTCGCACGGGCCCAATCGCGTGTGGAAATTCCCCCGCACCCCTGAAATACACGTACCCTGCTGAAATTGCGTGTGTAACTTCCCCTGCACCCTGAAATACACGTACCCTGATGGAATCGCGTGTCGAACTTCCCGCGCACCCCTGGAATACATGTACCCTGCTGATTTTGCGTGTGAAACTTCCCCCGCACACCGAAATACATGTACCCTGATGGAATCGCGTGTGGAACTTCCCGCGCACCCCTGAGATACGCGTACCCTGCTCGCACGGGCCCAATCGCATGTGGAAATTCCTGCGCACCCCTGAAATACACGTACCCTGCTGAAATCACGTGTGTAACTTCCCCTGCACCTTGAAATACATGTACCCTGATGGAATCGCGTGTCGGACTTCCCGCGCACCCCTGGAATACACATACCCTGCTGATTTTGCGTGTGAAACTTCCCCCGCTCCCTGAAATACACGTACCCTGATGGAATCGCGTGTGGAACTTCCCACGCACCTCTGAGATATGCGTACCCTGCTCGCACGGGCCCAATCACGTGTGGAAATTCCCGCGCACCCCTGAAATACACGTACCCTGCTGAAATCGCGTGTGTAACTTCCCCTGCACCCTGAAATACACGTACCCTGCTGATATTGCATGTGGAACTTCACGCGCACCCCTGAAATACACGTACCCTGCTGGAATCGCGTGTGTAACTTCCCCTGCACCCTGAAATACACGTACACTGCTGATATCGCGTGTGGAACTTCACGCGCACCCCGAAATACACGTACCCTGATGGAATCGCGTGTGGAACTTCCCACGCACCCCTGAGATACGCGCACCCTGCTCGCACGGGCCCAATTGCGTGTGGAAATTCCCGCGCACCCCTGTAATACACCTACCATGATGAAATCGCGTGTGGAACTTCCCGCGCACCCCTGAAATACGCGTACCCTGCTCGCACGGCGCCAATCGCATGAGGTACTTCCCGCGCACCCCAGTGATACACGTAGCCCGCTTGCTGTGCTGGTACAGGGTTAGCGCAGCCCTTTGCGCTGGATTGGGTATATTGATGGCTTTTCCCTGCGCGAGAGGCGTTCTTGGGGGCGTAACTGGCGCTGCTGCAGGGTCGCTGCGCCACTGTGCGCCACGGCTGGTTTTGGTGGCTGGAATCCATGAATACGCTGTGCGCGGAAATGGATTTTAGCGCACGCGGCTGGCGCAGGGATTCACACGCGCACACTGTGCGCCAGCCGCGTGCGCCACTTGTGCGCTGAATTCTATGAATTACCCCCACAATATCTCCAAAACACTTCACTGTAATGTAAGGTATCCAGTGCAAAACATATAGGGCATTTGATAACAGAATACAGAGTCCCCCTACACTGATAGCCATAGGGACTGATCAGTACCCCAAAACAGATGAACCTTGCAAGGTAAGTGAAGCAAAAAGGCTTTACGTACCTCCAAAAATCAGACCACGTCCAAAACAACAGCCAAAGGTTTTGGTGTTTGTTAAATGTCTATGGATGTAAAGCATCAAAAAGAAAAACTTTCCTAACCTCTAGAAATATTAAGAGGCACTTATCCAGTGTGGATTTAATTACAGAAGAGGCATTACTCATTGTATCCCCGAAGACGTAGTTCCTTGAACAGTGAGGATAGTGTGGCAAGATCAACAGAGGTGTTGGATAGATGGTGAAAACATGGGGTTCTGAGCATGGCGAGGAATCAAGGAGGAAAGTAAGAAAGAGAGGCACAGGGGCATGGAAAGGAAGAAGAGATCCCATATAAGGAATAGAAAAAACTGCTATGGATTATGAAGATTAAAAGATGTGGGGGAAAATCTGGAGTTTGAAAAATTAAATAAACTAACCCTGGTTGCTTTATGATACTGTGCTGCTAATGCAAACTGCCATGTTTAACACATGTTTCATATCCCCAACTCCAGCTAACCCACTGCCTCCACGTCCTCCTTCCACCCACCGGAGGGATGCCCCTAACGTAAGCTAACCCCCTCCATCACTCCACATTCCACTTTGCCCTTCCACCCATCACCCCAAATATACTATATCAAACACACAACACATTTATGTATAAATAAATATTGCCACAAACACCACGTTTAAAATAGATGTGGTGAAAACAGCCGTGGCAAAAACACAGTAACTGGTTTGTTACTGTTCTGTTGTTTTGCTATTGCTAATCGTACACCAATCCATCAGAATAGTCTGTGGGCATTTTTTCCACGAGAATAACAAATGGTGATAAGCTAACATTGTGGTTCAGACCCAGGAGCTTAGAGAGATTGTAGCAGGGTCTATATCGAGAACCGATAGAATCAAATCAGACGGTTTATGTGAAGACTCCTATTCAGAATCAGGGGTTTGTTGTTACTCAAGAAAAAAAAAAGAAAACACCATCAGAAACTCTTAGTTATTATTCACAACCTAAGGGGTACTGGATTTGGAAGCATGATGAATACTTTTGAGACATTGTTGTTCAATCTACCCACCAGAGAGCTGCTAAAGGTCCCCAATAGCAGGCAAAAATTCAATTGTGATCATGACACTTTATTTTGAAGTCGGACAGTGTCCACACTTTCCCATCCAATTTCCAGTGAGCTTCTATCCCTGTTGTTCATGGAAGTCTTAATTATGTGAGAAAGCAAACATTTACCCACCAGTTGGAATAATTATTGTGAGAAGCAACAGAAGGTGCCTGGCTGCAGATGCTGAATGAATGAATCAAGGAATAATGAAATTGCAGACCCTGAATTGAAACCCTTTGCCACAGACCTATGATTCTGCTTGCACAACAACTTGATTCAAACACACCTTTCATGATCCTTCAATGAGTTACCTAACAACAGAGAACACAATCTGACACAAAACCCCAACTAAGGTCAAAAACACAATGGGTCACTGGTTTTGGTGAGCTGTGGGAGTAAGGCGTTGTAGACATTCAGAGCCAGATAGTGCAAGGTGGTGAGGAGGTCAGAGGCAGTGAGAAGGAGTGTCGAAGAGTAAGAAGATGGGTGGCAAAGTGTGTGAAAGTATGCTGGGACTAAGGGAATGAAAAATAAGTAGAGGACAGAGTAGGACGCTATAAAGATGATTTAGAGAAAACCACTAAGGAGAAAGTTGTTGAATAAAGGGAAAGAATATATGAGGAGCAGGTTCTGAGAAGAACACTTAAAGAAACACTCCTATTATATATTTTATTTACATCTCCAATACTAGCCAGGAGTTTCTCAAAGTTTTTGTGAAATGCTGCCCCTCCAATGTCAGTAGTAAATCCGTCTAGTAATCTCAAACCCTGGCATTGTTACGTTTTTTCCAGATAAAATAATTAAGAGTGGCATGGTCCATGCATGATATTCTTAAAACTATTTCTTTGGGCAACATGTAAGCCAATGGGACGTCTAAGGAATATTTTTATCTTTAAAGGCTATCACAGAATCAGTCTTGGAAGAGATGATAATGGCCCAGCTCCCACAGGTCTCCATTTTGAGCCCTGTCCATCTAGAATTTTAAAGAAGATAAAGACCTTGGTTGTCTAGGTCTTTGCCAAGTGATAAATAGTTATTTTGTGCAATGTCACAACTACAGTCTATTGTTGATGAGCATGGGCTCCTGTACGTAGTACTGAATTTGAAGTGGATGACATCAGATGTTATGTTAATGATCGGAGGGGAGGGGCCTCTGATTTTTTTGGACCTCAGCACTACATTTGACACTGTCAACCATGCTTTACTTTAATCATGGCTGTACAGTTTAGATAATAGAGACAAAGCCCTCACCTGGCTTTTCCCAGTTATGCCCATGAAGACTTAATAGAACCCTCAACTCTGTCGGCATAGTTAGATAAGTACTGGCCTACTGCTTCTTGCCACTTGCCTTGTCCTGTCTAATATAGTCAGAGACCTGGGGGTCTGGCTTGATACCTCACTTTCTCTTGACTAACATATAATATGGTAACTACAAAAGGAGTCGATAGGTGGTCGCCTCCTCTTCTTTACCAAAATCGTATTATCACAACAATAACAGGAGGATGATTGTTAACAAATTATTCCTATAGCTAGGTCCCTAGCAATAATCTTGTTAGCCCTGTGTTTCTGAACCTCTTATGGATTTGGTGCCAGCCCTGGTTTATGCTGATGTGCCGACTGCAAATGTTATGTGGAGGTCCTGGCCCTTTCCTCTCTCACTACTTTCCTAATTTTTAAAAGTGAGTGCGCACTCCTTGGGGGTCGGTATATATAATTAATGTTGCCGCCTCCATTCTGTGTGTCTTATAACAAAAAACAAATATTTTAAGAAAACCATAAATCAAAGAATTTGGTTAAAGCAAGCTAGTTCTCTCTTCACCTAATAGGGGGATAGAGGTAAGTTGCAGTGATAATCTTTTCTTGTATGCGAGCCCCTTCAAATATATATGTGGGGTATCGGGGTCTGGCTTATCAGGCCAGTACTACTTAAATGACAGTCAACCGGTTTCAGCAGGATCCTTTAATGGCCGCTTTCTTCAGGACGGCGGATACTTCTAATTTGGGTAATCTCTATGTGGTCTTCAAATCTTTGCAGATTATGAGGATATTTTCAGGTATCCAGAGGGCTTGTGGGTACAATCCCTGAAACCTAAGAGGTAAAAACAAGAAAGACAAAGTAGAACAGGCATCAGTCTTTCATGTACTTCTGTAATGGACAGTCTCTCTATGGAATCCAGAAATATTCTGAATTACCTGTGTTTAGTGCGGAACCATCTGGTCTTTCTCTTTTTCCACTTAAAAATACTTAAGAAGATTCAGCCGGAGATCTCTCTTGCAGGAATCTACAAATTAATAATTAAATGAATAGTGGATACTAGTGTCCAGTTCTTGCACTTAATTACATTCAGGACCTATCAGGCAACACTGACAGATTCTTCACATGTTTGTTCTGCATCGTTTCTTTAAATAGAAGGACAGGATCAGGTTCGCTGTCATGTGTTCATGATTCCCTGGAGTTAGTTCCTGTGGATTAAACAATGAGGTCAATCCGGTGTTTCTCAAAAACCTCCACCATTGTCAACAATATTGCCCTGAAAAGGACCATTGCCATCATTTAATCACCAACATCTGTGCTTCCTTTAATCACCAAGATCTGTGCATCCTCGTGTGTGACTGGCAGGGTTCGAAATGTTTAGCCTGTTATTTGCACCATTTTTAAAAAATAAATAAATGGTTCAGGCATTAGAATGCATCAGGCCTTTCACTGAATGAACATCCCAGGTCGCAGTATGCCCGTTATTTTCTTTTTTCTCTACCCACCTTCGTTCATTTAGCCTTTTATTCACACCATTTTTAAAATAAATAATGGTTCAGGCATTAAGATGCATCAGTCATTTGACTGAATAAAACATCCCAGTGTGCCCGTTATTTTCTTTTTTCTCTACCCACCTTCGTTTGTTTACAAAGGGAGTCCCTGCATTATCAAGATGTTGGGGGTTGTTACTAGAACGGCAACTGTGCCGTATGTTCTAAATATCCCTGATCTCTTACTGACACTCTTCCGCAAAGTATGTACAGATCGCAGGGTGTGGAACACAAGTTTGCATGTAAGAGACCGAACTTCGCATCTCGCGCTCACCTTAAATGTGTGTCCGGTCCGTTTTAGCTTACGTCCGATGGTTGCTAAAGACGCCATCTTGGAAGGCTTCCTCTAAATACAACGTCACAGTGCTCACGTGATCGCTAGCGTTGTAGTCATCGCGCGATTGTCTGTATTGCTTCGTGAACTTCTTAAAATGAGTGTTTCAAATACTAAGTAAGCATCCATGTTTTTGCACACATTTCTTTTTTTGTGTTTCTATTTTAGTTTTTGGTTTTAATTTTAGTTGTACTCTGCACGTTCCTCACGGAGTTGTGGGAATTGAAGTCCCATATATACTGTGAAAACAGAAAAAGAATATCGAGGCTGAGTAACCCAAAAGGAAATACACCAGACACGGGTTACAAAGGAACATACCAAGAACTTTATTCTATACTGAATCCAATTACAAAAACAGAGCAAAATCAGATAGCTATCGGCCCTCAGTACAACACAACAAACTCCAGCGTGGTTCAGTGTGTTCAGTGAGAGACGCTGTACATTAGAATGCATTCGCTTTTTATACACATTGTGGACACTATGTCCAGCCCCACTTCGGGTTAATGTTCTACTTTATACATCACCAATTCTAGGGTTTGTGCCGAGTCTCAAATAACCGCATATAACTCAAGCGTATGCATTAACTGTGTATTTTAAAGTTTCCCATGCAGGCCTTCTTAAACATAAATATAATGTAGTAAGACAGATGTTCTTTGTTCAGTATGTAAATACATTGTCTCAATATATGCTTGTGAATTTGTTTCATTGCACAAGTAATCCCTTTACACATAGGTCAACGAAGGACGAGGTCTCAGTTCATGACCTCAACAAGTGGCCTGCAGGCAAATTACACATTAGCTATGTACAGAGGTCAGACGGCCATGTTGTATGATGCAATGACATTGTCCACCATTTTAGCTCACAGGGTGACTTTTACACAACTAATCCTAAAATGGCGGTTTGACCTAAAATGGCGGCCTACATAGATTTAAGGTCAGGACCTTGCAACACAGATTTCTTTCGCAAAGCGACTTTCGAGCAGCTTGGCGTAGGCCAATATTAATATATTCATTACAATAGGAGGCACAATATACTTTTTATTCCAACAAACCCTCCTTTTGGCCTATGCCAAGTGCTAAAAACTACTTTGGGTCTCCTTGCAAATAACTCCATGCATCATTATTTATGCACCCTGAATCACTATCCGAAATATCCATTGCCATTAGGTCTTTTGCTAAAATATCCTTTAACACATATTCTTTGGAAGTCTTATCTGAGGCATACACTTTATGTCCTAGCGAATCTATCGCTTGTGCACAACATCCCCCTAGCATCGAACACATACCAGGCAGACACTGAATACAGCAACAAAGAAACAACAGAATTCCCAAAATAATTAATAAGACCGAAAGTACCTTCCAACCCCAAGATCGCAAGAAGTCTCAGAACCAAGCGCTAAGATCCCAATTTCCCTCGGGAACATGCACTTCGGAACTAAGGACGTGCAGATTCTGTATTGCCTTGAAGATAGTTGGGGATGAATCTGGTACGAAAACATAGCAAGCGGACCCCACTAATTTACATACTCCACCACGTTCAGCCAGAATGACATCTAATGCCATCCGGTTCTGGAGTGCTACTAATCTTATTGCTTTCTGTCATGTTGTAGAGTATATCCGTGGTCCGGTTGATGGTTCTCTCCAGTACTCTCGCTGGTCTCCTGATATCTTCTGAATTCACTATCTGCCCCCAAAATGGCACAACTGATTTTGCTATATCTCCCAAGACTTGTGCTGGGGTGTCATCATTCTCGTCCCGCCGTGGGCGAGCTTTTGACATTTCTATAGTACTTGCTATGAACACCCCAGGTAACAGGATCCCTAAATAACAAGTTCCCTGCCAATCTCTGGACAACCATGGAAACGCTACATTACCGCAAACAAAATAGACAGGTTCGCCTACATACAAAGGTCTGTCTTCCCCAGTGAAATTTGCAATGTTGGCACAACCTTTAAAATCTCCCATTGGCCGAGTGTCATTCCTCTGTATGCAGAAAGAAACTGAATAGGGGCTATTGTTAACAGTGTAGGAAGGAGGCATGGCATCTGTATTGCGTATCGGAGCCATTTTAAAGGAAATCAAAGATTGGAAAGGACGAGACAGTTTATCAGAAGGCCTAATAGAAGCAACATTCGGTTTACTTCTATTTGCAAAAAGCGAGCATCCCAGGCGAGTCAAAACACATTTCTCAAAACTATTCAAATTGGTGCCATCAAAGATCCCTGAGACGCTATCATTCCGTCGGCCAAAGAACAGTGTTCTAAGAGAAGCATAGCAGGCAGTTGTCAACGGTAAAGGATGAATATACCAACCCAGCCCCTTATCCCCGTGTTGTGGTAAATGTGAACAGACCCAGCAGTTGGATTTATTAAAAATGGCATGTGTAGCATTCATGATAAGTAGCAAGGTATTATTATGATATCTCTTCCTATGCTGGAAATCTCTAGGAGACAAAGTATGCGAATGGAAAAAAGGTGTGGGGACAGTGGGTACATTTTCAGTCGGTAGCAAAAACTCTAAAGGATGAGTTTCTTCAAAATACCAAAGGCCTAAAACAGTGACTATTATAAAACCAAATATTATCATAAAAACACAGCAATACGTTTTCGGGGCCAAATTTTCTGTCCATTGTCCTGGCCGGTCACCCGATCATTTACAAGTCCAATACAAGCGGTGGCGGTTGCAGGCATTGTAGTCTTCGGATGAAAACCCCAATGTTCGTTGCTGGCAACCCCCCGGTCGTGCAATTTCTTTAGTCCTTTCACAACCCTAGCCAACAGAATCCCCCTCCTCAAATTCAGGCAAAAGCAAGCCCTCGATGATCCTTTCCTTCCTTCAATGCACAGCCAAACCGTGCTGTATGTCTATCAGATGCACAGCAGAACCGTGCCATATGTCTATTTTCTTGAACGTAAATAGTACCTGGCTGTTCCTGGTACTGATTGATCTAGAAACAATGTGTCGTCTCTTCCCGTTGGAAGCAACGTATCAGAGGTAAGTGAAGTTGGAACAGCAATTTCCGGGAGCAAAATTTTTGGAGAGTGCGGATGTTAGGGAGAATTCTCTGTTAAGGTTGATTTCCCAAACCTAGTGACTCCCCCAGCAGCTTTGCTGGATTTTTTGGGGTTTATTTTTTTCTCCTTCTATGAGTGAGACTCTTTTTTTCTCCCACTCTTAGACATGATTTGAGATATCCTTTGACTTTCTAATGTGTTTTAGGGGCTATGGGGTCCTTTACTCCACAGGGTTTCATGTGGTTTTTGGTAAGTGTGTTACACAGCACCCTCAGTGCAGTAACACCGGGGTGTCATAGTGACCCCCAAACATAGATTCCATACCCTGGTACTGACTACTGTCTCCCAGGGCATGTAAAGTCACCATTGACTTTACTAGTCTTAAATTGTGAACAGAACCAGTACAAACCATCATATTGTGGAAGTACTGGTAGGGGTTATTAGATTGCCCCTGGGTCTGTTTTTCAAGTTGGCACTGTGCAGTCCCCCCTCGTCGAGTTTCCACCGGAATATTTCCTATGGGAATTTCCCATTCATTTTAAACGCACCACTTTTTGGTGCAAAGATACCGCTGGGTTATTTATTTAATATTTATTCCACGGTTGGGTCTTTTTGCCAGGACTCGGTTTTAAAATGGCGTTTGTGTTCGCCTCTGTAACTCCAACCCAAGTCGAGCGCTTTGTTCCACTTTCTGGCGGGCTTCTCCACAGAAGCCTCCAAAAGTGGTGCCACTCTGTCTGGGTCTACAGGATGTGTGAGAGGGGGGTTTAGGCACCCTGGACTGAGTTGCCTCAGCAACTCAAGTCGCACTCTTGTGCGATTATCCCAGTGGTGAGCCGCCCGGCTCACCACTTAGCATGTTTGAGTGACAGCTAGGACTGATGAATGGGGGTTTTCTGCATAAAAGCAGGGCTTTGGGGACTGGAACTTCAGAAGTCGCAACAGGACCAAAGAATCCGAAGAGGGAGAAGCTGAGCCGACCTGCAACGATGACACCACCGGTGGAGCCCTGCTTAACCGTCTCACCACTTCCCAACGAGAGAGAAGATCTTCATCCCGGAGAGTCTTCTTCCTCTGAGCTGGGGGGGATAACCAGTCCGCCCTCTTTTTCGCATTCTTGGATCATCTCGTGGTCGATTCGCCCGTGCCAAGCACGCCGGCGGCCGGATAGCCACGCTTCACCACTACCGCGAATAAAAAGGGTAGTACCTTTTAACCGGGAAACTCTGCTGCTGGTTTCTTCCCTGGCAGTGCAACGACCTCCAGCTTTCCTCCACGTTGAGATCTCCTCTTCCCCTGGATGAAGCCCTGACTTGCACCCGCTGCCAGGAACAACTGCCCCCACTGGAGCGTTCTCACCATTTCAGGAATGTGTCCCAGCTGGTCTCTCTTGCAACAGACTGTTCAAGGTGTCCTGTAAATCCTTGACTTTCTATCCTGGGGTGACTTGGGACCTCCTAACTAACTTTTCCTGACTTGAGCAAACCCTTTTTGAACTCTTTGCAACGACTCTTTAAAAGTACTATTCAACTGTGTGATCTTGGACACATTCCGCCTTGCTCTCTTCCAGAGTGGGCCTGGCCTATGACTTTCTTGCTCCTCAGTAGATTTTCTGACCTGCGCTGGTTCTCCTAAAGTGTTGGAATTGTGTATGTTCCTAATTCTGCCCTTTTCCCTCCCGTTTTAATTAACTTATTGGAGTGCCATCTTAGGTTAAGCGCTCACCTCTGGCTGAAAATAAGTGGTGTTTTAACAAAGACTTGTTCAATAGGTGATTAGGGATGTATATACATTAATAGTGACTGTGTTTGGACTTGCTTGCCATATTAGTGTTAGTGTATTTTACAACGTGTGTTTTTAAATAAATAATTATATACTTTTATACCCAAGCTCTGGTCAGTGTTTGCTTGTGCTACTGAATTTTGGTTCCTATCTTGTATACTCTATATACTGTCTAACTCTTCTTGAGAGATGTCTGGCTGCTCAGCCACAGCTACCAGGTAAATCTGGGTGGTACAGACTGCTACCAATTGGTTTTACTGCCAACACCTGTGGTCTTAAGCCTTTTGCAGTGGTCCCTAAGGGAACTGCACAGGTTTCTGCCTAACACTGGTGTACAGCAATGGGATTTGTATTGAGTATACATTTTAGTGTGCTTATAGATACCTTAGTGCAACTAACCAAAAAGCTTAGCACTAAAAAGTTTATTTTCTAACCTGTCTATTATGGAAAGTTATAGTCAAGAGTCCCTTGCTACAAAAACTGCTGATTGTTTAAGAGTTCTCTGTAAGCATGAGAATCTCCTCACTAAAACAAGAAAATGGAGCTAATAGAAAGGTTGTTAGCAAACCAAAGTCTGGATGGTGGTTCAGAGGAACCTACCACTCCAGCAAATGTAGATAACAGTAATGATATTGATATTGATCCTAGTATTGCTAATATTGAGTGAGAAGCAGAAGAGGAGGGTGAGGATGATGTAGCTGTCCCCTCTAGGCCTCTACCTGCTCTGCCAGCTGTACCTACTGGACCTTTGCCAGGTCCCACAATTAGTCCTCAATGTCTTGAACTAGAGAAAATTAAACTCGAATTGGAGTTTAAGAGACTTAATGCTCAAGCAGAACAAAGACACCAAGAACTGAATCAAGAACTAAGGCTCAGGGAAATGGAGCTCAAGCCTGAGTTAGAGATGAAGAAATTGTCTGTTGAAAATGCTTCTCTCTCTGGATCCTCTAGGAGTTCCAGTCCCAAAAGACCCCGGATGCCTAAAGAGCTTGTGGGTATGTATGAGCCTAAGTTGGATGTGTTGGATTGCTTGAGTTTGTTTGAGTACAATCATGGGCTCCAGAACATTACAGCAAATGAGTTACTTTCCTTGTTGTTCTCTAGGCTCCCCCCTGTTGCAACAGATGTGGTAATGGAGTTGGGGGAGGAGGATAAGAAGGATTATGAATGTGTGAATCTAGCTTTGATAGCTAGATTTGGGAAGACCCCTTCCCAGTACCTTAAGAGGTTTAGGGCCCTCAAAAAGCATGATGGTACCCCCTGGGCTACCTGGGTGGGTGAAAGTTTGAAGAACTTAGAGGGATGGATTAAGGGTTACAAGGTGAACACTTATGAGGGAACGAAGAATCTTGTGATGTTGGAGTCAATTTATGATGCCTGCTCTCTTGAGCTCAGACAGCACTTGGCTGATTCGAAGGAATTAGATTCCAGAAAACTAGCTTAGGCTGCTGACTTGTGGGTTGCCAACAGGGCTACTCACAAGGATTCTGGGGTAACTCAGAAAAAGGATGAGGGGAAACAGCCAAAAAAGGACTCCAAAGAGAATTCTAATAATTCCAATCCCAAAGAGGGCCCCAAACAAAACAATAAGGGTAAGCCACAAGGGAAACCGAATCAGGCTAGTGTACCTTCTGGTGCCAAACCAGAAGGAGGTCAGAGTAAGCCACCATTCCAGAAAGCATTTGGTAAATGATATGTTTGTAGCTCGCCTGACCATGTGAAAGGTGATCCCAGATGCAAGGGTAAACCTCCAGGGGTCCACACTGTCTCCTTAGCCTTCGCTCCAGAGGAGGAAGTAGAGATGGCCAGTGGAAACTTTCTGTTACTAGCTGATGAACCCATTGGAGTATCAGCTAATGTTTCTTTAGTGTCTCTGGGGTTGTGGGAACAACAGAATTTAGATGTATAGAATTCTATCCCAGATAATACTAAAGAGTATTATAAGGACAGTGTCCAGGTAAATGGTCAGGAGTCTCTTGCTATTAGGGACACTGGGGCCAGCATAACTGTGGTGGATAAATCATTTTTTTCAGGCAGAGGATGTTGCTAAAGCACCCAAACACCTCACCAAGTTAGCTGGAGGGCCTGTGCAGATGCTTCCCCAGTTACCAGTACTCATCCAGTGTAATGACATGACTGTGAAGATATCTGTCAGCATACAAAGTGAGGTACCAGGAAGGGTTCTGTTGGGTAATGACCTGAAGACTCTTGGAGTAGTGTCACATACCCCCAGACCGCCTAGTAAAAGGTTACAGGAGCTCACCAGACCTGCAAGGGAGAGAACCATGAGAGGTACTCCCATGGAAATGATGAAGACGGATATCACTCCTACTCCACTGGAGTTACAACTTGCTATCTCGGAACAACAAGAAGCAAAGGGGAAACCCAAGACTTCTAGGAAACAGCCAGCAGCAAGCACTCCAGTGCTTCCAACAAGGACTTCCCCTAGGTTGTTACACCTGTAACTCCACCTCCACCTCCAGCTGAGGCTGAGAGGGAGGTACAACCCTGTGTGGTTGAGCTAGACTCTGAAGAGGAGCTAGTGGAAGGCCAATAACTCATTGGTGATCTGGATCCTGTTGACCAACCTGAGCTGCAGTCTTTACTGGCAGAAGGTGGACCCAACAGGGCAGACTTCAGTAAGGTACAGAGAGAATGTCCAACTCTGGAAGGTCTTCGCCAAAAGGCAGCTTCTCAGGCTGATGGGCAAGAGCTTGGGAAGTATAGGTTGCACTGGGAAGATGGCCTCTTCTACAGTGAACCAACTGAGTCTGCACCTGGAGACTACAAGCGGCTTGTAGTACCTCAAGGAAACAGACAACAGTTCTTGCAACTGGCCCATGAGATTCCTTTGGCTGGTCACTTGAGTTTCAAGAAGACCAAGGAAAGGCTCTCACTCTACTTTTATTGGCCAAAAATGGGGGCTGAAGTAGGTACCCTGAGGCAATTTCTATGAGGACTGCTACAGCTCAGGCTGTGGCTAAGGCCCTCCTTGGTATTTTTACCAGGGTTGGGTTTCCTAAGGATGTAATCTCTGACAGGGGGTCAAATTGTATGCCCCACTACATGAAAGCCATGTGGAAAACCTGTGGAGTTACTTACAAGTTCTCTACCGCCTACCACCCTCAGACAAACAGGTTAGTAGAAAGGTTCAACAGAACAATGAAGAGCATGATAGGTGCTTTAGAAGATCCCCTTTAAAAAAGTGGGACCTCCTACTGCCATGCCTTCTCTTTGCTTGTAGAGAAGTCCCTCAGGAGGCAGTAGGTTATTCTCCCTTTGTACTTCTTTATGGCCATCCAGTCAGAGGTCCATTGGCCCTGATTAAGGAGGGGTTGGAGAGTGTTCCTTCCCCCAAGCCAGTCAGATTGACTGACTATGTGATAGGTCTCCGGAGGAGAATGTCACACATGATGGCAGAAGCTAGTGATAACCTGAAAGCTGGGCAAGCTTTGGTCCAGCATTGGCATGATCAAAAGGCTAACATGGTTGAGTTCACTCAAGACCAGCTAGTTCAAGTTATGATCCCCACAAGGCAGAGGGCCTTGCAAGATAAATGGATGGGACTCTTCAAGGTTGTGGGTAAACTTGGAGAGGTGAACTATCTGGTGGACTTGGGCAATCCCAAGGAGGCTCCCAGAGTCTTCCACACCAACTAACTAAAGGCGTATGTCTCCAGGCCTGAAGTAGGAGCTTTGCTTCTAGCTTCAACAGAAGATGAACAATAGAGTGAAGCTCTCCCTGATCTCCTCAGAGGCTTTCCCCTTGGATGAAAAGATTGAAGGAGTACATCTCTCTTCAAATCTGACACCTGAGCAATAAGAAGAGTGCAAATCTAAGTTAAATCAGTTTGCCTCCTTGTTCTCACTTTCACCAGGCTTGACCCCTTGGGGCCAGCATGATATACTCACTGGTGACTGTCTGCCACTCAAAAGCAGAGGATATATAATTTCAGAAAATGTAAGGACCCACATCAAAGGGGAGGTCAAGAAGATGCTTGATCTCGGGGTAATAGAGCCCTCTACTAGTCCATGGTCTAGCCCAGTTGTTTTAGTACCAAGGGCAGGATCCAAAGAATTGAGATTCTGTGTGGATTATAGAGCTCTTAATGCAGTCACCAAGACTGATGCCCACCCTTTGCCAAGGACAGATGAGTTGGTGGATAGACTTGGTTCAGCCAAGTTCCTCAGCACATTTGACCTTACGTCAGGCTATTGGCAAATAGCCCTGACAGACCATGCCAAGGAGAGAACTGCATTTTCTACCCAGTTGGCTTATACCAATTAAAGGTTAAGCCTTTTGGACTGAAAAATGCACCTGCAACATTCCAAAGGATGGTAAATCAGGTTCTGGCTGGGATGGAGGACTTCTGTATGGCATACTTGGATGACATTGCAGTATTCAGCTAATCCTGGGAAGAGCATGTTAACCACCTACGACATGTTGTGCAGGCTCTTGGACAGGCCAATCTGACCATAAGGGCAAGTAAATGCCAGATTGGTCAGAGTAAGATGGTCTACCTTGGGCATGAGGTAGGAGGTCGAGAAATAAGGCCTTTGCTCAGAAAGATTGAAGCTGTACAAAATTGGACAACACCTACTACTCAAACCCAGGTGAGAGCCTTCCTAGGCCTCACTGGGTATTACAGGAATTTCATAGAGAACTATGGGACCATAGCTTCTGCACTGAATATAATCTCCTCTCCAAAATTCCCTAAGAAGGTCATATGGAATGAGGAGTGCAATCAGGCCTTTGAAAACCTGAAGAAAGCTCTTTGCCAAGCACCAGTATTGAGAGCTCCTGACTATCACCAAATCTTCATTGTGCAGACAGATGCTTCTAATGTAGGTATAGGTGCAGTCCTTAGCCAACTGGATGAGAATGTTAGGGAGCATCCCATTTGCTTCATCAGCAGAAAGCTGAATGATCCTGAGACAAGGTGGGCAACAATTGAAAGTGAATGTGTTGCTATTGTTTGGGCACTGAAGAAGTTTAGGCGATACTTGTATTGTTCTACTTTTGTCATTCAGACTGACCACCAACTCTTGAGATGGTTGATGCAAATGAAGGGGGAAAACCCAAAACTATTGAGATGGTCAATCTGCCTGCAAAGTTTAATTTCACCATGAGCACAGGTCAGGGTGTCACCACCAAAATGTTGATGGTCTCTCTAGGATGTATGTCATCGACTAGAGGTATGAGATTCATCCAGGAGCGGATTAAATCCTCCTGTCCCTTAGTCTGGGGGGCGGAGGGGGCAAGTATTAGGGAGATTTCTCTGTTAAGGCTAATTTCCCAAACCTAGTAAGTCCCCCAGCAGCTTTGCTGCATTTTTTGGGGTTTATTTTTTTCTCCTGCTAAGAGTGAGACTCTTTTTTTCTACCACTCTTAGACATGATGTGAGATATCCTTTGACTTTGTAATGTGTTTTATGGGCTATCGGGTCCTTTACTCCATAAGGTTTCATGTGGTTTTTGGTAAGTGTGTTAAACAGCACCCTCAGTGCAGTAACACTGGGGTGTCATAGTGACCCCCAAACATAGACTCCATAACCTGGGACTGACTACTGTCTCCCAGGGCATGTAAGGTCACAATTGACTTTACTAGTCTTAAATTGTGAACAGAACCAGTACAAACCATCATATTGTGGAAGTACTGGTAGGGGTTATTAGATTGCCCCTGGTCTGTTTTTCGAGGGGGCACTGTGCAGTCCCCCCTCATCGAGTTTCTGGCTGGTGGCAGTGGTTACCACGCAAAATATTCCACCAGAATATTTCCTATGGGAATGTCCCATTCATTTTAAACGCACCACTTTTTGGTGCAATGTTAAAGATACCGCCAGGTTATTTATTTAATATTGATTCCCCCGGCAGGGTCTTTTTGCCAGGACTCGGTTTTAAAATGGCGTTTGTGTTCGCCTCTGTAACTCCAACCCAAGTCGAGCCCTTTGTTCCACTTTTTGGTGGGCTTCTCCACAGAAGCCTCAAAAAGTGGTGCCACTCTGTCTGTGTCTACAGGATGTGTGGGAGGGGGGTTTAGGCACCCTGGACTGAGTTGCCTCGGCAACGCAAGTCACACTCTTGTGTGATTAGCCCAGTGGTGAGCCGCCTGGCTCACCACTTAGCATGTTTGAGTGACAGCTAGAACTGATGAATGGGGGTTTTCTGCATAAAAGCAGGGCTCTGGGGACTGGAACTTCAGAAGTCGCCACAGGACAAAAGAATCCAAAGAGGGAGAAGCTGAGCCGACCTGCAACGACGACCCCACCAGTGGAGCCCTGCTGAACCGTCTCACCACTTCCCAACAACAGAGAAGATCTTCATCCCAGAGAGTCTTCTTCCTCTGGGCTGGTGGGGATAACCAGTTCACCCTCTTTTTTGTCTTCCTGGATCATCTTGTGGTCGAATTGCCCGTGCCAAGCAACCCGGCGGCCGGATAGCCACACTTCACCACTACCGCAAATAAAAAGGGTAGCACCTTTCATCTGGGAAACTCCGCGGCTGGTTTCTTCCCTGGCAGTGCAACAACCTCCAGCTGTCCTCCACGCCGAGATCACCTCTTCCCCTGGACGAAGCACTGACTTGCACCCGCTGTCAGGAACAACTGCCCCGGCTGGAGCGTTCTCACCATTTCAGGTACTGTGTCCCACCTGGTCTCCCTTGCAACAGACTGTTCAAGGTGTCAATAAATCCTTGGTTTGCAAAGATAGCGGGCGCCCCTCTCTCGATAGAACAAGGCTTGATAACCTATTCAGTGGTAATTAACCACTTGAGAGTTTGCAGCCACTGCTTTTTCTCACTGTGCCTTTCACAGATGGGAAATATCCATTTGCATATCAGTCTTTGTCCTGTCCAGGGGCAGTCCAGCACCTAAATGCAGTGGCAATTCCAACCTGAACGAGAGTACCACCAGCAACCCCATACATGTGTTTCACCCTTGTTTAGGATTATCAGTGAGGTGAAGCTGATGCCTCTCTAAGCACAGTGAGAGGGAGACCACGTCTGGTTGCCCCCAGGAGACCTAGGGTTACCAATCTCAGGTTCCTTGAAAACTCTCACGTGGTTAATAACTACTGAACAGGTTATCAAGCCTTGTTCTATCGAGAGAGGGGTGCCCGCTACCTTTGCAAACCAAATTTCAAGGAACCTGGGATTGGTAACCCTAGGTGTCCTGGGGGCAACCAGACGTGGTCTCCCGCTCAATGTGCTTAGAGAGGCATCAGCTTCACCTCACTGATGATCCCCAACAAGGGTGAAACACATGTATGGGGTTGCTGGTGGTACTCTCATTCAGGTTGGAATTGCCATTGCGTTTCGGTGCTGGACTGCCCCTGGGCAGGACAAAGACTGATATGCAAATGGATATTTCCCATCTGTGAAAGCGACGGTGAGAAAAAGCAGTGGCTGCCAACTCTCAAGTGGTTAATAACCACTGAACAGGTTATCAAGCCTTGTTCTATCGAGAGAGGGGCACCCGCTACCTTTGCAAACCAAATTTCAAGGAACCTGGGATTGGTAACCCTAGGTATCCTGGGGGCAACCAGACGTGAGGTTGCTGTAGGTACTTTTGTTCAGAGAGGAATTGCCATAGCATTTTGGTGCTGGACTGCCCATGTGGGCGGGGCAAAGACTGATATGCGAATGGATATTTCCCCTCTGTGAAAAGTACAGTGAGCAAAAAGCAGATGGCTGTGAACTCTCAATGTGGTTAATAACCAATGAACAGGTTATCATGCCTTGTTCTTTCGAAAGAGGGGCGCCTGCTACCTTTGTTGAATTTCTTGAAGGAATTTGGGGTTGGTCACCCTAGGTTACCTGGGGGCAACCAGATGTGGACTCCCTGCTCACTGTGCTTAGAGAGGCTCAGCTTCACCTCACTGATGATGCCCAACAAGGCTGAAACACGTGTATGGGGTTTCTGTAGGTACTCTTGTTCAGAGAGGAATTGCCATAGCATTTCGGTGCTGGACTGCCCATGTGGGCGGGACAAAGACTGATATGCAAATGGATATTTCCCATCTGTGAAAGGTACAGTGAGCAAAAAGCTGATGGCTGCAAACTCTCAATGTGGCTAATAACCACTGAACAGGTTATCATGCCTTGTTCTTCCGAGAGAGGGGCGCCTGCTACCTTTGTTGAATTTCTTAAAGGAACTTGGGGTTGGTCACCCTAGGTTACCTGGGGGCAACCAGACGTGGACTCCCTGCTCACTGTGCTTAGAGAGGCTCAGCTTCACCTCACTGATGATGCCCAACAAAGCTGAAACACGTGTATGGGGTTGCTGTAATTACTCTTATTCAGAGAGGAATTGCCATAGCATTTCGGTGCTGGACTGCCCATGTGGGCGGGACAAAGACTGATATGCAAATGGATATTTCCCATTTGTGAAAGGTACAGTGAGCAAAAAGCAGATGGCTGCGAACTCTCAATGTGGTTAATAACCACTGAACAGGTTATCATGCCTTGTTCTTCCGAGAGAGGGGCGCCTGCTACCTTTGTTGAATTTCTTGAAGGAACTTGGGGTTGGTCACCCTAGGTTACCTGGGGGCAACCAGATGTGGACTCCCTGCTCACTGTGCTTAGAGAGGCTTAGCTTCACCTCACTGATGATGCCCAACAAGGCTGAAACACCTGTATGTGGTTGCTGTAGGTAATCGTGTTCAGAGAGGAATTGCCATAGGATTTTGGTGCTGGACTGCCCATGTGGGCGGGACAAAGACTGATATGCAAATGGATATTTCCCATCTGTGAAAGGTACAGTGAGCAAAAAGCAGATGGCTGCGAGCTCTCAATGCGGTTAATAACCACTGAACAGGTTATCATGCCTTGTTCTTCTGAGAGAGGGGCGCCTGCTACCTTTGTTGAATTTCTTGAAGGAACTTGGGGTTGGTCACCCTAGGTTACCTGGGGGCAACCAGACGTGGACTCCCTGCTCACAATGCTTAGAGACGCTCAGCTTCACCTCACTGATGATGCCCAACAAGGCTGAAACACATGTATGGGGTTGCTGTAGGTGCTCTTGTTCAGAGAGGAATTGCCATATCATTTCGGTGCTGGACTGCCCATGTGGGCTGGACAAAGACTGATATGCAAATGGATATTTCCCATCTGTAAAAGGTACAGTGAGCAAAAAGCAAATGGCTGCGAACTCTCAATGTGGTTAATAACCACTGAACAGGTTATCATGCCTTGTTCTTCTGAGAGAGGGGCGCCTGCTACCTTTGTTGAATTTCTTGAAGGAACTTGGGGTTGGTCACCCTAGGTTACCTGGGGGCAACCAGACGTGGACTCCCTGCTCACTGTGCTTAGAGAGGCTCAGCTTCACCTCACTGATGATGCCCAAAAAGGCCGAAACACGTGTATGGGGTTGCTGTAGGTACTCTTGTTCAGAGAGGAATTGCCATAGCATGTCGGTGCTGGACTGCCCATGTGGGCGGGACAAAGACTGATATGCAAATGAATATTTCCCATCTGTGAAAGGTACAGTGAGCAAAAAGCAGATGGCTGCGAACTCTCAATGTGGTTAATAACCACTGAACAGGTTATCATGCCTTGTTCTTCCGAGAGAGGGGCGCCTGCTACCTTTGTTGAAGTCCATAAATTCTTGACTTTCTATCCTGGGTTGATTTGGGACCCCCTAACTAACTTTTCCTGACTTGAGCCAACCCTTTTTGAACTCTTTGCAATGACTCTTTAAAAGTACAATTCAACTGTGTGATCTTGGACACATTCCGCCTTGCTCTCTTCCAGAGTGGGCCTGGCCTATGACTTTCTTGCTCCTCAGTAGATTCTGCCTTTTCTGACTTGCTCTGGTTCTCCTAAAGTGTTGGAATTGTGTATGTTCCTAATTCTGCCTTTTCCCTCCCTTTTTAATTAACTTATTGGAGTGTTATCTTAAGTTAAGCGCTCACCTCTGTCTGAATATAAGTGGTGTTTTAACTAAGACTTGTTCAATAAGTGATCAGGGATGTATATATATTAATAGTGACTGTGTTTGGACTTGCTTGCCATATTAGTGTTAGTTTATTTTACAAAGTGTGTTTTTAAATAAATAATTATATACTTTTATACCCGAGCTCTGGTCAGTGTTTGCTTGTGCTACTGTATTTTGGTACCTATCTTGTATACTCTACATACTGTCTAACTCTTCTTGAGAGAAGTCTGGCTGCTCAGCCACAGCTACCAGGTACATCTGGGTGGTACAGACTGCTACCAGTTGGGTTTACTGCCAACACCTGTGGTCTTGAGCCTTTTGCAGTGGTCCCTAAGGGAACTGCACAGGTTTCTGCCTAACAGCGGAGACAAAATGGCAGCTTCCCCAAGCCTCACGGGCTCAGAGATATTCTCCGACACACTCTACGTGCTACTCACTGCTTTGGGATCATTGGTTGCAGCGTTAGTGAGCGGTTCTGTTTCTTCTGTAACGTGTGGCACTGGGTGAGGAAGTTTCTTGACATGCGACGCGTGGATCCAATGCTTCCGGATTGCGATGCGCACTGCTGTCTGGGTGACCAGCAGGACCTGGAATGGGCCCCGCCACCGAGGTGCAAGGCAAGTGGAGCGCTCAAAGGACTTCACGAGCACCCACTCCCCAGGCTGTATGCTGTGACCCGGACCCTCGTATCGTACAGGTTAAGCCTCTCATACCTGGTGATAAATGAAATACAGGTTTTTAGTCAACTGACTACAATAGTCTGAAAGTAATACATTTTCAACGTTTTTTAAACTTCGACATTTTGGAAGGTTCCAGATATTAGCAGGTCTCCCCATTACCACCTAAAGGGAGAGAGACCAGTCTTAGTTTGAGGGGTCGTACTCATGGCTAGTAGCACGATCGGTAAGACATCTGGCCATTTTAGTCTGGTGCTGGCACATGTTTTAGCAAGCTTGTTCTTGATAATGCCATTGGGTCTTTCCACTAGTCCGGTTCTCTGAGCATGTCTGGCCGAATAGAATCGTTTGTCAATTTGCAATGCCGTACATATCTGTAGGATTACAGCAGCAATAAAATGTGGACCATTATCCGACCAGATAACTCTCGGCAAACCGAACTGTGGAAAGAATTCCTTTAACATGGTCTTTGCAGTGGTCATGGCTGTAGCATCTTTGACAGGGAAAACCTAGACTCACTTACTAAAAGCACAAATGACCACAAGGACATATTTTAGATTGTTGCATCGTTCCATTTCAATAAAATCAAAGTGGATTACTTCGAATGGGACAGAGGGTGGCCCAAAACTTCTCCTTGGAGTTGCTGTCCCCTTTCCCACATTATGTTGTAGGCAAATCATGCAGTTCTGGACGTAATGCTGAGCAATTTTCGAAATGTTGTCGTTTACCCAAACCTTTTCTAACATTTTCGTCATCTGCTGGGCACACACGTGCGTAGGACCGTGTGCCAAGATAACCATCATCATCACATAAGCATCAGGAAGTAGCCATTTTCCATCAACCGTGTCTACCCATCATCATCGAGTTTCCCCAAACCCTCAGCCCACCTCTTGGATTCTTGGCATCGGCTTGGATATCCCGTACAGACCCAACGCCCTCATCCATTACATAGGCATCTACAGTCTCCCTTGAAACATATATCTCCGTAAAGAGATCAGTTGCAGTTTGTCTAGCTATTTGATCAGTGAAAGCATTCCTTTTTCCAATATCATCTACAATCTTTCGATGTGCTGCACATTTTACAACTGCTAACTGAGTAGGGAGCGCAAGTGCTGAGAGTAGGTGTACTATCAGGGAGCCATGTGGAATCTTGGTGCGATGTGTAGTTAAAAACCTTCTTTCTGACCAAAGTCTCCCAAAGTTGTGAGCTACCCCAAAGGCATACTGACTATCAATATATATATTTACTGTAAGCCCTTTGGAAAGTTCACAAGCTCGGTTCAATGCTATAATCTCTGCGGCCTGCGCGGAGTTATGCGTGATTCTCTTGTTTTCCACAATCGTGCTAAATGTGGTGATTGCATAAGCAGTGGTTACCACGCAAAATATTCCACCGGAATATTTCCTATGGGAATGTCCCATTCATTTTAAACGCACCACTTTTTGGTGCAATGTTAAAGATACCGCCAGGTTATTTATTTAATATTGATTCCCCCGGCAGGGTCTTTTTGCCAGGACTCGGTTTTAAAATGGCGTTTGTGTTCGCCTCTGTAACTCCAACCCAAGTCGAGCCCTTTGTTCCACTTTTTGGTGGGCTTCTCCACAGAAGCCTCAAAAAGTGGTGCCATTCTGTCTGTGTCTACAGGATGTGTGGGAGGGGGGTTTAGGCACCCTGGACTGAGTTGCCTCGGCAACGCAAGTCACACTCTTGTGTGATTAGCCCAGTGGTGAGCCGCCTGGCTCACCACTTTGCATGTTTGAGTGACAGCTAGAACTGATGAATGGGGGTTTTCTGCATAAAAGCAGGGCTCTGGGGACTGGAACTTCAGAAGTCGCCACAGGACAAAAGAATCCAAAGAGGGAGAAGCTGAGCCGACCTGCAACGACGACCCCACCAGTGGAGCCCTGCTGAACCGTCTCACCACTTCCCAACGACAGAGAAGATCTTCATCCCAGAGAGTCTTCTTCCTCTGGGCTGGTGGGGATAACCAGTTCACCCTCTTTTTTGTCTTCCTGGATCATCTCGTGGTCGAATTGCCCGTGCCAAGCAACCCGGCGGCCGGATAGCCACACTTCACCACTACCGCAAATAAAAAGGGTAGCACCTTTCATCTGGGAAACTCCGCGGCTGGTTTCTTCCCTGGCAGTGCAACAACCTCCAGCTGTCCTCCACGCCGAGATCACCTCTTCCCCTGGACGAAGCACTGACTTGCACCCGCTGCCAGGAACAACTGCCCCGGCTGGAGCGTTCTCACCATTTCAGGTACTGTGTCCCACCTGGTCTCCCTTGCAACAGACTGTTCAAGGTGTCAATAAATCCTTGGTTTGCAAAGATAGCGGGCGCCCCTCTCTCGATAGAACAAGGCTTGATTACCTATTCAGTGGTAATTAACCACTTGAGAGTTTGCAGCCACTGCTTTTTCTCACTGTGCCTTTCACAGATGGGAAATATCCATTTGCATATCAGTCTTTGTCCTGTCCAGGGGCAGTCCAGCACCGAAATAAAGTGGCAATTCCAACCTGAACGAGAGTACCACCAGCAACCCCATACATGTGTTTCACCCTTGTTTAGGATTATCAGTGAGGTGAAGCTGATGCCTCTCTAAGCACAGTGAGAGGGAGACCACGTCTGGTTGCCCCCAGGAGACCTAGGGTTACCAATCTCAGGTTCCTTGAAAACTCTCACGTGGTTAATAACTACTGAACAGGTTATCAAGCCTTGTTCTATCGAGAGAGGGGTGCCCGCTACCTTTGCAAACCAAATTTCAAGAAACCCTGGATTGGTAACCCTAGGTGTCCTGGGGGCAACCAGACGTGGTCTCCCGCTCAATGTGCTTAGAGAGGCATCAGCTTCACCTCACTGATGATCCCCAACAAGGGTGAAACACATGTATGGGGTTGCTGGTGGTACTCTCATTCAGGTTGGAATTGCCATTGCATTTCGGTGCTGGACTGCCCCTGGGCAGGACAAAGACTGATATGCAAATGGATATTTCCCATCTGTGAAAGGGACGGTGAGAAAAAGCAGTGGCTGCGAACTCTCAAGTGGTTAATAACCACTGAACAGGTTATCAAGCCTTGTTCTATCGAGAGAGGGGCACCCGCTACCTTTGCAAACCAAATTTCAAGGAACCTGGGATTGGTAACCCTAGGTATCCTGGGGGCAACCAGACGTGAGGTTGCTGTAGGTACTTTTGTTCAGAGAGGAATTGCCATAGCATTTTGGTGCTGGACTGCCCATGTGGGCGGGACAAAGACTGATATGCAAATGGATATTTCCCCTCTGTGAAAAGTACAGTGAGCAAAAAGCAGATGGCTGTGAACTCTCAATGTGGTTAATAACCACTGAACAGGTTATCATGCCTTGTTCTTTCGAAAGAGGGGCGCCTGCTACCTTTGTTGAATTTCTTGAAGGAATTTGGGGTTGGTCACCCTAGGTTACCTGGGGGCAACCAGACGTGGACTCCCTGCTCACTGTGCTTAGAGAGGCTCAGCTTCACCTCACTGATGATGCCCAACAAGGCTGAAACACGTGTATGGGGTTTCTGTAGGTACTCTTGTTCAGAGAGGAATTGCCATAGCATTTCGGTGCTGGACTGCCCATGTGGGCGGGACAAAGACTGATATGCAAATGGATATTTCCCATCTGTGAAAGGTACAGTGAGCAAAAAGCCGATGGCTGCAAACTCTCAATGTGGCTAATAACCACTGAACAGGTTATCATGCCTTGTTCTTCCGAGAGAGGGGCGCCTGCTACCTTTGTTGAATTTCTTAAAGGAACTTGGGGTTGGTCATCCTAGGTTACCTGGGGGCAACCAGACGTGGACTCCCCGCTCACTGTGCTTAGAGAGGCTCAGCTTCACCTCACTGATGATGCCCAACAAGGCTGAAACACGTGTATGGGGTTGCTGTAATTACTCTTATTCAGAGAGGAATTGCCATAGCATTTCGGTGCTGGACTGCCCATGTGGGCGGGACAAAGACTGATATGCAAATGGATATTTCCCATTTGTGAAAGGTACAGTGAGCAAAAAGCAGACGGCTGCGAACTCTCAATGTGGTTAATAACCACTGAACAGGTTATCATGCCTTGTTCTTCCGAGAGAGGGGCGCCTGCTACCTTTGTTGAATTTCTTGAAGGATCTTGGGGTTGGTCACCCTAGGTTACCTGGGGGCAACCAGATGTGGACTCCCTGCTCACTGTGCTTAGAGAGGCTTAGCTTCACCTCACTGATGATGCCCAACAAGGCTGAAACACCTGTATGTGGTTGCTGTAGGTAATCGTGTTCAGAGAGGAATTGCCATAGGATTTTGGTGCTGGACTGCCCATGTGGGCGGGACAAAGACTGATATGCAAATGGATATTTCCCATTTGTGAAAGGTACAGTGAGCAAAAAGCAGATGGCTGCGAAATCTCAATGTGGTTAATAACCACTGAACAGGTTATCATGCCTTGTTCTTCCGAGAGAGGGGCGCCTGCTACCTTGGTTGAATTTCTTGAAGGAATTTGGGGTTGGTCACCCTAGGTTACCTGGGGGCAACCAGACGTGGACTCCCTGCTCACTGTGCTTAGAGAGGCTCAGCTTCACCTCACTGATGATGCCCAACAAGGCTGAAACACGTGTATGGGGTTTCTGTAGGTACTCTTGTTCAGAGAGGAATTGCCATAGCATTTCGGTGCTGGACTGCCCATGTGGGCGGGACAAAGACTGATATGCAAATGGATATTTCCCATCTGTGAAAGGTACAGTGAGCAAAAAGCCGATGGCTGTAAACTCTCAATGTGGCTAATAACCACTGAACAGGTTATCATGCCTTGTTCTTCCGAGAGAGGGGCACCTGCTACCTTTGTTGAATTTCTTAAAGGAACTTGGGGTTGGTCACCCTAGGTTACCTGGGGGCAACCAGACGTGGACTCCCTGCTCACTGTGCTTAGAGAGGCTCAGCTTCACCTCACTGATGATGCCCAACAAGGCTGAAACACGTGTATGGGGTTGCTGTAATTACTCTTATTCAGAGAGGAATTGCCATAGCATTTCGGTGCTGGACTGCCCATGTGGGCGGGACAAAGACTGATATGCAAATGAATATTTCCCATTTGTGAAAGGTACAGTGAGCAAAAAGCAGATGGCTGCGAACTCTCAATGTGGTTAATAACCACTGAACAGGTTATCATGCCTTGTTCTTCCGAGAGAGGGGCGCCTGCTACCTTTGTTGAATTTCTTGAAGGAACTTGGGGTTGGTCACCCTAGGTTACCTGGGGGCAACCAGATGTGGACTCCCTGCTCACTGTGCTTAGAGAGGCTTAGCTTCACCTCACTGATGATGCCCAACAAGGCTGAAACACCTGTATGTGGTTGCTGTAGGTAATCGTGTTCAGAGAGGAATTGCGATAGGATTTTGGTGCTGGACTGCCCATGTGGGCGGGACAAAGACTGATATGCAAATGGATATTTCCCATCTGTAAAAGGTACAGTGAGCAAAAAGCAAATGGCTGCGAACTCTCAATGTGGTTAATAACCACTGAACAGGTTATCATGCCTTGTTCTTCTGAGAGAGGGGCGCCTGCTACCTTTGTTGAAGTCCATAAATCCTTGACTTTCTATCCTGGGTTGATTTGGGACCTCCTAACTAACTTTTCCTGACTTGAGCCAACCCTTTTTGAACTCTTTGCAATGACTCTTTAAAAGTACAATTCAACTGTGTGATCTTGGACACATTCCGCCTTGCTCTCTTCCAGAGTGGGCCTGGCCTATGACTTTCTTGCTCCTCAGTAGATTCTGCCTTTTCTGACTTGCTCTGGTTCTCCTAAAGTGTTGGAATTGTGTATGTTCCTAATTCTGCCTTTTCCCTCCCTTTTTAATTAACTTATTGGAGTGTTATCTTAAGTTAAGCGCTCACCTCTGTCTGAAAATAAGTGGTGTTTTAACTAAGACTTGTTCAATAAGTGATCAGGGATGTATATATATTAATAGTGACTGTGTTTGGACTTGCTTGCCATATTAGTGTTAGTTTATTTTACAAAGTGTGTTTTTAAATAAATAATTATATACTTTTATACCCGAGCTCTGGTCAGTGTTTGCTTGTGCTACTGTATTTTGGTACCTATCTTGTATACTCTACATACTGTCTAACTCTTCTTGAGAGAAGTCTGGCTGCTCAGCCACAGCTACCAGGTACATCTGGGTGGTACAGACTGCTACCAGTTGGGTTTACTGCCAACACCTGTGGTCTTGAGCCTTTTGCTCAGTGGTCCCTAAGGGAACTGCACAGGTTTCTGCCTAACAGCGGAGACAAAATGGCAGCTTCCCCAAGCCTCACGGGCTCAGAGATATTCTCCGACACACTCTCCGTGCTACTCACTGCTTTGGGATCATTGGTTGCAGCGTTAGTGAGCGGTTCTGTTTCTTCTGTAACGTGTGGCACTGGGTGAGGAAGTTTCTTGACATGCGACGCGTGGATCCAATGCTTCCGGATTGCGATGCGCACTGCTGTCTGGGTGACCAGCAGGACCTGGAATGGGCCCCGCCACCGAGGTGCAAGGCAAGTGGAGCGCTCAAAGGACTTCACGAGCACCCACTCCCCAGGCTGTATGCTGTGACCCGGACCCTCGTATCGTACAGGTTAAGCCTCTCATACCTGGTGATAAATGAAATACAGGTTTTTAGTCAACTGACTACAATAGTCTGAAAGTAATACATTTTCAACGTTTTTTAAACTTCGACATTTTGGAAGGTTCCAGATATTAGCAGGTCTCCCCATTACCACCTCAAAGGGAGAGAGACCAGTCTTAGTTTGAGGGGTCGTACTCATGGCTAGTAGCACGATCGGTAAGACATCTGGCCATTTTAGTCTGGTGCTGGCACATGTTTTAGCAAGCTTGTTCTTGATAATGCCATTGGGTCTTTCCACTAGTCCGGTTCTCTGAGCATGTCTGGCCGAATAGAATCGTTTGTCAATTTGCAATGCCGTACATATCTGTAGGATTACAGCAGCAATAAAATGTGGACCATTATCCGACCAGATAACTTTCGGCAAACCGAACTGTGGAAAGAATTCCTTTAACATGGTCTTTGCAGTGGTCATGGCTGTAGCATCTTTGACAGGGAAAACCTAGACTCAATTACTAAAAGCACAAATGACCACAAGGACATATTTTAGATTGTTGCATCGTTCCATTTCAATAAAATCAAAGTGGATTACTTTGAATGGGACAGAGGGTGGCCCAAAACTACTCCTTGGAGTTGCTGTCCCCTTTCCCACATTATGTTGTAGGCAAATCATGCAGTTCTGGACGTAATGCTGAGCAATTTTCGAAATGTTGTCGTTTACCCAAACTTTTTCTAACATTTTCGTCATCTGCTGGGCACACACATGCGTAGGACCGTGTGCCAAGATAACCATCATCATCACATAAGCATCAGGAAGTAGCCATTTTCCATCAACCGTGTCTACCCATCATCATCGATTTTCCCCAAACCCTCAGCCCACCTCTTGGATTCTTGGCATCGGCTTGGATATCCCGTACAGACCCAACGCCCTCATCCATTACATAGGCATCTACAGTCTCCCTTGAAACATATATCTCCGTAAAGAGATCAGTTGCAGTTTGTCTAGCTATTTGATCAGTGAAAGCATTCCTTTTTCCAATATCATCTACAATCTTTCGATGTGCTGCACATTTTACAACTGCTAACTGAGTAGGGAGCGCAAGTGCTGAGAGTAGGTGTACTATCAGGGAGCCATGTGGCATCTTGGTGCGATGTGTAGTTAAAAACCTTCTTTCTGACCAAAGTCTCCCAAAGTTGTGAGCTACCCCAAAGGCATACTGACTATCAATACATATATTTACTGTAAGCCCTTTGGAAAGTGCACAAGCTCGGTTCAATGCTATAATCTCTGCGGCCTGCGCGGAGTTATGTGTGATTCTCTTGTTTTCCACAATCGTGCTAAATGTGGTGATTGCATAAGCAGCTGTGGATGTACCATCCGGAAGTTTGAAACAGGAGCCATCACAAAACAGCTCCCCTCGTGCATTAACCAAAGGAGTGTCCTTTAGATCAATTCTACCTTTTGTTTCTTGTTCGATAAAATACAGTCATGTGACTCTTCTTCACTGCAAACAGTATTTTGCGGGAAAGGTAGGAGTTCAGCCGGATTAAGAACAGAACACCTCTTAATTTGAATGTGAGGGGCAAACAAGATCAATTCATATCTCGTCAACCGTGCGGAAGTGAGGTGTTGGGTTTGAGTTCGGTTCAATAGAACATCTACAGATTGAGGCACCATCAGGGTCAGATCATGGCCTAGGACCATTCCCGCACTCTGTTTAACAGACGCCGCAGCAGCAGCGACAGAGCGCAAACATCTTGGCAAAGCGCATGCTACAGGATCGAGGGCGGAAGAATAGTAACCGCACGGCCTATTCTTCCCTCCATGTTCCTGCGTTAATACAGCCAAAGCACATCCATCACATTCATGCACAAACAACACAAAGGCCTTTTCATAGTTTAGTGTGCCCAAAACTGGTGCAGAGCATAATGCAGTCTTAAGCAAGTCAAACAATTGTTGGTGTTCAGAGGTCCATGGCAACAGTGAAGAAATGCCCTTCTTCATCAAGGCCAGCATTGGTTTTATCACTAGTGAAAAATTTGGGATCCACAACCTACAGTAAGAAGCCATACCTATCAAGGCCCTAACTTCCTACTGTGTATTTGGGACAGACATGCCAGAAATGTGTTTTATTCTTTCAGGTGTCAATCTTCTTCCCTCCTTTGACAGGAGATAGCCTAAATAGGTGACCTCCTGACAACAATATTGAAATTTTTTAAGCAAAGCTTTGTGATGCTTAGCTAGATGAATAAGTAATAACACAGTGCCCTCCTAACAGGCACTCTCAGTCAGCAGCTAGAAGCAAATCATCAACATACTGAAGCAAGGTACAGGTAGAGGGCAATTCAAGGGTATCAAGTTGTTCTTTCAAAGCCCTACTATAAATACTAGGACTCTCTGTGTACCCTAGAGGTGCACAAGTAAATGTAAACAAGCTTCCCCCTAAGGTGAACGCGAACAAATATCTACTATCCTTGTGTATAGGAATACTAAAGAACGCATTCTTTAAGTCCATAACACTAAAGTAAGTAGCTGTAGCTGGAATCATTTTTAGGATCATCTTTACATCAGGCACAATGAGAAATTGTGGTGCCACATCTTTATTAATGGCACGTAAATCAATTATAAAACAGAATGGAATTACATTATCGCCTTTCTTGTACATGGGTAAAATCGGACTATTACACAAACTTCCTGAAATTTCTTCAATCACACCGCGATGCATAAAATCGGAAACAATACATTTCAAAGCTCGCTCGCCCTCAACCGAAATCTTATACTGGGGAATGCGTGGCAACTCAATTCCATGTTTCAAAACTATCTTAACAGGCTCAATCTGAAGAACACCAACATCATTGTCGTCAGTTGCCCATCAACACTCTGGTACATCAATGAATTCTGGCGGCAAAGGTCTAGTCAAGAATTGAGAGACAGAAAATTGCTGTGGGGAAATCGTCAAACGTACTCCATCAGAAGAACAATGAATTACCGCATTCAATTCCTTCAACAGATTCAACCCCAACAAATTCTCTCCACAATTCGAAGTCAAAAGAAATGGACAGTGGTCTGTAAAGGGACCCAAAGAGATAGGTACTGTCGAAGAAACCAAACAAACAACTGGTGTGCCAGAAAACCCTATGGAAACATTGGTTTGCCCTGACAGTGGAATGTTTGGAACACTAGAATGATCAATTGAACACTTCTGTGCTCCAGTGTCTATCAAAAATTGATGTTTCCTATTTCCCACTACCATTTCAACGTAGGGACCTTTCTGATTAACGGGAATAGGTATAGGTTCCAAACCCTGCTTCGGGCAATCCTAACAAAACAAAATATCATCAAAAGGAAGCTCCTCAGATAAATATGCAGCGGAAGGATGATAAAATATGTTCCTAGTGTCCACACTCGGAGTCTGATTGTCCTGCGAAAAAGGTTGCTGAGGGTCCTGTGTAAACTCACTTCTTCCAGGGCCCTCTACGCCCGGGCGACCTCTGGATCGCTTACCCATATTACCAAATGTATTAGTCGACCTTTGTGGAAGGACGGGGCATTGTGCTCGGCAATGACTCTCTCGACGACAATTAGCACACTGATTAATATTCACAGGACACAAGGGCACATTCCCCTGCGGGACATACTGACCTCTAACCTGAGAATTACCCCCTCTGGGGCCCCTAACAATTTGCTGCAGTAGCACTTTAGTTTTTAAATCGCCTTTCCATTTTGCAATACTATCTTTTTCATTATTGACACGTTTCTCATAGTACTGAGCCATGTGCAGTACTTCTGATTGTGATTTCGCCTGCCAAGCGCTCTCAGAAGACATAATCTGTGATTGGATGTTAGGCAGTAATCCACGTACAAATTTGTCCACAAATAGGGGCCGATTCATGGAACAAACGTGCGCCGAAAATCCATGTGCAAGCAGGTGCAAGGGAGCGCAAGCGTGAGAAACGCAGCGCGCTCACACGCGTGCCATTCAAGGAAGACGCTGCGCGCGTATTTCCCGCTGTCCGTGCGCCCAATCCAGCCATGGCGCACGCAGGCACACACGGCGTGCGCTACACGCACAGCAAAAGCGCACATAGCGCGGCGCACACAACCAAAGTGGGCAGAACAGTGGGCGTAACACGCGGAATGGGGAACAACGCGTGAAAAAGAAGGCGTAACTCGGGAAGTACTGCAGGGAACTACACGGAACACCCACATGCACGCGAACAACCCGTATTCATGGATCCGAATACGGGAAACCCGTGCACGGCAAAAGACGCGCACAGGCGTCAACGCGTCCGCCACACGAAGGCAGGCGGAAGCGTTCCCGCGCACAGCATAAAAGTGCACGCAAACAACAAACGCGTATATACAGCTACGATGAATGCCCCATTTGTCGCAGCACTGACCGTGGGACACCACAGGAGGAGGAGAATAGCCAGGGCACGCATTTTCGCACCACGGACAAGCCTTTTTGGGATGCCTGATGACCAGGTCTATGGCAGGTATAGGTTTCCACCCCATATCATCCTAGACCTGGTCAGGGAGTGGGAAGATGACCTTACATCCCCCACCCTTTGCTCCCAAGCATTGAGCCCCTTGGAGAAGCTGCTCAATGTCCTGCATTTTTTGGCCACTGGGTCATTTCAGCGGACCACTGCCATAGTGGGGGGGGGTCTCACAGGCCACGCAGTCACGCTGCCTACACCAGGTACTGGCAATCATGACAGCGCGCCCCTCAGTCCACAGGCACATATACATGCCCAGAACACCCGCAGAAAGGCAGGCCGTTGTCCTGGATTTTTTCAGGGTGGCACACTTCCCCAATGTGCTCGGTGCCATAGATTGCACCCATGTGGCCCTACGTCCACCCAGGGCCACTGAGCACATCTACCGAAACCGCAAGCACTGGCATTCCATCAATGTACAGGTGGTATGCGATTCAAAGGGAATCATCACCTCTGTCTATGCAAACTACCCTGGCTCCACCCATGACAGTTTCATATACAGAATGTCCGCCCTGAGCCGGGCCCTGGAAGCTGGGCAGCATGGCGACACATGGCTCCTAGGTCATTACAAATGCCCTTGCACATGCATGCATGTCACACACAGACAAATAAACCCTAATAATCTCAACTATTATCACCTCCCCAGGGGACAGTGCCTTCCCCACTGAGCAACCACATGATGACGCCAATCCGGAACCCCACCACACCACCACAGGTAAGATACAACGCCACCCACATTGCAACCAGGGCCATAGTGGAGCGCACATTCGGAGTGCTCAAGTCACGTTTCTGCTCCCTTGACCGCTCTGGTGGGCAACTACTCTATGCACCACCAGTAGTGTGCAGGATCATTGTGGCAGCATGTGTCCTGCACAATGTTGCAACACGGCAGGGCGTCCCGGTGGACATGGTGGTGCCCCTACATCCCCAACCACAGCCACAGGCGCTGCCCATGGGAGGGGACAGGGCACGTGGCGAGGAAGCCCGGACCCAGTTGTGGCCACATTTTTCACCTAAACTCCCACCCCTGCGGAGTGCACACAGGCCAGGCACATACCAGGTGACAATCGATGATGACAAAGAGACAGTCAACTGTCACAACCCTACCACCCTGAGATAGTTGCCATGGAAGTGCCACATCGTCTGCATCCCTAGCTACTTAAACACAAGCTATCCTGTGTGACCAAAAGGCACACATATGACATATGACATGATATGGCCTATACACAAGTATTTCAAGGTGCGATGAGGCAGGGAGGGGTGAACAAGGGAAGACAGACAATGGTACTACTAGGCCATGGTGTCATTGAGATTGTGCAAGTGCAGGGGTAGGGGGAAGGGAAAATTGCAAGGGGAAGGGGGGGAGTGCAGTACAGGGGAAGTAGCCTAAAAAAAAAAATACATAGGTCGTCTGGTGGCAACTGCAAAGGTAAGTGCAGACAAGTGCTGGGAAGGGTGGGCTGTAGGGATAGAGAGACAGTACCGCAGTGCAGGGGTTGCCAGGGAGGCAGTGCAAGTGGAGAGTGGCTGGGCCAGGGACCGAGGTCGGTGAGAGTGGCCCAGTTGCAGCTCCAGTGCAGTTCCAGTGAAGAATTCTGCAAGGGAGAGGCAGAGAGAAAGCAGAAGCAAAGAGGAAGGTCTTGAGGTGCTTCCAGAACTGGAGATGGTTCCCCTCAATTTCAAGTGAGGCAGGAAGGCTGTTCCAGAGGGAGTGCCCTGCCGCAGAGAGAGATCTACCCCCAGCTAGTTGCTCTGAGAAGCGGATGACCCTGACATGCAAGCTGTGCATCACACACACCTGCAAAACAGGCCATGGCCATCACTGTCATGTCACTCAAACCCTCCCAAACCACAACATGACATGGCATGCAATACCCATACACCAACACAGTAACGATAAGGTACACATTGGGCCTCATTACACGGTAGGCGGTGAACCATGGCGCAATTAGCGCCATGGTTCATGCCGGTAAAATACCGGCACTGCCTTGGTGGAAAGGGGAATTACCGCCCCATTCCAAGGTTGGAGGGGCGGTAATTCCCCCTTCCACCATTGCCCTTCCCCATTCCCATTTTTGCCCCATAGGGCATAATGGTAATGGGGAAGGCGCTAATTACAGCAGCGCAAATTGCGGTACCGTAATTAGCTCCCTGGGTCCCTTTGCGGGTTGGTTTTTAACGCCTGCAAAAAGCAGGCGTTAAAATCCCCAACCCGCAAAGGGACCTCGTAGTAAGGCGGTAAGGATTTACCGGTACCGGTAAAATAACGGTACCGGTAAACCCTTACCGCCTACCGTGTAATGAGGCCCATTTCCATGTCCTAAACGTACAGTGGCATCAGACAATGATGCCTGACCCGGAATCAGATGAAATGACAGACCAACAAAATCTCCCACGCAAAATAAGTCATGTCCAAATGCATTACAAGAGTGGTAGACGTAACATAACAATGAATGCCTGTCTACATGCACATTGTGCATTGAGAAATCAACACTGCAGCTCATGTGTACAGTGTCCTACTCCTGCAACACACTGCTCAGCGCACAGCACAGTGAACAGCCATTGTGTGTGATGCACACCCTGAGCATCACATCTAAGTGACAGACCACATCAAACAGCAAATTAGGCATGTACAGGATCCACAATCGGTCACAGAACATGTGCTGCAGGGACACAGTGGGCACCAGAAGGCAAACACTGTACACGTGGATATGCAAGGGTGGGAGTACATGTAGTGCATCAGAGTGCAAGTGTGTGGTTCTGCAAGGACATGCACTCTACATATGCATGTGCACTCAAGTGACCATTAGTGCTCTCTACACATCACATGTGAACATTCACCATGTGTACACCCCAGCATGTCAAACCACAACTATCCCCTCACACCTGAAAGGTAAACACAACACATGAACAGGCACTGATCAGCAGAACACAACATGTACATAGGATACCACCATTACAATGTCAGAGTTCCCATCACACTGCAGGGCAAGGCAACTATCAACAACAACCCCCCCCCTACCTCACAAATGACCATGACCCACTGAACAACTGCACCTGCATCATGGAGCCTTTAAACCTCAATTCCACCTGGCCACAGGATCACCTTTACCCTTCGTCACCATCTCCCACCTTGTGTGTAAAAAGGTGCCTGCACCTTCATAATCAATGTCCAAAATCACAAAATCCAAGCCAGAAAAACGAACCAGAACACCCTCCAGTAGATGACTTGACGTAGCAGTACCTCACAAAGGCCAAGTACTACCACAATGATGCAACAACCAAGGTAGCACAGCAAAACAATGTCACGACAGGATGTGAAACATGTGTGGTACATGACATAGGATGATGCACCATGAACGGATGTGTACTGTCACAGGTCCCCTGTACAGGCGCGGGAGTGTCACGAAACAACCACCCCCACCATGTCCCGGGTGCCTGCAAGGTCAAACTCACACAGGCCCCTGAGACCCTGGTGGGGAAGGAGGTTCAGGGATATGCAGTCGGGACAGGTGTTGACACACTGGATGACTGGAATGAGTGGCAGGAGAGGGGAGGAGGAATGACACATGAAACTAGGGAATGCACGAAAATGTACTACCTGCATGAACACATACACAATCCAAACAAACTTGGACATCATTGTCATGGCCTTCTGTAGTCCAGGCTCAGGAGTGGTACGAACCAACCACCCCCTCTAGGGTTTTGGTGCCTGCAAGTTCGGGGCTTACACAGGTATCCGCAACCCCATCGGGGAAAGAGGGTCAGGGAACGTTGCTTGGATAGGTATGGGAAGCGGGAACACCGGGTAGAGGGTACAGGGTTCAAAATTGCATAGGATCACGGGTGATTAGGGAGAAAAAACATACCAAATTGAGCCACACATACATCCATGCATTAGTACACTCCCCAGCAAGCCTATGCAGAGCAGTTCGAAAGAAAAACAATAAGACACTTAGCTCTGGTTTTGAGTGCTGGCCTCCTGCCTGCGCACTCTCAGGTCCGGTTACAGGAGCACTGCAATGCTGCAAAGAGAGCCACAGTCAACAATCTGTACATGCCAATTACACAAAAACACAACAACAAACATGCCCCATAACAACAAACTACTCTACAAACAGACAATCTGGTGTAGATGCTTCGTACCCATATATAACATCACCCCTGTGACGGGTCATACACAGTCAATGCAGTAAGACAGCCGCTGGTGGGTGCGTGGCAAATGGAACACCAATGTGTCAGAATTCACACAACATGCAATGTTCCCCGGGTAAGCAGACAGACCCATATAGCAAGCCATGACTTCAGAGCAAGTTGCGTACCACCATGACCAAAACAAAGTTGGCAGTGCATTTATCATAAAGTACATGGAAAAGACATGCACTGCACCCGAGTATGTCCCTTGCTGTATGTCCCTGTGAGCTGCCCCTTTCCATGTCTCGGAAGGCTACATGGTTGATACAAGTGCCTCAATGGACCTTGGTGTACCAGAGGGTATGTGCCACTGCCCCTGCATGTGTCCCAGACAACCCTACTATCAACAACCATCAGTCCACCAACACATCTGAGCTGCATTGTGTGCTTCAACACCAATATTCGTCTAAGCTCACCCTCAGTGCTGTGACTAAGCCTGCATGTGCAACTCGCCTGGTGCAAGCTTTGCTGTGTCGTGGCCCCCTGTGCTGCTCACCTTGCCTGGAGTTCCTTGGAACTTGTCAGCAGTTCTAGGATGTGGGTCTACAATCCCTGTGCCTCTGCTTGTGCACACATGTGCATGTGGGCACCAACAAACGGGTCCAGAATTCCGTCGTCCAATGGGCCATGTCTGCTGGCAAAGGTGCTCTGGAGGCTCATCCCCCTGCAGAAAGGGCATGAAACACATGATTAATGCTTCAAAGTCATCTGTGTGTGTCTCATCAGGCATCTCATTACTTGACCATGTCAGAGAGTCACATCACAAATCACACCATCAGTCCGTCTTTCACATCCAAAGTGGGAACACTATCTACAACATGAATTGCAACAAGCACGTGTACAGGAAAGAGATGAAACATACTACACAATGCATAGCAATCAATGTACACATTAATCATGACACACCCCATCAAGCAAAAGCTGAACAGTGGACAATAACACCAAAATCATCCCCACTAGGGGTGTAAACACAAGTCACACAGCACCAGACATGCCACAGATATGACAGTCCAAAGCCCTTGTGTAATATTCTGTAACACCGAACCATCCTTGCGAGCCCATGGATAAGGGAGGCAGGAGTGGCATATGTGAGTCAAGGACCCCAAGCAGCAAACACATACACAAGACAAGCCTGAAGGGCCCAGCTGGAACAGACAGTGGATGACTTCAAAAGCCACAAAGCACCGCACCGTCACATGAAAGCACAATAGACTATCAATTTTAAACTAAATCAACTATTAACTAATTACACTAACAATGGAAAACCTACATTACCTAATTAAACTAACTATCAAACAGAAACTTAACTAACTAAACTAAAAGAAAAATCAAAAATGGCCACATACGACCCGGGGGGGGGCACCCAGGAGGGGGGAGGTACAGGGTGCTGCTCAACATCCACATGCGATGATGCTGAGCCAAAAAAAAAACCTCCATGGACTCAACGCCTGCACAGCCCCACCTATGTGGGAGATAGATGGTCGTCCGAGTCTGGCTCATCCTGTAAAGGAGGACGTGGCACAGTAGCCTGGCCACGCCTAGCCGCAGCTTGCCCCTCGTCGGCAGCAAGTCTGCCGGACGGGTGAGCCTGGTTCTGTGTGGCGATGTGACATAGGTCTGCATGCAGAACCTCACGTGATACACGTGCTTCCTCTTGCAAGGTAGCACGTGTAACACGGAGTTCCTCCTGCAATGCCTGGCTGGGCAACCGCTGCACCTCCCGGCAAGCCTGTAGCTCAGCCGAGATGGTACGCTCAAGCTGTGCAAACCTCTCCTCTGCCTGCTGCCTCTGGGACATCATAAGGACACCCAGAGTGGATCTGAGGGAAGCATACTCCTCCCTCAGGGCATCCATGTGCGCCTCTGCGTGAGCAGCAATTGCTTGACACAGAGATGACATTTCAGCCTGCGTGCCCTGTCTGAGGCCACCATGCCCAGCCTGAGCGAGCGGGCCGTGGACCGTGCCGCCTGCTGCTGGAGAAGCACCTGCCTAGCAGGGGGGAGCACGGATCGGGCCACACGCTCCATGCTCTCAGTGATGTTCTCCATTGCTGCCTCCTGCCGTTCGGAATTGGCAGACATTACTTGCTCCCACTCAGTATACAGCGGTTGCGCGTGGTGACCGCGTTGCCTGGCTTGATCCCTGCGGGACCCAAGGACCGGGGGTCCTCGCTGTGTTGGCACCACCCGCAGCTGCACGACTACATGCCCCCGTCGACGTGATGTCCCAGGCACATCAGTGACTGGTGTGGAGGGTGACCCTGCGTCCCGATCCACCACGGGCAGAGGAACCAAGACTGTCTGATCCTTCAGTGCAGGGGTCGCTGATAGAGGAGTGTCCATATCAGAATCACTCACCCCTGACACATGACTTGATGCTCATCCAACTCAACATGGACGTCAGCGTCGTCATCAAGGCTGGACTCATAGGCAGCCAGAGACAAGATGGACTGCAGCACTTGGGGGTTTTCGTGGCCTACCACCCCACGACCCCCACTAGTGCCGGGTTCGATGTGGTGTTACCAACCCTGTGTCTGGCATGACAACACCATCCTCCGCCACCATTGCGTCATCACCTGAAAAATAGAGAGAAAAAAGGTCACTACACATGTCAGAAGCACACGACACACACACACACCGAGAGCAAACGCATCCGGCAGACATGTGACACACAACATATAACCTGGCATGCATGCAGGGTCTACTTTGAATAGCTTTGGTGATCGGACCTGTTGAAAGGTGGCAGTTTCCATGGAAGTGGGTCTATGCAGTGCAGAAAATGTGTACGCCACTCACTACCTACATGTACAAGCACTCCATGGTGTGTGCCAGGAAATGTCAAGGCAGTGCAATGTCAATTTCACACATCACGTGCATTGTGCATTCAATGTGTACCATATCTAGAAGCCAAGCACCCCTCCACCCCAGTACCAAAGCAGGGATGCCTAGCATGGTATCAAAAGGCGGACCATACACCTGTGTATTGACAGGCAGTGTTGACTGGCATCAACAGCTTAATGTGATTCAAATGACAACACTGCAAATGATGCTGGGACAGTAGGCAGGACACATGATGAAAACTCTGGAGGCCGCCCACGTGTGAAGAAGACACAACAAGAGTTGGACAGAGTCATTGACCATTGAACAGGCTGAGGCCTGAGAGCCACACAGATTGTCAGAGCCTAAACATGTGTGCAACGCAGGACTGAGCCACAGTTGACATGGGAAGGCTGATGAGATGGCAGACAATGTATGTAACCAAGGACTTATATTACAGTGATCAACCAGTCAAGGACACATAGGGGCATGCTGCAATGCACATGGAGCATGAATGGGCACTCATGTCCCTGCGGGACATCTGACCCATGCACAGTACAAGTGAGATATCCTGCATCGAGTACTAAGGCTGTACCACACGGCATATGTCTGGCAGATTCTACTCTGGAAGTTAGCATCTACACAGGTGTCATGATCTCTGCTTCCAAAAGGTCAGGGTTTTCCCAACTCCCTTGGAAGCAGATCCATAACCCAGGTTCCGAGTGCCAACCAGTCCCAATTGGGACCTTTTGGACCCAGTCCTGGCACCAGTGGCACCAGGCTCATAAATATGCCCAGTCCCAGCGCTGGAAGCGCCGGGCTCATAATGCTTGGGTGGACTTACCTTCAGCAGACCATGCTGCTTACTTGCCTGCCAGTTGAGCCTCTGATCCTCTTCTGTTTGGAACTACTTTTCCTGTTGGGTGGGGCTGGAGCCACTCCCTAGATTCAGAACACTGGAACTCTTCTGGAAGGCAGGAACTCTTTTCTTACCAGGAACTCTTTTCTTACTTAGGCGTGGCTGTGGAAGGAGACACCTAAGCACTACAGGAGGCTATTTAAACCACACCCGGTGGATGAATCTTGCTTTGCGTTATTCTGCAACCTCTGCAGCAGAACGCTCATCGTGTCTTCTGCATCCGGTCCTGGGCCTAAGGAAAAAGGCTTACCATCCTGAATCCAGTCTTCAGCAACACCTATAAAGACAAGAAAGAACAGGTTAGCATTCCGGCATCTGAAAGGCAAAGGCTTACCATCCTGAATCCAGTCTTCAGCAACACCTATAAAGACAAGAAAGAACAGGTTAGCATTCCGGCATCTGAAAGGCAAAGGCTTACCTACTCTTCGTGCGCTCCGGAGGTCTTCACACTGCATTCCGGCATCTGAAAGACAAAAGTTTACCAACTCTTTGCACGCTCCGGAGGCCTTCGGCGCTGCATCCCGCATCTGAAAGACAAAACAAGGTTTGTTTAAAGACATTGGGGAACTTTAATACTCACGTGCCATTACTCCTTTCCACATCTAATCCAGTGGGTATTCCGGCACCCTGCAGCCGCTCCGAACTCGTACCTGCAAAATAAAAAGACAGTTAGAGCGCATAGTGAAGCAGGCAACAAGCGCTTACTTACGTGCTTCCAGGCGCTTCTATTCATCACACGGGCTCCATCTTCAACTCACTTCAGCCCGTCATCCGCCATCGCCGGAACCCTGCAAAACAAGAGACATCATTACTAAAGACTTTAAAGACATTTGAATGACTCGAAACTTACCGTTCGTGCAATAAACAACGGACAGCAGTCCTCTGAAGTCAAGAGGCCTGCGCTACCTATCCAGTGAAGAAACTGGTTACAGCACCCTGCCCCGAGGCAGATGGAGAGCTCGGCATTCACTTACCTAAGGTGAGAGCGTTAACCTTTGGGGGTCTACAGGAGAGGAGAAGAGGAAAGAGATAGGGACACCCCAATAACCCCAGTTCATTAACCCCATATTTTCTATCTGCAGACATCTTACTCTACACGTCAGGCATACAGTGCACAGAGGTCCAGCCCAAAGAGCCAACCGGGTGCTACACATCACCTTTGAAGATACGGTAGTCGCCCAGTCAAGACCGGTGCCTCTGCGAGAATCAGGTGAGCGTTACAACAGGACATATGAACAATAAACTACACATTGGCAAGATTGAAGCAGACCAGTGCAAAGGTGGAACTGGGGTGCAGAGTGGCGGAGGAGGGGCAAGGGAGCATGCCTACATGGAGTCCCGCATGCAGGCAGAGGAGACATGCATGACGGAAGCATTGCATTACTTACACATCAGAACCATGTACACGTCACATGTAGCAGCAATCATGCACAACACATCCCATAAGTGAAACACACACGTCCTCAACAAATACGCATCAACACTCACTGGACTGCGCATCAAAGTCCAGCATCTCTCCCACTCCTTCGACCAATTCAGGTGGTATGAACTCTGCAACGAGAGCCTCATGCGGAGTGAGCTCTTCCTCCTCTGGTGCAGGCCCATCGCCAGTCACCAGAATCAAGTTGTAATTAGAGGCACGCTTAGCCTTAGTGCTGCGCTTGATGTCATCCCAACGCTTTTTGCACTCTTGCGCCGTGCGCACCTCATGGCCGAATGAACTGACATGTTCCGCAACATGCTTCCAGTGGGTGTCACGTTGGGCAGCAGTAGTCTGACTATTGGCACCCACTAGCATGTCACGGCTGTGGCCCCGCACAGAGTCCACGAGGAAGTCCAGTTCCTGCTTACAGAAATGCTTCTTCCTCGACGTGCAGGAGGTCGTGGCTGTGTGTGGGGTCCCAGCTTGTGCTGCAGGTGCAACCTTCCTCCTCTTGGACTGTGGCGCAGTCCCTGGCTGGCTAATGCCACCCTGACCAGTATGGCCAGTGGGTTCGGTGGATTGAGCCAAGGGAGTGGCAGGTGGAGGGATGACCAAAGGCCTGACTCGTGTCAGTGGCAGCTGGGTGCCCACTAATGGAGCCTGCGCAGCAACATCAGCTGTGGCAGGGTCATTGACCGCAACGGTCCTGGTTGGCAGACTCACAACCGGGGTGCTGTTGGGTGCATCTGCCCCTGCACTTGCCAACACCCGGCTGTTCGGGGCAGCAGATGACATGACTGCCCCAGGGACACGTGTCTTGGTCTGAGCAGCCCGGACTGCCCCTATGGTTTCCCCCCTGGCCTGTTGGAGATCTACCAAGGGCTCTTCAAGTGCCAACGCAGCCTGTGCTGGCAGACCCTGAGCCTGGGTGGCGGTGTCCACAGCTGCACCTGCAGTTAACACTACCCTTGGGCCCATGGCAGTCGATGGAATGGACTGCCGGGTCGAACGGGTGCCAGTACCAGATGCAGAAGCTGCATCCCTCGGAACCACAGGGGGTGGTGGCATGACTGCACCGACACATGGCACAACATTGTGCTCAAGTGGCGCACCCCTGCCTCTTCCCCCTCTGTGGCCGCCCTGGACACCCTGGAGTACCCCTACTCCCTGGTCACCACGGCCACGTCCCCGACCACGCCCGCCACGAGGAGGGCGCCCAGCTGAGGCGCCCCTCAACTTTGGTGGCCTCCCAACCATGGCACTGATGTTGAAGTGTCTGCACAGATGGAGTGGTGCCAATGGGAGGTGTACACCACAATTGACCTGGGCAATTGGGGTGAAGGGGGTGGGAAGCAAGATGTTAACAGCCCCCCTGCACCTGCAAGGCTGTATGTGACCCTGGTGATGTGGTGACGGGTCACGCAATGCTCAGGCACCCCAAAACTGCAGTAAAACCGTGCACGCAACCCTGCAGCCTACATGCGTGGATTCAACCTCCCGCAGTACGCGGTGGCACCCAGTAACACAAATAACGCTTACGCGTGGGACACGCAGGCTACTATGACATCGAAAATGTGTGTGATACACAGGGGCACCCGCAGTGGGAAAAAGAGCGTGTGCGACTCACTGTCTGACTAGCGCGATGCAGAAAAACACGCGTAGCCAATACCCCTGCCAAAAGAAGAGATACGTCCTTGATAGCTGTGAAGTTGTGATGGCGCGCGAAACAACAGGAAGCAGCAACACACGTCGGTCTCCACGAAAGGCACGTACTGTGAACTGCTGGGCCCGCTCACCTTTAACCCGTGCTGAGGGAAACACATGCGTGCGTCACGTCACTTACGCGCATGTGCCCTTTCCTCGTATTACACGCGGACATGCAGTTTTTCACGCGAGCTGAAATGCCCATGCACACCTGTACGTGTCACGTCACAGGGGCGCTTGCGCTTGAGGGGCCTTCTGTCCAATGAAAATGCGTATGCGTGCAGACGCGCTTACGCGCTAAGGGCCTTTCCTCGGATTACACGCTGATGTGCCGAATTTTCACATGCAAAATCACTCCGTATCAAGCTGGCCACGCGTAAGCACACGGAAGACCACGCTCCTGCCCAGAAGGCCGAACTACTGCCCCCCAGAGCCCCGAGCATGCTCCCACCTGCCATCTGCTGCTGCCGGACTGCCTGCTGGCCACGTGCCCTGCCATTTGCTGCCTGCACATCAGCCAGGGGTGCTGTTGCTGTGACCACCCCTGCTTGAACCAAAGACTCCCGACTGGGATTCCATCACTCCACAGCCCAGCCCCAGGACCCAGCTGCCCACCCACTCCTGCCTCTGGGGTTGTCATGTCTGGGCAAACACCATCTGAGACCACTGACAACCCCCGGCCAGAGAGGCAGAGGGGCACCAGCTTCAGTGCCACCGAAGTTGGTGTCCTGGTGGAGCAAGTCCTGGGGCAGTATGATGCCCTCTTCGGAGGTTCCCGCGCCGACAAGGAAGGACGAACTCAGATCTGGACTGACATCAAGACTGCCATCAATGCGGAGGGGGTGGCAGTCCGCGACTTACAACATGTCAAGAAGCGCTGGGAGGACTTCAGGTCCAGGACCCTGAACAAGGCCCGGCGCCTCTTGAAGGCAGCGGATGCCAAGGGGCGCCGGGGCCACTTGTCGGAAGAACAGATGAGGGTCCTGGAACGCATATCCCCAGCGCTCCACGTCCAGGTCCTTGAGAGGCAGACCCGTCTGGAGTCGAGTGGTAAGTGTACATGCATCCTGATTGTGAGATGTGCGTGTGGTGATTTTTCAGTAGTGTGCAGGTTGCACATCTGTTTGTATGGGGTTGAGTATGGGTGGGGGTGTACAGGGCCATGGGGCTAACACATGCGAGGGCTGGAATGTGTGAGACGTGGATGGCGCTTGTGTGTGTAGGCTTGCATGCCAAATGCAGTTGTGTGGGCACACATGTTTGGATGAATGTGTATGTAAGTAGACATGTCCGTGATGTCACGCATGTATGTTGTTTTCAGCTGCATGTATCAGCACTGTGTACATGTGCATCTGTGTGTATTTGACAAGGGTGCAACAGTGATGCAACATGGATGCATGTGACAGCGGTATGTGGAAACCTGATGGGCAGATGTGACATGGATGCCCATCTGAACACTGCGACACTTGGCAGAGGTGTACACATGCATGCAAGTGTGGTGGTGTGTGTATATGTGTGTGCACTTCCTGTGTTGCATGTGATGTCTGGCTCACCTTTGCCTGCTCATGCTGTTGTATGTGTATGGATGGTGCTGGCAGTTGCGATATGGCTGCGGTATGGCTCATGTGTGCGAGTTGAAATGACATGTGTGTTGGGGATTGTGATGACATGTCTGAGGTTTGCCAATGCCACTCATCTACAACTGTCATGTGTGCATGTGTCCATTGTACAGTGCCCTGATGCCTGTGTTTTATTTCTCCCTGTCTGCAGCGTAAAATGATGAAGAGGGCGGAGAAGGTGCTGTGGAGCACAGCGGCGGGGATCCCACCGCCAGCCGGAGACGCAAGGCCCGGCTCCCCTCCCATGTTGTCATCTCGTCGGGGAGTGAGGAGTCTGGTGCCGCGTCCCAGGCCGCAGCTGGCGGGGGGAGGTCCAAGAGGCGGAGGTTGGAGTTGGACTCCTCGGCAGCAGAAGGGGCAGCTGGGACCCCACAGGGCCCAACAGGGGAAGATGGCACGGAGTCATCCAGGTTGGTGGGGGGTTTGGTGGAGGAGGAGGCCGTGCAAGCAACAGAGACGGGGTCTGGAGGTGGGGATCCCACTGGTGCTAGTGGTGCAGTGCAGGACCAGGGACAGGAGGCAGCACAGGCCGCCGCGGAGGTACCTGTGTGCAATCCTGTCCCTGATCCTGTCCCTGCATCATCTTGCACCAGCAGGGATGCCTACGTCCAGACCCGTTTTCAGGCAGGGGATGAGCTCACGTCAACTGGACTTCCTCTGCCTGCGGACGTGGCTATCCCGGTCCGGGTTGAGCCTGTTCTGACTGGTGTGGCGTTGCGTCAACGGGCCATGCAAGGTGACCTGCAGTCTTTTCAAGAGGAGACTGCACGTCATCTCGAATGGCTCGTTGACCTCGTCAGCCTGCTGGGACAGGTCACCCAGGCCGGATTCCTCCGTATGATGGGGCTTGCTATGACCCCCTCCTCAACTGAACCCCCTACGCGCCAGTCATCCTCCGTGCCATCTTCCCACCCATCAGTCACCTGGGTGCCCTGTGGAGCTGCCTCTGACGGTGCGGCCAGGCTGGTGGAGAAGGCATCCCTGCCACAGTCGGGAGTCGGACGTCCAGCAGGGGTGGCCACATCAACAACTGCACCCCGGCCGGCGGAGGATGTGCAGGCAGCACGAGGCAGTGCACGGGCAGAGGCACAGCAGCAGCAGCAACGTGGTGGGAGCCATGAAGGCTCGGGGCCTTCAACATCGGAGGGGCAGGCATCGGCCGGAGGGCAGGAGGACCCAGGACAGAGAGTGTCTTCCGTGTGCCAGCGGTTGGGCCACGCCATAGATGCGGAGCGGCAGCGGGCGGAAGAGGCACGGCTCACAATGGTCAGGGCGTAGAACTCCATGCGGAGGGCCCTGAGGCGGGCCAAGTGCCTTGAGGCAATCCGCAGGGGTTTGGAGGTGGACACGTCGACGGCCCTGCGGACCCTCGGGGCCATGGAGGAAGACCGCCTCCGGGACATTGAGCAGGAGTTCGATGATGCCCTGGACCGGGACATTCAAAAGTGAGCTGTCAAACTAGCCCGCTGCCCTTGTAAATAGTTATGTAGGTAGTGTTAGGTTTCATTTTTTTTGGATTTATTTTGGACCTTTTGGACATTTGACACATTTTTGTATATAGTTTATTTTATTAGTTAGTGTAGTTAGATAGGTTTCCTTTCTTTTGTTGGGATAATGGACCCTATCTTGTTTGTATGTACATAGTTCACTGTTGGATTGTATTTTTCTTTCACATTTTAACTATGGAGCAATGGATTTCTTTTTTATTTCCCATTGGATTTTGTTTTGTGTACAGTGACTTTTGAAACCATTACTTTGGATTTTGATTTTTGGTTTTGCTTTTTTTCACGGACATGCTTCTTTTCATTTTTGTGCATTCCCATTTATGTTTCTTTATTTTTGATTCTATTTATGTTTCCTTTAATACATATTTTTTTATCAGACTTCAATGTGTAGTATCATCTCATTGGTTTCATGCATATCATGATATGGGTTTTGAGATTCACTGACACCCATTGGGTGTATGTGAGGGAAATGTGTATGTTTCGGAACTTGCAATTGGTGTTCTGTCATGTAATTGCCAATTATGAGTGGGTGGATGCAATACTCGGGTGGGTGTTTTGCATTTGGAGGCTGACCATAGGGACCAGGGATCTAGATTGTGATGACATGTTGGCTGGGGAACATGAGTTGGACATGGGTGGGGGCCTGGTGGAGGGTGCCCCTGCACTGCTGGGGGGTGTGCGGTGGAGAACATGAGTTGGACATGGGTGGGGGCCTGCTGGCAGGTGCCCCACAATGCTGGGGGTGGGGGTGGTGGGGAACATGAGTTGGACATGGGTGGGAGCCTGCTGGCAGGTGCCCCACAGTGCTGGGGGGTGGGGGGTGGGGAACATGAGTTGGACATTGGTGGGGGCCTGCTGGCAGGTGCCCCACAGTGCCGGAGGGTGGGGGGGTGGGGAACATGAGTTGGACATGGGTGGGGGCCTGCTGGTGGGTGCCCCTGCACTGCTGGGGGGTGGGGGTGGTGGGGAACATGAGTTGGACATGGGTGGGGGCCTGGTGGTGGGTGCCCCTGCACTGCTGGGGGGTGGGGGGTGGGAGACATGGGTGGGGGCCTGCTGGCAGGTGCCCCACAGTGCTGGGGGGTTGGGGGGTGGGAGACATGGGTTGGGGCCTGATGGAGGGTGCCCCTGCACTGCTGGGGGGTGGGGGTGGTGGGGAACATGAGTTGGACATGGGTGGGGGCCTGGTGGCAGGTGCCCCTGCACTGCTGAGGGGTGGGGGGTGGGAGACATGGGTGGGGGCCTGCTGGCAGGTGCCCCACAGTGCTGGGGGGTGGGGGTGTGGGAGACATGGGTGGGGGCCTGGTGGAGGGTGCCCCTGCACTGCGGGGGGGGGTGGGGGGGTGGGGAACATGAGTTGGACATGGGTGGGGCCTGCTGGTGGGTGCCCCTGCACTGCTGGGGGGTGGGGGGGTGGGAGACATGGGTGGGGCCCTGCTGGCAGGTGCCCCACAGTGCTGGGGGGTGGTGGGGTGGGGCCTGGTGGAGGGTGCCCCTGCACTGCTGGGGGGGGTGAGGAACATGAGTTGGACATGGGTGGGGGCCTGGTGGTGGGTGCCGCTGCACTGCTGGGGGGTGGGGGGGTGGGAGACATGGGTGGGGGCCTGCTGGCAGGTGCCCCACAGTGCTGGGGGGTGGGGGGGGTGGGAGACATGGGTGGGGCCTGGTGGAGGTTGCCCCTGCACTGCCGGGGGGTGGGGGGTGGGGAACATGAGTTGGACATGGGTGGGGCCTGCTGGCAGGGTGCCCCACAGTGCTGGGGGGTGGGGGGGTGGGAGACATGAGTTGGACATGGGTGGGGGCCTGCTGGCAGTTGCCCCACATTGCTGGGGGGTGGGGGGGTGGGAGACATGGGTGGGGGCCTGGTGGAGGGTGCCCCTGCACTGCTGGGGGGTGGGGGGGTTGGGAACATGAGTTGGACATGGGTGGGGGCCTGCTGGCAGGTGCCCCACAGTGCTGGGGGGTGGGGGTGGTGGGGAACATGAGTTGGACATGGGTGGGAGCCTGCTGGCAGGTGCCCCACAGTGCTGGGGGTCGGGGGTTGGAGACATGGGTGGGGGCCTGGTGGAGGGTGCCCCTGCACTGCTGGGGGGTGGGGGGGTGGGGAAAATGATTTGGACATGGGTTGGGGCCTGCTGGTGGGTGCCCCTGCACTGCTGGGGGTGGGGGTGGTGGGGAACATGAGTTGGACATGGGTGGGGGCCTGGTGGTGGCTGCCCCTGCACTGCTGGGGGGTGGGGGGTGGGAGACATGGGTGGGGGCCTGCTGGCAGGTGCCCCACAGTGCTGGGGGGTGGGGGGGTGGTCGACATGGGTGGGGGCCTGGTGGAGGGTGCCCCTGCACTGCTGGGGCGTGAAGGGGGTGGGGAACATGAGTTGGACATGGGTGGGGGCCTGCTGGAAGGTGCCCCACAGTGCTGGGGGCTGGGGGGTGGGAGACATGAGTTAGACATGGGTGGGGCCTGCTGGCAGGTGCCCCACAGTGCTGGGGGTTGGGGGGGGGGGGTGGGGAACATGAGTTGGACATGGGTGGGGGCCTGCTGGCAGGTGCCCCACAGTGCTGGGGGTTGGGGGGGTGGGGAACATGAGTTGGACATGGGTGGGGGCCTGGTGGCGGGTGCCCCTGCACTGCTGGGGGGTGGGGGGGTGGGAGACATGGGTGGGGGCCTGCTGTCAGGTGCCCCACAGTGCTGGGGGGTGAGGCGGTGGGAGACATGGGTGGGGCCTGGTGGAGGGTGCCCCTGCACTGCTGGGGGGTGGGGGGGTGGGGAACATGAGTTGGACATGGGTGGGCGCCTGCTGGTGGGTGCCCCTGCACTGCTGGGGGGTGGGGGTGGTGGGGAACATGAGTTGGACATGGGTGGGGGCCTGGTGGTGGGTGCCCCTGCACTGCTGGGGGGTGGTCGACATGGGTGGGGGCCTGCTGGCAGGTGCCCCACAGTGCTGGGGGGTGGGGGGTGGGAGACATGGGTGGGGGCCTGGTGGAGGGTGCCCCTGCACTGCTGGGGGGGTGGGGGGGGTGGGGAACATGAATTGGACATGGATGGGGGCCTGCTGGCAGGTGCCCCACAGTGCTGGGGGTGGGGGAGGTGGGGAACATGAGTTGGACATGGGTGGGGGCCTGCTGGCAGGGCCCCACAGTGCTGGGGGGTGGGGTGGGGTGCTAGACATGGGTAGGGGCCTGGTGGAGGGTGCCCGTGCACTGCTGGGGGGTGGGGGGGTCGGGAACATGAGTTGGACATGGGTGGGGGCCTGCTGGCAGGTGCCCACAGTGCTGGGGGGTGGGGGTGGTGGGGAACATGAGTTGGACATGGGTGGGGGCCTGCTGGCAGGTGCCCCACAGCTGGGTGGTGGGGGGGTGGGGAACATGAGTTGGACATGGGTGGGGGCCTGCTGGCAGGTGCCCACAGTGCTGGGGGGTGGGGGTGTGGGGAACATGGGTTGGACATGGGTGAGGTCCTGCTGGTGGGTGCTCCTGCATTGTTGGGGGTGGGGGTGGTGGGGAACATGAGTTGGACATGGTGGGGGCCTGGTGGCGGGTGCCCCTGCACTGCTGGGGGGTGGGGGGGTGGGAGACATGGGTGGGGGCCTGCTGTCAGGTGCCCCACAGTGCTGGGGGGTGGGGAGGGTGGGAGACATGGGTGGGGGCCTGGTGGAGGGTGCCCCTGCACTGCTGGGGGATGGGGGGGTGGGGAACATGAGTTGGACATGGGTGGGCGCCTGCTGGTGGGTGCCCCTGCACTGCTGGGGGGTGGGGGTGGTGGGGAACATTAGTTGGACATGGGTGGCGGCCTGGTGGTGGGTGCCCCTGCACTGCTGGGGGTGGTCGACATGGGTGGGGGCCTGCTGGCAGGTGCCCCACAGTGCTGGGGGGTGGGGGGTGGGAGACATGGGTGGGGGCCTGGTGGAGGGTGCCCCTGCACTGCTGGGGGGGTGGGGGGGTGGGGAACATGAGTTGGACATGGGTGGGGGCCTGCTGGCAGGTGCCCCATAGTGCTGGGGGGTGGGGGGGATGGGAGACATGGGTAGGGGCCAGGTGGAGGGTGCCCCTGCACTGCTGGGGGGTGGGGGGTGGGGAACATGAGTTGGACATGGGTGGGGGCCTGCTGGCAGGTGCCCCACAGTGCTGGGGGGTGGGGGTGGTTGGGAACATGAGTTGGACATGGGTGGGGCCTGTTGGCAGGTGCCCCACAGTGCTGGGGGGTGGGGGGGTGCTAGACATCGGTGGGGGCCTGGTGGAGGGTGCCCCTGCACTGCTGGGGGGTGGGGGGTGGGGAACATGGGTTGGACATGGGTGGGGGCCTGCTGGCAGGTGCCCCACAGTGCTGGGGGTGGGGGTGGTGGGGAACATGAGTTGGACATGGGTGGGGGCCTGCTGGCAGGTGCCCCACAGTGCTGGGTGGTGGGGGGGTAGGGAACATGAGTTGGACATGGGTGGGGGCCTGCTGGCAGGTGCCCCACAGTGCTGGGGGGTGGGGGGTGGGGAACATGAGTTGGACATGGGTGGGGGCCTGGTGGAGGGTGCTCCTGGTGGCTGGGGGTGCAGTGGGACATGCGTTGGTGGGCAGTAGTGCAAGTTGACATGTGGGTTGGCTGGGGGGCATGGCCATGGTGGATGGGGTGCCTGCAGGACATGTGCAGGGTAGGCCCCTGTGGTGTGAGCCACCTGCAGGGGCCGTGGAGGGTGTAGAGGGAACACCTGGGAGGACCCACACGTGCAATTCACGTGTGGTTCTCCCCGCGCACCCCTGTAATACACGTACCCTGATGGAATCGTGTGTGGAACTTCCCGCGCACCCCTGGAATACACGTACCCTGCTGATGTTGCATGTGATACTTCCCCCGCACCCCGAAGTACACGTACCCTGATGAGATCGCGTGTGGAACTTCCCGCGCACCCCTACTATACACGTACCCTGCTGATGTTGCGTGTGAAACTTCCCCCGCACCCTGAAATACACGTACCCTGCTGAAATCGCGTGTGGAACTTCCCGCGCACCCCTGAAATACACGTACCCTGCTGGAATCGCGTGTGGAACTTCCCGCGCCCCCTGAAATATGCATACCCTGCTCACACGGGGCCAATCGCGTGTATAACTTCCCGCGCACCCCTGAAATACACATACCCTGCTGATGTTGCGTGTGAAACTTCCCCCGCACACCGAAATACACGTACCCTGCTGAAATCGCGTGTGGAACTTCCCGCGCACCCCCGAAATACACGTACCCTGCTGAAATCGCGTGTGGAACTTCCCGCGCACCCCTGAAATACGCGTACCCTGCTGAAATCGCGTGTGGAACTTCCCGCGCACCCCTGAAATACACATACCCTGCTGGAATCGCGTGTGGAACTTCCCGCGCACCCCTGAAATACGCGTACCCTGCTCGCACGGGGCCAATCGCGTGTGGAACTTCCCGCGCACCCCTGAAATACACATACCCTGCTGATGTCGCACCCCTGAAATACACATACCCTGCTGAAGTCACGTGTGAAACTTCCCCCGCACCCTGAAATACACGTACCCTGCTGAAATCGCATGTGGAACTTCCCGCGCACCCCTGAAATATGCGTACCCTGCTGAAATCGCGTGGGGAACTTCCTGCGCACCCCTGAAATACACGTACCCTGCTGGAATCGCGTGTGGAACTTCCCGCGCACCCCTGAAATACGCGTACCCTGCTCGCACGGGGCCAATTGCGTGAGGTACTTCCCGCGCACCCCAGTGATACACGTAGACCGCTTGCCGTGCTGGTACAGGATTAGCGCAGCCCTTTGCGCTGGATTGGGGATTTTGATGGCTTTTCCCTACGCGAGATGCATTCTTGGGGGCATAACTGGCGCTGCTGCAGGGTCGCTGCACCACTGTGCACCACGGCTGGTTTTGGTGGCTGGAATCCATGAATACGCTGTGCGCGGAAATGGATTTTAGCGCACGTGGCTGGTGCAGGGATTTGCACGTGCACACTGTGCGCCAGCCGCGTGCGCCACTTGTGCGCTGCATTCTATGAATTACCCCCATAATCTTTTCCCAGACTCTGTGCCTAAGTCTTTCCCACTGAAATCTGAGAATACCTGTTCGAACCGATTAAAGAACTTAGTAGCTCCTTCAGACTTTCCTTGGACACAGGCCGTAAGCTTGTCCCAAATGATTCTCTTTTCGGGAATTATGGTTTTTAATTTAGCAATGATTCTATCAGGCAGAGTTAATATCACATGTTGTGGTCTTTCGCCAGCTGACCTTTCCCCATCGAGTCTAGTTATATTCGCCCATGTATCTCCCAAGCCGGGTACATCGTCAATAGTTCTAACTTGTTTCCATAAATCTATGGGCAGGAGTACAGGAAACAACAAATCAATGTCACCTAAGTTGAACACTGAGGATTGCAAAACAGATTCCATCTCTTTATAGAACACTGTCGGCTTTTTCCTAATGTCAGGAATAGACTGTTTAATGGTGTTCACTTCCTGCCGTGAAAACGGACGTGAACAAACTGTGATACATAAAACGATCATTGGTGGAAACTCGTATAATCCAGAAGGGAATTTCTATCCGTGGGCTTCTGGAATACTGTGAAAATCAAAACCACAGTATTCCAGAAACCCACAGGTAGAAATTCCCTTCTGGATTATACAAGTTTCCACCAAAGATCGTTAAAAGAAAACTTACCTTTCAGGCAGTTTCTCCGGTTCAGGAGGAACTGCACCTCAAGAATGGAATATGATATACAAGCAGAAAGATTGACGAACAACTTAAAGGAAAGAAACTATCCCAACAGAATAATAAAGCAAGCGAAAAAGAGGGCAAGGAACATACCGCAGGAAATAACTCTCAACCAACATGGCAAGAGAAAGATAGATGAAAACATGATCACAGCAGAGTTCAGTCATTCGCCAGTGACTAACCGCCTGAAGAAAGAAATCCGAAAAGCCTGGCATCTATTAAATATAGAAGGCAATATCTTACCGGCCCCCTTATTTGCAATAAGAAGGAGACAAAATCTAAGGGATTCTTTGATACACACATATAAAGATGTGACAAATCCAAGTGAGACAACCACACTATGGAATGTACCAAGACCGCAGGGACACACACCCTGTGGTAATTGCGTAGTCTGTACATTTACTCGAAGAACTACATCTGTAGACATAGGCTGGCAATACCCCTGGGAACAGGGGAATTTTACGAATTGAAACACCACCAATGTGGTCTATATGATACAATGTCCTTTTAACAAAAAATACATCGGAATGACAACGAGAGCGATCAAAATACGGATCGGGGAACACAGGTCCAATATTAGAACCAAAAAAAGAACTGCTCCTTTGGTGGAACATTATATTGACAAAAACCACACAGAAAACGACCTTAGGTGGACAATAGTGGAGAAAGTCAGAATATCTAAACGAGGGGGAAATATTCCAGCTCTCCTGCTAAGAAGAGAACAACAATGGATCTTTAGACTACGTAGTCACATACTTGGACTCAACAAAGAGATCTGCTGGCAATCCTTGGCGGTCCAGTAAAACACCGCCTGAACAATATAAGAAAATTGGGCCGCACTACTTAAGAAGCAGTGAAGTACAGAGATTCTAAAATCTAGAATGTACCTGGGACACCATGTGCTCTGTAAATGGTTATATAAAACAACAGATTGCCGTACAGCGTTGTTTTTACGCCCAATTTTCCATGTGGCTCGAGATATATATTCAGAATCTGCACCATAGACACTTTGTTCACCATGGTGCCTTATTTTGGAAGAATTGACACAGTTTACGGTACACAACAATCTAAGGTGGGAATTGTTCCATCTTTGCCATTTCATATATATGTAAAAAAAGAACGTTGTATATATGGGACTTCAATTCCCACAACTCAGTGAGGAACGTGCTGAGTACAACTAAAATTAACTCCAAAAACTCAAATAGAAACATAAAAAAAGAAACATGTGCAAAAATATGGATGCTTACTTAGTATTTGAAACGCTCGTTTTAAGAAGTTCATGAAGCAATACAGACAATCGTGCGATGACTACAACGCTAACAATCACGTGAGCACAGTGACGTTGTATTTAGAGGAAGCCTTCCAAGATGGCGCCTTCAGCAACCATTGGATGTAAGCTAAGACGGACCGGACACACATTTAAGGTGAGCACGAGATTTGAAGTTCGGTCTCTTACATGCAACCGAGTGTTCCGCACCCTGCGATCTGTACATACTTTGCGGAAGAGTGTCAGTAAGAGATCAGGGATATTTAGAACATACGGCACAGTTTCTGTTCTAATAACAAACCCCCAACATCTTGCTAATGCGGGGACTCCCTTTCTAAACAAACAAAGCTGGGTAGAGAAAAAAGAAAATAACGGGCACACTGCGACCTGGGATGTTTTATTCAGTCAAATGCCTGATTCATCTTAATGCCTGAACCATTTATTTATTTTAAAAATGGTGCGAATAAAAGGCTAAATGAATGAAGGTGGGCAGAGAAAAAAGAATCTAACGGGCATACTGCGACCCGGGATGTTCATTCAGTGAAAGGCCTGATGCATTCCAATGCCTGAACCATTTATTTATTTTAAAAAAATGGTGCGAATAATATGCTAAACATCTCGAACCTTGCCAGTAACACACAAGGATGCACAGATCTTGGTGATTAAAGGAAGCACAGATTTTGGTGATTAAATGATGGCAATGGTCCTTTTCAGGGCAATATTGTTGATAATGGTGGAGGCTTTCGAGAAACATTGGATTGACCTCATTGTTTAATCCACAGGAACTAAATCTGGGGAATCATGAACACATGACATCAAACCTGATCCTGTCCTTCTATTTAAAGAAACAATGCAGAAGAAACAGGTGAAGAATCTGTCCGTGCTGCCTGATAGGTCCTGAATGTAATTAAGTACAATAATTGGACACTAGTATCCACTATTCATTTAATTATTAATTTGTAGATTCCTGCAAGAGAGATCCCCGGCTGAATCTTCTTAAGTATTTTTAAGTGGAAAAAGAGAAAGATCAGACGGTTCCGCACTAAACACAGGTAATTCAGAATATTTCTGGATTCCATAGAGAGACTGTCCATTACAGAAGTACATGAAAGACTGATGCCTGTTCCACTTTGTCTTTCTTGTTTTTACCTTTTAAGTAGTACTGGCCTGATAAGCCAGACCCCAATACCCCACATATATATATGAACGGGCTCACATACAAGAAAAGATTATCACTGCTACTTACCTCTATCCCCCTATTAGGCGAAGAGAGAACTAGCTTGCTTTAACCATATTCTTTGATTTATGGTTTTCTTAAAATATTTGTTTTTTGTTATAAGACACACAGAATGGAGGTGGCAACATTACATATATATACCGACCCCCCAAGGAGTGTGCACGCACTTTTAAAGATTAGGAAAGTAGTGAGAGAGGAAAGGGCCAGGACCTCCACATACCATTTGCAGTCGGCACATCAGCATAAACTAGGGCTGGCGCCGACTCCATAAGAGGTTCAGAAACACAGGGCTAACAAGATTATCGCTAGGGACCTAGCTATAGGAATCATTTGTTAACAATCATCCTCCTGTTATTGTTCTGATAATAACATATAATATGGTCTTTAACAATGTCTGACTATGATTAACTTACCTGTCCCTTTCTCAGACATATATCAAAAAATACCCTTTGGTTTACCACATCCTGGTGCGAGACTTGCCCTTTTTATGGTGTGTTTTTTAATTCATATTTCCCAGGACAATTCCTGCTGAAGGGCTGTCCAGCTGGAGAGAGGTGTTACCCAAACTCACAAACGTCTCTCGTCCTTCCGGCAGGCAGAGGCAGGTTGTCTGACTAGAATAAACACAACTTTTCCACAGCTGACTAGGGCTCACAGTGCTCAGATGGGTATGATTCAAATCATATGTGGCTCTTAATAATCATGTGAATTACCAGCAACCCTCCCCAAATCTCAGGCATGGCTTATGTTTAAACAGTAAACTAACACCAGGGTAGTTGTTTCTCATGGTTATGTGGTTTTTGAACAGAGGCACAGCTCTGAATGCAACCTCTGTGTTGAAGTGACTTTGTTCTCACCCCAGGTGTCAAGAGGCACCTGTGACATTTGAATCTGTGTTGTGCCACTAAAGGGCAGACACTGCAGGTCAGGATAGTGATGCAGCAGGGTACAAGTGTGCAATATGCTTTTGGAACAGAGTTTTATGAAAGGGGGACTGATTCGCAGACCCCCCTATCTGAGATAGAATTAGCCCCATCATTGTATTAATTAACACAAATCAAAAAAAGTCAGGGCCTCCACACCTTTGCCATATGGCAATTCCTAACACTGTGTTACCAAAATGCAAAGTATTCCATGGTGCAATTATGACATAACAAGTGGACCAAAATTACAAATGTCCATGAGAAATACAGTACTGGTAAGAGAAGACTTCGACTTCATCATAGACAACGACTTCATCATAGACAACGACTTCATCATCATTTTTAGCAGAGTCAAAGCAGATGACATTGTCTGTTTTCCTCAGTAACAAGAAAATAAAAATATAATAATAAGACAACAATGTTCTCTTGGATTGAGACAGTGGGCTGTAAATGTGTGACTTTTGTATGAACAATAATTTAACCACTTTGCTGATTCAATTGAAAGAGGAATGGGTCTGTGATTGTGAAAAGCATTCCTTTTGTTTTGGTATCATAGCTGCAGAGCTTTCAAAGCCATCTTGTAATTATGGATGAACCTCACTTTCTATTACATACAGAGGAATAATTATAGCATTTGTTCCAACAAGAAAGGACACTGATTAGAGTATCACTACTGCCATTTTTTCCAAATGCTCAGGACACTGATTAGAGAATGTTTACTGTCGTTTATTGCAAATGCTCAGTTCCTTCCCCACCTCACTTATCGTTCAGACCAAACAATAGGCAGATAGTTTCAAGGGAATGATTTCATTAACAATTACTCTTTTTTCAGCCGTCTTAATTCACACTGAACTAACAAATACAAAATCCGTCATCCAGGACATTAACCTGCGCTCACCCATCATGCATCAATGTTTACTATGACGTGCAATGCGGCACTGGCGATCCAGAGGATTTAGAAGGAGCATTAGGGATGTTTAAGGTCTGCTAACCAGTCTAGTGTTCTTCCTTTGTTGTTGGTAGGGTTATTTATACGATGTGTGAACCCTAACTCAGTGATAGTGTCTTTAAGGGCAGTTGCTTTAGATTCTTTGGGATCAAGGAGGCCTAGATTAAAGTCTCCCAGAATAATAACTTGGGATTTGCTTTTGGTGTTAGCAGACAGTAGGTGTGATACATAATTTTCAAAGATGGAGGTTGTACCAGGGGGTCGGTAAATTAGGTGCAAGGTGATGGTGGATGTGGATAGTTTGATAGACAGTAATTGGGCAGATGGGAAATGTGATTGTTGACCATTCTTAGATCTAGTGCTGTTTTTTGTATGAGAGCAATCCCTCCTCCCTTGGAGGTATTGGTATCTCTATCGGAGCATAGGATCGTGTAATTGTCAGGTCTGTCCAGTGCTAGAGAGGGGCCAGATGTAGTATTTAGCCGTGTTTCTGTAATAGCAAAGAAGTCAAGGTCATGGAGAGTTATGATGTCGGCTATATCCAATGCATGCGCTTGGAGCGATCTTGCATTAATGAGTCCTGCTTTGATTGTGTTATCATGGTTGCTGAGTTCAGGAATCTGAGATTTTTGGATGTTGATATGTTTAGTAGGTCTTGAGATGGAGTTGGGAGGGGAGGCAGTAGTGTTATCTGCCAGGACTTGTGCATATGGTGTAATGATCTTGTGCCAAGTCTGAGCTTTCTCTGTGACGTGGGGCAAGAGGTGGTCTTGCTGGAATTAGGGGAGCATACAGATGGTTGGAGTGGCTTGATATTGGAGGCATCTGGATGCGGTGTAGTGTGGTTAGTTAGAGGCTGTGTCATGTGTATTTTGTCCTTGGTAGCATGGGCCGATGCAGGTTTGGCTGGATGTCTACGTCTAGAAGTTTGTGGAGTTATTCCACCTGTTTCTGAAAGTTTATCGGTATTCCTCTGGAGTGTTGCACTACAGATGGTACTTGCGGGTTGATGTGGAGTTTGATTTGTCTTCCTCTCAGTTTTCTGAGGCCCTTGAATAAGGCCGGGAATAATTGTTTGATCTTTGCTGCTGGATCAACATACTTGTGAGCCATTAGTCTGTATAAGATATGGATGAGGCCCATGTCATTGGTAGTTTTGTAACTCAGGATACATCCGCTTTTAGTGGCTGCTTTTAGTACATGTATTTGAACCTTTTTAGTTTGTCCTTTATAAGAGCACGACGCTGTAAAGTACCCCTTGCATGGCAGCAGTGTTTTGGACCCATATGGGTAAATGTGGACTTCTGCTGGCTGAAGGCGGGGAGCTTGCGGTATGCTGTCATATACTTCTTTGCTTATTACATCTATGGTTGCCCCTCTGTCCACTAGGAATTCCGCTACCTTGTTGTTGTTTACTTGAAGCAGGAGGATAGTGCTGTGTTCTTTCGCTGTAGGGTTGCATAGGGCGTATAGATAGCCCCTTTTCTTGGGTTCTTCTCAATGTCTTTGTTTTCTTCTGATGTCCTCTTCCGAAGATGCACTCGATCGACTGTCCATCTGGGAGTGTTCAACCAGGTAGCATATATATCTCCTGGGCCTTCTCCTGGATCTTGGTGCATCTGGCTTGGTGTCTCGCCAGTCTCCTGACTTCCTCTCTTGAGGTCTTGTTTCCCCTTTTTCTTCCCTTGCTCGTCTCTTGGATGGCACATACGGTTGGCTCGATGATCTTGGTGGACTTTGAGCCTGCCTCTCTTTTCCCTCCCCTCTCATTTGACTCCTTTATACGCGACATACCGCTTTGAAGTGATTGTCTCCCCCACAGGCTAAGCATTGCTGTCCAATTGCAGGGCATGGGCCTTCATGCAGGAATTTGTAGCCCCATCTATAGCAGAATGGCTCACTGTTTCCATTGTTTGATAATTCTAGTTTGTTAATACTCTAACTTCCGCCAAGCGTGATTTTTATGTCCCCTAGGCCTTCAATTCGGGATGCTAGTGCTGCATCCGGGCGTGCGAGACGTAGAATTTCCTCCAACGTGCAGGGTTTTTGTTGCAACCTTTTTCTAAAGTCTGCACAGTCACCGCCAGCAATGATCTGTGGGCGTAGAACTTCTTCATTGGAATATTTATTGAAGTTGCAGTGTTTCATTTTTAGCCTCAGCCGCAAGACAAAATTGTCCATTGACTCTCCCTTGATCTTCTTCGTTTTTTGAAATATGTATCTTTCATAATCCACATTTGTTTGAGGGGTGAAATAGGTCAGTCAGTGCAGATTTGAGGTTCGTATATGTGTCTGTTGTGTCCGTGTGTTTTTTTCCTTTGTCCACAGGAACAATGGCCTTGAGGCATACTTCAAAGTATCTGATCCATCTTTTTTCAACGTGTACCGAGGCTGCTCGATTCTGTGAGGTCAAAATGTGTAGGTAGTTGGGTAATGAGACTGTCCTAAATCCTGGATGGCAGGGCAGGGGCTGGGGTGAGGGGAACGGTGAGCATATCATCACAAGACATGATTTTCTGTTGCTGTGCTCTGTTTTCCCAAGATATGCTTGATGTTCTGCCTTGCAATGTCACAATCCAAGCCCCCTGGCCCTCTCAGTCAGGTATAACTGCCCCCTGGCAGCAGTGGGGCTAAAGCCCTTCACACTGGCCCCAAGGGCTGTAAAACTCCATCAGAAACATCCATGGAGTCAGTCCTGGCACCTTGGGTGCCAGGCTCATTATCAGGAATAAAGCAATACCAGTTTTGAACCTTAATCCAACATGGAGGCCTATTACACAGCTCAGGTCTTTAGAACCAAGCCTTTACCTGGGCTATTTAAATCACACCCAAACAGCAGAACACACAACTCCGAGATCGCAACCATCCCTGTGAAAACAATCATCCCATTGTTTGGGAACAGCGTAGTGGAGCAAGACACCGAGAATACAGAAACAACAGAGGGAAAGAAAGAGACAGAATAAAGACAGAAAAGAAATTATAACTCACCTGGAAGACAGCAAGCAGAGTCGGAGTCACAGCCGGTCTGTACCAGACATAAGGGCACACGGACCAGTGAAGCAACTAGGTCCACGGAACACCCGCACCAACCATGCACCCCTGCACAGAGACACAGGACACAGAGTTCAACGCACAAAATCATAAGGTGAGCAATAACCTCAAGGGAGGGGATTTGGACCAGAGGGAGGTGGAAGTCCACCCATCACAGAACCAATATCTTAACCCTCTAGTCTCCTGTTATAGGCACTATCCAACGTCTGGCAACTAACCAAGAAGCAGGGGTCTGCCCGGCAAGAAACCAATGCCCTTAGGAGGGAGTTGATTGTCACCAAGGACTGCACCGATGAATTAGCCAGACAATTGCTCCAAACACAGGCTGGACAGGCTCCATTGCCAGGAAGTATTCGGTCAGTTCCAGCCACATACGTCAATCCAGTGCAGGTTGTACTCCCTCGGGCAGTTCCTTTGGCCCCATCGGAACATTTTACGGGGGACTCAAGAAAATATGCAGTATTCATGAACCAGTGCCGCCTCCATTTTCTTTGTAGACCCAGAGCCTTTCCGAACGATCAGTTGCGGGTTGCCTTAGTTCTGTCATTCTGTCATATCTGAGTGGCAGTGCCGCAGATTGGTCCATAACATTAGTAAGTCAGGATGACCCACTCCTGCGGGATTTCAGGGGGTTTCAACAGGAGATGGAGAAGCTGTTTGCCTGACATACCCAGAGCCAAGCTCTGGATAACGAATTTCTGTCCCTCCGCCAAGGCAGCCAAGATTTGTTAACATATATTGTCACTTTAACAGACTTATTGTTGAAACTGGGTGGCCTAGGGAGAAACAAACAATGTTATTTCATCGAGGATTACGGGGAGAATTGAAAAACGTCCTAGCTCAGGTGGTAACCCTGCCAAAAGACTGTGCCGAGTTCATGAACCTAGTGGTGCAGCTAGACCACAGGACCACACTGCAAGATCGAAGGACAGATCGAGCCGGAACAGAGAATTGGACTGTGTATGTACTCTCAAAGGAGAACAGTCCGCGTTCATCAGAAAACACTTCGGAACCTATGCAAATAGAGGGGGTAAAGAGCCCATTCCCCAAGGCAGAAAGAGACAAAAGGAGACAACAGTAATTATGCCTGTACTGCGGGAAATCAGGTCACTTCCTCAGAGAATGTCCCATAAAACCCCCTAGGAAAACAGTTGGAGCTACAGAGGAAGAAGGAGGAGAAGAAGAGTCGGAAAACTTCAAGGCCTGGCAAGCGTAGAGGTCCATTTGGCGAGCGAAGGAAAAGAGTCACAGACCTCACACCTCTCCCTGCCTGTGATTTTGATCAGTCACCAACAACCGTCTCGGATGCATGCTGTGGAGGCATACATAGACAGCAGAGCCGTTGGTAACTACATAGAACAAGGCCTGGCAACAAGGATGGGGCTTCCCCTCTGAAAACGACAACTGAGAAGGTCACCATTGTCGACGGCACGGAGATAGCTTCTGGTCCTTTAACTCAACGTACAGCAGAATTGACCCTTGTGTGCCAAGATGGACATTGGGAAGCCATTGCCTTCGACCTTATCAAGGCCCCTCAGTTCCGGGTGATTCTAGGGATGCCGTGGTTGGTGGCTCACAATCCTAACATCGACTGGCGATCCAATAAATTAGCCTTCTCCAATGAGTGTGCTCATGTGTGCTACCAAGTGGAAATGCCATCGTCTGACCCAGAGACACCTGTCCAAGATAAAGAGGTGTTGGTACTAGGTGTAACAAGTACACTACCAAGCGGATACCATGATTTCCAAGATGTTTTCCAAAAAGAACAGGCTAATACCTTACCCCCTCACAGGCCATATGACCGTCAGATCGACCTCGTACCTAGTGGACAAATCCTGTGTAGTCAAATGTATGCACTCACCAAACCTGAAAATCTCCACTTGAAATCATATCTGGACCAATACCTGGCAAACAGTGTTATCCGCCCGTACAAATCCCCGGCAGCCTCGCCCCTATTCTTCATACCCAAGAAGGAGGGGGACTTGAGAACGTGCATGGACTACTGTGCACTAAACCAGGTAACAGTTAAAAACTGTTATTCCCTACCCCTTATCCAGGAAATGCTGGACCAAGTCAAGGATCTCCAAATTTACAACAAATTGGACCCCAGGGGGGCATACCATCTCGTGCGTGTCAAGGAGACAAATGGAAGACCGCCTTTCATACTAAGCATGGGCTGTACGAATATCAGGTGATGCCCTTTGGGCTTTGCAACGCTCCCGCGGCATTCCAGTTCTTCATGAACGATGTACTACGGGAATTGATCAACGTATGTGCCCTAGTTTACATCGGCGACATCTTGGTGTACTCCTATTCCAAACATACTCCTATTCCAAACAGGACCTGGTCAGACACATTCGCTCTGTACTTGCAAAACTCAGACAGCACCAGCTATAGCCAAACTTGAAAAGTGCTCCTTCCTTGTCACTGAAGTCGAGTTCCTTGGTTTTGTCCTCACTCTCAGAGGCGTCCGGATGGATATGCACAAAGTAGATTCTATCCTTAGCTGGCCACCACTGTCTTCAGTCAAAGGTCTCCAAAGTATGCTCGGCTTTGCAAACTTTTATCGCCAATTCATCCCGGGTTTCTCCCAGATTGTGCACCCAATCACTTCTTTATTACAAAAAAACAACAAACTGTTCCAATGGACAGAAGAGGTAGAGAAGGCCCTCCAGGAACTCAAAAAAAGATTTACCTCAGCCCCAGTGCTACGAAACCCCCTCCCAGATCTCACACATGTAGTGGAAACAGATGCCTCCAGCATGGCAATGGGGGCTGCTCTTTCCCAACGGGATTCCGAAACAGGCCATTTACATCCTGTGGCCTTTTGGTCACGAAAATGTACTACACCTGAACTTAACTATGCAATAACAGACAAGGAACTTCTAGCGATCAAGGCAGACTTTAAGGCTTGGCGTATTAACTCCTAGGCACCAGACATACCATCACAGTAATCACCGACCATAGCAACCTACAATACCTCAAGGTGGCAAAGGCTCAATCATGATTACATAATCACGTACCGACCCGGAGTCCAGAACGGAAAAGACGATGCCCTATCCCTCATGGGTATTGATGAGAACGCATATTCAACCCCAGACCGGTGGCCATTATTCCAGGTGACAAACTACTAGGACTTACAACAATGTTATCACTGGACGAACTCCAAAAGGAAATTCGACTCCTAATGAACACGGATGCTCTACAAGACTGGACCAGTCAAGGTGAACATTACACAACAAAGAAACAACTCCTGTATTTCAGAGGGTGTTTATTTCTACCGAATATGGCACTACAAGAACAAGTCATTTCTGGTTATCACGACCCCCTGATAGAAGGACATCCAGGAATTGCCAAGACCCTAGCCAAGGTGAGAAGATATTATTGGTGGCCAACCTGGCGAAAGGTCATTACGCAGTTTATTCTGTCATTTGGCATTTGTGCACAAAATAAATCCCAGAAACAAAGACCTGCAGGCCTTCTTCAATCCCTGGAAATTCCACCTGCACCTTGGCACACACTCTCCCTCGATTTCATCACAGATCTGCCTCCCTGTCAAGGGTTCAACACTATCCTAGTGGTTGTTGACCTATTCTCTAAAATGGCCCATTTCATTCCGCTTAAGGGTTTACCAAACGCATCGAGTCTGGCAAAGGTGTTTTTAGAGAAAATTGTATGATTACTTGGGTTCCCCTCCGTCCTGATTTCTGACGAGGAAGTCAGTTTGTGTCTAACTTCTGGAGGAAGAGTTGTGCAATTGCCCAAATCGATATTCGTCTGTCCTCTTGTCACCATCCCCAAACTGATGGGCAAACGGAGCGGATGAATCAGACACTAGTGCAATACCTACGGTGCATGTTACATCAAGTGGAAGAAAGCTGGAAGGATGTGCTGTGGATAGCCGAATATACCTACAACAACTCGCTATACAACAGTACCGGACAGAGTCCATTCTATACCATATATAGAAGGCACCCACGTACTTCCGATTTAGATACCCCCATGGCCTTGGAAATGCCAGAGTGAAGACTTTACATACGACCATCACTCAAGCCTTCAAAAAGGCAGCAGAACACTTGATCCAAGCCAAAGACAGACAGAAAAGATTCTCTGATCAAAACCGAAGAAAAGCCTCAGACTACCAAGTCGGAGATGAAGTCTGGTTGGCGTATTGGCACGTGCCCATAAAAGGAACTCAAGCATTTCGTCCCAGATATCTAGGGCCCTATACCATCAAGGCCATTAGAAATCCTGTGGCAGTAAAACTAGCTTTACCACCAAATATGCAGATCCATCCCGTATTATACGTGTCACTCTTAAAACCTGTTCAGCCTGGAACTCTGGTCAAAACACCACTAAATCCAGTATTGGTTAATGGAGAACCCGAATTTGAAGTCAAGGACATCCTAGATTCTAAACTCACCATATTACTTGGTGTATAGAGGAGGTTCTTGACCCTGTTCAGACATTCTGAACATTTTTTGGATTCACTACCTACATGGAATCATGGTCCTGATGAAGATGGCTTAATCTCTGTATGCCATTGAAACCGGTCGACAAATATCTTTACTAAAAGGATAAAGATATTGTGAGACAAGTGTTCCTGTGCACACCCAGATGGAAAGAGTGTGCGGTTTTTAGAAGAACTTGTCTTTACCCCACGGCCCCACAGCCTTTTTAGATATTGTGCATTTCCACTTTTTGAATTCCAAGTATCTCCTACTTTCTGTGACCTACGGGAAAGATTAAAGATTGACACATGAAAAGGAATACGAACAGTTGACCTGCTCCAGGTCCTTCTAATTACAACCTGACAGCTACAGAATCTAATCCCCAGTTCTGGACAGCATTGCATCAACAAAAGTGGATCTGCCACCCCTTCTCCATCCCTGGCACTCGAGTCTGAGAAACTGTATTTCCAATTTTCTATATCATTGAACTATATGAATCAATTTTTTCTATAAAAAAACATTGTTTTTGTGTTATCATGCCTAATCCTATTAACGGTTAAAAGGAAATCAACGGCTTGTCCGTGCCCCTTCCCCCTTTTTTTCTACAACAGTCAAACCCTGTTTGTTGTTATTTTGTGCCTTGGCTAGTTGCAGGTGTTCCTGAGCCCTCTTGGGTGATGGTCGTGTGGAGAGTGGTGACGGCTGGCATCTCCAGAGTTGTTGGAATGTCTAGCTCAGACATACGCGGGTGTCTTCCGTAAACCGTAAAGAACGGTGTTTGTCCCGTGCTGCTGTGTAAAGAGTTATTATAGGCATATTCCGCAATCCATAAGCGGTCCTTCCAATCCCCTTCGGTTTGGTGGAGCATGCAGCGTAGGTACTGCTCAAGGGTCTGATTCGTTCTCTCGGTTTGACCGTCTGTTTGAGGGTGGTGACTAGTGGACAGTCGGATGTCTATCTGGGCTAGAGAGCAGCATTTTTTCCAGAAGTTGGACACAAACTGAGTTCCGCAATCAGATATTAGGGCCGAAGGGAATCCATGTAAGCGCACTAACTGCTCGAGGAAGATCCGGGCGAGGCCGGAGTCATTGGGTAAACCCTTGAATGGGAAGAAATGAGCCATTGTGGAGAATAGGTCCACGACCACTAGGATTGTGTCATAGCCATGACAAGAAGGAAGGTCCGTGATAAAGTCTAGGGACAGTTTGTGCCACAGAGCCGGCGGAATGTCCAGAGGTTGGCAGAGTCCTGCGGGAATGTCCAGAGGTTGGCGGAGTCCTGCGGGTCTCTGTTTGGAGGATTTGGTCTGGGCACAGATTCCACAAGACGTAACAAATTCAATTACGTCTTTGTGCCACGTCGGCCACCAGTAACTCCTTTTCACCTTGGCCAAGGTCTTCGCAATTCCCGGGTGTCCTTCTATAAGAGAGTCATGGTACTCAGATATAACTTGTTTTTGCAGTTCCTTCACGGGCACCAACAACCGGTTCCCATAGTATGGCAGTTGGTCCTTAACACAAAAGTCCTCACCTCTGGAGCCCCATTCTTGTAGTTGTTCCTGAGTTAGCACTTGCCGAACTTGGTATAAGAGCTCATCCTGGGTCATTGTGGTGGTGATGCCGAGGATTCTGTAATTAGGGATAATGGCCACAGGATTGGGGGGTACCAGTGCCGCTTCCTTGTTGCCCATGCTTGAAAGGGCATCTGCTTTGCCATTCTTAATCCCAGGTCGATATGTGATTACAAAATCGTACTCTGCAAATAAAAGAGCCCAACGTAGCGGCCGGGAGGGCTGAGCTTTTGCGTCCTTCAAATATTGGAGATTTCCATGAACAGTTATCACTGTAATGGTATGCCTTGCCCCAATAGGTAATGTCGCCAAGCCTTGAATGCGGCCTTAATTTCCAGTAGCTCCTTATCGGTGATGGCATAGTTGAATTCCTTCGACGTGAACTTCCGCGACCAAAAGGCCACTGGATGCAGTTGGCCTGTGAGCGGTTCCTTCTGCGACAGCACTGCACCCATCGCCATGCTGGATGCGTCTGTTTCTACAATATAGGGAAGGTCTGGGCGTGAATGCCGCAAGATCAGGGCCGTGGTAAACTTCGCTTTGAGTTCCTGGAACCCCTTCTTGTTACACTTCCGTAAGAGTGAAGTAATTGGGTGCACAATTTGAGAGAACCCGGTGATGAAGCGACGGCAGAAGATCGAAAAACCCAGCATTCTCTGGACTCCCTTGATGGAACTTGGTGCTGGCCAGTTAAGTACTGCATCAAATTTATGAGCGTCCATGTGTATTTCCCTGGGTGAAAGGACAAACCCAGAAACTCCACCTCTGTGACATGGAACAAACATTTCTCCAGCTTGGCGTAGAAGTGGTGTTGTTAATGCTTGGTCAGGATTGCCCGTACATGCCCTATATGTTCTTGCTCCGATGTCGAGTACACCAGGATGTCATCAATGTACACTAGAGTGCAGACATCAATGAGTTCTCTAAGCACGTCATTCATGAAGTATTGGAATGCGGCTGGGGCATTGCACAGTCCGAATGGCATTACTTGATATTCGTATAGGCTGTACTTGGTGTGGAATGCCGTTTTCCACTTATCCCCTTCTCTAATGCGCACCAGGTGGTAGGCCCCTCTAAGATCCAGTTTAGTCTAAATCTGGGCTTCTTTGACCTGGTCTAGCAACTCCGGGATCAGCGGCAAAGGATAGCATTTTTTTATGGTAATCTGGTTCAGGGCACGATAATCAATGCACGTTCTCAAGTCCCCTTCCTTTTTTGGCACGAAGAATAATGGGGCTGCGGCCGATGACTTAGACGGGCGGATGAAACCGTTGGCCAGGTATTGCTTTAGATAGGTTTTCAGGTGCTGGTTTTCTGGTTCTGTGAGCGCATAGATACGTCCACACAGGATCCGGGCTCCAGGCGACTGATCAATCTGGCAATGGTAAGGTCTGTGAGGGGGAGAGTGTTTGCTTGTTCCTTCTGGAAAACATCCCAAAAGTCTTGATAGTGTACAGGCAACGCAGCGACTCCCCCCCAGGACTCTCGCCACATCCTCACGCACTGGAGACCTGCCGTGCTTCCCTTTCTGACCCCAGGGTAGCAAGATTGGGCGAAAACCAGTTCACGGGCACGCCAGTTGATTCGCGAATTGTGTGCGACTAGCCACGGCATTCCCAGGATTAATCGGAACTGAGGTGCCTTGATCAAATCGAAGGTGATGACTTCACAATGTCCATCCTCACATAAGAGAGTGAGTTCTGTGGTGCATTCAGACACAGGTCCTGAGGTGATCTCGGTGCCATCAACTGTTGTGATCGTCTCGGTGGTTGGCTTAGGGCAGAGTGGTAGCCCCATCTTTGCTGTGACGTCCTGGTCAATATAGTTCCCCATTGCTCCACTGTCAATATAGGCTTCTGTTGAATGCATGACCGATGGGTGCTGGTGAGGGATTAAGATTAGAGGCAGAGCAAAATGGGAGGTCTGTAGATGAATTTCCTCGCTCGACAATTGGACCCCTACAATTGCAGGGCTTGGCTGTTTTCCGACTCCTGACCGGGATTCTCCTTGCCAGTAGCCCAACGGTTCTCCTAGGTGGTTTGACAGGACATTCCTTTAGAAAGTGGCCCGCCTTGCCACAATACAATCACAACTGCAACTCTCTCCTTCTTTCCCGTTCGACTTTGGTTAAAGGAGGTATGACACCTCCTATCTGCATGGGTTCTATGGCACCTTCAGACCCTCGGGGCGCTTGGTCCTTGGGTCGCACAAAAACAGGACGGGCCTCAGTCCTGCCACGATTGTTTTTTCGGTCCTGCAATCGTTGATCAAGTTGCACTACAAGGCTAATGAATTCAGCACAATCCCGGGGTGGGTTCACCACTTGAGCTAACACATCCTTCAACTGGGTAGTCCGCTTGTCTTCGGGCCAATCTGCCTCTACCACCAGTCTATTGAAAGTGGCGATATATGTTAGCAGGTCATGTTTCCCTTGTCGAAGGGACAGAAGTTCATTATCTAACGCATTCCCATGGTGGCGTCGGGCGAAAAGCTTTTCCAGCTCCCGCTGAAACCCTCCAAAGTCCTGCAATAGGGGATCATCCCGACTGATGAATGGCACCGCCCAATCAGCTGCACTCCACTGAGGTAAGAAAGAACGAAGGCCACCCTCGACTGGTCGGTTAGGAATGCCCCAGGCCTGCACAGAAAATGAAGGCGACACAAGTTCATAAAGGTCGCATACTGTCGGGGATCACCCAAGAATCGCTCTGGAGTGGCTAGTAGCACAGTTCCAGGTAGGTTGATCTGGACCGAGTTACTAATTGGCGTTGATGTAGAGGGGGCCACCCCAGGCAACGGGGCTTGCCCAGCTTGTGATTGAAGAAGTTGTCCACTAAGGTTGTCCGTCCTTTCCTTGGTCACAATTAGTTCTCTCCTCAAGGCATTGGTTTCCTGCCGTGACGAGTGGACCTCTGCGCGCAACTGCCCCAACAATTGGGCCAATTGATCTGTCTCTGGGTTTTCCATACCGGACGCCCAGATGGATTATTAAGTACAGCCAGTACACCTGGGATCAGTTCTAGAAAAAGGGAGAGGGGTTTAGCGACTTCTCTTTGTCTCCCGCAGCCCACCTCCTGGTCTTCCCTTGCGATTTCCCCTTGGGACTCCGCTCACCTTGATTTTCGTTATGCTGCACTCTCGGTCCTGCCGTGCTTGGCAGGGGCGCGTCGTTGTTGGCGTGGTCCGCCGAGTTACTTCACTGGTGTTCGCCTGGAGTCCAGACCGGCTGCGACTCCTCTTTTCAGGTAAGTCTTTAATGTTTCTTTTGAAAAAGGTCTATGTTGATGAATGTCCCGTAACCTTCTTCTTTTGTCTTGTAGAGGCTGATGGAGAATGCCGAGGCTGACTACAGAGTTCGAGAAGGTAAGGATGCGCTAGATGCGGGGCTGAAAGTGTCCTTGCAAATGAGCTGACCTGTGCCTTGTTTCTTTTCAGGTTGCAGAGAATTCCTGGAAGCGACGATGGATTGGGGGTTTGAGCACCAAAGGTGAGATTCGTAATGACGGGGGCCTTCCAGGTGAGATGGTAAGTAGCTTCTTGTTCTTGCGTCTCGTAATCCTGAATATGTAGCCGAGGACCGATGGAGATACCCTCGAAGGCTCCTACTGGATGAAGAGTTGGAGCTGAGTAGGTAAGAATAGCTATGTTTTTCCAGGCTGTTCGCCTGAGCGGGCCATACAGAGCAGGACCCGGTGAACGTCACGCTGCAAAGCAGAATAACGCAAAGCACGTGCCTCGGGTAGGGCTTGGTTTAAATACCCGGCAGGTATCCCAGGTGCCTTAGGGGTGGACCCCGCCCAGAAGCTAGCCAGCTTGTTGCAGTTCCCCGATAGTCCTCGTGGGAGCAGCCATATTCCCCCATTGTCCATTGGAAACCATACTTGCCAAGTGCGCCTGGTGCAAACAGCGCCAGGATTGTGTCCAAGGCACCCGCAACAGGCTAGTTTGGGCCTTTCTGGCCTTGGAATTGTACTGAGGTGGAGGCCATTGTGCCCAAGACCCACAGCCAGGGCTCGGAGTCATGACAGTGCCACGCCTGGTAAGACGATTTCATCGGAACCATCCAACCAAACCAGGCCAGATGGAGGAAATACCTTGAGAGGGGCCTTGGGGGCGAGTGCTGTCATGATCCATGCACCTGACCCCCTCAGGTATAACAGCCCATGGGAGCAGTGGGGTTAAAGGCCTTCACACTGGCCCCAAGGGCCTTAAAACTCCATCAGAAACATACATGGAGTCAGTCCTGGCGCCTTTGGCGCCAGGCTCATTAATAGGAATAAAGCAATACCAGTGTTGGACCTTAATCCAACATGGAGGCCTGTTACACAGCTCAGTTCTTTAGCACCAAGCCATGCGGTCTAGTGTTTTGGGTGTGGCTGGGCCTGGAACTACTTGGCCTGGAACTACTTTACCTGGTCTATTTAAACCACACCCAAACAGCAGAACACGCTTCGCGTTATTCTGCACTCCTGCACCGTAACGCTCACTGTGTCCAGCTCCTGGTCATCTGCTTCTCTGGTGGCCCGATCTTGAAGCCCTAGATCCAGATTCCATTAATAACAAGGAAGAACAAGAACAGAATTAGCAAGCAAGAACACTTACCTGTGAAGTAACAGGCCTTGAATCCATCCTGCGCTTTGCTCACCTCGCCCATCTCTGGAGTTCGCCGCAACCTGCAAAGTTAAAGAAACAAGGACAGCATTAATAACAATTCTTACCTGGGCAAGCAGTGAGTCCTGGTAGCACCCTGCGCTTCTCTTACCTCACTTATATCCGGGTTTCACCACAACCTGCAAGGGAGAAGGAACAAGGTCAGCATTAACAAAGCACTTACCTGGGCAAGCAGCACTTCGATTGCTCATCACTCCGGAACATCACCACAACCTGTACAAAGAAGAGAAGAGAACACAGGTTAGCAATTAACACCAATAAACAGCGCAGCGCCCTGCGCATCAATAACTCACCGTGGTCTTCGCCATCGGCGTGACAACTCCGAGATCGCAACCATCCTTGTAAAAAACAAAAAGAGACATTGTTAGGGAACAGAGTAGTGGAGCAAGACGCAGAGTAGACAGAGAAAACGGAGGGAAAGAACGAGACAGAATAAAGACAGAAAAGACATTATAACTCACCTGGAACACAGCTAGCAGAGTGAGAGTCACAGCCGGTCTGGATCCGACATAAGCGCACACGGACCAGTGAAGCAACTAGGTCCAGGGAACGCCCGCACCAACCACGCCCTCCTGCACAGAGACGCAGGACGGGGAGTTCAATGCACAAAAACCTAAGGTGAGCAATAACCCCAAGGGAGGGGATTTGGACCAGAGGATGTGGGAGTCCACCCATCAAAGAACCAGTATCTTAACCCTCCATTCTCCTGTTATAGGTGCTACCCAACGTCTGGCACATAACCAAGCAGAGAGAGGTCCGGGATAGCGCTTAGACCTCCATCCAGTATCGTGTGGCGCCCCCTGTGGATACCAGGTGAGCTTAACATGCAGTCCATTCTCTTGCATCCCTTGATAGATTTGGGGTGTGCCCTTCATTTGGTTTGGTTGTTCCAAGTGTTTCTCTGCCTGTCATGGCTTGGTGATAGTGGTGTGCACGCTGCCATCGGCCTGGTCAAATTTTCATTGCGAGGCATGTGCGCCATACTAGGGCTTGGGCGAGGTGACTGAACTTTCCGATATGGTGTGGAGCGACTCCGTTCCCGTTCGCGCTCTTTGGCAGGGGTGCACCCTGGGATTTATGCAGTAGAACTTATTAACGCAGACGGGTACCTGTGGCTCCTTTCCCGTTCGTGCGGTGGGTTGGTTCTGCTCGCTTGTCCCGACCTCTGTCAATCACTCCACTGTCTCAACTAGTGGGCCTCACGTGGTTCCCAGCACAGGATCCGGAATTCCTTGATGGGCAGAGACCGCACTCACATGCCCTCTTTGCTGTGGGAAATGGTCATAGGCTCTGCTTAGTCACCTTCAGCTCCTGCACACAGAGGCACCTCCATGTGTGCTTGTCTCCTCGGGCGTTTCGCACGCCGCAGTCTGGTGCTTTCTCCTCAAACACTCGCTCTGCTATGAGGAGGGATGACAGCACGCAGGGTCGCGGAACCCCTTCGTCAACAAATGTCGTGTCCAGAGTTACATCTGGCGATATACCCACACGGCCTCGTTCGAATGCACTGCCAAATACGAGGCGGACACAGGAGGAGATTTCAACACATCTTTATTCTCCACTCCTTAACCCGAACTGCCCTTCCCGCCGCCCTCCCCTCCCCTTCCCCTTGCTCCCTGGTCCCTCGCCACGTGATGCGGAGATCTGACCTTAAAGTGACAACGTCACAACACACACACTTATTTCTAACATACCTTATTTCATGATTGTATCCAGCTGCTACATGGCAGAAGTGCTGTCTAGGCTACCCTGGATCTTCTCCACTGCTCTTATGTTCGCTTGGTCAAGGGGGTGCACTCTCTGCCTGGACTAAAACAACAATTAGCCTGAAGTGAAGTGAGGCAATGGCATGGCTCAAGACTATAACAAACTGTAGCACCCTGTAATACATATGGGCCTCAGTGTCTGCCTCATGCCAGAGAACAGAGCCACATCAAAGACCTTGACGAGCCCACTGGTGCAAATCCTGCTACAGGGATAATAGCTCTGGGGCCCTGCAGATTTACAGCTACCTCTGAGAGACTGACGTGCTTGCATTATCCTGACTTAATGCACACATCATGCAGGAGCTGGAGATGCACTCCCTGTGGGCTTCATATTCAAGCAGTGAGGGCTAGGAGAGGTATGCAGAAGAAAATGCGGTAGACTGGCACGCAATGCCCCCAACGCCCTCACCAGTGTTTTAGTAACAACTAGGATTATCCTTTCCTGTGCCAGCTCATTGGTTGACAAAGGTAAACCCTGCGGAGTTAGATGGCAATGTTTTACGTAGAACAGTCTAAAATACTGCAAGGCATGAAAGGATAGATTTAGACATGTATGGTGGTAGAGGACATTCCATTCTAGGATCAATTTAAAAAAATATAAAAGATTCATTTCCACACGACTCCACCTTAAGTGTAAGGTAATGACTGTCCGATTGTTCAGACATTATATAGCAATAGGTTCACCCTATAGTTAGGATGAATCCTTGTCAAAATCAGTTGAGTAATGTTTTCAAATTAAGCATAGAATTGGGTGCCGCTTCCACCCAAATATTATTTTATAATAAACAATGAAAAGTGAGCATGGTGTATGTACAAGTATTTAACAAATACTCTCAATTATGGCAAATTACAAAGGGCCCCATTACACAGATGGCGGTGGACCAAGGTGCTATTAGCACCTTGGTCCACGCCGGTAAAATACCGGCACCACCTTGGTGGAAAGGGGAATTACCGCCCTATTCCAAGGTTGGTGGGGCGGTAATTCCCCCTTCCCCCATTGCCCTTCCCCATTCCCATTTTTGCCCCATAGGGCATAATGGGAATGGGGAAGGTGCTAATTACGGCACCGCAAATTGCGGTACCGTAATTAGCTCCGTGGTCCCTTTGCGGGTTGGTTTTTAACGCCAGCAAAGGGACCTCGTAGTAAGGCGGTAAGGGTTTACCGGTACCGGTAAAATACCAGTACCGGTAAACCCTTACCGCCTACCGTGTAATGAGGCCCGAAGTGTTAAAAATGTTGTTTTGAGGAGCAAAAACAGATGTTTGGCTGAGGTGAGAATGTGGAGAGGGTAAACTAGTAAAGTCTGAATGCTTTTTTTTTTCAATCTTGTCTGGGCATTTACACATGTTATATCCAGCACAGGAAACAAAACAAGCACAATGCATCCACATATGAATTCAACCTAGCCTAGGTAGGAGTTCACAACATTCTGTATGTGTATTTAGGACAACATCCTTATCGTGAAAGTCAATTAACAAAAATGTGCGGATATTGTACTTAAGTACCTTAAACCATGTACAAGGTTTTGATGAGATTTGTTAAGTTATCAAGCAGAACAATGTGTTAAATTGTTTACCTAAATACAGTTAAACAGTTGAGCTGTGCTATGTCATTGAAAGATCTAGCAGCATGACTAATGAGCATGCTCTGAATTGAATTAATCAGACTTGTTCATATCCCCACTACAAAATGTCTTGAACGTTTGTGGGAAATCAAGAGGAAAATATGCATGAGCATGCAAGTCTTTAAAATGACAAGAGACATGGGACATGAATACATGTGGTGAGTGGGCACAGATTCCACTCACTTGTTTGATCGTTGAATTGTTAAAAGTAATTGTACCTCATATATAAGAGTAGGGTGCAAACCCATTGTTAAGTGCCAAAGTGTCAGGCACAAAAAATAATTGACAAGAAAAAGGACTAAGGCTCTCTTGCCTTCGGTCTGGGCTGGACACCCTAACACCCAATATGTGGTTAAATATCATGTGTGCAATCCCACACACTGGCGAATCTAAGAAGGCAAAATCATGTATTGTATCATTTAGTGAGATTCTTAAAATGAAGCTTTCACATTCAAATCCAGGAACTACTTATCTATGAATAACCACATCATTATCTCCTCATGCCGAATGAATGGGAAATATTATCGAGAGGGAATTATTGTAAATGTTAACAGTTTTGAAAAGTCCAGCAATTTTATCATCAACAATGTGTAGATTCTGCTTAACCTGCAACTGATTCATAATTTACCTTTTACCCCTTTTCCTCCTCTCCCTTTTCCCTCACACCTATCCCTATACCCCTTCCAAACATATGGTTGCACACTGGAGTGCTTCATTTCACATGTATGTTTAGTGTCTCACAAATGAACAATAACATATATGCATAATACAATTAAGTACATTTAGAAAGTTGGTGCTAAAAAGGTGCCATTAACTGCCAGCCAGAAAAAACTCAGCAGAAAAGCCTCTCAGATTCTAGGCAACATCAATGATCTGACCACCTTTTGAAAGGAAGCCTTTCACGCTGAGGCCTCTGGGTCACTTCTTCGCATGTACTACGGAAATGGTAAGCACATTTCCCTGCTCAGCTGCTCATTGCTACAGTCTGAAAACAAATAAGCATTCACAAAAATGGCCGAGAAGACGACCATCAAACACCAATATTACCATAATGACTCCTTAAGTCTGATCTTAAGACCAGGGATCACCAAATTTGGCAAAGTAAATATTTCAGTTGCTGCCGAGATACTCACCTTCCATTCACCGCGATGATCGCATTACAAATGCAGTGAACACACTCACATTATACTGACCTCCAGCAAATCAGATGAACACAAATTGCTTAATCCCAATGTTACCATCACTAACACCACACTCATATTATCACCCACAGCATTACCACCATATTGGCATTACCAATAGCACCTCTGCATTCAAATTGCCATCGCTGCGGGTGCCACCATATTCATATGAACATCACATGCATTACCTGCACATTCACATTAAAATGTCCTTCATGAACACCAAATTCACAGAGGTGTGCATTGCCTAAAATGCTCCATATTTTAGGTCTCTTACATTGGAGGTAAACACGGGGACAGTACCAACTCAAGATCTTCCGAGGTATCCCCCTCTAAATTTCCAATTAAACAGGCGGGCCACTGTTGCTCGAGGTTGTTTATGTTTATGCTGTTTATTGATTCATATTGCGCCAGGAGCCAGCAGACATGAGGGCGCAAACACCAAACAAGAACAGAAGGACAACAATAAACAATCTAGACAAACAGCAATGTCTTAAGGCTTTTCCTGAAGACAGAAATATTTTCTTCCCAACGCATTTCCACTGGAAGTTTATTCCACAGTACATCGGCCTGTGAGGCGAAGGCCCATTTGCATCTTGTTTGAGTTAGATGCATAGAGTCCTTTGATCGAGTAACTTGAATCCTATTTTCCTAGATCAGTCTTTCTTTAATGTATTGCAGTGCTTTTCCATATAAACATTTATGCACAATCGTATTTATTTTGAAGCGTATTCTGGCTTCTACTGGGAGCCAATGTAACTCTCTTCTGTGTATGGAGACTGGATCCTATCTCCTGGTCCCCTTGATAATTCGCACTGCATTATTCTGTAGTATCTGTAGCCTTTTTATACATCCCTTGCTTGCTCCAGCCAAGAGGGCATTACAGTATTCCAATCTTGGCATAATCACAGCTCCCACGAATATTATGCAGTTAGATGTAGACATATAAGGCTTCACAAGTCGAAGCAGCCTGGGATGATATAGGGCTTTCTGGACTACGCTGCTACCATGGGCTTCAAAACCTAAAGATGATTCCAAGATCATTCCAAGGGTCTTCACTTTGGATACCATTTTAATATGGTGACCTTCTATAGCAAAACCCTTGTATGTATTTGATAGTTTGCACGAATCCAAGTGGAACCAAACATAAGAAATTCTATCCTGTTTGCATTAAGAAAGAGACCATTTGTAATCATCCAATCTTGTATGGCCTCAAAAACTTTCCCTATACTCTAAATCTTTTTCTAGGTCACCACTCAATTCAAGTATTAGCTGGGGGTCATCTGCGTAGATGGAAAAACGCACACCCTGTACATCGAGAACATCACATAACATGCGACAGAATAAATTAAATAGAATTGGGGAGAGACACGCTCCTTGTGGAACCCCACATTTGATAAACTCAAACTGAGAGCATGCCTCGCCCCACACTATTCTGGACTTCCTCTCTGAGAGAAATTACCTGATCCAATCAACAGCTCAACTAGAGCACCCTCCATAACCAACGAGTTTGGCTAGTAATTTTTCCTGATCTACAAGATCAAAGGCTGCTGATAAATTTAACAGCATCAGCAGTCCTGCCTTGATCCTATCAATAATATCAAGCTTTTCCGACTGTAAATCTAGGCGCGCAGTCTCTGTCCCGTGGGATGATGTAAAGCTTGATTGTTTGGCGTGAAGGGTTTCTTGACTTTCCACCTGTTCTTGTAGCTGGGTTGTAGCCAATTTATCAACCATTTTCAGTAAAAAAGGTGCATTAGTTATAGGTCTGAGGTTCTTACTATCTTTATAATCCTGCCCTGGCTTCTTTAGAAGGGGGGTAACCATCACCTTATTCAATAATTCTGGTACATGGTTATTAACAAATGTGGCTTTGGCAAAACGTAATAGAAACTGAGAGAATATTTCCAGATGTTCTAATATAATTCTTGCTGGCATAATATCCTCTGAACAAGTGGTAGGGTGCATTTTTTTAGCACCTTCTCCAGATCGTTTCTCGTAATAGTTTTAAAAAAGAAAGAAGTGGAGTTCATCCACATTGTTGTTTCTACGAATATAGGCACTGGTTTAGATGCAAGTTTTACTTGATTTTGTGCAAACCTACCTGCCTCTACTCTCCGCCCTCTGCAACTAATCCAGAACAGGATTGCGAGACTTGTCCTTAGCCTCAAGCCCTGGGATCGTATCTCTCCAGCTCTGAAATCTCTCCACTGGCTTCCAGTGGATGCAAGGATTACATTCAAAACCCTCTGCATTGTCCACAAGGCTTTCTGGGGCCTGGGACCAAAATACCTTCAGCTATCCCTCCGCAAATACCTCCCCTCTCGAGCTCTTCGCTCCTCTACCTCCAACTCACTCAGGGTCAGTCGTTTTTCTAAGAAACAAGCTGGGGGTAGATCTCTGTCTTCAGCTGGGGACTACCTCTGGAACAGCCTCCCTGCCACTCTAAAACTTGAGGAGAACCATCTCCGGTTCCGGAAGCACCTCAAGACCTTTCTCTTTTCTTCTACCTTCGCTCCTCCTCTCCCCTGCTGATCTGTTCTCTCTTGGCACTGTGCACCTGGCCACCCTCTGTCTTTTGGGCCCAGGTACCTGCTCATCCTGCCACCCTCCCGCGCTGCCTCCGGGCCACCCCTTGCACTGGGGTCTGTATCTGTACCCATACAGCCCCCCCTTTTTCTTCCTGCACTTATCAGACCTACCCTGTCTGCTGCCTTAAACCTAGCACTTGCAAATTGCTGGCTGCATTACCACTGTTTGTTGCCTTTATTATTTATTTATTGTTATTTATCTGTTTCTCCTCTGCTTCGCACTATCCACCTCTCCCCCTTCCATGCACTTTTCCCCTCCCCATCTCCCATGCACTTGCGTGTTCTCAATGTCACTGGGCCTAGTAAGATCACTGTTTTGTTCTCCCCTGTTCCCCTCCCTTGCCATGTCGCGCTCTGAAACACTTGTGTACGAGCGCGATAGAAATAAAATATCAATCAATGCTATCTTGGGCAGACTTAATTTTTTCAGAGAATGCTCTTTGGACTCGCTCACAATCTTCTTGTGTAGGGTCTATGTTATTTATTTGTGACTGAGGTTATTCGCGGGTCTTCAAAAAATCTAAAACAGGTATTCTCGGGTTGGATCCCTGTAGTTCCACACACTTCCCATCATTTCTTATTCTCACCGTAGCTCCGCACACTTTCGTCCTATTTGAACCCAGAGCTAGCAAAACCTGTGCAAAACCAGCCAGACAACCAAGAGAGGCCCCAGGCCAGGAAGGCAAACAACACACTCAAAGCCTTCAAGTCTCTGCTAGTTTGCACAGAGGCTATGTATACATATATCTCATACTAGCATGCCACACCATTAATTAGACCTATATACGTACTGCTCATACGTCTCCAATTTCCTTTATTTCCCTTCTCAGAGCAATGCGCTAATTTGATTGTGACGTGCAATGTCTTTTTATGCCATGCTATGCCACACAATAATTGAAATTGTATGCAAAGTATATGCTTGTTATATGACATCTGTTCAGCTGGGATATGTTTGCATATTTTGTGATGCCTACTTCTTTAAAAAGTGAACTCTCAACCTCATACCCTAATTTTAAAAACATACAACTCAACACTAGCACCCAGTACCAGAATTGTGACCCTTAACTACTGGCATGTAGATAGTGCCCATGCACATGCTAGACTTGCATCTTCTGTTTGACTTTGCCACAACACAGTGATACCTACACCAAAGCCTCCCAATGTGCATTCCGAGGCCGGGTGGTTGCTTAGCTGCATCAAACATCAGATCAGTATCCCTTCTTTAAACTGCTATGTTTTTTTTTTTTAAGTCTTCATTTTGATCGTGAACTTTTGGTCGAATAAACCATTTTCATATACATCTGTAAGTGGCGGGAAGGTATAGGGATGGTGGCATGTGGGGACTGCCCACCCTCCCCCCTCCCCACGGCATAATAAATACAAATGGTTGAATTCTGGTGGACCAAAATTGCATGACCAAGTTGAAGACTTAAAAAAAAAAAAGTATTTCAAAACACGTATAATCGACCAGTCACGCACAAGTGTTCACCTGCTAGACACACATCATCTCACTTTTCTTGCCATGTAGATGCTTGCCCACTACAGAGTATGCATGATCCATTCTCCCTCTAATTACCAACATGCTAACCAAGTGTCATGCATCACGTGGTACACTTACGCATTATAGGAATGTGTCAGAATTCCTGTACAGTTGTCCATTTTCCATGCATCATTAGCAGTGCTTAATTTGTAAAAAAAAATAAGTGCCAGTGCCCAAAAAATATTGGCCCCATAATGCCGGGTGCAGACGCGCGCCCCGCGCCAGTTCAGTGCTAGACCTACCTATATCGACCCACCAGCAGCCCATAACACTGCTGCTGCTTCATGTCACATGTTTGGCGCTGCAGCAACTGCTGGCACAGGCTAGTAGTGGGATGGATGGGGAAGGGCACACATGGGTTGAGAAAGTATAATGCTTTAAAGTTTACCCAAACTCTAACTTAAAATTAACGGGGGCCGGGGTGAGGGGGTTGGGGAAAGGCAGCCAACGTTGCGCGGTGCTATACAACCATTCTCCATTGCAAATTGTAATTGGGTGGCTCTCCCTGCTCACATGGTAATTGTTCTGTTTTATTGTTTGCCCCACTACAGTGTTTGCTGGCATTTTTTGCAACCAAGCCAAACCACTCTTTAAATAGTTAATTACGTTCACCCTTGCGAACTGGATGAAAGACATGTTCCCCATGTGGGTGGAAATACCAACCAACTTCGATTGGCAGATGCCAGTGCTAAACCCGCTGAGCTATCTTGCTAGCCCAGCCCATAACACATAACTACTGTGTGTGACAAAAGGGCAAACTGAACACACACTTGAATCACAACCTGACGTCTCGCCTCCCTCGGTACCCAGCAGTGATTCCCCCAACGTGGGACACACACCATTGGACTCTCTAGCACACATGACCATCCCTGTTGACCCTGCGCCTCCTCCCCCAAAACTGTCTGCACACTAGTGATGAATGGAAATAACCTGGGCCAAGGCTCTCAGAGTGAAAGTAGGGAGCTCATACTCCTTGCAGCAAGCAGCCCCCATGCAACCAAACACAGAGACAGACAGACACACTCAACACAAACACACTCATTCACAGACTCACACCCACATCCTGCAATAATTTCCACACATATGTGGTGTTCCCACAATAAGCAATAGCAAAACAGGACGTTGATGACTTGAACGATGTGAATCAATCGTAACCTTGATATTGCTATGGGACATCATCCAGACCATCCAATTGCCATTACAAAAGGAAAATACTATATGAAAATCAGTTTGGTCTCACCCCAGAATAGGCAGTCCAGCATGAACTGCTTGCGCACATCCCTTCTGATGAGACCACGAGCAACCCAAGACATGTTTCAGCTTCATTGGGCATTGTCACTGAGGTGTAGCTTGGGTTTGCAAGCCAATAGTCTCCTGACCCATGTCTGTCATCATCTTCCCACCAAGGGCTACAGTAGAAAAACAGAAAGCTGATGGCTAGAAAGCTTTGAAGCATTCATAACCTCTGGGTGTACTCGGAGCAACCCACAAACATCAATGTTTTTCATGCTGCCATGCCATTACAGTAGGGACATGACCATATGCAAATCAGTTTTGGTCCCACACGAATATGGAGAGTACAGCCACACCTGCTAGGTTGCATTCCTTCCCCACAAGACCACAGACGACAGCCGCCTTGTTTCAATCCCATTGGACATCATCAGTGAGGTGTAACTGTGGTCTCTGGGGTGCCTTGTCGAGAAGAGAATCAATCTCCCAAGTGCCATCTTCTTACCTCGGCCACTGTGCAGACTGTGCCTGGGTGGCTCGTCAGATCAGGGGTACACGGATTTCTCGGTAGTCTCATGAGTCACTTTTGTGAAGCATTTCTTGTCCTCACAAGAAAAGAACATGTGCTGTGCTTGTAGTTTTCAAACAGTGTATTATGTCTGATGTCTGTCGTCCTTATGCCTTGTTTGCTACTTGAAGCTGGGACCTGGTTGTGACAATTAAGTCACATGTTGAATGCTGGAAGATGGGTCTGGGATGAACCTGGGGGGCAGGTAGCCACCATCTGCACCATGATGTAGACCCTGGAGGGGCACACAAGAAGAGGCACTATTCAGCCAAGAAATCCACCCCTTTATCCCAAGAAGGTGAGAGGCTTGAGGAAACGTGCACAGCCCTGCAAAGGGATAGAGGCTCAATCAATAGGATCTAGGTAGGTATGCTGAATATAAGAGAGAACGGTGCCAACATAACACAACACTACAGGCAGCATCAAGAGCCTTTTCTAACTGCCTCCTTCATTCCAGCAGAGGAAAGAAACAGTTACAGGACACTGACGAGCAAGGAGAGACCATGAAAACCATGAATTCTTTTTTTTCTTTTTTTTAACAAAATCCATGTTTGTTGTCTGTGGGTAGAGATTGACCCTTGCTTGTAAAATTGAGGTTTTGGCTAAAAAGGAAAATACCTGACATAACATCCTCCGATAAAAATACCACTGCTCCCATTCAGAGAGAACGTGCTCTTACCCACAAATAAGGTGCTGCATTTACTATTCTAATAATGCTTGCTGATATCCCTATGGAAATAAAAGTGCTGCCACCCAGAGAGATGGTGTTATTTCCAGTGGAAAATATCCCCATTCCCCTTTAAAAGGACTCACTGATTGAACAAAAGAAAAGGATCTGCTCAATTAACAACAGCGATCTCAAGCCATTTAACAGAAAGGCAGAGGCACCATGTCCTGCAATTCCCATTGCACTCATAACAACCTTGTCAAATCATGTTTGCAAAGTTATGTACACAGTCACTGCCAATGATGTACATGTGGGTAACCCAGGACTGTCTGTGTTCCTGAAAGCTGGTGCTCAAGAAGAAAGAATGCCTTCACCCACATCAGGCACACAGGAAACCCCACAGCCTACAGAGTGGTCATGTCTGCTAGAATGACTCTTAGATGGCAGATGATGCTAAAGTGCTCTCATATTATGGAGACTAGAACAGATCTGATCGACACACATGTTCACCAGAGGAACTTTGTAATTATGTGAAGAGGGACAGTCATGGTGCCCGATTGCCACAGAAATTAGTGTGGGATCAATCCAAAAATTAGGAGAGGTCGTGTTGAGGCGGAGAAAATATGCAAGAGAAAGAGGGAGAGAAAGAGTGAACTGAATATTTGTTAGGAATTGGAGCAGAGAGGAGATGGACAGTGCATGGCAAAGTAGTGTGAAGAAGGAGATGAGGAGCCTAAGGGAGAAGAGGAGAAGAACTGATAGGAGGAGCGAAACAGCATCGTAATGGTAGGGAGAACCTAATGATCAAGGGAGGAGTGCAGATCAATGAATGGGAGAGGAGCAGACAGAGAAAGCAGGAGCAAGGGAGCACACCACTGATAGGAGGAGGAGGGGAAGTGAAGGAGTGATAGAGGAGCAGAGAGGAAAGAACACCAGAAGTGGAAACAAAGCAGGGCAAGAGAAGCTGCGAAGGAAGGAGGAACATCAGGAATAGTAAGAAGAGCCCAAGGGGAAGATGTTGCAGGAAGGAACAAGGATGCAGATGAACATTTCTTTGAGGATAGAGAGAAGGAAACTTGGAACACCAGAAAGGAGGAGAAGAAGACGCTTAAAAGTGTAAAGCATATTATAATCAGAAGAAGAGGAGCACGGGGCGCTGTTGAGCAGCCTGGAAGATGGCTGCCTAGCTTGATAGCTCTGTGCACCATCGACGCCAATCCGACTACAACGGCGGATCCTTTGCAATCTTCCAGTCACAACTGCCACCACATGTAGCTGACGGACTGAGGCACGTTTGCTTCGAATCCTGGAAAGAAAAGCTGCACCATGACCAAGATATTGCTAGCCGAACTCTGTGAGTGGGTGCGCCGGTGGCTGGGATGGCCCGGACTATGCAGGGATATTAGACCGCCCGTCCCTGCGGCATAGCTCTACGAGGGCCGACATCCGTAACAACCTTTTATCATCAGGTGACGCTGCGTGGGACACCACTGGCGGTTTCCCCTCTGCCATGGCACTGTGCGACGGAAACCCAAGGCGCCACATGGATTGCAGGCAGGAGCCTCGCGGCAACATTACGCTGGACTCCAGTCATCGCACCGGAGCAGGAGGGATAGCCGCAGCCGTGTGTCCTGATCCCCTTGGCGCCGAACACAACGCCAGCAGTGGAACCTGGTCGGGTACAGCGGATGGCCCTTGGTGCACTGGTGGTCGATGGAGCAGACTTCTTGGCTCCCGTATCGGCCCAGACCGGCACTTTATAACAAGTAGGTTTAATCGTGGAGTGGCACGTTACAGCCAGTACGGGGCCTCCCTGAACCCTGGCCAATCATCAATGCTCCATCGGAGACCACCTGAGCTCTACCCAGTGGCATGACCCATTGTTGGTGCGGGGGGGTCCGGACCTGGCCGCTCCTGACATCTAGGGGGACATGCAGGCTCGGCAGAGGGCCGGGGCATGTGCTCACTCCCACGCTCTGCCACGGACCCGGGCCCTCACTCATCGGCATCACTGTGGCACTGCGCAGCAACCATTTTCAGGCCCCCAGTTGGTTTGGTGGCCCGTTGATACCATGAAAGTCCCAGCGCGAACAGAGTCCCCTGATACCACTGGCATCCCTTTGCATTTAGCAGCCACCAGGAGCAACACACAGAGGCTCCCCTGTCTTGGGCCCACTGCACAGCATACACAAGGTCATCGGAGTGCACCTTACTGTTCTGGGCACGTGACCCCCTGTGGACCTGCTGAATACCATACCCCAGACGCATGTGAAAACCTGTTTGGGCTGCCATTTGCTACAATCCAACTGCCTACTGGCTTTGTGAAGAGGACAATATGCACGTTCACATTACTCATACCCTCACTGTGCAGAGGGTGCAGAAGGGCCTATCTAAATACAGTTTTACACGTATTGCCAACTGCTTGGGGAACTTATCGTCGGGCTGGCTATTCTGCTGCATTATTGTCACCCACCTCTGAACTCTTTGGCTAACCCCTGGCCTTTGGACAACTAATAGGTCAACTTCCACTGGGTATCCTCGCCTGGCTGTGGTTCTGCCCCAAGCTCTCAGCACCACCTGCTGCGAGCCGCTGAGTCCTGGTCAAACCCTGGCATAGTGAGTGGGAAGGAACACTACAACTAGACACAACCTACCTGGGTTCAACTGCGCTGATAGCCGTGTAGAGATGTCGAAAAGATCCCGGGGCGCCAACAAAGTGGGCACCATATACAAGTTTACCAAGGCGGCGTCTAGACTGGAGCTGGGTCACTCACCGGCCAGCCAAGAAGATCCTGCTACGCCCCCAGGCATACCAGCTCCGATCACGCCGCATGATAGAATCCATGGCTAAGAACTTCGCCTCCTTCTACGAAAAGTTGGATGATATAATAAATGCCAACGTCGCGTCACTCAAATCTCAACTAGAACAAGCTGGGACCAGGATCACAGAAGCCAAATCTAGAATTGGAGCTAATGTAGATGGTCTGCATACCCTTCAGGATACAGTTGCCTCCCTTACCCGTGACATGAAGTTTGTGAACACAAAATGTCATGATTTGGAGTCGAGATCGCGCAGGAACAATATTCGAATTATAGGGGTGCCAGAGAATCCTCTTAAGGGCCGCATGGAGCTGGCAGTCGAAAACCATGCTTAAAGAACTATTCCATGGCCTTTCCCAGCCCCATTTGCTTCAACCTCAAAGAACTGTCAGAGTATTGGTCTACTTTCAATTGTAGTGCTGGGCTAGCTATGGGTGGGGGAGGGAACAGGCAATCCCCAGCTAATCAGGCCACTGTTTCCAAAAACAGAAGCATAAATAACTTGCCACAATGTCATAATGGCCAGGATTAGTACTACGCATGTTTCACTCAGGGGGTACAGGCATGTGCTTCATAGGCTCATGGCCATCAAAAAGTGAGCATTGCCCACCGACCATACTTTCTACTATCAAACAATTGCTTGGTGTTGTTCCAACACTTCCGATTGGTTATAACACATAACTACTGTGTGTGACAAAAGGAAACAAACTGAACACACACTTGAATCACAACCTGACGTCTCGCCTCCCTCGGTACCCAGCAGTGATTCCCCCAACGTGGGACACACACCATTGGACTCTCTAGCACACATGACCATCCCTGTTAACCCTGTGCCTCCTCCCCCAAAACTGTCTGCACACTAGTGATGAATGGAAATAACCTGGGCCAAGGCTCTCAGAGTGAAAGTAGGGAGCTCATAACCCTTGCAGCAAGCAGCCCCCATGCAACCAAACACAGAGACAGACAGACACACTCAACACAAACACACTCATTCACAGACTCACACCCACATCTTGCAATAATTTCCACACATATGTGGTGTTCCCAGAAAAAGCAATAGCAAAACAGGACGTTGATGACTTGAACAATGTGAATCAATCATAACCTTGATATTGCTATGGGACATCATCCAGACCATCCAATTGCCATTACAAAAGGAAAATACTATATGAAAATCAGTTTGGTCTCACCCCAGAATAGGCAGTCCAGCATGAACTGCTTGCGCACATCCCTTCTGATGAGACCACGAGCAACCCAAGACATGTTTCAGCTTCATTGGGCATTGTCACTGAGGTGTAGCTTGGGTTTGCAAGCCAATAGTCTCCTGACCCATGTCTGTCATCCTCTTCCCACCAAGGGCTACAGTACAAAAACAGAAGGCTGATGGCCAGAAAGCTTTGAAGCATTCATAACCTCTGGGTGTACTCTGAGCAACCCACAAACATCAATGTTTTTCATGCTGCCATGCCATTACAGTAGGGACATGACCATATGCAAATCAGGTTTGGTCCCACACGAATATGGAGAGTGCAGCCACAACTGCTAGGTTGCATTCCTTCCCCACAAGACCACAGACGACAGCCGCCTTGTTTCAATCTCATTGGGCATCATCAGTGAGGTGTAACTGCGGTCTCTGGGGTGCTTTGTCGAGAAGAGAATCAATCTCCCAAATGCCATCTTCTTACCTCGGCCACTGTGCAGACTGTGCCTGGGTGGCTCGTCAGATCAGGGGTACACGGATTTCTCAGGAGTCTCATGAGTCACTTTTGTTGAGCATTTCTTGTCCTCACAAGAAAAGAACATGTGCTGTGCTTGTAGTTTTCAAACAGTGTATTATGTCTGATGTCAGTCGTCCTCATGCCTTGTTTGCTACTGGAAGCTGGGACCTGGTTGTGACAATGAAGTCACATGTTGAATGCTGGAAGATGGGTCTGGGATGAACCTGGGGGGGCAGGTAGCCACCATCTGCTCCATGATGTAGACCTTGGAGGGGAACACAAGAAGAGGCACTATTCAGCCAAGAAATCCACCCATTTATCCCAAGAAGGTGAGAGGCTTGGGGAAACGTGCACAGCCCTGCAAAGGGATAGAGGCTCAATCAATAGGATCTAGGTAGGTCATGCTGAATATAAGAGAGAACGGTGCCAACATAACACTACAAGCAGCATCAAGAGCCTTTTCTAACTGCCTCCTTCATTCCAGCAGAGGAAAGAAACAGTTACAGGACACTGACGAGCAAGGAGAGACCATGAAAACCATGAACATTTTTTTTTTCTTTTTTTAACAAAATCCATGTTTGTTGTCTGTAGGTAGAGATTGCCCTTTTGCTTGTAAAATTGAGGTTTTGGCAAAAAAGGAAAATACCTGACATAACATCCTCCGATAAAAATACCACGGCTCCCATTCAGAGAGAAAGTGCTCTTACCCACAAATAAGGTGCTACATTAAGGGGGTAATTCATAGAATACAGCGCACAAATGGTGCACGCGGCTGGCGCACAGTGTGCGCGTGTGAATCCCTGCGCCAGCCGCGTGCGCTAAAATACATTTCCGCAAACAGCGTATTCATGGATTCCAGCCACCAAAACCAGCCGTGGCGCACAGTGGCGCAGCGACCCTGCAGCAGCGCCAGTTACGCCCCCAAGAACGCCCCTTGCGCAGGGAAAAGCCATGAAAATCCCCAATCCAGTGGAAAGGGCTGCGCTAACCCTATCCCAGCACGGCAAGCGGGCTACGTGTATCACTTAAGTACGCGGGAAGTTTCTCACGTGATTTCAGCTGGGTACGTATTTTACTGGGGTGTGCGGGAAGTTTCACACGCGATTGGCCCTGTGCGAGCGGGGTACGTGTATCACTGGGGTGCGCGGGAAGTTTCTCACGTGATTTCAGCTGGGTATGTGTATTTCAGGGGTGCGCGGGAAGTTTCACACGTGATTTCAGCAGGGTATGTGTATTTCAGGGGTGCGCGGGAAGTTTCACACGCGATTCCATCAGGGTATGTGTATTTCAGGGGTGCGCGCGAAGTTCCACACGTGATTCCATCAGGGTACGTGTATTCCAGGGGTGCGCGGGAAGTTCCACAAGCGATTCCATCAGGGTACGTGTATTTCAGGGGTGCGCGGGAAGTTTCACACGCGATTTTAGCAGGGTACGTGTATTTCAGGGGTGCGCGGGAAGTTTCACATGCGATTCCATAAGGGTATGTGTATTTCAGGGGTGCGCGGGAAGTTCCACACGCGATTGGCCCCGTGCGTGTGGGGTACGTGTATTACTGGGGTGCGCGGGAAGTTTCACACGCGATTTCAGCTGGGTACGTGTATTTAAGGGGTGCGTGGGAAGTTTCACATGCAAATTCAGCAGGGTACGTGTATTTCAGGGGTGCGCGGGAAGTTTCACAAGCGATTCCATCAGGGTACGTGTATTTCAGGGGTGCGCGGGAAGTTCCACACGCGATTTCAGCAGGGTATGTGTATTTGAGGGGTTCTGGGGAGTACTACACGTGAATTGGCCGTGTGGGTCCTCCCAGGTGTTCGCTCAACAACCTCCACGGCCCCTGCAGGCAGCCCATACCATTGGGGACTACCCTGCACCCCTGCTCATGTTCCGCAGGCAGCCCATCCACCATGGGCATGCCCCCCAGCCAAGCCACATGTCACCTTGCACTACTGATCAACAATGCATGTCTTTCAGCACCCCCACCCCCCAGCAGTGCAGGGCACCCTCCATCAGACCCCCACCCCCCAGCAGTCAGGGGCACCCTCCACCAAGCCCCCACTCCTGTCCCCCTGCACCCCCACCCCCCAGCATTGAGAGACACCTGCCAGCAGGCCCCCACTCATGTCCCACCCCCACCCCCCAGCATTGCGAGGCACCTGCCAGCAGGCCCCCACTCATGTCCCACTCATGTTCCCCTGCACCCCCACCCCCCAGCACTGTGGGGCACCTGCCAGCAGGCCCCCACTCATGTCCCACTCATGTCCCCCTGCACCCCCACCCCCCAGCATTGCGAGGCACCTGCCAGCAGGCCCCCACTCATGTCCCACTCATGTTCCCCTGCTCCCCCACCCCCAGCACTGCAGGGCACCTGCCAGCAGGGCCCCACTCATGTCCCACTCATGTCCCCCTGCACCCCCACCCCCCAGCACTGCGGGGCACCTGCCAGCAGGCCCCCACTCATGTCCCACCCATGTTCCCCTGCACCCCCACCGCCCAGCACTGCGGGGCACCTGCCAGCAGGCCCCCACTCATGTCCCACTCATGTTCCCCTGCACCCCCACCCCCCAGCACTGCGGGGCAACTGCCGGCAGGCCCCCACTCATGTCCCACTCATGTTCCCCTGCACCCCCACCCCCCAGCACTGTGGGGCACCTGCCGGCAGGCCCCCACTCATGTCCCACTCATGTTCCCCTGCACCCACACCCCCCAGCACTGTGGGGCACCTGCCGGCAGGCCCCCACTCTTGTCCCACTCATGTTCCCCTGCACCCCCACCCCCAGCACTGTGGGGCACCTTCCGGCAGGCCACCACTCATGTTCCCCAGCCAACATGTCATCACAATCTAGATCCCTGGTCCCTATGGTCAGCCTCCAAATGCAAAACACCCACCCTAGTATTGCATCCACCCACTTAGAAATGGCAATAACATGATAGAACACCAATTGCAAGTTTGGAAACAAACACATGTCCCTCACATACACCCAATGGGTGTCAGTGAATCTCAAAACCCATATCATGATATGCATGAAACCAATGAGATGATACTACACATTGAAGTTTGATCAAAAAATATGTATTAAAGGAAACATGAATTGAATCAAAAATAAACAAACAGAAATGGGAATGTAAAAAAAAATAAAAAGAAGCATTTCCGTGAAAAAATGCAAAACCAAAAATCATAATCCAAAGGAATGGTGTCCAAAGTCACAGTCCACAAAAGAAAATCCAATGGGAAATTATAATTGAAAGCAATTGCTCCATGGGTAAATTGTAAAATGAAAAGAAAATCCAACAGTGAACTATGTACAGATGAACAAGCCATGGTCCATGATCCCAACAAAAGAAATTAAACCTATCTAACAACACTACCTAATAAAAAAAAACTATATACAAAAATGTGGCCCATTGTCCAAAAGGTCCAAAATAAATGCAAAAACAAAGGAAACCTAACACTAACTTCATAACTATTTACAAGGGCAGCGGGCTAGTCCAACGGCTCACTGGATGTTGTCATGGGCCAGGGCATCATCGAACTCCTGTTCAATGGCTTGGAGGCGGGCATGTTCCCTGGCCCCGAGGTCTCGCAGGGATAAAGCAGTGTCCAGCTCTCAGCCCACCTCAGCGCCCTCCGCATGGAGTTCTCCGCCATGACCATTGTGAGCCGTTCCTCCTCTGCCCGCTGCTGCTCCGCACCTATCTGCTGGCCCAACCGCTCCCACACGGAAGCCACTCCCATTCCAGGGTTCTCCTGCCCTCCGGCCGATGCCTGCACCCCTGATGCTGATGGCCCCGAGCCATGATGCCTCCCACGTCGAGCCTGCCGCTGCCTCCGCCGCAACTGCCTGTGCCAGCACAACGGCATCCAGGCTGATGGAATCCACCAACGTCGTCATGCACGTGCCCTGCCCGATGATGCCGTCACATCCTCCATCTGCTGGGGTCCAGTTGCTGGTGTGTCCACCCCTGCTGGACCTCCGACTCCCGACTGTGGCAGGGATGGGATCCCCACCGAGCTGGCTGCATTGGTCGGGGCAGGTCCACAAGGGGCCCTGGTGGCATCTGGGCGGGAAGACGGTATGGAGAACGACTGGTGCATAGTCTCCACAGAGGAGGAGAGGGTCTCCAGATTGGCCGACACATGTAGGAAACCGCCGACAATGGCCGATCCCAACTGGACCACGTCGGCACGGTGCTCTCCGTGATGACGTGCATGCTCCTCCCGGGAAGCACGCACCTCATCACGAATTGCATCTGTGCGCAACGCAACACCAATCAGGACCTTCTCCATATGGCCAGGGGTCCCCTCGTCCGCAGGTGGAGGGGAGTCAGATGACATGGACATCCCCCCTACCTGCGGACGGGCCTGGGATGGGGCATCCCTGCTGGTGCATGGTGGTGCAGTCATAGTGTCAGGGACAGTGACATGCACATGCCCCTCCATGGCGACCTGTGCTGCCTCCTGCCCCTGGACTGCAACACTTGCACCAGCAGGGATGCCCCCACCAGGACCCATGTGCGCCTCAGTAGCGGCCTCCTCCTCCTCTGTGGAAACCACCAACCTGGATGGCTCCACCCCGTCTTCCGCCGTTGCAAGCCCCTGTGGGGACTCATCCACCCCTTCCGCTGCAGCCATGGCGGCATCCCCGCCGCTCTGCTCCACAGCGCCGTCTCCGCCCTCTTCTTCACATGGCGCTGTGTAGAGGGAGACATAGAACACAAGCATCAGGGTACTGTACAATGGTCCCCTAGACAGGAAGCAATAGCAGATGAGTGGCACTCTCAAAGATCACTTCCATCATGTCCATCCACAACACATGGGTCAGTGCAGATAAAACACATGCGGTAACAGGCATGGCTCATGCTATGGACAATAGCATACATGTCCAAGGGATTCTTGAAACATACAATGTTGTTTTGGAACTCACATGCATCATGGGCCATGCCTATCACATGCACACACTTCACCCTAGTTTCATCCATCTGGCCTCGTACACCACAGACACAGTGGGTACAAGGATGACTAGGCTGCATCAGTGAACCTGAACATTGCGACAGACTTGTGTCATGCATCCCTGGCATTCATAAGTCACAGACACGCAGGTCAGAGACACAGACATGGACAGCATACATGTATATGGCATCAGCACACATCCCTCACCCCCACCCATGTCCAGGAACAGAGACTGGCATGCTTTCATGTGGCCATTCCGCATAGGGCAACCCATGTTGCATTTGAACACATGCACCAACCGTGTGGTTCACACATTACTGGTCTCACATGAATGACATCCCTGCACACACACATGCATACATGGCCTATGTCACACAAGTATCAGACAACCAGCACACTGTGATATGCCCTGTCTCACACAGCAATGCTTGGCCACTTACCGCTCAACTCCAGACGGGTCTGCCTCTCAAGGATCTGGGCGTGGAGCGCTGGGCCTACGCATTCCAGGACCCTCATCTGGATGGTACTCATGCGGCCCCGGCCCCCCTCCACGAGGCGCCAGGCCTTCAAGAGGGTCCTGGACCTGCAGTCATCCCAGCGCTTCTTGACATGTTGGTAATCGCGGACTGCCACCCCCTCCGCATTGATGGCAGTCACGATGTCCGTCCAGATCCGAGTCCGTCCTTCCTTGTTGGCGCGCTTACTTCCGAAGAGGGCATCATACTGCCCCAGGACTTGCTCCACCAGGACACCAATTTCGGTGGCAGTGAAGCTGGTGCCCCTCTGCCTCTCTGGCCGGGGGTTGCCAGTGGTGCCAGATGTTGCAGTGCCCGACATGGCAACCCCAGAGGCAGGAGTGGGTGGGCAACTGGGTCCTGGGGCTGTGCTGTGGAGCGATGGTATCCCAGTCGGGAGTCTTCTGTTCCAGCAGGGGTGGACACAGCAAATGGACCCCTGCAGATGGCTGATGTGCAGGCACCAAATGGCAGGGCAGGGTGGCAGCAGGCAGGCAGGAAGGCAGGCAGCAGCAGATGGCTCGTTTGAAACTGCTTGGGGCTCTGGGGGGCAGTAATTCTGCCTTTTGGGCAGGAGCGTGGTCTTCCGTGTGCTTACGCTTGGACAGCTTGATAAGGAGTGATTTGGCACGTGAAAATCTTGCACGTCTGCGTTTAAATCGAGGAAAGGCCCTTAGCGCGTAAGCGTGTCAGCACGCATACGCGATTTCATTGGACCAAAGGCCCTTAGCGCATAAGCGCGTCAGCACGCATACGCGATTTCATTGGACCAAAGGCCCTTAGTGCGTAAGCGCGTCTGTGAGGTTTTGCGCACGGGCGTTTCCCTGGCAGGGCTTGTACATCCCACGTGCCTTTACATTGCTCTGTACGTGCTTTTCGTGGGGTGCGGTGCATGTGTTTTCCAGCCGTTGGGGTTCACACGCTATAACTTCACAGCAGGTGTTGGCTACGCGTTCTTCTACACGCAAGGCAGACAGTGAGTGGAAGCTCGCTCCCCCATGCCCGATCGCGTGAAAAACTTCACGCGAACCCCTGTAATACACGTAGCCCGCTCCCCCAGGCCCGATCGCATGGAAAACTTCACGCAAACCCCTGTAATACACATAGCCCGCTCCCCTAGGCGCGATTGCGTGGAAAACTTCACGCGAACCCCTGTAATACATGTTGCCCGCTCCCCCAGGCCCCATCGCGTGAAAAACTTCACGCGAACCGCTGTAATACACGTAGCCCACTCCCCCAGGCCCGATCGCGTGGAAAACTTCACGCGAACCCCTGTAATACACGTAGCCCGCTCCCCCAGGCCCGATCGCGTGGAAAACTTCACACGAACCCCTGTAATATCCCAGGCACAATAGCAGTATGGGACATTCATCATTGCTGTATATTGGCGCTTTTGTGATGCGCAGGGATGCTACCGCCTGCCTTCGTGTGGCGGACGGGTTTAGGCCTGTGCGTGTCTTTGGCCGTGCGCGGCTTTGCCCTATTCAATTCCATGAATACGTGTGGTTCGCTTGCGTGTGGGCGTTCCGTCTGCTTCTCAGCAGTACATCCCAGTTACGCCCTTATTTTTGCGCGTTGTTCCCCATTCCACGCGTTATGCCCCGTGTTCCGCCCCCTTTTTGGTGTGTGCGCCGAGGTTGTGCGCTTTCACTGTGCGCGTTGCGCACGCCGTTCGGGATGTTTCAGTGACGTGTGCGCCATGCACGGGTTTGGCGCACATCCTGAGGAAAACACGCGCAGGGACTTCCATGAATCGCATGTGTGCGCGTGCGCCTGTTTTTTCGCACTTGCGCCTGCTTGCACATAGATTTTCGGCGCACGTTTGTTCCATGAATCGGCCCCTTACTATTCTCATAATGCTTGCTGATATCCCTATGGAAATAAAAGTGCTGCCACCCAGAGAGATGGTGTTATTTCCAGTGGAAAATATCCCCAGCCCCCTGTAAAAGGACTCACTGATTGAACAAAAGAAAAGGATCTGCTCAATTAACAACAGCGATCTCAAGCCATTTAACCGAAAGGCAGAGGCACCATGCCCTGCAATTCCCATTGCACTCATAACAACCTTGTCAAATCATGTTTGCAAAGTTATGTACACAGCCACTGCCAATGATATACATGTGGGTAACCCAGGACTGTCTGTGTTCCTGAAAGCTGGTGCTCAAGAAGAAAGAATGTCTTCACCCACATCAGGCACACAGGAGCCCCCACAGCGTACAGAGTGGTCATGTCTGCTAGAATGACTCTTAGATGGCAGATGATGCTAAAGTGCTCTCATGTTATGGAGACTAGAACGGATCTGATCGACACACATGTTCACCAGAGGAACTTTGTAATTATGTGAAGAGGGACAGTCATGGTGCCCGATTGCCACAGAAATTAATGTGGGATCAATCCAAAAATTAGGAGAGGTCGTGTTGAGGCGGAGAGAATATGCAAGAGAAAGAGGGAGAGAAAGAGTGAACTGAATAATTGTTAGGAATTGGAGCAGAGAGGAGATGGACAGTGCATGGCAAAGTGGTGTGAAGAAGGAGATGAGGAGCCTAAGGGAGAAGAGGAGAAGGATAGGAGGAGCGAAACAGCATCGTAATGGTAGGGAGAACCTAATGATAAAGGGAGGAGTGCAGATAAATGAATGGGAGAGGAGCAGACAGAGAAAGCAGGAGCAAGGGAGCACACCACTGATAGGAGGAGGAGGGGAAGTGAAGGAGTGATAGAGGAGCAGAGAGGAAAGAACACCAGAAGTGGAAACAAAGCAGGGCAAGAGAAGCTGCGAAGGAAGGAGGAACATCAGGAATAGTAAGAAGAGCCCAAGGGGAATATGTTGCAGGAAGGAACAAGGATGCAGATGAAAATTTCTTTGAGGATAGAGAGAAGGAAGCTTGGAACACCAGAAAGGAGGAGAAGAAGACGTTTAAAAGTGTAAAGCATATTATAATCAGAAGAAGAGGAGCACGGGGGCGCTGTTGAGCAGCCTGGAAGATGGCTGCCTAGCTTGATAGCTCTGTGCACCATCAACGCCAATCCGACTACAACGGCGGATCCTTTGCAATCTTCCAGTCACAACTACCACCACATGTAGCTGACGGACTGAGGCACGTTTGCTTTGAATCCTGGAAAGAAAAGCTGCACCATGACCAAGATATTGCTAGCCGAACTCTGTGAGTGGGCGCGCCGGTGGCTGGGATGGCCCGGACTATGCAGGGATATTAGACAGCCCGTCCCTGCGGCATAGCTCTACGAGGGCCGACATCCGCAACAACCTTTTATCATCAGGTGACGTTGCTGTGGGGGACACCACTGGCGGTTTCCCCTCTGCCATGGCACTGTGCGATGGAAACCCAAGGCGCCACATGGCTCGCAGGCAAGAGCCACGCGGCAACACTACGCTGCACTCCAGTCATTGCACCGGAGCAGGAGGGACGGCCGCAGCCGTGTGCCCTGATCCCCTTGGCGCCGAACACTACGCCTGCAGTGGAACCAGGTCGGCTGCGGCGGATGGCTCGGGCTGCACTGGTGGTCGATGGAGCGGACTTCTTGGCTCCCGTATCGGCCCAGACCGGCACTTTAAAACAAGTAGGTTTAATCGTGGAGTGGCACGTTACAGCCAGTACGGGGCCTCCCTGAACCCTGGCCAATCATCAATGCTCCATCGGAGACCACCTGAGCTCTACCCAGTGGCATGACCCATTGTTGTTGCGGGGGGGTCTGGACCTGGGCGCTCCTGACATCTAGGGGGACATGCAGGCTCGGCAGAGGGCCGGGGCATGTGCTCACTCCCACGCTCTGCCACGGACCCGGGCCCTCAGTCATCGGCATCACTGCGGCTCTGCGCAGCAACCATTTTCAGGCCCCCAGTTGGTTTGGTAGCCCGTTGATACCTGGAGAAAGTCCCAGCGCGAACAGAGTCCCCTGATACCACTGGTATCCCTTTGCATTTAGCAGCCACCAGGAGCAACACACAGAGGCCCCCCTGTCTTGGGCCCACTGCGCAGCATACACAATGTCATCGGAGTGCACCTTACTGTTCTGGGCACGTGACCCCCGGTGGACCTGCTGAATACCATACCACAAACACATATGAAAACCTGTTTGGGCTGCCATTTGCTACAATCCAACTGCCTACTGGCTTTGTGAAGAGGACAATATGCATGTTCACATTACTCATACCCTCACTGTCCAGAGGGTGCAGAAGGGCCTATCTAAATACAGTTTTACACGTATTGCCACCTGCTTGGGGAACTGATCGTCGGGCTGACTATTCTGCTGCATTATTGTCACCCACCTCTGAACTCTTTGGCTAACCCCCGGCCTTTGGACAACTAATAGGCCAACTTCCACTGGGTATCCTCGTCTGGCTGTGGTTCTGCCCCAAGCTCTCAGCACCACCTGCTGAGAGCCGCTGAGTCCTGGTCAACCCTGGCATAGTGAGGGGGAAGGAACACTACAACTAGACACAACCTACCTGGGTTCAACTGCGCTGATAGCCGTGTAGAGATGTCGAAAAGATCCCGGGGCGCCAACAAAGTGGGCACCATGTACAAGTTTACCAAGGCGGCGTCTAGACTGGAGCTGGGTCACTCACTGGCCAGCCAAGAAGATCCTGCTACGCCCCCAGGCATACCAGCTCCGATCACGCCGCAATGATAGAATCCATAGCTAAGAACTTCGCCTCCTTCTATGAAAAGTTGGATGATACAATAAATGCCAACGTCGCGTCACTCAAATCTCAACTAGAACAAGCTGGGACCAGGATCACAGAAGCCAAATATAGAATTGGAGCTAATGTAGATGGTCTGCATACCCTTCAGGATACAGTTGCCTCCCTTACCCGTGACATGAAGTTTGTGAACGCAAAATGTGATGATTTGGAGTCGAGATCGCGCAGGAACAATATTCGAATTATAGTGGTGCCAGAGAATCCTCTTAAGGGCCGCATGGAGCTGGCAGTCGAAAACCATGCTTAAAGAACTATTGGATAATCCTGAGCTATCTCCCTTATTTACTGTTCAGCGTGCTCACCGCGCTTTAACTCCACAACCCAAACCCGGAGATTTTCCCAGAGCCATCATTGCTAAAATTCTCAGCAACTGGGACAGGGATCAAGTCCTTCGTCTGTCACGAGAGAAGGGGGAGTTGAGTCTTGGCTCCCAAATGATCAGAATATTCCCTGACCTCTCTGTAGGCGTGCAGCCGGAAAAAACGCCAGCTTCTTGGTGTGAAAAAAATGTCAATGTAATGGAACATCCCCTATGCAATATTGTTTCCAGCACACCTTAATTTCACCTTTAGGGAGAAGATGTACTTTTTCACAGTCCAAGACGAAGCAGTGAAGTTCATAGAGGTGCAGATAGCGCTGGACAACCTTGCTGATGACATCATGGAAAATGACTAACCATAAATAGACTGTTCCTGTTCTGCCTGGTTTTTGGTAAATAGCATCCTTCTGCTTCTGGGTTGATCGTAGCATTGAAGTCATTGGTTTCCCACTGCATGTGAGGATAGTGTTTTGTGGTGTGATATGCCTTGGACATGCAGGCTCTCTCAGGGAGCTTCCTGAATTCATCCGTAACTGATACAATGAAACATGTGTTGATATTGTTTGCCTATTGACACATTGCGTTGTGCCTGTGATATTTGGATTAAATAGACTATTATTGGATTGCATAAGCACTATTTTCTGTTATTCCATGTTCTGGAAAGTTGAAACTGAGTTTTGGTGGCGAATAACGCCTGTCATGAGTACTAGCTCTGTTACCCCATTGCTCCTACTAAGTTGATTGCATGGCTACAGCACACCCCACTGTGGTTGCAATGGTTACTCTGGTGGGTTTGTCAAGTGCATGCCCCTGTTGGGCCTTCAGCGCAGCAGGACTGTGTTGGGTGTGATCCACTTTTACCTGTATGAGGGGGGACGGGGGACGCTGCCGATTGGGGTAGGGCAGAGAGGGCGGAGGGAGAGTGGGACAGGGGAAATTACACCAAAAACAGCAGGGGTGGAATATCATTTCACATTGCAGAGGATCGACACAGTAGCATCATCCGTTCTGGCATACTCACAATGGGCCACACTTGCTGGGATGTACCCTAGGGCAATGAAATGGCTATAAACATCATGTTATGCAATATACAGTGCTTGAGTACCTTCAACAAGGCACATAAGATCATGGCCAATGCCCAGAGGCACGGGATAAAAATACTCATGCTACAAGAAAAGAATACCTGAGGCCGCTTGGCGATGGGTTTTGCACCATCATGGGGACCAAACAGATTCTACACAACCTATTCCACACAGGCCAGGGGGGTGCTGGCACTAGTGCATAAATCGATGGAATTTGCACTTAGAAAGAGCTGTGTTGATCCCGCGGGCAGGTATGTCATCCTGTATTGTACAATGATGAACGAGATGTACCTCATAGTAAATACATATGGACCCAACGTGAACACCTCAGTCTTCTTCGATACTGTTGCCTCAATTCTTTTAGGCTATGTGGGGGTCCAGATCATCAGGGGGGAATGAATTTAATACTCGATACCGGGATGGATAGAACGGGGAGTGGACCTAGAACTCTGTCATGCACAGCACACAGACCACACATGCACAGTAAGGCACTTGGTATCTGAGACATTTGGAGGGCCCTCAATCCTCATCTACATGAATATACATACTACTCATCTGTACATGACAGTTCCTCTAGGATTTACCTCTTTTTGGTATATAGTAATTTGATAGGAAAGGTCTGTAAGGCCCAGATACTCACTCGCACATTGTCTGACCATGCACAATCACCCTGTCCATAGAGTTGGGATCATCCCTGCCTACATGCAGCACATGGCTTTTCAAATCAGCTGCCCTGAGCGACATAATGTTCAAGGCGGACATTCTGGCGGATATGGTAACCTTCTTTGAATGTAATGCCTTGCACACTACAACGTTGGGGACCCGGTGGGAAGCCTTCAAAGTATACTTCAGGGGAATGTCAATTTCAAGGGAAGCGGGAGTATTGAAAGTGATAAGAAATGTTCTACGCCGTTCTGAATCTAGTCTGCCGGAGTTGGAACAAAACTGCACGACGGCGGCCACCCCTGCCAAAACTGCCAAAACTTGCATGAATAAGGGAGGAGCTTGAGGTTTATGTGATGCATGCCATTTGCTATTTCAGCCATCCACAGGCCGCACAAAGATATGGGGAGGGCGAGAGACTAGGGGGGACGGTAGCTAAACTAGTGAGAAGTGAATGGGGTCAGGCCCAGATTGAGTGCATCAAAGATACGCAGGGTATCCCACAATGGGTAGACCAGCAGATACTAGCGGTCTTCACCGAGTTCTACACTAATCTCTATGCATCACCTCAGGAACACAGTGAGCAACACATACGAGACCTCCGCGATCAGATCCCTACTACATGCATTTACCAGTCCACCAAGGACCAACTTGATTCCCCTATCCTGTTGGAGGAGATTGTTAAGGCCATGTCGGATCTGCCAAAGGGTAAGGCCCCAGGCCCGGACGGGCTCACCCCCGAATTCTACCAGAAACATGTGGCGATTCTTGCCCCCAAATATTTAGAGGTGTTGACTGAGTCACTTCAGAAGTCCATCCCCCACACTCCCTGTGTGAGGCTATCATAATGGTGCTGCTCAAGCCTGATAAACCTGGTGATGAATGTGGCTTGTACAGGCCCCTCTCCCTCATGAATATCGACACCAAAATATTTGCCAAGATAATAGCGAAACGGTTTCTCCGGATTATGTCACATCTGGTGCATGAAGACCAGGGTGGCTTTGTATCCGGGAGATCCACTTCCCATAATATCTGACGGCTTTTCAATGTAATGGCTAGAATTGACCAGTACTCAAATGCTGTGGCGGCCACATTGAATGCCCAAAAGGCTTTCAATATGGTCTTGTGGTGGTAAATGTGGTTGGTACTAGAAATGATGGGGGTTGGGCCCAACATGATTAGATATATTAAATTGCTATATACGGCCCCGTGGCAAGGGTCCGGGTTAACTTCCTTACGTCTACAATATTTACATGCTACAGGGGCACTCGGCAAGGCTGCCCGTTCTCTCCGATCCCCTTTGCATTAGTCATTAAACCAATGGCAGACTTTGCCAGAGCACGCCATATTCATAGAGGAATATGCCTAAAAGAAACCCCAAAATGATTTCCCTGTATGCTGACGATGTGCTACTATACATCACAAACCCTGCTACACACCTGGACCCTATCTTACAGGACATCACATGTGTGGGCACCTTCTCAGGCTTCACGATCAACTACTCCAGGTTCTAAATATTCCCGCTCACTAGCACCACCCAACACCCTGAGTCAGAGTTCCCACTTCGTGGTCCCCGGGGGTATCAGATATTTGGGAGTCCGGGTATCATTGCCTGAATCAACCTTGCTAACCAAAAACTACACTGCCATTGCACAACAGGCTGAAACAAAAATGGTGAGTTGGCGCTCTCTCCCGCTGTCTCTTGCTGGAAAGCTTTCCCTCATCAAGATGATCCTGGTCCCCAAACTAAACTACATATTTGGGAACGTACCTATTTGGCCCAGGAAACAATATTTTGTGAGGCTATACAATTTGTGTGAACAGTTCTTGTGACATGCCGGCGAAGTCCGGAAGAAATGGCTGGACATGACTCTCCCGTATGAGAGAGGGGGATTCACTGCTCCTGACCTAACACTGTATTGGATAGCGGCACAAGCCCAGTATGCCACATATTGGTACCCACGCCCCTTGACTCACCCACATGTTAAGTTAGAGACACTAGCAGCAGCTGTGGTAAATATTATGACCCTGATATTCAGTCGGGACTATGCGCCTTGTTCCCCAGCCAATCCGTGGCGACCACCCTACTGGCATAAGACCGCCTTCTGCACCCAATGGGGGACTCTTGCCCCTACTACAAATGGCTCCCTATCTGGGGATTCCCTGGGTTGGCACCTCCACACGATAAAGCTCTGGCTCAGCATTGGGGGGCTCTGGGGTACCAAGCACTGACTGACCTCTTTCCTGAAGGAAAATGTATTAACCTGCAGACATGGAGGCAGGGTCACTCCGGAACTGCACTGGCGATATTGCAGTGCTACAGGCTCCACGCTGCCTTCCAGGTAAGGTTGCCCTCCTTTCCCGACGAACCTCCCGAAATCCCAGAGGTCACCTTCATATCCAACTCGAGTGGCACCTGTGGTGTGGTCTCCTCCCTATATAAAATGATGTTTATTTTACATTTATATAGCGCGCAAGAAGCCCAGGGGCATTGAGGCGTGTTACTTGCATTAAACTTAGTTACATGTTACAGGCATGGTAGAAGTTGTTGACACATTGTGAATGTTACATATATCGCTTTGGTCGTATAATACATGATACATGGAGGTATTCATGCTGGTGTGTCTGGCCTTAAGTGAAGAGGGTGGTCTTCAACGTTTTGCGGAAGGTGGTGAGGGAGGCCTCGCCACGGATAGTGGGTGGTAGGGCATTCCAGTGAGAGGGCGCGAGATAAGGGAAGCTGGATCCACCCGCTTTTGCTTTTTTTACTCGTGGCACCGAGAGCATGTTGGTATACGGCGATCTGGTAGGCCTGGTGGAGGAGACGAGGTGTATCCTTTGAGAGAGGTATGCAGGAGCAGTGAGGTGGATGCACTTGTGGGTCAGTGTAAGGGCTTTGAATAAGAACCTTTCTTTTATTGGGAGCCAGTGGGCTAGTTTGCTGGCCTCCGAGATGTGTTCTCTTTTTGCAATGCCTTGGGCTGCCTGGAGTGCATTGTTCTGTATTACTTGTAATCTCTCTACGTTTTTATTGGAGGTTCCTAGGAAGAGTATGTTACAGCAGTCTAGCCTAGAGCCGCTGATGGCTCTGGCTATGTTGGTGCAGTTTTCTTTGGAGAGAAAGGGTCTGACTGCATTGATAAGTTTGGCATGATATGCAGCTGCAGAGGCAATTGTGTTGATTTTTCTGTCCATGGATAGGTTGGAATCCAGGTAGACTCCCAGAGTTTTGACAGAGTCGGAAACTTGAATTTTAATGGAGTCAATGGTGAAGTGGCTGAATTGGGCATCTAGGTTTTTTAGGGTGTCGGGAGAACCTACCAGGAGGAGTTCCGTCTTGTCGGAGTTGAGGCATAGGCCGTTATCTGCCATCCAGGCTTGGATGGTGTTGTAGAGGTTGTTGATGGTCCGGGAGTCAGTGGAATAGTTACCTGTGTGAATGAGGAGGATCTGTGTGTCGTCGGCATAGTTTGTGTAGGAGATGCCCATGGCGTCGAGGATGAGGAAGAGGGGGCGTGTAAAGATGTTCTATAGCGTGGGGGAGAGGCAGGAGCCTTGGGGCACCCCGCAGAGTATGATGGTTGGTGAAGCTGCGGCTAGGTCCGAGAAACCTTGCATGGTTCTGCCTTGTAGGAAGGAGGTGATCCACGCAGTGGCTTCAGGGGAGAATTTGGCGGTGTTGGAGAGATGGTGGCATAGGACGCTATGATCAACGAGATCAAATGCCGCTGAGAGGTCGAGGAGTAGGAGAAGAGCTGGTTTATCCATGTCTCTTGCATCGTCCATCTGATTTTTCAGGTCCAGTAGGGCTGTTTCAGTTCTGTGTCTGAGGCAGAAGCCAGATTGTCAGAGTCCAAGGAGTTTGTTCTCTTCAATGAAGTGTTGGACCTGCAGGTAGGCTGCTTTGTCCAGTATTTTAAGGAGGAAGAGGACAGTGGTGATGGGTCTGTAGTTGTTGAGGGAGGTGGGATCGAGCAATGTATTTTTTAGAAGAGGGCAGACCCACGCTTCCTTGAGGGAGGCAGGGATTTTCCCTGTGGAAAAGGAGGCATTTACAAAGGCTGTTAGGAAGGGAGCTAGTGTTTCCGTGCAGTCTTTGATAATGGAGGCTGGCATGCATCACCTTTGCAGTTAGCAGGGGCCCCAACCCAATCCCCTAAAGCTGTAATGATTGGGCAGATGAACTGGGCCTTGGGATCTCTGATGAATTGTGGAAAAAGATGCGCTGACACACAAACTGAGTATCCTTTAATTTCCATTTCCAATGTATGCAATTTAAATTATTGAACAGATTATATTACACTCCCCATAAAATTGCTAAATTCACCAGAAATAGTGTACATACTTGTGCTTGCCGCAAAATGGAGGGGTTTCACTACTTACACATGTTCTGGATGTGCCGTGTAGTGGGGGACTTTTGGGGTGCGGTCCTGAATGCTCATGCTGACATTACTGGTACCATGATTGATCCCAGCCCACTGGGGATCCTGTTTGGTATATGGAGTACTGATGATACCAGAAAGATGGCCACATTTCGAAACATCAGTTGCATGGTGGCCAAGAAATATGTGCTCCAAAGCTTGAAGAGCTCATCTCCTCCTACCGTCCAGCAGTGGCTTGGCACACTCACCTGGTCTCAGACCTGTGAAGGAGAATATATTACTATGCTTTTGATACACTCTCTGTGATGCTGGAAATGCATCGGAGGGACAGCGCCTTCGTATCCTTGTCCTTTACTGCTTTTTATCATGGTTTTCTGTCGTGTTTTCCGCACAGGAGTTCATGTGGGACTCCTGGCGGTGCAGCTCTCTTTCTTTTGGTTTGGTGAATGGACCCGTGGGATACCCTTATGGCACCCATGGGTGGGGGTACAACCCTGTGCCCCTAGTGTATGTTTTTGGGCACCTGTGGGTGGTCCACAGAGCAGGGTATGGTCTGGTGGCAGCTCCATGCTGAATTTGACAGGTGCGCGGAGTATCCTCCATTTTGGGATACCCCAGCCCTGCCATTGGGATCAGTTGATCCCTGATGGAAAACAAGATGGCACCGGTGGCCTCTAGCTTTCTATTACCCATTACCTTGTTTTCCCAAAGTCCTGGGAAGCCCTGACTCTGTCCCTTCCCCCTGACTGGCGGTTGGATGGAAGTGCCATATATGGTGTTGTTGTGAAGGCCCAGTCAGACTAGCTGGAGCCTTCCCTGTGATGTATGTTGTGGGTACCTCCTGTGGGTGGGACCTGGGTGAATAGAGTGTGTAACGAATATGCATTCTGTGTTCTGGGTGTCTAGTATCTGGTGGTTGACACAATGACCGAGACAACCCTGCCCGAAACCGGTATGAATGCAGCTTGGAGTGTTGAATGGCTCGGTACTTGTCCCAATACACATAACTTGTTGTGAGTGTCTGGAGAGAAGTGAATGGCCTGAATACCTTGTGTGCCTGATTGGCTGCCTGCCTGCATGAATGCCCGTAGTCGTGATTGGATGCTTGAGTGTGACCCAGCGGAATGAATGGGAGATCAACAGTATATCTGGGGACCTCTCACTGCTAGGAATCGTGTTCAGAAGCTGAAGTCCACTACGACGAGTAACTGGATTAACTGACGCTTGACCTTGAAGCCCTGCTGGATGAGAAGAATTGCTGCTGCTCTCCTTCACAATCTGAAAGCTGCTGTGCCTCCAAGGACTGACCCAGAGAGGACCTGGTAAGGCGCCCTCTTCCCGAGCTACGAGGGACCATCGTGCACAGCTGATCTTTGCCAACACTCCCTGGTAGACAGACCTTTGACAGGCTGCTGGCCTGATACGGGGACTGCTGCGGAACTCCAAGGAAAAGCACCCGGACTGTTGTTCGCCACTGTCGACGACCGCCGTCGGCGACCGGAGCCGCTGTGCTCCCGTTTGCCTAAGAACTGCCATTGATCATCGGACGCTCTCGTCTGCATCGTCACCCGCTTGTCTCCGCTGGAGAAGGCTCGACCGTCGACGCGCCGAGGAGTATCCACCAGTGGGCCACAGTTCTTCATCATCTCTTTGCGGTTCAGAACTATTGTCATCGATGTGCCCCGCAAGCCTCTTCCTTGCAGGATGCCAACGCTCTGTCATCGACGAGCACCGCTAGGAACAAAGCGGCCACTTCCCTGCCATAGTTCACCCTGTTCACTGTCGGACGTTCGACGACCCGTGGCTCCTGCCTTTAAGGAAGGGCACTCAAGAAGGGTAATCGATTTCCCGACACCGAACGCCAAGTTCCCCGACACCTCTCGACGATCCGTGGCTACCGCCTGAAAGGGAGGCACTCAAGAAGGATCGGTCGGTGCATCGTCGGAGAACTCTACTCCACCAGGTACATTGGGGGGGTAAAACCTTAACAGGAAGAAGTAAGACTATTGAACATTTGGACTGGGCTTGTGCTATATATCTTTATTTGCAGGTTGCCCAGGTGGGTGGATCTCCACACAGAACTGTGCCTAGCGGTAGGGGTCAGCATTCTGCCTATTGTTTCAACCATCTTACGTTCCTTCGTATCTCTATTGCTGGTTTACTCATTATTGATCTGTGTGACATTTTAACCGTACAGTTGATGCACTTTAATGAGGTTCGATAACATTAGTGGTACCACTCTAGACATGTATATATTTATCATTATTGACTTCCAAGTACAAAGCGTGTTATTGTGATCGTGTACATACCTTTGAATATTAATTATATAAAGACTGTGTGTTCAGTAATACAGTGTGTGGACATTCCTTTGTGGGGGTTCGGGGACTACACTGTACTTAAGAACCAGCCCGCATCACCTCCTGAGAAGCTAGGCCTTGATTGCTCGTCCATTGCTACCATAATAGAGAATCTTGGCTGGGGTCTGCTGTGCCTCTCCTCTACCATATAGAGGGCGGAAGTACAGACACCCCTTACTGTTCTTTACACTCTCGCCCCAAGAATGTATGATCCGCTTTTAATAGCTATCTTATTAATCAAGCTGAGAGTGCCTCTGAAATGGATTCACCAGGGGTCCCGCAGGTGCGATCTGAAGTGTCAGGGTGGGGTATGAATAGCAGTTTTCCCTTTTTTGTAATTGAATTGCATTGCCTTACGTCACCTGTGCTTGTAAGTGTGACAATTGTATATTTTGCTCTAATGTATGTGTTTGCTGTAAACCTCTGCCAATAAATACAAAAATTTAAAACAAATAAAAGAAGAAGAGGAGCATATGATGTGAACAGGAGAGAGCGGCAGGAAGAGGTCCAAGCTAGAGCATTTCCAATGGCCAAGAAGGAAAATAACTGAGAGAAGCCAGACGAGATGGATGGGTTGAAGGTTAAAAGCATAAAGAAGAGGGAGAGGAAAAAGAAAAGGAAGAGGTGGGTGCAAGAAAGGAAGGCCATGGAATTGCGTGCTGGTTGAAACCAGATCTCAGGCACAGATTCCTAACTTTGTGGAGCAGTCATTTTTGTTTTGTGGTCTCTGTCAGCCTTTAAGGTATTACATATGATAACCCCATTGCCCAGTGTTATCCTGTGTGGGATCTTAATGTGTCTGATTGTGAAGAAGTGGACATCCTGGCAGCAAATATGATGGACAATAAAGTATATTTAACAGCAAGAAGGAAGAGAGGGACTTTCAAATTCAAAGATTGTAAGAAGAGTTTTCTGTTTCCCTCCAGAATGGCGGAGAGTAAGGGAGCGGAAAGCGGTGATGATTATGCCCCTGCAGACACGTGGGCAGAATAAGGGAGAGGGAAGCGGTGATAATTATACCCCTGCAGACATGCAGGGAGAGTAAGGGAGAGGGAAGCAGTGATGATTATGTCCCTGCAGACACGCGGGAAGAGTAAGGGAGAAGGGAGCAGTGATGATTATGCCCCTGCAGACACACTGGATTGGTTTATTATTTGCAGATTTACACCACGATATCTCAGTTGAACCTGATCCCTTACTTTTCTGTTTGTACAATAACAACCTTTGAACAGTACACGTTGGCTTAGAGTAATCTGTTGATCGCTTTGACTGCGATACGATGAAGAGTGTGGGTGTTACGGAAATTAAAAAAACAGAGAGGAAACCAGCAAGAAAATAACTGAGATCAGCTATTCCCCTGATTTTGCTATTGCACAATGAGGTCCCACAGGCTACACATAGAGAGTTATATTGTAGGTGGGACACTTTGGCATTCTGGGAAAGTTGATATGTCTTATCCACAGTCCAACGAAGACCTACATCATGGGCTGAAGAATATCTCATGCACTGCTCTCTTTACACTCACATCACCAACTACAGCTTATCGACCTTGCACAAACTCTGCCTGAGTGGTAATGCTTATTACATAATGGGTATGTTTAGACCCTTTCCTTGTATAAAAGCATGCATTCCCTGAAATAAAGAACAACACACACAAATAAGCGCTTAGCTTGCTAAGCACAATGCAAATGGGGAATTGGCATACATAAGTGAACTGAAATCTTAGCTTCTCTTCATGATTGTATCAAAACCAACCTTGCTATTCTCCCTGTATCGCACTAGCCCCTAAATCCCTACACGCTTCCTCTTACAGGAGCCAAACCTCTAAGAAAATATTCGAATGTGTACCATTGAATACCCAAAAGCATAAAATAGCATGTGTAATACAAGGACACCCATCACAGTAGGATGTTCTCTTCAAGGGCACTCCTCGGATCTGATCATTATGAGGACTGTCAATTCCATGACACGTGGGATAATGTATGACTGTTTCATACAATTTATAAATTATCTAACCACAATTATGGCATGTGACGTGATCAGTTGTAAGCCTTAAAATGATAGGGTGTTCCATTGGTCCTTGCATCCACGTTAGGGCCAGAAGTGTTCAAGCTGACGACAGCTGTCAGCTGATTCCTCCTACCCATTTTAAGGATGGTGGAGTATGGATCCACTTGAAGGAGGGCTGGCTCAGGGAGGCAAATAAATACGTCCACCATAGAGTGATCTAAACAAACTTGTGGGACCCAAGCGGAACTGTACATGACAACTTGGCTCTGCATTATATGAGGAGCAGCAAAGAGCATGGCCACTTAGAGGCTCCTTCTCCCAAGCTGTTAATCATACAAGTGCATCAGTATCAGGGAAATTGAACGCACTTTGTGTAAAAGCCTCTTTTCTGGCTTTTAAGTTGTAGTTGAGTGCTGTCTATTTATGAGGCTCCCCATTCATACATTTTAGGACCATTAACATTAACACCTATCATTCCCCCTTATTCATCACAGTCTTTACTACTTAAATGCCAACTGCTTTCCCAGACAGACACAGCACAAATATTAGGAATGTTTTCATGATCACTTAAAGTGATAAAATCTGTGGCCGCTGGTGTTTTTACTCTCCAGACGGAGGCTCCATAAAATGGCTGATGCAGGGGTGTTGCCAATCACCGACACGAAGAAATAGTTCAGTGTGTGTATTACTGGTGGCACTGTTTGGACCAGTATACCTACACTTTTAAAATGTTTCTCCTTAGGGCAGGTATGCCTGGGCGACCGCACAGGGTGCCATTAACCCCCTCCATGCCAGCACAGAGAGTCTTTCAAGGTCTCCCCTGAGCTGGCATGGTGGGAGAAGGTGTTGCGGGTGGCCTATTGAAATTAAATGTGCACCGCTATCGGTAACGGGGTGCATTTAATAACAGTAGGGCACTGATGCTTTCGCATCAGTGCCTATTGAAACATGTTTGTTTTGCTGCCCAGTGGGCTGCAGCTGCTAAGGCCGACCCTGCCTAGGAATGCAGACATGTGTAATAAAGTGATTTGGGAGGCAGCATGGTTAGTCCTTCGGCTCTTTATTGTGAAGCACAGTTGTCAGGTTACATTCAAGATGTCAGGCATAAGAGATTGAGAGCAGGATCTTAAGTATCTCCAGGAGAGCCCACTGGATCCCATCACCCAGGTTACATGCCTCCAACTGCCCTGGGAGAATTCCATAGACAACCATAACATTCTGGACACCTACTTCAGCTCCTGCAGGGCATATTATGTCACAGCTCCACTCAAACATGCAAGCAAACAGGGAAGGAAAGCAGGATATAAAACACCTCAGTTCCTTAGACCAATTACAGAGACACACCTACTCATATCTCCATCTCTCTTCATAGGTACCTGATCCTCTCCTGGGGTGTTCATCAATCCCACCTTCGTCAGTATAATGACATGCTTCGGGAGACAGCATGGTAAGTCCTTAGGGACTCTTAGGGGCAGCACTTCCCATTACCTTCCACAGTCACACTGTTCTATGCTAATGATAAATTGTGGGATTTCCTGACACACAAAACCCGCACAGTCCCACACATCGTTTACTCATTCTGTAGTGTGTCACACCGTTGAGGGTGTCAGATGGATGAAAAGCAAGGAAGGGCTTATTTTTGGAACTGTTCTATTGAGCATGTAAGCCCTATGTAAAACATCGATCATGCAGGGTAACCATTTCATTGTACACTCTTGGAACTGGAGCAGCTGCACACATGATGAAAGATTGCAGCCTGTGTTATAACACCAGCCAATCCACTTCATGCAGAGGTGTTGCTGGGGCTGAGGGGGCTATAGTCCCGGGGTCTTTTGGTTGTAGCCCAGGATAGAAGCTCAGGAGCTAAAACCAAAAGACTAGTTAGCCCCAAGTCTCGACAGTCCCGACATTAGTGTGGCCCCAGATCTTTTTCAGACCTAGCAACACCCAAGCAGATTCAGTCATGCTGTTGTGGGCACCATCCACATGAAAATAAGTTGCATATCTGTACCACACAGTATGAATTTATTATACCGTACCTTTTTGGAGAGAGTGTCGACATGCACCCAGGAGGATAGGGATAGCTCAGCTGCACCATGCTTGCCTTGAAAACAAGACGACACGAAGCAACACAGGTTCGATCCCTGGGTTCGCGCTTTAGAAACCTCTGGTTATTAAGAGCGTTATAAATATGCAACTAAGACACATTCCTGTAACAGCACATTGATGCCCCTGGGCTGTATGAGTGCTTTAAAAATGCAAACAAGTAAATAACATAAGCATACATAGCAACCCATGCGTTGGTGCTATCTGAGTACTCAAAGTCACAGCACACTTTTACACGAAAAGCCAAATCGAGCATCCAACATCGGGTGACCATTGGTAGTAATGCATCTATGTGTCCTGCAAACCGATGAATGGGCTAATCTAGATGCATGCCTCCGGATCTGTAAAGGAAATGCCCCTCTTCCGCAGCAAAGTAAAATATCTGTTCTCAGTTGGAAGGGCATCTTGGACTATATAACTAGCATTCTGTCCTATACAAGGCTGCCCTCCAGAGCTTGGATGTCCTTGTAATAAATGGGGTTAGAAATGCCACTGTATAAACCTGCCTCTAAATCAAAGGGACCTTGACAGTTAACAGGTGGCTATCTATAATGCATTTTGTTTTATGTAGGCTGTGACAATGGGGCACTAGAAGGCATAGGTGAAGAGGAGGCATCTGCCCTCAACCTCTGAATCATCCAAATCCTTTTCTCCTAAGAGGTCAAAACACAGTGCCACCATTATAAGAGAAGACAGTCTGAATCGCCAAATAGGATATCTGAGTCAGAGATTGTCACACTGATGCACATAGCATTGGCTGAGGCTATTCAGGCAAATATTTCTATCTAGCTAACCAGTATCCTGCATGGCCCTCCAGCAGATGGCATACCTGTAGAAAGGGAAGCCAGAGGGGGTGACCAAAATAAGCAGGATGAGCCCCTGACACCAGAGGGTGATGAGGATGGTGTAAAAGCAGAATCTGCAGGAAAATGCATGATGAGTATTGACGTCAGGATTCTACTTAAACAAATAAAACAGAAAAAAGATGGAGTGCCTATTGGCTTCCCCCCACAAAAGGATATTAGGTTTTTCAGGAAGTTTAAACATCTACCCTCATCATCTTTTCCATTTCATGAGAATGTTTAAAATGTACTTACACAGGGGTGTATAGATACTGCCATCATTCCCTAGGTATCAATTTATATTGATCACCGGAGGTCACCAGAGTGGGAGCTGCCAGCCTGAGTCGACACATACCTGAAGAAGCGGCTGCGCACTCTGTTGGAAAAGGAGGCTAGAAGCAAGCTGAGGGCAAAATGCCATAGGCCCCACATCCCTGATAAGGTAGTGGAAACCCCAGACATCGACAGATGCATGTTATAGACAGGTCCTGAAGGTCCTGCCAGGACGAGATGCTGGACGTGGTAGAGCCAGTAACAAAACCTTTGCAAATGGCCAAAGAGGCGAAGGAGCAGAAGGGGCCATTAGACCCAAGTTTTCTGCTGGGCTGGGCCAGGTATGAGATATGCCTGCTGGGTCATGCAAACTACGCCATCGCTACAGAGTGGAGAAGATCTATTCTGGTTAAGGATGGAAACTTCTTAACAAGTGAAAGCAGCCATTTTGCCAGAAAACTGGCTGACGCTGCTCCTTCTGGCAATCACACCAGAAGTACGCGCAGTTTATGGTTGAAGGTTTGATATGCAGCATATGTTATGTTAATGTTAATGTTAATGGTAATGGTAATGTTAAAGGATATTTATACCGCACACTATCACCACCGGAGTGGTCCACTGGCGTTCTGGTGGCTCTGAAAAAAAAGGGGGTTGGTTGAGGTACCTTAGTAGGACAAAGATTGGAGAAAGAGCAAGGGAGCTGTGATGTGCTGTTGGCAGCTTCAGTTCGGTTAACACCATTCGCTGAGATTTTTGGTGTGGTATCCGGTCAGTATCCATCATGTGCTGTTGTGTAAGGCCATCCACATCAGTTGCAACACAGCCGCGATTCTTCTAACCCCAAGATGGCGACGGAATTATAACTCTGTATTCGGATTGGAAGCACATTTTAGTGTTCCAACAGTGCCATCACGCAGTTAATTTTCGTGCGTTCATTGCAGTCGGCGTTGTGAATTTACCCACGACCTGCCGGAAGGATCTTTCTCTTCAGCATCAAGTACGCTGATTAAAGTATATATCTTAAACTAACTTTGAAAACTGTCTTTGGAAATTGTAAACGCATAAGCAAGACACAATTACATGGCTGACCTTCCGCGTACGATGTCTCATACAGACAAATGCAAGCTGAAACTTCGTGTTTCTGATGCACTGAATGCCTCCGGCAGTATCGGCGACAATACAAATGCGAGAATCCAATATCAGCGTGGCTGTAGGATTAACTGATAAACATTGAGAGAATAAAGAAATACGGGGTTGACATCTGTAATTCTCAGGTTAATATTGCATGCCTTGGGTGCTTTGTTGACATACAATGCCCCTTGGGTGATATATAATGCATCTTTGACGATGTTGCCAACTGTTGAATGATTACCAGAGGGTCCCAGTATTACTTACCATGATCTGAAACATCTAAAATCACAAAATAGCTGTCGTGACTAAAACTAATGTTCGATTGCACATAAGAGTCTGACAATCATAGTCAGTTATGCAAATACGGACTGCAATGCACGTTGTTGATGTGCAATAGCTCTAAAAGAAAAAAGATCACTGCGTAAAAGGTTAAAGTGAGATGTCTGTAGTAGAACTTAAGAGAACTAATTACACTCACTATTTCTTTTTACAGATGGCACGAAACGCCATTGAATGACTACTTGCGGTCATTGATATGAAATAAAATGAATACTCACATGCCTGCAAAGAAATGTAAGGTTAGTGAAGTTTTCCACCACACCGATAATAGAGGTCATATGCTCATTTTTAGATTATTACAAATACATACTTTTCCATTTTAACTTTTAGAGCTTGGCGATCATTTTATTTCCACACATTGTGCTGATTTTTGACTAGCCTGGCTTTCACACAGTGTCCTGAAGACAAGCTGAACAGACCACGAAAATTTGATTTAATCAATTATGTTGTTTAGTTTTGAGACCTAGAAACACAAATATGTGTCCACCAATTTAAGGATTAACAACATAGAGGGTTTCCTTGTTATCAAATATATCCCTCACGTCCTTACTAACCTCACATATTGGTTAAAATGTTTAAATTGAATTTAGACATACTTTTTATTTTTGCCTGATCAAATAATTGATGCTTGTTGGAAATGTCATATCATGCATTTTTAAGATATTTTTATGTATTTTGTATACATTGGGGTATAAAGATGAAAATATGTTACCTTTTGACCATTTTGTCTGCTAAATTGAAAAATGGCAGCTCTTGATTGGTGTTAAGTGTGGATTTTCACACCTGGTGTTTGTCAAGGAGGGTAGCTGCATTGTGGAACCTCTGTCATAGATAATTCCTTATCTGAACAACTGTCCTGTCAGTTCACAATCGAAGGAGGTATGTATTTGCCATATTCACAATCCAAACAAGGTTTCTGGATCAACAGGGTATCCTGTGTGCTGGCTGGGTAATGGTTCTGGAGCGGCTAGAGGGTCATCTGGATTTTGTGTCTCCTTCTGTTTCCAGGGAGCTGTTTAGCGGAGGGGTCTTGCTCCCCTTTTTGGAGGTCCTGGCCTTCCTTCAATGGCAGTAAGGAAGACTGAACCTTCAGCCAGGGCACAATGATGAGTTATTCTTGCAACTCCTTGCAAAGTCTTCAGATGATTGGCTCAACCCTCTTTTAAGGCCAATTGTGCCACAGGGATTGGTGTAGGCTAGGCCTATCTTAATGAACCAATTCTGGGATGCCACCAACAATATCCTGTATGAATGAGGTCATAACTAGAGTGCTTTGCAACAGAAATGGTAAAGGGGAGAAAATATGTAATACTAAATCCCATCCATCTTTCTGTTTCTTGTGGATCAAAGGGACTCTGGTTAATGGCGCTCTCTGTGGTTTTTCATTAAAGCGGTTGGTCTCCCTTGAAGCTGCGGTGAGACCAGACTCTCTGGCTCAAGCAAACCACATTCTTATACCGTATACATGTGGAGTCACTGTGGTGTGAACTACTGTAAAAACGCAGTCCCAGACATGACAGCTCACTGTCAATTGATACTGAATGCAGGAGTTGACTTCAGGTTGACACAGTTGCATATAAAAGGTTTTTGGGGTGTCCTGTCTCCTTTGATATCCTCTACAGCCAGGCCCCATGCGGGCCTGTTTGAAGTACCCTCTATTAGTATGTCAATTACGTTAATCACTGCCACCGGCTGTAGGGCCCAACAAAAGAGCAGGGAGGATCCTTGTAACCTTGTTTAGTTAATCTTGCTGGCCATGTCAGGGGGAAGGTTTGGTCCTCCCCCTTCTGGAGAGGCATTGTATACTCCTCCTGTCATATTCCAAATAATATGACAAGGGGGACTGCGCCTGTAGGCTGTGTCTACCCGGAGTACACAGGTCTATGTGTATGTCGAACAGTGACCACAGGAAAATGTGTGTGGATTAGCCCTACACATTTTTTAGAGGTTTATCTACCATCATTCAATTTCATTTAAATATTTTAAAAAATAAATATAAACAGACGAGTGCTCACCCACCGTGTGGATGGTCGAGAGTCTATGCCAGAGAGCCTACTATCGTGAGATGGAAACATATATTTTGTCCAAAATTATTCATGAGAATAAAGTCAAAATCTCTAATTCATCCACCACATGTTGTCTCGAGATGAACATCACATCATTTGATTTGGCTACGTGTGAGTAATCTGGTGAACCAATTAGTACCATGATCACATGTGTAGAGTACGCTGTTTTAGAAAGTTACACTTGTTTAATTCAAAATCTATAAGATGACATCACATCCAATGGGATGCACACTGGGTTGAAAGTCACTCCCATCAGACTGCCCTCCTCATCATTATGCTGAATGACTATGGAGGGATTGTTTTTTGTGATGTCACTTCTGGAACACTGTCCAATTACATACATTGACCAATTGAAGTAGATAAAGTATACACACATTTAAGAGGTGTGGTTTCTGCTCTATAACTCTAACTCATCAAAATAACATCAATTCTCAGGTCAAATTATTGACTAATACTGCATCCATTCTAGATAAAATGGACTCGTCCAATGATTTTCATGCCTTTACCTTTAAACCTGTTTCGACAGCAGAAGTTATCGACACTGTCTCAAAACTCAAACCCACTTCCTGTAGGGGAGACGTCTTTCCAGCCTCCTTATTCAAAGATCATATCCATACTCTTGCCCCATGGGTCACTACCTTTGTTAACAGATCTTTCAGTGAATCATATGTCCCCGAAAACATAAAGGAAGAATGGGTCACTTCTCTGCTTAAGAAGGACAATCTGGATCCTGCAGAGGCAGGAAATTATCGCCCAATCACTAATGTTCCCTTCATGCTGAAAATCATAGACAAGATTGCCTACTGTCAATACCAAACTTTTGACGAGGAACATGATATTCTAGCCTCACAACAATCTGGGTTTCGCCCCAATCATGGGACTGAGACCGCACTGTTAGATTTAAAATCTTACATTGCTGGTCTTGTTGACAAAGGGCATACTGCCCTGTTATTATTATTAGACTTATCCGCTGCGTTCGATTTAGTCGATCATCAACTACTGGCGGATAGACTAATCACAATCGGCAAATGTTCCCCTGAAGCCTCTGCCTGGTTCAAATCATTTTTGGGTCCACGGAACAAGAGAGTTACTAAGGATAATGCTCACTCCATGGCTTCTTTACTTTTATGTGGTGTTCCACAGGGCTCATGTCTTTCGCCTCTTCTCTTTAAATCTACTCTCGTCTTCTCTGCGCTCTTCTGTCAGCCCTAGGCATTTATTTTGCCAATTACGCTGATGACACGCAGGTTGTTATTAGACTCACTGGTGAATATCTAAAAGATGTAGAGTATATTAACTCCATCTTCGCTGAAATATTGAAGTGGATGGTGTTAAACTCACTGGCCCTCAACAATGCAAAAACAGAGCTGTTGATTTTAGGTACCCAGAAAAAACTGAAGAAACTTGACACAAAATATGACAACTTTCTGATTGGTCAACATATAATTCCTGTATCTAAGTCCGTAAAGACCTTGGAAGTTTACTTTGACCCGCAGCTATCCTTCACCCGTCAGGCCAATTACCTCAAATCCTCGTGTCATTATTATATTCAGCTTCTATGGCAGATTCGTCCCTATCTGTCTAAAGAGAACCTTGCTGTGATTGCAGCCGCCATTGTAAACTGCAAGCAGGATTATTGTAACAGTCTAATGATCGGTATCTCCCAGGCCAACATTAAAACTTTGCAGATTATACAAAATAATGCAGCACGCGCTGTAATGGGCCTTAAGCGCAACATGCACGTCTCTGACGACAGGCGCAGCCTTCATTGGCTTCCAGTGAAACAGCGCTTACACCACAAAGGCCTTACTACGGTGTTTAAATGCCTTCATGGTCAAGCTCCATCTTACCTCTCTACTAGGATTAAAAAGAAACCTGTCACCCGTTCCTTGCGCTCAAGTAGCAAACCGTCTTGGTTCAGCCCCCATCTATCCTGAAAAGATTTGGGGGTATTAGCTTTGGCTCTTGGGCCCCGGCTCTCTGGAATGTACTCCCTAAATACCTTACTAATAGTGAGTCTCTGCCTATCTTCAAAAAACAATTGAAGACCTTCCTGTTTGACAAAGGATAGGTCTCTTCTTTCTCTTTGGCATAGCTCTCTCGGTATTGAAATCAGTCTTCCACTATCTTTTCCTCATCCTGCTGGTCTTTGTGAGGTTTGGGTTCACCAAGTCTCCATGTCTCTTTGTTTTCCCTGTCTGACATTGTTTTTTGTTGTCTGTCCCCTTCTTCCTTTTGTGTGCGCCCTGAGGCCTATGGGTTAGTGGCGTAATACAAGAATACAGATAGATAGATAGATATATATAACATTTCAAACCCATAGATTATGGGGGCAAACACTCCCTCACTCACTGACTGCTGGGGAGGAAGAAGGTGCGAAAGGAGCATTGATAACAACTGACAGGTTAATGAAATAGATTGCCTTCCAGTGTTTAACTCATCCTATGGATTTCTAGCAGTTAGAGAGGCCCCCCTGGCTGCGGAGTGAATATGACCCACCTGGTTAACTGATGCCACTAGTCCCCAAAGGGGGAGCATTGAACCAGACCTTAAGAGCATGCCCACCTGCCTGTGAGACAGCCAAACAAAACCCAGATGTAATAATGATATAAAGAGGAAAATAATCCTGAGGGAATCAAAACTTCAATGGGGAATAGACCGAATCCTTGCCCCTTTCATGTTTTAGTGTTTAGGGGTGGTGGTATATAAACTGACTTTACATTCTTGGAAATAAGCAAGAATTTCAGAAGTGCATGTTCTTCTGGAATAATAGATGATCAAATAGATCCTATGGTCTGTTTATTGACGGGATCCATTGACACATTATCTCTGCATTGTGCAAGCACAGAAGAGTAAAGGACATCTCACTTTGTGCATACCTAGAAAAATAAAGTAAGTAATTTTCTGATTACACCACCAAGCACAGTTCTGCTACTGGTGTTCATCCATTCAAGATCAGGGAGAAAGGGTTAATAACTGCCACATATTTTCCGAATTTAAGTTGCCCATTGAAGATGACAAATGAACACTTTCACATGGTAATGCAATAGAAACACAACATGGGAGTTTAGAAAACATATGCTTTCCTTTTGTGAGTGATCCAGATGCAGGAATGTTAAGTACTTTGTCTTGCAATTGAGGCTTCTCAGACAGAGTTTGAATTTCTGACAGGTTCCTTGAGTGTGGGGGGGGGCAATATGGATTCACCATGAATAAAAAGTAAAGATATTTAGATAGGCAGGGATGTTCTGATTTAATCTGATTTTGTATAACATGATGATAATTGTATCGGAAACCCCAATTCACTGTTCAATGCATGAGGGATGCGCACTCAGGATAATTCAAATGTACACAGGAATGTTTTTAAAATTTCACTTTCACAGTAATGCCATTTTGACCATTGATGTTGGAATTGTACAGATGCCCAATTTGTGTACATGTAAATAGATTAAATTATTTCTATTTTATTATTCAATAGAACTTCTGTGCAACCCTATGTGTTTCTTACCCCGAAAGGAGAGAGAGGGGCTGTTGTAAATCAATACTGTTCATTTGGGGGTCCCATGTTCAAAAACATAACTTTATTGGATAAATAAAAATGTCCTACAGTTCTAATTGTGGTTACCCACTCCACAACTTGGCACATGAAACTAATTTATGATTTCCTACTGATTGCCCCCCTTCTATGTGTGTTCAGGAAAGTCTAAAGAGAAACTGACAGGTTGATATGAAGCTAGACCAAGAAGGCTTGGTTTCCAGTTTTCTATTCCCTTAGTCATCCACAGCGCCCTTCTCTGTTGGCCTGCTGCAAAGCCCTCATTGGGAGTGAAAATGTCGAAGGGGACTTTGGAGGGCAGGGCTTATATCCCTCTATGGAATCAGCAAGCAATTCCTAATTTTGGTTTGATGCCTGCCTGGGAAGGCATCAGCCTTCATATCTTAAGGGATGTGATGAGTTGGGAGGACTATAGTAGTGATTATTACCATTCATAATCTGGCCTTAACATCTATGAGTGGGAATTAGCGATGTATTTGCTTAGGTCCTTTTCATACCCCCATTGATGTCTTGCCAGGTACTCTCTGCGTCAGAACACTTACACTTACATTTGTACTACTGAGAAGAATATTTTTTTTCTAAGAGGTCCCTGCCTGCATGTGTAATTGAAGAGTGCTAGCACGTATCTAGTGGAAGCAGGTGCTGTTGGGAGTCTCGGGAGGATAGCTCAGGGGCAATACTCTCATCTTGGAAGCAAGACGATGCAGAGCAACCCCAGTTCGATCCCTGGGTCCACGCTTAGATACCTCTGGGTATTGGGCGCATTATAAATAACCCATTACAATTACTGGAATCCATTACAGTCCAGATGCTGTTGCCCCAGACGGCCAGGGCCGTGGCAAGCTGTAGACGGCCGAGGCACAAAAGGGCGTGGCATGGTGTGTGTCGGGCTTCCGGGGTGGTGGTGTCTGGAGCAAAAATAGAGCTGGGGGGAGGCAGCTCAAGGCTGGAGCCCGCAGCAGGTAAGTGGGATGGGGGGGGAGAGGGCAGCAGCAATGGGCAGAGGGTGCTATGTGAGATTGGTGGATTGGGTGGGGACCGGGTGAGGGGCGATTACAAAAGGTTGCACCTGTTGAATGCAGCCTTAGACATAGATCAGGTACTCGGAAATCAAGCACGCTGAGACCAGAGACGTATGCTTTCTCTTTTTCATTCATTCTTGACGTTTGATTTAAATATTGTTGATGTACACTTAGGAATACGTTGTTGTGCTTTGCACACTTGTATCTTGTGGGTTAATGTGCATTATCTGTTTTGACAGCCTGAGAGTTACCAGTGGTCAACATTGAGCAAGCATATATCATCAATAGGACACGCTAATATGGGTGTTGTTACTATTTGCCATTTGGTCTGAGGCGCCTCCATTTCATTCTGGCTGTATAGCTAGCATTAGTCATGCTGAGCAGAACTTCAAATTATAAAGCAATGCTCCCGAATAATAACATAATTACAGCTACATAAACGGAAACGGAAGCAAATCAATCTTTAAAACACTACACATTTTATCACCCTCAGAATCTATGAATCTTTCTGCAGGTCAAACCCAGCTGCATTATTTAAACGCTCATCTCATAAATCGCGCATAATACCAGACAAATAAAAAAAAATGCTGCATGTCTTAAATGGCGATGCTCAACCTCACGAAGACTTAAAACCTAAGATACATACATGTCTAGAAAATGGGCAGATAAATACGTAGTTGCATTTTTCCTCTGGGCAGTAAATCATAAGCTAGAAATTACTTTTTTTTTCTTTCTTTTTGTTCATTGAAATGCTTTTTAAACGTTGAATGTGGCATCTCCCTTCCATAAATCATCCAAGTGTCTCGGGCTCTGCGGATAATATCCTGCTGTGATTGACTGGGAGAGACCCGCGCTTCCTCCCGATTCACTCATGGGAATCCAGGATAACTGATACGCAGTCACGTCGTGAAGTGCTTGCATCAGGCAGAGGTTCAAGCGCACACCGCGCTCAAATGCAATTTAAAAAAAAAAGCTGATTTTGCTCTCGGCAAATGATCTCAGAATTTCTCAGGAAACACATCTAAAGCAACACCTTCACTTTTATATGCTGCCTTTATCGTGTCTACGTGTTGACTGCCTTGTTTTTGTTCTATCGTAGCTAATATTCGAGTGGGCTAATCGTTATTTATTAAGTAACAAGCATTGACAATGACAAAAGGTTTGGGATTTTGTGTAGGCATGGCACAGGTACTTTCCAGGCACAGCCTTAGTAGTATTAACTGGCCATTGATAGTATAGCAGGTGCAAAATAGTATGAGTACCTGGACATAATAGCTATGCCTGGCAAGTGGCTAATACTTGTACACAATTCAAAACGGTTTGCTTTGCCAATGCTTGTTTTAAGCAAGAATTCAGTGAAGGATGCACAGAGTGCTTACAACTCGTGTGGCTGAAGGCAGACCTAGTTACCATATTTGTATTACACCAGTAGCTTTTTACAACTCCAATTAAGTCATTCACTCTCAGAAAACTGCTTTGAAAAAACACTGGCCTGCACTTTGAGTGCAACGTTGGATGGTGCGGCTTCAGTAAAGTGAGCTCAAAGAGTTTCCATGAAGAGGGGTTTTGAATGGGGACTGGCAGGAACAGGATGGGAATAGCCATGGGGATTAGCAGGGGTATGGGCAGTCAATGGTTGGGCAAATAACCAAACAACACCTACAACTGCTGTTTCCCTCCTCATATGTCATTTCTCCCTATCTGTACTCTAATGCTATAGTTCCGGCTTATAGGTGTCACAAGCAACACCTAATAGCCCAAACTAAAAATTGAGTAGTGCAAAAGGTGCATGTGGCAGCTTTTTTAAATTGTGTGTTGCACTTTAACGATAGCCGCAGGAAAATACTCCCCAAAAACGTATCCCTGGTCCAGCTCATTTTAATTGCTCATTATGGTAATTAAGGATGTGAGGATGACGCGCCAACACTGTACCTTTAAGCTACATTTGCACATATTGATTGTCAGCCAGTGGCATAGTCAGAGTGAGGTATGACAGACCATGTGCACACTTATAGCCCAAGGACCCAACCTGCCATCCCTGCCACAGTCCAGCTATGTTCAGAGCAGCAACTGTCAGCTGATGAGGGTGCAATTTGCTTATTTGGTGCAAATATAATCGTTCAAACTCCTTTTTATCTAATGGCAAATGGTAGACATAAAAATAAGCTATGCGCCTCGGTTAATAAATTACTACAGGCATGTTACTTTATCACATATGATCTGCGGGGTTCCTAGTCATTGCATCAAATTCCTACCATTGACATACCATCCCATCTAAAAAAATGCATCTAAAAAATGTTTTATCCTTTAAAATGCACCTAAACAAAAATTGACCCTTTATCCTCCAAAAATATGCATTCGATAGACAATTTTTTAGATGGAAACATTTTGATGCAATGGCATTCGATGGTATGGCATTAGATGCAATGACCAGATACCATCTGCGGCCTACTGTAAGTCTTGAAAATAGTCACATTAATTGGGCAAGCCCTCGGGGAGCCCCATAGGATATCTGAAACGTTCATGACATTTAGGCTGATGTCATACTGCATCAAAGACCTTTTAGTCGCATGAGTTTAAATTGTACAGAAATGCAGCATGGCATGTGCATACACTCTGACGGTTTATAGAACATGATTTGGCAGCTCTAGTTCTGCATATTTATATGACATAAGTGCGTGAATGTAGTAGTTGGGTGAGACATGGGCAGTATGTCTAAATCGGAAGCTTTAGAATTTGTGCAATCAATCTGCATTTTTAATGCATATTACTGTTGTGCAACACAACAGAAAACACCTATGTATGAATGCATTTGTTTTATTTCGACTGTGCGTAGCTAGCTACAACGCTATGCATCACTTTACAAAAAACGGGTAGACCCCAGAGAGTGAGCACTGGATCTGCTAGGGCAGCAGAGGCCAATTAAGCAACGTCATTCCATGGGATCTATCACATATGTGTAGAGTTCCCGAGTTTATGGGTATAAACTGCATGCATAAGTTTGACGTCTGCCCGTGTATCTTCAGGCTTTCATCTTTACACAGTCAACGAAAGGAGTACCATTTAGATTGGTAATAGTAATGGCTATTATGAAAAATGTAATGAACATAGCCTGTATAAATGCTAACATTGGACTAGTTGTTGAGCATCTAAATGAATACACTCCAATTAAATAAATCTATTATACTTAGTTTGTGGGGACACTTGGTCTAGTCTCACACCTCACACCTATACGGTGCATGCCCATTGTGTACTGAACGTCTGGCTACATCACTGTCCTCTGTGGCTTGCAAACTCTGATTAGAAACCCTGCAGCAAATTTCGCAGGCAGTGTTTGTATTCAACCATGGTTCACTTCTCTCTGAATTCTACAGACTTAGGACCTGATTCATGGAAAAGTATGCAGTGATCCTGCAAAGGCTGCGTGCCGAGAACGACTCTGTGCTAACCTGCACACAGAAGTGTTCCTGAACGCTTCGAACATTCATGGAATTCTTCATGCATGTAACTGTATACGCAAAACGTGGCCAGAATGCACCTGACACGGCCCCACGCAAAGCAGAAACAACCAGAAACAGCTACTTTTGCGTGTTCACCCGGGTGTGAATACACGCACTCTGTATACACTGCGTGGGGTCGAACGCAAGCAGGCCTTCATCTTGGCGACCCTGTGCGGAGTCCTCTGTAACAGTAACCGGCACCCTGACAACATGCATACAATTTTTCGTAACTCCGGTACAACTCAGAAAATCTGCATGTAAAACCCCATAAATAGTTCCTGCACCTTGCTACACTGCATATCCCCACCCCTAAGTTAGAACGGAACTTAGGCTGCATACCTCACCCCTAAATCCGACACCCGATCTTACCTCTGAGCAGTGAATCCTATGCAAAAGTATCAGTACGCCTGCCTTCTGTAGGCGGATAGAATCCAGGCTTTGTGTGGCCATTTCCCCACCGAGAGGTTGTGCGGTCGGATCCATGAATAAATATCGTTCAGCGCAATAGTGACCGTGCAATGTACTACCTGCAGGCCGCCCCTCATAATGCCCACATTTTCCCTTGTTTTTCCTCATTTTCAGAGTTCCGCCCCCTACCCTGCCCTCTGCGCAAGCAACGCCCATGCTCTGCTTGGTGTCTCGCGCAAGGCACTCGGCTTCTCACAGTGACGTGTTGAGCCTGTGCAAAGTCCCCACAAAGTACGAAAAAGTACTACACAGTCGATTCCATCAATTGACAAATGGGATTTCGCACACGGTTTGATGCAAACAGTCCCCATTTTCAGCACCGATAATTCCATGAATCGGGCCCTTATTGTGCCCGGTGTGCAACTGCATGAAAGAACCTGGTAAAATCCTCGTGAATGATTAGCATAATCACATACAAACTGTTTTCTATGGGAGCCATCAATAGATACCTCAGCTGAAAGCATCTATGCAAATTAGACGTTTCAGATTATTTCTTGTATGTTGTAGTTAAATGTACGAAAATAAGGTAAAAGCCGTGGAAGCAGAGGGCAGACCAAGAGTTTCGGTGCCTTTCACCACACACATTCGGTCAATTTCCGTTTGTGGAGAGCCTGTTCGTAGATTAGGACCGATACCCAGCCATAGAATGCATGGTTTTACAATAGAAAGATGACGCTCTGTGCATGCGATAAAAGCTATGAAAAATGCAAATACATTCACATTGTTGCAGCCGGAGCCAGTGAAACTGCCCTAGAAATGGAAAACTGTATGTATGACGCAATTTACAGATCTACGCTCTATGCTAATTCAAATTGTTTAACTTGCATGTACAATTTATATTGTTTATAGTAATTTTGATAAGTAGGAATGCAGTGCGCAATGTTGACACATAACACGCTTCTCTCCATCACTCTGCAAATTATCCCAGTCTGCTTGTCACACACTCTGTGAGAGGTGAGCTGAAGCGTCCATAGTTTCTATAACAATTTCAAATTCGGCGACTCCATCCTCTAAGTGGTCTACTGTGACTTGGTCTCAACCCGTGCTGCTCGGTGTAGTACTGTATACAAGAACAGAGGGTTGCCCCTGAGTTATCCTTCTCTGTTCTGTATAGAAGTCCAAACAATAGGTGTCAGGAAGTTAAAAACTTCAATGGACTGCACAGTGTTTATATTTTGATTTCCAGCCTCAGAAGTATTTTTAAACATGTTGACAGTATTTTTTATTTTCCTGTAACATGTCCTCAAGTTCCTCTCACCACTCACTGTGGCCACATTGGAACATTTACAAGTCTTCAGATTTAGTATTGCACTTAGAAGAAAGAAGGCAGGGGTATTTTACTCATTTATTGTACCTAAAAATTGCCTTCCATTTTTTTCATAACTTGAAGTCATATATTCCCAACATTCTAGGCACGGACACATTTTAAATACCAAAACCATTTAATGATATTCACATTTTATTAGTTTACAATTGTGTTGGATGGGCGTATCCTCGGCTATGCCTCTCTCAGCTCTGATACCGATCTATGTGTATCTAGTCATATCAATGAATATACTCTCCATGCTGTGGAGTGGGAGCTTCAAAGGCTTACTCAGTGCCAGTTGGCCAGGAGGAACTCCGGAGAGAGGAGGAATAAAGATGAAGGAATGGTAGGTTGGGGAGAGGTATATTTGTTTGGAGGGCAGAGTGGTAGTTTTGGAGGAAGGAGTAGTAGTTTGGAAGCAGGAGTGTTGGGTTGGATGGATCAGTGGGAGTTTGGAGGAAGAGTAGTGTTTAGAGTAGTAGAGAAGAATATTCTGACTGTCAGTGAACAAAACCACCTGGCCTATATATGTCAGTGAACAAAAACAAGCGGGCCAGATATGTGATGTCATAAGTGATGTCATAAATGACATTTGTGATGTCAGCTTTGATGTCCTGGGTGTTAGTCTTAGCAGTGCACGGTGGTGGCACACATTATGGTTGCTTAGCTTACTATAACTGGCGAATTTCAGGGGTTTTTCGGTTTTACTTTTAACCATAACGTCCCTTTAACAAAGGTTTTTCATTGAATTTCATAGGTTTTTATTAGTGCAAGTTAACCATGACGTCCCCTCAACAAACTTTTTTTCATTAAATTTCATAGGTTTTTATTAGTGCAACTTAACCATAACGTCCCCTTAACAATGTTTTTTCATTGAATTTCATATGTTTTTATTAATGCAACTTTACCATAACGTCCCCTTAACAAAGTTTTTTCATTGAATTTCATGGGTTTTTACCAGTGTGTGCTATTTTCCTACAACTTACTAATATCATACTTACCCAATATAGTAATATTTGTGTCCAATTTGCAAAGTGTCACCTTATAACTCTGCCATTTCCCACCTACTAGAATCATTTTTAACACTTCTATACACTGTGTGCAACTATTTGAACTAGTTTTGCATCCGTGGACGTCTACGAACATCTGACTTCATTGCGGAAGGGAAATGTGTCCGCGGAGCGGACATAGATATCACACATTTTTTTAGACCTACTTTTTGGTTGTTTTTAAAAAAACTGCTGGACGGATTTGCACCAAATTTGCGGCAGGAGCAGCGGCTTGGTCCAAAAGCGTTCTTTTGTAAATTTGGTGGAAATCCTTCCAGGAGTTTTTAAAAAAAGGACCAAAAGGTAGGTCTCAAAAAATTAGTGATATCTATGTCACTCCGTGGACACATTTCCCAATTCGCTCCGCGGACAGGACACTGATTGGCATATTGGCTTGCATCATGTCTGCAGACATATGACGTGTTTGCTGATTGGCTGGTATGAAGCGGGAGGTGCGTCGTATTGTTTTGATGCTACCGCCATCTTGGATCGGACAGCGCAGCGACAAACTGTGAAAAATACAACTTTGGGGAGTGTGTTAGTGTGTAAGAGTGCTTGGGGAGGGTGGGTGGGTAAGAGATGGATCGAATGATGTATTTGTTTAGGTGGCAGGTGCCCTTTAAGTGTCTGTCATGTCCGCGGTGACCACAGCTGTCCGCGGACATGAAAAAGGCCCATATTGCACAGTTAAAATGTTTGATTCTATGGGTGTGTTATGTTGCGGTGGTTGTGGCCAGGGCCTAGAGTCTTGGGTGCATGGCTGAAGGCCGTAGGCCATAGAATCAAACATCCATCAAATATCCACAAATCTACAGTTTGTGTACTGTTTGATTTGTATAGTTTGTATGTTAAGTTTTGGCTACGTCATGTTATTAAGATTGTAGAGTTTGGTAACAAGCAATGCAATATAACATATCCATGGAAGTCAACATTTTGAATTGTGGTGTATGGTTAGATGTTTGCTTCAATGGTTGTGTTATGGAGCAGTATTTGTTGAATTATAATATACTTACTGTTTGATTTTTTGTGATTGGATATCTTTTTTCATGACTTGGTTAACTGGAACAGATATTCCTTTTCAATTTCTGTGATAAAAGAAAAGATCATGTTAGTGTAGGTAGTTTTAATGAGTTATTGCATTGCATAATAGACATTCCTGCATTATTTTGACGCTCATATTTAGTAGTTTACAAACCAGTGTACTGTGCAATTTACTCAGTTTCTGTGTTTGTTTCTTAAATCATTGGGTCTATGGGAAAAAATCCATGCTGGATTGAAAAAAAAACCTTTTTTTGTTATGGTACAACACATTTCTTTCTTTCTTTTCAGTGTTTATTTGTTGTTTCTGGCTAATGTTCTATCTGTTGCCTTGTTGCAGATTGTTAGATACCTGTTGGCGTATTCTAACTGGTTATAGTTTTTTATTTATGTTTTCAAGTTGCTCATTTATCTGTTGGGTTTTTGAAGATTTTTGGGGCAGTTAGATACCTGTTGGCATATTATAACTGTTTATTTTTTCTTATATTTCAGTGGTATTGATTTATCTGTTTGGTTGTTGCTGAATCTTGGGGCAGTTAGATATCTGTTGGTGTATTCTAACTGGTTATAGTTTTTTTATTTATGTTTTCAAGTTACTCATCTATCTGTTGGCTTGTTGCAGATTTTAGGGGCAGTTAGATACCGGTTGGCATATTCTAACTGTTTATTTCTTCCTATATTTTAGTGGTATTGATTTATCTGTTTGATTGTTGCAAAATCCTGGAGCAGTTAGATACCTGTTGGCGTATTCTAAATGTTTATTTCTTCCTATATTTTAGTGGTATTGATTTATCTGTTTGGTTGTTACAGCATCTTGGGGCAGTTAGATACTTATTGGCATATTCTAACTATTTATAGTTTTCTAATTGAAGTGTCATTATTGTTTATGTACAGATTAGTTATTACATTTTGTTTTTAAGAATATTAAATAAGCGTTTATGAGACTTGCTGGTAATCTCTCCTTTAGAGTAATGGTAATATCATTGCATTCGAACCATCCACATTGTTTTTATATATATTTGCAGTGTAGTGCCCTGCATTGGTTGTGGCGCCTGCGTGGTAGATCATACCCATTGTTGTGAAGGTTTTCTTACAAAGTTATGCTTGACCATGTGTGAAACCAGTCAGCTTACAGTTGTTTTTGGTACCATCTGCATTGTAGCGTGGAAGCATTAGTAATACATAATTACTATGTGTTTGTATTTGTAAGGTGGAGCGATTATCTGAATTGCAGATAGTACATATTCTGCCATGGTTTGCATTTTGTACAAATTGCTGAAATGGTATGGATTCACAGTTAGGTATGGATACATACATGAAGCGTTCATTAGGGATTTGTTCCTGTGCCACATTGTTGCAGAGAGTGCATGCATGTTTCCACATTTATGAAATCTGGAAGATTTCATTTATAGTTATGTTTTTTTTCCAGTACTTGTAGTAAGTACATTAGAAATTCTTGTGGATCTTCTTGTGAGTTTATAGTGAATTTCACCATTCCAACACAGTAATCCATCCATGAACACTGTATGTGTTGTTACGATTGTTGCTTGCATTTCTATGAAGGACTAACATTTGCAAACATAATTGCTCTGTATTGTGTAAGTAAATGTTGTCAACAATTGGTGGCAATTGTAACAGAACATTTATTGCTACATTTGCCTAGCAATTTGCACCAGTTATATTTGAAAATTTGAATGGACCAGGTAGTTCTGTGTCCAAGTTATTTCTTTGGAGTGTGTGTTGCTTCTTTGAAGAAGTACCTGAGTTACTTTGAGTAGTAGATTCTTCTTTGGTTGTAGTAATTGATGAAGTATTAGCTTCTTTTACTCTCTTTGGAGGATTTGCATTGAGATCCTGTTGCATTTTTGTTTGAAGTAGTTTTCTTTTACAACGTTTTGCTTTTTGTGGAAAAGGATAGGTTTTCAGATGGGGTGTATAGTGAACGTAGTCTATTGTATTCTAAAATGCAAGGAATATCACCGTTTACTTTACTTGCATCAAAGTTGATTAGAAATAGAGCATCACGTGTACGTAAGTGTGATAGTGCTACGTAGCTCATGCCTTCTTTAAAGACTGTGTTCCCAATATCTATCAATGCCTTATCTAGGGTAAGACCTTGTGATTTGTGAATGGTGACTGCGTATGCTAGAGTTAGAGAAAATTGCTCTCTGCGTACATACATGTCTTTGAAAAGAAGGAACCAAGCTGTTGAGCATCCTATCCTTTTTACTTCTGATAGTTTGTCAAAGAGAATATTGAGAAACTGAATGTTGTCACGTGGGTATGTGTGAAAGCCAACAACTGTACCAAGTGCTCCATTAACTAGTCCTTGTTCCATGTCAAGGTTACCTTTAAGCATTACACTACAGTTTAAAGATAATTTTAATATTTTCTCCAAACCCGCTGTGTTGGAGAGTTTTCTATGGTTTGTGGTCTTGTTATGGCTTGTTGACACATGGGTAGTGTCATACCATGCACCTCTAGTTTGTCTGAGGAGCAAATTTCAATTATTGGTTGCATTTCAACATTGTTTCATTGAATTTGGAACAGCTTGCAAGAGTTGGCATCAAGGACATACAATTGACATTTTTGTATGCTAATTGTTCCATGACATCAGAGGCATATGGGTTATGGCCTTAGAGTGCATGGATGTGCCAGGTTTTTAAGATTGCTTGTGCTTCTTGAGAAAGTACACCAATTCTAATATTTTTTTAAATGTTGGCGTATGTGAGGTCTGTAGACTGGCACATGTTTTCTGTTCATTCTCTTCATTGGAAATGTTGCCAAATGTTGATATTTCCTATGCTGCCAACAGTTTTACGGCAGAGTTTGTGGCCTAATGTTTTAAAAATAGGTTCACCTTTCACTGGTGTCAATTGAAGAAGATCTCCGAAAACAATAATGTGTTTTCCTCCAAAGAGCTCTTCGTAGCTTGTTTTGAGTACTTCTTGTAATCTGAGGTGAATCAAAGCCAACATTAGGTTGGAGACCATGCTCACTTCATCTATTAGTAGCATTTACATTTGTTTTAACACTCTATGTAGTTCCATTGCAGCTTCTGTAGAAAGTTTGTAATAGTCTAATTTGTTTTGGTGTTCTACTGGAAGGAGTAGTAATCGGTGTAAAGTGGCACCGCCTATGTTGTAGGCAGCTAAACCTGTGGAGGCAGTTATAACAGCTGACAGTTTGTTGTTTGTCAATTGTTGAAGGAACTTGCTGATGATTTTGATTAAGAATGTTTTGCCTGAACCAGCTTGACCACTGACGTATAGTAGTGTAGGTTTGTAATTTTGGCAGGTACATTCTTTATTTTCATGTTGTACACCATGTGCAATTTCTTATGTTACTTCTTGAAAAATGCTACCCTGATTATTTTTCCGTTTTGATTGCAGTACAGTTAAGTCTTCTGTATCTTCTTCATAGTGACACATGGTGTTTTGTACTTCTGGCATAGACAATTCTGCATCATTTTCTATTAGTGGCTGTCCCAGTGGTTCTTGGCTTCCTGTTACAGAAGATTGACTACTGTCGAGAGTGTCCTTATCTAGTTGGGCATGGAGTTCTTCTTTGTGTTGTTGTTCATTGTGCAACATTGTTTTGTACTGTGTAAAGTTTACATCAGTTATAGTGCTTTCATTTGCTTTGAAAGTGTCTACATAGGAGTCATAGATATCTAATGACTCTTCTTCTTTTACCCAGGGTTTAAAAAGTTGTAGCAGGGACATGTAATATAGTTCTTTAAGTTGAGGAGTGTTTAATGACAATTGCATATGATTAATTAAGCTTCTTTTGGTAAGTTTCACTAAGCTGCCTTCACAATTTGTCACTCTGTATCTACCTTTGTTTTCATCTGGTTTTATATTATTTTTGTATGTGAATTTTTGGGCTATGTAGTATAGACAAATGGTTTCCAAAGTGGTACTCCTGTTTGGGTAGTATGTATCTAGTAAATTGTTTTTCAAAATGTCTTGGCTGTTGGGATCATTTTTGGCTACTGTTTCTATGTTGTCGTATGATTTGAGAACTCTTTTTTTAGATTTAGCAGGACCAAGACTTAACCATACTATGTTTTCAGATTTTCCATACAAAGCAGTACTGGTTAAACGGTCTGCAGCTTCATAAGAGCCACATTCTCTATGAGAGTGCATTTTTATTCCTAAGCTGTACAATTTCTGAGATAGTGTTTTGTCTGATGATAGGTTATCCCAGAGGTCTTGAAGCTCTGTTTTTTCTGCTTTGGTTAAGTAGGCTGTAACATATCGTGCAACTGCAGTTGAATTGTCTGCAATGCACTGCACATCTATGTTTGCATTCCATAAGAAGGCAATGATTGCATTGTAATCATTGATATATTTTGCTTCTTCTGTTTTTTTTTTTTAATGAATATATGTTCTTAGGTGATTAACCTTTAACACTATGGGCCCCTTTACGATTTTGGCGGTAGCCATGCCGCTATTGACGGCATGGCTGCCACCAAAATCAGGTCCGGGTTCCCAGAATGGGGAATTACCGGGCCATTCTGAGTTCGGAGGGCCCGGTAATTCCTCCCTCCAGGAACACGGGCCCAGACCTTCCCCATTCCCATTTCAGCCCCGTAAGGCTGAAAGGGAATGGGGGAGCAAGCTAAAAATGGGCCGATTACGACTAGCCCATTGTTAGCTCCCTCTTCTTCTCGCGGGACCCGCTCTGCACATCTGGTAAAACCAGACGTGCAGAGCGGGTCCCAAGAGCGGACCTTGTAATGTGGCGGAATGGTGTAAACGGGTCTGCATCCTTTTGCGGCACCCGTTAACCCATTCCGCCACTCTTGTAATGAGGCCCTATGTCTAACTGAAGACATGAAGTTGTTTACTTGACCTGTTGCTGTAACTGGTCTAGGGAAACCAAAACTGCATTTGGTGTAGTATTTCCCTTTGTTTTTGTATTTGTGATGACAATATTTCGCACATTTGTGTCTTTAAAATTGTAAAATTTGTGCATGAAGATCACTATTTGTTGCTTCTGAAGGAATTTCACAAGTGATATATTTTTCGATAACTGTAAAACAGTGTCATCACTGTCTTGACCAATTTTAGGAGCAGCTTTAATCAATAAAAGCATGTGGATATGTGGTGCTCCTCTGGCTTAGTATTCTTTTCTCCAAAAGACGTGATGCACTTCTCCGAGGGGAGGAGCAGTTCAAACCAAGGGGGTGGGCCAAGGTTTCTTATCATACAACATACATCTCTGTGACGTCGGAACCAGTACACTTTAGTACCACGCATGTTTGCTAACAGATTTGTAATGCTTGATTGTAAAACTTCATCTTTTTCTTGCACGTTTTTTAGTAATTGCGTAGCTGACATATTTTAAAATGGGTACCTGATTTCAATGTGTGTGCAACTCCGTATCATAGAGTTGCTAGTTCACTTTCAAAGAGTAAGTGGAATATGTATTCCACATATTGTCTAAATCTGGGATCTTCAGAATAAATTCATAACGATCTGTATTCTGATGCTGATATCTGAGTGGGTCTATCATCGTACCTTCCTCCTTTCACAGTAGGAAAGAGTAGAGGAAAAGCATGTGCTTCTATAACTTTTTCCCATATGCTGATTGGTGATCCTTTGGTTTGTCACATTTGGTGCATTTCTAGTGCATCATCTATGGTGTCTTTAAAGTGTAATGGTTGAATTGTATAATCGTCTAAAATATTGGATACTGTAGCAGGATCTAGAGGTTCAAATTGACCAGTTTCTGGTGATTCTTGAATTATTTCAGTGGTTTTCCTCAGATTTTCTTCAATATTAATTTCTTTGTAGTATTCATTATTGTCTTTTAGATATTGCAAGGCTTATCTAACTTAATGAAAGTCTACGAGTTGTTGCCAAATTTTGTTTGCCTTTTGTAGGTACACCATTTACTAAGACAATTAAAGATTGCTCTATTGGACGTTGCACTTCTAGAGTTTGTACATTTTCTTTCAGATCTAATGGTAAATAAACTACTTTGCCACAAACGCCTTTCACTCTTTCTGAGGGAGATAATTTTGCTGTTTTTGGTTGAAGACCTATAATTGCTTGAAATGGATGCACTGTTTGAATTATGATGCTCTCAAATAAATTAAGTTGTTGCAAGGGTTTTGGTTGTGGGAATAATTCCAAGTTATTTGTGATAGCACGTGAAGGAGTTTGGTTGTTGTCAAGTTTTGCAGTGCAGTAACTGCAAACTATTAAGGGGTCATTTATTTTGTATTTGTTTTCTCCTATAAGGTAGAGAGCTAATTCAAACCATTTGGAATCTTCATTGTCTTCTATTTTGTATGTTATGTCTACAGTTTTTGTGCTACTTTTATAAAAAGTTCTGCGACAACACACACACACATGGTTTGGTACTTCAGCAGATGTACTTTTAAATTTTAGTATTTTGTTTTTGTATGTGTGTAGTAGAAGGTTGCCACATGTAGAATTGTTCCTAGTAGGTTGTAAAGTTATTGGGTTTTGTAAGTGGCTTTCACTTCCAAAATATGTTTTCTGGATATGCTCTATTTCTTTGAGTAGGTCTTTGGCTGTACCATGTAGAAGATTGTTATTGAAATTGCCTAATGCTAAAGCTGGACTTTTAGCATAGTACAGTTAATGGACTAGATTTCTAATAGTTGAAGGATGTGTTGATATCATTTTGATATGATGGACGGTGCTTTTGCAGTTAGGTCCTGAAATGCAGGCTAATGAATGTCCTTGTAGTCATGTGTGTTTGCGCACTGGACAGGTATCGATATTTTGTAGAAGTTTCATTTTGAATTTGTCTTTGCCTTTTATGGATTGGTTGAGGAACTGGCGTAATGATTTGAAAGATTTTTTGGCCCTGTTAGACATTGACGTGCATGGCCATTTGTACACTTGATGTTTTGGTTCAGTTGGATGGAGAGGTGATACTGAGTTTTCTGTGGATATTTTTGTAAGCAGCATTTCTTGTTCCATTATGGTATTATTAAGTGTTTCATACCCTCATCCACTGGTATGTATGGCAATTGTGTTTGTTTGCTTTTGTTTGGATGCTTCTTCATTGAAATATGGTTCTGTGCTCGTGGTGTAACACCATTCACCTCCACAGATATTTAAGAAGTTATTTTTGTTGATATACCGTTTATTGAAAAGTCTTTTTTGTAATTTACTAGTTAGTTTTGTTAGTGGTTTCATAATGTTTAACACTAAAATAAATAACTTCCTTTTGAGAACTATTGCACTGTCTATGAGAGCTTCTCAGATTAATATTCTATGGTAGGTTTTAAGGGTTGTGCATGATTGCTCTCCCGTTTTTATAAGATTCTGAAGGACTCTGTGGCAGAATTTTTTTGTAAAATACTTGTTTGGTATGGTTACTTGCCGCTACATCAAGATTTATACGAACAGTGTTAGCAGTAGTGGTATCTGAATTCTTATTTTGGGCACTTTTATTTTCATTTGCTCTACTTCTGCGTTGATTTCTACAGACTTTGTTTTTGGTAGGTATTCTTTGGGGTCTGTTGGAAAAAAAAGAAAGTATGGGTTGGGTGTTTTGCAATGTATGTGTGTTGTGTGCATGAGTGTCTGAGTATGATGGTAAGGATGTATGTGGAGGTGTATGATTGTGCAATGGGCAGCTACCACTAGTTGGGAAGGCTATTATTGTATTTGTGTGTTACTATACTGGGGTTCAGATGATAATACAAAGTAAGCTAGTGGTGAGGAGAAGCACTAATACTAAATCTAATGGTATAGAATTAAAACAGTTCTTTGTTTTGCAATACTAATATTCTAGGGGCTGATATATGGAATTTGTGCGCCAAAAAATGGGGATTTGTGTGCCATTCTGCCTGCAAATCCCTGTTTCACAAATGGGGATTTGTGGGCAGAATGGTGCACAACTCCCAGTTCTTTGGCGCACAAATTCCATGAATCAACCATGTAGTGTGTTTGAGTAACAGTTAGAACATTATGGTAGTATTTTACTTACTTTTTTGTTTGGAAAGAGTAGGTTTCATCTGAGTTGTTGGTTGTACTTCAGATGCTGCTGCTTTTCAGGAGAGTGGTCTTCACTACAATTGTAAAAGAAAGAAGTTAGTAATTGTGTGTGTTTATAGCACTGTTGTTAATTTAGATGTTGATTTTTATGTTTTTGTATTAGTATCGTTGTTTGATAACTGAACGTAGTGTTTGCAAGCAGTTTCCTTTGACTATGTGCAGCCTTAATATTTTACTTACAATCTGTTAGTTCAATATGCTTTGGAAATGAGTATAATGCTAAGAGTATGAAACTCATTTGGTTTATTAAGGCTGTGATATTGAATGTTAGGAGATAGAAGAAATAATCATATACTTATTTTCTATTTTATAGGGTAAAGGCAGAAACTGTATAGAAAAGCATATCATGTATGCATTTGTAAAGGTGTGGGTAATAAAGCAGAAGGATGTGATGTACAGGCAGTGGTGTTATTTCAGCTGGGAGCTTTTCAATGATAGTGTCTATGTGCGTGAGTGTATAAAGATGCATGAACTTATCCTGGCTGTGTGTAATTTTATAATACACTGCTAAGTGTTTTTCTACCATTATACTGTTATTTCTCCCATCTTTTCATATTATAATTTTTTAGATAACTGTGTGTGTAAAAAAAGAATTTATATAGCAGACAGATCTGGAAGTGACAGTTGATTATAGCAGATGGGAAAAATAATAGTAAGTTAATTTTATAGGTTGTACATTTACTCTGTATAAAATATGCATACCTGTAGTTTGTATTCATGCATGTGTATATGCATGCAGCTGCAAGTAGAAATATTGGAGAGCTGTACACTAGTTTTTGTAGTAGGTGCTTTACAATGATATGATGCTTGTACTCAGAGTGATCAACAGTACATTTGAAGTGCTGAACTCTGATGATGCAGTTAGATGTACAGGTCTTGGATGTGATTGGTGGATGGTTGTGTGGCTGCTTAGCTGTATCCAATGAAGGAATGGCACAGAGAGTGAAGTGGAAAGGGTAGAAGGGCTGTCTAAGAGTTACACGGTCCGCTGACATTGCGGCCATCCATGGACAGGGCGTGCCAAATCCAGGGTTTTCCAACAAATCCAGCATGTAAAGGCGACTGTAGGAATTAGCCAATCAGGTATTGAGGTTGTGCATTTGCATTGCATTTGGGATATGTCAGTGCCCCTACTTTGTTGGCAGATTTGGAACACTAGGTTCAAGCAGTAATGAACATCCTTCCAAATGCCAAAGTTATTTTTTCTGGATTAGTATCTAGGGAAATATGGGACAATGGTTCTGTTTTTTGCCTCAGCAAAACATTGCTAGGTGTGCAATCAACCGAACATATGTGCTTTCATGCTCAGAGCTGTTATGTTCTTCTGTAATAATGAGAATTTCTTTGCAATTTTCAATGAAAGAAGGACTTGGGAAGGTCATGGACATGTTTCCGAATTCCCAGGTCATTTTTTTCTCGTATTGCACAGAGACAGTGGCTGCGTTCTTCTTTATTTGGTCCACAAATGGAGAAAGCGAGGCACAATGTCAATAAGGCTGTTTGTGCCTTTTTAAGAGATGCTGGCATGTCCTCTTTTCACATTGAAAATATTATGTTTTGTAGCACATACATTTTTCGCAGAGATGGAGTCCTCCACAAAATGGTTTAAAAGATTGAAATTTTCCATAAGCATATCCATTTTCTGTTCCATGCACTACAGAGTATTTTCTAATGTCTCTTTTGCTATATCATTTTCAATGTTTGTATGGTCTGTTAAAAAAAAAATATATATGTTAAGTACACATAAAGTAATTATTATTAATTTGCTTATATAGAGAAGTGTATACCATTAGTATCACTGTCTTCATTCATTTGCTCACATGGGAAATTTTCTTCAAGCCATTCCAAAGTACTGGACATTTCTGTGTAAAAATATATATATATATATATATATATATTACTTTTACTGTACCTAATAGAGAAAGTTTAGAAATATATAAGAAAAATGAAGTTTACTTAGTAGTTTCTGGTAAGTTTTGTTGTTACTGTTGTGTAGGTCTGCTGTTGCTTCTTGCTGTGCAGTTTCTATAAGGTAATTATGTTGGAGGCATAGCTTTTTTGTTTTGGTATATTCCATTTTAGTACATATGCTATTTAAATGGACGGTTAATGTGTTACATATATAGGTTCCACTTCTTATTTATTAGTGCATATAATGTGTGTATGTGCTGATTTTTGGATTTGTTCAGTGTTTATATGGCATGATAGAACAATTTAAGATAAATCCTGAGTTTTTGGGTAGTGTTGATGTTGTCCGCGCTCATCCGCAGCCAAACGCACAGTCCGCGGACATCAAATCACTAGCAGGTCGTTCAGTATATTCTATGTTACATGTATATAAAGTAAGGAAATCCTAGTAACATCTATCAAATTCACATTATGAATATGTATCTTCAGTAAAAAAAAAAAAAAACTTTGATAAAGTTAGGTTATGGTTAAGTTGTGCTACTAAAAACCTATGAAATTCAAAGAAAAACTTTGTTTAAGGGACATTATGGTTCCAAGTAAAACTGAAAAACCCCTGAAATTCGCTAGTTATGGTAACCTAAACAACCATAACTCACACCACCACCGTGCACTGCTAAGACTAACACCCAGGACATCAAAAATGACATCACAAATGAGTGAGTGACAGCTCGGTCTCTGTTGTCAGCTACCTCCCCACCTCACTCCTCACCTTTGGTTGTCCAATTTACTTTCGAAATTCCTGGTCCTCTGATAGGGGCATGCCTAATACATTAGTGAATGAATGGCTTCAAGGTTCAAGGTTCTCCTGCATTCAGGCTCAGCCTATGTGGTGGGTATCTATCTGCTATTGAGAATCTCATTTTATTTTTTTTTATTTCAGGAGCTGAAGTAAATGGATTTTGCCATGAAAGTCAGATCTGGTAAGGATTTTCCCTTTCAGACAATGCTTTGCCTTATACAAAGAGGTGTTGGTGTGTTACTAACCAGATTGGTCTTCCGGCAAAAGAGTGTATAATTAAACATACCAATTTCCACATGAAAGACATCACATCTGTACTTTCTGCTGGAAATCAGTAATTGCCATGCCAACAGTGTTAGGCTACACAGTCCGTAAAAAAAGCATGCAAGACAAGGACATATGCTAATTCAGAAGCTGAGTAACAGTTTCTTATATTGGTTTGCTTTTAAATGTATAATTGGTCCTAAGAGAATCCCTACACACTATAGAGATGTCTATTAACACATATAACCTTATTAATCAAGTATTATGGGAGGAGGGAGAGTATGGTGTGGGTCTACAAGCCGTCTGCTAAAACTACATTCATTTTAGTAACAATGAGGCTATGTTTTCAAAAGTTCCCCAGCAGATTGTATGCTTGCAAAGTGGCAACCGATTTGTGGTTGACTAACCGGCTTCAAATGTGCTGGTAGTCGAGAAATTGGAAGGCAACCTAGAAACTATTTGAGGCTCGCTAGTATACAAGGGAGGATTCTAAATTTCATCCTGGCCTTTTTGGAATAAAATCAGAAATCATTCGACGGTAAACAAACTGGCTTGAATTGTTGAATGCTACACTGAAGAAAATGGTGGGAGACCACCCTTCAACATAGTGACAGCACAAAATAAAATAGAACTATGAGTTATTAACAGATAGTTATAGTGATCAATGAAGGGAATAAATTAAGCAGAAAAAAATAAAATTTGCTGAAATGTATTTATCCTCTAGCACGGGGGAAGTGTCTAGGTTAGCACTTTGTCACAGTTAATTCAAGGAATGTCTGTCAATAAGTAGGTTTTAAATACATTGTAAAAATGAGATGCTCTTAACATGGATACAAAAATAGATCACTTCTGTACAATGATGTAAACCAGAGTCTCTAGGTGTAGGCTGTCAATAGCTACTGTAAATCTGGTTATGTATAAGGTAGCAACACTCAAAAACTCACTAACAAATGTAATCTCCGTACATGATCACATCACAGAGGTATGCTGTGCATCCAATTATTTTAGACCAACTATGTTGATGGGATAGCTCACATACTAGGGTTAAAATAATACAAAAGGTTTTTTTTTTGTTTGAACAAGAGAGTATTTTGACACCAATGTCTGATCTCCCACTGCCCTGTTTCACCTCATCCTCAATATTTAGTCAGTGTCTCAACTTGAGAAATTGGCAATGGAATCCACATTTCGACTAACAGCAAAACAACACACTTCAAGCCCACCTCCATACGAACATAGACACACAGGACACCCATAACACATGCCTTACAACATCACTACCCAGAAATACCATATGGGCAGTGCCATTATCACACAATTCACATCACCAACAATTCCACAACCAGACAAGAACCTCAGAAACCCACATATATAAGGAGATGACACACAACAACCAACATGTTAAAAACTCACTCACCATAATTTCAGGACACACAGCCCATGCTCATGGACCTAACCACACATCACAATGGCAAAACCCCTATGAGTGGCAGAGCAATGCTCATTACAGGATGTCAGCACCTGCTCCTGCAGGTGACAGATCACAGTCGACCCTGGAACATAACTGCATAACAAAATATGTTGGCCACAACAAGGAAGTCCACATTACAAATACTCCTACTAAAGAGGCATCTCAAACACCACCCTCAATGTCAACACACCAACAGGTGAGGGCCAAACATGTAGCATGCACATCACATGTAAGCCAATCCAGGAGAGGAGACATATCCAGTCACTGGGACCCACCATTCACTGGTGCAAGCTGGACTGGGAGGCCACTCAGGCAATGCAGTGTCAAAGTCTGATCCTCTGTTGACACATCAATGCATGACAGAGAGGCATGCAACAACCTTCCAATAGTAGCCAGGTCTGGTGCATGCTTACCCTAAATGCCACCATGTCCCTGTGCATGTCCTGCCTCAAGGCACATATTTCCTGGTGAATATGTCCAATGATTTCTACCCTGGCATTGCCAAAATTGATCTTTTTCAGAGACAACTCCTGCAGCACTTGTCTGTGTCTGCTGCTTGCATGAAGCAAGTCCTCCTCTGGCTCTGATTGGCTGGCAGCTAAGCAGCCCCAATGTGTGTGTGCCGTAGCCAAGTATGTAGAAAATGGTCTGCCCTTTTCCATTGACCCAACAGCACTGCAGACTCCACAGATGTTTTTGGAAATATTGCAAATCCAGTTCAAGGCCCTGCGGTTGTGAAAACGAGAGAGCAAGACAATTTGAATCATGATTCCTACGTGCCCCGGTATTCCTGGTGACTCCTAGCAGATGTTGACTGTTATGCAATGGTGATGCCAGGCAAGGGAAAGGTGGCCTGGGTTTGTTTCTCTGACCCAGGCTCTGACATTAAATGGAGGAACTCCTCCTCATCCTGGCTCGTGGGCTTGGGACCAGGTATGAGTTCATCAAATATGCCATCGGTATCAGTAGCCACATTCTCTGTAGAGAAGGCTTCATCAGGCCTCCTCAGTATTGCCTGGAAGAACCCGGGATGCTTGCCAGCCATTGATAAGATGGCCTGTGCTGATAGATAGTCTAGCCTGATCTTCCACTGGTGAATCATCACCTGCAAAATAACAGACAAGAACTATCATACACCACATCATTTACACACATAGGCTACAACACTCATACAATGTCCCACAATATACCACCCCATGCTTTCTAACAGGCCACTGGCCCCTTACATTAAAATCATATGACGTCCACAGAAAATACATCACATGCTGGAAAAGCAAAGACATGTGGTATATGCAATGTTCCTTTAATATCAATGTCCTGTACACTATCACATATCTGATTTACCCATGGAAATGCAAGTAATGCACATTGAACTTTCATCACACCAAACACATCCAATGTATTTGAACATACAAAATATCCTCTCACTGTGTACCCCACCCAAGGCACATGTCATGGAGCCAAATATGCAGCGTTCAGTGGACATGTGGTGTGTGTCATTTTGTAGAATGACACATCTACTGCACACATGCAAAGGACACTGGCCTAAATACTGCTGAAAGATACCACATTTCCACCTTATCGCTCCAGTAATACCAAAAACAAACCTGAGTTGTATTAGTTATTAGTACCCGGTGAGGGGGCAATCAGAATGCAAGAGCCATTCTGATTGTCCCAAAACGAGTTATTACCAGGCCGGGAATCCCTCTGTCGGGATTTGACGGCCTTTGTCCCAGGTGGGAGGCGTGGTGATTCCTCAGCCAATGAGGAGGTTCGAAGCGGGGCCATCCCCGCTCCGAGCCTCCCCGCGGCTGAGCGGCTGCCTTCACCCCCCACCGGGGACTCGGTAAGCCTTTTTTACTTTTTTTTGTAATTCCCTTCCCTCCCTCCCACCCCCCACTTACCTTCTTGTTCCTGCATCCCCGGCGGGGCACGAGATGAGGGAAGCTTCCAGCCGTGTGGAGACTCGGAGCGGGGCCATCCCTGCTCTGCGCCTCCACATGGCTGGAGGCTTCCCTCGTCCCTCGCCGGGGACGCAGGTAGGCTTTGTTTTTTTTTATTCCCCCATCCCACTCCCACCCTCCCAACCCCACTTACCTTCTTTTTGATCCTTTTTCGGGAGCGGACGCGCTGGGAACACTTGTGTCCGCTCCCGATGGCCGCCATGGAAAGGGAAAACGGAGTCCGTTTTCCCTTTCCATGGCGGCCATTTTCTTGGTTGTTTCTTTATTTATTTTTTTTCTGTCCCGAAACGCTACAGCGTTTTGGGACAGAATAAAATGCTTTTAGTGACCCGGTCACGCACATAATGCGGGTCAGGGTACTAACAGCAATATGACCCTCGCGGCAGGGGCATTACCGACTCAGGTAATGCCCCGGGGCCTTCGGTAAGTCCCTCGCTTCACTTGGGGCCTATACCTATTAGCCCCAGGGCATTACCTGAGTCGGTAATGCCCCCGCCGCTCGGGTCATATTGCTTAAATCAAGCCTCAGTAAAGACCCAGCTCCCCATTTCACATCCCAATAATTTTGCCCCCTTACAAATGCCCCACTGTGCCAATCACCCACAAGCAGAGGTAGGAAGAGACACTGGTCACATCTGGTTGCCTGTTACCTGCCACGCCCGATTGTCCCTTTGAAAGACACTGCCATGAGAAAGAGTCTATGTTGATTGCCCTGTTAAGCCCTTTGCTTTAATTCCACTATGCTTGCTATGTGATAAGACACATGTGCTCCACATACCCATGTCAAATGCACAGCCACACAGTAGCAATACTGGGCTGTGCCTATGCTGACCCCTTTTCAATGTGGGTGCCAACAGCAGGAAGAACTAATGGCGACATGAGTCTGGGTCAAGAGCACCCACTGGTGGACTTTTACTTTATGTGAAATCCACAATGGCAGATAAGTAATTGGGGCGGTGGGTGCATGCACTGGCCATTATCTGATAGATCCCTAAAATTATGGAGCAACTGTGATACACAGCCACACAGAGAACAGTACACTGGGCATCTTCATGCACATACTCTAGGGACCATGAATAAAGGTATTTAGAGGATGTGGCTATTACCACACATACGTGCATCTGCAGGCTAGTTGTAGCAATGGCCTCTGCCAGTATAAGACTTCAATGTTGATACTACCCCCTTACGGGTCAGCCGACATTCTCATCACCACATTCTCCTTCATGCCCCAGTTTTTATGGGTCCCCATACTGTTCTAGCGCTTGATATGATATGATAGGTTATTTACAACGTGCTTAATACCAAGAGTTTTTTAAGCACATACCCGAGGATCAAACTTGTGTTGCTCCATGTCGCCTTGCTTCCAAGGCAGTATGTTGCCGCTGAGCTATCCTCCTGTGATGTCAAGTTCAAGTGCTCAACCGTAGACTGCTGTATCCCACTTCTGGGTGTTCTCCAACTGCTGTTTCTCCAATCTAGGTGTTTCCCCTCTAGCACTTTGTGCCAGTACTAGGTGCTCCCTCACCACTGCTGGGTTTTGGTTCCAGGCACTCCCTCGCATTGCACCTGTACTACAAGGCAAATCTAGGGGTTATAGGACAATCTAGCAGAAAAGTAGAAAAGAAGTGGTAAAGTGCCATCTGACTAATAGTCTGGGGAGTGCAGATTTAGCAGATGGATAAGGGTAAGTCCACCATAGCGCGCAATCAGGAGCCACCTCCCAGCCCTATCCCATTAGGATGTTTCCTCCAACTGACTTTACAACCCAACATACCTTGAACAAGCCACACTCACCCCCACCCCCCTCCACCCAACAATAACTACAGACAACAGAAACCAGCAAGGAAACTGCAACGAAAACCTAAAAAAAAAAAGAAAACAACAACCCCACAAAAAGGTGCTGGACATGGGCAAGGGCCCCTATGACCCAAAACACAACATAAACTTAAACAAACTAGAAAACATTAAGAGAACAGTATATCTCATGCCACAGAACAGGACGACACAAGAGAAAGTGTGAAGATAGGATAAACAAAATGGAAACACACAAGGCCACCACGCCATAAAATACCAACACAGAGATGGTGCACACACTCATAAGCGCAACAGAAAAAAGAACACACTAAAAAACAAGACAAAAATCATTACACCACCACCATACCTCGCTACGGAGCACTCGACAGAGAAGCGAACAGCCACGAGATATATTAGACACACCAGCAGGATACCAGGACCGCACAAGATAAAGGCAGAAACATGCAGAAGGAGAAAGATGGGAAACAACACTGTTACCCCATACATCATGAGAACCCAAGGGGACCTACAGCAACGGCAACTAGACATACAAGGTGAACCAGAAGAAGTCATTGACCAAATACAAAACCTCACCGATCTACTCAATGATGAATCAGACCTAATAGAACACACAGCACATCCCACATCCTGAGAACATTAAGGAAACTCCCCAACAAGGCCACACACAGACAAATGCAAGAACAAAGCAGGGCACTATTATGAAAAAAATACACTAAAACCTAATCAATGCAAGATCAATGTCCAAACACGACAGAGAGATCTACAGTCGTCTCAATGATGGTGAAATTGACATCCTGGTTGTTAGACAAACCTGGCAAGATGACAGCTACAAAGGCACACTACACAGCTGTCTACCCTACAACTTCAAATGTATACAGGTAAACAGAAAAGGAAAAAGTGGAGGAGGACTTGCAGCAGCCTACACAGAACACCTACAAATAAAAACAATGGACCAGCTGGACCTGCTGAACATCCAACACTGTGAATCCCTTGTTCTTCTCCTGACATTGGACCCACAAATAAACCTCACATTCATACTCATCTATAGACCACCGACCTATGAAGCAAACTTCATAGAAGCCATCACAAACTTGATCATCAAACATGATCACCTGTTCATCCACAGGTACTTCAAAATGTGCTTCAAAGAAGAAAATGCAAACTTGCAGAAACCACTAACTAAAGAGCTTGAGACAATTAGACTGCACCAGATGCTGAAAGGAGTAACGCACTCAGCAGGATACACTCTTGAGGCAATCTTTGCCACCAACAAAACTAATCTCAACTGTGCCACCAATATAAATACTATGGAGCGACCACCTCATTTTACCATTCGTGATCCAACTACCATCAAAACAATCCAAAAAGCTCATAAAGTACCCCCTGATCGGGGAAAATAAATCGGAGTACTGTCAAAAACAGCAGCTTGGAAGAATAACTATAATCCTCAAAACCAAGTAATGCACCCAGACGAAAAAGCAGACCTAATCCAGAAATGGATTGCCAAAACTATTGAGAGCATCACCCCGGAAAAACCCCTCACCCTCTTCTTCGTCTCAGTACTGTCAGGTGTTGTGTGTGGAATAATCAGGGAAATTGGCTTGTAACAGCCCATAAAGGTTGGGGAAGGGTTGTTTTGACTGTTACTAGAAAAAGTAACTCCCTCCCAACCTCCAAGGACCCGCAACCCAGGTGATCCTCACTCATTTTTCCACTGCCAGGGTTTGGATCCAATTGTGATGGCCTTTTCCTGACCACATGCATAGGTAATCCAAGGGGGGTCGGAGTGAGAATACCCTGAGGTTTCTCACATACCCTTGCTCTATGAAAAAGGCCTCCTGCTTGAGGGACTGCCACTGTATGGTACTGAGTTGGTGATTCATGGTGCAATCTTTGCTGGATTTCAGCCCAGTCCCATTACACAGTATTGGCTTCAAACATATTTTTTCCACCAGGTTTTAGATGGGAAGAAGGAGGACTGGGGGGTTCAACTTCATGTAATAACGATGAAAAATTTGGGAAAAATGTGTAAGTCAGTTCCAATTATGGTTTCTTTTTGTAGCTCAGGAATAATGTCTGAAGGGAAGCTGGTATTTATCCCTTTTACTGAATAGGGACCTTTGCTTTAGGGTATGCGCCCTGATCCCCATGTACGCCTATTATCTTCACTAGGAAAGCAGCCTTTAAACTTTCAGGGGTTACTAGATCGACCCTAACGGCAATTTGTTTACTGTCTGAGTCTACTAGACTCTGTGTGGGGATGTATTAACCATTGCTTGTGCATAATTAGATTGAGTAGATGTACCACTACAGAAATTTCTTTGAACTTCCATCATTTAATTATTCTCGTGGTAGTCCCATTCTTCCCCCACCATACACCTGACCTCCATGGGTTCCTCTTTTCTGTTTAGGGGACAATTCTGGGCTAAATGTCCTGGCTCTCTACAAGAGAACCCTACCCAACGTTGGAGTTGGATTGTTCTAATTTCTTCTCTCTTCAGTTCTTCCTGATGTTTGGGTTCAGGCCTTTTTTCTATTCTTGATGTATCCCCACCATGTAGGTCTCGGAATTGATAGGGGGTTCTGCATCTCCCTTTAGGGACAACAGAGGGATTCAGAGCGCCTTTTCTTTCTCTTCTATCCTCAGGTTTGTGTAAAGAGTAAAAATATTTGTTAGCATCAGAATAATTCTGGGCAGTCTCAGTGGATAGAGAAAGAGTAGGTTTATTTAATTGTACGACCGCTCGTTGAAGGGAAGGCAGTAAAGAATTTGTAAACTGATCCAGTTTTAATGCTTCTAACACTTCGGCAGGTTTTTCCTTCCTAGCCATAGGGATAACGTTTATTTAACCTGTTTTCTGAGTTCAACTGGTGTTTCTCCGGGACCCAATTTTAAATTTCAAAATTGTTGGCGATATAAGTTACCCGTTTGACCTACCCGTTGTAGGAGCCCTTCATTAATATCATCAAAAGAAGCAGTTCCTGGTAGGTTTATTAGATGGTAGGATGTCTGAGATTCTCCGTTCAAAAGGGACCCCAAATAGCAGATTTTAACTCATTTCCCCAATGACACTGGCAAGCTAGTCTTTCAAAGTTCAGGAAAATAAAATCACAGATCATCACCCTCATTGTATGGTTGTAGTACCCTATGGGAAATGCTGGGTTTCTCTTGAGTAGCTATGAGCCTTTCCAGCACAGTTTTCTTCAATCTGATATTTAGCTAGTTGGGGTAATACTTCTTCAGTAGACGCCATATTCCCAGGATCAGATATAGTATCACTTTATCCTCTGTCAGAATCGCATCCAGAAATAAATTCTAGATCCTCAGTGGTATCAGATTTTACTTCAATATCCTCTTTTACCGGCTTTATTGGAGAGGAAGGGAAAGAAATGGTGGGATCTCTTGTCCTGTTCTTAGTGCTCTGGGTTTGATAAGGACCCGGAACTCTCTGAATGACAACCAGATTGTATATCTGTGCTTCAGGTGATAGGTAGCTAAGAGAACAGTATTGAGCAGAAGCTGGGGATTGTAGTATAAGTCTTGACACTTGCCCGGGCGGTATAACTGCAAGGCAACAGCCATCTTTAGTGGCAACACTCTATCTTGCTCTTTAACCTTTAAACTAATGTCCTTCCCTACTTTTTGTTGAATTACTAACCATATAGGCATTCTCTAAACTCATACCGGTTGAGCGGAATCCCACTTCAGACACCATGAAGGCATCATGAAACACGACACAGACAAAAAACATCAAGTTTAAACAAAAGATGTTTATTTAACTGAAATGTCAGGATGGTTGAAGGCCTACATTGCTGGATTTCCCTACCAAAAAATACTGAGGACAATCTGTGTCAAATATTTCAACTTAAAAGTCTGTTTGTGTCCAAAACATATCCTTGCACTCACAACTGCATCAAACCATTATGTGGGGATGTCAACCTCAAAAGAAAGTGTTTAACTCTAAGTAAGTTCTAAGCTTCTTCCAGCTCACTATGTTTTCTCAGCTCCTCTTCTCCAAGCATAAGAAGGTTCCATGAAAGAAAAGCATCAAAGGGTACCTTCTTCAGTTCAAGCCAATATAGCTCGAGACCAATCCTTGGGGATTCCTTCCCCAAGTTTTACATTGCACAATCCAGAACAAAAAGGGTTTCAGGATTCTGTTCCCAAGACAAGTATTGTTCAAAAGTATTGCAGTAGGTTTGGTGAGTTTGTTTCGTGATGTCTTTAGTTGTCACTAATTAGGATTATCTGGTGTAGGTGCAGTTGTCAGACCACACACTCCACCCATCAAAGGTCACACAACCAGGATCCTTGGACTCTCATTGTGCTGGTTTCAGGTGTCCTTAATTTTCTACATCCAGGTCCTCTGGTCTAGGAGCAGTTGTCAGACCACACAGTTCAACACATCACAGGTCGTGCAACCAGGGTCCCTAGATTTTGCAGCCCAGCATACAAGTTCCTTTGCACTTGCTCCTGTGTGCAAAGTCACCCTTACTTGACTCTGCTGTGTTGGTCTCCTGGTTTTTAGGGTGCAATCTTATATCATTTGGATTTTCCTGGATTGCCTCTTGGCCCTGCCACCATGTATCACACACCCTTTGCCAAGTAGTTGTTTTGCCCACACTGCATCCATCCATTAAAGTTAATTGCTCATGTTTTCTTTAGACTTTACCATAGTTGTAAGGTTAGATGTAATTCAATGTGCAATACGGCTTTACTATGATTTGAGTTTCAGTTCAGAGTTCAAAAGTATTCTTATGTTTCTTAATCAAATTCAAGCTTTAAGGCACACTTGCATTGTCTCAAGGCAAAGGTGTTTTACAATTCGCAATTCAATGTGTTTGTTTATTTCAATTAGATGTTTTCCTTTAATGCAGTGTTCAAAAGTCAAAGTCTCATATAGGTTGATATTCAGTATATCTGCATTCCTTATAATGTTAAGTTTTCATGTAGTTAGGTATTCCGTATACATTGGTTTCTTGCAATGTTACGGTTTCATATAGTTCAACATTTAATATGTGGATGGGCACTTGCTTACAGTCCTGTTTGGAGCTCCCCTGTGTCTGTGTTTCCTTCCAACACTCACCAGCGGTCTGCTCCTGTTGCCTGCGGGTCATCCTGAAGCTCACCAGTGTTCAAATGTCCTGCAGACACTCACCAGTGGCCTGCTCCTGCTCCCGATAGCTTCTGCTGCAGGCTCTTCTTTTTTTAAACTTCATTTATAATTAGCTTGGCATCACAACAGATAACAACCGTAACATTACAGACCACTGAGTCCTTTCGTGGTACACTTACAGGAACATGAAGTAACCAAAGCATCAGAATAACATTGGAACATACATGAGGAGTGTGCATCTGGTCAACCATACAATCATTGCAAACCTCTTCTAGCAAGAGGTGAAGGCGGTTTGGCGGCCTCGTCCCATGAATAATCAGACAAAGATGAAACATAGAGTCGAAAGAGGCCTCAAATGTCTCTTGGTCTGGATCTACTCAGCTGCATTAGCAGCTAGCACTCTTCAATGTCAGAGGCCCACATGAGGGCACAGAGCCACTGTTCATGTGTAGGGGGGCTGGGTCGGAGCCATAACAGGAGGATACAGCGGGTTGCGAGGAGGAGCCACAGGCTCGCCAAACTTTAGGAGTCATAGTTTAATACAGGGAGCTCATGGAAAAGACAGGTTAACGGGGGCGGGGCAATGTTACACTCTAGCATTTCCGACAGTGATGTGCATACTGTAGTCCAGAACTGAGTCAGTTGTCCACATCATGTGTATGCAGTCTGCTTCATCGGAGTTGCATCTCGGGCATGTGTGTGGATGATCCCTTGACATACGTTGTAGCCTTGCCGGCGTGTAATGGAATCTATGTAATAATTTAAATTGGATCAGTTTAAAACAGGAATTAAAAGAGATTGCCTGACGGCGGGAACACATAATTCCAACGCTGATCGGACACCTCGACCTCTAGGTCTCTAAACCATTATTCCCTGAGTTTGGTAAACAGAGGGGATGCCTGAGTTTGAAATGCATTCTATAGTCTTGAGACTTTACCCCTCGGGGACATGGTGTCAATAATTTCCGATAGGATTGGATCATCTTGTGTGATGATGGGAAAGTCGGGGAGCCTGGCTTTTACCACGCGCAGCAGACCGGCGTATTGCAGCCAACAGGTGGGCCTGCCGTGTAGTTGTCTAGGGAGGTCACACCACTTCATGAAGGCTCCTTGTTCAATTACATCTCGGACAGCGAGCAAACCGGCCGCTGCCCAGCGGTCCACAGTAGCGGTGTCCACACTGGAGTAGTATGGGAGGAAATTCCAGAGGGGGAAATCCCAGCAAAATGGGTGCGTGTTGCCAGATTGTTTCCATAGTCTGGCTAGGGCCTGAACTGTGTCACCAACGGGATCAGAGGGTTTGAATCTAGTAGTGCAGTTGGGGAGAACCAAGGAACGAATATCATAGTCGTCTGTAGCTAGGCGTTCTAGTTTAACATGAAGGGGTGGGTTGGTAGGTACAAACTAGAATGATGCATAGTGGACTTGGGCAGCAATCCAGTATCCCTCAAAGTTGGGAGCACCGAGTCCACCCTTCTTCACTGGGGCTGTCAGCGTCTTAAGCTTCAGGCGGACAATGCCTGAGAGCCAAAGGAAGTCCTTGGTCATTTTAGTGAGTGTTATAAAGAATTTGCGGCCTGACCAGATCAAGACATTTAAGAATCTGTACAGCAGTTGAGGCAGTATCACCATTTTCAGAACAGCGATCTTGCCCGCTAGGGTTAATGGAAGCTATGCCCACCCTGCACATTTACGGGCCAATTTGGTTAGGTAATTGCCACAGTTTGAATCGTACAGAGTGACTGGGCCACATGTAATTACCACACCCAAGTAGGTGATCTCAGACTGAGCCCAGACAAATCCCTGGAGATCCGAGGGGGGCATGGTGGCCTCAGTCAATGGGAAAAAAATTGATTTAGTGCAATTCACTTGAAGGCCTGATAGTTCGCCGTAGCAAACAACATCCTCCAGTATTAGAGATAGGTTTAATTCAGGTTGTCGATTGAAAAGAAGAGCATCATCTGCATATAGCGAGATTATCTCGGGGCAGGCAGATAACCACAGTCCTCTGTGTGCGTGTCGCTCTCATATATTGCCAGCCAATGGTTCTATGACCAGGGCGAATATCACTGGCGAGAAAGGGCACCCCTGTCTCATGACTCTCGCTATCTGGAATTGAGTCGAACATATATTGTTGGTGTGGACTCGTGCAACTGGGGAGGAGTGTAACAGTTGACCCAGGTTCTGAATTGGGGGCCAAAGTTACATTTCTCGAGTACCTGCCATAGAAACCCCCATGAGACAGAATCAAATGCCTTTTGCATGTCCAGGGTCACTGCAATTGCTTGGGTTTTAGGATCTATACAGTCTACTATGTTAAATAATCGGCACAGGTTATAGGAGGTGGAGCGGCCTGGGATAAACCCTGGCTGGTCTGCATGCATGATGTAGTGCATATATGGGGCCAGTATAAGGGCCAAGACTTTGGCATATATCTTAACGTCACAGTTGATGAGTGAAAGGGGGCAATAGGAACCACATTGTGTAGTGGGATTACCCGGTTTAGGCAGCACCATTATTATTGCTTCGCAGAGAGAGGGGGGTCGAGTAACTGTAAGGCATGCTTCGTTTCAAAGGTCCAATAATGGAGGAACAAGGCAAGATTTGTAGTTTTTATAAAACTCAATTGGGAATCGATTGGATCCTGGTGCCTTCCCCGAGGCTAGCAAGTCTACAGCATTTGATCGTTCTTCAGAAGTGATCGGGATGTTGAGGGTGTCCCTATTTTCCGCAGAAAGAACTGAGAGTGGAAGGCTGTCAAGGAATACACTGATATCCTCGACCATAGCTGTGTCAGAGTCGTTGTAGAGTTTCTCATAGAAGGAGCGGAATTCAGAGTTCACCTCTCATAGAAGGAGTGGAATTCAGAGTTCACCTCCTGTGATGATAGGGCCAGAGTACCGTCTGCCTTTTCTATCGCCGGGATATGCAACATTCCTCTCTCGAGTCGGACCAGTCTAGTGAGAGCCTGATCATGGCGCTCCCCCTCGCCGTATCTACGTGCTGCCTGGGGTCTATCAAAGAATTTTGCTCACGTTCTGCATGGGAACGGAACACATCTAGTTTGTTACCTATATCGGCGAGTGTATCAGGCAATTGTGTAGCGGCATACTGCGTTTCTAGGGAGGCGAGATTAGCTTCACTTATGGCTAGGTCTCTCCTAATAGTTCGGAGCACTCCTGCTTATTTGGAAATCCCCATTCCCCTAATGTATGCTTTGAATGCCTCCCACAAGGTGGTTTGAGATGTGACAGGGCCATTATTTAAAGTTAAAAAGTCATCAATATCACTGCCTAGTTCAGCTTCGAAGGCCACATCTAACAGGGAGTGTGGCTTAAATCTCTATGAACGGATCGTAGGTTCATCGACAGACCATCTAAGGGATAGTGTCACTGGTGAGTGATCGGAGAATGTCCTGGCAAGTATGGAGTCATGGGTGATGGTTGCAAGTAAAGTGTCTGAAATTAGCCATATATTGATGCGGGAATGAGAGTCATGTACTGAAGAGTAAAAGGAGAACGTGCGGAGTCGGTGTAGAGTAGTCGCCATGGGTCAGCCAGTTCAAAATGGGTCTGTAGCTCTAGGACAGTTTTAGCTGCCTTGGTTAGTTGGCGAAGCCTGGAGCTGGATCGATCATAGTGAACATCAAGAATGGTATTGAAGTCTCCCCCCAGAGTATCTGGACAAGTGGGAACCCAGATAGAAGCGTGGAGAGATGTTCATAAAAATCGTGGTCATCAATGTTCGGTCCATAAACATTTAGCAATACAATCTCCGTACCCTGCAAAGTGCCAAACAGTAAAATATAACATCCTGCATGGTCAATATGGACTGCCTTCTGTTGAATTGGAGGATCTTGTGGATAATGATCATGGCACCTCGGTTATGAGAAGAGTAGACAGTGTAATACTGTTGAGGACCCCAAGACTTAGAAAATCCATCACAAATGCCCACAAGGGCGTGAGTCTCCTGCAAGTAGAGCACATTAACATGGTGTCTTTCAGCATAGAGTTGAATTTTCCACATTTTAGCAAAATTACCCAGTCCCCTTATGTTCCAGCTCATACAAGTGACTGTGTCAGCCATCGTTCCCCCAGTTATACATTTCTAGTAGATAGCCGCCTAGGCCATTGGTTACAGGCCTCCGTCCTAGTCCATGTGTATGAGGCAGGAGGCGCAATGGTCTCATTAATAGTAATAAGGAGTTTTCAGTCCCCAGATGCTTGCCAAGTAGTTTTCCAGTTATAACACCCACTGCTCCCTCCCCCACCCACACCCCTCTCCCAATCAGAAGGGTGAATCCCAAACAGAAACTAAACGTAAACACAACCATTGGCGACTTCGCCTTGGGGACTTGGTGCTAACCAAGTTGGAACCTGCTCATGCTGGGGTATTGGCTAGATCACTGTGGCGTAGGTTCACTAACAAAACGTTTGTTAATACAACATGGGTCAAACATGTGGGACCTGGCACAGAACCAAGTAAATCCCTTCAGCGGAGGATGAATGTCAGGAGACCTTCCGAATCCTGGCCGACAAGGAGGGTCGAACATTGCAAGGTGTATCTGGGGAATGTCCCTGGAAACTGTTTCGATGGGTGTCTCAGTCGGGGTACTCCTGGGCCCAGCAGAGGGCCCGTCACCCAGGGAAGTGCTCCTCGATGAATCTCTCACCTCTTCTGGGATGGTAAAGAAGAAAACCCGGTTTGCGTGTTCTATCCTGAGCTTGGCTGGATACAACATAGAGTACCTGACTCAGAGGTCCCACAGTCTCTTCTTCACAGAGAAGAAGGTCTTCCGCTCTTGCTGGAAGGCAGTAGAGAAATCAGGGTAGAGGTGGACCCTAGAGAATCCCAAGAAGAGGTCTCCCTAGTCCCTCACAGCCTGCAGCAGGGCGTCCCTGTCACAGTAGTTTAACACCCTTGCTATAATTGGGTGAGGAGGGGCCTCAGGCTTGGGCCTAGCCATTAGAGATCGATGGGCCCTTTCAATAGCAAATTGTGGGGACAATTTCGGGGAATCCAGAAGTGACACCAGGGTTTGCTCTATGTAGTCTTCCATGGTACCCTCGACGTTGTCCTCTGGGATGCCAATAATGCGAATATTGTTGCGCCTGGAGCGCAATTCAAGATCCGTGTTTTTCTTGCTGATCTCCTGGACTTGCCTGGATAAAGTGTTCATCTCGGTCCGGAGGGTGCCGATGTTGTCCTCAGTGATACTCATTTTGTTTTCCACCTCCGTCACTCGGTTGTCCGTCTTTTCCATTTAGGCCTTGATTGAGCATATCATTCCACTCATGTCATCTGATTTAGAGAGTAGGGTTGTGAATCCCTCTCGCATATATTCAAACATTTTGCAATGTTTCAGGGCTGTCAGGGAGTGATGACACGTCTGCTCCCTGCTCCAGTGGTGGCTCCACCGATTTCTGCATCGTCTTCGTGTACATATTGATAGAGCTCTGTTTTTTATTGGCCCCTTTAGTCATGTTGTGTGGGAATACACCAAGTGGTAACCTTCAGCAGATGTGAAGCCAGCCCAACAGGTGTAGTCCATTTGACACGGGTTGTGGCCCTAGCGATGGTCGACTATTGGCCCTGATAGCCAGTGGTACACTGTACAGAAGGAGAGCTCTCTTGTCCACCAGTTCTGTGTTCAGCCTCTGTGGGTGCAGCTGAAGTTCCCTGGGGGGATGAGGGAAGTTAGGTAATTCAACCTCGAGTAAGTAGAATGGGGCTTTGTTGCAAATGACAGGCCCAGCAGTGGTAGGTTCCAGGAGCCACCCCACTATATCCCTCACCCCAGGCTCCAGCAGCCCCACCGGGCGAGCACGGTGGGACCTGCCACAGCAAATGGTGCCCTGTCTAGTAGATGGACTGTGCCCCCTCACAATGGTATATTTATTACGAGTGTGGCCGTGGGGTCCTTATTAGTAAAAGCCGCACAGGGATGACGCTGTTTAGTTGGTGGCCCGCAGTGCCCATGTGTGGACCTTGTCGGGATTAGTCAGCCACTTGACCCCAGCACCGAGGCCAGGTACTCGGGTGTTCCAGGGTACAGGTCTTTCAATGCTCACCCCAAACAAAGCAGGTCTGATGTACCAGGCTCCTCTGTACCCTTCCAAGCAGCATCTCCAGAAAGGTGAGTTGAGTGTACACCAGTCAAGACTGACTGCCGGAAGTTTCGGAGCCAAGGGTCTGTAGATGCTGTTGTCCAATTCCCAACCCTTGGCTGTCAATTGTTGACCATCACGAGATGTCCACAGCAGCTAGATAGGAGAGGGGGGAATATAGGTATGTCCCACCAGAAGTGAGAGTATTATCTGGATTCGCTAAGGTGGATTGTGGGCTCCAACATAAACCCAATGCTCAGACCAGGTGCCTATAGCAGTTCTGTTAAAAAGGTGCTGCTTCCAATGCCTTGTATGTTTGTCCGCGTCTACCCCTGCATCGGTCGTTTGGGTCTCGTATGTTTCCTGTGTAGGTGCCGGCCAAGTGTTTCCCGCCTACAGTGCTGAGTAGAGTGGCAATGGAGCCAAGTGCGTAGTTAAGTCTGAGTGCGTAGTTAAGTTTGAGTGCGTGGCTCTGGGGTGTCTTCGGCAGTTTGCGAGGAATTTTCTGCAACTAAGAATCCCCAGATCTCATACAGAGGAGCAGCAACTTTTTTGTGGGGCTTGCAGTCTGCTCGGTGGAGTTCCTAAACTCAGTTGCAGCACAGGTTATCTTGCAGCTCCTTGTGTAGCCGGGGATGATGAGTCAGTGGAAGAACCAGCTTAGGGGGAGGGTTCAGGACAAGCCGGCACCCGTGAGAGTACGGTTCAGTGCCGGTCCACTGCTGCAACAGCCAGAAGGAAGCCGGCAGCTACTCCCCTCGCTCCCGACAGCCTGCAGATGGTCAAAGGGGGGTCTGTGCCAGCCATGTATTTGTTGCAGCGAGGTGGCCCCGGAAGTGCCGCCGTGCAGCTGATGCAGCTCCTACCTTGGTGCGCCGAGTCTGATGCGGGGCAATGGCGGCTGGGAGGATCAGTGTCGCAGGAGTCCTACACTGCCATTCAGGAGCCACCTGTGGTCTCTGAAGCTGGATTGGTACAGCCATCAGTAGCAGACCGCAGTGCCCCGCAGGAGCCCAGGCACCTCCCCCACCTGGAGAGAGTGCCCGGAGGTCGCTACGGCGGGCCACCAGTGAGGCTGTGGAGGAACAGTGATGGAGACACCGGGGGTACGGTTCTTGATCCAAGCGTGATGGGGCCTCACATATGACAGGCCACAGCCGTGTCTAGGGCGGCCGGTCGCCAACCAGGAGTAAAGGCGCGAGCAGGTTGCGCGTTAACGCCAGTGGCGCCCCTCCCCCAATTGGCCTGTAGTGCACTGCCCTCAATTGGCAACCACAGTGTGCAGTATGGAGCCGCAGCACAGCTAGTCTCGGGGGATTTTGGCGGCAGTCTGTGGCCGGCAATATCTCCGCAGCTGCAGGGCATCCGAAGTCGGGAATCAGCCAGTGCCCGCAGAAGCTCCTTATGCTGTATTCCAACCAATGCTGAGGATATTCACAGCACCACAGCAGATTAATCAGGAAAAAGGATATTCCCAGCACAGACCTCTCACTCTATTCGGCCATCTTCGATCTAGCACAACAGCGCCCCCCCGGCTCTGCTCAGCATCCAGGGCGGAGCCCTACTTGCCTTGCTGCTTTTTGTGTACAAAGACAGTGTTCTTTGAGGCCTGGGTCTGTCAGTGTCCTGGTTTGGCATCCAGGCACACCGCGACTGTCCCATGAAAAGTGCATCTTCTGCTGGTCTCTCTGCTTCTCCTTCAGGGCTCTCTTTGCTGGTTCCCCTTGCAGGCTCTCTTTCTCCTTGTTGGTCACTCATGTTATGTACCTGCAGCTTTCTTACAGGCTGCAGGTGTGTGAGGTTAATTAAACCTGCCTGACCATAGTTAGGCAGCAATGCCTGACCTTCCCAGTGGTTGGGAAGCAGCTTCCTTATTTCATTACCTAAGTGGTGAAGAGGAGTAAACTTAATAACTCTCAGCTGCCTCTACTTCCTCTCAGTACTATCAGGTATCGTGTGTGGAATAATCAGGGGAATTGGCTTGTGCCAGCCTATAAAGGTTGGGGGAGGTTTAGGTTGACCGTTACTAGAAAAAGGGGTATGCCAAGTCTTGCGAAACTTATCTTTAGATCTTGTCCTCCTCATCCTACTATGTCTAGACTTAGATTATTTCGTGTCTGACCCTGGGTAAAGGGGACATGTTGGACAATATCCCATAACTACTTCAGGAATGGGAGTTTCTCCCTCAATGCAAAATGCTGGATACTGCATCTCACCCAACATTATCTCTCTCCCAACATCCAAGAACCCTCCACTCAGGTGATCCTCATTCATGTGTCTACCCCCTGGTTCAGGATCCAAACGCGATGGCCTTTCCCTGGCCTGCTGCGTACAGGATCTAAGGGGGGTTGGAGTGAGTGAACCCTCATGTTTCCCACAACCCCTAAAGCAGGATAGGTTTTGTCCAATCACCTTGGGTCTTTTTCCTAGAAAAGAAAGGGTCTAACACTCCTTCCGGGGATTTCCCCTTGAACAGAAACTTAGAGAATAATGTATTGGACCTCTGTTGGGAGAGTTGATCCATGGGGGGAACTGCTGCTGCTGGGAAAAGTAATGCCTCTTTGCCAGCCACATCAGTACCCATGACATCACTGTGTTGAAAGACACCTGCAACTGTGGCCCAGCCTCCCAGTCTGCAGCCTCACAAGCCCTTCATCGAACCAATCCCCTAGAACCGTGCATCCAATCAGCAGCTTCTTTGCAGTTGAAAGACCATCAAACGAACCCTGGTGTCCCTAACACGTTGCTCCTGTTCAAGCATACATCTTGAAATGCAACAATCTCCTGTTCAACCCCTGCTCGGTGCTGCTCCCCAGCTAGACCAATGCAATCATTGCACTAAAACTGCACCAAACTGCTGAAACAGCACCAAGAAGCTTTGTCAGATGATGCTGAACTAATAAGAACTGCAGAAAGTATTATTGAATGCTAACCACCCCTTGGCCCACCTGTGTTCCTTAGAAACTGGTTAAGTCACCTTCAGTTTTTTTTTGTACTCAAAAACATACCTTTTAATGAACATTGTGGTTTTACTTACCTTCGACCCCTGGCTAATTACTTAGAGTATTGGATCTTGCTATTTTTGATTATTCTGTGTTCTTTCCTCAGGTGTGGGTTTTGAGTAGCATGTTTCTATGTAGTTATAATTGCGGATTGTCTGTTTAATTAAAGCATATATATTTTTACAGAACCTTGATTGGACATACCCTTTATTTTGCACTGCTGCCACTAGTGACCCTCATACTCCTGCAGGTAAAAAGTCATTTCATCACATCGACAGCCTGGTACACTGAAGGCCTCCGCCTCTACAATGGATGCATCAGTGGAGAAGGAGAGACGTAGGGCCTCATTATGAGATGTGCAGAATCGGTTTAACGGCACCGGTAATGGTGCAAGCGCTGTTAAACCCACTCCACACTATTATGAGGTTCCCTCGAGGAACCCGCTATGGACGTCTGGATAAACCAGACGTCCACAGCGGGTCCCTCGAGGGAACCAGGGAGCTAACAACGGGCCCATTATGAGTGGGACCATTGTTAGCTCCCTCCCCATTCCCAATGAGCCCAATGGGGGCTCAAATGGGAATGGGGAAGGACCGGGCCTGGGTTCGCTGAAGGAGGAATTACCAGGCCCTCCAAACTCGGAATGGCCCGGTAATTACCCATTCAGGGAACCCGGACATGATTTTGGAGGCAGCCATGGTGCTAATAGCGCCATGGCTACCTGCAAAGTCGTAATGAGGCCCTTAGTCACTTTCCTGCACCACTTCCATCCATGGCCACCTCAGGTATTTATTTGTGTGCTACACACTGCAAACTGATGTCCATTGTATAGGGCAAACGATGCATTACCATCATAGGGAAAGAGAGGAACAATGGGAGATTTCTCTTGGGACCATGACACATTGCAAGAATTGTCTCCACAACCAACACCTATTGCGTTCCACACTGTATTCAAATACAATAGGACACATCATGTTGTGTCTATTCTGTGTCCACATGCACGTGAGTCTCAAGAGGGTAACTGAGGATATATGTTCACTGAGGAAACATTGTCCATGGTGACCATCCTTACTCCAGCCCTTTCCTCTGCAGCAGTCGTCCCAGAGCATGCAATCATCCAAGGCACCTTCACCTCAAAACTGGGAGCCTGAGAGGTGCTTGCCATTGTACAGTAACCAAGAATGGAGGCCATGTGGCTAGTCAAGTACTGAACCATCATTTTTTCCCATTCAAGGTTTCCTCCATGGGGATCCAATGGCCAGCCATGTACTCCAACAGATGGAGGTCATCTACATAATTCAGTGTAATCCATTTTAGCTTAGAGCCAGTTACTGCATAGACACTATTATCATCAGTGGTTTTGCTTGGCCATAGGTGCTCTATGTTGGGATGACTTGATGTTTCTATGGTGAACATTTGAATGATAGGGTCATTCACAGACTGTCCTTGCCTGGTGTTTGGGGTGTCAGCTATTTGTTCAGATGTTCTGTGTGATGATGCCACTCACTTGCTACAATTTCCTGTTTAGCGCTTCCTGTTGCAATGCATTCTGGGTCCAAGGCATCTCTATTGCTGTGAATGTGGGCCCACAGCAGAGTATTGGGCTATACTGGGGTGGGTGTTTTGGTTGTGTATGAAAAAGATTTTTTGGGAGATTGGCAAAACGTTTAGTTTTGTGTAAAACTAAGTGCCACATTCTACCATAATCACTGATGTGAGGAGGATGTCTCTGGAGGATAGCTCAGGGGCAATGTGTTCACCTTGGAAACAAGACGACACGGAGCAACACAGGTTTGATACCTGTGTCCACGCTTAGAAACCTTGTGGTATTAAGTGTGTTATAAATAACCTATCATATCATATCATGTTCACTCCAGAAAAAATAACAAAGATCATCAGTTTTAATGACACTGGGATTTCCAAACAAGGTTTTTTGTTTCTGAAAATTTGAAAGGATTTAGAAAACGCTGTAGGCAGACTTGAGGGTTGCATCCAAATTCCTTTCCACATTCGCTCGGCTCCAGTGTCAGGCAGAATCAGCTTCTAAATCATCACAGGATTGCAGGAACATGATATTTGTTTAGCTCCCATGGCATCTTTGGAAACATTCAGCACTTTAAAGTGAAACAGATGAGGAACAATGGCCAGCTTCCTTTGGCAACAAAAGGGAATGTTCACAGTATCAGAGTTATTCACCGGGGGATTTTAAGTCTGTGATTGGAGCCGGTAGGAATAGTACCAATGCTCAAATCATGACAGACGTACACTGAACTGTAGAGTGGTGAGTGTGGATTCTTCACATTTGATATTTCTCAGATAATAGAAGTTATTTTCAATTGAGATATCTATGCCTATGAACAACCATCACTGGGGCTTACACACCCCCTAAAAGATAGGAAAGGTAGGACTAGTGTATATAAGCCAAGCACAGGTATGAGCATCCACCACCTGCACAAATATAGCGATAATTAGAGCTTTAGATGAGGTCTTGTTGTACAATTCTACCTGTTTCGTCAAGTTAGGATTTTTTTTTATGTAATAAGAAATTAATTCCATTTCAAATAGGGTGACTTTTTTTTATGCAAGCAGACGTTATACAACTATGTTGTTTCTTACATTCAGATCATGTTTTTTTAAGTCACTCTTCTTTACATATAGCTATGCATGCACATTAAAATACCAATGTTTACCTTAAAAATCCTTTTCAGATCATGTTGGAACATAAGTAGAGATTCAGCCTGTGGAACTGCACCACTGGTACCAACACTATCCATGGGTCTATTTCTGTGAAAGCAGGGGGCAGGCTACTATGTGATTGCTGTTCTTTCTTTCAGCGGGAGTTTGTTACTCCCTTTTTTGTTAGATATATATGCCTGATTGTAGTGAGATAAAATGCCTGGTACTCCACTTATCTGAAGAGATTAATTTCTCAAGGTATTTTTTGTCATGTTACATTTTCACTGAGTGGATTTGCTTTGAGTTATCCTGCTTTCCAATAGAACATTATTTTCACCAAGCTGATTTCATCTAGGGCTTTTCACCTCTCATTTTCTTGTTTTAATTCCCCACTCTTATTCATTGTTACTAAACCTTGATCCATAATCCTTCAACTCTACCATTGATCCTGTCACCAATAGATGTACAAACCTCACCTTTTAACCCTTTCACCTGTAACACTGCACTTACATTCATAGACACTTATCCTTCACCCCTGGTACCTACCTTTAAGCATGTTCCTTTGCTCTTAGTGCCCCACTCAACTCTGGCTAATAATGTGGTTATCAAACATGTTGGTTATTGCTTGTTACCATGACTATGTGATGGATAACAACATCGAAGATTAGATAAGCTCACCTGATTTACAAAGAGTTTTCAATAGGATTTTACCATTGAAAATAAGGGTTGTAAATCAGCCCCCTTGTTGTTCTTCCGCTATCGCCCCTTCCTTTGCTACTTTAAACAATTGTACATCAAAATACTCCACATTCTTGGTTAATTGTTTAGGATTTGAATTTTGATAGAATATACTGTTGTTTTATTTTTCTTCTGAAAAGCAAATACATCAAATATGAAATAGCACATAAAGGGGTAGATTCTCAAAACATGTTTGGCGCACATGATAGGATGCAAAATCACATCTCATCATTTGCATCAACAAAAAGATGTGGCCTATCCCCAAATGGCCTTTTCTACCCCTTGTGTGACCTTGCACAAATAAGGTTGTGTTTATGCACATGTTAAAGTGAATATGCTGCAAACAATCAGCTGCAACATCTGCTTCTATCAAAATGTGCAGAGTTGTGAGGCAAGGCCGTGTCCTTGCCCCATGCTCTTCTGCACATTTATAAATAAACTTATCACAAAATTGCTGGGGACTGAATCAGACACACCTACGGTGGGCTTGGATAAGATCCAGATGCTCCTATTTGCAGACGACACTGTTCTGATTTCTTGACTTGAGAAAACAAGTGGCTACTTTTACTGAGGGATGCAGACAAAATGGGCTGACAATACATTTTGAAAAAACAAAGTCAGTGGTGTTTCCACATCACATAAGAAGTCTAACATAAAGCTATATGTAAGTATAGCATCGGCCACAGGTTGCACGTTTTGACTACCTGCTCTCCCGGTTTACGTGCAATGGCAGCTGGTTATCACAGTCTGAGAAATCTTTATTCACCTAGGAAAGACATATCAACGCTGTCCTGAAATTCTCTTATAAACATGGCAATGGATGACTCTCTCCAGCCCTTTTAATATATCACATGAAGGCCAGGACAGCAGCAATATTTGGTGTGGAATTATGTGGGCATATAAAAACTTCAAGAATGGACGTGATGGAAAAGAGGTTCCTTAAAAACAATCTTAAATGTCCCCCAAACCACCCATATTGTTATTTTGCATGTAGACTCCAGTTAAAATAATATAGCAGATGTGATTGCTTTTAGCCCTGCTTACTACTGGGCACGTCTTTGGACATCCCCCCACCTGGGCAAGTGCATGGAGGCATAGCCAACATATTATCAAACAGTGGTGGACCCAGTCTGTCATGGTGCAAACATATTCAATCAATGTTGTTTTCGCTGGGCTTTGAGAATTTGCGGTATGATCCGCAAACAAGTAACAGTGCGAGTAAAAAGATATTACATGAGGCAATTCTCTGAAGGATAATATTCACAGAATATGTGCTATATCGACTCATTTAGTTTATTATTGGAATTTTAAACAATCAATTGTTTATGAAACCCATCTAGATTTGTTATCACCATTTTATGAACAGACCCTTTACATCAGATGTAGGCTTAGACTCTGACTTTAACAGTGTTCCAACATGCTTGGCATCAGAATTACCATGAAAAGTGTCCAACCTGCCAAATGGGCAGAGAGGATATTGTGTATGTCCTGCTAATGTTTCCATTTTATAATGATCCAAGAAAACTTGATTTGAAACCTATTTTAAAGAAGTTCTTTATCTGTTGTCTGTTAGATGCACTCATATTATGCAGATCCACTCATAGCACACTTGTGGTGCAGTGTATCCAGATGCACACACAGAGCATGGCTGAAGTGCCTTAGATATATAACAGAGACCGAAAAACACAGTCTAGCACTGTTCAAGGTCAGAACATTTTACATGATGACCTGATACTATTTCAAATATGGAACTGCTTTGTGTATTGACCCATCTATTTTTATTGAACTAAGGTAATATTAAGAGTCAAATTACTTATGCAACAACACAGGCACTGTGATTGTAAGAAACTAGATGTGATAATGTTTTGAATGTTATCATTTGATGTATGTTTTATGTTTTTTTTGTGATGTATATATCATTTAGTATATGTCATTGCTGTGTAATAATTGTTTAAAGTGTTTTGCATTGGGATTTTCTCATTGAAAAAACACTTCTGTAAATCTGGCCCATTGTTGTTCTTCATCTATCCACCATTCCCTTGTTAATTTAACTAACCACACTTCAAATACTCCACATTCTTGGTTAATTCATTAGGATTTGAATTTTGATATAATGCACTGTTGTATTTTTATTTTGAAATACAAATAAATAAAATATAAAATAGCTCATAATGGGGTAGATTCTCAAAACTGTTTTTGCACAAATGATGAGACGCAATATCACATATCATTTGCATGAAAAATGACAGTCCCTTCCGTCTGGTTGGAACAGTCCAAGGGGGAATCACATTTGATGACAGGGTCACTCCAGACCTCGCTGTGCATTTTGTTTAAATGGAACAGAAATAATATCAATCTCTGCTGCCCCACTTGCGTTTCCATGCTTCCAGCAGGGATAGATTTACACTTGATATTAACATTAGAAAGATATCAGCGGAATATGAGTGATGGGAATCTCTTAAGCTATCATTGGGGGGCAAAGTGAATGCCATCAAGATGATGATAACTCCAAAAATAACTTATGTTATGAGTATGATCCCTCTTCCTGTCAAAAAATCAAAGCTGAGAAAACTGGATAGTCTAATCCAATTGTTTCTATGGGAAAAGAAGACGCCTAGATGGAAGATATGGAAACTGCAATTGCAAAATGAAAGAGGGTGTTTCAATATTTTGGTAGATATCATCAAGCATTCACGATCAGGCATTTTCTACCGTTCATTGCTGAAGATCTGAATGAGTGGGCTGTAGCGGAAGCAAGCATGGTGGTCCCACTAAACACTTGGGCAGTCATATCAACCACAATGAAGACAGGGGGAATAGATCTGCTTTGACTGACTTTCTGAGATCAACATCGAGAGCCATGGCCGTGTCACTAAATATAAACACGAGCCTAATTAACTCCTCCTCAATTTGGTTAAACCCAACAATTAAAATTAAGAATAAAACAATTTTTTGGCCAAACTGGTTTCTGGCAGGAGTAAGAAAGGTTGATGACCTATTAGAAGAAGGAAAATGGCAGATCATTTCAACACCTGAAATAAATGCATGCACCTATGGTGTGTACCGTAAGCTAAGAAATGTGGTGAACTTGCCAACATTGGATTCTTCAGGTTTAATGGTTACTATTAAGATTCTAGGTAGCCAAGAACATATGGCATCCAAAACGTATAATCTATTAAGCAAAACTCAGAAGGGAACAAGATCTTGGCTCCTGGTCTCATTGCACATAAGAGGAAATGACTCAACATCGATGGGATGCTTCGTGTGGAAACATCCCGAGAATGTCATTAAATATTGGAGAACGAGCCCGACAAGTGAAACTACTGAACAGAGTATTTTGGACTCCCGATCGTATGCACAAAGCTTGAGTTTAACGGTTGCATGTTAGGGATGTGGTCATGCACGAGGCACTCTAGAGCATATCTTTTGGGAGTGCTACAAATGAAGATAATTTTTCAAAGGAATTACTGAGGTGATTAATAGAATTTTGAAAGAAGAAAAGGAATTTGATTTTGAAATAAACCACCACCGCCAAGTAACATGGATTTTGAAGGGTTAACTGGCTGCAAAAAGATAATTCTACGTCATTGGAAATTGACAACAGAGTCATGGATGGCGGAAATGTACTCAATTTGTAGCATTGAAAGAGTTGTGATGTTGTTGCAGTAAAAAGAGGCAATGTTTAATAAAATATTGGGGGGGGGTTCTTGAATTTGGAACCGGCTTAATCTGGTCAAGATAGAGAAGACATAGGTTTATATAAGTACATTTTACATTTCTTAACGTTGAATGTAATTACATTATTGTTCATAGCATGATTTTATATTTGCAAATTTTGATTTCAAGGTGGTATAAGGAGTAGGTGTTTTTATTTTTATTTTGTCTTCTCCATCCTCCAATGCTCATTGCTCTGTTTAGCTTCTATGTCTATGATTGTAGTTATGGGGGTCGGGAGGGGTAATATCTCTTGTTTCCTATGTATTGAATTATTTATAGATAAGGTGTTTTAGTTGAAGTTATTTAACAATATATTTGTAAGATGGCAAAATGGATAAAGTAGTTTACTTTTTTCTTTTTTAAGCAGGGATAGAAATATATTTTTTGTTTGCATTTCAGGGACGGGCCTTAAGGATAAAATCCTCTCCATGTTTTTAATTTACGTTCATTTTTGAGAATCACCCCCAATGATGTTATATATTGGTGAAATGGAGACGTTATTAACTCATGGGATAGCAGATAGAAACACCTGTTACTGTGTAGGCAGCACAATGCAAAACACGCAAGTCCTAGTGTATCATATCATTCGGTCGGAATAAGTTATGACTGTTCTCTATCTATATGTATTGCGCATAAAGCTACTCAACATTGTTAGTGTCCAAATATTAAGTGCTTCATTTAGCAATAGAAAATATGCATACATTGGCTGTGCAGACTCAGAGGACATGCTGTACAGCACAGGCTTAATTAAACCTTGAGATTACTTTGGCAATGATGAGGAGTGCACAAAAGACATGACAGGCCAAGTTAAATTGAATTGAATAATGCAGCGTCTGCAAGAAAGTTTGACTTGACCTTTTATTTTCTTCTAACGCGGGCAAATTAATTAATTACCGTTCGCTGCTAATGGCCAGGGCAAGGTTAGCAGTCACTATCAGGTGTCGGGCGTCTTGCTTTCTGAAAAAAATATGTTCACGGTATATGAGCAGATCAAAGTTTAAGAGATCTGTATTGGTATGAAACAGAATATGCAAATGAAAAGTGTGCAAAGAGCTTGTTCAATTTTGCATTGTGTCCTGAGATTGAATTAAAGTATTATTATCATTATTAGAATAATAATAATGATAATAATACGAGGGCTACCAATACTACTATTACTAATACTATTAGTCCTAATAAAAATACTAATAATAACACGGATAATACACGACGACGTCACATAAACATGTGAATAATATGATCGCCTTGGCCAGAGTTTTTGGCAGGTTCTTTGACTCCAGTAAAGGAAATGTTAGCGCGAACCCTGTTTTCTTCTGGGACATGTCTGCATGCAAACACACTGCTGTAGTGTGTCCCGGGAAGAAATTCCCCTGCAAGGCATCCGTTTTTGCAGCACTTGCGCGCGCCGTGATGAACCACTAGCTATCGCCATAGCCTGAAAAATGGAGGCCGGAAGGCTGAGATGGATACAGCAAGAGCAGGTTGTTAGAATGCATCGTGGACGATAAATCATGCGAGCCCCGGCTTTTTATGTCTGGTTGCAGGGTCACTATTTTACAAGATGTAGTGTACAGAGATTTCCTTCGGGTAATTCCGCAGAGAGCTGACAGTTGCGGGGATGATGCCCTGCGCTGATTGAATAGCAGCGACCCGCGTGTCTTCCTGAAGGACTCGAGGGAGTTTGAGGCATGGGGCCGGCTCTCCATTAATTTCCCCTAATGCAAAAGCCTCTGTCCCTCACTCTGCCGTAGTGCAGGGCGAGATTGAATTAAATAACGTAATTCAATGTCGCGAGGCCTAGCGTAGCAAATAGTGCCAGGTAAAACAATACAAGACGCCTGCAGAATTAATTAAGAAAAACAGCTAATATTGTTAGGGTTTAGGCATGCATTGCCCTTCTTAAACCAATTAAGTGTATCTAAAAGCACAGAGGGCACGGCGTCCATGTATAAAACGAGTTTTGAGTGACATTGTGCAATCATATATCAGCGCCATACTAAACCACAGGAGGCTTGTGGTGACAGAGACTTGTCATGCCATGTTTTTGATGTACGCAAACCAATGCTGTAAGAGGGAGTGAGTGAAAGGTTTTTGCGTACTGTTTTTATATTGAACAATGTGGGCCTGATTTACAAAACGTTTTCCAATGGGTTTGCGCCATTGTAAAAACATGTTTGTAAATCATGTCCAGTGTATGTTACCTGATAAAAAAGCAAGACATCCAACCAAAGTGTATTCATTTTTCAGAATATAAAACATGTGAACATTTGGGTATCGTGTTGGTCTATAGTACAAACACTCATATCTTTGTTTAAGGTGTATGTTTGCAGTGTGGGGTTGTGTGGGTTTCGTACCTATATCCCTATTCATTTTGTGGGTTTCCATTTACTTCTGCTTTTGTGATACCTCAAAGCTTATAAAAAAAGGCGTTGCGTCTATGTTACTACGTTCAGTTCATTTCCATAATGTGCGTTTTAATTTACTTTTACTTTTTGTTCACCCCAAATATTATTTGTGTCCAGAACAAAAACAGTTGCAAGTTGTACAGACAGATAGAGTTTGCACGACCATTTCGGAATTCTGAATCTTGCTGCTGCTAATTTTGAGAAATATGCCTACTTTATATGGGCTTTTAATGTGTACATTATTTTGCATGTATTTCAGCGTGCAAAACCCTAAGGCATCAAGGTGCTAGTTACAGAAAGTGCATAGTACATTTAGTGAAGTGCAAGAACATGCATATGGGTTACAGTCAGAATTGGTGTGAGTATACAGACTGGCAGAGCCACACCTCATGTTACGGAGGGCTATATCAGGCGTGCAGACAAGCATATGAGACAAAAGTAGGTGTGTGTGCAGACTGGGAAAGCCTCACTTCATGGCACAGGGCTAAATAAGGCGTGCAGAGAAACATATGAGACAAAGTAGGTGTGTGTGTGTATGAGCAGACCGGGAAAGGCTCACCTCATGGTGCGGGAGGCTACATCAGGCGTGCAGACAAGCATATGCGACAAAAGTAGGTGTGTGTGCAGACTGGAAAAGCCTAACCTCATGGTACGGGGGGCTATATCAGGCGTGCAGACCAACATATGAGACACAAGTAGGTATGTGTGTGCAGACTGGGAAAGCCTCACCTCATAGTACAGGGCTACATCCGGCGTGCAGACAAATATATATGAGACAAAGTAGGTGTGTGTGTGTGCAGACTGGGAAAGCCTCACCTATGGTACAGGGGCTACATCAGGCATGCAGACCAGCATATGAGATAAAGGTAGGTGTGTGTGTGTGCAGACTTGGAAAGCCTCACCTCATGGTAGAGGGCTACATCCGGCGTGCAGACAAATTTATGAGACAAAGTAGGTGTGTGTGCACACTGGGAAAGCCTCACCTCATGGTATGGGGGCTACATCGGGCATGCAGACCAGCATATTAGACAAAAGTAGGTGTGTGTGTGTGCAGTCTGGGAAAGCCTCACTTCATGGTACAGGGGCTACATCAGGCATACAGACAAGCATATGTAAAACCGGAAATAGCATACAAGATAAGTTTCATATACAATACAAAGGCTGCCAGTTACATAATACTATTTTAGGCTATACATGTCAAGTCAAAAGAAAAACGACTTATTTGATATTGTCGTACACTAGTATAGCCGTGCTCTGTGGTGGAAGAATGGTAGTACTATGACACATTTGCAAGCAAAGTAAAGGGAAGTGTCACAATGATGATTTGCAAGGCAGGTATTAGGTGCATAGTGTTGTAGATGCACAGGCTGGTAAAGCCACAATCAGCGTTGTCAAGGACTACATCAGCTTCCTCTAATGCCAGGTATACTCTCATGCCAGGGCTTCCTTGTACAGCTGCACCAAAAGGGTATGAGTCTTCCCTTGCACTTTTCAGTTCTCCCTTGCCTGGCATACTCTCCTGCCAGTGCTTCCACAATGTTCACTTTGGGTGCAGGTAGTAGACTCTTAATCTCATTGTCTGGCGTACTCTCCTGCTAGGGCTTTCACAACATGCACATTGTTTTGGGAACTAAAATGCTTCTCAAGTGATGTTAATTGTGGGGGGATTACCCCCATACAATTTATTTCCACCCTCTATCAAACCTAATGCCACCTATCAATATTTGATGGATCACCCTATAAGCAAACTTTCATCAACCTCACAAAAATATTATGGCTCTAGAAACTTCTTAGATCAAACTCCACCAGGTGATAGGAATACTAAAAAGGACATTGCCAAGGGAAAGCACTATTGATTTGCATTGTGTCTGAAAACATAAATTCAAACGGACCTCAGTGAACTATAAACATAAAAAAACACCTAATACAGTATATTAAAAGCAATACATAAGTTTGGATGCAAATCATTGACGAGTGCAATAGAAGTTGTGGCTAGAATAACATTCACATGACACCCTTACATTGCACCTGCTGAGATTGATGAAAAAATACTTGTTGGTTAATCATGTTACAGTTTTTCCTGAACATGTTCAATTTCTTTGCTTATAGGTTCTGTCTGAGAAGACACTCACTGTTTTAGCAGGGGGGTACGTTTTTGAAATGATCACTCTGTTGGATATTTTCCCATTGACAGAACTTTAAAAGACAAGCAAATCAGAGGTTTTGCACAGTATAGTGCATACATGTAACATTGCTGAGATAGCCCGCAGGTGTGCTGAACTCCAGCTTTGCAGTGGCAAGGAACAGGTTCAGAATTCACAGATGCATTCGCCTGTGCCTGCTGGAACCCAACTTTCCTTCAGGCACAGGTGACTTTCTAACGTTCTGCATTTCTCAAACAAATGATATTAATTGTATGCCTTGGTCGGCTCGGTGGCACATAAAGCTGCAAATATACGCACCATTCCTGGTTGTGGCAAGGGACGGCAAAGAGCAAACATGCATACGGCCACAGCAAATTGATATCACATGAGTGAGCTGGGCCCAGCTATGACATGCTAATGCTTATTAGTGTCTTGTCTGTCTCTCGCAGTAGACATGTCGAACAATAGCCCATTTTATACCTCGTTGAGTCTCCAGTGGGAGGGGTAACACCTTCCCGTAGGGAATGGGAATTTCCTCCAGGAGGTTATATGGGAAACAGGGCTTCAAAGACAGCACTGATAGGACAACTCCACCCGCACTCCAGGGTGCTGACCACTAGAGTTTATTTGAAGTCAGCAGGCATGAAACTAGGGGAGATACATGTGTTTCTGTTAATGGTCAGTCCACAGTAATGTTCCTCTTTGCATCTTTGCATGTGTGTCAGTATATAGGTGTGTGTGTGGAAGTATTTTTTGTACATATATTTGTGACAGGCTGTATGTGGGCATGCATCTGATTGTGAATGTGGTTGTGAACACATGTAATTGCAAGTATAAGTGCATGCCCATATGAGAGCATCTGAGTGTAGATGCAACCGTGGATGGGCCATGTGTGCTTAGTTTTGTTTGGGTCTATAGTCCGGAATTTGCAATTGTGAGTACATGCGTGTGAGAATGCATGAATGCTGATGAAGAGTTAACCTTGGTGTATATTTTCAATGTGCTGAACTATGATGAAAATATCTGACCATATGATAATTATAGCAGGGCACATTATGTCAGCACCTGGGCGTATGATACTGAAAACCTGTGCCAGTTTAAAGATTATTGTGTATAAGATGCTAGCAATGATAATATGATACAATATATGGCATCAGAAATAAATACCATCAGCCCCTTGACCTGACACTACACATCAGGCTCCCAATGAATATGTGAGAAGGTCTCTACAACCACACCTTTGACAGTCACATTCCACAACATCCAAGGCCCATTGCTGAAATGGGAGTTTCCACTGAACCAACATAACCCTCAAAGAATTATAGAATGGTGATTAGTTATCAGTAGCAGCCACTAACTAACGATTCACTTCCCAGCATCATTGGCGGTTTCTGTGATACTGTATTCATATATGACTGGTTGTTATGTTTATCTGTTTTTCCATGTCGATGATTGTTGTGTACCAAAATACAAGTGTGTGTGGGTGCATGTGTGTCTGTTAGCTATATGTGTCTCTATCTCTATTTAAGTGTATATGTTTGTCTATTCTCAAAAGTCAATAACTGCCACTGGGTGTACGGAGGTGTGAGTGAGTGGGCCTCATTATAAGTCAGGCGGTAAGGGGTGGGGTAATGGCGCCGGTAAAGGTGCCGGCGCAGTCAACCCCGTACTGCCTGATTACGAGGTCCCCTCGTGGGACCCACTTTGCACGTCTGGTTTTACCAGATGTACAGAGCGTGTACCGCGAGGGGAAGAGTGAGCAAACAACGGACCGCTCGTAATCGGCCCGTTGTTTGCTCCCTCTCCCATTCAGCCCTTTGGGCGCTGAAATGGGAATGGGGAAGGTCCGGGCCCGGGTTCCTGAAGAGAGGAATTACCAGGCCCTCCAAACTCGGAATGGCCCAGTAATTCTCGATGCTGGGAACCCGGACCCGATTTTGGCAGCAGCCATGGGGCAAATAGCGGCATAGATACCGCCAAAGTCTTAATGACTGCCAGTGACTATTTTGGGTACAAATGCATGTCCAAATGTGTGAGAATATAAGTAAATGTAGTAGTGTCTACTTGGACTTGTGTGTGTGAATGCATTTTCATTTGAGTTACTGATTCAGAGTGCATGAAAGTCAAAGTCTTGAGGTGGTGTATTAAGGCGCGTGTGTGTGAGAGAGACATGACATGCACACATGTCTGCATACTGTGCGAGTACATTTGGCATATCATGGCAAAGGAAGGCATACGAAAGTCTACCCGGACATATACGTCGATTGCTGTGACAATATGTTCACACTCCCTGCCATTTATAAGATATAGTAAGGCATGTGAAGATTACAATACACATGTTGGCAGCCCCTGGGTATTAGATGGCAATACATTACTTTTTAATATTTATATCATGCTATGTTACTACAGTCACACAAAAATACACTCCATCCACTCCTAACCAATTCATCAAACTTTAAAGTTAACAAAATATATACTTAGAAATGTTAGATCTATTTGCTTAGCTGGTGGTTTCTTCATCTTAATTTCTGAAGCAATATGCTCTCATTTTATAATGTATGACACTAGCAAACTCAAGTAAGCCCCAGCAAAGAATGCACTTCTGAATATGAGAACTGGTAAAGGCTTTCACAGTGCTGTCACTTGTGGTCACCTTGCAGAGTTTATAGTTTAGTATAGTTTATTTTGGGACTTGGATCTAACCTTACCTTTGCCTGCGGTGAGCTAGTGAAATTAGGGGGTGCATTTTGTATTTACTTATGCGACTTTACTGTGCTGACATGAGGCATCAGAACTTGCATGGCATGAGTAGAACACCATTTTTCGTTCCATTGGTTGTGTTCTCTAGTGCTGTCACAAGAAGCCCTTATAACCCCAAGTGTGAGAAACTGTTATCCCTATTCATAAGACTAGCAGGCAGACCTAATTCCACCTGTCAGCCTCCACCGTAGGCAGGGAGCTAGGGTTCAACTGGCTCTAGTTGCATAACTGGGCACATTCTTAAGAACCATCATGCATACTCACAAAGAGCCTTTTATTTAATGTAAGGGATTGCCTCTCACATCAAAGTACACAGTTGGGACCCACCTGGCTCCCCCACTGCCATGGGTCTCTTGCCCATTTCGGATCACATGGTGAGTATCTGGAATAGAATTTGGGCTACATTGTTGAACTGTAAAGATGAGTAATGCCTTGCCGCTTTAATCTGAGTTCACTACCACACCTTAAAACCTTTCCAACATTAGCTGTCAATAATAGAGGTTGACTGAAAACATGATGGTTGAAGTTGGCATGGGGTGGGGGGCAAATTACATGGGAAGCATAGGGAACTGTAGTTGGCCGGTTGTGTGAGGGTTGAAAGTCATAGTCTGCAGATGGATAGGGTACTGTCACTGCTCTACATTCCTGTTTTATGACTGGGTTAGAGGGGATGGTCTGATGAAACATTGACATGTGCTTGTTTGGATCTGGGGAAGTGGTTGAGGATGCAGGGGACAAGGCTGTGCATTTGATTCTCCATATTGATGGTTAAGGAGCAGCAATTAAAGCAAACAAATATGACATGTGTAGAGTGTATCCAAGTGATACTATTGTATTCAGCTCTTTTGTCAATATTGTTGTATTATGTTTGTAGACCTTTGAAAAAGACATCCTCTAGGAATTTAAAATAGTGAGGTAGAAGCGAGACAGAGCAAACGTTGGTAAGACAGTTATGATCTAGGCCAGGTTTATTAAGGATAGGTATGACAGTACCCGACATGTAGAATGATGGAAAAGTGGCATTGTCAAGAGTGGAGTTGAAGAGGGAAGTAAGATATGGAGCAACAATGGGAGTAATGAGTTTAATTTGGTGCAGGAATAGAGGTTGTATGTGGGCTCATGCTGGGTTAGCCCTGAGTGGAAGTTTAAGAATGTGTAGAAGCAGAGGCTCTGAATTTTAACTAAGGCTCCAAATTTCAGCGAGGATGAACAATGACCCCCACTTGCAAGCACAAGTGTGAGACTTTAGGCTAAATATGGTTTGAGTCTGTATTTTGTCAGTGTATGGAATACATAAATGGTGAAAGGAGGTGTTGGGGTTAGAGTTCACCATTACATAAAAGCTGGCAACTCAGTCCATAGCTCTTTGGTGCAAAACATTGGTACAGAACTATGGTATAAGCCGACTCAGTGTAAAAGACTATGAATGTGCAGAATGAAAGCTGTTTTCTTGCAAGGAAGACGTGACAGTTGGAGATGTGGAATGTGAAGGGCCATGTAGCTCAAAGTAGCCCCATTGGTCGTGTTCGCTTTGCAGAGATATGTAACTTTTTTATATCTGTTTGCTGCTTGAATCTCTGTGCAGAGTTGACAGGATAAACGCATGATGTTTGGAATCTTCTGGAGGTTTAACAAAGGGGGTGGTTTTGATTGGCGCATTACATCATGGAGAAAGGCAGGCATTTTGACATTTTACTTAGGCAAATATGCACTGCCACTGACAGAATGTTTAAAACAAAAAGCTGTCATTTGTAAAGCTGGGGTTCACTCTCTCTCTCTGGTTTCAAGCACTCTCTGTCCCTGGGCAGAAGTGTGCTGCACTCACAGGAAGGCAGACTAGCATGGAAGACTTGGCTGAAATACGTTGACGAGTGGAGAGAAAACCAGATAAAGGGTTTCTCCTGTCCGGGCAGCTGGGTGGGAGCACTGTTTTACAGTCTGAGGGCACAGAATCAAGCATTATTGTTGGTGAGTTCTAGTAAAATTTCCATTACAAGTGAATTACAAGTGCATTCTGTATACAGTTGCAGACAGTTGCAGCCAGGAATGATAGGGTCACATTTGTAAACATTGACAGATATTTACTCATTCCATGTAAAACTGTCAAATATATATTGAGCTTTCTTTAAGCTGCGAAAAGCAGATACTTTGCGCCAAGGTCTTTTGATAACAATGTTTTAAACTGCAACACTAAAGAATGGCATGTGAGGTCTATTATGAAAAAGGGACCAGGAGGAACTTTGCTAATGAAACGTGAGATATTGTTTTATTCTCATGTTCAATCACAAGGGATATGTTGCAAAATAACTTGGCGCATTGCATAGGTTGTACATCTTTACAAATTCTGATTTCTTATACAGTGTAAAAAGAAACAAATCTGTTAGCCTCAGTCTGTTACTTATCTTACAGGCTGATATAAAGCAAGTGGTGAACTCATTTTACAGCAGACAGTATCCTCATATTACTACTTGTGGTAAAACGCATAACAAAATTGGTAATTGTGAACAGGGTCCTTTTTCAGGGGCTGTTTACATGAACAACTGCATTCAGGTGTCCTGGTAAGTGTGTGCGGTTTTCCACCAAAGTGGTATTGTAGATAAAATATCATATGATGATGAAATTATGAGTTAGATCTGTTTTTGGCTTACTGTTTATGGTACTGTTATAAAAACAATATCAGGCGATACTGTGTATATGGGCTCACTAGTATAACACAAAATACCGTAAGAAGCTCACCAAATTACTGCACAAACTCCTAACAAATGCCATTGGGGTTAGTGGGACAAGGGAAGACTTTATCACAGGAATGGAGGGTAGAGGAGGTGGAAATAATTGAGCAGGTGGGGGCATACAATGTAATTTGCATGAGTAATTTTGAAAGTTGGACATTTTAGAGTCAAAGAAGAGGACAGGATTGTTAGCAGAAAGGATAGAGGAGATGCAGGAGGTTTAGGAGGTGAGCGCATTGAGGTGAAAGATGTTTGGAGATGCCTAGGTTGGGAGAATTGAGAGGAAATGAGAGAGAAATAGAAGCCACCTTTGGCAGAGTGGAAAGCAGATGAGTAGTTCTGAAGAGCATTCAGGTGGAGTTGGAGGTACAAGGAATGTCTAGATCTTTGCCCAGTGGAAAGGTTTGTTCTCATTGTTTTAAGGGTGTGGATGGAAGGTGTAATCCAAGGCAGTGGGAAGGTTTAGTAGTGAATGTAGTAAGAGGCATGTGCAAGGAGACAGAAGCATTAAGAGCAGTGTTAAAGTTAGTGAAGCCTTCATCAGAGTTCGAGATGTGACATGTGAATTTTGCACTGGAGGAGACAGAATAGTGTAGGTAATAGAGGTAGATAGGGAATTTGGAGGCCAACAACTTGTGCTTGGTAATGGAAGTGATATCTGGTTGAGGTAAACATGATGGAATGATCAGAGGGAGAAGGAACAGTGAATTTATTAGAGGCGGAGAGTTAAGAGGTGATGATAATAAAGGTAATGGGAGTTACCATTTGAATAGATGGGCAGAGAGGGGGACAAAAGCGAAAAAGTGATGAAGGACAAGGGAGCAAAAGTCAGTGGATAGAGGAGTGGAGAGAGAGGGGAGGTTAAAGTCACCATAGACAACCAGATGATGATAGGGAAGAAGGGAGTCAATTAATTAAGAGAGCTGGTCATTAAATTGACCAGCATGACCAGGTGGGCGATAGAGATATATAATATGAATTCCGTAAGGTGGCAGTGATTGTGTATATAGTTTAATCAAAAGAGGGCAACATTGTTGTCGATAGGGGAGTAGATGAGATAGGAGGTTTGGAAAATGAAAACTGTCCTACATCACCACCAACTCTGCCAATTTGGTTGGAAGAGTGGGTGATGGTGTAGGCAGGGGCTTGTAGTGCAGCAAGAGTTGCAGAATCAGAGGGCGAAAACCGGGTTTCTGTGAGGGTAATGAGGTCAATAGAGGGAGAATGGGAAAGAAGGAAAACCAATGTAAAGGAAGTCTTTTTACAGAAAAAAATGTGCATTCCAAAGAAAAATATAAAGAGAGTAAGATTAAGAAGCATAGTGATAGTGAGTCAATGAATTAGAAATACACTGAGGCGAGATGCAAGAAAAAGAGTGATAAAAGATAGGGTTGGAGGTTTTGTCAATTGAGATATTAGGTTAGCGAAAAGAGAGGAGATGTTGAGGAAAATAAATTATATGCATGGAAAAAAATGGTTTAGAGCAGAGGATAATGAAGAAAAAAGTAGACGAGAAAGGAAAAGATAGTAAGAGCAGTGCATGGTGAGTGCAGTGCTGAGTTGTTTTGTTCTGGTGTGTGGTGGGAACATGTAGTTGAAGGGTGCTGTTAGTTTTGATTGTCTCATCTATTACTTTAGAGGAGAGGGTGGTTGAGGACTCCAGATCAGTCCTGTTATTGACAGTAAGGGAAGAATAAACTAGTGGAGTTTGAGTCATTGTGGTAAATTTTGAGTTTTTGCTGTGTCGTTAAATATTCGTATAGAGCATTCTCCCAGTTTTTGTTTCCAATTGCATGATTATTGTCATGTGGTGACAGTGTTGTCAGTCTTAGGGGGAGAAAGTGGTGAGACCATTCCAAATATATTTGATCTCTAAGTGTCATTGATTGTTATAAGTAGCTGAACCTTATGTTTCAGTGAGGATGATGCAAAAGGGTCCCATCTCTGCTACAGCCTGTTATCTTCTGGTTGAATTCTTCATTCACTTTATGGTTGTTCTGAAATTAATCTCCAAGTAGTCCAGCTGTTTGTATGTGTGTGTCCTCAGATTGATAATCTTAATGGTTTGAGTAGAGACTGTTGTCAACACCTGCAGTGGTTAGTAGGTTGGTGATGATAGAACCTGTCTTTAGAGGTAACTTGCTTCCTTGGTGTTTCTGGTTTCAGCAAGATACTGCTAGTGAAGCTGCATTAATAGAGCAGAACATCCTAACTGTCATGTAGTGAATAAATTCCTTCTTGGTAGATGAAATAACTTGTCATGGAAGGTTCAGTGGGCAATCCACATGGTTTTGCATGGAATATGGAATTTGCATATAGGCCAGTGTTATATTCGCAAGGCCCAAGTGATGCATCATCATTTTTTAATCTTTAAAGGATTCTAACTGCAGCATTTTGTGTTGTTTGTAGGTGGTTCAGTGAACGATGCTGGACTACCGGGTAGCGATTCTTGGTTTAATCAAGCATGGAGGATGATAGGGTGTTGATTGCCATGGTGTGCAGAAAGGGTAGGTACCGAAGGATGCATCGTAAGACTTCGAATGGAAAGAAGCAGGTTATTACAGGTTTTCACCTGTGGGTTCAGTGTGAGGGCCTTTTTCAGGTGGAATTTTTATTAATGTGTTTGAAGCAACAGTTTCATATTACATTTGCCCATGGGTGGTGTTCAATCAGTTGTAATGGTGCTGCAAGATATAAGTTACATTACATGTGAGTTTAGCTTTAGTCAATGTGTTGTCATGAATGAGCCAATATTTGAGCAGCAAATACCAGGGCTTGGTTGAATTGTGTGTGAGTAGTGGCTGAGCATGGATATGATTTCTATTTTTTTTTGTATTGTGTTAATGGTAGAAATCATACCTTACACAAACAATTTGATAACATTAATATTACAAGAATAGATCTTAAACAAGAAAAATGCACACATATTGCAGGAACATAAAGAAATAACATAAAAAACATGCAAAAACAACTGCACATTACATAACAGAACCAAGTGATATTTATATTCCATAAAAATCAAAGAGGCATAGTCAAGGAGCATACCAAATAGTTAAACTTCATTCACTAGACATCTCCAATTATTAGTTGTTATAATTACTCTTTGCTTTCAAGTGATTTCAATTTATTAACAATTACCATTAAACAACTCACCAAAGCAAGTGCCAAAGATAACTGTGTCCCAGTCATTAATCTGTTCCAGAGATCACTTGTGATATCTCTGGAAATTAAATCAACAAATGGACCTAGGTGCTTTATTCTGTCAGCACCTGCCGCCTCACATTTGATTACAACATAGAATAGGGTTTCCAGTCAGCCGTAAGTGCACACTGGGGAATATTCCAATGAGGAACGATAACCTTTAATGTAGGCAAGCAGTTTAAGCGAAATTTCATGAACCAGGCTCTTTAGACCGGAGGTGGAAATTTAATTACATATTGTTTGGTGTCAGATTGGTAATGTTCCACATAGATCTATCACTGTGCAATTTCAATCCTAGTAAATGTTTGCTATCCATGATTTTATCCCACCTAGACAACTAAATTGTTTTACTTGCCAGTGCAAGTCATCATTATTGACCCCTGTGTTTTCCTTAAACCTTTTACAGTGTTTGATGTAATTCCTGAGGTGCCGGTTGGTGCCTTCCCTCAGTGTTTCACACAGTATAGAAAATAAATCCGGGAATTCCATGGTCATCACTTTCCTGGACAGAATAATGCATTGTTTCATGTGTTGGGACCGCCATGATGAAAGCCCAAGCTCTTACCTTAAGATGGTACTAATTGGTACTGATTTGTGTAAACCCCAAACCTCTTTCCTGAAGGCACCCATTCCCAACACGCAATATCCAGTGGACAAGATAATGGACACACCCCGCTAGGGAATGAGACCAGGAGATGGATTGCAAGTGAGACACGTTTATATAAGTAAGTTTTGCATGCAGAGAACTCGGCTGCCCGGAGAGAGCTTTGCCAAACATTACACAGGCAGCACATTATAAGTCAACATCGCGTCACTGGTGATGCCACACTATAGGTACTCAACTCTGCAATAAAATTGGTGAGGCACAATGATACAGTATGTATCCATATGGGGTGACCACGTTGGATTAGTTGCTGCTGGGGTGTCGATCCCACAGCACGTGGGTCAGCTGGGCTCATCACCACAGAGTGAAGGTCAGGTAAGTGGAGGGCAGTATAACTAACTATCGAAACTATGACAACAGGATCTGAGGACATGAGACAAATGTCAAGCATGAAAGTTTGGCATGAATGGGGGTGCTTTTAGAGTTCGCTGACAGGTTATATGAACATTCTACCCGCTGCACCCAAACGTTCATAAAACACAATGACCCACACTCAGGTGCCCACCTTGGGGGTTTTGATCTACCTGATGCCTCATGATATGGAAAGACATGAGCTATCTCTATTCAAGATATATATTGGTGCAAGGGATTCGTGCTATGGTGGGTGTCCTCATCTGGTCACTGAAAAATAAAAGGGTAAACCCTATTTTTTGTTATCGAGGGACAGCCCTTTGTAGGGGAAGAGATTTATGGAAAAAAAGAACATGAAAGACAGTTACCCCACTCTTGATTCTACTTTTTTTTAGGGTTAATGCACCCGTTATCGCCTGAATACTTCAAAAAATTCCATAGACAGGTACATTTAGAACAGACTCCATACTATTCAAAAAAAGAGCATATTCTATTCAGAATTCAGCCACAAAGCAAAAATAGTTTTATGAAAAACATCATGGAATTACTAAATTACAGCTTTTACACAGTAAAAAGTAAACAAGAGGTAGTTTACATTGATCATATCTAAAAGGTGGGGTTAGTATGTGATCATGTGATATGCCAGCCAAAGGGAATCTGCTCTGATTCAACGTGCTTCTGAACCAAAGGGTTAGTGCCCAGTATTATTAGTGGAATGACATGACTCTCGACCAACATTTTTAGAAATCATTTTCGGGCCTAGCAAAAGATGGCATCTAATGTGTTGCAAAATGGAGTCTCTGACCTTCAATAAGGCTTGGCTACATGTTTGTTTTTTGTTAGTGGTTAGAGGGTAATTTGTACAGCATATGCACAGAGGAGAGGGGGGCGTCACCCCCCTTTAGCATATGTGGGATTGATCCAATGCGTGAATGTTTAAGGGCAGAAAAGACCACCTCTCCCCCAACATTCCACATAAGGCCTTCAATGTTGTAAACATGCAATCTCCCACTGTATGGTACTAACTATGTTCCATATAAGACCATCATTGACACCTTCCATAGATAAAATTCAACCAAAGGAAATAAAGAGAAGGCACACAACCTACACTTAATCTTTTTCATCAGTGACACACATGCTCTGGCCTTATCACTAATTCTACACATCTGTTTCACCAAGGCATTTTTCACTGAAGATATCAATCCCAGGTAACACAAGGACTGAACCTGTTTGATTCTCCCATTGTTAATTGTCCCCACAAATAGTGTTTTTCGTGCCTTTTAGTTAAGTTCAGTGATTTAAAGGGATTAATCACAACACTATTTTGATTTAAATAAGAGGCAATGCCCGCAAGGGACCGTTAAAGACCGGCAGGAGTGAATTTGAATAAGATGAGATCATCCACATAAGCTATGTGTTAACTCTGAGGCCTTATAATCTAGGCGGATAATCACCCCATGCGAGAGTCTAAACCCGTAGTGATGTACAGATTGAACAGAGTGGGGGTGATGACACATTCCTGATGGATCCTCCTCTTTACTTTGACACTACCTGTGAGATCACCATCAATGTTACTCTAACTTGATTGTCAGAGTATAGCTTCTGGAGAACTTGCAGCAAGCCTGGATCAGTCCCCTAACTACTAAGTTTTCCCCAGAGTTGTAATATATTCAGAGTCAAAAGCCGAGGAGAGATACAGACTGATAATAAATAACGTCCTCCCAGTAGGCCCTCCAGCCTGAGCCAAGGGGAAGCAAGTGCTAACCCACTCAGCACTCTCCCAAACCGCTTCCTATACCTTGTCTACAGGGGGCATAACCTTTGTGTGCTATTTGCCCAGTTTGTCAGGTGTTTCAACACTAAGTTGCCCAATGTCTTTGAGGATGTATCAATAAGTGCAATGGGTTGGTAACTTGTGGGTAGCTCCCTCCCCCATTTTTTCTATATGGGACAACAATTGCTTCCTTCCATGATACAGGAATAGACACACTTGTAACTATCTGTGAAAACAGATTGAACAGTATATAAGCCCATAGATCAATTTTGTTTTTAAAAAGGCAAAATGATATACCATCAGGGCCACACAAGCGAAATTTCTTTGATTTTTCAATAATCTTTTAATATCTTCTCTATCTTCTCTATTGAACTGAAATTTCCACCGTTCAACCTCGTCACACAATTTCTCTGGTTCTGAATTGGCCACACTGATGTCAAAGTGCCTCAAGAAACGTGCAACCCAGGTACTTTCTGAGACAGAAGAAGACTGAGATTTGTACTGTATCTGGTCTTTATTGTTTTATTTCCACCAGATGGCTCTGGCATATTTACTTATTATGTGTAGTAAAAAGTCCTGATTCCCTTTAATATATTCCTGGACTTAATAATTCTTTAACCAGTTTTGTTAATTTGCCTTAAAATGCCTATTTTCTCCTTCTTTTTCATTCAGTACAACAGTAATGTCTTTATGTTATGTTCCTAATGTCCCTTCTCATTTTTTTATTTCCTGACATCATTTTGTCAAATGGTTTCCCTTTGTTGCCCAAAATAATTTTTTGCTTCCATTTAGGCTCTGTGTTTACCATGTCTTTGAACAAGTTAATGGTACTAGTGAACTCCATAGGTGAACAGTGACTTTTTTTCCCTCCGACGTTAGGTTCACCCACCACCGAGCCACTTCACTGTTCACTTCGGCACAATTTGTACTAATCTGTACTAACTTATTTCCTGCACTGTTAGTAACTAAGCTAATGCATGGAGATTTTACTTTAATAGGTTTTGTGCAGGAATGATGAAGTTTCAATACTAGCATAGCGTGATCACTAAACTTTATGATATCAAAATTGTACATGTCCATATTATCGTTATTTGCTTAAAAATAAAATGTGCAGGACGCAAAAATGCCAAAGCAAGTAGGTTGAGGGCTTAACTGAGTGTGTATTAAGCTGCGTAAACCCCCATTGAGCCAAGTACTTTTTCCAAATCCAGCCATCTTTCTTTTTTCCCCCACCTTATTATTCACTGCATCACAATCCGTATTGCTAGCATTATCTAAATGTTAGTTCTATATCAGGACATGTGCGGTTGAAATCCACTGCCTGATTACAGTCTCTCCCCATAGTTGAAACGTGAGGATTGAGTGGATGATGATTTCAAAGTGGGGATTCAAATAGCTGTTTAAGATTGATTATTGAGGAACTCCACAGGTGATATTGCATGGAGGAATTTCAAGATGGTCATGCAGATTGTCTCTGGCCTCTGCAAAAGGAAATGATATTGGCCAACATGACATGGTACCCCAAAGTCTGATGTCAATGACTCTTTCTAAGAGGATATTGGTGCTGATAATGTAAACGAATGCATAGATGTCCAGAACGATGACTGCTCTTGATATGTTTGTACAAGGTTTGTTTTGTATTGTATCTCATATGGAAAAGAAAGTGTATCGATTCCTATGTGAATTCTGGATCTCTGCTCCGACTCATGCAAGATGTTGCTCTTTTCCACATGGTCCCAGGCTTGTTGATAGATGAAACATTCATGGATATCTATAGTTAATGTTGTGTAAGCGATGGAATTGCAGCTTCTAGGGTAATCAAGGTTAGCTATTGGTTTCTTAGGTCAGTGGTTTTGAGGATTCTCATGATGTAATCTTGTTCCAGAAATGAGCATAGGAGTGGTTTGAAATAGATGTCGAGTCTGGATTGTTAAGTTATGTGCATGTACAGGTTGGGGTTCTGGGTCATTGGATGATCCATCTGGGTTTGTGCTGATGGTTCTGTGCATGGACTCTTATATGTTGGAGGTGCAGAAGGTTGCTGTTTTGTTGGCTGATTGTTGCCTTTCTTGGTTTGGAGTAATTGTACCTCTCTTATCTTGGTCATCCTGGATCTTTCAAATGTTGTCAATGAAGTAAGGAGAAATTGAGTAGCCACTTTTTTGAGAAAGGGTTGGACTTTTGAATTTGAAGTGGGAGAATGGAAGAACAGGCTCCCGCCCTTCCCCTCTCGCGCTTGGCCTAGAGGATCACGGCCTAGACACCCGCCACGAGAGGAGTTTGCCTATCTACCAGATGACCAAATACCCTGGTAAAGGAACATACGGATGTGCCCATCTACCTGCCCAGCAGCCCGCCCTGTCCATGCCGACACCTGCGGCACGGATCAACTCGACTAAACCTACACGTCGTTAGAGATGCCATGACGACCTAGCCAACGGTCAGCACACCTGTGCAAACATGCACACCGGACACTCCCACACCAATCCACACGAAGAATATACTCAGTGCTATGACGTAGGCGACAGACATACTCACGGACGTGCATCTTTATTATTTTCCACATAGGCTCTCAAAATGCAGAAACACAAGACGCATCATGAACTTATCTAAAAAGGCTTGCTCACGCTTCTTCTGAGAGCCATGTACCATAATGAAGAATATAACGGAGACACGATACTGAGGATAGAGCAATATGATACCGTAACCTAAAGCGCTCTGCATCAAACGGTTCCACCTATGCACCAGGCCCAAGTAGGCCGCAAGCAAAAGCTTCCATGAACATTGAATGAGCAAGAACTGGGTTGCTGACCCTGCAGAATGAGCCCGGCGAAAGCACACCGCCAAGGGCACGATGTTGCAATCTCACACGCTGCAAGCCAACGCCAAGGTCGCACCTGCAAGATAAACCAGGCACACAGTAGGAAAAACAATATTAATTGTGTTGAATTTTGCCTCAAACACGGTCCCACCTCACGTGACAAAGCCAAACCTGACAAGATGCCAAGCCCAGGAGGAAGGAGACGCCTGAATCCCACGTTTCAAGACACAGGCAGATACAATTAAAAGACTCATTGGACAACTGCAGCATTGGGAGTAGTCGACCTCCCAACATATGAATGAATCCTCACATTGTTTACACCTACCCATAGTAAAAACATTGTTGCAAATGACAGGTGCACCGCGAGCTGGGAACAGCGATAGTCCCAGACTGGGAGGCTCACGAGCGGACCAATCAGAACATGGGGCTCCTATCACTGACGCCATTAACATTGACCAATCCTCAGAGGTCTTCATGTAACAATTTTCATGTATCAAATTGAAGGGACAGCCCAGGTATACCACCTGACTAACCCTCAACCACTAATACAGTTCTCTATATGAATGCTATACTAACCCTACCACTCGAGTAACCAATCCAGAGTGGAGATAGGTTTTTTGCTAAACTTTCCAAGTGACGCAAGTAGCGCGTCATACTAAGGTAAAAAGGGCCTGCGAGCCCCACGATTGTGTGTGTGTCAGGACGGACTCGTACGCTCCTTGACCCATCCCTGCCGTTTTGTCTAATAAACAGCAGAGTCACTTTGCTTCTTGCGTGTGTCTCATACTCTATCTCTTTTGGGATATACGGGAGGAGTTGGGGCCTCCCTGCCCGGAGGTCTGCGGACGGCCCGGCCGACCCCGGCAGAATTTCCCCCCGACAAATTATTTGATGTTTTTAAAGAATACCTTCCGTGTATGTTGTGTTAAAACTTTGGAGCTCATTTTCATGAGCTATAACGTACATTTTTTGCGTACAAGTTGTGTGCAATACTTTTGCACACTAAATTAACTTTATGGCTCACTTTGTTTATTTGTATGGCAGAAAGGAGACATGGATCTGAAGTTGTGATTCCACCTCACCCTTCCTCACTGCCATACAAATACTCCAGGATTTGCATCAGCATATATGTTCATGCTGGTGAAAATGCTGTGGATTCCTATGGAATCTGTCTGCTATTTAAACCAGCAATATGCAGGCAGATTCCATGCAAATATATTGTAAAGGCTGCCTACCAACGGGTGAATGACAAGGAGTGTTTTCCAATGTTGCACCGCTGAGTGCAAAAACTGGCATAAAAGCGAGTATGTCACCATTTTACACCACCCTTTTGCACTGTGCTATGCAAAAGTTGAAAATTACACAGAGGGGTCCTGTCTACTCCAGAGTGTAAACGTAACATGTCCACTCCAAGTAATTGCAGTGGCACTCGAAACTGAGCTCCTAGCTTGTGTGTAAATGATATTTCATTTTTGGGATATTGAAATGGTTCTAAGTTATACATCCATATTTTGAAATCAAACACAACAAAGACTGATTTATGTTGGCTGATTTGGTGGTCTTAAAAATGCCAAATTATCACCTTCTACTCCCTAACCCCAAATCCTCCAAGAAGGTGATGCCACCTCACCACCTTCTTTGGTGGATTCCACAGAATTCAGAATGCTTCACCAACCTCATTGCCACTACCTCATCCACCGCCTCTCTTCCCCATCCAAAGCATTCACACTCACCAGATACACACTCACAGACACACAAGCACAGTCTCATTTACATGCTACTTGCCCCCTCCCTTCCCCACCACAATGATTGCCCCTCCTCCCACATACGGACAACCACACAAATATACATACAAACTCACACCAAACGTCCCTGAGCCGTCCCGACTTCACTCCTCCTTCTCGCTGCCTGTCAGCACTCGTGTGTGTTGCAGGGGGAAACAATTGCAGTTAGTAAGGTAAGTGAAGAGGGGACTCTGGTTTTGGACTTGGACGGTGGGTGAAGGGTGTTTCCTATGATCGAGCGCATAATTGCGTTAAATTGGTCTATCTAAATCAATCATGAATGCGTACAAACAATGAACATCACTTATTTCCCTTAGTACTGCTGAAACATATACATGAATGCAAATGATTATAACAAAGTTCATGTACCACTTAACACTAAACTCACAGGGGACATCAATTTCCATGATGCTTTCACTACGAATGTTTTCAAATCAAGGTATGCCAGCAGGTGTCCTTTGGCTTGATTATTTTGACAACAAACACACGATTCATCTAAAATGCTGTCTAGTACAACACATTTCTGTTTGCTATCATTATTAATTAAAAGAAAAACATTGTTTCTAATGTAGACAAAAGTTTCCATCCATATATTATCGAGGGTACGGTTACGATATGCCATGTGTGCAAGCAAAAACGTCTTGGGTGGAGGGACACCGCCACCTTATTCCAGTAAAGCCTTTTGCAGATTGGTACTGCAATCCTTTGCTGATTGTAGCCTCACCTAATATGCCAGTTATAGCCTCACATGTCAATTATAGTCATCATATAAAAAGGTGGAGCCTCCCATGCACAGGTGTTGCCATCATATGTTAATTGTGCGTCCTTTGCACACATAGCTTGGCCTGCATCCTGATTCTTTGCCTCAAAGTCAGGGGGTAGGCTTCTTTGTGTCGGCTTACTTAGTCAGTTACGGGCTTCACAGAGCTAATATATGGCAAAGACTTTCTACCTTACTAGTTATAGTGCAGTCTTTTATATAGTGTGGCATAATGGATTACTGATAGGTGTTGCTGGTACTCAGTGTAATGATATTCCGTTTATGGACTTTGGGATGAGGAAGGACTGAAGTTCCATTATATGAAGGAAGGCTTTGCACATATGAGTGAACGAGTGCTCAATCCAATTAACTATATCAAATGCGGACTCTGAACTGTTTCCTAAACTCGCATTTTTCAACGCAAATTTCGTTCCAACCCTCCACTATGTCATACACATGCTTGAAAATGAGCTGTGGTGTGATTGGAAGTGGTTAAAGCCTTACTCAAGGCTTTTACACCTTTTACACACATGATTGCTCTGATGAACATGAGCCCCTCTTTGTTTCAAGTATGACTCATTCAATTACCACACATACTCTGTTCATTTTATATTGGGAAGATAATTGTGTACTTATTTCCATTATGGAGTCGAACAGAATTGGAAACATCAAGAATATAACCCTTAGTTAGTTGCTAATTAGTTGCTGAGAAAGCTGTTTACCTGGTGTGCTAAGAATTTCTTTGGAGGAAACTAGGAGACATTACAATGGCACACCAGTTCATCGAGTGCAGGCTGTGTATAGTAGAGATGCCAGCTCTCAACTGAAGATGAATGGTCAATAAGCAGTGTCACAGTGCCTCACCGGGGACTAATAAGGAACCAAAGACCATATGCTCTCATTCGCGGTCAGAAGAATGCACATCCCACCTTGAAATTATTTTTTCCCAATCTAAATAAAGGTCATGATGGATCACTCTTCAGAGACCCTGAACTTTGTCAATGTTTACTCTGTTGTTTGTGGGTTCCTATTTTTTCCCTCTCTTAAGCAAATGTCCCAGTTCACACAATTCGTGAGGGGTTGCCGCCTCTCTTGGGATTGCAAGATTTATGGACACCTGAACTTTTATTTTTGGTCTGAATTATATGTGGTATGTATATAGCCCAAGTATTACTCTTGTGTAAACTATTGAGAGTAGTTCGTCTTTATTTATAGCTGGCAGGGAATGCTAGAGATGGGTCATTGAATAGGTCTATGCCATGCGCTCCCTTATTATTCCTCTTTCCCGGCCACTTTGACCTTGCATTACACTGTGACTCAGTCCCATTTCTCACCACCATCTAGTCAAACCCGGCCAAATGGAAGTATCATGCTCTGACTGTCTAGGCATTGGTTTCCTTTGATCACCTCAGTCTTACTCTTGCCATGTGATGTTATCTCTGCCTTCATTTCTCAGTGTGTTATTACATTGTATACTCTGGTCTCCCTAACAACTATTATTAACTTTACATCTCGCCTCCTTTGGCCAATCTCTCCTTCATATTTCCCATTCACTCCGCAATGTCCCAATTCAAACCACTTTTGTAACAGCTCTTCCTTGTGTTATTCTTGAAAACGAATCACTGTCTCTCCCTGATGTTACTTGAGATACCCTAAATAAGAAATGAGATTAGGAAAAAAAGTAAGAGTCATATCTGTAGTAGTTAGATTTTCATGTGTGGGCTAAATAAAGAGAAGAACTTCCCATCTGAATGTACCGCTAACAGTTGCCTATTTCATACCTATTCTGTATTAATCACCCCAGAATATTGGTCTTTCTGAGGTAGAATCTTTTACCGTTTATTTTTCTTTGTATTTTTGATACAGGCATTAACTGCCGTTGAAACTGGGCGCAAACATGTGTCTCATTTTCCTATTTCCTATTCTTAACTCCTGTAAACACCTTGGACAGCAGTAGAGCGGTCCTTCAACTAGTCCTTTTAGATAGGGGCACAGCACAGCACCCCAGGTACAGTCCCCACCACCTAGGAATACTGCAGTTCTTCTTGAGGGACAGAGTGACTATAGCACCAGGACTAAAGAATAGGAGTCCTCCTTTAGTGTGATATAGCATTGCCAATTTGGGGTGATTCCATTAGCCAAGAGAACTACATAGCATTGTCACTTATAAGTGTGACCTCGCATGATAATAAGAACCTTTTGATACTTATTTCATGCACTTTACTGCAAGCACCCAGAGTCGAGATCCCGGATAATCTCCTCTTAGCCAAGGCCCATTGGTGCTTAAGAAAGGCCACAGTGGCCAACCCCTCAATTCTCCCCCATCCTCCCTCATCTCTCCCTTCTGTTGTTTACTCCTCCGATACTCCCAGCCCCATATCCTATCCTCCCACATCCCAACCTATTAATTTGGGTATCTCATTACCTTCAGAATCACTTGAATTATAACTTCCAAGGCAGCGTTTTGCATATCCAGACACAAGTTTATTACATCTAATCAACATTTTGCAAACAAAGACTCTTTTGGCAAAACCAATTTTATCTGTAAACAATCCAATTCATTGCAAGATCTATGTATTGCTGATAATGGTGGATAGCAAGACCTGGCCTTTCACACCCAAACACTTTATTGGTTAATCAAATCTATTGTTGCAAGCCAGACTGTTTCGGCATAGCCAGACTGTTTCAGCAAAGCCAAACACGTGGTATGCTATTTTTTAACCAATTGCTGCCCACCCAAATACAGGTAGCACAGCAAACCATCCTGCGGGTGCCAATATGCAACTGTCACCTATTTGCTGCATAATTATGCCAGTTGTTGTACACCCAGACTCATCTTGCACAATCACTTAATTATTTTATCATGCAAATATACTACAGCAAAGTGAACCCTATCTTCTGCTGAGCAATTGCTGATTCCAATTCTTTTGCTTACCCAGTTTGCCTTTGGACAGGCAGTTTTATTCATGTCAGACACCAATCTCTGGTTCATAGCTAGATTTTTGGGGGGATAGCTGGATTTCTTTTATTACTGATTCCGATTAATTGTTTTTCTTTTAAGGATTCTTGGTAACATACCATTAACCCAATTTACATTACCTATCAACCGATTAATACAGCTTATAAAAACAAGACTATTTCATTCTTAAGTCATATAAAATTCGATACTAGCTTCCTTATTAGATAAAATGTACAGAATTACATCAAATGAAAATGTCTTCATATAACATTCATAAACCAATTACCTGTTTTGATATCTACATCTGTAAAATTACATTTAAATAAAATGATCCTCAATGTGGGGAAGGAACATACACATTACTACTCTAAGCCAACTAAATTGTAAAGGCATGCATGATTCAATTTCAAATGTCCACCTGAATACAAAAGAGCCCAAAATTGGTCCGATTGTATATTACTCAAATTGCTAACCATATTAGTATAACCGTTCTCATAAACCTTGGCCAACCTAGGGCATTGTGTCAGTAAGTGTAAAGTAGTCTCTATTTCTCCAGCACATTTTTGAACAGATTCTGTTATCATAGGGAATGCTAGACCAAGTTCCACGGTGCACATATGTGGGTAATGTCTTAAAACGTGTTCTTATAATGAAACAGCATACTCTTGGGCTCCATATTTTTAAGATGTAACTACATTGACATTTTGAAGGAAACCATTTGGTAATATATTGGAAAAAAGAGGATGTGGTTGCCCAATATTCAATGTTATGGATTCTGTTCCACACCTCTGCTTTATTTTTAAGGCCTCGATAGTCAGCACTAATATTTATGGGAAAATGCCATTCAAAGCTAATCTACTTGTGAAATGTACTGATGTCCTGAAGTCAATTACCCAAAGCTCATGGATGTGTTGTAGGATTCAGTAGATTCTTGAAATAGGAGAACATGAAGCACTGATCAGAGCAAGATTCAAGTATCTGGAGATAATATAGAATACATTGAACTTTGGCATGAGTGGTCATGGATGTCATGCCCAATTCTAGACAAATAGCTTGTATAGATTTAGTGGGAATAAGTCCCAATGTTGCACACCATAATTTCCCCTCAAGCATCTTAATCCACTTGAATTCTTTATCCAAAAGAATTTCTAGTACGTATAAAGTGCTAGGTACAATTTTGTCTTCATATATTCTGATCAACCCCTCCATGGAGAACTGACCGACCATTCTTTGATATAATCAATTTGACCGCAATAAATGTTCTAATAATTTTGACCTTGATGTCATTAGCCAATAATTTAGAATCAAATTAATTATTAATATGAAGGCCCAGATACATATATCTCATGATGGTTCTGATGATAGTACCGTCAAGCTGCCAGATAGATATTTTAAGCCAAACCTTTCTATTATTAATGATCATGATCTTCGATTTGCTGAGATTAATTTCCAGAACATTTCTCGTTTTAGTAATCCTGTAATTCAGTCAAACTATGTTGAAGGCCAATGGGGTGCAGTCTGGGATGATCATGTCATCTGCATGAGATAAGCATATAGTGGGTTGTTGACCAATCTTATCAGGAAAGTGTTGACATTTAAACAGAGTATCTTCTAAATCCAGAATATATAAATTAAATAAAAAATGGCCCAGTGTGCACACCTGTTTCAATCAAAAGTGTTTTGCTATAGATTCTCCCAATTGACCATCTTGGTTAATTCTGAAATGTGAGGACGTATCACTATACAGCGTCATTACATAGTGCAATGATGTAGAATCCAAGCCCCATCTTTGAAGTTTAAGTCAGAGCTTTTGCCGGTTTACTCTATCAAAGGCTTTGGAATAATCTATATTATGTGTGCAGTGATTTATCTTTGTTTTTGAGTGTCGGTCGAATTATATATGTGAGGCTCCATAGATTGGTGAGAGTGTTCAGGCCCTTTCGAAATCCTATTTGATAGTTCTTCAAGATGTTGTTCCTGTTAATCCATTCATCATTTTTCCCCAGTTGGATGTGAGAAAAGATATTTGACTTTGAATCAACCATGGCAGATAGCTGGTAATTTGTGGGTGCTTCTCACGGGCCCTTTTTGTGAACAGATACCAGTATAGATTTTCTCCAGCTGGGTGGTATTGTGCCCGTCTTAATCACTTGTCTATAGATTTTCTCGAGCACTGTCGCCCCAACCATGAGGGTCTTTATTTTAAACAATGTTATCTATTTGATGAGGCCCTGGTGCCCTCAAATCTTAATTTAATAATAACTTCCTCAATACCCTCTACTGAAATATGGTCACCCTCACTTTTATAGTGTAAATAGGATGCTGCAATAGCCTCACTAGGAGGAACATACTTATTGTACAATATGCTGACATATATCCTCCACTTCAAATTCGAGATGGGATTAATCTCCTGTTTCCTTATCAGATCAGATGTGTGGCATTTCTATATGGACCAAAATGTGCACAAGTCAGAGTTATGCAAAGCTTTCTTCATTATGTGCCACTCGACCGTAGTGGTCAATTGTTTGTGCTGTCTGATCCAATTTATATAATTTGTTTTCAATTCAGTGACTGCATTGCATTTTTTTCGTTTGGTACCACTAGTTTTCTAAATAGCATGAACATCAGCACAACATATTTTCGTCCTAGAAGCAAATGCAGCATCATAAATCCCACTGTGCCCCGGTCCATGATATCATTGCTCCTCACACATCTATAAAAAGTTTCAAAGGTTTGTTCCATCCCTTCAAAGCATTTATCCAAATTGAATACATTAGCATTGGCAACTTCAAGTAACATTCTTGCTACCTCAATGTTAAACTTCTCAATGTTTTTTCCATCCAAATAATCGGATTTGCCCCTGTTAGTGCTAGATGTCCCCAGAATATATCCTTTGATTTTACAGTGCAAGACTTGGAGCAAGGTTTAAGTTGCAACATGATCACTAGGAGTGTTCTTTATAAGTTGAAATCTTTGCATTACTCCGAAAAGATCCTGGCTTATGTGTACATAGTCTATCTAAGAACTGTAACACCCATTCGACCTCGAATATGGTTACTAGGGTAAAGTTTGCCCTATTTTTAAAAACATTGGGACACATTAAAAAACCATTGCACCTCGACAAGTGCAGTTTGGCATATTTTTGCACTAGGGCAAGAGATGTATGCCTTCGTGCATCAAACTGGGTGTTACTCGAGAATGATTAGCCTCAGTATTATGGTCCTTTGATTCAACATCCAATGGGCTATTGCTTAATTCATTATCATCAAAGTGGGCAGCTAGTACCACGTGTATAAGTTTATTCATGCCTGCATTCATGGTTTGCCGTTCATTGAATACATTATTGCAGGGTGCAGATAGAGCTTTTAGTATAGTTAACACCTCTGTGTTAGTTAGTTCAGCTTCCATAGATGTGTCAGATTAAAAATAAATGTGTCGTATGCTGGCCACAAGGCATACACACTTTATGAAATCCGGACCGAATTGGGAGAGGATGATAAATTGGAACTATTTACAAACGCTATGCCAATGATGTTTTCTGAGACCTTGTTTATTATTGGCATGTCCACTTGTCTGTACACTCCTATTGAATCACACTGTAAACTTAAACACATGTTCAATAATTAATTGTTGTTCACAGGATTATACACATGGTTGTTTGCCTGAGCAAGTGACTGCGACCCATTCTTCAAACAGTCATTAGATGCCAATGTGATACATGGACCTTTCTTCGGTCACTTGGGTCAGATCCGATGCGGGAACCAAAAAGGCTTGCATGGAGGGGCGACTTTAAAAACATAGTGATTTTGCTTTGGTTGACGTGCTGTTTGATAATCACCCACTATCTTCCCCAGCACTACCCATGCTCTGTGTTAGTTATTTCAGCTTCAGTACATGTGTCATTTGAAAAAGATTTGTCGTATGCCATAGTATTGGCTTGTAATTTACTTTGTATACATTTTTTAAAATTATGACTATTTTCACACACTCTTACCTTAGTAGCACCTTTTGTGCTGGGCAGTTGATTTGGTTTCTGTGTTGCTGGCATATTAAAGAGGGAGCCACTCTGCCAAACTGCAAAATTACACTTTGCAAGCACTTTGCCGAACTTTGCTAGGGCTGTGGTTTAAATGGATAACTCCTCTTCCTCTTCCTGGATCGAGCTGGAGTTGCTGTAGAAATAGTAAAAGGAACTGGCAGGTTCACTTTCCCAGTACAATGAATAACAGAGTTATCACTGTCGACCAGTATAAACTTCCAAGGTGTAGCACATATTACACTGCAAAACTGCACTTTGCAAGCTCTAAGATTCATTGGTCTGTTGCAGGTGTATTTTCTCTTATTCAAACCAATTACTGCTTAGCCAGTCTCATTAATAATTGTTGCACAGCCAGTCTCTTTCTGCGCACCCAGACTTTATTATTGCTGATACAACCTAACTGGATGCATGCCCAGACTTATTTTGTACATCTAATTATTTGTTGCTGACCCAAACATAGGACTGTTGATTCATAGTAATGGTTGCATACGCATATATATGTTTCAATTCACCTTATCAAGGGATGCTTTGTCAATCTTTCTCATGTGTTTCACAGCCATATATGTTGGGTCTCATAAAATCAATTGCAGCATAAACAGTTTAACTGGTGAATATTACTTTTTGATCTATTCACGTGTTGTGTAGTGAAAGTAATTGGTCCCCCAAAATGCAGTTCAAACTCCCAACTGAGAGTCAATAATGGACATACCCCAGGAGGGAATGAGACCAAGACCAAGTGCGGGTGAAAGTAAAAGTAAAGTTTATCTAAAACCAAATAGGGCAAGCAGAGAACTCTGCAAACTCCAAGAGTGTTCTGTGCAATACCACTCTAACACAGCATCATAAATGATGACAGTCAATGAGTTACAAGTTACATTTTCATTGGTAGATTCACTGGTCCAGTATAGTTGTGTAGGCGCCGCCTCCAGTTGATTGGATAGTTGCTTTGCGGGAAGGCGGACATCACGTGCATCAGCCGGGCTGGTCAGTGTGAGGTGAAGGTCATGGGGCTCCGGATAAGGTGATGGATACTAACTCTCTAATCTAAACACCACTTCAAAGTATGCAATAAAAAGACACTCATAAAAAATAACCATTGACATCATGACAGTGGGGGGAGAATCATATATTTCACACTTATGTATACATACATTTGGGGGAAAAGTATGGGGGTCATCTTGTGTCAGGGGCAGGGAGGTGACCTTCTGTGTGGGCCTAGTGGAAGTAGGAGAACATACATGTGTTGCATTAAGGCATCAGTGAGGCATGGGCCTTTTGCCAGAGCACTATCATAAGGAGGGGAAAAGGTGGGGGCTGTGTGCTTGTTGTGCGTGGCGCTGCTGGAGAGGGGAGACAAGGCACTTTGGTTCTTCAAGTTTGGCCCAGTCCGATTATTAGAATTATAAGTAAGCCATTGGAAGGATGTTCGAACACGTTTACTGCCACTTTATTTACAACAAGTACAAAGTAGGTTATGATTATATTGTGGGTTCTGTCTTTACATATTCCATGGTCACCTTACTACAGAATTGCTCGTATTTACATTAGTCTTGTGGCCGCATCTTTTATACTGTACATGTGAACATTCTAACATCTCAATACATTTGCGAGCATACACAGTGCTGGAAAACAGTTGAACGTGTAGGCCATACATTTTGCATCATAACATATGAGTCACCCTGCATCTAATACATTTTGCAAGAGAATGTGGTACTGAAAGACATGGAACCCGTATCATAAAACACCAACATGTGGATCATGATATCATATTCATTGCAATTAATTTAGATGGGTTCATTATTGATCGTTCTGTTACATCTCATAGGGACAGCTCCCTTATACGTTAACACAGGAGAGAATTGATAGCCTCACAGAGGGGATTAGCGTTGTGGGTGAAACAGGGTGGCACACAGTCATGGGACATGCATCTGCCACATCAAAAGGGGTGTGAGGTTGGGGGTTATATACGTTATATATCTTAAGGGTAGCTTCTGCAAATAATGAGGCATGTTTGAGGAGATTAATTGTTTTTTCCATACCCAGGCTCTTGCCCGGTCATTCACAGGTCAGTGATGGAAGGAGAAAGGTGAGAGATACAGTGTTCAACTTGTAGCTGTTCGTGCCCAGTCTTCCGTGAGAACAGGGCAGCTGCAGGGACACCAGACAGGAGGAGGTGGAGGAGTAGCTGGCTAACTGTGCACAGCACCAGGGGAGAACTGTAGGCCTGCAGGCTGGCTTTGCTGTGAGGCATAAGTTCTTTCAATGTGTTGAAAATAATGTGCATTTACTGTGTCCATTGTACTATATGTTTTCTCTTTGTGCTTCTTTTAGTGCATGCAGAAGAGGTTTTGTGTATGCTGCATATTCTGATATCCAGGCACAGCAATAGTTGCACATGGCGAGAAATGTTTGCATCTCTTTCACTGTTCTGGGCTCACTTACAGCTCACACAGCTGCTGCTCTGTAAGGTATTATTTGTTTGGCTTCTTTTGATATCAGTTGGCCCAAATGCAATACTTCTGTCAATCAATACTGCAACTTTTTGTCCAACTTGTAGCCCTTGTGTGCTAGTAATATCAATAATGTTACCAAATCCTGTCTGCATTCATCTTCATTTTTTCCACAAATCAAGAGATCATCTATGTTTTGAATGATTGTACTATCTGTGTCAATATTTCCAAGATCTTCGTGCAGTATACTGTTAAATATACTTGGACTTTCACAGTTTCCCTGGGGAAACCTGCAATGCTCATATCTTTTTCCCCACAGGGTGAAAGCTGTCAGGTACTGTGAGCTGGGATCCAGTGGTACAGAGAAAAATGCATTTATCAAATCCACCACTGTAAAACATGATGCGTCTTTTGGTATGCTGCATAAGATTGATGCAGGGTTTGGGACGAGTGGGAATTCTTTTGTATGATGTCATTGAGGGGGCGTAGATCCAATATCATCCTCCAAGACCCCCCTTTTCCTTTTATGATTGGATAGATACAAGTATTACAGGGAGAATTTGAAGGGACTATAATCCCCTGCTCTAGAAGGGTGTGTATTGTTTCTTTTATGCCTTCTTCTGCCTCTCATGACAGGGGGTACTGTTTTATCTGGGGCAATAATGCCCCTGCCTTGAGTTTGTTTGATTTTTACAGGTGCTACCTCACGCAACAACCCCACGTCATGTGGGCCAGTTGTCCACAAGTCTTATGGTACATGTTGCATGTCTTCATTGAAAAAGGTTGGTGGCACGCTCACTATGGTCATGAAGAGGAGTGGCACTTGTCTATTCTCAATCATTATGTCTCAAGGAATTGCTATCTCCATTATTATTTCCCCATCACTGTCTCAGTCAGTGAAAAGGTTCTCGTCAGAAAACTCTCAAAAGGCTGTGTTGGCATTTATACTGCTTTCTTTTGTGCTCACACTTGTACCCTATCTAAGTCTAGAGACACCACTGAGCCTGCAACTATCTTGGGGTGTGCTATGAGGTGAAACACAAACTCGGATGGCATTCTCTATTCTTGGCGTATTAACTCGGGCACAACTTGTGCCAAGGCCTTTAACCCTTGGATGAACATGTTTGGATCTACAGGTATTCTACGCACCTGCTGTGCCGTGGCTTGTGTGTGTGTATTACTAGGATGGCTCGCATTGCACATGTCCCAGGAGTTGAGCACACTATCCCTCTGTCTGTGAATGAGTCATATTAAGCTTGCTAAGGAGATCCCTCCCCAGTAAATGTATTGGCGAGTCTTCGTAATGCAGTAGGGGTGCTCGCACTATTTTGTACCCACTGTTACCTCCAATTCTTCTGTGAACGGAACTTTGACCACCACCCCAGTAAACCCCTGCTTCTCCAAGTTATGATTGGAAAATGGAAACCTGCCTTCTCGTAGGGATGATTTTTCTGCTCCCGACTCTACCATAAAAATGAACTGTTTGTTCCCTATCTCCGCCCCCACCAGTGGTTCCTCCGCTGCGTTGAGGGTCGTTGTTAGAACTGGACATGCAAGCGCTCTCTGTGGGTTGTCTTATGCTGAATATCCTGTGTCCTCCCCATTGTCAAAAACATTACCTCACACTACTACTGTTCCTCTGGAAGGTGCAGGGGCACCATTTGCTGTGGTGACAAAGGGATTTCCGTGAACGGGCGTCATGTATTCTCGGGACTGGGTATGTTGTTGTGCGTTTTGTGGCGGTGCTCTGCGTTCATCTATGTACCTGGGATCGAATTGCCCTTATCTCCTACCACCACTCATAGGCAATGCATGTGGGCTTCCTGTGTGGGGGTGGCCATATTGTTGTTTATTTTGGTAGGGGTTCATGGGGCGGCTTCCACACTCTCTTGAAAATTGTCCCCACCTCCCACAGTTCCAGCATGTTCCTTGTCCTCCTCCGGGGTCTTGTCCTCCATACCCTCCATACACGTAGCTGCCCCCTATCAACCCCCTGTACCCACCTCTTCCTCCATGGTCGCTCCTTGCTTGCCATTGTGGCCCCCCATATTGTTCCTCGCCATTCCACTGTTCTTGTCCATTTCCTGCCCAATTCGCGGCCATCCTTGCTTGTATTGCTATCGGCCCTTCCTCCTCCTCTCGTTTTTTTTCTGCTAGGACGGTAGCTACTGCGGTTGTGACCTTCACTAGTTTCATCTGAATTAATGTATCCTTGTCTGCCAGTCTCTTTTGGGCTATCTCCATTTCTCTTTCATTGATTCTTTAGCAATGGCGTACTATAATGCTCTGTATTTCTGGCCAGCCCTTGAACTCTATCCCAGCTATTTTATCTAGAGCTTTCTGCACTTCTTTTGGGAGCCCTCTTTTGTTTATAAAATAGAACAGGGAGGTGGATTGATCCCAAACAGTCCCTGTCTCTGCTCTCCACATCTCCTGCCCCCAAAGAATGCAAGCCATTGCATTCTCCTCCTCCCCCATTGTGCATTGCATTACAGACTGTAAATCTGGTGTATCTAGGAAAAGCTCCCTTAGTGCATCCCATACTCTTGCTCTAACTGTGTTAAAAGATGCCCCATCATGGCGGTTGCAGTTGAGTTTTATTCCGGGGAACCCTGCCTTTGCCCACAGCCAGCTTGGTCACCTACTGCAGATACTAACAGGCGTTTAACATCACCTTCTGCTAAAGGAACCCCAGCAGTGTTTTTCTCAAATGCATAGATCCATTTACTTGCCCATGGTGTATAATTGGGTCTTACTCCCCCTCTGTGTATCAATGGTAGTTGTAATTTGTTTCTTGTTGATTTCCCTGTGCTTACCTTTGCCCCCTTTTTCCCCAATACTGTCATTCATCCGATCCTGTTCCTTAACGTTCCATGCCATTCTTCTTCCATCACCCTCCCCAGGGGAGACTGTTCTGTTCCAACCGACCCTCCACCTGCCGCACACTCCAACATCCTCTCTTCCTCTTCTTGTTCTTCTATATCACACCAATATTCTTCTTCCCTGTCTGATGCCATATCCTCTCCTTCCGCGCCCATCTCACTCACTGCTTGATCTATTTCTATTATTCTATTTCTCCCTTTTTCTACCCCTCCTTTTTTGACCTTTCACCTGACTGCGACATATGCGTCTGTTCTCCTCTGGTGGTAGAGGAGCTCCCGTGGTCGCATATATCTCTTAACCGTGATAATTCTGTCTGGGCCATTGTTAGTCATGAGTCTAATTCTTGGGCGAATTATTCAATATCTATTGCAAGGGTACTCACCTGTCCACTTGCTCCTCGACACGCATATGGGGTGGTGCTGGGGCTGTTGGTTGGGGTGACGTGGGCTTTGACACATACACTGGGTCACAATACCCCTCTGCTGTACTGGCTTTGGCTGGAGGGGATATAATTGTGCAACCTCTACCTTACTCTCCTTCTCTTCCCCCTCCTTTTCACTGCTACTTGCTGCCAGGGGAGATGCGCCCTGTTCTTTTGCCTTGCTCTGTGGTACTTCCTTGAAAAGTCTACATAAATCCAATGTTTTTCATCTGTTCTGAAGTTGTTTACCCTTGTACTTTACAAATAAACAGGTTGCCACCATGTCTAGAACATTTTTATCAAAGGACCCCCCTTTGGACCATACCTGGGGTACACCTTCCCCTTTCAATTCTGTAATCCACTGACTGTGGTACTTAGTGATCCTGTCCACGTATCCTGGAAAACTTTGGCAAATATGTGACAGTGCTGTCTCTGCACCCATCCTGTTGTGGTAATACCTTCTCACTCTTGTGAGTCAATATGACAATGCAATTCACTGCATTTCAATAAGTCACCCCTACGTATGTTACCTCCGTGACACTGTATTTAGTAGAACACAATCTGCCACACTTACTATGACCGAGTGTGTAAAAACATTCATGCAATATTCTTTTATCATTACTTATCCATGTACATTGTACGCAACAGACAATCACACCACAATGTCCTTTAAACATATCACATTTAACACTTAACATAAATCCTCCCTGCCTACCCCCCTTTACCCTTACAATATTCTCCCTTGATCCTCCAGCCCATTCCCTTTCTTAATCCCTTATGCACTACCCCCTCACCAAAGAGAGAAGAAAAAGATGAAGCGTTTCTAGATACTATTCTGAATCTTCTCCTTATATAAGACTCCTACTGTTTCCACTTATTTTCCTTGTTATATCCTGTATTAGTCAAGATAGCACAATGCGGTGCCGCCTTCCACCCCCTTTATGGAGCTAGGTTCCTGTATCACCTCGGAATCTTCTTAACTGTCCTAATGGCCATATGCAGAAAGAAAAGAATAGATTTAAGCCCACAAATTCTCCCTCTAATATATAAACTTTCTCCACTCTAGTTTCCCCTTCGTTGAATCCACAATATCTCTTTGTCTGGCCCCTTACACTACTCCCCCCCCCCCCCCTATCACCTTTTAATGTTGCTTGCACTTGATACTCACCTGTTTGTCTTGATCTGAGACCATCCGGAGCCGGTCTGTCAAGGTGCCACCCCACACTCAATGGCCACACCCGGCTCTGGCGAGCGGTACAGTAGGTTTTTGCAGAGCCGGGACCCGTACACCCTCTCGCCCTACTGCATGCACACGTCTAGGTGTACCGGTTGCTGTAGGTGGATAGCTCTTGATAGGGCGTGCCCTGGGTCTCCGCTGTGGCCAGGGACGTCTCGTGCTAGAACGAACAGTTGCACGAAATCTCGTCCACGGATCACCAAATGAAAGTGAGTGGTCCCCCAAAATGCAGTTCAAATTCCCCACTGAGAGTCAATAATGGACACACCACAGAAGGGAATGAGACCAAGACCAAGTGCATGTGAAAGTAAAAGCAAAGTTTATCTAAAACCAAATAGGGCAAGCAGAGAACTCTGCAAACTCTGAGAGCGATCTGCCCAATATCACTCTAACGGTACGTTAAAAAGGGTTACAGCATCATAAATGACGAGAGTCTATGAGCTACTAAGTTACATTTTCATTGGTAGATTCACAGGTCCAGTATATTTGTGTTGGCGCCGCCTCCAGTTGATTGGATAGTTGCTTTGAGGGAAGGCGCACATCACGCGCATCGGCTGGGCTGGTCAGTGTGAGGTGAAGGTCATGGGACTAACTCTCTAATCTAAACACCACTTCAAAGTATGCAATAAAAAGACTCTCATAAAAAATAACCATTGGCATCATGACAGTTGGGGGGAGAATCATGTATTTGTCAGTGGGCAGGGATGTGACCTTCTGTGTGGGCCTAGTGGAAGTAGGAGAAGATACATTTGTTGCATTTAGGCATCAGTGAGACATGGGCCTTTAGCCGCAGTGCTATCATAAGGAGGGAAAAAGGTGGGGGCTTTGTGCTGGTCATGCGCGGCGCTGCTGGAGAAGGGAGAGAAGGTCCTTTGGTTCTTCAAGTTTGGCCCAGTCCGATTAGTGAAATTATAAGTAAGCCATTGGAAGGGGGTTTGAATGTGATTACTGCCACTTTATTTACAACAAGTAGAAAGTAGATTCTGACTATATTGTGGGCTATGTCTTTACATATTCCATGGTCACCATGATACAGAATTTCTCTTATTTACATTAGTCTCGTGGCCACACCTTTTATACTGTACACTTGAACCTTCTAACATCTCAATACATTTGCGAGTATACACAGTGCTGGAAAACAATTGAGCGTGTAGGCCATACATTTTGCATCATAACATATGAGTCACCCTGCATCTAATACATTTTGCAAGATCATCTGTTACTGAAAGACATGGAACCCTTATCATAAAACACCAACATGTGGATCATGAAATCGTATGCATTGCAATTAATTTAGATGGGTTAGTTATTGATTGTTCTGTTACATCTCATAGGGACAGTCCCTTATATGTTAACACAGGCGAGAATGTATAGCCTCACAGAGGGGATTAAGTTGTGGGTGAAACTGGATGGCACACAGTCGTGGGGCATGCATCTGCCACATCAAAAGGGGTGTGAGGTTGGGGGTTTTACACGTTATATATATTAAGGGTAGCGTCTGCAAATAATGAGGCATGTTTGTGGAGATTAATTGCGTTTTCCAGGCCCAGGCTCTTGCTCGGTCATTCACAGGTCAGTGATGGAAGGAGGAAGGTGAGAGATACTGTGTTCAACTTGTAGCTGTTCGCGCCCAGTCTTCCATGAGAACAGGGCAGGTGCAAGGACACCAGAGGGGAGGAGGTGGGGGGAGTAGCTGGCTAAATATGTGCGACGCCAGGGGAGAGCTGCAGGCCTGCAGGCTGGCTTTGCTGTGAGGACTGCTTTGGCATATACAAAATGGAGTCAGGGTTCAGTAAATATTGGAGTCAGTAATCAGCTCTCTTCTGGACATTGCACCGGTATGTGTTGTCCCGAGGCTGTCCAGCACCTCTTGCCACAGGCGCATGGGCAGCCGTGGGATGAGCATAGTGTGCGTGCGTGCGAGGGAATGGAGGGGTGGGGGCCTAAACGACCTTTCCTCCCATACAGTAGCCAGACATTGGTCAAAATGACTTTGGGCACTGGGGAAACCTACATGATACTTGAAGGGCTAACTATAAAGATGCATAAAGTATCTCCTGGAGTCCCTCTCCAATGCCCAATGTCTACTGCTGTACATAGTCCTGCATATAGTGTTTGAATCTGAGACAGATATTTACACCATGGAAGACAACAATATCTCTGTCAAACACTCAGATTTACAAGTATTTCCATAGCAGTCACTTTTGAGGGACCACCTGCGTAAGTGACATCACACGACCCTTGACCTGCAATGACATCCCAGGAAATTATGTCATTTGACCCTGCCCCCGAGTGACATCAAAACAGGAAGTGGCATCACATAGCATTGTTCTTCAGTACATTAAGAAAAATATAGTTATGATATCACTATAATATGAAATGCATTTCATACAAGACTCATTCACCATATGTACGTTAATATCAGTGTATGTAGGGCCTTTTTACCAAATTACTGTGAATGTAAGCAGATGTCCAAGGCCAAATGATGCCATGCAAAGGAAAGAAAATACATGTGGCCATTGCATGAAAGAAGATGTGCCAACACATTCAACCCTTAGCAACGGAGCCAGAACCAAGCAAATCTAAAGTTATCTCATGTTGGGAAATGCAAAAATAAAAACCAAATAGATTGTAGCAGGGGATATATATTTAGAGGTGTTGGAAGTTTTCTGATGTATTTTAGCGTGGCAAGGAATGCAGAGATAGATAGACCCTCATGTGTTTCCTCCCCTTTGGCCCCTTTGGCTTCATACCACATGGCGACTGAGCCAACATGATGAGCCAAGGCCTGCCACAAGTCCACATTCCTCATTAGCAGTTGCTTGAAGTCCATGGTGGCTGCACACACATGTTCTGTTTTTCTATATAAGAATATATTCCTGTTGGCCATACACCTCCAAAGCTGGGGAGATGGCTGATAGTTGCCCTGCATCTTCTTCAAACAACTAAGCACCTTTTTTAGCTTGCAATATTGCATGGAATTTGGGCTACCTGTACGCTGAATCTATTGCATTAGAGAACAGATAGAGAGAAATGGCATATGAGGAGGGACATACAGTCTGTATGTGTTGTTTGGTTATTTGCCCACCCATTCCTTGCACATAGCCATGCTGAACCCTATGGGAATTCCCACCCAGTGACTGCCCCTCACTGCCCACAACACCTCCTCATGGGAACCTTTTGAGCCTGCTTTAATCAAGCTATTTTTTAATTGATATTTGGTATTGTTTTCTGACAAGTGAAACATTTGCACCTTAGGCAGGTTTTTGTATGTTCCTGAGTTGAGCCTTAGCGTTGAACTCAATATCAAATAATGAGCCGGGTGTTCTCTTGAACTCCATGCTCGAAATGAAATGGCTTTTGGGGGCATCACAACTTCACTTTACAGCTTCCAAAGTCTTCCTGGGGCTTACAGGCCAACTCTCCAAATCGCAGGAACCCTTTTTCTTAATGGTGATTATAAAGACATGTTAACAATTTACCCAGTCATCCACATGCAGATTGTTAGATTCAAATAAAGTGATAGATATGTTCTGCAAATATATGCAGTGAGTACAACTGGTGCCCTTTTACATGATAAAATGCTTGCTTACATGTTGCTACATAACAATCCATATTTTAATAGCACGTGCCATAAATGTACCTTTCTCTGGGTTCTTAAATATTTTATCTAACCATTTTTAAAATCCTCTGTGGTCATTGCTTTGAACTAGAAGTATAACAGACTGAGTGGTCACTCTTGGTTCGCAACTGCAGATCTCTGAGAGAGGCGCTCAACCCACTGAGATTTTTTATCACTAATCTCTGATACAAACTTCACAATTCGCATGCCTCTCTGGTTCTTGCTACCAACTCAGGAGTCCAAGGGTGTTTTCCCATTTGGGCCCATGCAGCCTTGTGTCCTCATCCGTCCGGGGGCAATGTGGGCACAGGGCCATCATTCCCCCTTCCTGCACATTGCAAGCATGGCTCATGACAGCCCATTACTGCTAATTTGGAGGACCTTGCAACTGTGTTCACCTCGTAATCCGATGGGTTTGTTTATCGGCACCGACATGTCCATGCCTGAGGCTTGCATCTTTAAATATATTCGTTCGAAGGTAATAGGTGGGGTTGAGGCTGCTCCTAGTACCAGGCCCTCAAACGAGTCATGGCAGGCTGGGGGAAAGTACCAACTTGTGCTTTCAACAGTTCTGTAACTTTTTGTGGTTGCTAAGCAACCACTGAAACGTTACAGATGTTCACTCTTGAAAAGGACGAGACACAGTGGTGCCCGCAGCCCAGGTGGCAGTCATGGAGCTTTGTTTACATGGATCACAAGGGCCTTGCCAGGGGTCATAACGGGGACACCAGGGGTCGCAGCTAAGAACCTATAGCGACCACCAAATGACGTCCATGCACATGCAGTGGTTAAAAAGAGTATGGGCACTGTGGATACCCACATGTCACTTGAAGGGCTACCAGGTAAGGTACATACAGTATCTCCCAGAGTCCCTCTCCCTTGCCCAGTGTCTACTGCTGTACAGAATCGTTGATATAGTGTTTGAATCAAGGAAAGATATTTACTCCATGGAAGACAACCATATCTGAGGCAAATACTCAGCTTCATAAGTATTTCCATAGCAGTTGATGAATCCTTCCTACATTCTGATGAAGACACCATTTGTTTCACATTCTTCACCATGTCCCCAGAGAAAAGTCAGTGTGATTGGCAGAGAGATGGTGGACCAAGGCTACTGTGGTGGAGAAGCACTTTCATACTGTTATTTTTCTAAATAGTGCCCAGTTTCCTTTAGAAATCCCTTCCACACTAATATACTCTGCATGGGCTCGCATTTGTGAAAGGACCTGCTACCCTCTCACCACTGAAGTTAAAATCCTGGATAGCAGTGAAGAGGGTGTTGTGTGGCTTTGGCTCCACTGAACATATTCACACTTTATTATGTGTTCACACTTTAACTGATCACATCACAAAATGGTCCCAATGCAATTCAAAGAAGATTATTTGATGGGAAAACAGTATCTATGTCAGATGAAACTAGCCTTACCTCTTTACTCTCCAGCTATAGTTGAGAGGGCTCTTTATCGTAGCATGCCTTGTGAACATGTTACCAGTCATGTCGAAATACCATACCCTCTTTGCAGCTGACCACAGATCAGGCAGCATTCAAAATACAAGATCACATACTCAGGCAATAGTATTAGTTATTCATATTTAGTCCCATCAAGAAAGATTGTCAAAGCTGTGGAATATACAAATAACTAAGTGTCAAGGATGTTCCAAAGACTCCTCTTCTAACTCTTGCATATAATTCAAATCCCTACTGAGGAGGCTGCAATTGATCTAGTAGGACAACTAAGTCAGATTAAATACTTCCTGACCATATTATGCTATGCCACACTAAACCCAGTGGAATTTTTATTACGAAGAATAATGGCACAAAACGTTGTTAAAAGTCTTAATAGGGGATTTTGACTGCACATATATGTAACAACTCTTATTTCCAGGGAAATAAAGGTTATACCTAGTTCCCTAAAAATAGTCTATTGCAAGACTTGACTAACTCCACTGTCTAGGGAAAGACACATTATTATGTTATCAATCAAAGAAGTCAAAACACTGTATCCTTTATTGACGGTGACACCCTGCTTTTTACACAAACGAACAATATAACAAGCATATATTCAGTATAAAATATACATTTGTATTTTATTTCATTCAATACACAATAGAACTTATAATACACATTGCTTTTTAAACTCTTTTGTTTTCTTTTTTGATAAAAACCCTATACCCAGGTCCACATACGAACACATTACAAACAATAATGCATATTCAAAAACGACACCATTGAACAGTGGACAACGGTTCTGTCAAAAGACCATTTACGTCAGACATTCATCAGGCAATTCCTGTTCCAGCTTATTATCTGTATCCGACACTTTGTATCCTGGGAAACGGTTACCTTTTTTGAACACTATCAAAAAACATAAAAAATACTCACTAAGTCACCTAAACCGATGTTCACCAAGCAGTTAGTCCATACATCAATTGTTAAGTACAACCTCCATTAATGAGGCGTCTAAGTAAATGCTTGCATTGCAGTAGAATATATGTCACTAGCATGGATTAAACCAGCCCACTCAAAAAATTGAAGTTACATATACACTGTGGTATTTTTCATTACTTTTCACATAATCCTGACGTTATAGTTCCAAAAATCTCAGGCATCTTTAGAATAACTATGCAGGGATACACAACAACCAACATCGGTTGCCACCCAAAAGGAGCCACGGGTGGATTCATTTGCATTATTGGGCCCCCCTGATTGAACATAGCTGTCGTATCTCACAATTGGTTTGAAAATAAACACAATGCTCTATCGCTGAGAATGACTAGAATTATGCCACTCAATGTCCTCGTTAAGCCCCTTTAAGTGACTTTGGGTCTTAAACATTAATTTCTGCTCCAAAGTGATGAGTTTCTGATCTGTCTCCTCTTTTCCAGAAACATATACTCTTTTGAGGATGTTCTCAATGAAATGATTGACCATAGAGGCCTGTACCACCTTAGCATTTATACAAGCTTTTATACAACTCCAATGTTCAATCAGGCGGGTCATACATTTACGTTTAGTTTTCCCTATGCAGTGCAAACTGCATGGCCAGGTGATATATATAAACAACATGTGTACTATTACAGTTACAAAAAAAAGTAATCAACCATTTGGTTGGTATGCCAATATCGACTTCTTTAGTTGTAATAGTGTACTGCGACATGATACACTGTCCACACGGATAATGACCCACAAAAGTAGATAAACCCCTCAGGGTGGTCTGTTTGGGCCCAGCCTGTACTTTTTCTTTGATGTTGTTCCTAATCAAGATGTTCCTCAAGTTTTTACTCTTATATGCCACCAAAGGTGTCAGTAATTCCTTATTGTACACTTTCTTCCATATTTTGGAAATAACATTTTAAATTTTGTACGACAGGTTGGAAAACGTAATAACAAACTTTAATCCGCTCTTTCTCCTTGATTCTTTTGGGGTTTGTTCCAGAAGGGCCTTGTGATTGTTATTATATGCCCGTTTGGCAGAATTTTGTATCAATTTTTGGGGTACCCTTGTTCCAGTAGGTTATTCTGTAGGTTAATGGCACTATCCTCATAATGTTCCTTGAGGCTGCTATTTCGCTTTAATCTTAAAAATTGCCCAAATGGTAGATTACATTTGATATATTTGGCATGGTGACAAGAAAAATGCAATAGTGCATTTCTGTCTGTTCTCTTGCTGTAGGGTTTGACGTTCAGGACACCTGCTTGGTGGAAAATGCAAATGTCCATAAAGTTAATTTCCAAATCCTTGATTTCCTGAGTGAATTTCAAATAGACATTCTGACGATTAAGCCATGTCACAAACTCTTCAGCTAGAGCTCTGTCATCTACCCTAACAATGAAAATATCATCAATGTAGCGCGACCACTGTCACAAATTTTCTTTATACAGATTATTATCTGAGTAAATAAAGGACTTCTCAAACATTTCAAGGTATAAATTCACCAAATTCATAGACATTGCAGCATCCATGGCGGTACCCTCAATCTGTTTGTAAAAAATACCTTGAAAATCAAGAAATTCTTTTGTCAAGGCATACTCTGTGCTCCAAAGAATAAAGTTGTTACTGACGGGATGGTTATCTGTGCGTCCCAAAAGGACCTCTTCCACGGCTTCTAAGGTAGCTCTTTGAGGAATGACCGTATACAATGACTGAATGTCCAAACAGATGAGCAAATGTACACCTGGAGTAAACAGTATGCCCTCGATCTTATTTATGGCATCAGTGGTGTCTCTTAGATAACTCTTCATCTGCAGTACAAAAGGTCTTAAATAAACATCTGCATATTTGGATAAAGGCTCTAACAGCAAATTGACTCCAGAAACTATAGTATGGCCCTGAGGTTCCACCTGATTTTTATGCAACTTGGTCAAAATGTAAAACACCGGGACTCTACCATGTTCTCTTCTTAGGTGTTCAGCTTCTTGTCTTCCAATCATGTTGTTATCAAAGACCTGTGAAACTTTGATCATTTCCTCAGTAGGATCGCAGTTCATAACAAGGTAACTATTCCCATCTACTAGTTATTTATTACACTCCTTGATATAGTCAGAGTGATTCCACAAGATAATGGCCCCAGTCTTGTCTGCATGTCGAACTATGACTTGGTTGTTTCTTGCCAATTTGTGCATCCAGTCTCTTTGACCCATGCTAAAGTTCGAATGGACTTCTCTTCAATATTTTCCAATTTCACAACCTCTTCCAATACTTTTTTTTCAAAAACCATGGACTCAAGGGAAAAACTGTATGAGGGTGCATTAAAAGTCGACAGATTCCGAAGTCGACTGAAATGTATGACTTCAAACCCATCATGTTCCTCAAACAATGTGCTAAGGTGTATCTTGCGGATGAATTGTTGAAACGCAATCCTAGATTCAAAAGGGTCATGATGTTTGGTGCTAATATAATTGAGACCTTTATTTAAAGTAAGTTCATATGCTGGACTCAAAACATAAGTCGACAGGTTGACTTTCATTATTTTTGGCTTTGCTGGAGTATGATGATTCAGGGCAACGTGCCCTGCTTTTTCTCATCAAGAGCAGTGCATTATGGTTATTCCCTGGCCTAGTTTTGTTAGAGGGAGCAGTTCTAGTACCAAGAAGTCGGAATGTTCACACAGGGAATTGCAGCGGCACCCCCTGCTTATTTTAAAGTAGGTATTCTTCTTGCATGGGTCTAGCACAGGTGGTTGAGGGCACTTTGACTCAATGGCCCAGGGTGGGGCGCTTCTGGGGCTCCCAGCCTTACGTTGCATGGCCAAGGTTCCTCCGGCGCCATTGAGAGCCTGGCGTTGGCGGCTGCAGTCAAACCCCTATTGTGTGGCCTGCCTGGGGCAACTCCCAGTGCTGTTATTCATCCTGTGGTTTCCAGGGGTGGATAACGGACGCGGACCCGGGTATCGGACCTGTGTTGCTCCATGTCACCTTGCTTCCAAGGCGAGCATGTTGCCGCTGAGCTATAATCCTGAGACTTGAGAAGGCGCTCCTCTCATCCTGGCACGGTGTTCTCACTAACTTGTTGCTGAGCCTCGTTATGGGCATACGGCTCTTTCCCCCCTCCTCCCGTTTCATATGGAGGCTTCTGCTCATTCCCGCCTCAGGGGGGAGCAAGTACCTCTGACCTCCACTCTGGTTCGCTGGTCACGCTGATCTTCTGGAGGGGTGGGGGGGCCAGAGGGAGGTCAGCGGCACAGGACGATGTCCGTTCTGTCCTCTGCAACGTCTCTGACCTGTTGCTGTGTGTGCCACACACCCCTTCCGTCTTGGAGCAGCTCCTCACCAACTGCTGGTACTCGCTGAGTCTTGCGAGACGCACCTGCTTACTGGTGTTCTGGTGGGGTATTTTCCAGAGCTCCTCGATTCACTGTTGCGCTCCGACGAGACTATTCATATGCTGGCTGGGAGGTTCGCCCACGGATGCCTTCTAGTTCTCCAATGTCTCTGCCCTCATCGCATGCTGCATTACCCTGAGGCCTGCTATGGTCATACGGCCCTGTTCTCCTTGCTTGTTGCTCCAGGATATGGGCTCTAGTTGCTTCGGGTTTCAGCAGGATATGCTAGGGACCTTTAGCCAGCTTGTGACACGCACACAGCTTTATTTGGGTCAGATGACCAGCCGGATCTTGATCAGATTTTTCAGTGGTGCAGGGAGCTCACAGGCACAAGGCCATCTTGGTCGAGCTCTCTAGCTCCCCCAAAGAACATATATCTTAAAGTGAAATGTACAAATGTTGTTCAGTTCACCTTCCCCTTCACAGAATGTGCACAAGACAAAACAGCATTAGATTTTTTTTTTAAGTAATGGACACCAGCTAAATAACCAGACACAATTTTCCAATAAACAGGCTGGCACAGAATATAAGATGCTCACCTTTTAAACCCAGTAATCTGTAGTGAAATATTCCCTGGAAAACAAAATACCAAACCGAGAGAAGTGCTTGTGTTCTTTTGGATAAGCTTCTGCACTGGGAACATGAGAACCTGAGCGGCCAAATACTTGAGCAAGCTTGCCAACCTAAAACAAAACAAGGGATTGCGTCCGCCGTCTGAAGAAAACATTATGCTGTCCACCCACATGTCCTTTATTTGTGCCCTGAAAAGCCACACTCAGGAAAAAAATACTCATGACTTACTTGCCCTCTCATTATTTTCCCTACTCACCCTTATGTCTGCCTTTCAACATTACTCTGATTTATAAAGATAACTTGAAAAGTGCACATACCATAGTTTCACTCAACTATGTAAATCCATATAGAACTATCTTAGGCAAAACAGTGTAGAATGGTGGCATTATTTCCCCATCTTGACTAGGAGACTACCATAATGCAATTCAGCAAAAGTTAACAAAAAAAAAACAGTCTCTCAGAGCTCTCAGAGAGCACCAGGAACATAGAAGTTCTTTCAACCATATTGAGGAATATTATATTACACGGCCTGCGGTGGTGGCTGTGTAGTTATGGTTAAGTTGCTCAACCCATAGGAACTACACTTTTTAGGGGGTTTATAACTTCACGCCCACAGTATGATCCTCACCAAACAAACTTTGCAAAAAAAGTATATGGCCCCTTCGGATTGATTCTGCAAAGTTTGTTGAGGTTGTGCCCACTGATAGGATGGTGAAAATCGTGAAGTGCACCATATTTTTGGAAACGGTCGCCATGTTGGATTTGTGGACAGTGGTCGGTGTCTGTGGACAGCCACTGGGGGAAAAGTCTGGAAAACACATTTTGGGTTATTTTATGGCTGAAGAAGGGCATGGAAAGGAGAAGATATGGGGCTGATTTTTCTAGGTGAAAAACGTGGGTGTGGGTGCCGCCTGCTCTGTGGACACTGTGTTAGTTTGCTGACAGCGGTGTGAACGAGCTGCTTGGAAAACACATTTGAGGTTATTTGATGGCTGAAAGAGGGCATAGAAAGGGTAGGGGAATACAATGAAGAGGATATGGAGCTGTTTTTATAGATGAAAATCGGGTTTGCAGATGCCTCCGAGTCTGCGGTCAAATTCGGTGTCCGTGCACACCAAATCAATGGCTGGGGGTTATTGGGTGAGTTTTATTATTTGCAGGTGTATTGTATGTACATATTATATGGTTTCATTGTATTGTGATTGTGACCAGTGGTCAGATTCTTTGGGGAATGGCCATAGGCCATGGCCTCAAGAATCAGGCCACTGGCCACAACCACTATAGTAATACATGCATAGTAATTACAGGTACTGTAGGGGGAGTAGAAAGTATGTGGTATTTATGATTTTAGTAGAATTGAGGGTAGTGGTTATGGAATATGTATTAGTTTACACCTGGTACAGTTACTTAGTACTAAAAAGTAGTCAACCTAGAATCTCGGATTCATTTCCTGTGAGAAAAGAACAGTATAATTTGCCGGATAGATGACAAGATTTAATGGCATACAATTTTACATATACATTTACTGTTTCTGGCACTCATGAACAGTACATTCTTTGAACAATGTTAGGCACAACATTAGTGTGTGGTACACTGTTGTATTGACTTCAATAATCATTGGGTCATTGTGAACAAAAATCCATAGAGGTTTTTAAAAAAAATACGATGATTCTGCCTGTGTAAGTTTGATAGTATGTTTGCATGACGTGTGTTGTTATTAAGGGAATGTTTAAAGGCGTTAGATCTCTGTTGGCATATTCTAACTACATTAGACTTTAGAAGAAGTTTTGTTGTACCAAGAATTGTGATTGTGTATTTCAAGTGTATTGCAATGAAGGGTATTTTTTAAGTAGTTAGATACCTGTTGGTGTATTGTAACTATCTTGACTTTTATAAATACTATTGTAGTTTTATGGGTGTAGTTAGATACCTGCAGGCATATTCTAACCGTTTTTTGTGCTACAGTTTAGTGAGTAACTTTGTGTTGAAGGGATATTAAGTAGTCCTGTGTTAGAATTTCCTAGTAACCTATGTTTTGGAGTAACAGAGGTGTTGTTACATTCAAATCAACCACTTATATTTTGACATAGGCAGTATAGTGCACTGAAGTGGTCGTGGCATCAGTGTGGTATTTTATACCTACTGTTGTGAAGGTTTTCTTGCCAAGAGATACTTGGCCTTGTGTGACGCTAGTAAGCTCACAGTTATTTCTGGTACCATCTGCATTGTACCTAAGAAGCATTAGTTTGACAAATTGTCTATGTGAGTTGATTTGCATACTGGAACGATTGTCTGAATTTAAAAAAAGTGCATAATACGCCATGATTTGCATTCTACAGAAGCTGGTGAAATGGAATGTATTCACAATTCGCTATGGATACATATATATATATAATTGATTAGGGGTGTGCTCTTGGGAAACATGGTTGCAGTGAGTGCATGTATGTTTCCATGTGTATTAAATTTGGAAGATTTCATGTATATGGATGTTTTTGGTTTCCAGTACTTGTAGTAAGTACATTAGGAATTTTTGAGGATTCTCTTTTGTGTTGATGGTAAAGTTTACAATTCATGCACAGTAGTCCAATTCTTACCTTATACCTGAGACACCGTAAGTGTTGTCAGGAGTATTTGTGGCATGTCTATGAAGGACGATCATTTGCAAACACATCTGGTCCCAGCCGTTTAAGTAAATGTTGTGAACAATTGGTGGCAATTGGAAGAGAAGATTGATTGTTACATTTGCGTAGCATTTTACTCCAGTTGTGCTGCTAAATTTAAATGGACCAGAGAGTTTTGTGTCTGCATCATTTGATGAGCCTGCAGATTTGACTGCAGAAGAGATATTTGTCTCTTTCTTTTTTGATGGATGTGCAGTTGAGTTTGTAGATGACAGTTTTGTGGTTGTATTATTTGATGGAGAAGGAGTTGTTTGTTGTTTCTTTAGCAGTATTTTTGGGATATCTGTTTTAGATTCTCTTTGCATTACGTTTCTTTTTAAAGGTTTAATTTATTGAGGTACAGGGTACATATCTATATGGGGGTGCACAGTGCATGTAGCCTGTTGTATTCTAGGATGCAAGGAATGTCAGTGTTGACTTTGTTTGAATCAAAGTTAACTAAGAATAGACCATGGAGTGTATGCAGCTGGGAAAGTGCTACATAACTCATACCTTCCTTTAAGACTGTGCTGCCAATACCAATCAATGCATGATCTACGGTTAGACCTTGTGATTTGTGAATAGTGACAGGAAATTGTTCTCTGAATTCTTACATGTCTTTGAAAAGAAGGAAACATGCTATTGTCGAGCCAATTCTTTTAACTTTTGCAGGTTTGTCAAAGTGGATGTTGACAAACTGAATGTTGGTGTCATGTGAATATGTTTGGAAGCAAACAACTGTACAAATTGCTCCATTAACTAAGCCTTCTTCTACATCAAGGTTATGTTTCAGTAATATTCTGCTTTTTAGGCACAAAGTTAATACTTTCTACAATTAAGCTGTGTTGGAGATACATTTGTCTAAGGTATTTAGTCATGTGGTTGCTTGTTGACACTTAGGGAGTGTCATGTTGTACACTTCTAGTCTGCTAGTGGAGCTGATATGCAGTATGGGTTTCATTTCTTTTTTTAACATTATCTCATTGAATTGACTACAGCTTGCAAGGGCTGGCATTAAGATTGTGTTGAGTTAATATTTCCATTACATCAGGGGCAGATGTGTTTTGCCCATATACTCATGGATTCGTCTATTACATAAGCTTGATTTTGCCTATTCTGTAAGCAAACTAGTTCTAATGCTTTTTAAAATGTTTCCCTAGGTGAGGTCTACTGACTGACGTATGTTTTGAGTTAGTTTTCTCTACCAAAAATTTTGCCAAAGATTGACATTTCCAATGCTTCCGAGTGTGTTGCAGAATTGTTTGTTCCTAATGTTTTGAAAATATTTGACCTTTAACTGCTGTTAACAGTAGGAGGTCTATGAAAGTGAAAACATGTTTTCCTCCAAACAGTTATTCGTAGTTAGTTTCTATCACGTTTTGCATTCTGAGGTGAATTAAAGCCAACATGAGGTTGGAAACCATACTTGCCTCATCTATTAGGAGTACTTTCATTTGTTTCAGAATTCGGCATACTTCAATAGCAGGCTCTGCTGATAGTTTTTATTATTCTAATTTATTTTGGTGTTCTACTAGAAGGAGGAATAGTCAGTGTAAAGTTACACCTCCAATGTTGTAGGCAGCTTAACCCGTGGGGGCTGTTACACCAGCCAAAAGGTTGTTGTCTATTAAGGTTTGTAATAATGTGCTGATTATTTTAATTAAGAATGTTTTACCAGAACCAGCTTCACAATTTACATGCAGGAGCAGCGGTTTCTAAGTTTTACAGCTGCACATTTTAGTTTCATATTTAAAACCATGTTCAATTTCTTTAATGCCTTCTAGATAAATGGTGAGTTGTTCATCATTTAGCTGTAATGTGAGCACTCACAAGTCTTCTTTAGAATTTTTATATTGATTCTACCTCAGTCATGGCTATTTCTGCTTCATTTAAAATTAATGGCCCTCCAAGTAATTCTTAGCTTCCTGTAAGGGAAGGTTGACTGCCCTCAGGAGTGTCTTTTTCTAGTTTAGCTTCAGTTTCTTCCTCTTGTTGGTGTTAATTTTGCAATTTTTCTTAGTATTGTTTGAAATTGCCATTTGTAATACTGCTTTTGTTTGCTTTCAGTGAAGTTTCAAATCAAAGTTCAGCAGGGCCATGTAATATACTTTTCTATGTTGCAGAGATTTAAATGATAACTTTTTCAGGCTGAGTTTGGTAAGGTTTACTAGGCTTCATTCACAAGATGAGAGTGAGTATTTGCCAGTTGTCTCTTCTGCTGTGTTTGTAGGAGTAGTGTTGGGCTACATTGTACAGGCACATGTTTCAATAGCAGTACTTCTGTTTGGGTAATATGTGTCAATTACATTGTTTTTAAAATGTCCTGACTTTTGGGATAATTTGTGGCTATTATTTCTGTCTCTTGGTAGGATTTTAGCACTCTTTTTCGGGATAAATCTGGACCAAGGTTTAGCCAAACAATGTGTTCAGAATTGACATATAAGACTGTACCTGTTAAATGGTCTGCACCCTTGTAGCACCTGCATTCTCTATGGAAGAGCATTTTCATACCAAAGCTGTATATTGTTTGTGATAGTGTTTTGTCAGATGATATGTCATCTCAGAGGTCATTTAATTCTGTTTTCTCAGCTTTGCTGTGACATGTCTTGCAACTGTAGTGGAATTGTCTGCAATGTATTTTATGTCTATGTTTGCATTGTAGGACAATGATTGCATTTTAATCATTGAATTACTTTAATGATTCGTCCCTTTTATTGCTGTATGCGTTTTTAATTGCTTTGTCTTTTATGCTGTGTTGAACAGAAGAAATGAAGCTATGTACTTTTGCAAATGGGTCTAGGGAAGCCAAATCTTTATTTGGTATAGTATTTATCTTTGTTTTTCTATCTACATCAGCAGTATTTGGCACACTTATATTTTTTGGAAGCATAAGATATGTGTACATAGGTCACTATCTGTGGTTTCCGAAGGGATGTTGCAGGTTATGTATTTTTCAATAATCTGTGAGACAGTGGTGTTACTGTCATGGGAAAACTTGGGAGCATCTTTTATCGATAAAAGCATGTGGATGTGTGGTGCTCCTCTGGATTGATGTTCTTTTCTCCAAAAAGAAGTGTTTCACTTCTGCAAGCAGAGGGGTAGTTTTATTGCATATGAAGTGCAGCATTGCAATGAAGCTATGGTGAAAGTACCTTCATACATTGACAGGGTCAAGATAACAGAGTCCCACCCTGGTGTTTTTATATCTATCCCATCTTTATTTTGCTTTGAATTGCGTAAGAGGTTGTGCAAGTCATCCCATGCATACTCTGCACAGCTTAAAGTAACAAACCATATGGGTGGGCCTAGGTTCCTTAGCTTACAACATACATCATGGTGACCTCAGAACCAGTATTCTTTTGTATCACGCATATTTGCCAACATATGTGTGATACTTGACTGCTGAAAAATGTCATCTTTGTCTTTTATTGTTTGAAGCAGTTGGATAGCAGACATGAAAATTAGAACCGGTTTTTAATTTTTGTACCACTTCATAACATAGAGTTGCTAGTTCACTTTCAAACAGGAGGTGGGAGATGTATTCTAAAGGTTGCCTGAATCTGGGGTCTGATGCACTAATTTGTGTGGGCTGTTCGTTATATCTTCCTCCTTTTCCTGCAGGAAAGAGTAGAGGAAAATAATGTGCCTCTACACTTTTTTCCCATGTGCTCATTGGGGATCCTATAGCTTGACATATTTTATATGTTTCTAATGCATCTTCTATGGTGTCTTTGGAGTGTAGTGGGTGAATTGTATACTGGTCTAAAATGTTGGCTGCAGTAACAGGATCTACATGTTCAAATTGACCAGTTGCAGGTGAATCTTGAATTATTTGGGTGGTTTCTTTTACGTTTTGCTCTATGTTTATATCATTGCAGTATTTATTGTTTTCTCTTAGATATTGCAGTTATTGTGTAACTTTTTTCAAGTCAACTAGTTGCTGCCAAATCTGTCTTTTGTTGGTAGACCATTAACTAGTACAATCAAAGATTGATCTATTGGTCATTGTACTCCTAGGGTTTTTACAGTTTCTTTAAGATTTAATTGAAAATATCCTACTTTTTTCACAGATGCCCTTCAGTAACTCAGAAGGAGGTGTGAGAAACCTGAAGGTGTTTCACTTACTAATCCCCAGGGTAGACCATTAACTAGAACAATCAAAGATTGATGTATTGGTCATTGTACCCCTACGGTTTCTATAGTTTCTTTGAGATTTACTTGCAAATATCCTGCTTTTTTTTCATGGATGCCCTTCACTAACTCGGAAGGAGGTCTGAGAAACCTGAAGGTATCTCACTTACTAATCCCTGGGGATCTGTCATCCAGCTAGCCAGTACACGGCCATCGCTATTGGATCCATTTCCTGGGTGTAGATCAGTGCAGGAGGATCACCTGGATGGGGGGTCTTTGGGGAGTGAAGGTGGGACACCAAAGGTTGATATGCAGGATCCCCTTCCTTATGAAACCTCTTCCTCATCCTGTCCAGTAGGATATTTAGAAACTCTACCCCCCCTTTCCAATAAGAACATTTTCTCACACAGTGAGTGACAATGGACTAATACCAGAGCCGTTTATATGACATGTCCCAAAACAAGGTTCAGGCAGAGTCAGGCAATTGTCAGCAACTATACACACCTGACTGTCCTTTCACTTTCCCACTGAGATAAAAGGTCGGAGCACAAGAGCGAATAGAAGTGGAAGAGAAACGCAGCAAGACATGAAAGGACTTCAAGGAGGGAGTTGCCCTTGCTCTTTTCAACCCTGACCTGCGAAGCCTCCAACAAAAAAACCTCAAAACCAAAAATTGCAGCTTGTGAATGGTGTGATGGAAGTCAGTGGTGCAGGGAACCCTCCCGCAATGTTAGCCAGGGCTGGGAGACGCTGTTGCCATCATGGTAACATCCTTGACTTCAGCGGCAAAAGAAAAGCCAACGAGTTCAGCACAGACGGTGAGTCGGAAGAACCAGATAGTGGGTCAGACAGTGTTAGACGCAAGGTTTCAGTGGCAATATTAAGAAGATTAAGATACAAATGGTTTTTGTGAACAAAGAGACTGTACTGAAAATCCAAATATCAAGAGGCGATAGGGAGGGCCGGGGAAAGGCCGGCGTGAGGTATCAAGGTGGTCATACCAGGGTCCAGCCAAACCCCTTGTACAATCGAAAATCCTTGACACGTTGCAGAGGTTTTTTGACAAGTTCGAAGGGGAACGCTGTGCGAACTGTGTTTTTTGTGAATGAACACACACTTGCCATGAGCTAACAAAGTGACCCAGCGAGACGTGATCGCCCTTCAGAAGTCTTTGTCTAAACTTGGCAAGTACTGTGGAATGTCTGAGCCCAGCTGACGCGGGCCAAACTAAATGTTGGTTGTTTAAAAAGACATTAAAACTTTTGAATATTACAAGTAAGGAGGTTGGGATTGAAATGACAATAGTGAACCCGAAAGAGGGACATCAAGAGAAAAGTTGTGAAAGAAATAAGCGAATAAGATGGCAAGTATGAACCCGATTGAAGGATGTCCACAGTGAATGGATTGTCTGAGCTCGATTGAGGTAGTCTAACAAGTAAAACAAGAATCAGAGCCCGAATGAGGGGGATACAAAGGGGTGAAGGGCTAACTATAAAGATGCATAAAGTATCTCCTGGAGTCCCTCTCCAATGCCCAATGTCTACTGCTGTACATAGTCCTGCATACAGTGTTTGAATCTGGGACAGATATTTACACCATGGAAGACAACCATATCTCTGTCAAACACTCAGATTTACAAGTATTTCCATAGCAGTCACTTTTGAGGGACCACCTGCGTAAGTGACATCACACGACCCTTGACCTGCAATGACATCCCAGGAAATTATGTCATTTGACCCTGCCCCCGAGTGACATCAAAACAGGAAGTGGCATCACATAGCATTGTTCTTCAGTACATTAAGAAAAATATAGTTATGATATCACTATAATATGAAATGCATTTCATACAAGACTCAATCACCATATGTACGTTAATATCAGTGTATGTAGGGCCTTTTTACCAAATTACTGTGAATGTAAGCAGATGTCCAAGGCCAAATGATGCCATGCAAAGGAAAGAAAATACATGTGGCCATTGCATGAAAGAAGATGTGTCAACACATTCAACCCTTAGCAACGGAGCCAGAACCAAGCAAATCTAAAGTTATCTCATGTTGGGAAATGCAAAAATAAAAACCAAATAGATTGTAGCAGGGGATATATATTTAGAGGTGTTGGGAGTTTTCTGATGTATTTTAGCGTGGCAAGGAATGCAGAGATAGATAGACCCTCATGTGTTTCCTCCCCTTTGGCCCCTTTGGCTTCATACCACATGGCGACTGAGCCAACATGATGAGCCAAGGCCTGCCACAAGTCCACATTCCTCATTAGCAGTTGCTTGAAGTCCATGGTGGCTGCACACACATGTTCTGTTTTTCTATATAAGAATATATTCCTGTTGGCCATACACCTCCAAAGCTGGGGAGATGGCTGATAGTTGCCCTGCATCTTCTTCAAACAACTAAGCACCTTTTTTAGCTTGCAATATTGCATGGAATTTGGGCTACCTGTAAGCTGAATCTATTGCATTAGAGAACAGATAGAGAGAAATGGCATATGAGGAGGGACATACAGTCTGTATGTGTTGTTTGGTTATTTGCCCACCCATTCCTTGCACATAGCCATGCTGAACCCTATGGGAATTCCCACCCAGTGACTGCCCCTCACTGCCCACAACACCTCCTCATGGGAACCTTTTGAGCCTGCTTTAATCAAGCTATTTTTAATTGATATTTGGTATTGTTTTCTGACAAGTGAAACATTTGCACCTTAGGCAGGTTTTTGTATGTTCCTGAGTTGAGCCTTAGCGTTGAACTCAATATCAAATAATGAGCCGGGTCTTCTCTTGAACTCCATGCTTGAAATGAAATGGCTTTTGGGGGCATCACAACTTCACTTTACAGATCCAAAGTCTTCCTGGGGCTTACAGGCCAACTCTCCAAATCGCAGGAACCCTTTTTCTTAATGGTGATTATAAAGACATGTTAACAATTTACCCAGTCATCCACATGCAGATTGTTAGATTCAAATAAAGTGATAGATATGTTCTGCAAATATATGCAGTGAGTACAACTGGTGCCCTTTTACATGATAAAATGCTTGCTTACATGTTGCTACATAACAATCCATATTTTAATAGCACGTGCCATAAATGTACCTTTCTCTGGGTTCTTAAATATTTTATCTAACCATTTTTAAAATCCTCTGTGCTCATTGCTTTGAACTAGAAGTATAACAGACTGAGTGGTCACTCTTGGTTCGCAACTGCAGATCTCTGAGAGAGGCGCTCAACCCACTGAGATTTTTTATCACTAATCTCTGATACAAACTTCACAATCACATTCGCATGCCTCTCTGGTCTGGTTCTTGCTACCAACTCAGGAGTCCAAGGGTGTTTTCCCATTTGGGCCCATGCAGCCTTGTGTCCTGATCCGTCCGGGGGCAATGTGGGCACAGGGCCATCATTCCCCCTTCCTGCACATTGCAAGCATGGCTCATGACAGCCCATTACTGCTAATTTGGAGGACCTTGCAACTGTGTTCACCTCGTAATCCGATGGGTTTGTTTATCGGCACCGACATGTCCATGCCTGAGGCTTGCATCTTTAAATATATTCGTTCAAAGGTAATAGGTGGGGTTGAGGCTGCTCCTAGTACCAGGCCCTCAAACGAGTCATGGCAGGCTGGGGGAAAGTACCAACTTGTGCTTTCAACAGTTCTGTAACTTTTTGTGGTTGCTAAGCAACCACTGAAACGTTACAGATGTTCACTCTTGAAAAGGACGAGACACAGTGGTGCCCGCAGCCCAGGTGGCAGTCATGGAGCTTTGTTTACATGGATCACAAGGGCCTTGCCAGGGGTCATAATGGGGACACCAGGGGTCGCAGCTAAGAACCTATAGCGACCACCAAATGACGTCCATGCACATGCAGTGGTTAAAAAGAGTATGGGCACTGTGGATACCCACATGTCACTTGAAGGGCTACCAAGTAAGGTACATACAGTATCTCCCAGAGTCCCTCTCCCTTGCCCAGTGTCTACTGCTGTACAGAATCGTTGATATAGTGTTTGAATCAAGGAAAGATATTTACTCCATGGAAGACAACCATATCTGAGGCAAATACTCAGCTTCATAAGTATTTCCATAGCAGTTGATGAATCCTTCCTACATTCTGATGAAGACACCATTTGTTTCACATTCTTCACCATGTCCCCAGAGAAAAGTCAGTGTGATTGGCAGAGAGATGGTGGACCAAGGCTACTGTGGTGGAGAAGCACTTTCATACTGTTATTTTTCTAAATAGTGCCCAGTTTCCTTTAGAAATCCCTTCCACACTAATATACTCTGCATGGGCTCGCATTTGTGAAAGGACCTGCTACCCTCTCACCACTGAAGTTAAAATCCTGGATAGCAGTGAAGAGGGTGTTGTGTGGCTTTGGCTCCACTGAACATATTCACACTTTATTATGTGTTCACACTTTAACTGATCACATCACAAAATGGTCCCAATGCAATTCAAAGAAGATTATTTGATGGGAAAACAGTATCTATGTCAGATGAAACTAGCCTTACCTCTTTACTCTCCAGCTATAGTTGAGAGGGCTCTTTATCGTAGCATGCCTTTTGAACATGTTACCAGTCATGTCGAAATACCATACCCTCTTTGCAGCTGACCACAGATCAGGCAGCATTCAAAATACAAGATCACATACTCAGGCAATAGTATTAGTTATTCATATTTAGTCCCATCAAGAAAGATTGTCAAAGCTGTGGAATATACAAATAACTAAGTGTCAAGGTTGTTCCAAAGACTCCTCTTCTAACTCTTGCATATAATTCAAATCCCTACTGAGGAGGCTGCAATTGATCTAGTAGGACAACCAAGTCAGATTAAATACTTCCTGACCATATTATGCTATGCCACACTAAACCCAGTGGAATTTTTATTACGAAGAATAATGGCACAAAACGTTGTTAAAAGTCTTAATAGGGGATTTTGACTGCACATATATGTAACAACTCTTATTTCCAGGGAAATAAAGGTTATACCTAGTTCCCTAAAAATAGTCTATTGCAAGACTTGACTAACTCCACTGTCTAGGGAAAGACACATTATTATGTTATCAATCAAAGAAGTCAAAACACTGTATCCTTTATTGACGGTGACACCCTGCTTTTTACACAAACGAACAATATAACAAGCATATATTTAGTATAAAATATACATTTGTATTTTATTTCATTCAATACACAATAGAACTTATAATACACATTGCTTTTTAAACTCTTTTGTTTTCTTTTTTGATAAAAACCCTATACCCACATACGAACACATTACAAACAATAATGCATATTCAAAAACGACACCATTGAACAGTGGACAACGGTTCTGTCAAAAGACCATTTACGTCAGACATTCATCAGGCAATTCCTGTTCCAGCTTATTATCTGTATCCGACACTTTGTATCCTGGGAAACGGTTACCTTTTTTGAACACTATCAAAAAACATAAAAAATACTCACTAAGTCACCTAAACCGATGTTCACCAAGCAGTTAGTCCATACATCAATTGTTAAGTACAACCTCCATTAATGAGGCGTCTAAGTAAATGCTTGCATTGCAGTAGAATATATGTCACTAGCATGGATTAAACCAGCCCACTCAAAAAATTGAAGTTACATATACACTGTGGTATTTTTCATTACTTTTCACATAATCCTGACGTTATAGTTCCAAAAATCTCAGGCATCTTTAGAATAACTATGCAGGGATACACAACAACCAACATCGGTTGCCACCCAAAAGGAGCCACGGGTGGATTCATTTGCATTATTGGGCCCCCCTGATTGAACATAGCTGTCGTATCTCACAATTGGTTTGAAAATAAACACAATGCTCTATCGCTGAGAATGACTAGAATTATGCCACTCAATGTCCTCGTTAAGCCCCTTTAAGTGACTTTGGGTCTTAAACATTAATTTCTGCTCCAAAGTGATGAGTTTCTGATCTGTCTCCTCTTTTCCAGAAACATATACTCTTTTGAGGATGTTCTCAATGAAATGATTGACCATAGGGGCCTGTACCACCTTAGCTTTTATACAAGCTTTTATACAACTCCAATGTTCAATCAGGCGGGTCATACATTTACGTTTAGTTTTCCCTATGCAGTGCAAACTGCATGGCCAGGTGATATATATAAACAACATGTGTACTATTACAGTTACAAAAATCAGTAATCAACCATTTGGTTGGTATGCCAATATCGACTTCTTTAGTTGTAATAGTGTACTGCGACATGATACACTGTCCACACGGATAATGACCCACAAAAGTAGATAAACCCCTCAGGGTGGTCTGTTTGGGCCCAGCCTGTACTTTTTCTTTGATGTTGTTCCTAATCAAGATGTTCCTCAAGTTTTTACTCTTATATGCCACCAAAGGTGTAAGTATTTCCTTATTGTACACTTTCTTCCATATTTTGGAAATAACATTTTAAATTTTGTACGACAGGTTGGAAAACGTAATAACAAACTTTAATCCGCTCTTTCTCCTTGATTCTTTTGGGGTTTGTTCCAGAAGGGCCTTGTGATTGTTATTATATGCCCGTTTGGCAGAATTTTGTATCAATTTTTGGGGTACCCTTGTTCCAGTAGGTTATTCTGTAGGTTAATGGCACTATCCTCATAATGTTCCTTGAGGCTGCTATTTCGCTTTAATCTTAAAAATTGCCCAAATGGTAGATTACATTTGATATATTTGGCATGGTGACAAGAAAAATGCAATAGTGCATTTCTGTCTGTTCTCTTGCTGTAGGGTTTGACGTTCAGGACACCTGCTTGGTGGAAAATGCAAATGTCCATAAAGTTAATTTCCAAATCCTTGATTTCCTGAGTGAATTTCAAATAGACATTCTGACGATTAAGCCATGTCACAAACTCTTCAGCTAGAGCTCTGTCATCTACCCTAACAATGAAAATATCATCAATGTAGCGCGACCACTGTCACAAATTTTCTTTATACAGATTATTATCTGAGTAAATAAAGGACTTCTCAAACATTTCAAGGTGTAAATTCACCAAATTCATAGACATTGCAGCATCCATGGCGGTACCCTCAATCTGTTTGTAAAAAATACCTTGAAAATCAAGAAATTCTTTTGTCAAGGCATACTCTGTGCTCCAAAGAATAAAGTTGTTACTGACGGGATGGTTATCTGTGCGTCCCAAAAGGACCTCTTCCACGGCTTCTAAGGTAGCTCTTTGAGGAATGACCGTATACAATGACTGAATGTCCAAACAGATGAGCAAATGTACACCTGGAGTAAACAGTATGCCCTCGATCTTATTTATGGCATCAGTGGTGTCTCTTAGATAACTCTTCATCTGCAGTACAAAAGGTCTTAAATAAACATCTGCATATTTGGATAAAGGCTCTAACAGCAAATTGACTCCAGAAACTATAGTATGGCCCTGAGGTTCCACCTGATTTTTATGCAACTTGGTCAAAATGTAAAACACCGGGACTCTACCATGTTCTCTTCTTAGGTGTTCAGCTTCTTGTCTTCCAATCATGTTGTTATCAAAGACCTGTGAAACTTTGATCATTTCCTCAGTAGGATCGCAGTTCATAACAAGGTAACTATTCCCATCTACTAGTTATTTATTACACTCCTTGATATAGTCAGAGTGATTCCACAAGATAATGGCCCCAGTCTTGTCTGCATGTCGAACTATGACTTGGTTGTTTCTTGCCAATTTGTGCATCCAGTCTCTTTGACCCATGCTAAAGTTCGAATGGACTTCTCTTCAATATTTTCCAATTTCACAACCTCTTCCAATACTTTTTTTTCAAAAACCATGGACTCAAGGGAAAAACTGTATGAGGGTGCATTAAAAGTCGACAGATTCCGAAGTCGACTGAAATGTATGACTTCAAACCCATCATGTTCCTCAAACAATGTGCTAAGGTGTATCTTGCGGATGAATTGTTGAAACGCAATCCTAGATTCAAAAGGGTCATGATGTTTGGTGCTAATATAATTGAGACCTTTATTTAAAGTAAGTTCATATGCTGGACTCAAAACATAAGTCGACAGGTTGACTTTCATTATTTTTGGCTTTGCTGGAGTGTGATGATTCAGGGCAACGTGCCCTGCTTTTTCTCATCAAGAGCAGTGCATTATGGTTATTCCCTGGCCTAGTTTTGTTAGAGGGAGCAGTTCTAGTACCAAGAAGTCGGAATGTTCACACAGGGAATTGCAGCGGCACCCCCTGCTTATTTTAAAGTAGGTATTCTTCTTGCATGGGTCTAGCACAGGTGGTTGAGGGCACTTTGACTCAATGGCCCAGGGTGGGGCGCTTCTGGGGCTCCCAGCCTTACGTTGCATGGCCAAGGTTCCTCCGGCGCCATTGAGAGCCTGGCGTTGGCGGCTGCAGTCAAACCCCTATTGTGTGGCCTGCCTGGGGCAACTCCCAGTGCTGTTATTCATCCTGTGGTTTCCAGGGGTGGATAACGGACGCGGACCCGGGTATCGGACCTGTGTTGCTCCATGTCACCTTGCTTCCAAGGCGAGCATGTTGCCGCTGAGCTATAATCCTGAGACTTGAGAAGGCGCTCCTCTCATCCTGGCACGGTGTTCTCACTAACTTGTTACTGAGCCTCGTTATGGGCATACGGCTCTTTCCCCCCTCCTCCCGTTTCATATGGAGGCTTCTGCTCATTCCCGCCTCAGGGGGGAGCAAGTACCTCTGACCTCCACTCTGGTTCGCTGGTCACGCTGATCTTCTGGAGGGGTGGGGGGGCCAGAGGGAGGTCAGCGGCACAGGACGATGTCCGTTCTGTCCTCTGCAACGTCTCTGACCTGTTGCTGTGTGTGCCACACACCCCTTCCGTCTTGGAGCAGCTCCTCACCAACTGCTGGTACTCGCTGAGTCTTGCGAGACGCACCTGCTTACTGGTGTTCTGGTGGGGTATTTTCCAGAGCTCCTCGATTCACTGTTGCGCTCCGACGAGACTATTCATATGCTGGCTGGGAGGTTCGCCCACGGATGCCTTCTAGTTCTCCAATGTCTCTGCCCTCATCGCATGCTGCATTACCCTGAGGCCTGCTATGGTCATACGGCCCTGTTCTCCTTGCTTGTTGCTCCAGGATATGGGCTCTAGTTGCTTCGGGTTTCGGCAGGATATGCTAGGGACCTTTAGCCAGCTTGTGACACGCACACAGCTTTATTTGGGTCAGATGACCAGCCGGATCTTGATCAGATTTTTCAGTGGTGCAGGGAGCTCACAGGCACAAGGCCATCTTGGTCGAGCTCTCTAGCTCCCCCAAAGAACATATATCTTAAAGTGAAATGTACAAATGTTGTTCAGTTCACCTTCCCCTTCACAGAATGTGCACAAGACAAAACAGCATTAGATTTTTTTTTTAAGTAATGGACACCAGCTAAATAACCAGACACAATTTTCCAATAAACAGGCTGGCACAGAATATAAGATGCTCACCTTTTAAACCCAGTAATCTGTAGTGAAATATTCCCTGGAAAACAAAATACCAAACCGAGAGAAGTGCTTGTGTTCTTTTGGATAAGCTTCTGCACTGGGAACATGAGAACCTGAGCGGCCAAATACTTGAGCAAGCTTGCCAACCTAAAACAAAACAAGGGATTGCGTCCGCCGTCTGAAGAAAACATTATGCTGTCCACCCACATGTCCTTTATTTGTGCCCTGAAAAGCCACACTCAGGAAAAAAATACTCATGACTTACTTGCCCTCTCATTATTTTCCCTACTCACCCTTATGTCTGCCTTTCAACATTACTCTGATTTATAAAGATAACTTGAAAAGTGCACATACCATAGTTTCACTCAACTATGTAAATCCATATAGAACTATCTTAGGCAAAACAGTGTAGAATGGTGGCATTATTTCCCCATCTTGACTAGGAGACTACCATAATGCAATTCAGCAAAAGTTAACAAAAAAAAAACAGTCTCTCAGAGCTCTCAGAGAGCACCAGGAACATAGAAGTTCTTTCAACCATATTGAGGAATATTATATTACACGGCCTGCGGTGGTGGCTGTATAGTTATGGTTAAGTTGCTCAACCCATAGGAACTACACTTTTTAGGGGGTTTATAACTTCATGCCCACAGTATGATCCTCACCAAACAAACTTTGCAAAAAAAGTATATGGCCCCTTCGGATTGATTCTGCAAAGTTTGTTGAGGTTGTGCCCACTGATAGGATGGTGAAAATCGTGAAGTGCACCATATTTTTGGAAACGGTCGCCATGTTGGATTTGTGGACAGTGGTCGGTGTCTGTGGACAGCCACTGGGGAAAAGTCTGGAAAACACATTTTGGGTTATTTTATGGCTGAAGAAGGGCATGGAAAGGAGAAGATATGGGGCTGATTTTTCTAGGTGAAAAACGTGGGTGTGGGTGCCGCCTGCTCTGTGGACACTGTGTTAGTTTGCTGACAGCGGTGTGAACGAGCTGCTTGGAAAACACATTTGAGGTTATTTGATGGCTGAAAGAGGGCATAGAAAGGGTAGGGGAATACAATGAAGAGGATATGGAGCTGTTTTTATAGATGAAAATCGGGTTTGCAGATGCCTCCGAGTCTGCGGTCAAATTCGGTGTCCGTGCACACCAAATCAATGGCTGGGGGTTATTGGGTGAGTTTTATTATTTGCAGGTGTATTGTATGTACATATTATATGGTTTCATTGTATTGTGATTGTGACCAGTGGTCAGATTCTTTGGGGAATGGCCATAGGCCATGGCCTCAAGAATCAGGCCACTGGCCACAACCACTATAGTAATACATGCATAGTAATTACAGGTACTGTAGGGGGAGTAGAAAGTATGTGGTATTTATGATTTTAGTAGAATTGAGGGTAGTGGTTATGGAATATGTATTAGTTTACACCTGGTACAGTTACTTAGTACTAAAAAGTAGTCAACCTAGAATCTCGGATTCATTTCCTGTGAGAAAAGAACAGTATAATTTGCCGGATAGATGACAAGATTTAATGGCATACAATTTTACATATACATTTACTGTTTCTGGCACTCATGAACAGTACATTCTTTGAACAATGTTAGGCACAACATTAGTGTGTGGTACACTGTTGTATTGACTTCAATAATCATTGGGTCATTGTGAACAAAAATCCATAGAGGTTTTTAAAAAAAATACGATGATTCTGCCTGTGTAAGTTTGATGTATGTTTGCATGACGTGTGTTGTTATTTTTTTTTTTTTTTTTATTTTATTGTAAAACTACAACTTGATATGGTATATCATGTTTTTGTTACATTTCAATGAATCAGAGGGTAGGATATGGTCCTCATCTCGATCACACAATTCAAGTTTTCATTTAGACATTTACCAGAGTTCCGGTTACTAGTTTCACTATTAAGTTCATGAATTTGACCAATTGCCTAGGCCAACTGATGTGTGGGCGCTAAGGTTAGGATTTCGTCAAAGAAATTGATTAGACTGCAGGATAACTTGATGTTGTGTCCGGCCACAGCATAATCCCACCAATCATCTTCCTCGTTAGTTAGAGATTTCGAGTCCTTGAGGTGTGTTTCACGTGGGTTGGATAACGCAGGACATACTGCTGCTAGATGTTTTAGGGACTCGATTGCTGATGTTCCACAAAAGCGGCATTTGTTATCGGTTGCGTCTTTGTTTCTACGCATCCAAAGCATCTCGTTGGTGTTTAAGGCGTTTAAGCGTAACCTCAAAAATTGTGCCCTGTGATGCCGTGACGGACAGTGTATAAGATATTTTGGTGGGTAATGCAGCTTGATCATGCTTCTCGAAGACGGTAGCCCTGATTTGAGAGCTAAGCGGTTGTTATATGTTGTGATCCAATCCCAAGAGGCTAATTTTTTTTTGGCGTGTTGGGGACGGTGGATTAATTCTTCTTCGGATATACCTGCTTCGGCTATAATTCGGTTTAGCTTGCTCCTCCATATATTAATCAGCGCATTTGTCGTCACAATTTTGCTTGGTTGGAGAATGTGATAGGCAGAAGTGGAGGAACTGATCTGTATCTTACGCAGAAGTGAAAGAGATTTCCAAACTACTGACATATAAATTGAGTTTAGTGCAAGCTCATATCTTAATGCTGATATTGAGATGTAGTTTGGGAGATTCAGAACCCGTCTCCAAAACTTTCCTTCTAGTCGACTCCAGACATCATAGTTGATATTCAGTGCAGCTTCACTCCCGAAAGTAATTGTCGGGACAACTTTTTGTAGGTAAAACATAATGACCGGAGAGATAGAAAATTTTCCGTATTCGGAATAAATTTTGGCCGCTTGAAGGCTTAAGATCTTTGTTTTGACTGTCAGATCTTTAATCCAGGCAGTTTCAGAAAGAGAGTCATTGATCATGACGCCTAAATAACGGATCGACTGGACTGCCTCAAGTACTTTTTCATCTATGTGCCATCTAAATGCTTTGTCTTTTTTTGTCATAGATCGGCCGATACACAGAATCTTTGTTTTCTCAGCGTTAATGGTCAGCTCGTTTGCAGATAGATATTCTTTCAAACGAGAGAGAAGGTGTTGAAGACCGATTTGTGTGTGGTCTACTAGTACTATGTCGTCGGCATATACCAGATGGTTGATGTGCTGCCCATTTAGTTTCGGGGGAAAGCAGTGGATAGATTTTAGCCAATCGGGTAGGTCGGCAATGAAGAGTTTAAAGAGGTCTGCTGCAAGCGGGCATCCTTGTTTAACGCCTCTACACGTTCTTATTGGTTCTGTAAGATCGCCTTGTGCGTTAATTCTAATTTGGATTGAAGTATTTGAATGCAAGGCGATGATAGGTTCGAGCAGATGATTCGGGCATTCCCACAGCTGTAATTTTGCCCACAGTTTGGTCCGATTGATAACATCAAAGGCTTGACGAAGGTCAATGAAAGCAAAAAAGATTTTTTTCTTCGCCTCCATTGCTGATAGTTTCAGGAACGATAAGAGTGTAAGATTTGCGTCAGTTCCCACATGCTTCGTGAAACCTGTTTGCCGAGAATCAAATTTACCAGATGAGATGGCCCAGTTTACCAATTGTTGACGCAAGAAGGTTCCGAAGATCTTACTAATTGTGTCCAGAAGGGCGATCGGGCGATAGTTCACAGGATCAGCCCGACAGCCCTTCTTATAGATCGGAACCACTATGGCTTTGGACCATGTTGATGGGATCATCTTGCGAAGTACAATCTGAGAAAATAGTTCGTGTATGAATACAGCCCAGACTCCTCGATGTTTTTTGAGCGTCAAGTTTGAAATTTGGTCAGGGCCGGCAGCTCTGGAGCTGTTAAGTTTTGAAATTGCATGCTCGATCTCATCACATGATGGTGTAGGACTCCAAGTAGAGCTTGACGCGATGGGAGATATAGAAATATCAGACTTCGAGTCAGCATATATTGAAGTGAAGTGGTCATGCCATTCTTTACTTGATATTTCGTTGAAGATCGATGGATTAGATTTCGAGCGACCTTTGTTTAAGATAGCCCAAATATCACGGGTGTTTCTGTGAGCTAATAGTTTTAGCATGGTTTCCGCTCGACCTTGATCAATTATTATGAGATGTGATCTTAACCAGTTACGATATACTTGCCTACGCCTCTTTATCTCCATTACCTTGTGGTTTTGAGCACATAGTGTTCTTTTAATCAACTTGATGTCCCTTCTCAGTAATTTTTTAGCCACTGCTATTTCCGGACTATATAGATGCTTCGGAGTTGATCCAACAACTCTTAAATTGAGATTTGTCTGAGTGAAATCTGACAAGAGTGGAATGTATTCTACGGTCTGAAGTATATGCAAGTTCCGGCTGGCGTGGGTGATCTTTGGGCCACTTACTCTCAGTCTGTTTCCTGCAGCAGTTGATTGAAGTGGAGCTGAGTAATTTCCTGGAGAGACACCAAGGTTCTCACACCAGACTAGTCGCAATAGGTCGTGGTCGCTCGATGTCGTTGGCAACACGTTTAAGGAGATTGCTCTTTCAAGCATATCAGACGAGACCCAGATATAATCCAACGTGTTTTTCCGAGTCAAGCTGTGCCAAGTGGGATTGGCGGGAGAGTCACCTCGGATTGTTCCATTTAGCATATGGCAATTGCGATCTAGAAGATCTTTCGCCCAGAGTTGTCCCCTCAAGATGACATCAGAGTCTGAGCGCCGAACATTTGATTTTGAAGAAGGATCAAATTTGAACCAGCTACAATTTAGGTCCCCACATATTATTACTGAGACATTTCCATGATTTAAAAAAGCATTATCAATTTCAGTCATAACAGATTGGATGAAGGCTGTGGATGAGATCATGGCGGGGTTCCAATAACCATTTATGATCAGAGTGTTAGAGACCATTGTGTTTGATGAAAATTTGATTAGAGTACTTTGTACAAATGGATTAGGGTTGGCAGAGTAAACCAATGTCCATTGATTCCCAATTTTTATTAAAGTTATTAGGCCGGCGAATGGTCTTCCTTTGGAGTTTTTTCCGGCAGGATTAATTAGAAGAGTAAATCCATCACAGATTGGTGGCTCGCGTAGCCACGTTTCTTGAAGACATATAATGAAGACTTTTTCCAGGGGTTCCTGGAATGTATTGAATAAATGTTTAAATCCTCTGGTGTTCCATGACAATAATATTATCTCCTGCTTGGTAGATTGTTGTCGTTGTTATTTGCGCGGACCTTGTGGATATCTTTTGAAATTGTTGGCTCTTCTTTCAAAGGATTGGTGTGTGGCAGCATCTAAGATATCTGGAGAAGAAATTAAGGACTTACGTAGGGCTGCACTCACGGCAGATCTGCGATTTGCCTCGTCAGCTAACTCAGAGGCAGATGACAAAGTTATTCCCAAAGTAGGTGGTTCCAGAGTGAGATCGAAACCATATACCAAGAGATCTTCATTTGCTTGGAGTAACATATTTTTTACGGATGCAGAGGCGATATGCAGTAGAACATGGTCAGAAGCGGATTTGGAAACGTATTCAACAATTTTAATGTCATCAGATGAGATGGCTCGTAACGGTGGAATACATGCGAGCAATTTCAAGATATTTCTTCGGTTTAGATTGACTTCATTACCATCTGAATGAACATTTTGGAGACGAAGTTTCCACTTATGTTTTCTAGCTTCCGGGTTTCCAAAACCTGACATTCTTTTGGTTGGAGGAGCATGTAGTTTTGATTGATTTGATGTTAGTTTAGGATTTAGCCTTGCACTTAGCAATTGTTGCTGTGCCTTATTTGGAGCAGAGTTCAGATGGTGTAGAACTGGGTTTACTCGGGACGGCTTTGGGCCTTTATCTGTCTCTTTGATTCTCCTTACGGCATTATCGGGAGGTTTGGCAGGGTCAGCTCCTAAAAATGTAGGAGTGGAGTTTCCAAGATCATCCGAGTAGGTTGATAAGTTGCATAAGTCGATTGCAGAAGCTGAAGAGCCAGGTACTGAGGGCGACATGCTTGTATCGATCCGCCTACGTTTGGCCGCTAACTTAGGTTGATTCGAATTTGTATGCGGTAAGGTTTGTTGCTTGTTACCATCAATATATTTGGCAGAATTGATGGGAGAAGATCTTGAGAATAAGCTTAGCTTCTTTGGTGTAGTAAGATTTCTTACAAACTTATTCGTCGTTTGTTGTAGTTGTTTCGGCAAAATATTTCTTGGTAAGCTAGGAGCTTGTACTTGTTTTTTACGTGACTTTTTCGGATTATTTGTTCTCGTAATAGGAAAGGATTTTGTTGAGCCCTTAAAAATATTAAATGAATTTACTTCCGTGGCAATTGGGAGGGCGTCCATTTTACCTGTTAAGATTGCATGTAGTTCGAGATTACTCGTGGGGAGGCCTATGTCCGGAATAGTCGACGCTGTTTTTTGAACATCACAGGTTGAAGAGGGCATGCTCGAAGCAGAGCCAGATTGTATAGATTCACAAGAGGTTGACACTGAGGCTTTAATTAGGAGAGAGTCGGCGGGTTCAGATGGAATGGCTCGATGCACCGGATGATTGAAAGCTTGGGAGGGGGCGTTCTTCCGCATCCACTTCACTGAGTCTAAGAGGCCCTCCATGAGAGCGTCATTTTGACAATGATGTCTTGCAGCAAGATCACTCAGCCTGTCCTGCCATCTCGTGGCGGTCTCGGCGTTGATTAACATTTGATCATGAAGAAAGCTCGAGAAGTGTTCGAACTTGTCAATTTTGGACATTAGGTTGGTTATTAAGGTGCTTTGGTCGCCAATTGATCCAATAAGTGATTCAAAGATTTTTGTAAATGGAGCCAGGGCAATGGCCGAGGCAGCCAGTACATTATTATGTATCTGGGTAAGGGCTTCAGATGAGATTCCAAGGGCTTGTGGTTCGTATTCATGAAAAGAAGACGAGCAATTTGAGATGTCTGGATTATAAGGTGGTTTGGTTAATCCGTATTTTTCCGGAGGAATCGAGGAGTGAACTTCCTCACCAGAGTGAATGTTCGTGGTATGGGGAGTACTTATATTCTGGGTGGAATGACCCGGTAGAGGAAGTTTGGTGTAAGTGCTTTTTCTCTTAAGCTCAGCTACTCTTTGTAAGCGACTAGCGCGCGCAGCTGCACTCCGCTCCAGATGTTTAAATAGTGGGTTAAGAGACGATACTGTTGGTTGAGTAGTGATTTCAAAGTTATTACCATGTTGTTGGTCGCTGATAATTGACGTGGCAGAGAACCCAGCCTCTGGAGCTTGACAGGCTAAACCACTGTTATTCGCATAATCTAGAGATTCGGAAATGAAACCTGAAGATTTTGGGCAGGTTAAGTTGGTTTTTAAACTGCTGCAAACATGTTCCTGGTGACAAGGGGTTGTAACAAGTACTTCTGAGGTTTGTGCCTTCAAGGGTGTATATGATGGCTTATTGCTCACTAAATCGTTAAGAGACGAAATTTTTTCCATTGGGTGATCCAAGTCTGTATTAGGCATTTTTAACAATTCCTCATCAGAAACCAGATTTAAGGGGAGACCTTTGTCATTCCAGAGGTCATCCTTTTTCGTTAGTTTGCCCAGGTTGAGAGAGGAGCTCGCTGGAGACCGTGACATTGGATGAAAAGAAGATGTGAGACTTGTGATTGACGAAGAAACTGAGATGACGGATATAGTATGATCTAGTTGTGCTTGATCGGTTTTTGTTGTATTGGGTGCAAAGGAAACGTGAGAGCTGACATTCTCGTGAGCATGTGAAGCATCAATAGGAGGTGGACTGTAGATACAATTGGAAGTACGAGAGCACAACGGAACTGAGTTGATTTGTGGAGTTTGGGGGGCACCTCGTGGAGTAAGAGACTGTTCAGACAGAGTTTGTGGGTCTTCAGGTGTACATGGCTCATTAGAGCATGGAAGGTAGCGGCCCCCAGTCATTATTGGACTTGCTAGTATTGGAGAGGTGTTTGCAACCAGTAGCGCTCGTCCTGTGGATTTGCTTACCTTGATTCCAGCCGTACCCTTCATCATCGACCAAGGATTAGTCGGACGGCGTTGTAGCGTGGTTTTCTTTCTTGTTTGCGGGCCCTCTGCTCGTAGGGTCATTGTTGTCGGACACTTGAACAAGAACAGCAGTAAAGCAGCAAACAGCCAAACAGTGAACTTTAGCAGTCGCCCTTAACGCGGCCGGGCTTGTTTAAAGGCGTTAGATCTCTGTTGGCATATTCTAACTACATTAGACTTTAGAAGAAGTTTTGTTGTACCAAGAATTGTGATTGTGTATTTCAAGTGTATTGCAATGAAGGGTATTTTTTAAGTAGTTAGATACCTGTTGGTGTATTGTAACTATCTTGATTTTTATAAATACTATTGTAGTTTTATGGGTGTAGTTAGATACCTGCAGGCATATTCTAACCGTTTTTTGTGCTACAGTTTAGTGAGTAACTTTGTGTTGAAGGGATATTAAGTAGTCCTGTGTTAGAATTTCCTAGTAACCTATGTTTTGGAGTAACAGAGGTGTTGTTACATTCAAATCAACCACTTATATTTTGACATAGGCAGTATAGTGCACTGAAGTGGTCGTGGCATCAGTGTGGTATTTTATACCTACTGTTGTGAAGGTTTTCTTGCCAAGAGATACTTGGCCTTGTGTGACGCTAGTAAGCTCACAGTTATTTCTGGTACCATCTGCATTGTACCTAAGAAGCATTAGTTTGACAAATTGTCTATGTGAGTTGATTTGCATACTGGAACGATTGTCTGAATTTAAAAAAAGTGCATAATACGCCATGATTTGCATTCTACAGAAGCTGGTGAAATGGAATGTATTCACAATTCGCTATGGATACATATATATATATATATAATTGATTAGGGGCGTGCTCTTGGGAAACATGGTTGCAGTGAGTGCATGTATGTTTCCATGTGTATTAAATTTGGAAGATTTCATGTATATGGATGTTTTTGGTTTCCAGTACTTGTAGTAAGTACATTAGGAATTTTTGAGGATTCTCTTTTGTGTTGATGGTAAAGTTTACAATTCATGCACAGTAGTCCAATTCTTACCTTATACCTGAGACACCGTAAGTGTTGTCAGGAGTATTTGTGGCATGTCTATGAAGGACGATCATTTGCAAACACATCTGGTCCCAGCCGTTTAAGTAAATGTTGTGAACAATTGGTGGCAATTGGAAGAGAAGATTGATTGTTACATTTGCGTAGCATTTTACTCCAGTTGTGCTGCTAAATTTAAATGGACCAGAGAGTTTTGTGTCTGCATCATTTGATGAGCCTGCAGATTTGACTGCAGAAGAGATATTTGTCTCTTTCTTTTTTGATGGATGTGCAGTTGAGTTTGTAGATGACAGTTTTGTGGTTGTATTATTTGATGGAGAAGGAGTTGTTTGTTGTTTCTTTAGCAGTATTTTTGGGATATCTGTTTTAGATTCTCTTTGCATTACGTTTCTTTTTAAAGGTTTAATTTATTGAGGTACAGGGTACATATCTATATGGGGGTGCACAGTGCATGTAGCCTGTTGTATTCTAGGATGCAAGGAATGTCAGTGTTGACTTTGTTTGAATCAAAGTTAACTAAGAATAGACCATGGAGTGTATGCAGCTGGGAAAGTGCTACATAACTCATACCTTCCTTTAAGACTGTGCTGCCAATACCAATCAATGCATGATCTACGGTTAGACCTTGTGATTTGTGAATAGTGACAGGAAATTGTTCTCTGAATTCTTACATGTCTTTGAAAAGAAGGAAACATGCTATTGTCGAGCCAATTCTTTTAACTTTTGCAGGTTTGTCAAAGTGGATGTTGACAAACTGAATGTTGGTGTCATGTGAATATGTTTGGAAGCAAACAATTGTACAAATTGCTCCATTAACTAAGCCTTCTTCTACATCAAGGTTATGTTTCAGTAATATTCTGCTGTTTAGGCACAAGGTTAATACTTTCTACAATTAAGCTGTGTTGGAGATACATTTGTCTAAGGTATTTAGTCATGTGGTTGCTTGTTGACACTTAGGGAGTGTCATGTTGTACACTTCTAGTCTGCTAGTGGAGCTGATATGCAGTATGGGTTTCATTTCTTTTTTTAACATTATCTCATTGAATTGACTACAGCTTGCAAGGGCTGGCATTAAGATTGTGTTGAGTTAATATTTCCATTACATCAGGGGCAGATGTGTTTTGCCCATATACTCATGGATTCGTCTATTACATAAGCTTGATTTTGCCTATTCTGTAAGCAAACTAGTTCTAATGCTTTTTAAAATGTTTCCCTAGGTGAGGTCTACTGACTGACGTATGTTTTGAGTTAGTTTTCTCTACCAAAAATTTTGCCAAAGATTGACATTTCCAATGCTTCCGAGTGTGTTGCAGAATTGTTTGTTCCTAATGTTTTGAAAATATTTGACCTTTAACTGCTGTTAACAGTAGGAGGTCTATGAAAGTGAAAACATGTTTTCCTCCAAACAGTTATTCGTAGTTAGTTTCTATCACGTTTTGCATTCTGAGGTGAATTAAAGCCAACATGAGGTTGGAAACCATACTTGCCTCATCTATTAGGAGTACTTTCATTTGTTTCAGAATTCGGCATACTTCAATAGCAGGCTCTGCTGATAGTTTTTATTATTCTAATTTATTTTGGTGTTCTACTAGAAGGAGGAATAGTCAGTGTAAAGTTACACCTCCAATGTTGTAGGCAGCTTAACCCGTGGGGGCTGTTACACCAGCCAAAAGGTTGTTGTCTATTAAGGTTTGTAATAATGTGCTGATTATTTTAATTAAGAATGTTTTACCAGAACCAGCTTCACAATTTACATGCAGGAGCAGCGGTTTCTAAGTTTTACAGCTGCACATTTTAGTTTCATATTTAAAACCATGTTCAATTTCTTTAATGCCTTCTAGATAAATGGTGAGTTGTTCATCATTTAGCTGTAATGTGAGCACTCACAAGTCTTCTTTAGAATTTTTATATTGATTCTACCTCAGTCATGGCTATTTCTGCTTCATTTAAAATTAATGGCCCTCCAAGTAATTCTTAGCTTCCTGTAAGGGAAGGTTGACTGCCCTCAGGAGTGTCTTTTTCTAGTTTAGCTTCAGTTTCTTCCTCTTGTTGGCGTTAATTTTGCAATTTTTCTTAGTATTGTTTGAAATTGCCATTTGTAATACTGCTTTGTTTGCTTTCAGTGAAGTTTCAAATCAAAGTTCAGCAGGGCCATGTAATATACTTTTCTATGTTGCAGAGATTTAAATGATAACTTTTTCAGGCTGAGTTTGGTAAGGTTTACTAGGCTTCATTCACAAGATGAGAGTGAGTATTTGCCAGTTGTCTCTTCTGCTGTGTTTGTAGGAGTAGTGTTGGGCTACATTGTACAGGCACATGTTTCAATAGCAGTACTTCTGTTTGGGTAATATGTGTCAATTACATTGTTTTTAAAATGTCCTGACTTTTGGGATAATTTGTGGCTATTATTTCTGTCTCTTGGTAGGATTTTAGCACTCTTTTTCGGGATAAATCTGGACCAAGGTTTAGCCAAACAATGTGTTCAGAATTGACATATAAGACTGTACCTGTTAAATGGTCTGCACCCTTGTAGCACCTGCATTCTCTATGGAAGAGCATTTTCATACCAAAGCTGTATATTGTTTGTGATAGTGTTTTGTCAGATGATATGTCATCTCAGAGGTCATTTAATTCTGTTTTCTCAGCTTTGCTGTGACATGTCTTGCAACTGTAGTGGAATTGTCTGCAATGTATTTTATGTCTATGTTTGCATTGTAGGACAATGATTGCATTTTAATCATTGAATTACTTTAATGATTCGTCCCTTTTATTGCTGTATGCGTTTTTAATTGCTTTGTCTTTTATGCTGTGTTGAACAGAAGAAATGAAGCTATGTACTTTTGCAAATGGGTCTAGGGAAGCCAAATCTTTATTTGGTATAGTATTTATCTTTGTTTTTCTATCTACATCAGCAGTATTTGGCACACTTATATTTTTTGGAAGCATAAGATATGTGTACATAGGTCACTATCTGTGGTTTCCGAAGGGATGTTGCAGGTTATGTATTTTTCAATAATCTGTGAGACAGTGGTGTTACTGTCATGGGAAAACTTGGGAGCATCTTTTATCGATAAAAGCATGTGGATGTGTGGTGCTCCTCTGGCTTGATGTTCTTTTCTCCAAAAAGAAGTGTTTCACTTCTGCAAGCAGAGGGGTAGTTTTATTGCATATGAAGTGCAGCATTGCAATGAAGCTATGGTGAAAGTACCTTCATACATTGACAGGGTCAAGATAACAGAGTCCCACCCTGGTGTTTTTATATCTATCCCATCTTTATTTTGCTTTGAATTGCGTAAGAGGTTGTGCAAGTCATCCCATGCATACTCTGCACAGCTTAAAGTAACAAACCATATGGGTGGGCCTAGGTTCCTTAGCTTACAACATACATCATGGTGACCTCAGAACCAGTATTCTTTTGTATCACGCATATTTGCCAACATATGTGTGATACTTGACTGCTGAAAAATGTCATCTTTGTCTTTTATTGTTTGAAGCAGTTGGATAGCGGACATGAAAATTAGAACCGGTTTTTAATTTTTGTACCACTTCATAACATAGAGTTGCTAGTTCACTTTCAAACAGGAGGTGGGAGATGTATTCTAAAGGTTGCCTGAATCTGGGGTCTGATGCACTAATTTGTGTGGGCTGTTCGTTATATCTTCCTCCTTTTCCTGCAGGAAAGAGTAGAGGAAAATAATGTGCCTCTACACTTTTTTCCGATGTGCTCATTGGGGATCCTATAGCTTGACATATTTTATATGTTTCTAATGCATCTTCTATGGTGTCTTTGGAGTGTAGTGGGTGAATTGTATACTGGTCTAAAATGTTGGCTGCAGTAACAGGATCTACATGTTCAAATTGACCAGTTGCAGGTGAATCTTGAATTATTTGGGTGGTTTCTTTTACGTTTTGCTCTATGTTTATATCATTGCAGTATTTATTGTTTTCTCTTAGATATTGCAGTTATTGTGTAACTTTTTTCAAGTCAACTAGTTGCTGCCAAATCTGTCTTTTGTTGGTAGACCATTAACTAGTACAATCAAAGATTGATCTATTGGTCATTGTACTCCTAGGGTTTTTACAGTTTCTTTAAGATTTAATTGAAAATATCCTACTTTTTTCACAGATGCCCTTCAGTAACTCAGAAGGAGGTGTGAGAAACCTGAAGGTGTCTCACTTACTAATCCCCAGGGTAGACCATTAACTAGAACAATCAAAGATTGATGTATTGGTCATTGTACCCCTACGGTTTCTATAGTTTCTTTGAGATTTACTTGCAAATATCCTGCTTTTTTTTCATGGATGCCCTTCACTAACTCGGAAGGAGGTCTGAGAAACCTGAAGGTATCTCACTTACTAATCCCTGGGGATCTGTCATCCAGCTAGCCAGTACACGGCCATCGCTATTGGATCCATTTCCTGGGTGTAGATCAGTGCAGGAGGATCACCTGGATGGGGGGTCTTTGGGGAGTGAAGGTGGGACACCAAAGGTTGATATGCAGGATCCCCTTCCTTATGAAACCTCTTCCTCATCCTGTCCAGTAGGATATTTAGAAACTCTACCCCCCCTTTCCAATAAGAACATTTTCTCACACAGTGAGTGACAATGGACTAATACCAGAGCCGTTTATATGACATGTCCCAAAACAAGGTTCAGGCAGAGTCAGGCAATTGTCAGCAACTATACACACCTGACTGTCCTTTCACTTTCCCACTGAGATAAAAGGTCGGAGCACAAGAGCGCATAGAAGTGGAAGAGAAACGCAGCAAGACATGAAAGGACTTCAAGGAGGGAGTTGCCCTTGCTCTTTTCAACCCTGACCTGCGAAGCCTCCAACAAAAAAACCTCAAAACCAAAAATTGCAGCTTGTGAATGGTGTGATGGAAGTCAGTGGTACAGGGAACCCTCCCGCAATGTTAGCCAGGGCTGGGAGACGCTGTTGCCATCATGGTAACATCCTTGACTTCAGCGGCAAAAGAAAAGCCAACGAGTTCAGCACAGACGGTGAGTCGGAAGAACCAGATAGTGGGTCAGACAGTGTTAGACGCAAGGTTTCAGTGGCAATATTAAGAAGATTAAGATACAAATGGTTTTTGTGAACAAAGAGACTGTACTGAAAATCCAAATATCAAGAGGCGATAGGGAGGGCCGGGGAAAGGCCGGCGTGAGGTATCAAGGTGGTCATACCAGGGTCCAGCCAAACCCCTTGTACAATCGAAAATCCTTGACACGTTGCAGAGGTTTTTTGACAAGTTCGAAGGGGAACGCTGTGCGAACTGTGTTTTTTGTGAATGAACACACACTTGCCATGAGCTAACAAAGTGACCCAGCGAGACGTGATCGCCCTTCAGAAGTCTTTGTCTAAACTTGGCAAGTACTGTGGAATGTCTGAGCCCAGCTGACGCGGGCCAAACTAAATGTTGGTTGTTTAAAAAGACATTAAAACTTTTGAATATTACAAGTAAGGAGGTTGGGATTGAAATGACAATAGTGAACCCGAAAGAGGGACATCAAGAGAAAAGTTGTGAAAGAAATAAGTGAATAACATGGCAAGTATGAACCCGATTGAAGGATGTCCACAGTGAATGGATTGTCTGAGCTCGATTGAGGTAGTCTAACAAGTAAAAGAAGAATCAGAGCCCGAATGAGGGGGATACAAAGGGGTGAACAGTAATCACCCGATGTAAAGGTTAACAGTAGGAATCTTTGTTTTGTTGTTTTGGCAAATCTGACCCTCTGTAGGAAGAGACTTTGCAAGAGAATAGACTTGGGCTCAGAAGTCCCTGATATAAAGAAAAGGAACTGGAAGCTTGTGCCAGAGAAGCCCAGGGTGTGCTGTGCTCAAGTGTCCTGCCTTGTCCCGTGCTAAAAAGGTGGGGAAGGGAGACACCGGCCATAACATCCTAACTTATCATTTTGTAAACACTTTTTTTTTTTGTGAACATTATCCCACAATATTTTGCAGCATAGCATTAAGTATTGGCAATAGGTTTTCTTAGTATAGGCCCTTATTATTTGACTAGACTCCACTAGGACTGTATTATTATTATTATTTGATTGTCATAGCTTGCTCCCATCTTAGATTTATCTTTAGATTAGGCATATATCTCACCCAGTTTACAGATAATAAACACCCTTGGACTGTGATCACTTGTGTCTGTCTTACTTTGATGCCATGCCTTTCTTACAGAGGTAATCTGGCCATTTTTGGCTGAAAGGGTATTATAGCTTATAATGGGTGTACTGTTTGGATTATAATGCTATTATACACGTTTAAATGTTTAAGAGCCCTTGGAAGTGGGAATATTTCAAAGTTATTAGTGATAGCACATGATGGCATTTGGTAATTGTCAAGCTTTGTGTTGTAGTATGTGCAATGTACTGATAGATCAGTTATTATTTATTTATTTTCTGCTGTTAGCTATCAAGCTAATTGGAACTGTCATATTGCACCTGGTGTGAATGCGGGTGCTTGAGAATGTTGGCACACCAGAGAGAGTGTTTAGGTGTGATTGAGGGAATGCCTGGAGTGGAAGGTTTTACAGAGAGTCAGTTGGAGAGCTCCTGCCTGGGTGATGGGAGCCAGTGGTTCATACTCTGTCATCTTCATGGAACTTAATGTAACCGTATGAAAGCTTACTGATGGAACTTACCCAAGGTGTCCAAGGATCTTTGATTATTACACTGGTGATGAGGTGTTCTTCATTAAGACCAGAAACAGACCTGTGTGGCACAACAGTAAAGAACCCTATAGCAATGGAATTGTATCTCTGGAGCAGCTTGCCAACGACAATAGTAAGCAGTACGGGCCGAACAAGGAACAAATGGGCAGCCAGACTTTTTATATTTGTGGTGCAACTGAAGTGGAATATTTAGTTGAAGTCCATATCGGGTAGAGCTCACCTTTTCAAGTTTTGGATCTGAAGTGATTTGGGTTAGCAGTGCCAACAATGAAGTGCTGCGGAGATGAGGTCTTTTTATTAGATGGGGTACAAGGTACTGTATGCAGATGTCCCGATTCAGAGCGGGATGGAGTATCAATAAGTTCTTCAAAGACAGGTATTGTTCCTGTGAGAGTTTTTGCATTAGGAGCAATATTTCATTGACACTTCGTTGTGCTGATTTGGGCACACACAGTCCAATGTATGTAGACGTTATGCTGTGCTGTTGCGGGAGCTAACATTTTAAATGTGTACTTCGTGTCATTTACAGTTTTTGAGATTTGTAGGTATAGAGCTGGTTTACCTGCTACAGACTATTAGGTCCTGATTCGTGGAAGTGTTTTATAATGGTGCAATGCCATAGGAAAACGTTCTGTGAATCAGGCCCTTGGTGTTAGTATAGTGTGGGTTTGTTTGAAATAAACACATATGTACTGTTTAGGACATGATATTTCTGGGAATGGGTAATGTGGTAACAAGTGTTGTGTACAGGAACCATTGTGTGAGGTAATGGTGGCGCAGTGTGTGCGGATGCTGCAGTTGGCACGAAAGCGAAAGTGTGTGCGGATGCTGCAGTTGATGTGAAAGCTTGAATCTTAATTAAATCTGATAATGTGATTGGCTTATAGTTTAACCAGCTTAAGGAATTTTAGCTTTAAGGTTGTTGCTGCAACAAGGATGTTTAGTCTTTAACCACTCTACAGTGTCAAAAGTTTTAGATATACAGGTTTAGAGCTGTGTTCAGCTATGAACTTTTCAGTAAAAGAGATTAGAGTTAAGAGTATGGGTTATCCTGACCTGTTTGGTGAATCTCAGGTTAAAAGATGTTTTAACTTGTGGATGTTTAGGATATTGCCAAATATTAAAATGTCACTCTGTGAGTGGGTCAAGAGCCAGTGGTATGTACCTGTATAGGTGTTTGACTGAGGTATGTATGGTATGGTATGGGACTTCCCCTCTGTGAGGGTTGATAACTGGTTTGTGGTGACACTGCGCCAAGTGTGTGTATATGGTATGCAGTAGGATCTCTCCTCCGAAGTGAGGTGTGGTCATTGGTACTTTCACACATGGGAGAGTTTAATAGGTGTGAGGCATGGATGAGATGGTGTTGGATGAATAAGGGGGGAACCCCTTCATATTCATGTGACAGAGGTGAAATGAGTATGTGAGCAGAGTATGGGAAGAAAGGGGGGACACCTTCAGTTAAGAGTGAGTGGCTGGTGTGTGGAGGTACAGCCAGAGTTGTCAGGGGGGACGCCACCTGCCTCATCTTTGAGTTGTACCTCTCATTAAAAAGTCACTGAGTGTGAGTTTGAGTTTTCCCTGTATGTTTTCCTCTTGTGGATTTGTGTGTGTGAAGAAGGAAGATGTGTTGTATTAGGCTTGGTGTGAATGCAAGTGCTTGGTAATGCATGAGAGAATGTTGGTGCTCCAGAGAGAATGCCTGGAGTGGAAGGTTCCACAGAGAGTCAGTTGTAGAGCTCCTGCCTGGGTGATGGGAGCCAGTGGTTCATACTCTGTCATCTTTATGGAACGTAATGTAACAGAAATAAAGCTTACTGATGGAACTTGCCCAAGGTGTCCAAGGTTCTTTGATATTTGTAGGAACCATTGTCCTCTATTTTGTAGGCCATGTCTACTGTGCTCTTTTTATAAAATGTTCTCCGACAACAGACTCAATCTTGGTTTTGTATTTCAGCATATGTGTTTTGAAGCATAGCTATTTCTTTTTTGTATGTGTTTGTTAGGAGGTTGGTCTGTGTGAGGGTTTTGGTAATATTTTCTAAAGTTATAGAATTGTCTATGTCAACTACAGTCCAAAGTACTTACTTTGGATGTGCTCTATTTTTCGAAGGAGGTCATTGGCTGTTCCATGTATGAGAATGCTATTTCAATTTTAGAGTTCTAGAGCTTGAGTTTTTGCATAGTACAGTCTCTCCACAAGATTCTGTATAGCGGAATGATGTGTTGCTAACATTTTGATGTGGTGAAAGGTGCTTTTGCAAGCAGTTCCCGAAAATGCATTCTAATGAATGTACTAGCAGACCAGTGTGGCTTCACACTGGACAGGAGTCCATGGTTTCTAAAGTTTTCATTCTACTTTTGTCTTTTAGTTTGTTATAGTGATTGAGCAATTGTCGTAAACATTTGAAGGATTGTTGCCTTACGTTCCACGTTGAGCTGCATGTCCATTGGTACATTGGACGATTTGTTTGGGTGAAAGGAATATTTGGTTGAAAGTTTGTTGGGGATGTTTTTTCTATAAGGGATTCTTTTGCCATAATTTTGTCTCCTAACATTTCATACCCTCGACATTCACTGTCTATGGTAATTGTTCTTTGTTGTTCTTGTTTATAAGCCTCTTCGTTGAAATATGCTTCTGTGCTGCTTGTGTGAATCCATTCACATTCACAGATGGTTGAAAAGGTATCTATAATGACATTGCACATGTTTACAAGTACTTTTTGTAATTTATTAATTAATGTAGTGCATTTTTTCATTCTGTTTAAAATCAATATAACCAATGTTCTCGTTAGTAGAAATGTGCTGTCAATTATAGCTTAAAGGATTAGTCTCCTGCGGTAGTTTTTTAGGATAGATCGTGACTTTTCAGCTATTGTGATAAGATTGTGAAGAACTGTACGGTGGAACATTTTATTGTAACATTAATTTTGTGGCTTGCTTTATAGTGGTTATGTTAAGACTGGTACATATGGTGTTATGTTCATTAGCAGGTTTGCTTTTCTTTCTAGACATGTTTTTACTTCTAGTTTTTGCAAGAGAGGCTTCACCTTTTTCATTTGTGGCTGGTTTTGTTTATTGAGTGAGGTCACTAGCTCTTTTGTTTTAATGTTTTCTATAAATTGTTTTACAGGTAGATGAGTGTATGGCTTGCTTTTATTTTTATCTGTTCTACTTTTTCTTTCTTTTCTACAGAGTTGCTTTTTAGTGGGCATTGTGTTGTGTCTGTTGGAAAAAAGAAAGTTTGGGTTTTAAAGTTGTGGAATGTGTATGGATGTATTGTGCATGGGTGTGTGGGTGTGATTGTAGAGATTAATAGCATATTGTGTGATTGTGTAGTGGGGTGATAGTTGTGCTTGGGAAGGTTGTAAGAGTAAGAGTGTGTACAGGTGTGATGGGGTTGGTGAGTAAGAGAGTGGTGGTGCGAATGAATAAGTAGGGACATTGTGATGTTTTGAGGAAAACAGTGGGTGTTGAGATGGGTATAGAAAGAGTGTGCATGTTACAACTTAATGAGTAAGACTGACATACATGTTATTGATTTGAAAAGAATATGATAGGCTAATATATAGTGGCACTATATTGTTACAATAGTAGAGAGATGAGTACTGTAATAATGTACTTACTTTGCAGGATGCGAAGACTGTTCTTTTTTCGGTAGATGTTCTCTGGAATTTTCCTCTTTCCTGTAATTGTAAAAGAAAGTTAGTAGGTATATATGGTAATCGTCAAGTACTTTTAGTAAGAGAGGTTGTTGTTTATGAAGTTAGGGTGAGTTGTTGGAAAAAAGAGTTAATTAAGTTTTGTTATGGACGGTGTACTAAAGTATGATAAGTATGTTCTTAGATTAATTGGAGTTTGAGTAATGGTGTTTGGGGGATTAGAAATAACAGGGCTGAATTGGTAGAAGAAAAATGGTGCATGTATAGGTTACTTTAGTGCTGCTCATTTTAATGAAAGAACTGCCGTGTTTGTGGTGCAATGTATTTGTAATATGGTGCAGTGTTTTTTAAGACTAGGGAAATTGTGGCCTATTGGTAATGCAGTGGTGGATTTTTGTAGCAGCATTGTTTGGTGTATTACCGTAGAGGTTGGAAAAGAAGAGTGCTCCCATTTTGTGAGAATATGGTTCACTTAAAACATCCAGGCATCATTGTTCTTCAATGTTGAAGGACAGTTTGTGGTATGTTACAGGAATTTCATTTCAGTTTGCAATGAAGGAGACATTTGAAAAGTTGATGGAAATGTTTCCAAATTCCCAAAAATTTTTGACTGCTCAGAGAAATATGTGGATGTGATTGAATTGATTGTGTCCGCAAATGGAAAAAGAAAGATCCAACATCAATAAAGCAGTGTGTGCTTTTTTTGTGAGATGTTGGCATGACATCTTTTTATAATGAGAACATTACATTTTATATTGTCAACTTTTTCAGCAGGTTGGAGTGCATTTAACTGATGTGAGCAATCCGATTTTTATGGAAAACGTTCAAAATGCTTTGAAGCAGCTTTTGTGAACACATAATAATTACGTTGAGTAGAATCTTTGTTAGTTTAGAATATAAAACAAAATAATCCAAAAATATTTCAAAATCCAAAAGACAAAAAAGGTTATTTTAAGAGCCAACATTTTTCTGTAAAAAAAAGTCAATGATTTTCATGAGATGACCCCCCAGCCCGCCCCGTTCCCAGAACTTTGTAGGTGTCCGTGGATGGCAGGCTGCAAAGGGGCCTATGTCTTTTTTTCTCACTGCTATTTTTTAACAGTGAAAGGTGGCTCCCAACTAAACCCTTTTTTTCCACGAGAGGCAAGCTAAGAAAGGGAGAGAAGGGGCTCCAACCACAGAGACAAAGGGGCAGGTTGACAGAGGACGATGTTGGGCGGGCATTAATCAAGGTAGGCTGCAGTCATTCTCATGTTCCATGACCACGGCCTTTAAAGCACTCTGAAACGTCTCGCCCGAATAGATTGGTGCTTCACAGTACACAGTACAAACATAGCACTCTGTTCCTCGGAAGTAATGGTCAACAGCATTCTTTATGGCCTGTGAGGCCATTACTTGGATCCTCTGCCCCAAAGGAGTATCCTTTGTAGTAACAGGAGCAGTTGAATAAGATGGGGTAGAGGGTGTCAACCTGCTTTTCCCAGAGGAAGGTGCTGCCCTCCGCAGAGCACCTGGGTGGCTGGACTTCGTGTGGCACTGCATGGAGGTGGTGCCATAGAAATACAGAAATGGTTTTCCATGTCACAGTGAAACTTTGCACTCAGTGCATCAAACCTTAGCTGCACAAGTCTTCAGCACATTTCAACAGTGGTGAAAAATCACCACCCCCAAGACTCACTCTAGGTACTGGAGACTTCCTCCACCTCCTCATTATGTCCCTCTTGATCTTCATCATCTGTATCACTGTGCCTGTTCCTTTGTCCAGGCCCTGCAGATTGTGGTGGTGGTGGCTGGGTAGGAGGAATGACCATAGCAGATGCCATTGATGCAGGATTGCAGGTAATCTACACAGCAGGTGTGTCCTTGTGCTCTCTCCTGGATAGCCAGATTGAGAATGATGAACAGGTATTCCGTAAATCCCCATTCCCACAGCATCTCATACAACTCCATCGGGATGGGGACAATGGAAACACTGGTTCCATCTATGATGGAGCTGATATTTCCATTTCTGCCTGCAGGCGGGTGGCGTTATTCCCGCAAGGTCAGACTGTAGAACTCGGAATCAGCCGGTCCGGAAACAACAGTGCCAGCGGATTTACAGCCACCATTGTTTCCGGACCGGCAGGATCATATAGAGGCCCACTGTTTTTGAATAAGCACTTGGTGTATGTTAGTCTTTATGAACAGTTGTATTGAAGTGATAATTTGGGGTGTACACTTATGGTCATGCTTGGTACATTCCATTATACTGTGTGTTATAAATAAAAAAATAATTTGTACATTTCCAAGTAAACATTTGTACAACAAGGTATATTTGGGTGCAATAAATATAAGTAAAGTTGTTTTATGTATATGTGTTTTTTGGTTGATGGGTAGATGATGTTCTGTTCTCCCCTGTGCTTCTGGGCTTTGTGAATGCTACCTGATGTCCGCAGACATTTGTACTGTCCATGGACTCTACAGCTGCTAAATTGGGGGTGAGTACAATATAAGAAACCTGTAGCAGATTAAGGGTGCATTGGTAAAAACCTATCAAATTCAATGAAAACAACTTTTGTTAAAGGGATGTTATGGTTAAGTTGCACTAATTAAAACCTATCAAATTCAGTGAAAAATCTTTGTTAAAGGGACGTTATTGTTAAGGTGCACTAATAACAACCTATCAAATTCAGTGAAAAAACTTTGTCAAAGGGATGTTGTTGTTAAGTTGCACTAATAAAAACCTATCAAATTCAGTGAAAAATCTTTGTTAAGGGACGTTATTGTTAAGTTGCACTAATAACAACGTATCACATTTAGTGACAAATCTTTGTTAAAGGGACATTATGGTTAGGTTGCCCTAACTAGGCTGTCTTCCTCTACCTCATCTTCCTCAACCAATACTGCCACTACACAGACTACTCATGTGGGGCACAAAATCCCACCAGCAACCGTGCAAGCCTAAAAAAAGAGGCTGGTGATCCAAATCATTCCGAGATAGCAATACTCTGTATATACTGCAACACACCACTCTGTAAGGGGGAACAGTTTCAAAGTGCTGTGGAGGTTGTAATCAAGGAGCATGAGAAACACTGCTCCTACCTTAGATTTAATGCAAGCCCAACATCTTCCCCTGTCCACCTGCGCTTCCATGTCTGTGGTTGGTGCCCTTCCCTCATTTCCCTCCCCTTCCTGGCCTCTCCGGCAAAAAAAAAGAAATATATATATGAAAAACACCTTTGACAGTTAAGAAATAGACGTAAAAGGAAAATAAGCTTATCGACTCCATCTACTTTACATTTTTCAATAAAGTAGATTTTCTAATATTCCCATTAGCATTTTCTACTATTCAAATGGAAATAATGCACAATTGTATACTCGAGAAAAAGAAAAAAGCACAGAATGTGTTTTCTGTCCCAAATACTTTTCTCTAGTATACAATAAGAACCATAATCCATGGACCTTCATGGCTATCCATGGTCTCCACAGTCCCTGCTCCAGGCCATGCATCATTAAAAATCCCAGATTATGGGGGGGGCGCTGTTGCATGCGACGCTGATGGCCGCCTATAGGCAGAGCTCCGGCCCGGAATACATCCTGCTCTGAATCAAACCTCGTTGGGGCTACCGGCACACTTGTAAAGCACACAGACTTGTAGCAGAGGGTCTGCGGCACCATCCACCCAAATCCGGGAAGAAATTGTATGCGGACCCGTGAGATACGGCTCGAGGAACTTTTTGCCAGGACAACAGGTGGAGGCGGCCCGCGCCGTGGCTCCACACCAAAATCAATATACGCCGGTGGCGTGGTTCTGCTGTTGGGCCGAGTGTGGGAGGGGCTGTGCTGCGTGCCCTTCGGCTTGGAGTCCAGCCGTGCGCCGCACTTCCTGACCTCCCACCTGCTGAGGGAGCTTATCGCCTGGACCCCCCTCCATCGCCGCCCCCCCCCCCGCGGAGGGGCCTGTGGCTGCGGCCACCCCCGGGGCTAGCAGCGTGTCACCCCCACATCCCGCGTTTGAGGGACGTGGGCACAGAGACCATCCTCATTGAACGGGAGCTGCCACCGGCCTCACCCCCCTGGGAGCTACATTCGAATCGGCGGCGGACCGCCGGACTTATGTATTTCCCCGGGGCTCCCCCCCGGGCTGCTGCTCCTCGTGTTTGGACCCTCGTTGGGATACGAGACTCTGCAGAGCCCACTGCGGACACAGGATTGGGCCGCTGATGTGCAGTGCGCGTCCCTGGCAGACTTCTTCATCCTGGTTCCGTGTTTGAGACACCCTGCAGTGGTGACCATGGGCGAGGGGAGGTGGCGCCCTGATACCCTGCATTCAAGAAGGTACCACCCCTGCACCCACACTCCCCTAGCCTGCATATGAACAAGCCTGATAGTGTTTCCTCTCCTTTGGGGCCCTGGAGCTCTGGGGAGCCCGAGATATCTGGGCTTCAAGTATCACTACAGTAAAATTGACCAACAAGGCAGGTACACACTGGTTTGGGAAGACCTGGTGGATACCAAGTCATTCTGGTCAACACATATGGTCCTAAGGTGGACCACCCACAATTTTACTGTACAATACTCGATTTACTGGCCGCCAATGGTGAGGCACAAATTGTTTGGGGTGGAGACTTCAATACGATACTGGAACACTCCCTAGATCGTTCATCGACCTCCCTCAGAACCCCATCCAAAGCTGCAATAGTCGTGAAACAGATGATGGAACAGGTGGATATGGTAGATGTGTGGCACGCGCTACACCCAGGCGAAAAGAAATTCACCTTTTACTTGTCTGTCCATGACTCCCACTCACGCATAGATTACTGGCTCATTAGTTCATCCCTGGCCGGGACGGTCACTGATTGCGCAATGCACCCCCGCACTCTCTCAGACCATTCACCGGTAACACTTGACATCCAGTTGGGCGACACCCCGCCACCGGTTAGGAGATGGAGAATGCCCCCTGCGATCCTTAAGGATCCCAATGTCTGTGAAACCTTAAATACAGAGATAGCAGAATTTCTGTAACTAAATGTGGGATCGGTGACCACCTATTCTACCCTATGGGAGGCATTCAAGTCTAGATCTGGGGTATGTTGAAATATGTTTGTAGGGAATTAGGTATAGCCGAAGCCAAACTGGACTCATTACAAACCCAATATGGTGTTGTGCAGACAAGGAAACCCTATCGAAGATTCAGGCCACGCTAGAGGAATTCAGTGAGCTAGCAAGATATGGGGAAAATAACAAAGCCAGGAAATTTCTAGCCAACATGCTAAAAACCGACAGGCACCACAACCCGATCCCCGGCATACAGACACCAGCTGGGGTAATGGTCAATAGGGAACAGGACATCAACTCCACCTTCGCTCAATTTTATTCCGCCCTATACTCAAACCATGATAAAAAAAAGTGAGAGGAGATGTTCCGATACTTAGATGGCCTCTACCTCCCCACACTGACCACTGCGACACGCAATATTCTAGATCAACCTATTAAAGTGGAAGAAATTATAGAAGCCATTAAATCCCTATCCGGAGGCCGTGCCCCCGGCTCAGACGGCCTAGGTGCGGAACTATACAAAGAGTTCCACGGCGAATTGGCCCCAGTGTTACTGAAGGTGTGGGAGGAGGCGCTGAATCATAGGGTCCTCCCAGAGTCAATGCGTGAGGCAATCATCACAGTCCTCTTGAAACCTCGCAGTCTGGCACAAGACATGGCATCCTATAGACCCCTCTCCTTGATAAATACTGACGCGAAGATTTTCGCCAAGGTACTCGCCACCAGACTCCTTCCGCATATGCTGATCCTGGTCCACGCCGACCAGGCTGGATTTATACCAACTAGATCCACAGCCCTCAACTTGAGACGCCTGTTCAACGTAATGGCGCAGATAGACCCCGATGCAAAGGCGGCCGTGGTGGCCCTAGACACTGAAAAGGTCTTTAACTCTGTCTCCTGGACATACCTCTTCCTGGTACTCGAACGGTTCGGCCTTGGCCAGTATTTTATTAAATGCGTGCGGCTACTATACACCCAGCCATCCGCTAAAGTCCTCACCAACACCACCTTATCCTCTGCATTTCAATTACACAGAGGGACCAGGCAGGGTTGCCCCTTTTCACCTATACTTTTTGCACTCACCATTGAGCCAATGGCGGATACATTCGTCAGCACCATTCACATAGAGGTCTTAGGATGACCGGCCCCCACAGATCATATCATTGTATGCAGACGATACCCTGTTGTATGTCCGAGACCCACAGGAGAATGTGCAATACATTATGACAGACATACATGAGTTTTCAGAGCACTCTGGGTACAAAATCAACATCCCCAAGTCCGAAATATTCCCCTTGACCGATGGTACGGGTGACCTATCCGAGATAGCAGGGCTAAGACCTGCTCCCACCCAGGTACGCTATTTGGGAATCTTGGTGGCCAGAGAGAAACAACTGCTATACACACATAATTACGGTGAATTGCTGTCACACCTGACAACTAAGGTCCAACTGTGGGCCAACCTCCCGCTGTCCCTGTATGGCCGAGTGACATTGCTTAAAATGATAGTCCTCCCCAAACTCCTATACTTTTTTAACAACATCCCAATCTGGCCTGGTAAACCCTTTTTTGCGAAGCTCAAGTTGCTTGCCTCCTCCTTCGTCTGGAACGGGAAGACGGCCAGGCTGGGGTGGGATAAAATGGTGGAACCTTTTTCACAGGGCGGTATTGCCGCTCCAGACTTTGAACTATATTATTTAACTTCACAAGCACAATTCGCGAAACATTGGTTCGACCCCGAAGATACGGCCCCGCACACTGCTTTGGAAAAACATGCTGTCCGCCCCAACAACATACGATCAGTGCTCCTTAACTCTGTCTAGGGGGATACTTGCCCGTTCGACCCGGTGTACACAACAACGCGTCCGTGGTCCAAGATCTATAAAAGGATCGGCCTTGAGACCCCCTATGATCCAGAGGTTCCCCTATGGAACTTCTCCAGCATTTCCCCGACATTCGATAAAGCCCTACAACAGTCCTGGGATCCCAATAGACTTTTCACGTTACGGGACATGTTCCCTGATGGCATGTTCTGTGAACTCACAGACTTCATTGGAGCGGTGGGAGGGGGTCAGCTCAAACGCTTCCAGTACCATCACATGAGTGCTGCTTTTGCGGCTACAAGGCCGATGTTCCCGGCAGAACCCCAATAACACGAATGTATCAGAGGGATAGTGTCAATGAACAGCCACAATAAGGGGGTCTCGATGTTGTACTGTCTAGTGCAAACCCATACCCCATCTCGTAACACGATAAAAGAGACCTGGGAACGAGACATAGGCACCCAGATCGATGACATCCGATGGGCCCGGTACTGTCAACTCACTAGATCGGTCTCCATGAACTCTGGGCTCCGACTGATCCAGTTTAAAGTCTTAAATCAACTACACTATGCCCCGTCCAAATTAGCTAAATTTGTGGAGAGCTGCTCGGGATCGTGCACCAACTGCAATACCCCAAATGCGGGGCCATATCACATGTACTGGTCATGCCCCCTAATTGTTGAATTTTGGAGGGAGGTGGCGGACCTTCTTGAGGATATTACGGCAATTCCAGCAACCCTTTCTCCTTTGAAGTATTTACTAGGTGACATTGGCAAAATGAAGGAAACCATGAGATGCTTATTTAATATTGCATGTATTGTCGCTAAGCGCTGTATCCTCAAATGCTGGAAATCGGTAACGGGACCGACACGAACCAATTTCCTAAAAGACCTATGTATGGTCAATGACAATGAGGAACTTTTTGTGCTATCAGTCCCATCACCTTGCCGCCCTAAAGACATTTGGACACTCCTACACCTATACTTGTGTAATCTAACTCCTGATACGGATACAACACCCTCATCTTCGCCCTGAACTGTAATGTTTTTCACCCATTGTATGCACATAAGTACTGGAATTGCGCCTGCAATGTATTATGATATGATGTTGGTGGTCTTTTTGTGCTGTTGTGAACCTGCTCTCTCAATAAATAAAAGTTTAAAAAATAAAAAAAATCCCGGATTACACGTTTACACCATCGCACAAGACAGCCTTTCTACACGTTTTACTTTTATGTTTATAACACTTCCTCATTGCCTGCTTTCAAACAGTCACTCATCTTTAACCGTCAATCAGGTAAAAAAACTCAACATATAACCCTATCAACACAATCAAGTTCCACACACCAACTGCCATGTAAGAATGTTCTAGAAATATTGTGCATCTGCATTTCCTGTGCGTATGCAAATAAATGTACACAGTGCTGCTATAAATGCACATATGGATTATGCGGTAAGATATGTGCATGAATTGCAAGGGGAGTATGGATTGCAAAGTGCTCATAGGAGCTCAGAATAAAAGTGCCAAGAGATGCCAAGCTGGGGGTCCACTGGCTCACTGCTGGAGCAGAGGAGTCCCAAGGGTGGGGTACACAGCCACCAGGTGGTAGACCCGCAAGAGCATTGCTGAAGGGGGTAGTGGTGTTGACTAGATATAGGGCCTGCAACCTCTGAGGTTCATGAGGGACCCGGCCACCAGTCCCAGTGGCAGTGGGATGAGTTAGCAGGGAAGGGATTAAATAAAACAGGAAGAGAAAAGCAGAGTTTTAAGAAGATTCCTGAGCATCAGGAGGTTCAGCTCAAGTATAAGAGGAGCAGGAAGGCTGTTCCAAAGAGAGGCACAGTTCAAAGAGTTAGTCATGCCTCCCGCTCTGTTTCAAAAAGCATTTTAAAAACAGAGAATTGGAGTTAGAGGAGGGGAAGGCTCTAACCAGACAGTATTTAGAGAGACAAAGCTGGAGATATTGTAGTCCCAGGCCCCGGAATACAGCGACACAGGGGATCTTGAATTGCATCCTTCCAACCACCAGGAGCTGATGTAGACATTTTTAGGGCTGCAGTGATACGATCTGTTGGCTTGAGGCCAAGGATAAGCCTTGCAGACTTATTATAGATTAGCCAAAGGGGTATAGACAACAAAGGGGGAGGTTAAGGAAGAGGCTGTTGCAGTAGTACAGCCTACAGAGGACCAGGGCTCTAGAGATGTTGAGCTTCTGGAAGAAGGTGAGGAATGGTAGAATGCCAGTAAGGAGTTGAAGCTGAAAGTGGGCTTTGTTTACAAGCTCCAAAATGTAAGGAGTGAAGGAGAGAGAGGACTCAAAGATGAGCCCAATGAATTTGGCCTCACAGGATGGTGAGAGTAGAGGGTTCAAAGAGGGCAGCAAGAGGGTAGGGGAAAACAGGGCACAGGTATCACAATAAGAATGATCTCTGTCTTACTGGCATTGAGATAGAGATTGTTAGTTGCACACAATGTCTTGATGGTGGTCAGACAATCAGGGATAAAGAACAAGGAGAACAAATAGGTTGAGGTAAATTTAAGGAAAGTGGTGTGTCATTAACATAACACTGGAAATTAAAAAATTAAGAAGGACATCAGGTGAACCAGAGGGATGAAATGGTTATTGAAGAGCCACAATGATAAGATAAACCCATGGGGCACTCTGCAGCTGGACAGTGAGGTGCTGGAGTAGAAACGATCCAGTTACATCTGGGAAGGTCAGTTACTGATTGGGCACTGCCCATGTGGCAGTTGTGTGTGCTGCAGTTCTGCTAACAAAAGCAACAAGTTAGACGTAGGTCTAGATACACCACGGAGACAAACAAATTTGACCAACTGTAACTCTAGTATGGTCATTTATGGCATTTGGTGCCCGTGTAAGAAACTTTATATTAGAAAAACGGAGAGAAAGATCGAAATAAAAAATAGGAGAGCACAGAAGCTGCATCCGTAATCATACTGATAATGCCCCGCTACTAGATCATTGGATCGAGCATATGCACAAATTGGAGGACTTACACTGGACTGTAATTTGAAAACTTACTGCCAGAATAGATCACAATAAAGACAAAAAGAGACTGTTGCAAAAAGAACAACAATTGATTTATTTGGCCAAGACTACACTCAATGGTCTTAATGAGAAACTTGATTGGTCAGTCTGACATTTTCAAGTAAAGTTATTTCAGCGCGTTTGGTGTTCTGGATTTGCCCCCACCTTCATTTCATTATCTTAAGTCTCGCTCCTCTATAGTAAGAGCGAACTGCATGTTTCGTTAGGGCTTTTTTACCTTCGGGTGACAGCGGATATTTCACTCCATGTCCAATCCCCCCTATGTACGTTCCACTTCACGTGATACCTTGAGTTTATGTGACTTCTTGATTTTCCAATGAATACCGGATTAATAGAACATGCCCTTACCCCTCCTCTAACATATACCACTGGGTCAAGGGAGGCCAGCGTTTTCACACCACAGCATTGACTCATGCAGTTGTGACGTTTCTATTCAATGGTTTCCTAGACTTTTGTGTGTCCCATGGTAAAACGGATGTTTGCTTAATACTCGATCCAATAGACTACACGGCTACTGCTCAACTTAATGGTGCAACATTTAGCTCTATGTTTCCATCATTTTTGTGCATTATCTTGACAACAGGTTTTCCGTGTATGCAGAATGTGCTTTTCATGGGCATCTATCGCGGGGCGGAAAGGCGGATTCACCACAGCAGCGACCCCCACTTTGACCACAAAACTTTCATATGCTCCGTGATGCCATCGCCGTTTAGAGATTGTGACATTTATTGCCACACAGGTAATTTGCAAATACGCTATGAAAGTTGACCATAACCTGGTTATGACCACATTGAGTTTACACATTTTTCCTTTGGTTTTCTTTAAGCAGCACAGTGAAGATATTGTGATTAAGTACTCCATTAGGAGACCTCACATGACGTGTCACCTGAAGCTTTCTTCCCTTTCGATATGACTAAACCTTAATCCTTTTTCAAAAAAGCGTTACCTTCCAGTAACACTTCTCATTTATCAGTACATTTTACAACTTTGTGTTTAGAATTTAGTGGGAGCTGACCTATTTTGTCTTGTAATTAATATTTTTTCATACCATTCATAGATGTAATATGGATGGTATTCTTTTCGTTTTTCTCCACTGACGGAATTGTATATTTAAAATACTAAAATACCTTGGGACTATAAGATAACTTTTGAAAAACCAGTGTTAGAACACCAATTCACACAATGTCGGGTACTATGGATGCAATTAGATATACTCTATGGTTTGAGAACCCAAAACATGGCGCCGACATTAGGAGAATGATTTGGGGTAATGAACATGGTGGAAAGACCAACCGTTACTATAGTAACGCTGCATAACCACAGCTTTTGCAACAGTGCACGAGAGCCGACGTGAGTTATAATCTTTAGAGGTAAGCCATAACTGCTAAACAGATTTCTGACACAGACGGCAGCATCTTTATAATAGCCTGCAAGCTGAGGCTCGCATCGGGGGAATCATACAAACCGATTCACCTAACTGAATGTATGCGCGACTCATGCAAAGAAAGCAATAAATAAAAATACGACACGTCCCATGCCCTGTACGCTCCCCGTAATACATGAACGAGCATTAGACTGATTTCATAAATAGGATAAATGTGGCACAGTATCAGTATAGTATCACTTATATAGTAAACCAAATTCGGATTAGAGTCACTGTAATATTTATCTATGGTTTTGTGTCAGACTGATCGACCACAATGATTTTATTTACAGGCAGGATTTAACCCATAGTTTAAATATTGCAAATCCAAATTCAATTGGAATCAACATCTAGGTAAGGCATATGTATTCACTAAATATAACTTGGGTCACTGTGACCCGACTCATTTTCTTGCACACTATAATAACACAAATACTTCTACCAGCAGTAAACTATGCTACTAATCTATAAACAGATTATATATGTCAAATAGAAAATGGTGCTTTTTGTGACAATAACAACACGTTTTTGCAAAATGTACACTTGGGTATCTAGAGTACAAGTTTCCTGAGATACTGACTATATGTTCATTTATTTCTCCCTGTATTTTTTGCAATCCTTTGGATCACCCACCCAACACCCCTCCTGTTTTTGTCTGTGATTTGTTTCAAAACCTTTTGAACTTCTACCTTTTTTTTGTTTTGCCTGTTTATGTCTCACTCACCAAATGTGCATAATATATATGGTTTTCCTTTTTGATTCAATGTAACATGCACACATATGACCATCACTTCGATTTGTTGCTTGGTTTTTCTGTATGATCTCTTGAAGTTCACAAATTGGCCCTGATTTGATAAAGACACTTGTAGTGTCGAAACATGTGTTATGCAAGAGGGCATTTGGTTTGTTGTACAAAGAAAATATTTCACGACTAAAAATTGGCAAATTATGCACTCCAAAATATTATGTGGCACAGTTTTCCAGAGTGTGAGAGAAATCCTAATTAAAATGTGTTTTTGTTTACACTTTTCTGTACTGGTTTATATTCTATTTTGTGTAAATTAGAGGCAACAGATTAGCTCTACCGTTATTTGAATCTTCTTTGTATACTTTCTTGTCTGCACAATTATAAAAAAAAATTAGTTTGACAAATCACTGTTAATTTTGTCTTTTACAAATGGAATTTCTTTTGATGTTCTTATCAATAAAAACTTTATGTATTTTTGATAAACTTAACCAGACTGGTGGCAGGTTGAATTTTCCTATAGAACATCGTCATTTTCTAGGAACACAAGTGTGTTTTTTGTAGAGGAAATAGTAATCTTTTCCTGAATCATAAAGCTGCCTACAAGCTCTGTTGTCTGGATGTTGAAAGTTTTATACCTATATTTGAGGGTTGAAGCTGGAGGAGACATCAAGGAGCACTATCCTCAATTGTCCTACTATCATAAATACCATACAGACTTCAATTATAAAATTCCACCATATTACAAATACTGTATACTCCCCCTACAGTACCTATAATTACTATACACATATTCCTATACTATATAATGAAACCATATAACAAGTACATAGCATACATCTTCAAATAACAAGACTCACCAGACCCCTCTGCCATCCAAATAATATCTGTGGACACTAAAATTGACAGCAGACTCAGCGGCACAAGTACACATTTTTTTCACCTATACAAACAGCTACATGTCAACTTTATTCCACCACCTCACCCTTTCCTGGCCCTCTTTTGGCCACCAAATAACCCCAAATGTGTTTTCCAGGTTTATTTCACATTGCACTGTCTGTGATCAGCGGAAATGTCTGTGAACTCTGCGGCACCTGCAAACCCATTTTCACCAATAAAAACAGCTCCATATCAACTTTATTCCACTCACACCCATCTTTTCCAAGCCCTCTTTCAGCCACCAAATAACCCCAAAGTATTTTACTTTATTCACACTGCACTATCCGCAGACAATGGCAGCTGTCTGAGGATCCAACATGGCGACCGTTTAAAAAAATATGACGCGTCTTAGGTTTTTCTCCATCCATTCAACGGGTGTGCATGATGTCCGTGAACAGCACGCTGACCCCTGATTGGCCCAGAAATGTGTGTGTACCCCGAATCAGGAAGTGATTGCACGGACCAGACCCATATATCAGTAATTTATTTTTTACCTATTTTTGTCCATTTTTTAAAAAAAACTACTGGACAGATTTACACCCAATTTACAAAAGCACACTTTCAGGACCAAGCCACTGCTCCTAGCACAAATTTGGTGAAAATCCATCCAGTGGTTTCGGCTGTAGGCATGAGCAAAATATTTTTCCATTGGGCCTCATTCCGAGTACGGCGCTAACCAATGGCGCTATTAACGCCTTGGTTGACGCCGTACCCGGACCGGCAGCGCCTTGGTGGTTGGCGGAATTACCGCCCCATTCCAAGGTTGGCGGGGCGGTAATTCCCCAATCCCCATTTACCCTTCCCCATTCCCATTCCTGCCCCATAGGGCATAATGGGAGTGGGGAAGGCGTCAATTACGCCACCGTAAATTACGGTGGCGTAATTAACATCAAGGTCCCTTAGCGCCATGGTATTTAACGCCTGCTAAAAGCAGGTGTTAAAAGCACCATGGCGCTAAGGGAACTCGGAGTATGGCGGTAAGGGATTACCGCCACCGCTCTCGTTAGCGGTGGCCGCTATCCCTTACCGCCATACTCGGAATGAGGCCCATTGCGTCTATGAGAATTTCCACATGATCGATCTGAGGTGGCACATACTTTATTTGCAAAGTTTAGTGTGGAGTTTTAAGCCGCCAAAAAACTGCTTTTTCTATGTGTTGAGCAACTTAACCATACCTTCCAGGCTGCCACAGCAGGCCCTGTAATATATATATATATATATATATATATATATACATATTCAATGAAAAACTTTTTAAAGGGGACATTATGGTTAAGTTGCACTAATAAAAACCTATGAAATTCAATGAACACATTTTGTTAAAGGGACGTTATGATTAAATTGCACTAATAAAAACCTATGAAATTCAATTAAAACACTTTGTTAAAGAGACGTTATGGTTAAGTTGCACTCATAAAAACCTATGTAATTTAATGAAAAAGCATTGTTAAGGGGACATCATGGTTAAGTTGCACTAATAAAAACCTATGAAATTCAATGAAAAACCTTTGTTAAAGGGACGTTAGGTTACCCGTAAAACCGAAAAATCCCTGAAATTCGCCAGTTATGGTAAGCTAAACATCCGTAACTCGCGCCACCACCGTGCACTGCTAATACTAACACCAAGGACATCAAAGATGACATCACAAATTTCATTGATGACATTCTTTTCAAAGATGGCCACTATGGAACGGGAAGACAGAGTTCCATACAGGACCCCCTTCGCTTTCCATGGAAGCCTGTTTCCAAGATGGACACCATTTAAAGGGAAGGTGGGGTTCCATACAGGGCCCCTCTTCGCTTTCCATGGAAGCCTGTAGAAGACGAAAAGAGAACCCTGTGACCTTATTACCACAAGCACATTTTAATTCCCTTTCAAATCTATCCCAATTTCGAATAACTTCACCACAAAGCCAGTCCCAGGTGGACATGGCCTCTTTAACCCCATGTGTTGTCCCTCGTGGTCATGTCCAGTAGACAGATTTTTCTGGATCATGACCATATTCCATGACCTGGACAATCTGGCCACTGCCCATGGGCACAGGCTACACCTCAGTCACCAAAGATATATCACTATTTTTTGTACCAACATTATGACACTTGTCAAAAAATAAAACACAGGCACATTTGCAAAACCATGCTTCAGGCCCTTGCCAATGCTCCTTACAAAGGTTTGCTGGAAATCCACCCATGTTTTATTTTTTCAAAAGTATGAAATGTATGCACATACAATTGTCATATAACCTAGCCCCAAAATGACAAAATCCATTCAGACTTTACGAAAATATTTGTATCTAGATCTGTAATATTTTTGCAAACCTTTGTGTAGATTTGTCAAATGGCACCACATTTATAAGCCTTTAAAATATGTTGGGACCCGCCGCTCTAATTCTGCTCCCTCTTGACAAAATCCTACCAAACTTCGCATAAACATTTATAGCGCTGGATCTATTATCAGTTTGCCAAATTAAGTGTAGATTTGACAAATGGCACCTCATTTATAATCCTTTACATTATTTTGGGTCCCCCCTCTAATTTTGTCCCCTCTTGACTAAATCCCACCAAACTTCACAAAAACATTTATATCTATATGTATTATCAGTTTGCCAAATTAAGTGTACATTTGTCAAATGACATCTCATTTATAAGCCTTTACATAACTTTGGGACCCCCCTCTAGTTTTGCCACCTCTTGACAGAATCCCACCAAATGTTGCAGGTCAAGAAGATAATTGCGAAATTACATGCATTTTCATTAAGTAGAGCCAAAGTTAAAAGCCATCCAAAAACTGCCCCCAAACATCTGAAGTGTCCCCAAACTTCACAGGACTGTTCGCAAACATCCGAACCGTTCGCAGACTTTTGCGGCAAAAAACACCTGTTTTCTTTTGCTTCTTGCTGCCATATCCTATCCCATCCTCATCAACCCTCAAATCCCAAGAGATTATTTGATAAGTTTGGCAAGTGAAAAGTTGTGTTTTTTTATAAGTTTTTACCGCGATGTCTGCGGACGCATCGAGAAAATGTGACGCATCTCACACTTCACTCCAACCAGTCAGCGAGCATGTCATCTGTCCGCGGACATGATGTAAGCCAATTGGCCAATCAGTGTCCTGTCCGAGGAGTAAACAGGGAAGTGTGCCCACAAAGCAGACATAGATATCACTAATTTCTTTGACTTACATTTTGGTCGTTTTATAAAAAAACTACTGGAAGGATTTACACCAAATTAACAAAAGCACGCTTTCGGGCCCAAGCCACCGCTCCTGCTGCAAATTTGGTGAAAATCTTTCCAGTAGTTGGGCTGTAGGCATGGGAAAAAAAGACATTTTGGGACCCTGCCAATAACTGAGCCCCCCCTTGACCAAACCTGACCAGACTTTGCAAAGAAATTCAGAGTGGGCCATATCCTTTTTTTTGCAATGGATGGTGAGGATTTGTCCGGGGGGAGCAAAGTTATAAACCACCCAAAAAGTGCTCTTCCTATGGGTTTAGCAACTTAACCATAATTGCATGGCCACTACCGCAGGCCATGTAATATATATATATCTATATATATTACATGGCCTGCAGTAGTGGAAGTGTAGTTATGGTTAAGTTGCTAAACTCATAGGAAGTGCACTTTTTCGGCAGCTCCTAACTTTGCAAAAAAAGTATATGGCCGGCTTTTAATTTTTTTGCCAAGTTGGGTGATGTTTCGTGCAGGGGGGGCAAAGTTATAGGGGTGTCTCAAACATGTTTTTCCAATAGGCTGAATGGGGAAAAGCCTGAATGGCTGGATGGATTTTCTCCAAATTTGCGGCAATAGGGGGGCTTGGGTCAGAAAGTGTGCTTTTGTGTGTTTGGTGGAAATCCAACCAATACTTTTGTTGCAAATTACTGAAATTTATGTCCCAAAAAATGAGTGATATCTGGGTCCACTCTGCGGTTCCATTTCCCTGTTCGCTCCACAGACCGAAATGTCATTGGCCTGCAGTACGCAGTGATGTTGGCCAATGTTGGACATGGTTGGCAGTTGGCTGGAGGGAAGCGTGCTGTGCATCAAAAGTTTTGGGAAACGCTGCCATGGTGTATCGGAGAACAGTGCGGTGGCAAAAGGGTCTGGAAAATGTACCTTACGCCATGTGTTGGTGGCGAGAAGGGAGGGAATGGGTGGGGGAGTGAGAAGTGGTTCATGTGTCATATGTAGGTAGGTGGAAGAAGACGGAGGATTGCCTGCAGTTTTTGCGCATACTGCGTCAAGTCGCGGGTAGCTAGATTGGCAAATACTTTGTGTGGTGATTGGAGGCAGGTGTCGTAATGGCCCGATAGCTTCTTCCGTGACCTTTTTGTGGCGACCTCTTTCCGTGGTGAGTGGTGGTAGATCCATTTTAGAAGGGGAATGAATTGCACATGACATAGGTTTGATGGGAGCATGGATGGCTGTGCTATGAGGATAGAATGCAGTAGTTAGGCACATGGTGGCATGCATGGGTGCAGAAAGTTGTGTTGGGTCTGTGGAAGGATAAGATTATTGGGTGAATGGGCAAAGGCCATACACTATAGGGCATGCACTGAAGAGCGTAGGGCTTTAGCATACCCACTACAGTAACGCAAGTGTGGGTGTGCTTTCGGTACAGGGTGGTGCTTGCATAGTGTGGTGTGTGCACATTGGTTGTAGTAGGCCAGTGTTGCGAACCAAATGTGGGTAGTTTGGTAGTGACACAATACTTTGGGAATGGAAGTGGGGATGGCCATAGTATGTGCATGAAAGTGCACAGGGGTGTAGGAGAGAGTGCTTTCTTTCTGCAATATTGTAACTGGTGCAATTTGTTGCTGCATAGTTCCATGGTGGTGCATAGGTTGGGTAGGAGTGCTGGTGGTAATGCTGAGTATGTGGATATTTGACGTTGTCATGGTGAAATGGATGGCGCCATTATGTAGCAGTGATAGTGTTGAATGCCTAGACTGTTGGGTGCATGGCCGAAGGCTGTAGGCTGTACGACATGCACTCAAGAGCTAGGACTTTAGGACACACACAGCAGTAATGCATTTTGGATTCTGCAGCAGTTAGAGGGTGGTGACCTGTAAAGAATGGATGCAGAGCACATTTCAGACGCAATAGAGCAGGAGAAGTGAGCTGCCATGCGTGTATGTTTGGTTTTGCAGGTGAGGACACTGTTATAACAGGGTAAAGTTCTTGCTGTGTACTTGGCGATGGTGCTGTGAAAAGTCTTGCAGTGTGGGCACTGGGTGCTGGGTTTGCATACTGTCAGTATGGAATAGGATATGGTAGAAGTGCACCTTAATTGTGCTTGCTTGGTTACTATGCTGTGTGCTGAATTGGTGAAGTAGGGCCAATGTTGTGAAAAAGTTGTGGTTAGGTTGGTAGTAGCACAATACTTTCTGAATGGGTGGGGTAGGGGTGGTGGAGGCTGTGGTATGTTTGTGATTCTGATGATAGCAACCTGTTTTCATGAATGGGTGTTTTATGGTGTGAGGGAGTTGGGTTGAAGTGCTGCTATGTATGTTACGTTTGTGCACAATGTTAGCTGCCCACATGGTCGCATTCATGGATTCATATTGTGGGCAAGGGTGGACTTTTGTGTGCATGGCGAAAGTTGTGCTGGGTAGGCCGCAGGATCATTCTGGATGCTGAAATAGGGCATCCTGTAGGAAAAATTTGTGGTGGAGGGGCTTTGGAAGCAAGGGGAATGTGCTCTATGAGTGTTTAACAGGAAATATGGAGTTGTGTACAGAAATGATAGTGTGCAATGCTGAGATTCAGTATGTGACTGGTGCTGGTGTTTTTGAAATGTTATAGTCGCCAATAGGAGTATTGGAAAATGTGAGTGCAAAGGGAAGAAGTATTGTGTCTACTTTACTGGGGTGTGGCACTAGCTGTAGCTGGGAAAGCACGTGTGCCACATCATGGCCTTAAGAGCATGGAGATTTTGCAAATGGAACTGTGGGGATTCTCCTATGAGGATTCGAGGGTGTGGTTCACCAGAAGAGGCGGTGACATATTTACCCAACTCTTGATGCAGCGCGGTTGGCAGAGATGGACAGACGGCGAGTGTTTATAGTCAGTGATACATTTATGCACAATCTACCATATGGAAAGAGGGTTCGATACTGACTTTCAGTTGGAATGACTGCTGGCTTTTTCGGGTATAGTTTATGAGTGGGGTTTCGGATGCATGGATCTCTTTTGCAAATCTGTGGCCTCTGTTGGTAGTGTAGATGTGGTGGTCGTGCATTTTGGAGGACTAAATTCGGGGCACATGTCATGCTCACGTATGCTCGCTTACTTAAAGAAGTTGATGACACCTGTGATGCAGATATTTCCTACTGCAAAGGTGATTTTCTCATCAATAACACCAAGAGGACAATGGGAGCATGCTGGTGTAATTTGTCCACGGCCACAGGTCTGGAGATGTTGGATAAACAAAAGCATGTGCAGCTTTATGTGCAGTGCTTGGATGTTCTGCACTGACTGTGAAAGCATGAATAACCAGCAAGATTTCCAGTGGTTTCAAGGAAATGGCATTTTCTTTTACCTCGATTGGCAATGCTGTTGTGTTTGCCACTCTGCACGAAGCGTTGCAAAGAATTCTGTAGAAATGTGAGATAAGCGTTCAGCTTCAGTCGAGAAAAATGTCAGGAGGAGAAGCAAACAGAAGTGAGCAAAAGAGAAAAACAAGAAAAAATAATGTTTGAATGTACGTACATAACAAAAACACGACAAAATAAAATATATGTTTTTAGAGACAATCCTAAAGACACAATCCCCACCCCTGTTTCACTTTCCCCCTGCCCTCCAAAAACCCCTCAACCCCCTACCCCTCCAATTTCTAGCACGGTAATGCTGCAGATTCTGCGGGACTTTGAGGATTAGACGTGGCACATCGGCTCTTTTTAGGATGGCAGCTATGGCATTGGCTCTGTGGAGGCTAAGCCATTGGGCAATGCGGTTGATGTTTGTGGTGTGTACACAAACACTGTAACAGAAGCTCTGTTTGTACCGATACATGTAGGAGGCTATGGTGAAAGTGTGCAATGTATGGGACATGCATCCTGTTTGTATGCATGCACTGGACACACTTGCTTAAAGTTGCTAATATACATTCCCTGCTGCTTTTGTCAGATATGTTTTCCAACATTTGTAGTACATGCATTACAGTGGGAGGACCATATTGTGAAGTGTACAAGGTACGTGACAGGCATCATGTTGTTATGAATGCAGGGTGTGCATCATATGATATGATGTGCTATGTTATTTTGTGCCATTTGTATTGTGCTTACATACAAGTGTGTGAAGGTACGCTGAGGAAAGGGCGTCAGAACAGAGGCCACACAGAGACATTGATTCCTCTAGGCCAACTGACATTGAGAGTGTGCAAGTTAATGGGAAGGGGGAGGACAAAGTGCAGTACATTGGAAAAATAAAATATAGAATTCCATGCAACTACGGCCGGTACTGGCAGGTGCAAGGATAAGTGCAGACATGAAGTGGTGGCTGGACTGTTAGGGTTATAGAAAACAATCCACAGGTGTGGGGTTGGTAGAAAGCCAGTGCTGGGGTGCAACTGTAGGGAGGCAAGTGGCCTGGGGCACAGATTATAGGGTGGGCAGGATACCAGTTCACAATACGTTTTAGCCAGGAAGTGAGTAGGGGAGAGGAGGGGAAAAAGAAGAAGCACATGGAAAGGTTTTCAGGAGTTTTCAGACCCTACGATGCTTCTCTGCAAGGTCCAGGGAGTGGTTCCACAGGGAGGCCCCAGCAGAAAAAACCCATCTACCACCATCTGGTTGTGTGTAGAAGCAACTGACCCTGAGGGAGTATGAGGTGAATGAGGGAAGAGCTGGAGCAAGCAGATATTTAGGTAGTAAGAATGCAAGGGATTGAGGTCCCAGGGACCAGAAGGCCTTCTGCATAATGCACAGGGCATTTATTTTATTGTTCACAGCCACTGTGAGCTGTTGCAGACATTTTAGTCCAGCAGACATATGATCCCTGCCGTTCAGGCCAAGGGCAAGCTGCGCTCTCATTTTATGGATGAGTTTCTGAGGGTGCAGAGTGGAAGCTGGCAGATTTAAAAAGAGGCTTTGGCAACAGTGCAGCGTACAAAGCACGACAGCCGTGCAGACACTGACCTTTTGGAAAGGGACTGTAGGTTGCTAAGATACATTTAATTGGTGGCTTTAGTGCCTTCTTTTTATGAGTTATGTAGTATGTGGGTTAGTGGGAAACAATTTTCGTAGCATTGTTGGAAGGAAAGAACCGAGTTCCTGTTTTGCTAATATAGTGTATAATATGTGTAAATGAAAAAGTTGCAAGCACATACCAACACATTGCCAGTTTATGATAGGAGATGGGAGGAACATCAGTATGTTTTTTAAACACGTAGTGGATGGTTAGAGGCAGATATAGTGCACAGAGGCACTTCTAACAGAGTTGTGAACATACTGCAAAAAAAATGTTCATACCTCTCTTTTGTGGTGATGGGTGCTTATGTGGATGAATGTGCATGTATAACTCCTGCAATGTGTCACTGAACTTTGGAGAACTGACATTGTAAGATTCTGAAGTCTTGGAGGGCATTGGCGGATGCGTTTGTGAGTACTTAGCAATACATAATAAGGGCGTGGTGGGAAGAGGACAGTGGAAAGGGAAGAAGGACTGTTCATGATTTACTGGCACGCGGTCCTTATGATACTTTGTGAGGTGCAACATGCTGCGCTTTTGAACATGCTGGTCAATGGAAATGCAATTGTTGCAATAGTTCAATCAGGTGGCTAGAGTATGTGTCACAGGAAAGGGCGGCCATATTTTGTTACATTACTCTGTGTAGTGAGGCTAGCAGAGATGGCGAGACGCACAGTTTTCATAGTGGGTGATCGCTTTGTGCTAGTTCTGCTACAGTATGCCGTGAAAAAAGGCCTTAATGCCAATTTGAATTTGGTCGAAGTCGAGACTTTGTGGTGCAGTGTCGCTGTTTAGACCATTTGTTTGCAGAATGTCGACGTGGTAGTTCACTATGGAGCATTACTTTTGGGTTCCATAGCTTGTGCAAGTGTGTACCGTCAACTCAAAAAGGTGATGAAAGAAGTGCAGCACATGTTTGCCACTGCCAAGGTGCTTTTCTCATGTATACCACCAAGTCCAGAATATAACTATCCCAATGAAGGTTGTTGGCAGCCAGAGGAGGGAAGGCGTCTTATCAACAGAATCATGTGTAACTGTTTGCGTGCTGCTGGGATATACTCCTGTGACAATTGCAACATTGGTTATCAATATGTGCACACTCTCAATGGAAATGGCAATTCATTGTTGCCCAGTGGCAATGACACCTTGGTTTTCCAATCTACAGGCTGCACTGAAGACGCTAATGTAATGCACAGTGCAACAAAAAAAAACAAATATAAAAGCCCAAAAAAGAGTTATTACTGTCGAAGAGCTTTTTTAAGAGCCACCACTACAAAGGATATCCCTTACCCTGGTTGACATTTATTCCTCTAATCCAGCACGCGCACACCTGGAAAAGTCAGCGGACATAGCGATAGTTGCAGGGTTGTACGTGTAACATATGCCCCTTTTGCACATGCCCACCTTATATTTGGGACTGTGGAGGACACAGGATTGCGCAATAAGCTTGCTGGGTGGGGAGTTCCCGCACAGACTGTGGTATAGAGTATATTTGTCGACCTAAATGCAGAGGGTGAGCTTATGGATTTGTGTTGTACGATCCACAGCGTATGCATTGTGGGTGAATTGCACATACATTGCTTGACAGTGAATGGAAAACAAAGTCCGGTGGGAGTTATGTGTGGAGTGTATCATGTGGGTGTGTACTTGTATGGAGCACCTACAACGAAGTGATTTCTTTTAGTTTGTCTGTGTGAGACTTTGGTGATGCTCAATCACAACAATATTATTGTTGTTGATTTTGGAAGGACAAATGAACACCATTTAACACGACTTTCAGTGCTGTTTGTGCTGAGGGATGCACTAGGCCACATAACACTTCTGTTAACAATCTCCTGCATAATTGTGTATCCCATTATGCAGACACCCATTGAGGGGTGTGTTATTTCTTATTTGGTCCAGAAATGGAGAAAGTGCAGTACATTGTATTTCTGTTTCCACTGCAGTGTTTTCCACAGTAGCACGGTTCCTTCCACTTAGCATACAATTGTGTGGACGGTATACGATGTGCTTCACATTGCCTCCCTTCATTGCCACTTACAGTGTGACACTCTAAAAGGAGCTTTATATCATGATCAGCCCCAACATTTTTTTGCTAAAGGGACGTTATGGTGAAGGTGCGGTACTACAAACATAGCATTACAATCATTTCTAAATACACTATGCTAAAGCAAAGTTATGTTTACAGTGCCCTAATAAGAATCTATGTAATTCACTAACAAAAAGTGTTGTTAAAGGGACGTAATGGTTAAGTTGCACTAGCAAAAACCTATGAAATTCAATGAAAAAACGTTCTTACAGGAACGTTATGGTTACAAGTCAAACCGAAAGACCCCCACAAATTCACCAGGTATGGTAAGCTAAGCAACCATAACTCGCACCAGCACTGTGCTCTTTAAGACTAACACCCATGACATCAAAGATGACATCACAAACGATTTTGTTTTCTTGTTCGCCTTGCACCTCAAAGCAGGATTTGCAATTATTCATGTATTTGCAGCTCCATACCCAGAGATACATGCTCTTTTCATGTTGGCCTCATGGCAGCTTGACCTTTATAGTGCAATACAAGCAAGGTCTGACAGTAGCATGGTTTAAAACAAATAATGCAGAAGATGTGTGTTTTCTTAGTGTGTTATGAGATATTTAAAGTTAAGAAAACACATGGCTTCCGGGACTGTGGACTGTCTCCCATCCATGCAGTAACTGGGACGGACCTTACTTATCTTCAAAGCAATGAAGTGGCTGGCCCCCTCTGGCAATGTTGCTCTAAGTGGTCTTGTAACTTGTGCTCCTTTATTTGGCAATATCACCTGAGATGTCAGTTATTTGGGGCTTTTCTGTCAGATTGCAGAGGTTACAAAAAAGCCTTGTGTTGCAAACTCAGTCCCTAGAACCTCTCCAACTTCCAAATTTCGATTGGTGTCCTCTTGCCACCCTCCAACTCTAGCCTGATGGCATTTGCATGTTCTTTTTCCTGCAAAAGCCTTTTTTTCTGCATTTCATTTTCTGATACCCTTGGCTATATAACGATATATTTTTTTTAATTTATAAACACTGAGTTTCTCAGCAATTTACCCAAGATATAGCTATCTAGTTTGGAGAAGAGGGAACCCCCATTTCCATCAAATATATAAAAAACTAATGGAAGGAATAACCCCAAATCACACAAGGATCGCGAGTCAACGCTTCCTGCCCAAGTTGTTTCAGACCTGGTCCAAATCTGTCCAGCGTTTTGGCTGAGTGGTTAAGCAACAATTTACCTTTTTTGGTTAATTGACCGATTTTGTCTATGGGAAAATTAATGGGAACGTTTGTTTTTTTTCTTAACTTTTTAACAGAACTTTCCCAGATTTTGCAGTCTGTGGGGGCCTGCACATCCCTAGGTTCTTAGCGAATCATTTATTTGGGTTTCCTATGGGTGTCTGACTCACCTTTACTATAGGTCATGACTGCTGCCCTATAATATATATATATATATATATATATATATATATATATATATATATATATATATATATATATATATATATTATATATTCAGTAAAAAAAACTTTGTCAAAGGGAAGTTATGGTTAAATTGTGCTACTAAAAACCTATGAAATTCAGTAAAAAACTTTGTTAAAGGGACATTATGGTTCCAAGTAAAACTAAAAACCCCTAAAATTAATCAATTATGGTAAGCAAGGCAACCATAACTCGCGCCACCACTGTGCACTGCTAAGACTAACACCCAGGACATCAAAGACGACATGGCATAGGTTTTTAGTAGCGCAACTTAACCATAACATCCCTTTAACAAAGCTTTTTTAATGGATTTCATAGGTTTTTAATAGCAAAACTTAACCATAATATCCCTGACTTTATATACATGTAACATAGAACATATTTAACCCCCAGCTAGTGTTTTTGATGTACGCGGACTGTTCGTATGTCCGCGGACGGACGCGGACAACAGCAACACTACCCTCAAACTCAGGGGGTATCTTAAATTGTTATATTGTGCCATATGAACAGTGCACAACTTCAAAAACCTGCACACAAACACATTATATGTAGTAATAAATAAGAAATGGAACCTATATATCTAACACATCAACCATCCATTTAAATACCAAATGTACTAAAATGAAATATACCAAAATTAAAAAAAAGATAGCCTTCCAACATAATTACTTCACAGAAACTGCACAACTAGAAGCAACAGCAGATCTACAGACCAGTAAGAACACAACTTACCAGAAGCTAGTAAGTGTACTTCATTTTTCTTATATATTTCTAAAATTTCTGTATTACATACAATAAAAGTAATATATATATATATTTTTTGTCACAGACATGTCCAGTACTTTGGAGTGGCTTGAAGAGAATTTCCCACGTGATGAATTGTCTGAAGATAGTGATACTAATGGTAGACACTTCTCTATATAACCAAATTAATAAGCATGACTTTATGTACACTTAACATATATATGTATTTTTTTAACAGACCATACAAACATTGAAAATAGTACACCAAAAGATACATTGGATAAGACCAAGCTTCTTAATAATAATTCTTGGATAAGATTCTCCAGGGCATGGAAGAATAAAATGGACATGCTCATGGCAAATTTCAACCATTTGAAGAACTTTGTGGAGGACCATATAAAAGGAAAAAATAAATACCATTGTCCCACATGTACCTGTCCCCCCTCTCCATATCCTAGTCAATTATACCAACATCCTCTCCACAAAGAAAAAAGTTTTGATGAGACGTCCATCCCTTCATCTCCTCCTATCCATCCTCTTGAAACACCCAATTCCCCTGTGTTTGTGTCAGTTTCTGCTTTCCCTTCTTTTTCATAAATTGTACATCTATATATAATAAAACAAAAATATGATGTATTCAGTTCTTTTGTACATTTAAAAAAAAAAAGGCAGTTAGGGTGTCCGCAGACAGTGCGGGTGTCTGGAATGTCTGCAATTAACCAAAATTGAGGTGTCCTAAGCACACTGTACCTGTCCGTACTGTTCACAGACAAGTTGAAACTGTTCCAAGAACACATTTGGTGTCTGCAATGTCCGTAATTAACCAAAATGGTGGTGTCCTAAGGGCACGATACCTGTCTGTACTGTTCGCAGGCACGTTGGAACTGTTCTAAGAACACACTCGGTGTCCGGGAGTCGGTAAAACCAAAATGGAGGTGTCCTAAGGACACTATACCTGTCCGTACTGTTTGTAGACAAGTTGGAACTGTTCTAAGAACACACTCGGTGTCCGGGATGTCCGTAAAAAAACTAAATGGAGGTGTCCTAAGCACACTATACCTGTCCGTACTGTTCGCAGGCAAGTTGAAACTGTTCTTAGAACACACTCGGAGTCCATGATGTCTGTAATAAATGAAAATGGAGGTGTCCTAAGGACACTATACCCGTCCGTATTGTTCGTAGGCAAATGGGAACTGTTCTAAGAACACACTCGGTGTCCGGGTTGTCTGCATATATGCAAAATGGGGGTGTTCTAAGGGCACTATACCTGTCCGTACTGACTAAAGAACATCTACGCACATGCGCACCACACCCGTAAGTTTTCCGAACATTGCGCCTGTCTGTAACTGTTCGCGTCACTTGTGTCGCACTTTTAATTAATTTAAGGACCCAAACACTGTCCGTAGAACACCCGCGCACATGCGCACAACCGTTCCCTTGCATTTGATGTCCTGCGGACACCCATTCCCTTCGTGGACATGTTTGCGACGCCATCATGTGACCGCACCCACGCAGAGCGTCTGTTCTGAATTGCAGACATTGTCCGGGTCCCCGGACATTTTAAGACTGTATTTTCAGGCTATCCACAGGATTTTATAGTAAACATTCACCATAGCACATGTCCCAGACAATCACCCTGACTCTCTACATACTTTTTGGAACTTTTTGAGCCTTTTTGGGATGTTCAATCTGTCCGCGGACAGGGCGGATGTCCGCGAACTGCGCACCCGCACCCCTATAAAAGGCCACACCCCAGAGCTCATCCTCATTGTGTTTCTGCCTATCTTACAGAACACGGTGTACTTTGGCTGCCAATCTTCCAGATTTTCTGAAACCTGATGGCATCCATGGCTCCTCTACTGCCAGCTGGTGCTACATCTGCCTCAGCACCACCCCCACCCCCTCCACCACCACCACCTTCCCAAGGGCCTGAAGAGGGGAACAGGCGTGAGGATGTAGAGGAGGATGAAGAGGATGGCGAGGATGAGGTAGTGGAAGTCCCTACTACAAGCACTCGCCGTGAGTCTTGGGTGTGGCGGTTATTTACCATTTATGGTAATGTACCCAAGGCGCATGCGAACAAAGTCACCTGCAACCAGTGCAAAATGGTGCTGAGTTGCGGGAGGCTTGGTTTGTACAGCTTCGGTACGACTACTATGAAGCGACACCTAAGGTCGTTCCACGGTGGGTCCATTCGCAAAGTTGTACCTTGCGAGGAGCGTAGTAGGTTGAGTTCCTCTACTTCATCCTCCATTTCCACTCCTCTCACCACAAGAGACACTCCAGTGGGAGAGCGCATCCCTCCAGCTGCCTCACAGGCCATTCACAATGCTGATGACCCTTACATTTCGAGGGTCACAGTTTTGTGTATGTACTGCGACGCAGTACTCTGCAGGGGGGAGAGACTTCAAAGTGCTTTTGAGACTGCGGTCTGAGAGCACGAGAAGACCTGCTAGCTACCTAAGTAAAGCCCACCCTACATCATCCTCTCTCCACCTGCCCTTTTTTATCCCTGTGGTTGGTGTCCCCCCTTACCCTCCTTTCCCCTCCGCTCCTAGTGTGTCGTGTGTAAAAAACCAAAAAATATATAAAACAACAAAAATAAAAAAAGGCTCTTTTTTATTTAGCAGGAGCCGCCCTTCACAGTCTAAAAAATAAAAGTGACTAATAAATGGAGCAGGGCCCCATGTATTTTCTAGAAGTCCACGGACAGTTCGCGGACATCTAAAATGTTGGGGTGCTGCCCTATCAAAATCATTGCACTTTTCTCTGGGAGGAAGTGGTGGCTCTGAAAAGAGCCTTTTGGTGGTTTTTCTTTGTATTTGAAAAACCTGAAATGGTCAACACCTACTGCAAAAAAGATGGCTGTAATTCCATAAAAGAATGCAATGCATTTTGTACATTTCTCAGAAAAATCTGATTACCAGCATAAGTAAGATGAACTCCATCTCTACGAAAAATGTATGTGCTACGAAACATAATATTTTCATTGTGAAAAAAGGACATGCCAACATCTCTTAGAAAGGCACAAACAGCCTAATTGACATTGTGCCTCACTTTCTCCATTTGTGGACCAAATGAAGAAGAACGCAGCCACATTTGTCTCTGCGCAATACGAGAAGAAATTACTTGGGCATTTGGAAACATGTCCATGACATTCCCAAGTCCTTTTTCCTCGCAAATTGCAAAGAAATTCCTGACACATGTCCCAAACTGTTCCCTCCACAATGAATTATAATTATGCCTGGATGAATCTCTGTCTCCAAACAGGCACAGAGAGGTAAAAAGTCTAGCAACTTCATTCCACGCACTCCATGCCAGTGCTCTTCCACATGAGGGAATACAAGATCTGCAGCTATTGCACAGCTTTCTGCATGCACCTCCAACCAATGTATCCATGAGTCTCCCAAAATCCACACAATCTGTTTTCTGAAACACACAGCCATAGCTAACTGTTCTTCTCTCAGGAAAAATACTTTCTGACAAACTCTCTCCTTACACAACACACCCACTAAACTTTACTAACCAATCAATTGCTCTGCTCACTCTCATTTACATCCCTCTCCACCCCAAAATTCCCATATGTAATATGCGATGTCCGCGGAATACCGCAATGTCCGCCAACATATCGTAACTTGGACAGCCCTTCTACCATTTCCACTTCACTGTCTGTGCATTCCCTCAATGGATACAGCTAACCAGTTACACAACCATCCACCAATCACATCCAAGAGCTCTACATCTAACTCCATCATCAGAGTTCAGCACTTCAAATGCACTGTTGTTCACTCTAAGTACAAGTCTCATATCATTGGAAAAAACCTACTACAAAAACTGCTATGCAAGTCTCCAAGATTTCTACTTGCAGCCGCATGCATATACACATGCATAAATACAAACTACAGGTATGCATATATTCTGCACATTACATGTACAACTCTTATAAATGCATATAAACAGAGTAACTGCCACTTAAACTGTAAAACCTATACAATGAATTTACTGTCATTTTTCCCATCCGATATAATCAACTGTCACTTCCAAACCTGTCTGCTATCTATTTTATTTTTTTTACACACACACCTATCTAAAAAATTATATTATTAGAAGATGGGAGAAATAACAATATAATTGTGGAAAAACACTTAGGGGCCGATTCATGGAACAAACGTGCGCCGAAAATCTACGCGCAAGCAGGCGCAAGCAGGCGCAAGCAGGCGCAAGCGGAAAAAAAGAGGCGCACGCGCACGCGTGCGATTCATGGAAGTCCCTGCGCGTGTCTTCCTCGGGATGTGCGCCAAACCCGTGCATGGCGCACACGTCACTGCAACATCCCGAAAGACGTGCGTGACGCGCACAGTGAAAGCGCACAACCTCTGCGCATACACTAGAAAGTGGGCGGAACACGGGGCGTAGCGCGTGGAATGGGGAACAACTCGCGAAAACAAGGACGTAACTGGGGATGTACTGCAGGGAAGCAGACGGAACGCCCACACGCACCCGAACCACACGTATTCATGGAATCGAATAGGGCAAAGCCACGCACAGCGAAAGACACGCACAAGCCCAAACACGTCCGCCACACAAAGGCAGGCGGTAGCGTCCCTGTGCATTACAAAAGTGGCAACATACAGCAATAGTGGCTGTGCGAGCGGGGCATGTGTATTTCGGGGTTGCGCGGGAAGTTTCTCACGCGATCGGGCCTGGGGGAGCGGGCTACGTGTATTCCAGGGGTTCGCGTGAAGTTTCTCACGCGATCGGGCCTGGGGGAGCGGGCTACGTGTATTTCAGGGGTTCGCGTGAAGTTTCTCACGCGATCGGGCCTGGGGGAGCGGGCTACTTGTATTTCAGGGGTTCGCGTGAAGTTTCTCACGCGATCGGGCCTGGGGGAGCGGGCTACGTGTATTTCAGGGGTTCACGTGAACTTTTCCACGCAATCGGGCCTGGGGGAGCGGGCTACGTGTATTTCAGGGGTTCGCGTGAACTTTTTCACGCGATCGGGCCTGGGGGAGCGGGGTACCACTCACCGTCTGCCTTGCATGTAGAAGAACGCGTAGCCAACACCCGCTGTGAAGTAATAGCGTGTGAACCCCAACGGATGGAAAACACACGCACCGCATGAAAAGCACGTACAGAACATAAAGGCACGCGGGATCTCCAAGCCCTGCCAGGGCAACGCCCGTGCGCAAAACGTCACAGACGCGCTTATGCTGTAAGGGCCTTTGGTCCAATGAAATCACGTACGCGTGCTGACGCGCTTACGCGCTAAGGGCCTTTCCTCGATTTTCACGCTGACATGCAGGATTTTCACGTGCCAAATCACTCCGTATCAAGCTGGCCACGCGAAAACATACGGAAGACCACGCTCCTGCCCAGAAGGCCGAATTACTGCCCCCCAGTGCCACGAGCAGCCTCCCACGTGCCATCTGCTGCTGCCTGCCTGCCTGCCTGCCTGCTGCCACCGTGCCCTGCCATTTGGTGCCTGCACATCAGCCATCTGCAGGGGGCCAGTTGCTGTGTCCACCCCTGCTGGTACAGAAGACTCCCGACTCGAATAACATCGCTCCACAGCCCAGCCCCAGGACCCAGTTGCCCACCCACTCCTGCCCCTGGGGTTGCCATGTCGGGCACATCCACATCTGACCCCAGTGGCAACCCCCGGCCAGAGGGGCAGAGGGGCACCAGCTTCACTGCCACCGAAGTTGGTGTCCTGGTGGAGCAAGTCCTGGGGCAGTATGATGCCCTCTTCGGATCGTCCCGCGCCAACAGGGAAGGACGGGATAGGATCTGGGCCGACTGTGTGGTTGCCATCAACGCGGAGGGGGTGGCAACCCGCACCATCCAGAAGGTCAAGAAGCGCTGGGAGGACTTGAGGTCCAGGACCCTCATGAAGGCCCGGCGCCTCGTGGAGGGGGGTCAGGGCCGCATGAGTTCCATCCAGTTGAGGGTCCTGGAACGCGCACACCCAGCGCTCCACGCCCAGGTCCTTGAGAGGGAGACCCGTCTGGAGTTGAGCGGTAAGTGGCCAAGCATTGCTGTGTGAGACAGGGCATGTTGCAGTATGCTGGTTGTCTGATACTTGCCTGCATGTGTGACATAGGCCATGTACGCATGTATGTGTGCAGGGACATCATGGGAATGCATGTGCGACCTGTAATGTGTGAACCGCACGGTTGTTGCATGTGTTTGAATGCGACATGGGGAGCCCTGTGCAGATTGCACACATGAGAGCATGGCAGTCTCTGTTCCTGGACATGGGTGGGGGCGAGGGATGGGTGCTGATGCCAGATACATATGTTGTATCCATGTCTGTGTGCCTGACCTGCGTGTCTGTGACTTGTGAGTGCCATGGATGCATGACACATGTCTGTGACAATGTACAGATTCACTGATGCAGCCTAGTCATCCTTGTATGCACTGTGATTGGGGTGTACGGGGCCAGATGGATGTGACTGAGGTGAAGTGTGTGCATGTGATAGCCATGACCCATGATGCATGTGAGTCCCATTACATTGTATGATTCGAGAGTCCATTGGACATGCATTGAAATGTCCATGGCACGCACCATGACTGTCACTGTGTGTGTTTTGCCTGGACTGACACATGTGTTGTGGTGTGACATGATGGAAGTGTACTTTGACAGTGGCACTCATCTGCTATTGCTTCCTGTCTAGGGGACCATTGTACAGTACCCTGATGCTTGTGTTCTATGTCTCCCTCTACGCAGCGGCTAGTGAAGGAGAGGGCGGAGACGGCGCTGTGGAGCAAGGCGGCGGGGATGCCCCCACGGCTGCAGCGGAAGGGGTGGGTGAGCCCCCACAGGGGCCTGCTACGGCGGTAGACGGCGAGGAGCCATCCAGGTTGGTGGTTTCCACAGAGGAGGAGGAGGCCGCCACTGAGGCGCACATGGGGCCTGGTGGGGGCATCCCTGCTGGTGCAAGTGGTGCAGTCCAGGGGCAGGGGCAGGAGACAGCACAGGTCACCGTGGAGGGGCCTGTGCATGTCGCTGTCCCTGAACCTGTGGGTGCACCACCTTGCACCAGCAGGGATGCCCCGTCCCAGGCCCGTCCGCAGGTAGAGGGGATGTCCATGTCATCTGACTCCCCTCCACCTGCGGACGAGGGGACCCCTGGCCGTGTGGAGAAGGTCCTGATTGGGGTCGCGATGCGCACGGCTGTGATTCGTGATGCCGTGCGTGCTTTCCAGGAGGAGCACGCACGTCATCACGAAGAGCACCGTGCCGACGTGGCCCAATTGGGATCGGCCATGTTCGGGGGTTTCCTGCATGTGTCGGCCAATCTGGCGGCCCTCTCCTCCTCTGTGGAGACTATACGCCAGTCGTTCTCCTTGCCGTCTTCCGGCCCAGATGCCACCAGGGCCCCCTGTGGACCTGCCCTGACCAATGCAGCCAGCTCGGTGGGGATCCCATCCCTGCCACAGTCGGGAGTCAGAGGTCCAGCAGGGGTGGACAACACAGCAACTGGACCCCAGCAGATGGAGGATGTGACGGCATCATCGGGCAGGGCACGTGCACGACGGCGTCGGTGGTTTCCATCATCCTGGATGCCGTCGTGCTGGCAGAGGCAGTGGCGTCGGAGGCAGCAGCAGGCTCGACGTGGGAGGCATCATGGCTCGGGGCCATCAAGATCAGAGGGGCAGGCATCGGCCGGAGGGCAGGAGAACCCTGGGATGGTAGTGTCTTCCGTGTGGGAGCAGTTGGTCCAGCGGATAGGTGCGGAGCGGCAGTGGGCGGAAGAGGAGCGGCTCACCATGGTCAGGGCGGAGTTCTCCATGCGTCGGACGTTGAGGCGGGCCGAGTGCCTCGAGGAAGCTCGCAGGGAGTTTGAGGTGAACATGGGGTTATACCTGCGAGACCTCGGGGCCAGGACAGAGTCCCGCCTCCAGGACATCGACATGGAGTTCGATGATGCCCTGGCCGGCAGCATCAAAGAGTGAGCCGCAGGACTTGCCCGCTGCCATTGTATATAGTTATATAGTTACTGGTAGGTTTCCTTTGAATTATTTTTTTTTTTTATTTGGTTGCGATTGGACAATGCGCCACTTTTTTGTATATAGTTCAGTTTTTAGTTAGTTGACATAGTTAGGTTTCATTTGGTTGGGCTCATGGACCCAGGATTGTCTTGTATATAGTTCTTCTATGGATTTTTTGATTTTTTGGATTTTTTTCATGGACATTCATCTTCTTTTTGTTGTTTTGCTTTGTGGTTTTTCTGATTTCATTTCCATTCTAGTTGATTTTCAATACATTTTTATTTTCATCCTTCAATGGGTCGTATCATCTCATTACTTTCATGCATGTCATGTTGGGTGTTTTAACATTCACTTGCAGCCATTGTGTGTGACAGACATGTGTTCATTTGCATTATTTAGATTGGGTGTGTAACATGTAATTGCCTTTGATATGTGGGTGGATGTGATAGTTGGTTGGGCATTTTGGCAGGGGAGGATGGCCATTACGGACATTATTGGGGATTGTGGGGACCCAGGTGCAGGGGGGCATGGATGGGACATGGGCGACGGCCTGGTGGAGGGTGCCCCGCAATGCTGGGGGGTGGGGGTGGTGGGGGACATGAGTTGGACATGGGTGGGGGCCTGCTGGCAGGTGCCCCACAGTGCTGTGGGGTGGGGGTGGTGGGGGACATGAGTTGGACATGGGTGGGGGCCTGCTGGCAGGTGCCCCACAGTACTGGGGGGTGGGGGTGGTGGGGGACATGAGTTGGACATGGGTGGGGGCCTGCTGGCAGGTGCCCCACAGTGCTGGGGGGTGGAGGTGGTGGGGGACATGAGTTGGACATGGGTGGGGGCCTGCTGGCAGGTGCCCCACAGTGCTGGGGGGTGGGGGTGGTGGGGGACATGAGTTGGACATGGGTGGGGGCCTGCTGGCAGGTGCCCCACAGTGCTGGGGGTGGGGGTGGTGGGGGACATGATTGGATATGGGTGGGGGCCTGCTGGCAGGTGCCCCACAGTGCTGGGGGGTGGTGGTGGTGGGGGACATGAGTTGGACATGGGTGGGGGCCTGCTGGCAGGTGCCCCACAGTGCTGTGGGGTGGGGGTGGTGGGGGACATGAGTTGGTGTTCATTAGTTCAAGGAGACATGTGCCTTTGCTGGGGGGCATGCCCATGTTGGGTGGGCTGCCTGCGGGACATGACCAGGGATGCAGGGTAGTCCCCTGTGGTGTGGGCTGCCTGCAGGGGCCGTGGAGGGTGTACAGGGAACACCTGGGAGGACCCACACTGTCAAATCACATGTAGGACTCCCCGGCACCCCTGAAATACACGTACCCTGCTGAAATCGCGTGTAAAACTTCCCGCGCACCCCTGAAATACACGTACCCTGCTGAAATTGCGTGTAAAACTTCCCGCGCACCCCTGAAATACACGTACCCTGCTGAAATCGCGTGTAAAACTTCCCGCGCACCCCTGAAACACACGCGCCCAGGCTATTCGCGTGTGGAACTTCCCGCGCACCCCTGAAACACACGCGCCCAGGCTATTCGCGTGTGGAACTTCCTGCGCACCCCTGAAACACACGCGCCCAGGCTATTCGCGTGTGGAACTTCCCGCGCACCCCTGAAACACACGCGCCCAGGCTATTCGCGTGTGGAACTTCCTGCGCACCCCTGAAACACACGCGCCCAGGCTATTCACGGGAAAATACACGTACCGTGCTGGAATCGCGTTTAAAACTTCCCCTGCACCCTGAAATACACATACCCTGCTGATATCGCGTGTGGAACTTCCCGCGCACCCCTGAAATACGCGTACCCTGCTCGCACGGGGCCAATCGCGTGAGGTACTTCCCGCGCACCCCAGTGATACACGTAGCCCGCTTGCTGTGCTGGTACAGGGTTAGCGCAGCCCTTTGCGCTGGATTGGGTATGTTGATGGCTTTTCCCTGCGCGGGAGGCGTTCTTGGGGGCGTAACTGGCGCTCCTGCAGGGTCGCTGCGCCACTGTGCGCCACGGCTGGTTTTGGTGGCTGGAATCCATGAATACGCTGTGCGCGGAAATGGATTTCAGCGCACGCGGCTGGCGCAGGGATTCGCACGCGCACACTGTGCGCCAGCCGCGTGCGCCACTTGTGCGCTGAATTCTATGAATTACCCCCTTAGTCGTGTATTAGAAAATTATACACAGCCAGTATAAGGTCAGGCATCTTCATATACTCACAAACATAGACACTATAATTTAAAAGCTCCCAGCTGCAATAACACCAATACCTGTAAATCATATAATTCTGCTTTGTTACCCACACCTTCACAAATGCATACATTCCATGCTTTTCTATACAGTTTCTGCCATTTACCTTATAAAAATTGCAAAATAAATATATCATTATTTCTTCTTTCTCCTAACATCCTATAACACAGCTTTAAAAAACCAAGTGAGTTTCATACAGTTAATATTCTACTCATTTGCAAAGCATGTTCAACTAAAATATTGCAAATAAAATATAAAGGCTGTACATAGTCAAATGAAACTGCATGCATACACTATGTTCAGAAATCAAACAATAATACTACTACAAAGACATAAAAATGAATCTCTCAATTAACATCACTGCTATAAACACACACAATTACTAACTTCTTTCTTTTACAATTGCAGTGAAGACCACTCTCCTGGAAAACAGCAACATCTGAACTAAAAACACCAACTTCAAAGAAACCAGCTCAATCCACAAAAGTACAATACTACCTTACTTTTTCTGCCTAGCCTTTAAATCTATCCACAATCTTTCTCCCCCTAATCTCTCCTCTCTCCTCTATTTCTGCACTCCTTCCCACTCCCTTCACTCTGCTGACCACTTTCTTCTCACTGTTCCACCTTCCCCTTGTGCCACACCCCATTTCTGCTCCTTTCATATCCTAGCCCCCCTGCACTGGAACTCCTTACCTCTCTCACTCAGCTCTATTTCTACCTTTTCCTCATTCTACACTTTCCTCAAATCTCTCCTTCTCCATTCCCCAACATAAAACCCATCCCACCTTCTTGCCCCCTCCCTCTTGCCTTATCTCCTTAATCATCTCCCTCCCCTTTCCTCTCCCCATTCTCACCTTTAACCCCATCTGTTTCCCTCCTCCTCTTCCCCGCCCTTCCCTCTCACTTCTCCTGCGCTAATCATCTTCTTCCCTTCAGTTTAATTGGTCTACTTACTGTTTTCTTGGTCTGATTCTCAATGTTTTAAATGCTTCCACTGTTACTGTTATAATTTTACTTGTTATATTTATCATCTTGTTATTAAAATATATTACTCAAACGCACTGTGCGGGTGATTCATGTAATTTGTGCACCAAAAAAAAACGAAGATTTGTGTACCATTCTACCCACAAATCACCATTTATTAAACAGGGATTAGCACGCAGAATGGCACACAAATCCCAGTTTTTTCAGAGCACAAATAACATAACTCAGCCCCTAAAATATTAGTATTACAAACAAAGAATAGTTTTAGTTGTATACCATTTGATTTACTATTAGTGCTTATCCCCACCACTAGCTCACTTTCTACTGTCATCTGAACCGCAGTATAGTAACACACAAATAGAAGAGTAGCCTTACCAAATAATAATAGCTGCCAAATGCACAATCACACACCACCAAATACATCTTTACAATCACACTCAAACACTCATGCATACAGCACACATACATTGCACAACAGCCCAACCCATACGTTCTATTTTTTGTTTCAACAGACCCCACATAATGCCAACCAGAAAGCCGTAGAAAGCAACGCAGAAATAGAGCAAATGAAAATAAAAATGTCCAAAATAAGCATCCATCTCTTGCAGAGTTTGTACAAAAAGTTCAAACAAAACAGCTAATACAGTCATTTAGCAAACTAAACAATCTTCCAGTACAAAAACGTTAACTCCTTTATCAAAATGTAAAAGAAAACAGAAAATGATTAACAGAAATGCAGGTACCACTACTGCTAAAACTGCTCCTATAAATCTTGATATACCAGGAAGTAACCATACCAAAAAATGTATATTAACAAAAATGTTCTGTCACAGGGTCCTTCAGAATCTTACAAAATCAGGAGACAAATCATGCACAACCCTTCAAAACTACCATAGAAAATTAATCTTAGAAGCTTTTATAGACAGTGCAATCCTTCTCAAAAGAAAGTTATTTATTTTAGTGTTAAACAGAATGAAACCACTAACAAAACTAACTACTTATTACAAAAAAAGCTTCTCATTAAACGGAATGTCAACAAAAATAACTTCTTAAATGTCTGTGGAGGTGAATGGAGTCACACCACAAGCACAGAAATATATTTCAATGAAGAAGCATACAAACAAAATCAAACACACACACAATTGCCATCCATAGCAGTGGACGAGTTTAAGAAAAATGTAATAATAGCATAATGGAACAAGAAATACTGCTTACAAAAATATCCCCCGAGAACTCAGAATCAACTCTTCATTTGACTGAACCAGAACGTCCAGTATACAAATGGTCATGGTCATGTTCAATGTGTAACATTTCCAAAAAATCTTTCAAATCTTTACGCCAGTTCCTCAATATGTGAAAGGCAAAGAAAAAATCTAAATAAAACTGCTGCAAAATATGGATACATGTCCAGTGCGCAAATACACAGAACTGCAAGGACATTCATTGGCCTGAATTTCAGGACCTATTTGCAAAAGCAGCTTCCATCATATCAAGATGATATCAACACATCATTAAACTATAAGAAATCTAGTCTATAAACTGTACTATGCTAAAAGTTCTGCTTTAGCACTAGCCAATTTAAATAACAATCTTCTACATGGTACAGCCAAAGACCTACTCAAAGAAATCAACCACATCCAGAGTAAATATTTTGGAAGTGAAAACCACTTTCAAAATGCAATAGCTTTACAAAAGACTAGCAACAATTCTGTACATGGCAGCCTTCTACTACATACATACAAAAACAGAATACTAAAATTCAAAAGTACATCCGCTGAAATACCAAACCATGTGTGTGTGTGTGTTGCCGCAGAACTTTTTATAAAAGTAACACAAAAACTATAGACATAACATACAAGATAGAAGACAATGAAGATTCCAAATGGTTTGAATTAGCTCTCTACCTTATAGCAGAAAACAAATACGTAATGACTGACCCCTTAACACTTTGCAATTACTGCACTACAAAACTTGACAACAATCAAACTCCTCCACGTGCTATCACATATAATTTGGAATTATTCCCTCTACCAAAACCCCTGCAACAACTCAATTTATATGAGAGCATCATACTTCAAACAGTACACCCATTCCAAGCAATAATATGCCTTCAACCAAAAACAGCAAAATTAGTGAAAGGCAGTGAAAGGCCTTCATGGCAAAGTAGCATATTTACCATTAGATCTAAAAGAAAATGTGCACACTCTGATATGATATGATAGGTTATTTATAATGTACTTAATACCCAGAGGTTACTAAGCGCAGACCCAGTGGATTAAACCTGCCCCTGAGATATGGTCACGAGACAAACGAGACAAACGAGACAAATTGGGAGTGCAAAGTCCAATAGAACAATCTTTAATTGTCTTAGTAAATGGTGTACCTACAAAAGACACAAAAATTGGCAACAACTGGTAGATTTACATAAAGTTAGACAAGCCGTGCAACATCTAAAAGACAATAATGAATACTACAAAGAAATAAATATTGAAGAAAACATAAGAGAAACAACTGAAATAATACAAGAGTCACCAGAAACTGGTCAATTTGAACTTCTGGATCCTGCTGCAGTATCCAATATTTTAGACCATTATACAATTCATCCATTACACTCTAAAGACACCATAGATGATGCACTATAAATGTACCAAATGCGACAAACAAAAGGATCACCAATCAGCATATGGGAAAAAATTATAGAAGCACATTCTTTTCCTTTACTCTTTCCTACTGGCAAAGGAGGAAGGTACGATGATAGACCCACTCAGATAACAGCATCAGAATACCGCTCATTACAAATGTATTCTGAAGATCCCAGATCTAGATGAAATGTGGAATACATATTCCACCTACTCTTTGAAAGTGAACTAGCAATTCTATGTTACAGAGTTGCACACACATTAAAATCAGGAACCCACTTTCAAAATATGTCAGCTACGCAATTACTACAAAAAGAGGAATTTTTACAATCAAGCATTACAAATCTGTTAGCAAACATGCGTGGTACAAAAGAGTACTGGTTCCGACGTCACGGAGATGTACGTTGCATGATAAGAAACCTTGGCCCACCCATTTGGTTTTTTACATTAAGTTGTGCAGAATATGTATGGGAAGATCTACATGAGTTCCTACGCATATCAAACAAAAACAAAACAAACATAGATATACTAACACCTGGAAAACTTTGCTCTCTAGATCCTGTTAATGTTTCAAGATATTTCCATCACTGCTTGATAGCTATGCTAGACTTTATTTGTAATAAAACTGTTCCTCCCCTCGGAGAAGTGCAACACTTCTTTTGGAGAAAAGAATACTAAGCCAGAGGAGCACCACATATCCACATGCTTTTATGGATTAAAGATTCTCCTAAATTTGGTCAAGACAGTGATTCCACTGTGTTACAGTTTATCAAAAAATATGTCACTTGTGAAATTCCATCAGAAGCAACAAATAGTGATCTTCATGCACAAATTGTACAATTTCAAATACACAAATGTGACAAATATTGTCTTCGCAAATACAAAAACAAAGGGAAAAACTACACAAAATGCTGTTTTGGTTTCCCTAGACCAGTTACAGAAACAAGTGAAGTGAACAATTTCATGTCTTCAGTTAGACTTAGGGCCTCATTACGACCCAGGCGCTAAGTGGTTAACGGCACCGTAAAAGGCTGCGCCGCCGTTAACCACTTAGTGCCTTACTACGAGGTCCCTTTGCTGTGCCCAACCTGAATGGCTGGTCTGGACCAGCCGTTAAAGTAGGGACCTGCAAAGGGACCTCGCAGGCAATTATGGTACTGCAATTTGCGGTACCGTAATTGCCGCATTCCCCATTCCCATTGAGCCCTATGGGGCAAAAATGGGAATGGGGAAGGGCCATGGTGAAATGGGGAAATACCGCCCTGCCAACCTTGGAATGGGGTAGTATTTCCCCATTTCACCATGGCAGACTCGTTACAACACCGGCACCAACCATGGTGCTAATAGCGCCATGGTTTAGCGCCAGTGTTGTAATGAGGGCCATAGTGTTAAAGTTAAATCACCTAAAAATACATATTATATAAAAAGAACAGAAGAAGCAAAATATATCAATGATTACAATGCAATCATTGCCCTATTGTGGAATGAAAAGATAGATGTGCAGTACATTGCAGACAATTCCACTGCAGTTGCATGGTATGTCACAGCCTACTTAACAAAAGCAGAAAAAACAGAGCTTCAAGACCTCTGGAATGACCTCTCATCACACAAAACACTGTCTCGGAAATTATACAGCTTAGGCATAAAAATGCTTTCCCATAGAGAATGTGGCTGCTATGAAGCTGCACATCATTTAACCGGTACTGCTTTGTATGGAAAATCTAAAAATATAGTATGGCTAAATCTTGGTCCTGCTAAATCTAGAAAAAGAGTTCTCAAATCATACGACGATATAGAAGCAATAGTCAAAAATGATCCGAACAGCCAAGACATTTTGAAAAACAATTTATTAGACACATACTAGCCAAACAGAAGTACCACTTTGGAAACCATGTGTCTATACCACATAGCCCAAAACTTCACATACAAAAATAATATAAAACCTGATGAAAAAAAGGTAGATAGAGTGACAAATTGTGAAGGCAGCTTAGTAAAACTTACCAAACCAAGTTTAATTAATCATATCAAATTGTCATTAAAAACTCCACAACATAAATAACTACATTACATGTCCCTACTACAACTCTTTAAACCATGGAGAAAAGAAAAAGAAATGCTAGATAACTATGATGCCTATGAAGATGCTTTCAAAGCAAATGAAAGCACTATCACCGATGTAAACTTTACACAGTACAAAACAACATTGCACAATGAACAGCAGCACGAAGAAGAACTCCAGGCTCAACTAGATAAGGACACTCCTGACAGTAGTCAACCTTCTGTAACAGGAAGCCAAGAACCACTGGGTTCTATGGGTGTGATATGCTGCTTTTGTGGTTGTGGGCAGGGCATATAGTCTTGGGTGCATGGACAAGACTAAATTTGTAAGCACCAAAGTTATAAGTCACTATGGGTGTGATTTGCTGTGATGGTTGCACTTATTGTAATATACTTACTGTTTGGTTTAGTAACTGGAGTATATGTATTTCTTGTTCATTTCTGTGATAAAAGAAAAGATCATGTTTTGTTTGTATTGGTATTTTGTAACGACTTATAACATTGAATAATCAACATTTTTTTTACCCTCATATTTAGTAGATTACAAACCAGTGTACTGTGCAATTTGCTCAGTTTCTGTGTTTGTTGCTAAAATCATTGGGTCTGTGGGAGAAAAGAAAATCCATGTTGGATTAAAAAAAAACGTTTTTAGTTATGCTACAGTCTATGGCCCTCATTACGACCCTTGCGGAAAGCGACTGACCGGAGCGCCACAGCGTAAATAGCGTTTCCGCCATTGCACGAAGGAGCAAAGTGCGGCCCATTCCGACCCATCGGGCACGAGCACCACGCCACGGCGGAAGTGCAAAGTCCGCGATGGCGGAAATGACCCCAAAACGGCCCACACCGCCGCCGTACGGCGCCCTAGGTGCAATACCGCCACCCCTCTTAGCGGTCACCGCAGTGTGCGCCTACCGGAAAGTACGGTGACCGGAAATATACGGAAACGGAAGTAAAAACATGGGCCCGGAACGGGAAACATCCCGGCGTACACCTATAAAACCACTAAAACCACACAACCACTAAAATCACTACCCTGAAACACACCCCAACCTGTCACCCACCCTAGCGAAACCAAGACAAATGGGAAAAGTAGCGAAGAAAGCGTGCGACCGCAAGCGGCAGGTCCACTTCTCCCGCGAGGAACTCACCGTGCTAACAGAGACCCTCCAGGAGAATGCTGCCGTCGTCTTCTCCACGCAAATGACCAGAACGGCACTTGCAAACAAGAAGACCATATGGGCTCTGGTGGCACAGCGGGTAAGTGCGGTGGGGACCGCACCCCGCACCCCACAGCAATGCCGCAAGCGATGGGACGACCTGCGGATACGCGTCCGCAGCATACTCTCTGCCAACCGCAACATTGCCACAGCCACCGGGGGAGGTCCTGAATCACCCATCAAGTTGACCCCCTGGGAAGAAATCTGTGCCTCCACCATCGGAATGGAGAGCATAGAGGGAGTCGGAGGGATGGAGAAAGGAGTGCAGACATCCGAAGATTCAGGTAGGTGTACCAGATAAAACAATGCCAAATCCACACAGTCCATCCATGTGAAGTACCATGCGTCCACATAGTGCAACAGAAACACATGTCCAGGAGAACGGCCACACACATCGGCCTGATAGCGCACGTTAAAACCCACAATAAATACATAAATAATTAAAAACCCCTAATACACGCACTACACGTGCAGCAGGCACACCCTAACTGCAGGCTGCCAAACAACTGCACCCTCACTCCACACACAAATCAAAGCACCTCCAAGGACCCGACCCAAATCACCCTCAGGTACCACCCCAGAGCATGTGATACAATGCCATTCCAATTCCCACAGACCCATCATTAACCCTCGCCCTCCTTTACTCCACCACAGGGTCCGATCCAAACGACGAGCTACAGGACACCCCTACCAGCACACCTGCAAAGAGGGCCAAGACCAACGGCCAGAGACCCTCCACCTCAGCTGCACGCATCAAGACACGGCAGCAGCACAAATCAGGTGGCAGCACAGAGGAGGGAACATCAACAGGCACCCCAGCAGCCAGCATGCCCACAACACCACCACCACAGGTCCCCCCAATGGATGCCACAGAAGGCACTGCCTCTGGTGGCAGCAGCACCATAGGTGAAACCCAATTGATGGCAGCATGCTCCGACACAGAAAACGGGGATGTCGAAGTCAGATCCATCCATGACCTGTCCCAATCCCCCTGTCTGTCCCATCCCGTACAACATGAGGATACCACGCAGGGGCACCCACAAGACAACGACTGGCCATCCCCCACAAGCCCTGTGGCAAGGCAACATGAGGACAACAGCCCCTCTGTGACACCCCCGCAAATGGGCATGGCCCAGCAGAGGCAACAGTCCCTCGACCAGTTAATCGTGCAACAGCAGCAAATGGCCACGCTCCTCAAGGACCATGCCGATGAATGTGGGGGCACTAAGGCAGACATAGAAACATCAACTGAGACACTTAGGGCAGAAATGGAGAGAGGCACAGAGACGCTGAGGGCACAAATGGAGAGTAGCACCGAGAGCCTGAGAGTCCAAATGGAGAGAAGCACCGAGAGCCTGAGGGGGGAACTGCATGCGACGTCCAAAGACGTATGTGCCGAACTTGCCGCAGTGCGCCGTGTGCTCACTGAGCTCTCGCAAACCCTTAGGGACATGCATGGACGTGAGCAGGCAGACACATCATCCGTTGCAAGTTCCGTCCAGGGCAGCCCCCAACGTAGATCTGGAAGGAACCTGCGCTCCACAGGCAGGGGTGCCCCTGATACCCGCAGAGGGGGCTTGCAATAGCGACAGCCCACTGACAATGAGCATCTTTGGACACTGGGGTTCGTGGGGGAGGTAAGAGGGTGGAGGGGGTGTGTTGGGCTCACTTGGGTGGCGGGTCGATAGGGTGTTCAACATGACATCACATATGCCATAAAAAGTGCACGATCAACCAATGAGATGTGTGGACATTGATTTCTGTGTACTAGGCCATCATAGGCGTACAGTCCATATTGTGCATGTCCCAGACACGCACAGTGCCACGAGTCCCGTGTCCATGTATCAGCCACCAGGCGTGAGTGCTAGAAGCATACATCAATGAGATGCTGACGAATGTCACGGGCCTCCGGTGCCTCGCAGACTCCATGAGGTGCTGCCACATCCCCACCCTCATCATGACCATCATCATGTGCTTGCAGTTCTGCGTCAGGGGGCATGGGCACATTTCTACGTACGCACATGTTGTGGAGCATGACACATGCCATGACCATCTTTGCAACCTTCTCATGGCGGTACAGGAGTGCCCCGCCAGACCTGCTGAGGCAGCGGAAACGAGTCTTCAGTAGGCCGAATGCCTGTTCAATGACTACACGGGTACGTGAGTGGGCATGGTTGTAGTCCTCCTCATGCTGGTCCCGTGGGTTCCGGACTGGTGTGAGGAGCCATCTCTTCAGTGGATATCCAGCATCACCTGTATGTGGACGAGAAACGTATGATGTGGAATGCCATTGCTACGTACGCACACCCCCCCCCTTCCTGCCAGGTCATTGCCAAATCACATTCCCCACATAATCATGCATGTAATGAGACTCACCGAGTAGCCAGGATCTGTTCCCTGCGTGTCGCTCCATGTAGCGTGGTATTGTAGAGTTCCTCAAGACCATAGAATCATGGGTTGATCCAGGGAATCGGGCACAACAATGTGTAATGATCCTGTTGGAGTCACACACCATTTGTACATTCAGGGAATGAAATTGTTTTCTGTTGCGGTACTGGGCCTCCATGGCATGTGGGACGACCAATTCCACATGGGTGCAGTCGATGGCACCAATGCAACCCGGTATGCCGGCAAGTGCATGGAATCCCACTTTTGTGTTGGTAATTTCCTGCTCCGAGCGTGGTAGAGAGATGTAGTCGTCTGCGTGCTGCAGGAGGGCATCGAGCACTTGCAATAGTGTCCGTGAGAACAGTGGCTGAGAAATGCCATGCAACTGTCCGACTGTGTGCTGGTAGGTGCCTGTGGCCAGGAAGTGGAGTACAGACACCACCTTCAGTAGGGGTGGGATGGCGGTTGGGCTATCTATCATGCTGACAAGGTCAGCCTGTGTCATGTCCACAATGGCGGCTATGGTGTCCCGGTCCAGACGGTAGAGGGTGTGGATCTGCTCATCAGTGAGGTTGAACGGATGTGCTCGGAGGCGTGGGATTGCGGGCTGCCTGCGTGGTGGTAGTGGCTGTGCTGGCGGCCCTTGCTGGCCCTGCCTTGGCCTCCTCCTCCTCCTGCGTCTCCTTCGTGCGGCCGTTAGCACTTGGTGTTCGTCTTCTTCTTGGAGTTGGAGTAGTTGCAGTGCTATCAGGTCCCCCAGGGCCAACATCGCGAGTCCTGCCGGTAGCATTTCGGTGTGGTTGTGGGAGGAGACTGGCTGTGCAATTTATGTGTTTTCAGGCTGTATGGCCTCCACCTGTGGTGATTAATTCCACCTGTGCAAGCTGCTCTCCCCTTTGGGCGAGCACGTCCCGCGCACAACGCTGCAAATCTGGGAATGGCATCTTGCTATTGCAATCATGTATTTGTACCCGATGGCCGTGTAACATTGGTTGACATGTTCATTCTGCTGTGGTCCCATTGTTGCACATACTATCTGTGCAGTCGCGAACAGACTTGTGAAGGGTCAGTGGAACGTAGTACTCGAGTAACGGTGGGCCCTCGTGCATCACTGTACCGAGTTGCAATGACGGGCGGGGCGTCCCATTTGTGGGTGAAGGCAGTTGCCATTTTCACACACAGCCGCACTCGATGGAATAATCAGTGATTTCAAACGGCCACAGATGCCTTTTCGGCGTGATGTTGCAAATGTGGAATTCCAAGGGCGGCGCTTTCGGTTTCCAGCTAGCGGCGAGGAGATGCCCACAGGTCTGACTGCAAATATAACGTTCTGTTGTTCAATGTCCTTGAGACAGGGCCCATGGCGAGGAAGCAATGATTGATATGAATAGTTTGGGATGCGCAATTGCTACGTGGGCGATGAGGCCGGCCGTTCCCACATACATGTTACTTCACAACACTGGAATTACGGGCTGGGGCACTGTGGATTTTGCAGGCTGCATAACGCACAGACTCAATGGATGTTTCTAATGTTATGTGAGTAATTATTCAGGCGTTTTGATTCCGGGATGAGGGAATGATGAATGGATGCATGGGCAGGTGATTTGATACAGAGTTTGCCATGTACAGGGCTTCTTGGGATCTATCCGCCTCCCCTACGCTATGTGATGCAGGGCTGCCATGGTGGGACCATCGTCTATCTGGCCTTGTTGAGCCCTCCCTGTCTCGACACGCCCTCAGACACTTGTGTCCATGCACATTAACATTCCCATCTGATGGATTCTGTTTTGACAGACGCATGCACAGGTACACTCGTTTGTGATGGTGTTTGCACCTCGATATAGATGGTTAGGAGTCGCAAGTGGTTTTGGGGTGGTGATGATCCTTTGGAGTGGGCTAGCATGCATATGGCTGTGGATTTCGTGTGATCATTGAAGTGAGTTGTTGGAATGTAGTTCTGATGGCCATTCTGTTCTTTTTCTTTTCTTTTGGTTGACAGGTATCTCCTCCCCTTTTGCCACTGCCATCTGTATGCCACTCCTGCAGATGGGTTTTACTCCCGACACCTGCTGCTTCGTGTTAATCAGTGGAGCAGCATTACGATCTTATGGGACGATCGCCAATGGCCCACATGCCCTTACGCAGTACTGGTGGCTCGGAGCAACATTTCGGCCTTTCAGCTGGACTAGTGCCTCCCCATTGGGACGGCCCTGCGGTTCTGTGCGCTTCCATGTTGCCTTTTCGTACGTGAATGTGGCTCTGTGTACCATGAGGGAACAGGACGACACACAAGTAGTGGCTGGTCATTTCTTGCGGATGCAGCCCACAATGGTGATTGGTGTTTAGGAGTTCATGGCCTGATGGCTGTATGGGCTTGGTGACTTTGATGTGCATTAAATTTCTATTCTGATTTGGCCCGTGTAGCGTTTTTCTTTGCAAGTGATGTGGCATATGCCTATTTGGGGGGCGATGTATTGTGAGGAGATCTGCATTGGGTTCCAGCTTCGGAGTTTAGTTGCGTGGTACTGTACTGGGCGCGTTTGCCTACTAAGCCCGTGAGGTCAGGGATGGGGGCTGCCAATATGACAGTTTGAATGTTGTCATGCTCAGGGGCGGGGGATTGGGTTTTGTGTAACAGATGCCGGTCAGCCAGGTGGACTGGTGGAATGATGTGATTCTCGGAATATGGCTGGTCACAGGTGCCTGTGTTTGCGTGCGTTTCTTGGTGGGGGACTGTGGTCATGTCCATTGGGATGGCTTCTGTATTCGTGCCATCTGTGCCCTGCAGCTCCCATTGGCCCCTCTTGGGTTTCTTTTGTTCGTTGCCATGCATGGGTGACTTGTACATTTCAATGGTTGCATTGTGGCTTCATTGCACCTACGGGGAGTTGTACTTTGTGGGCAGGGAGCGGTGTACAGGCACTCAGTGGGGCCGTTTACGGTTGATTCGCGATGCCGTACTTCTCACCATGGCGGAATGGTACATTACGCCATGCCTGATGGCGTTAGGTACATGTCCGCTAGGGTCGGAATTGGCGTACCGTTGCGCCATGGTGGTGTTTGCGGTTTCGCATGGCGCGCGCGCGCGTGCTTGGTGCAGTTAGCGTTGGCGTTCACTACGGTGTCGCTAATGGCTTCGTACTTTGCGGTGACGGGTCATAGTCGCACCGAGCGCTATTCGATGGCGGTATTGCATTTCCGCCATCGTTTTCCGATTTCCGCAAGGGTCGTAATGAGGGCCTATGTGTTTGTTTGTTTTCAGTGTTCACTTGTTGTTTATGGCTCTATATATTGGCTTGTTGCAGATTATTGGAGTAGTTAGATACCTGTTGGCGTATTCTAACTGTTTATTGTTTGATATAATTTAGTGGTATTCATTTATCTGTTTAGTTGTTGTAGAATCTTGGGGCAGTTAGATACCTGTTGGCATAGGCTAACAGTCTATTTTTTGTTTTAATGAAGTGGTATTGATTTAACTGTTTGGATATTGTAAAATCTTGGGGCAGTTAGATACCAGTTGGCGTATTCTAACTGTCTATTGATTTTATATAATTTAGTGGTATTCATTTATCTGTTTAGTTGTTGTAGAATCTTGGGGCAGTTAGATACCTGTTGGCATATTCTAACTGTTTATAGTTTTTTTATAATTAAGTGGTATTGATTTATCTCTTTGGTTATTGTAAAATCTTGGGGCAGTTAGATACTAGTTGGCGTATTCTAACTATCTATTTTTAGATATAATTTAGTAGTATTCATGTATCTGTTTAGTTGTTGTAGAATCTTGGGGCAGTTATATAGCTGTTGGCATATTGTAACAATTTATAGTTTTTTAATAGAAGTTTAGTTAATGTTAAGTACAGTTTAGTGAATACATTTTGGTTTTAAGAAGATTAAATAAGCTTTTGTAAGATTTGCAGGTAATCTCTGCTTTAGAGTAATGGTACTATCATTACATTCGAACCGTCCACATTTTTTTTTTATATATGCAGTATAGTGACCTGCATCGGTTGTGGCACCTCTGTGGTAGATTATACCTATTGTTGTGAAGGTTTTCTTACCAAGTGATAATTGACAATGTGTGAATCCAGTCAGCTTGCAGTTGTTTTTGGTACCATCTGCATTGTAACGTAGAAGCATTAGTATTACCTATTTATATGTGTTTGTATTAGTAAGGTGGAGTGATTATCCGAATTGCAGGTAGTACATAATCTACCATGGTTTGCATTTTGTACAAGTTGCTGAAATGGAACAGATTCACAATTAGGTATTGATGCATACACAAAGCGGTCATTGGGGATTTGTTCTTGTGTCACATTGTTGCAGAGAGTGCATGTATGTTTCCACATGTATGAAATCTGAAAGATTTCATTTATAGGTATGTTTTTGTTTTCTTGTACTTGTAGTTAAGTACATTAGAAATTCTTGTGGATCTTCCTGTGAGTTTATAGTGAATTTCACCATTCCAGGTTAGTGGTCCATTTGTTGTCTTATTCCATAAACACTATACGTGTTGTCAGGATTATTTGTTGCGTTTCTATGAAGTACTAACATTTGCAAACACCATGGGTCTGTACTGTGTAAGTAGATTTTGTCAACAATTGGTGGTAATTGAAATATAATATTCATTGCTACATTTGCATAGCAACTTACACCAATTACATTTGAAAGTTTAAATGGACCAGGTAGTTCTGTATCTAAGCGCTTTTTTTGAGTGTGTCTTCTTTTTTTGAAGAAGTACCTGGTTTACTTTCCCTAATAGTTTCTTTTTTGTTTGTGGTACTTGGTGAAGTATTCGTTTTTGTTATTCTCTTTGGAGGATTTACAGTTACATCCTGTTGCATTTCTGTTTGATTTAGTTTTCTTTTAGAACATTTGACTTTTTGTGGAACAGGATATGTTTTTAGATGGGGGTGTATAGTGAACGAAGTCTATTGTATTCTAAAATGCAAGGAATATCATTGTTTACTTTACTTGCATCAAAGTTGATTAGAAATAGGCCGTCAAGTGTACGTAACCGTGATAGTGCTACGTAGCTCATGCCTTCTTTAAAGACTGTGTTACCAATGTCTATCAATGCTTTGTCTAGGGTAAGACCTTGTGATTTATGAATGGTGACTGCGTATGCAAGAGTTAGAGAAAATTTTTCTCTGAATACATACATGTCTTTGAAGAGAAGGAATGGAGCTGTTGAGCGTCCTATCCTTTTCACTTCTGAAAGTTTATCAAAGAGAATATTGACAAACTGAATGTTCTTGTCACGTGGGTATGTTTGAAAGCCAACAACTGTACCCAGTGCTCCATCAACTAGTCCTTGATCCACGTCGAGGTTACGTTTAAGCATTACTCTGCAAATGTATGACTAATTTTTATATTTTTTCCAATCCAGCTGTGTTGGAGATTGAATTTTCTAAACTATTTAGTCTCTTGTGGCTTGTTCACACATGGGTAGTGTCATACCATGTATGTCTAATATATTGCTTGTTCTTCTAGAGATAATATACCAACTCTAATACTTTTTAAGATGCTGGCATAAGTGAGACCTGCAGATTGCCTCTTGTTTTCTGTTAATTCTCTGTATTGGAAATGCTGCCAACAGTTTTACGGCAGAGTTTGTGTCCTAAGGTTTTAAAAATAGGCTCAACTTTCACTGGTGTCAATTGAAGAAGATCTCCGAAAACTTTAATGTGTTTTTCTCCAAAGAGCTCTTCGTAGTTTGTTTTGAGTACTTCTTGTAATCTGAGGTGAATCAAAGCCAACATTAGGTTGGAGACCATGCTCACTTCATCTATTCGTAGCATTTTCAAATGTTTTAATACTCTGCGTAGTTCCATTGCAGCTTCTGTAGAAAGTTTTTAATAGTCTAATTTGTTTTGGTGTTCTACTGGCAGGAGTAGTAATCGGTGTAAAGTGATACCGCCTATGTTGTAGGCAGCTAAACCTGTGGGGGCAGTGACAAAAGCTGACAGTTTGTTGTTTGTCAATTGTTGAAGGAATTTACTGATGATTTTCATTAAGAATGTTTTGCCAGAACCAGCTTCACCACTTACGTACAGTAGTATAGGTTTGTAATTTTGGCAGGTGCATTATTTGTTTTCATGTTGTAAACCATGTGCAATTTCTTTTGTTACTTCTTCAAAAATGCTACGTTGTTCATTGTTTAGTTTTGATTGTAGTATAGTTAAGACTTCTTTATCTTCATACTGACACATGAGGCCTCATTACGACCCTGGCGGTACAGAGTGAACGGCACCATAAAAGGTGCCGGCGCCGTTCACTCCGTACCGCCGCATTACGAGTTCCCCTCACGGGACACAGTAAGCACGCCTGGGAAAATCAGGCGTGCTTACCGGGTCCCGCGAGGGGAAGAGGGAGCAAACAACGGGCCATCTCGTAATGGCCCGTTGTTTGCTCCCTCTCCCATTCCCATTCAGCCCTATGGGGCTGAAATGGGAATGGGGAAGGACCGTGTCCGTGTCCTTGGAGGGAGGAATTAGCGGCCCCTCCGAACTCAGAATGGCCCAGTAAGTCCTCATTCCGAGGACCCGGACCCCGATGCGATTTCGGCGGCAGCCATGCCGCCAATAGCGGCATGGTAACCGCCAAACTCGTAATGAGGGCCATGGTGTTTTCTACTTCCGTCATAGCTAATTCTGCCTCATTTGTTATTAGTGGTTCTCCCAGTGGTTCTTTTCCTGTTACAGAAGGTTGACTACTGTCAGAAGTGTCCTTATCTAGTTGGGCCTGGAGTTCTTCTTCATGTTGCTGTTCATTGTGCAACATTGTTTTGTACTGTGTAAAGTTTACATCAGTTATAGTGCTTTCATTTGCTTTGAAAGCGTCTTCCTAGGTGTCATAGTTATCTAGTATTTCTTCTTCTTTTCTCCATGGTTTAAAGAGTTGTAGCAGGGACATGTAATATAGTTCTTTATGTTGAGGAGTCTTTAATGAAAATTTGATATGATTAATTACATTTGGTTCGGTGAGTTTTACTAAGCTGCCTTCACAATTTGACACTCTGTATTTACCTTTTTTTTTATCAGGTTTTATATTATTTTTGTATGTAAAGTTTTGGGCTATGTGGTATAGACACATGGTTTCCAAAGTGGTACTTCAGATTGGGTAGTATGTGTTCAGTAAATTGTTTTTTAAAATGTCTTCGCTGTTGGGATCATGTTTGGCTATTGTTTCTATATCGTTGTATGATTTTAGAACTCTTTTTCTAGATTTAGCAGAACCAAGACTTAGCCATACTATATTTTCAGATTTTCCATACAAAGCAGTACCAGTTACACGATCTGCTGCTTCATAGGAGCCACATTCTCTATGGGAGAGCATTTTTATGCCCACGCTGTATAATTTCTGAGACAAAGTTTTATCTGATGACAGGTCATTCCAGAGGTCTTGGAGCTCTGTTTTGTCTGCTTTGGTTAAGTATGCTGTAACATATCGTGCAACTGCAGTGGAATTGACTGCAATGTACTGCACATCTATGTATACATTCCATAAGTGGGCAATGATTGCATTGTAATCATTGATATATTTTTCTTCTTCTGTTCTTTTTATGTAATATGCATTTTTAGGTGATTTACCTTTAACACTATGGGCCTCATCACAACCTCAGCGGTAAACCTTAAATCCGGGGGTAGCGCTATTACCGCCGGCGGTAAGAGCATTAATTTTCCCCATTGAGCCCAATGGGGAATGGGGCATTCCCGAATGGGCTCAATGGGGTTTTACTTTACCACCAAACTCATGATCTGGCGCTATTAGCGCCGGGGAGTTCAGCGGTAGGGCTATTACCGCCGTCGGTAATACCGCTGGTGGTAACACCCAAGTCGTGATCAGGCCCCTGGTGTGAAATCCACCGAGAATTTGCGCTCTTACCGCCGGCGGGAAATCCGCCGGTGGTATGAGCGTGAAAATTCCCCATTGAGCCCAATGGGGAATGGGGCATTCCCGAATGGGCTCAATGGGGAATGGGGACTTCCAAGTCCGCCCAACTCGCGATCCTGCGCTATTAGTGCCAGGGGCTATGGCGGTCGCGCTAATAGCCCCCGCGCTAATACCGCCGAGGTCGTGATGAGGCCCTATGTCTAACTAAAGAGATGAAGTTGTTCACTTGGCCTGTTTTTGTAACCGGTCTAGGGAAACCAAAGCAGCATTTGGTGTAGTATTTCCCTTTCTTTTTGTATTTGCGACGACAGTATTTGCCACATTTGTGTCTTTGAAATTGTAAAATGTGTGCATGAAGATCACTATTTGTTGCTTCTGGTGGAATTTCACAATTGACATATTTTTCAATAAACTAGAACACAGTGGTGTCATTGTCTTGACCAAATTTAGGAGCATCTTTAATCCACAAAAGCATGGGGATATGTGGTGCTCCTCTGGCTTGGTATTCTTTTCTCCAAAAGAAGTGTTGCACTTCTCTGAGGGGAGGAACAGTTTTATTACAAATAAAGTGTAGCATAGCAATGAAGCGATGGTGAAAATATCTTGAAACATTAACAGGATCTAGAGAACAAAGTTCTCCAGGTGTTAGTATATCTATGTGTGTTTTGTTTTTGTTTGATATGCGTAGGCAATCATGTAAATCTTCTGATGCATATTCTGCACAACTTAATGTAACAAACCAAGTGGGTGGGCCAAGGTTTCTTATCATACAACGTACATCTCCATGATGTTGAAACCAGTACTCTTTAGAACCATGCATGTTTGCTAATAGATTTGTAATATTTGATTGTAAAAACTCAAGTTTTTGTTACACTTTTTATAATAAATGTGTAGCTGACACATTTTGAAAATTGGATCTGATTTTAACGTGTGTGCAACTAAAGTTGCTAGTTCACTTTCAAAGAGTAGGTGGAATATGTATTACACATTTTGTCTAAATCTGGGATCTTCAGAATCCGTAACTAGCGGTATTCTGATGCAGTTATTTGAATAGGTCTATCATCGTACCTTCCTCCTTTGCCAGTAGGAAAGAGTAGAGGAAAAGTACGTGCTTCTATACTTTTTTCCCATATGCTGATTGGTGATCCTTTTGTTTGTCGCATTTGGTATGTTTCTAGTGCATCTTCTACGGTGTCATTAGAGTGCAATGGATGAATTGTATAATGGTCTAAAGTATTGGATACTATAGCCGGATCTAGGAGCTCAAATTGACCAGCTTCTTGTGACTCTTGAATTATTTCAGTGGTATCCTTCAAGTTTTCTTCAATATTAATTTCTTTGTAGTATTCATTATTGTCTTTTAGATATTGCAAGGCTTGTCTAACTTTATGTAAATCTAGCAGTTGCTGCTAATTTTATTTGTCTTTTGTAGGTACACCATTTACTAAGATAATTAAAGATTGCTCCATTGGTCGTTGCACTCCTAGAGTGTGCACATTTTGTTTTAGATCTAATGGTAAATACACTACTTTTCCACAAATACCTTTCACTAATTCAGAGGGAGGTAATTTTGCTGTTTTTGGTTGAAGGCGTATTATTGCTTGAAATGGGTGCACTGTTTGAATTATGATTATGATGCTCTCATATAAAGTGAGTTGTTGTAGGGGTTTTGGTAGTTCAAATAATTCCAAATTATTTGTGAGAGCACGTGAAGGAGTTTGGTTGTTGGCAAGTTTTGTAGTGCAGTAACTGAAAATTATTAAGGGGTCAGTTATTTCGTATTTGTTTTCTGCTATAAGGTAGAGAGCTAATTCAAACCATTTAGAATCTTCATTATCTTCTATTTTGTATGTTAGGTCTACAGTTTTTGTGTTACTTTTATAAAAAGTTCTGCGGCCACATACACACACATGGTTTGGTACTTCAGCAGATGTACTTTTAAATTTCAGTATTTCTTTTTTGTATTTGTGTAGTAGAAGGTTGCCATGCATAGAATTGTTGCTAATTTGTTTTAAAGCTATTTCATTCTGTAAGTTGCTTTCACTTCCAAAATATTTTTTTCTGGATATAGTTGATTTCTTCAAGTAGGTCTTTTGCTGTACCATTTAGAAGAATGTTATTTAAATTGGCTAGTGCTAAAGCAGGACTTTTAACATAGTACAGTTTATAGACTAGATTTCTTATAGTTGAATGATGTGTTGATATAATTTTGATATAATGGAAGGTGGTTTTGCAAGTAGGTCCTGAAATGCAGGCCAATGAATGTCCTTGTAGTCCTGTGTACTTGCGCTCTGTACAGGTATCCATATTTTGCAGTAGTTTAATTTTGATTTTGTCTTTGCCTTTCACATACTGATTGAGGAATTGGCGTAAAGACTTGAAAGATTTTTTGGGAATGCTACACATTGACGTGCATGGCCATTTGTATACTAAACGTTGTGATGCAGTTGAATGGAGAGGTAATTCTAAGTTTTCTGGGGATATTTTTGTAAGCAGTATTTCTTGTTCCATTATGGTATTATTAACTTTTTTATAACCTCGTCCACTGCTATGTATGGAAATTGTATTTGTTTGCTTTTGTTTGTATGCTTCTTCATTAAAATATGGTTCTGTGTCTGTAGTGTGACTCCACTCACCTCCACAGATATTTAAGAAGTTATTTCTGTTGACATTTCATTTATTGAGAAGTCTTTTTTGTAATTTAGTCATTAGTTTTTTTAGAGGTTTCATTTTGTTTAACACTAAAATAACTAACTTTCTTTTGAGAAGGATTGCACTGTCTATCAAAGCTTCTAAGATTAATTTCCTACAATAGGTTTTAAGGGTTGTGCCTGATTTCTCTCCTGTTTTTATAAGATTTTGAAGGACTCTGTGATGGAACATTTTTGCTAAAATACTTTTTTGATATGATTACTTGGCACTATATCAAGATTTATAGGAGCAGTTTTATCTGTAGAGGTAGCTGAATTTTTGTTAAATGTTTTCTCGTTCGTTTTACATTTTGATAGATGAGGCAAAGTTTCTTTACTTGAAGCTTGTTTTGTTTCGCTAAATGACCTTATTAGCTGTTTTGTTTGAACTTTTTTTACAAATTCTGCTAGAGATGGATGCTTATTTTGGACACTTCTATTTTCATTTGCTCTGCTTCTGCGTTGCTTTCTACGGACTTGATTTTTGGTAGGCATTCTTTAGGGTCTGTAGAAAAAATAAAGAAGGAATGGGGTGGGGTGTTCTGCAATGTATGTGTGCTGTGTGCATGAGAGTCTGATTATCATGATAAAGATGTATGTGATGGTGGGTGATTGTGCATTGGGCAACTTCAACTAGTTGGGATGGGGATTCTAGAATGTATGTGCTACTAATCTGGTGTTCACATGACAGTAGAAAGTAAGCTATTGGTGTGGAGAAGTACAAATAGTAAATCTAATGGTATAAAATTAAAACAGTTGTTTGTTCCATAATATCAAAATTCTAGGGACTGAGTTGGGTCATTTGTGCTCCAAAAAATAGGAATTTGAGCGCCATTCTGCCTGTAAATCTCTGTTTAAGAAATGGGGATTTGTGGACAGAATGGTGCACAATCTCTATTTTTAGGCACAGAAACAGCATGAATTAACCTTACAGTGTGTTTGAGTAATAGTACAAATATTATGGTGGTATTTAGCTTACTTTTTTTCTGGAATGAGCAGGTTTCTTCTTAGTTGTTCTTTGTAGTTCAAATTCGGCTGCTTCTTTTCAGGAGAGTGGTCTTCACTGCAATTGTAAAGGAACCAAATTAGTAATTTTGTTTGTATATAGCACTGATTTTAATTTAGACATTGATTTTTATGTTTTTGTACAAGTATTGTTGTTTGATATTTGAACATACTGTGTGCATGCAATTTTGTTTGAGTATGTTAACTCTTTATATTGTACTTTAAATATGTTAGTTCTACATGCTTTGCAAATGTGTGTGTAAAAAGAAATTAAATAGCAGATAGGTTTACAAGTGACAGTTGATTATAGGAGATGGAAAAAATGACAGTAAGTTCATTTTATAGGTTATACATATAAAAGTCAGTTAATCTGTTTTAATGAATCTATAAGAATTGTACATATACTATACAGAAAATATGCACACCTGTAGTTTGTGTTCATGCATATGGATATGCATGCAGCTGCAAGTGGAAATCTTGGAGACTTGTACAGTATTTCTTGTAGAAGGTTCTTTCCAATGATATGACACTTGTACTCAGAGAGATTAACAGTACATTTGAAGTGCTGATCTATGATGATGCAGTTAGAAGTATAGGTCTTGGATGTGATTGGTGGATGGTCATGGATGGTTGTGTGATTGCTTAGCATTATCCAATGAGGGAATGGCACAGAAAGTGAAATGGAAATGGTAGATGCACTGTCCGTGTTACGATATGTCCGCGGATATGGCGGCAGTCCGCGGACATCGCGTGTTACATCCAGGGATTTTGGGGTGGGGAGGCATGCAAATGAGAATGAGCAGAGCAAGGGATTGGTCAGTAACGTTTAGGGGGTGTGTTGTGCCAGAGAGAGTTTCTCAGATACTCTTTTTGCTGAGAGAAGAACAGATAGCTATGGCTGTATGTTTCAGAAAACAGATTGTTTGGATTTTGGGAGACTCATGGATACATTGGTTGAAGGTACATGCAGAAAGCTGTGGAGTAGCTGTAGATCTTGGATTCCCACATGTGGAAGTGCACTGGCATGGAGTATGTGAAACGAAGTGGGTGGACTTGCTACCTCTCTTTGCTACTTTGGAGACAGAGCAACATCCAGACATAATTGTTATTCATTGTGGAGGGAACAGTTTAGGACATGTGTCTGGAATTGCTTTGCAATTTGCAATGAAAGAAGGACTTGGGAAGGTCCTGGACATGTTTCCAAATTCTCAAGTAATTCTTTCACGGATTGCGCAGAGAAAAATGTTGCTTTGTTCTTCTTCATTTGGTCCAGAAATGGAGAAAGCAAGGCGCAATGTCAATAAGGCTGTTTGTGCCTTTTTGAGAGATTTTGGCATGTCCTCTTTTCACAATGAAAATATTATGTTACGTAGCACATACATTTTTGGCAGAGATGGAGTCCATCTTACTTATGCTGACAATCAGATTTTTCTGAGAAATGTACAAAATGCATTGTGACCTTTTTTGGAATTACAGCATCCATTTTGTAGTAGGTGTTGAGCATTTCAAATTTTTCAAACATAAACACTACCAAAAGGCTCTTTTCAGAGCCACCACTTACTCCCAGACAAAACTGCAATGGTTATGATAGGGCAGCACCCCAAAATTTTAGATGTTCGCGGACTGTCCGCAGACTTCTCAAAAATACACAGGGCCCTGCTTCATTTATTTTCACTTCTATTTTTAAACTGTGAAAGGCGGCTCTGAAAAGAGCCTTTTTTTATTTTTGTTGTTTTATGTTTTTTTGGTTTTTTATACACGACACACTAGGAGAGGAGGGAAAAGGAGGGTAAGGAGGGGAGACCAACCACAGGGATAAGAAAGGGCGGGTGGAGAGAGGAAGATGTAGAGTGAGTTTTACTCGGGTAGTGAGCAGAGTCTCAAAAGCACTTCGAAGTCTCTCCCCCCTGCAGAGTACCGCATCCCTCGAAAGGTAAGGGTCATCAGTATTGCGTATGACCTGTGAGGCAGTTTGAGGAATATGCTGTCCCAGAGGAGTGTTCCTTGTGGTGACAGGATCAGAAACAGAGGATGTAGTAGAGGAAGTCAACCTACTACGCTCCTCGCAAGGTACTGGCCCCAGTGTGGAATGACTTTAGGTGTCACTTCATGGTAGTTGTCCCAAAGCTGTATGAACCAGGCCTCCCGTGACTGAGTACCATTTTGCACTTGTTGCAGGTGACTCAATTTGCACGCGCCTTAGGTACATTACCATGAATTGTAAATAACCGCCACACCCAAGACTCACACCGAGTGCTGGTAGTAGGGACATCCACTACCTCATTCTCATCATCCTCTTCATCCTCCTCTGCATCCTCACTCCTGTTCCCCTTGTCAGGCCCTTGGGGAGGTGGTGGTGGTGGAGGGGTGGGGGTGGTGCATGGGGGTGGTGCTGAGGCAGATGTAGCACCAGGTGGCAGTACTTCAGTCATGGATGCCATCAGGTTTCAGATGAAAATCTGGAAAGTTGGCAGCAAAATGCACTGTGTTCTGTAAAATAGCCAGAAACACAATGAAAAAGAGCTCTAGGGTGTGGCCTTTTATAGGGGTGCTTGTGCGCGGTTTGCAGACATGCGTGCTGTCCACAGACAGATCGAACACCAAAAAAAGTTTCAAAAAGTCCCAAAAAGTATGTAGAAACTCTGGATTACTATGTGGGACTTGTGCTATGGTGAGTTATTATTGAAAAATATTGTGGATTGCTTGAAAAGGTAGTTTTAAATTGTTCGGGGACACAAACAGTGTTTGCAGTCAGAACACATGCTCAGCGTGGGTGCGGTCATATGATAGCTTCATGAACATGTCCGCGAAGGGAGCGGGTGTCTGCAGGACATCAAATGCACTGAAACTGTTTTACGCATGCACGTTGGTGTTCTACGGACACTGTTCGGGTCCTGAAACTAATTAAAAGTGCTTCAGAAGTGAAATGAACAGTTACAAACAGGTGTTTGTTCTTAGAGCAGTTTCAACTTGCTTGCAAACAATACGGACAGGCATAGAATCTTCAGGACACCCCCATTTTGAACATACTGGGATACTTGATGTGTTCTTAGAAAAGTTTAAACATGCTTACGAAAATCATGAACAGTTCTAGCGTCCTCAGGACACCCCCATTTTGTTTATTTATGAAAATTTCAGGATACTGCCTGTGTTCTTAGAACAGTTTCAACTCACCTGCGAAGAATACAGACAGGTCTAGCATCCTCAGGTCATCCCCATTTTGTTTATTTATGAACATTTCAGGACACAGCGTTTGTTCTTAGGACAGTTTCAGTTTTCCTCGAACAATATGGACAGGCATAGCGTCCTCAGGACACACCCATTTCGGTTATTTACGAACATTTCAGGACACCATGTGTGTTCCTAGAACAGTTTCAACTCACCTGCGATCAATACGGACCGGTCTAGCATCCTCAGGACACCCCCATTTTGTTTATTTACAAACATTTCAGGACATTGCATGTGGTAGTTTGATTGCGGACATCCCGAACACCAGGTGTGTTCTTAGAACAGTTTCAACTTGCATGCGAACAGTACGGACAGATATAGTGTCCTTAGGAAACCTCCATTTTGTTTCTGTCCAGACATTACGGACACCCGTGCTGTCGCGGACACCTGAACTGCTTTTTAAAAAAAGACAAGAAATGAATTAGGACACAATATAATAATTGTACTTTATTTTATATGTATGTTAAATTTATGCCAGAGAAGGTGAGGCAGAAACTGAAACAAAAACAGGAGAATTGGGGGTTTCAATAGGATTTATATGAGATGAAGAAGGGATGGAAGTCTCATCAAAACGTTTTGGTTCATGGAGAGGGTTTGGGGATAATTGACTGGGATATGGTGAGGGGGGACAGGTACATGTGGGACAATGGTATCTAGTTTTTTGTTTCAAGTGATCCTCCACAAAGTTTTTTAAATTTTTGAAATTTTCCATGAGTAGGTCCATTTTTTCTTCCATTTGCTGGAGAGTCTTATCCAATACTTCTTTTTCTTTACTATTTTCAATTTTTGTATGGTCTGTACCAAAAAAATGTATATAAAATAATATTTATTAATTGGTTTATATAGTAAAGTGTCTACCATTAGGTTCACTATCTTCAGACATTTCATCACGTGGGAAATGCTCCTCTAGCCACTCCAGAGTACTAGACATTTCTGTGAGAAAAAAACATAACATCACTTTTTTTGTATCTATTACAGAAAGTTTACAAATATATGAGTAAAATGCAGAACACTTACTAGCTTCTGGAAAGGTGTATTCTTACTGGTCTGTAGATCTGCTGTTGCTCTTAGTTGTGGAGTTTCTGTGAGGTAATCATGTTGGAAGACTATCGTTCTTGTTTTGGAATATATTTAAATGAATGGTTAATGTGTTATATATATATGGGTTACACTTCTTATTTATTACTACATATAATGTGTATGTGTGCTGGTTTGTGAATTTGTACAATGTTCATATGTTATGATATAACAATTAAACATACCCCCCAGACTTTTTGGGTAGTGGTGCTGTTGTCCGCATATGTCCGCGGACATTAGAAGAGTTTGCGGACATCAAATTCAGTAGGTGGGGTTCAGTATGTTCCATGTTACATGTACATAAAGTCAGAGATATTATTGTTAAATTATGCTACTAAAAACCTATGAAATGCAGTAAAAAAAACTTTGTTAAAGGGACGTTATGGTTAAGTTGCGCTACTAAAAAGCTATGAAATTCAGTAAAAAAACTTTGTTAAAGGGATGTTAGGGTTCCAAATAAAACCGAAAAATCCCTGCAATGTGCAAGTTATGGTAAGTTAAACAACCATAACTCGCGCCACCACTGTGCACTGCTAAGACTAACACCCAGGACATCAAAGATGACATCACAAATGTCATTGATAACATCACTGATGACATCACATGTGCATTCAATTTTCATAAACATTGTGTGCAATGCATTCCTATTATAATGTTCACAAAAAAGTGTCAAGGATCATTTGCATAAATATCATGAGCTACTTAGTTTATTAATCAATACGTTGATATAAATACATTCTATTATAAATTCTATCAAGTATACTAACATACTCATGTAGAAACATACGCATTGTGTGCAACATACATGATGGAAGTATAATACACATAATTTTGCAATATTCAATACTGAAATGATAACTACTTTCTTATTACAGTTTTGCATACTGTTACACATGTAATAAATGGCCATAAGAAGCAATGAAACAGGTGGTTTTGATCCCCAAAAGTCCACGAACACTCCAGATGTCCTGGGACAGATCTGTGGTGTTCGCATTTCTGCATTACAGGGTTAGTGAAAAGCAGTTTTTGGATGGCTTATAACTTTGGCGCCACTCATTGAAACTGCATGTCATTTTGGAATTTGGTTCTAGACCTAATTCCAAATGGTTTTGCAAAGATTTGTGGGATCTGTCAAGAGGGGGCAAAATTAGAGGGGGGTCTGTGATGGGGAAACAGTAGTGGCCAATATAGAACAAAACAGGACGGAGGGGTATGAGTCTAATATCACACCAGGCCATATAATGACAAGTTCAAGAGACATGCGGGAACAATTAGAAACCCAGACTACATGTCCCAGAATGCTCCACCAATCAACTATCACACCGGACAAAACAAATCTAAAGTACACAAGAGAAAAGACACAAACTACCTATCCCAGAATGCCCCAACGGATACATAATCAAAACAAAAGCCAGAAAATGGGAATAGAAATCAGACAAGGTCATATCGGAAGACACTGATTCAGCTAGCACATGATCATTCCACAGGAGGTCACTAAGCAGAAAACATGACGGGGAAACGGGTGTTACAGAACTTCTACTGGCCTGGGATATACGCAGATGTAGCCAAAATATTGCTAGGAGTGTGTCATATGTCAGAAAACGAGCAACCACACACCAGCCCGACTACCCATGCAACAAATGCCCCTGATCAAGGAGCCATTTCAGAGGATAGTAATGGACATATTAGGGCCACTAGAACCCTCTAGTCGAGGATTTAGGTTCCTCCTAGTAATAGTGGATTACGCCACCAGATACCCTGAGGCGTTCCTGTTAAGAGGAACCTCAGCTAAACAAGTGTCTGATGTACTATTACCCTTCTTTGCTAGAGTGGGAATACCCCTTGAGATCGTGACAGACCAAGGGAGCAATTTCATGTCAGTTGTAACAAAGGAAGTGTGCAAAACCCTAGGTATACATCACCTAAAAACCTCAATGTACCACCCACAGACAGATGGTTTGGTGGAAAGATATAACAAGACCATTAAACAGATGATAAAGAGAGCCACCAGCCCTAATGGATTGGGGTGGGAACGGGTTTTGTCATGGGTGCTAATGGTTCTAAGGGATACACCCCAATCGTCCACAGGGTACTCCCCGTTTGAGTTGTTATTCGGGAGACAACCCAAGTCGGTGCTGGGATTGCTAAAGGACAATTGGGAACAACAAAAAGAAACATCCCTCACGGACTATGTTCACGACCTGAGGGAGCAATTGGGGAAACTGAGGGACTACGCTCAAGAAAACCTGGGTTGAGCACAAGAAAGGCAAGAAAAGTATTATGACCAAGGAAGCAGACCCAGATCCTTGAAGATAGGTGACAAGGTACTGCTACTACTGCATACCCACACAAACAAGATGCTGGCCCAATGGCACGGGCCTTATCAGGTAACCAAAATCTTGGGACCAGTAAACTATGAGGTGGAACAACCCGAACAGAAAAACAAATATCAAAATTAACACATCAACCTACTCAAGCTGTGGAAAGAAGGAACCCAAAGTGTGCTGTGTTCAACCTTATCAGATATGTCTGTCCCAGAACAATTGGTCCCAAACCAAACTAGTAGCCTACAGGATGTGCAATTGGGGGAACAATTGAATGAGAACCAACAAACAGAATTATTTGCTACATTGAACCCAGTAGCCGAAACCTTTTCTGGTATACCAGGGCAAACTCATTTGGCAACCCATGCCATACCCACGGAGGAAGGGAAAACGGTACACCTTAGACCGTACCGAATTCCGGAGGCAAAACGAGGGGAGATCGCCAAAGAAATAGAAGAGATGCTGGCACTAGGAACCATTGTACCCTCAAAAAGCGCCTGGTGTTCTCCAGTCACCTTAGTGCCAAAACCAGATGGCTCCACCAGGTTCTGTATGGACTTTCGGCAGCTGAATGCCATTTCGAGGTATGAAGACTTGGTTCGGCCACATACCTGAGTACCCTAGACTTGAACAAAGGCTATTGGAAGATTCCCCTTGAACTTGCTGACCAGGAGAAAACAGCATTTGCCACACCCCAGGGCCTGTTCCAATTCACGGTTTTGCCCTTTGGGCTACATAGGGCTCCAGCTACTTTCAATGCAATAATGGATAAAATACTGAGACCTCATGAACAATATGCGGCTGCATATCTAGACGACATTATAATTTTCAGTAAAACGTGGAACGAACATTTGTCACATTTAACCCAAGTAATACAGGCGTTAAAAGAGGCCGGTTTACACATTAACCCAAAAAAATTGAAACTGGCTGCCCAAACCGCCAAATATCTGGGGTATGAGGTTGGGGGTGGTATCGTAACCCCATTGATGGACACAATTCAAGCAATACAAAAGTTGAGAATGCCTGAAACAAGAAAAGAAATGTGAGCCTTTCTAGGGTTCATGGGGTACTACAGGAGGTTCCTGCCTCATTTCTCAACCATAGCAGCCCCCCTTACAGGTGCTCTGAAAACAAACCATCCCCTACAAATCTCCCCTGAGGCAAAACAGGCTTTTCAAACGTTAATGAAAATGATTTCCTCCAAACCTGTTCTACATTATCCGAACTTTGCCAAAGAGTTCTATTTACAAACAGGTGCCTCAGGATGTGGTTTGGGAGCAGTACTATCACAGGGTACTAAACAAGACCTATGTCCTATAGCTTTCATCAGCAGGAAACTACTTCCACATGAAATCCCGTACTCTACTCTTGAAAAGGAATGCCTAGCAATTAAGTGGGCAGTAGAGACACTAAGGTATTACCTACTGGGAAGGTGGTTCACCCTCTTTACTGATCATGCTGCACTGAAATGGTGGCAACACAGAAAGACTCCAACCACAGAGTCCTACGGTGGTTTTTGACTTTACAACCATACCACTTCATAACAGTTCACAAACCTGGAAGGTATCAATTGGTGGCGGACTATCTATCCAGAGCCATTGACATGCCCGAACGGCATGAGTCTGTGGGGGGAGTATGTGAGGGGGAAACAATAGCGGCCAATACGGAACAAAACAGGAGGGATGGGTATGAGTCTAATATCACTCTGGACCATATAATGACAAGTTTAAGAGACACGCGGGAGCAATTAAAAACCCAGACTACATGTCCCAGAATGCTCCACCAATCAACTATCACACCGGACAAAACAAATCTAAGAGACACGACAGAAAAAACACAAACTACTGATCCCAGAATGCCTCAACGGATACATAATCAAAACAAAAGCCAGAAAATGGGAATAGAAATCAGATAAGGAAGACGAAAAAGCATGTTTCCATATAATGGGAGTTCTGGGAAGTCGGGGGTTAAATACAAGGCTAATTCTGTGAAGTTGAAGCTGGGAGGAGGTGAATTAGCCTCAGGTGTAAGGAGCCCAGGGCTGGGAACGCCCAACGCTAATTGCTGGGGAGGAGACACACCGGGGTTAAAAGCATCAGAAAACAGCTCAACTGGTCTCTCGTTTTGCAGGAGTGGAAGGAGGCTGACAGAGTGGACTCGGAATGGTACGAGGCCAGTACCCTATATCGGTGGGCGTGTTAGAGGGGAAAGGAAGTCGCACTGGAGTGTCCCATGCCGGTCCTGTAGTCAAATCCGACTGCACAGCAGATGAAGACGCCTGAGTCACACCAGTGTAAAAAGGAAAGTTTGTTTATTTACTGAATTCCAGCCCAAGACCAGTGTGGAATGGCTGGCTCCGGAAACCTGCAGCAGAGCTTGGACAAGAAAGCTCTGAACCATTCAGGCGTGTGGAGCAAAAGCGTTCGAGTCCTGAATACATGATGCTTTAAGAAGAGGATTTTACTCCAGGAATTTTCAAGGTACAAACGGCTGTTTTCGAACAAAGAAAGGCTGCCATTCCTGTGTTCTCCACGTTATGAACTGCAATTAGTTGGAATAATACATATTTGAGTTGAACTTTACGAACGTCAATTGTGGACAAGCAATATTGCAATCCTTGAGTTTGTTTTTTCGAGCAGCCTGAAAGACCCTTTATTTGTTTTGCGCTGAAGTTAATTGGCTAAGGATAAGACCGGTTGTACCCAACCATTTAACCATTGGTGTGCTGTAAGAATAAAATACTATTGGTTACCTTACCTTCTTGCCTCTGGCTCACTACTTTACAGGGTCCCACAATATGGCAAAGGCTTACAAATGTGGTGCCATTTGACAAATCTGCACAACAGTTGTCAAAACGATTTTGGATCTAGATATAAATGGTTCTGAAAAGTTTGGTGGGATTCTGTCAAGAGGGGGGAAATTAGAGGGGGGTCCCAATAGAGTGTGAGTAAAATGTGTACAAATATGAATATATACAGGGAATGTATAGTAATAAAAAAAAAGAAATATCAAAAGTGCTGATAACCCTAATAATTATCTTAATGCACAGAAACAATTGCTGTCTTTCAAGCCTATGTCTTCCCTTATGTATATGTTTCATAGGATATGACTGGACCCTAAGAGAATTACTGTGAAACAATCTTGAGGGATAACTCTACTAATATAGTACCTTTTCAATTGTTATTTCCTGCCTTCTACTGAAGAAAACCATGTGCCCGAGATATGTCAGTAAAAGAATAAAGGGGGAGCCAGGCATGTGATGTCATTAGTGATGCCATCAATGAAATTTGTGATGTCACCTTTGATGTCATGGGTGTTAGTCTTAGCAGTGGACAGTGGTGGCGCGAGTTATGGTTGTTTAACTTACCATAACTGGCAAATTTCAGGGGTTTTTCGGTTTTACTTGGAACCATAACGTCCCTTTAACAAAGTTCTTTTACTGAATATATATATATATATATATATATATATAGTTAAGACATGGAGGAAGGAAAAAACCGCACTCCAAGCATGAGGTCTGCAGGTTCCAATGAAAAAAGTAGCAAACTCAAATCCAATTAACAAAAACGAGTTTAATAGATGGTAAAAGTAGTAGGCAAAAAACACACAGCACACAGAACAGAACGCCAGGGAAGTGTCCTCAACGACGCGTTTCGCGCTTCTCCGAGCGCTTGATCACGTTAGGGAGACATGTTGCCTACCAGCACAAGCTAACAACTTTGCGCAATAACATGGCGGCCATTTTAGAGTGCAGCAGAAGACTGCATTAACCATAAAAAGAACAGGCAGTATAATCAATAGCACATTAAAATTCAGCACCAAACATGTAGAAATATAATAAAAAGGACATGCAGTGAGATAGATGTCAGCAAATTTCACTCAAAGCAAAAATTAGCACAGATTAGCAAAAATTAGCAGTCCACAGCTGTGACATAAAGTGCAAATGTGTTCCTATGTAAGCTTATAAAAAAATGCAGTCAATAGCTAAAAAATATATATGAAAAATATATATATATAACATGCAAGTGCATATCTAGCTCAACAAGGCAATATGATTATAATACATGCAGAAAACACAGCTGGGACAAGATAATGCTGTCTAATATAAACACTCTGTTGACAGTTTGAGGACAGTCAATATGTGCGACATTTAAGCTAAAGACAAGTTACATGCTACAATGTAAAGTGCAAGTGCATTAGATCGTAAACTTATCACTCTAGCAGCATTGGATAGGCAGAACAGTTTGGTAATCATAAAGTGCTAGTGCAAAATGCAATATTAGAGCTTGTAGGAAAAGTAAAGGCAATTTACAATGAAGAAAGCAATATCAAAAAAACAAAAATTACAGATACAATCGTGTACTCCCAAAATTCAAATCCCCTAAACATCAGAAAAGGGCAAGACAGCCAACATAGACCAACTGAACAAATAAAAAAGTTGGAAAACTTAAAAAATACAAATTAAATAAATCAACCAATTCCAGGCCAGGGCCAAAATCCAAATGAACAAAAGGAGAAGCAGTATACAGTGGCAAGGGACCAGGATCAAATAACACAGAGCAAGAGAAAAGGAGAGGTGTGTGTAGGCGCATAAAGAAACAAAATAATTAAGTTCCCACAAAGGTATGTAACTCCTCATCCACATTATGCCCATTGGGGCAAAGTCCAGGATAAACCTGGTTTCCAGTTGTCTCAATTTTAGAGTGCGATCACCTCCCCTCGGATCAATCGGTACATGAGCCACAGCAGAAAATGTAAGCAAATGAACATCACTGTCGTGTTCCTGCCTGAAATGTGTGGCCATAGGATACGTGGGGTCAAAGTTCTTAATCGCTCTGAGATGCTGTAAAATACGGAGCTTAAGTACACATGTAGTGGATCCCACGTACCATTTCCAGCATGGGCATGTTAAAACATACACTACAAACGGAGTCTCACAATTGATAAAATATTTTAACTTAAATTCCATACCCGTGATTGGATGTATAAAAGATTTACAATTAGTGGCATGTGGGCAGGCTTTACACTTTTGACACTTGGTAAAACCCTTGGGTAAGGCGGGTAGCCAATTGGTCCTGGTAGAATGTTTCTGGACAGGAGAAAAACAACTGGAAACCAGTCTATCCTTCAAAGAAGGTGCCTGTTTGTATGTTACTGTGGGACACTTGGGGAGTAATGGGCCAAGATCTTTGTCCAGCCTGAGAATATGCCAATGTTTCGCAACAATCTTACGAACATCATAAGAGGCTTTGTTAAATGTAACAATAAGGCGAGGTTCATCCTGATCCTTATCTTTCCTCCTACTGACAGAACCAAGTCGTAACACTTCCCTTGAAAGTGACCGTGCTTTGGAGAAAGCCATTTCAATAATCTTTTTTTGGTACCCCTGAAGTAGAAAGTCAGCGGCAGCCAACCTGCAACAGCGATCAAACTCTTCAATGTCTGTGCAGTTGCGCCGAAAGCGAATAAATTCGCCATAAGGGATACTGTTCTTGCAGGAGAGCGGATGGCAACTCGTTGCATGTAGAGGAAGGCCAGTGTTGGTGGGTTTTTTGTGTAGGGAAGTATGAATGCCTAGGTTGTCCAATCTTACATTAACATCCAAATAAACAATTTGAGTATAGCTGTGGCATTCAGTGAATCTCAAATTCACAACATTGTTGTTAATGTTGTCCACAAAAGATCCCCACTCATTCTCATTTCCCTTCCAAATGATAAAAATATCATTGATGTACCGCCACCAACCAATAACTTGTGTAGAAAAACTAACTGAAAGTAACTCAGACAAGAAAGTAGTCTCCCACCACCCCATGGTGAGGTTAGCATAGGATGGCGCAAAGGTACTGCCCATAGCAGTACCCCTGACCTGGTGATAAAAGGAACCCTCGAAAAGAAATACATTATTCGTTAAACAGAACAAAAGCATATCCAAAATCATACCACTGTGCCCCAAATAGTTCAAAGAACAAGTGTCCAAAAAATGTTTGCAGGCTACCAATCCAGTTGTGTGATCTATAGATGTATAAAGGGAAACAACATCTAAGGTAGCTAATATTAAGCCCTCCTCCCAAGGTATATCTGAAATGTGACTCAAAAAGTCCTTGGTATCACGTAGATACGAGGGCAGGACTGACACCAGCGGGCACAGGGTCTCATCTATGAATTGGGCCATATGTTCAAGGAGAGAACCACACAAAGTTACAATAGGCCTGCCTGGTGGATGGATCAAGGACTTATGAGTCTTGGGCAAAAAATATATAGTGGGTATGGTATGACTCACAGGCACAAGAAACTTAGCAAGCTCATCCTCAATAAGGCCTTTCTCAGCCCATTTGGTACATAAGGTGGTGAGCTCCAACTGTATTTCGACAAAAGGATTCTTAGGAAGCCTGGAATAACAGCACCGATCACGTAACTGACGATTAGCTTCAGCCACATAACATTCCCTGTCCTGAATAACGATATTAGAACCCTTATCGGCAGGTTTTATCACAATGTAGGGCAAATTCTGCAATTCATTAAGGGCCGATCGTTGTGGGATTGTAAGATTCTGTTTGTTGTTAAAAGGTTTTTGCGAAGTTTACGAAAATCATTAACACACAAATCATGAAATGCCTCAATACATCCCCCCACCGAAAATTGGGGGTTGAACCTGGACTTATTTTTCAATTTAGTACATATATCCCAGTTGGGATCAATGTCAAAGTCAACTCGATCAAAAGTGGAGGGATCAAACAATTCATTCTGAAGACAGGCCAAGTCAGTCAAGGTAGAGATGTCAGAAATGCGAATGTCAGTTCGGCCAAGCCGTGGCACAGATGGTTTAACTTGCGGGGGATTGATGGAGAAGAATTTCTTTAGTCTGACTTTCCGTAGAAATTTGTCAAAGTCCAGACGTGACTGGACATAGTCAAACTGAGTGCTAGGACAAAAATTCAAGCCCAATGGAAGCAATGATGCTTGTGAGCCTGTGAGGGTGTGGGAAGACATATTCACAATTTGATGAAAATTCATATTGTCTGTTGTTACTACTTCGCTCCAGAGCGCATCAGCCTGCCTTGTTGATGTACATCTGAGCCGCTTCCCACGACAGCCTCGACGTTTTTTTTTCCTTTTGACAATTTCTGTTTGTTTCCTCTCCCTCTTCCTCCTCCTCTGTTCTTTCCACGGCCTCTGCCCCTCTTTTGGTTTTTTCCATCTTGACATAAAAGTCTCATTTCGTCTAAAATATTTAGTTTGATAGGCATTTCATCATTTTCTGAAACAGAGACATCAGATTCTGAAGAAACGGTTTCTGCCTCCCCCAATTGTTTAGGAAATGATTGTGTAGTGGAGCTTTTGCGCAAAGAATCAAACCGCTTGGCAAAGGTGATATATATATATATATATATATATATATATATATATATATATATATATATATATATATATATATATATATATATATATATATATATATATATATTCAGTAAAAAAAACTTTCTTAAAGGGACGTCATGGTTAAGTTGCACTACTAAAAACCTATGAAATTCAGTAAAAAGACTTTGCTAAAGACATGTTAGGGTTCCAAGTAAAACCGAAAAACCCCTGAAATTCACCAGTTATGGTAAGTTAAACAGCCATAACTCGCGCCACCACTGTGCACTGCTAAGACTAACACCCAGGACATCAACAATGACATCACAAATGTCATTGATGACATCACTGATGACATCACATGTCTGGCTCCCCCTTTATTCCTTTACTGACATATCTAGGGGACATGGTTTTCATCAGTAGCAGGCAGGAAATAACAATTGAAAAAGTACTATATTTGTAGGGTTATCCCTCAAGTATGTTCTTACAGTAATTCTCTTAGGGTCCAGTCATATCATATGAAACATATACATAAGGGAAGACACAGGCTTGAAAGACAGCAATGGTTTCTGTGCATGAAGATAAAATCAGTAAGGTTATCAGCACTTTCTGATAGTTTATTTTTTATTTTTTATTACTGTACTTTCCCTGTATATATTCATATTTGTAGACATTGTACTCACACTACTTTCTTTAGGGTGCAGTCACATCATGTGATACATATACATAGAGTAAGTTGCACCTTTGAAACAAAGTAATCATTTCTCTGAAAAAAGAAAATTAGTTAGGTTATGAACACTTTCTGCTACTACTATTGCTTCTTTGCTTATTTCACTTTCCATGTATATACTCATATTTGTATGTGTTGTTATTTCTTTGTGTTTTGTCTGTAGTAAGTAGGTTTTATTAGCTATTTATTACATGTTTAACATTATGCAAAAGTGTAATAAGAAAGTAGTTATAATTTCAGTATTGAATATGGCAAAATTATGAATATTACACTTCCATCATGTATGCTGCACACAATGCGTATGTTTCTACATGAGTATGTTAGTATACCTGATAGAATTTATAATAGAATGTATTTATATCAATGTATTGATTAATGCACTAAGTAGCTCATGATATTTATTCAAATGATCCTTTACACTTTTTTGTGAACATTATAATAAGAATCCATTGGACAGACTCTTTATGAAAAGTAAATGCACATGTGATGTAATCAGTGATGTCATCAATGATATTTGTGATGTCATCTTTTATGTCCTGGGTGTTAGTCTTAGCAGTGCACAGTGGTGGTGCGAGTTATGGTTGTTTAACTTACCATAACTGGCGAATTTCAGGGGTTTTTCGGTACTGAGTCGTTGGAGGCCTGGTTCGTACAGCTTTGGTACGACTACTATGAAGCGTCACCTAAAGTCATTCCACGGTAGGGCCGTTCGCAAAGTTGTACCTTGCAACGAGCGTAGTAGGTTGAGTTCCTCTACTTCATCCTCTGTTTCCGCTCCTCTCACCACAAGAGACACTCCTGTGGGAGAGCGCATCCCTCCATCTGCCTCACAGGCCATTCACAATGCTGATGACCCTTAGCTTTCAAGGGTCACAGTTTTGTGTATGTACTGCGACACAGTACTCTGCAGGGGAGAAAGACTTCGAAGTGCTTTCAAGACTCTGGCCTCAGAGCACGAGAATACCTGCTCACTACCTAAGTAAGGTCCACCCTACATCTTCCTCTCTCCACCCACCCTTTATTATCCCTGTGGTTGGTGTCCCCCCTTACCCTCCTTTCCCTTCCTCTCCTACTGTGTCGTGTGTAAAAAATCAAAAGGAATTACGAAACAACAAACATAAAAAAGGCGCTTTTCAGAGCCGCCTTTCACAGTCAAAAAATAGAAGAGGGAAATAAATTGAGCAGGATACTGGTTTTTTTAGAAGTCCGCGGACAGTTTGCGAACATCCAAAAAAATTGGAGTGTTGCCCTCTAAAAATTATTGCACTTTTTTCTGGGAGGAAGTGGTGGCACTGAAAAGAGCCTTTTGTGGAATTTTTTGTATTTAAAAAACTTTAAAAAATCAACACCTACTGCAAAAAAGATGGCTGTAATTTCACAAAAGGACGCAATGCATCTTATACATTTCTCAGACAAATCTGATTACCAGCATAAGTAAGATGGACTCCATCTCTACCAAAAATGTTTGTGCTACGAAACATAATATTTTCATTGTGAAAAGAGGACATGCCAACATCTCTTAGAAAGGCACAAACAGCCTTATTGACATTATTGACAGTACTACAAAGAAATAAATATTGAAGAAAACTTAAGTGGAACAACTGAAATAATTCAAGAGTCACGAGAAACTGGTCAATTTGAACTTCTGTATACCGATGCAGTATCCAATATTTTAGACCATTATACAATGAATACATTGCACTCTAAAGAGAGCATAGATGATGCACTAGAAACGTACCAAATGCGAAAAACCAAAGCATCACCAATGAACATATGGGAAAAAAGTATAGAAGCACATGCTTTTCCTCAACTATTTCCTGCTGGCAAAGGAGGAAGATACAATGACAGACCTACTCAAATAACAGCATCAGAATACCGTTCATTACGAATGTATTCTGAAGATCCCAGATTTAGACAAAATGTGGAATACATATTCCACCTACTCTTTGAAAGTGAACTAGCAACTCTATGTTACAGAGAGGCACACATATTGAAATCGGGAACACAGTTTCAAAATATGTCGGCTACAGAATTAATACACAAATTGCAAGAAAAAGATGAGGTTTTACAATCAAGTATTACAAATCTGTTTGCAAACATGCGTGGTATGAAAGAATACTGGTTCCGACGTCACAGAGATGAACGTTGTATGATCAGAAACCTTGGAACACCCACTTGGTTTTTTACATTAAGTTGTGCAGAATATGCATGGGAAGATTTACATGATTTCCTAGGCATATCAAACAAAAACAAAACAAACATAGATATGCTAACACCTGGAGAACTTTGCTCTCTACATCCTGTTAATGTTTCAAGATATTTCCATCATTGTTTCATTGCTATGCTACACTTTATTTGTGATAAAACTGTTCCTCCACTCGTAGAAGTGGAACACTTCTTTTGGAGAAAAGAATATCAAGCCAGAGGAGCACCACATATCGACATGCTTTTATGGATTAAAGATGTTCCTAAATTTGGTCAGGACAGTGATGCCACTGTTTTGCAGTTCATCCAAAAATAGGTCACCTGTGAAATCCCTTCACAAACGACAAATTGTGACCTTCATGCACAAATTGTACAATTTCAAAGACACAAATGTTGCCAATATTGTCGTCACAAATACAAAAAGAAAGGTAAATACTACAGCAAATGCCGGTTTGATTTCCCTAGACCAGTTACAGAAACAGGTGAAGTAAAGAACTTCATGTCTTCAGTTAGACATAATGTTAAAGGTAAATCACCTAAGAACACATGTTACATAAAAAGAACAGAAGAATCAAAATATATCAATGATTACAATGCAATCATTGCCCACTTACGGAATGCAAACATAGATGTGCAGTACATTGCAGACAATTCCACTGCAGTTGCACGATATGTTACAGCATACTTAACAAAAGCAGGAAAAATAGAGCTTCAAGACCTCTGGAATGACCTATCATCAGACCAAACACTATCTCAGAAATTGTACAGCTTAGGCATAAAAATGCTCTCTCATAGAGAATGTGGCGCCTACAAAGCTGCAGATCGTTTAACCGGTACTGCTTTGTATGGGAAATCTGAAAATATAGTATGGCTAAGTCTTGGTCCTGCTAAATCTAGAAAAAGAGTTCTCAAATCATATGACGACATAGAAACAATAGCCAAAAATGATCCAAACAGCTAAGACATTTTGAAAAACAATTTACTAGACACATACTACCCGAGCAGGAGTACCACTTTGGAAAACATGTGTCTATACCACATAGCCGAAAACTTTGCATACAAAAATAATATAAAACCTGATGAAAGCAAAGGTAGATATACAGTGACAGATTATGAAGGCAGCTTAGTAAAACTTACCAAACCAAGTTTAATTAATCATATCAAATTGTCATTAAAAACTCCTCAACAGAAAGAACTATATTACATGACCCTCCTACAACTTTTTAAACCATGGCGAAAAGAAGAAGAGTTACTAGATAACTATGACTGCTACGAAGATGCTTTCAAAGCAAAACAAAGCACTGTCACCGATGTGAACTTTATGCATTACAAAACAATGTTGCAAAATGAACAGCAACATGAAGAAGAACTCCAGGCCCAACTATATAAGGACACTCCTGACAGTAGTCAACCTTCAATAACAGGAATCCCAGAAACACTGGGACAGCCACTAATAGGAAATGAGGCAGAATTAGCTATGACAGAAGTAGAAACACCATGGGCCTCATTCCGAGTAGGGCGGTAAGGGTTAACGGTCACCGGTAATGAGACCGGTGCCGTTAAACCCTTACCGCCTTACTACGAGTTTCCTTTGTGGGACCTTCCTTAACGCCTGCTTTTAGCAGGCGTTAAGGACGGGACCCACAAAGGGACTCCGAGGTCAATAACGGTACCGTAATTCACGGTACCGTTATTGCCGCCTTCTCCCTTCCCATTGAGCACTATGGGGGCTCAAATGGGAATGGGGAATGGCCCTAGTGAATGGGGAATTACCGGTCCCTCCGACCTCGGAATGGACCGGTAATTACTCCATTCACCAGGCCGGAGTTTGTACAAGTTCGGAGGCAGCCATGCCGCAAATAGCGGCGTGGTTACCTTCGAACTCGGAATGAGGCCCCATGTGTCACTTTGAAGAAGATACAGAAGACTTAACTGGACTACAATCAAAACTAAACAAAGAGCAGCGCACCATTTTTGAAGAAGTAACAAAACAAATTGCACATGGTGTACAACATGAAAATAAAGAATGTACATGCCAAAATTACAAACCTATACTAATATACGTCGGTGGTGAAGTTGGTTCAGGTAAAACATTCTTAATCAAAACCATCAGCAAGTTCCTTGAACCATTGACAAACAACAAACTGTCAGGTGTTGTAACTGCCCCCACAGGTTTAGCTGCCTACCACATAGGTGGTGTCACTTTACACCGATTACTACTCCTTCCAGTAGAACACCAAAACAAATTAGATGATTACAAACTTTCTACAGAAGCTGCAATGGAACTACACAGAGTTTTCAAACAAATGAAAATGCTACTAATAGATGAAGTGAGCATGGTCTCCAACCTGATGTTGGCTTTGATTCATCTCAGATTGCAAGAAGTACTTAAAACAAACTATGAAGAACGTTTTGGAGGAAAACACATTATTGTTTTCGGAGATCTTCTTCAATTGACACCAGTGAAAGTTGAACCTATTTTTAAAACCTTAGGACACAAACTTTGCCGTAAAACTATTGGCAGCATAGGAAATGTCAACCTTTGGCAACATTTCTAATACACAGAATTAACAGAGAACATGCACCAGTCTACAGACCTCACCTACGCCAACATTTTAAAAAGTATTAGAGTTGGTGTACTATCTCAAGAAGCACAAACAGTATTACAAACCCAGCGCATCCATGCACTTTATGGCGATAACTCATGTGCTACTGATGTTATGGAACAATTAGCACAAAAAATGTCAATTGTATGGCCTTAATGCCAACTCTTGCATGTTAAAAAAAGAAATGCAACCAATAATTGAAATTTGCTCCACAGACAATCAGGACGTACATGTTATTACACTACCTATGTGTCAACAAGCCACACCAAGACTAAGGGCCTCATCACGACTTGGGCGGTAATGCCGGCGCAATTAGTGCAGGCGCTATCTGCCCTACTGCCGAACCCCCCGGCGCTAATAGCGCCGGATCACGAGTTCGGCGGTAATGTTATTCCCCATTCCCCATTGAGCACATTTGGGAATGCCCCATTCCCCATTGGGCTCAATGCGGAAATTTTGTGCTGATATTGCCAGCGGATTTCCCGCTGGCGGTATGAGCGTGAATTTTCGGCGGATTTCCCCCCAGCTCAGAGATGGGGCAAAATCCGCCAAAGCCCTGATTTGGGGGACCCTTAAATCCGGCGGTAATAGCGCTACCGCCAGATTTAAGGGTTACCGCCAAAGTCGTGATGAGGCCCTAAATACCTTAGAAAATTCAATCTCCAACACAGCTGGCTTGGAAAAAATATTAAAAATATCCTTAAACTGTAGAGTAATGCTTAAACGTAACCTGGACGTGGACCAAGGACTAGTTAATGGAGCACTGGGTACAAATGTTGGCTTTCCAACATACCCACGTGACAACAACATGCATTTTGTCAATATACACTTTGACAAACTTTCAGAAGTAAAAAGGATAGGGCGCTCAACAGCTCGATTCCTTCTCTTCAAAGACATGTATGTACGTAGAGAACAATTTTCTCTAACTCTTGCATATGCAGTCACCATTCATAAATCCCAAGGTCTTACCCTAGACAAAGCATTGATAGATATTGGTAACACAGTCTTTAAGGAAGGCATGAGCTACATAGCACTATCACGCTTACGTACACTCGAAGGTGTATTTCTAATGAACTTTGATGCAAGTAAAGTCAACACTGATATTCCTTGCATTCTAGAATACAATAGACTACGTTCACTACACACCCCCAATCTAAAAGCACATCCTGTTTCACAAAAAATAAACATAAAAGAAAACCCATTCAAACAGAAATGCAACAGAATATGACTGCAAATCCTCCAAAGAGAGTAAAAAAAGCGAATACTTCATCATTCACAATAAGTAAAGAAGCACATATTAGTCAAAGTAACTTAGGCACTTCTTCAGAAAGGCAACATACACTCCGAAAAAATGACTTGGACACAGAACTACCTGGTCCATTCAAATTTTCAAATGTAACTGGTATAAGTTGTTATGCAAATGTAGCAATTAATACTCTATTTCAATTGCCACCAATTGTTGACAACATTTACTTACACGGTACAGACTAACTGTGTTTGCAAATGTTAGTCCTTCATAGAAACGCAAAAAACAATCCTGACAACACATATAGTATTCACGGAATAAGACAAAAATTGGACACTGTGCTGGAATGGTAAAATTCACTATAAACTCACAAGAAGATCCACAAGAATTTCGAATGTACTTACTACAAGTATTGGAAAACAAAAACATACCTATACATGAAATCTTCGAGATTTCATACATGTGGAAACATACCTGCACTCTCTGCAACAATGTTACACAAGAAGAAATCGTGTACGTATCCATACCAAATTGTGAATCCATTCCATTTCAACAACTTGTACAACATGCAAACCCTGGCAGATTATGTACTAACTGCAATTCAGATAATCGCTCCTCCTCACTAATACAAACACATAGTAAATACTTAATACTAATGCTTCTATGTTACAATGCAGATGGTACCAAAAACAACTGCAAGCTGATTGGATTCACACATGATCAAGTATCACTTGGTAGAAAAATCTTCACAACAATAGGTATAATCTACCATGCAGGAGCGACAACCAATGCATGTCACTACACTGCATATATAAAAAAGAAATGTGGGTGGTTCGAATGTAATGATAGTACCATTACTCTAAAGCAGAGATTATCAGCAAATCTTACAAATGCTTATTTAATCTTCTTAAACCCGAAATTTAATAACAAATCTGTGCTTAAACATTAACAAAACTTCAATTAGAAAACTATAAACTGTTAGAATATGCCAACAGGTATCCTAATAACCCAAGATTCTATAACAACCAAACTGATAAATCAATACCACTAAATAAAAAAAAATAATAATAATTACAGTTAGAATATGCCATCAGGTATCTAACTGCTTCAGAAATCTGCAACAAAAATGTGGATGGTTACTCTAAATAGAGATTACCAGCACATTTTACAAGAACTTTTTAATCTTCTTAAAACCAAAATTTAATAACTAATCTGTACTTCAACATTACAAAAAATTCAATGAAAAAACTATAAACTGTTAGAATACGCCAATAGGTATGTAACTAGCCCAAGATTGTACAACAACTAAAAATAGACAGTTCCATTGCGCCATCAGCTATGTAACTGCTTCAGAAATCTGCACCAATCCAACAGATAGAACATTAACCAGAAACAAGAAGTAAACATTGAAAGGAAACAAACAAATAGACTGTAGCAAAACAAAAAAGGGTTTTTTAATCCAACAAGGATTTTTTTTTTCCCACAGACCCAATGATTTCAAAAACAAACACAGAAACTGAGCAAAATGCACAGTACACTGGTTTGTAAACCAAATATGAGGGTCAAGAAAAAAAAACTGAAATATCTATTATGAAATGTAATAAGTCTTTATATAATACATACACTAACATGCTCTTTTCTTTTATCACAGAACTTGAAAAAGAACACTTCCTCCAGGTAATAAACTCATGTAAAAAATGTATTGAATGTCAACAAATCATCCAGTAAGTATAATTGAAACCATTTGAAAGATAATCAAATCTATAGGTATGATCTATGGCTGTGATATGGTGCAGTGGTTTTGGTCAGGACCTAGAGTATTGAGTATACAGCCTACAGCCTACAGCCTTCACCCATGCATCCTGCCACAACCACCACAACATATCACACCCATAGTAGCTTATAACTTCAGTACTTATATCTTCAGTCTTCGGTACAGTCTGGCCACAACTCCAAAACATATCACACCCATATATCAGACCCATGTTTGATTCTATGGGTGTGATCTATGGGTGCGATATGCTGCGGTGGTTGCTGCCAGGGCCTAAAGTCTTGGGTGCATGACCTTCGAGCATGCACACAAGACTCTAGGCTCTAGAGAGCAGGACGTATACAATTTAATATAGACAAAGTTTGGTGAGGATTCGTCCAGGGGGCGCGAAGTTATAAGCTGCCCAAAAAGTGCTCTTCCTATGGAAACAGCAACTTAACCATAACTACACGGCCACTACCGTGGGCCGTGTAATATATATATATATATATATACATATATATATATATATATATATATATATATGGTTATGGTTAAGTTGGTGTTTCCATAGGAAGAGCATTTTTTGGGTGGCTTATAACTTCGCTCCCTCTGGACGAATCCTCACCAAACTTTGCAAAACAAAGTATATGGCCCACTCTGAATGTTTTTGCAAAGTTTGGAGAGGTTTGGTCCAGGGGGGCAAAGTTATAGGGGGGGTCCCAAAACTTGTGTTTTTTTCCCATAGACATAACGGGAAAAAACTTTGCACATGCCTACAGCCCAAACCGCTGGACGGATTTACACCAAATTTGGTGTAAATCTGTCCAGTAGTTTTTTTTTTATATGAGCAAAATGTAAGGCAAAAAAATGTGTGATATCTCCATTCGCTTCGCGGACGGACTTCCCCGTTCGCTCCACAGACAGTGCCCTGATTGGCCGAGCGGCTTGCGCGATGTCTGCGGACATCCGACGTGTTCGCTGATTGGATGGCGTGGGGCGTGGAGCACATCAGATTTTTGGTGGCTCCCGACATCTTGCATTCGGGGACGACTGCGGACAGCGAGGTGAAACTTGGTTTAAAAATTGTATTTAGTGGAGTGTGTTGGTGTAAGAGTGTTTGGGGAGGGTGGGGGAGTATGAGATAGGTGCAATGTTGTATTCTTTTTATGTGCTAGACGCTTTTGTTGTGTTCGATTTGTCTGCGGACAACACGGCTGTTCTGAAATGTTCGTAAATAAACAGAATGGATTCGGTGTCAAGCTGAAAGTGTTCTAAGAAGACGCGTGGGGTCCTGGAATGTTCGCAGGGGGTGTCCTGAAGACATTGTCTGTATTGTTCGTTGTCAAGCTGTAAGTGTTCTAAGAACACTCGCGGTGTCCTGAAATGTTCATACATAAAGAAAATGGGGGTGTCCTGATGACGCTGTCCATATCGTCCTCTGCAAAGTTGAATGTGTTCTAGGTACTTCCTTGTGTCCGCGGACATTAAAATGGTTAAAATGCTTGAATCTATGGGTGTGATATGCTGCGGAGGTTGTGGCTTGGCTATAGATTGTTGGGTGCATGGCCACAACCACCGCAGCATATCACACTCATAGTGGCTTATATCTTTGGGTCAAAAACAAATTTATAAGGAACAATGTTATAAGCCAGTATGGGTGTGATATGCTGCAATGGTTGTATTTATCATGTTATACTTACTATTTGGTTTAGCAACGGGAGTCCATGTTTTTCTTGTTCATTTCTGTAATAAAAGAAAATAGCATGTTAGTATTAGTATATTATAAAGACTTATTACATTGTGCAATCACATTTTTTTCTTTTTTTTGACCCTCATATTTAGTAGATGACAAACCAGAGTACTATGCAATTTGCTCAGTTTCTGTGTTTGTTGCTAAAATCATTGGGTCTGTGGGAGAAAAAAAATCCATGTTGGATTAAAAAAAAACCTTTTTCTGTTATGCTACAGTTTATTTGTTTGTTTGTTTTCAGTGTTTACTTGTTGTTTCCGGCGAATGCTTTATACATTGGATTGTTCCAGTTTTTGGGAGCACTAAGATATTAGGTATTTGTTTGGAGATTGTAAAATTTTGGAGCAGTTAGATACCAGTAGGCGTATTCTAACTGTTTATTTTTTATATAATTTCATGTTATTGCTTTATCTATTTGGATATTTCTAAATTTTGGGACAGTTAGATACCAATTGACGTCTATTTTTTGCTCTATTTGAGTGGTATTAATTTATATTAATTTATCTGATTTGTTGTTGTAGCATCTTTGGGCAGTTAGATAGCTTTTGATATTGTGACAGTTTATATTTTTTTACTACAAGTGTACTTAAGGTTTAAGTACAGTTTAGTTATCAAATTTTGGTTTTGAGAACATTAAATAAGCGTTTGTAAGATTTGCTGGTAATCTCTGCTTTAGAGTAACGGTACTATCATTACATTCAAACCATCTACATTTCTTTTTTATATATGCAGTGTAGTGCCCTGAGTTGGTTGTGGCTCCTGCGTGGTAGATTATACCTATTGTTGTGAAGGATTTCCTACCAAGTGATATTTGACCATGTGTGAATCCAGTCAGCTTGCAGTTCGTTTTGGTACCATCTGCATTGTAACGTAGAAGCATTAGTATTACGTATTTACTTTATGTTTGTATTACTACCATGGAGCGATTATCTGAATTGCAGGTCAAACATAATCTACCGTGGTTTGCATTTTGTACAAGTTGCTGAAATGGAACGGATTCACAATTAGGTATTGATATATACACAAAGCGCTCTTTGGGGATGTGTTCTTGTGTCACATTGTTGCAGAGAGTGCATGTATGTTTCCACATGTATGAAATCTGGAAGACTTCATTTATAGGTATTTTCTTTTCCAGTACTAATAGTAAGTACATTAGAAATTCTTGTGGATCTTCCTGTGAGTTTATAGTGAATTTCACCATTCCAGCACAGTAGTCCAATTGTTGTCTTCTTCCATAAACACTATACGTGTTGTCAGGATTATTTGCTGCATTTCTGTGAAGTACTAACATTTGCAAACACAATGGGTGTGTACTGTGTAAGTAAATGTTCTCAACAATTGGTGGTAATTGAAATAGAATATTCATTGCTACATTTGCGTAGAAACTTACACCAACTATATTTGAGAGTTTAAAGGGACCAGGAAGTTCTGTATCTGACTGCTTTTTTTGGAGTTTGTCTTCCTTCTTTGAAGAAGTACCTGGTTTACTTTCCCTAATTGATTTTTTTTTGCTTGTGGCACTTGATGATGTATTACTTTCTTTTACTCTCTTTGGAGTATTTGCAGTGACATCCTGTTGCTTTTCTGTTTGATTTATTTTTCTTTTATAATGTTTTACTTTTTGTGGAACAGAATATGTGTTTAGATGGGGAGTGTATAGTGAACAAAGTCTATTGTATTCTAAAATGCAAGGAATATCAGCGTTTATTTTATTTGCATGAAAGTTGATTAGAAATAGGCCGTCAAGTGTACGTAAGCGTGATAGTGGTACGTAGCTCATGCCTTCTTTAAAGACTGTGTTACCAATGTCTATCATTGCTTTGTCTAGGGTAAGACCTTGTGATTTTTGAATGGTGACTGCGTATGCAAGAGTTAGAGAAAATTGTTCTCTGCGTACATACATGTCTTTGAAGAGAAGGAATCGAGCTGTTGAGCGTCCTATTCTTTTTACTTCTGAAAGTTTGTCAAAGAGAATATTGGCAAACTGAATTTTGTTGTCACGTGGGTATGTTTGAAAGCCAACAACTGTACCCAGTGCTCCATTAACTAGTCCTTGGTCCACGTCAAGGTTACGTTTCAGGATTACTCTGCAATTTGAGGAAAATGTTAATATCTTTTCCAAGCCTGCTGTGTTTGAGATTGATTTTTCTAAACTATTTAGTCTTGTTGTGGCTTGGTCCCACATGGGTAATGTCATTCCATGTACATCTAGTTTGTATGTGGTGCTAATTTGCCTTATTGGTTGCATTTCTTTACTTAACATTATTTCATTGAATTTGAAACAGCTTGCAAGAGTTGGCATTAAGGCCATACAATTGACATTTTTGTGGGCTAATTGTTCCATAACATCTGTAGCACATGCATTATCACCATAAAGTGCATGAATGTGCCGGGTTTTCAATATTGCTTCTGCTTCTTTAGAAAGTATACCAACTCTGATACTTTTTAAGATGTTGGCATAAGTGAGATCTGCAGATTGGCGCATGTGTTCTGTTAATTCTCTGTATTGGAAATATTGCCAAAGGTTGACATTTCCAATGCTGCCAACAGTTTTACGGCAGAGTTTGTGTCCTAATGTTTTAAAAATAGGCTCACCTTTTACTGGTGTCAATTGAAGAAGATCTCCGAAAACAATAATGTGTTTTCCTGCAAAGAGCTCTTCATAATTTGTTTTGAGTACTTCTTGTAATCTGAGGTGAATCAAAGCCAACATTAGGTTGGACACCATGCTCACTTCATCTATTACTAGCATTTTCATTTGTTTCAATACTCTGCGTAGTTCCATTGCAGCTTCTAGAGAAAGTTTGTAATAGTAATAATCTAATTTGTTTTGGTGTTCTACTGGCAGGAGTAGTAATCGGTGTAAAGTGACACCACCTATGTTGTAGGCAGCTAAACCTGTGGGGGCAGTGACAACAGCAGACAGTTTGTTGTTTGTCATTTGTTGAAGGAACTTACTGATGATTTTGATTAGGAATGTTTTGCCAGAACTAGCTCCACCACTGACATACAATAGTATAGGTTTGTAATTTTGACAGGTGCATTCTTTGTTTTCATTTTGTACACGATGTGCACTTTCTTTTGTTACTTCTTGAAAAATGCTATGTTGCTCATTGTTTAGCTTTGATTGTAGTATAGTTAAGTCTTCTTTTTCTTCATACTGACACATGTTGTTTTCTACTTCTATCATAGCTAATTCTGCCTCATTTGTTATTAGTGGGTCTCCCAGTGGTTCTTGGCTTCCTGTGACAGAAGATTGACTACTGTCAGGAGTGTCCTTATCTAGTTGGGCCTGGAGTTCTTCTTCGTGTTGCGGTTCATTGAGCAACATTGTTTGTACTGTGCAAAGTTTACATCAGTTATACTGCTTTCATTTGCTTTGAAAGCCTCTTCATATGAGTCATAGTTATCTATTATTTCTTCTTCTTTTCTCCATGGTTTAAAGAGTTGTAGCAGGGACATGTAATATACTTCTTTATGTTGAGGAGTCTTTAATGACAATTTGATATGATTCATTAAATTTGGTTTGGTGAGTTTTACTAAGCTGCCTTCACAGTTTGTCACTTTGTATTTACGGTTTTGTTCATCAGGTTTTATATTATTTTTGTATGTGTAGTTTTGGGCTATGTGGTATAGCCTCATGGTTTCCAAAGTGGTACTCCTGTTTGGGTAATATGTGTTCAATAACTTGTTTTTTAAAATGTTTTGGCTGCTGGGATCATGTTTGGCTATTGTTTCTATATCTTCCTATGCTTTTAGAACTCTTTTTCTAGATTTAGCTGGACCAAGACTTAGCCATACTATATTTGCAGATTTACCATAAAATGCAGTACCAGTTAATCTATCAGCTGCTTCATAGGATCCACATTCTCTATGGGACAGCATTTTTATGCCCAAGCTGTATAATTTCTGAGACACTGTTTTATCTGATGACAGGTCATTCCAGAGGTCTTGGAGCTCAGTCTTTTCTGATTTGGTTAAGTATGCTGTGACATATCTTGCAACTGCAGTAGAATTTTCTGCAATGTACTGCACATCTATGTTTGCATTCCATAAGTGGGCAATGATTGCATTGTAATCATTGATATATTTTTCTTCTTCTTTTCTTTTTATGCAATACATATTTTTAGGTGACTTACCTTTAACACTATGTCTAACTGAAGACATGAGGTTGTTCACTTGACCTGTATTTGTAACTGGTCTAGGGAAACCAAATCGGCATTTGGTGTAGTATTTCCCTTTGTTTTTGTATTTGCAACAACAATATTTGCCACATTTGTGTCTTTGGAATTGTAACATTTTTGCATGAAGATCACTATTTGCGGATTCTGATGGACTTTCACAAGTGGCATATTTTTCAATAAACTGTAAAACAGTGGCATCACTGTCTTGACCAAATTTAGGAGCATCTTTAATCCATAAAAGCATGTGGATATGTGATGCTCCTCTTGCTTGGTATTCTTTTCTCCAAAAGAAGTGTTGCACTTCTCCAAGGGGAGGAACAGTTTTGTTACAAATAAAATGTAGCATAGCAATGAAGCAATGGCGAAAATAGTTTGAAACATTAACAGGATCCTTTGAACAAAGTTCTCCAGGTGTTAGTATATCTATGTTTGTTTTGTTTTCGTTTGATATTCGTAGGAAAGCATGTAAATCTTCCCATGCATATTCTGCACAACTTAATGTAACAAACCAAGTGGGTGGGCCAAGGTTTCTGATCATACAACGAACATCTCCATGACGTTGAAACCAGTACTATTTAGTACCACGGATATTTGCTAATAGATTTGTAAGATTTGCTTTTAAAACGTCAACTTTTTGTTGAAATTTTTGTAATAATTGTGTAGCTGTCATATTTTGAAAGTGTGATCCTGATTTTAATATGTGTGCAACTCCGTAACATAAAGTTGCTAGTTCACTTTCAAAGAGTAGGTGGAATACGTATTCCACATTTTGTCAAAATCTGGGATCTTTCAGAATACATTCGTAATGAGCGATATTCTGATGCTGATATTTGAATAGGTCTATCATTGTATCTTCCTCCTTTGCCAGTAGGAAAGAGTAGAGGAAAAGCACGTGCTTCTATACTTTTTTCCCATATGCTGATTGGTGATCCTTTTGTTTTACTTTTTGATAGAGGAGGCAATGTTTTTGTACTAGAAACTTCTTCTGTTTCACTACATGACTGTATTAGCTGTTGTGTTTCAACTTTTTATTACAAATTCTGCTATAGATGGATGTTTATGTTGGAGACTTTTCTTTTCATTTGCTCTACTTCTGTGTTCCTTTCTACGGAGTTGCTTTTTGGTAGGCATGCTTTAGTGTCTGTTGAAAATAATACAGAAGGTATGGGTTGGGGTGTTCTGCAATGCATGTGTGTTGTGTGCATGAGTGTTAGAGTGAGATGATAAAGATGTATGTAATGGTGTGTGATTGTGCATTGGGAAGTCCAACTACTAGGGATGTGTATTCTTGAATTAATGTGTTACTAAACTGGGGTTCAGATGACAGAAAAAAGTAAGCCAGTGGTGTGGAGAAGTATAAATAGTATATCAAAAGCTATACAATTAAACAGTTGTTTCTTCTACAACATCTAAATTCTAGCAGCTGAGTTGGGTAATTTGTGTGGCGAAAAATAGGAATTTGTGGGCCATTCTGCCAGTAAATCACTGTTTAAGACGGGAGGATTTTTGGTCAGAATGGTGCAGAATCTCTATTTTTAGGCACAGAAGTAGCATGAATTAAACCTAGAGTGTGTTTGAGTAATAATTCAAATATTGTGGTAACAATTTACTTTTGTAAAAGAAAGAAATTAGTAATTTGGTTTGTATATAGCACTGTTTTTAATTTAGACATAGATTTTTTAACTTGAAATGCTCAGCACCTTCCTCAAAACCATTAAAACTATCTTATGACTAACTGTAGGAAAGAAAATATCTTTACTATGGCTTGTCAAAATCATAATGTACCACTGTATACCACTATTCCTGTAACTAAGCTTTTCCACGTAATAGTGAGTCCATGTGATAGCCTGCTTTTCCACGTAAGAGGGAGTCAATGTCATAGCCTGCTTGTCCGATATAAATGTAAGTAATTATATAAACTAAAAAAATTAAAACCAAGTATGTGTTTGTACAAATATTATTCTTTGAGATTTGATGATAGAGTGTGCATGTAATTTTGTTTGATCATATGTAGTCTATATATTTTATTTCAAAAATGTTAGTTTAACATTATTTGCGTGCGTGTGTGTGTACGACGAAATTAAACAGTATAAAGGTTTGTAAGTCACAGTTCATTTTAGGAGAATGAAAAAATGATCGTAGATTCATTTTACAGATTATACAAGGTAAAAGTCGGTTAGAAAATGTGTTCATGTACTGTATAGAAAATATGCATACTTGTAGTTTGTGTTCATGCATATGGATATGGACGAAGCTGCAAGTAGAAATCTTGGAGACTTGTCTAGTATTTCTCGTAGATCGTGCTTGCCAATGGTATGAGACTTGTAGTCCGAGAGATTCAAAGTACACTTGCAGTGCTGATATATGATGATGCAGTTACATGTAAAGGTCTTGGATTTGATTGGTGGATGGTCATGTGATTTCTTAGCTACATCCAATGAGGGAATGGCACAGAGAGTGAAGTGGAAATGGTAGAAGGGCTGTCCATGTTACAATATGTTCGCGGACATGGCAGTAGTTCTAGGACACCGCGTATTACATCTGGGGAATTTGGAGTGGGGAGGCATGCAAATGAGATTGAATGTAGCAAGGGATTGGTAAGTAAAGTTTAGTGAGTGTGTTGTGCTAGGAGAGCTTTTCTCAGATATTCTTTTTGCTGAGAGAAGAACAGATAGCTATGGCTGAGTGTTTTAAAAAACAGATTGTGTGGATTTTGGGAGACTCGTGGATACATTGGTTGAAGGTGCATGCAGAAAGCTGTGGAATATCTATAGATCTTGGTTTCCCACATGTGGAAGTGCACTGGCATGGAGTGTGTGGAATGAAGTGGCTGGACTTGCTACCTCTCTGTGCAACTTTGAAGATAGAGGAACATCCAGTCATAATTGTAATTCATTGTGGAGGGAACAGTTTAGGACATGTGTCTGGAATGTCTTTGCAATTTGCAATGAAAGAAGTAATTTGTTCACGGATTGCTCAGAGACAAATGTGGCTTCTTTCTTTCTCATGTGGTACACAAATGGAGAAAGCAAGGCGTAATGTGATGTCATCTTTGATGTCCTGGGTGTTAGTCTTAGCAGTGCACGGTGGTGGCGCGAGTTATGGTTGCTTAGCTTACCATAACTGGCGAATTTCAGGGGTTTTCCGGTTTTACTGGGAACCAAAATGCCCCTTTAACAAAGTTTTTTTACTGAATTTCATAGGTTTTTAGTAGCGCAACTTAACCATAACGTCCCTTTAACAACTTTTTTTACTGAATATATATATATATGGTAGGAAAGTTCATATGAGCCAAGTCACACATTCCACAGCACCACATACTAGCCATTGCTGGAAGTTCACCTCCAGTTCTGAGCCACAACAGCAAGGCAGTGTGGGTATACAAATTAACTCAAATGCAAACCTTTTTCTCCAGGATTTGTTTTTGTCTATGAGGGTGGTGCTATTTTATGCATAGCTTAATCAACCCAAGACAGACATTTAGCAAGGCTGTCAGGACAACTACCTACCTGACTTCACCCTTATTAGGGATCATCAGTGCAGTATATTACTGCCAATTGTGGTTGTAGCACAACACCAAGAAAGTTATGGTGGGTTTAAAAATGTTTGAAAAAAACCCTGAAATGTGAAAGTAGGAAAGTTCATTTGAGCCACAACACACATTTCAAAACACCACCTAGTAGCCTACGCTGGAAGTACCAATACTGCAATAAAATTTCAAAGTACCTTTTTAGTGGATGCACGATACAGTGGGCAAGTGTTATAAAGAATGGCCTGGAGGGGCCCGGAGAGGGAACGGTTGATAAAGATATTATCAAAAGAATGTACTCATATTTAGCAGCTACATACAAAGGAGCAAAACTTAAAAAGAGACTGGACATACTAGGGCTTTGGAAAAAGTATGAAGCAAAAGAGAAAGAAACAGAAAAAGGCAAAGAGGAAGAAAAGCAGGGAAGCACACCTCCGCCACCCCATAAAATATACCCGATATTAAAACCAGCTGCAGGGTATTCCAATCCTAAAGGAGTGTCTCAAGAAAAGAAAGGAACACATAAAAAGATAGATGAGGACAGCACAAGCATTATTGGCAAGGATGAGAAATGGATGAGAAAAAATGTACATGACATCAAAAAGAGCGCACTGCAACAACTTGACAGTGTGTTCAAGAAGGCAGAAAAAGCTATGCAAAGGGAAATAGAGGAGAAAGGGAAGGAACATGAGAAGGAACAGGGGTAGACAGCAGGACGTATACAATTTAATATAGACAAGTGGGGACAAGACAAGGACAGCAGCAATACTGACAGAGCAGAAGAAGGGCACACGCTATCAGAATGGAATGACAGTGCTAACAGCGATCAAGGGGATGATGAAACAGACACCCACCCTTTGACAGACAGGGAAAGGAGAAGAGATGAGAGAGAAAAGGAGGAAAGTGAAGAATCACTGGGTGACTGGGGAAACAGGCTTCACAGCAGGAAAACCATATTAGCGGTAGCAAAAAGACCACAACATGGCAATAAATGCAGAGCGCGCACACAATTCCCCCTTTTACAGAAAGCGAGGGGCAAGGTCCACTACATACCATGACAGACAATGGATGGGGACAATTTAGTGTACAGTTTACCTACATTTATGATGGGGGCGAGCAAGTGGATTTCTGTTTTTGAGAAAGAGACAGCAGAGATACCATTGGCCATAGGAGACATAAAATGTTTACTGGAAGTATTGGTTGGGGAGGAGAGTGAAAAAATATGGCAACAGACCGGATACTCCAGGCTAAAGTTAATCTCTAATATATATGATGGAGCATCCTTTAACAATTATCGAGCACATGTTTGAAAGACTCTGAGGTAGCTATATCCAGACACGTCAGATATGGTTTCTATTTGGCTCGCAAAATAAAGCCTGATAAGAACCCCATGGAATACATACGATACCTAGAGGAAATGTTGACACAGGAAAATAAACAGTCATGGGATGAAAAAATACCTGTGTTATATCACATCTTTCTTAGTGAGGAGGCTCCCTGCAGATGTGCAGGTCTCTTTAGAAACAATATCAAGGGTGCAGCATGTTTTTCTTTTTTGTATATCAAGCTTGTGCACCCAGCGACTCGGTCATCAATATAACCTACTTCTGTATTGTGTTTTTGAGAGTAATCAGAGGGAAAAAAAACTCCGCTAAATAAGATATGTACTCTCTCAAAAGACCATGTGCCACATTTAGTTTAAGAATAACTTCATTTTTTAATGTTAATTAAGACAAACTTTTCATCCACTTCTGTGGATCAGCCCTTTGTGAGTACACACGATTTGGCTTTATGTGCCTTTTTCAAATCTGGGCATTGTTTTCCATCCAATTTACTTTCGCATCATCATAACAGTATCTCCTTATTCTGGTCGGTGCACTCTCCATTACACAGGATAATCCACCCTGCTTTTTCTGCAGTGTTCTGTATACTTTCATCCCTTCGCTTCGGCTCTCGGATCAGAACAGCTTAACTGCAACCCTTTAAAGCACAGGAACAACAAAGCTGGTCCCAGTTAAATACTAGGGGATGAACAGTACCTTTTCAGTGAAGAAGCATGTGAGCAGGATGGTCCCCAAGGAGAGGTGACAGCAGACACCGGTTCAGGTTTCTTGGTGACTGAAGAAGAGCACTTGCAATGGATCTGTTGGTTGCTCTTGAGTAGTCGGATGCCCAGCAGAAGATTTTTTCAGCACTGTCTCATTGGCACCATTTTCAAGGATGGTTGAGGGATGGTTTTCATGTGCTAGAGTTTGCTCTGGTTCTTGGTCCACTTCTTGGCTGAGGGGACTTTCGGGAGTGTAATGCAGTCTTTGGAGTTCGGGAGGATGCCTGCAAAGTTTGATGTTGCACCATAAAATGGCACAGTACCGTGGGTATTGGTAAACAGTGGGCCGTGGTGGTTGTAGATCTTCCACGGTGGGCACAAAATGCAGTTTATGTTGGATCTGGTGAGGCCCACCAGTCCAAGGGAGGAGTGTGTCTGCTTCAGAGCTTCCCTGTCACTCAGAATTTGATGTTGAAACAGCAGCAGTTACTCAGATGGCTCTGGCAGTCACTGGAGATGGCTGTGAATGTCCTTTTTCTTTGTCATCTTCTGATGTTAAGTGACAGTGGTCAACTCTGAGTTTATACTCCAGGGCCCTAGTCTTTTATGGCTGAGCCCACCAATCACCAGTCATGCATTCATTCAATCTTGTAGAGTGGCTGTCCAATGGGCACAGCCATCCTCCCAGCATGAACTGGTTTCAGACAGGTACACTGCAGGATAGAGATCAGGAGAGTTTTGGTCACCTCTCCCAATGTATGTCCTTCAGGGACTCAGAGAGCCTTGGTGGGCTTCCAAGGGAAATCCGCCAAAATCAAAAGACCCATCAGGTCCTCCCTCCTCCAAGCAGGTAGATGAAGGCTCAAGTAAGAACAAGTCATCATGAACAGGGCTTAGAAAAGTACAGTCACCATTTTAGGCAAATGGTGAACCCTCTGCCCCTTACCGCAACTGCAAAGGAAACCTGTAACAAAAGTCCACAACATGTTGTGCAAAACGGTACACTGCCATCAGACTGTCAGATGAACTTGTAACAGTAACTAAAGGTTACTGGAACCATGAGAAAAGGGAGACAATGTGTCCCTTCAACACTCCACATAAGGTGGGGTGTGCTGATCTCACACAATAAAAAAAAAATAATGGACAAAGGGGTGTCCCCCTGCCCTGTTAACATGAGTTAACCCAGATAAAAATAAGATTAAAAAGAAAGCACAACGAGCATCCACATAAAGTGCTGTGTGCGGCAATAATAAAATGTAGATGTCAGAAAACATGGAGCAAAGTATAACTCTGTTACCAAGTGCCAAAATGAGTTAAAAAAGGGTCCCCAAGGTTGGAGTAAAAGAATGAGTGAGTGTGGAAAAGAGTTCCTACTCACTCAGGAGAATCAGTCAAAAAATCCAATAGTCCAGCAGAAATGCTGGCGGACTCACAAAGTGGGGAGAATTTCACTCAAGAAGGAGCTTCTACCTGACAAAAGTCTTTTTTATAAAACATATCCAGCATATCTGATGTATTACTTATTTATTTACGCTATATGGCTCTACAAGAACCTTTAGCACAAACAAAACCATTCCACATAGAATAAATATAGTTCAATAACATTAAAACTTGTTGCATACAATGTTAAAAGTTCACATAAGAATAGTACACACTCCAACTTTATACATTCCCAATTAAGGACAGTTGCATGCAAATGTATCACTGCATAGCAATGTGACAATTTTTTACAGTTTAAAATACAAATCTACAGATAGTCAGTAGTACTACTCATTACATCACTATCATAATTAGGGAAGAGGTTCCTTGCTAAAAAAAATACACAAACGGCATAGCAGAATTAGATGTTTTACATTTTCAGTACTGTTGTTACAAAGCCGACAGTCTTTCTGCTCTCTACTACTTCATTTGAACGGTATCAATTAAATCACAGTTTTAATATTGTGAGTTAAACCATGAGATGGGTGTCTAAAAAGATAAGCAGGTAAAATGTTAAAACCTCTATTATCGTAAATACAATGCTCCCAAACCTGCTGACCTGACAGAGAGTCACAACTCTCACACCAATTCAATTCAAACAGCTTTCGCTTCACTTTCTCAGGATTGGTAACCAAGTCTTCCTGATTTTCTTGTATCTTATGCAATAGAATGTTGTTGTATCCATGTTAATAGTATTGGGCCTTTAAGTGTCATAACGGAGTGCTGAACTTTGGAATACATTGAACAGTGAGGAGGCATCAAGATTTTTTTAGTAAAGTTTGAGCTTTTTCCAAGCAACACGAGTGTCCAATGAAATCAATCCCAATTCATGTCATAAGGTGCAAATCGAGGTGAATTGTGGAAGGTTTGGAGTCTTCCTAGAAATTGAGGCTTCAATTCTATCACAAACCATATCACAATCCCTCAACTGAGCACCATGAATGAGTTTTGGGACAAGGTTTAGGTTATAGAACATAAGCAGTGGTCTAATAGAGAATCTCCCAAATCTTTTGTTTAGAGCACACGTTTCACTGGCCGCCATGCCCACTTGCTTCTTTAAATGAGAGATAGCTTTCTGCATATTTTTAACCACAGAAAATGTAACCCCCAAATCTTTGAACACATCAACCTGTACCAACATCGTACCATTCAACAAAAATATAAATTCTGCGCTTTTCGTCCCTGTTTGCCTTGGTCTGATTATCATAACTGTTTTTTGATGAATTCATTGTTAACTCCAAATCCTTAACAGATAAATTAACGGCTGTCTCGCTTCTCTGAAGAAAAGGCTGTTTGGTCAAAAATCACAATATCATCAAGTATTGTATGGGAAAGGGTCCAAGTCGAGAAGTTTATGTATTAAGATACTTAATAAAAAGCTGATTGTATATCATGTATATTAAAGTTAAGAATAAAAGGGACTACTATGCATCCTTGTCGTAAACCATGGTTGGTCTCAATGCATTAACTGAATAAGCCTTTATTATTGAGTCTGATGCGTATATGAGTTCCATTGTGGAGGGCAATTAAGATATTTAGAAGATTATCCGGGCAGTTTTTTTATCTCAACTCCGCCCCGAGCTTGGTCCAGTCAAACTCATGGAACAAGTCTAAGAAAGCTAGGAAAAATAATGTATTCTGTGCTCTAACCTGCAAAATCATTAATCGCAAGATAAAACAATTCTGAGCTGTCCCCACTCCTTTTTTGAAACCAGCTTAAGACTAGTCCATGGCCCACTGTTCTACGTTATTCAAAAGAATTTTGGGAAAAAATCTTGCTTCCTGCGTCCATTAGTGAGATTGGTGGGTAGTTTATCGGATTGTTCCTGTCCCCTTTTAAAAAAAATAATCACTACATTAGTATTTTTCCAGGAGTCTGGCAAACGACAAAGGCACACAATATTATTAAATAACTTAAATAAGAAGGCCACCAAAATTGAGGGGTTAGATTTAAATGTACAGTTAGATAAACGGTCTGGGGCAGGAGCCCGAGAGGGATTACACTTCATTATGGTGTATCGGATGTCATCCAAGTCAAATTTCAAACACCAGTCAACAGTTACATTGTGTTGCATGATATCAAATACTGTTCCACAATATAAAGTGGAAAAGTGCTCAATCCAAATATCTTAATCAATTGTTACAGAATGAGAAGCAAATTGGATACCCACATTCTTAGTTAGGGACCAGAAAAGGTTGGAACCTTTTGATGAAATAGCGCTCAAAATACTTTCTGTGTCTCTCTGGATCATAAGTGCCTTGTGACTACGTAACCAGTTTTTAAAATTCTGCTTTAATTTACGACCCTATATCTGATATTTGTGTCATATTTCCCGGGTGTGGTCTAAATGGGTCCAATGATATAGAGGCTACTTCTGGCTAAATCATGGCCTTCGTTATTAGCACTTAAAGGCAGCAGCACTAGCCGTATATTTATCATTACCATTAATTGTGTTTTGGTTGCACTTAGCGACGAGCCTGTGCCGATTTGTGTCATAAAAACACATCGTAAGTATCCCTAGAACGTGTTTAATTTCCTTTCCAGTCGATTGTCCTAACTTTGAACTCTCGGGTTTAAACCCTAGTCTCACAGTCTTCATGACTTATTGAAGTTTATCGAAGGTTCTGTACGCACGAGTGTAATACAAATATTCGATCATTACATTCAGTCACTATTCAATGGTTAAGGAATTTGTTCTTGATGACGCAATTACAAAAATAGCCAGCTCCGAGGCCTCAACCTAAGTGCTTTATTTGCTGAACCGTTTCACAATGTCGCTCAATGTATTGTTTTTTTACAATAATAAATGTCGCTGAAATTATGTTTTATCTAATAAATGGTTCAAGCTACTGTAATTGCATTAAAATGAATGCTTCGCCGGTTCATGTTTTCGAAGTGCGTAAGGCACTGCTTATTTCTTTAAAGTGCTCAAGGCACAGAATGCTATTAATGTAGAGAAAAAAATCACACTTAATCAGATATACGTTTAACTTTAAAAACAAACATCACATCCTGCATAGAAAACACGGTTACCTGTGTGTTGCAAATACTAGAATGAAATTAAGAGATGCATTTTTGTGACAGCTACATTTCCTATGCAACCAATCTTCTAGGCCTATGATCAAAACGCATTATGTCTGATGTGACAATGATGCGCCCCTCTTCTGTCCCTCTGCAGACAAGGCATGACAACACATTACAGACGTTTAAATAGAAATGAACGGGATGGGTAATAACACATTCATCTATGGTGTTATATACAGAGGGTGTGCGTGCCAGTCAAATGTGTCTGCCCTTCGCCCTTTTGGTGTCTCTACACGCAGCGTGGGTCTCAAATCAGATACACAGTGTTGTGTGCCTCAAAGTAAACTTGCAGAAAGTGATTAAGTGAATAACACTATAATCTCTGTCTGGATCCCATCAGAACCGCTGTTTAAAAATCTTTACTTCTCATGGGCTTTAAATGCTGTTCGTGTGTTTCCATGCTTTTTTCACTTGTGATGAACCCATCACAAACGAGCGAGCCAAGATTCGTCAAGGAAAGGGGCCAAATGGCCGTCCTTTGTGATAACGTTTCAGCAGAGCGCTTGACAAAAGAATTACAGATAGTCAATCTCAGGCCCATCCTCGGACTCCTGCAGGGAGGCGGGCAGGCCATCAGAGGTCTTGCTGTTACTGTGCACAGATGAAGATAAGAGTTCTCAGCAGGTAGCGCTGATGGATGCTATCCTGGCTTGGGTAAACATGTACCTTAGGCAGAAGGCTCCTCCAGTAAGTAAGTTTCCCAGCCACCTTCCCTGCCAGGCAACACAGGAACACTTAAACTAGTATAAATCAATGTTCCTCGTCTACTGCTACTGTGATTTGTAGCTCTCTGATGAACTCTTTGTGTTTCGAAGTGACATAACAAAAGGCAATTTAGGCATACAAATAATTTCAAACCAAAGAAATCTTCAAATCTGGAAGGCAGTTTCAAGGATGCACAAGGTTACCAGTGTGTGATATGGTCAGTAAATGTATACTTAAAAAAAATAAAATACAATATAAACAGGCAAACAAAGACTTTACAGTGTCTGTCAGCTTCTATGGTACATATGTAAAGCAGAAAGAAACACTTTCAAATGTCTGGGTACAGCAGGGCCTCTTACAAGTTTGTTGGTATTTTGTCAGTACATTTGCTGCAATACAGGCAACCAGAAATACTGTTACCCCCATTCCATCCCACAGATGTACTCAGGGGCGTAGAAGACCCTTACAATCTGGGTGGGGACAGGGAACACCTTGGGACTTTTTTTTATTTTTATTTATTTATTGTTTTTTAGTCAAAGAACTCGACTTTTCACAAAATTAAAATAACAGTATGTATTAAATCACATATATCATCACGCAGGGCACTGTTGGTATGTTTATACTAAATGAAATCCTACACACTACACACAAACAATCATGTTTGGTTTAGGCCCTCCCTTTTAGGCAATAGATTAATTTATAAACTGTCATGAAACATAGCGTGTTTGAATGTTGAAACATGTTGAAAATAAAAAGCTGTACGCCCCCTCTGCCAAAAGAAAATAATGCGACCGAGTATTGATCACATAAAGAGGAGGAAAACTTGCAAATTGTTAAAACGTGTTGAATACTGGATCGAGTGAATAGTGTGTTTTATATCGTTTAGGTCTATACAGTTTACATAATGGGTACAGAGTCTAGACCATGAACTGGAGTTTTGTTTGACAAGTGAGATTGAACATATACATGACTTGTGCAATAACAACGAATAATCGACAGCAACGATTAATACATTAAATGCTAAAATGAGTATTTTAGCAGCACCCACAGACTTAAGCCAGAACTGCCCAACAGCGCATCAGATCAGGGGTGGACTGGGAACCAAAAAAGGCACTGGAAATCATTTTCAAAGTGGCCCTATATCACACATTTTCAGCAGGCTTAACCCTTTTCCTATGAGAAAATGAGAAAATTCATTAGGTTCCCACACAAAAGAGGCCCAGGGTGCAGAGGCCTACCAGGAAATCTCTAGAGTTTCCTATAGGCCAGTCCACCCCTCCTGCATCAGATCCTGTGGCCAACAGTTCCACTTTTTCCGTTATACTGATGATTTATTTTTAAAGTGATAGTATGCAAAGGGTTGCTGAAAGGAGTGACTAACAGTATGTTGGCGATGGGTGACTTTTTAGCTAAGATTACACTTTTTGGTAGGCTAATAACCTAAGTGTGGTTTGATGAAACTGTATGAAAGATTCCACTTCACATTTTGTTGCAAGGTTTGTTGCAAGGTATGGTGTTCCATTCAACTACATGGGGGATTTTTGCTTTGTCTGATAGCAAACAGAAACACCTCTGGGTGGATTTGCACCAACCACGTGCTTTGCATCCTATTGTGTCAACCCATTCAAGCGGTTTTGTATTTAAACAAAAAGGTTGGTTAAAACGTGATTTGTTTGGATGCCAGTTTGGTTTATATAATGCACTAAAAATACAAATTGAAAAGGGTGTACATCTTCACCCCAGGGATGTCAAGTACATGCCATTGCCCCCCAAAGGTTGGACGATACCATTTTCATGGAAAACACATCTGTGAAATTTGTCAGTGAATTTCATAGACCATGTGGTCGGTCCACAGACCCACAAGGGGATGGGAGACAGTGGAGTGTCATGCATATGTTTGTTTTCCCTGGCAGGGTTAGAGTAACATTGTACCATACAAATATCTCTTTTGGGTGGCGTACGGTATACGTTTTCCTGTGGCAATGGAATGCACGAGGTTTTCTGCAATAACTACAAGTACATCTCACTGTTTTCATTGCTTCCCGTGCTGGGGAGCAGCAGGACTCCTACTGTTTGACATATGGTTCATTTGGTCCTGTTTGGTAATGGCATTGATGAGCTAAATAATTAAGTACTTGAAGTGACCCAGAGGGATTCTGAGTAGCTATGATTAACTCTAAGATTTTCATGCATCACTTCTTGGTATTAATAGAGTTAGGTCTTCATTATACATTAGGTACAAACAAGCTTGGCACAGGGTCCAACATGCAGTTGCTTACTACTTGCTTTCAGAACAAGCAGAAGGTCCTAGTGGACTAGCGCAACTATGACTAGGCTGACCTGACTTTTATCATCGCCAATGTCCACCTCATTCTGATAAACTGCCTAGACTTTCAAACACGTCCACCATATGCGACTTATGTATGATGGATGGTGTCATGCGACATTCAGTAAATGCAATTTCAGAAACAGTTTCAACCCCCCCCCACCCCGAAGTGTGCTGCATTAACTCAGGGCTGGGGAGAAGGAGAACTCTTGCAATCACTAGCTGTCCAGGCCTGGCAGCATCCATGGTCCTAGTGCCTTTACCCGACTGTATATTCTGTATATTATCAACAAGGAAAATTATTTATTTCCATCTGCATGTATCTGCGTGGCCCCTGTCTCTACGTAAATGGAAGGATAGCACACACAGCAAGCTCGTTGTCTCAGCCCCTCCCCATCAAAGGAAGGGAAACCAGAGGTCGCTAAATGTTTCCCGTCTCCTCTAGGTTTGTACATGGATGGTCAATGATGGACCAGGTCATCCATTCATTCAGTGATGAATCCATCCAAGCGGATGCCGCCTTATCTGCTGAGGGAGACAGCACTTGTGGGCAGGGCTGTCACAGGCCTTCCATTAAAACCTCCTGGCAGACCACGGAGCATCTCTCTGGCGAGGTGCGGCAAGAGGATCCTTGCAGAAACCCACCACAGAGTGCCCAGATGGTGTGCCGGGCATGGGGGCTCCTGCTGCTGCTGATGCCAGCCGCCCTGGCACTGGACGAGGTGGACCTGCCGGATGTTTTCACAGTGGACGAGGCTGGGGCAGAGTTATTTTCAGAGTCTTATAACAGCACCGCCGAAATCATCCTCTTTAATGTCATGAATTCCAGCTGGGTTTATCACACCAACCTGACTGCATACAACAAGCAGCGACAGGTAGGGTGGGGGCTGGCCCGGTGCCTGTGCGGATGGCCAGAGTTTACTTGGTGCTTAAAACAGCTACAAGCCTCTTTCTAGGACCTCACCATCTTTGGCAGATAAGGGTACTGAGGCATTTAGAAATAATGGGATCTGCCCAGGATCACACAAAGCTCTTATGTGGGCAAGTCGGCTTTGTTTCCACAAGACCACAACTCTTGCAATCACTTAATGACATCAAAGCCTGGGCCAGTGATAAACTCACAACACTATGACATTTCACACTTGAGTGCCTGGCTTTACCCCGCTGGTCCCCTTTACCTGGCTGGTCCCCTCTATGTTAACTGTCTATGAAGCTCTCCTGTTTTCCATTGGACCCACCGCCCACCCGCATTATAAACAGAATTGCGCTCTAGCCAGAAAGCAACACCTCCCACCACCCCATTCCAACACGATGTGCGTTGCACCCCGCCAGCGCCGCGGCCCGGCCTGCACTCAGGGATCCCTACACCTTAATAACTGAAAACAGCCTACAGGTAAATTTAGCCCTCTTTAAACACAAAACATGCATTTACCTACCAACAAGAAAGAACAGTGTCAATTTGCATTTCATATTTGGGGAGAACACCAGTCCAATTTTATTAGCGCCAACGCAAATGCTTTTACACTGGATTTTCACTAGCACCAATGTAGTGTGCACATTCCCGCTTTTAGATAAACCTGCCCTTCGCCCACCACCCTTCGTGCTTTTCACTGAGCCTCTGTGGTGATGCGTAATCTTGAAGCATTGGCATCACTGTCAAACAGAAAGGCTTTTATCTACATTGCAGCGTCAGTCGCATGTACCTGAAAAAATACATGTCAAAAATATCATTCTTAAACAACTGTCACAAATGTACACCAGAATGGGGGTGGCATATTGGACTGCAAGGGCGACTCTTCACATCACAACCTTGCTACTCAATGCCCTCCCATCCGACCTACTCAACAGAAACATTTCGAGTGGGAAGAAACTTTAATAGACCAGCACTGTTTAACATTGGAAACGATTTAAAGTTCAATACACAGAATTAGATGACCCACTTGACCACTGGATGCATTACGGGAAGGGGGGACGCACAAGTTCGTGTTGTAACAAGATTCTAATCTTGTTACAAGAATCTTACATTCCCGCTGCTGCTGCTGAAGCAGCTGTACTGCGTGCAAAGTAAACTTCAGAGTCAAGTTTGCATGCATCACGCTGCACACACACATGGGGGAAACTGGGGAGTATAAATGCCATTGTATCCCCCCACTTAAAATTCTGGGGGGATTTGTCCCCCCATCCCACCCATGTCCTATGCCTATGGATGTACTGCAGGATTACAAGTAGTGGTAGGGCGGTGAAAGCCTCAATTTTAGGGGTCCACATGACTCCATGGATATTCCAGGGCAGTCATTGCATTGACTTTGCCAGTTTTTGGTGGTAAGGTGGCGGAATTACTTTCAGCTTTTGGCTCTTGGTTTATCCTCCTCCTTACCACCAAACTCATAGTATGCCAAGTACATCATGCAACATGCCCATCTTTCCAACCAACCAGAGAGATTGTAAGGAATTGTGGGCCTTAGGGCACGGACACCTGCCCCATCAAATTGAAGAAACTAAGTAATCCAGCAACGCTGGTCTAAAAAAAACAAGTATGGGCTCTCCCTAACAGCCCCTTTGTCTGTTTCATCCTTACGGTACTCAGAATAATTGGAAAGTGGCATTCCAAGGAAAACATTAGTAGTTCACGACCAATGATTTGTACGTTTGTTATAGCAAAGTGCACTGTATCATTGCGGATACAGAGTACAAGCTACCATGGCCCAGATTACAGAAACCTTGCACTGGTATAAGTGCAAGGTTTGCCCTATTGTTAAAACATATGGGCCTGTTATGGAGAGTAATCATTTATGTGCTAATTCCCTTAAACCTTAGAGACCCCAGCTCTTTTGCTGGACTTTAGGACTTTGTCATTTTAACCCTGGAGTGAGTGGGACCTTTTTCTCACTCCCTCGTGTTTGGCCTGATGTGGATTATGTGTTTTCTCCATTTTTGGAGTCTGACAAACTCCATGGGCATCTACCTTTTGGGTGGTGACACACAGCACCTTCAGTGCAGAGTCACAGAGAAATCCTTTAGATTTTTCATAAGGTTTAAATACCTCGTCTTTTGTGAACTACCATTCCCAAGAATAGAAAAGAGAAATTGACTTTACTTACCTTTTCTCTGTGTGGTCCAGCACACACCATCTTATGTGGAGTGCTATACTACGCTCACTACTTTAAATGCCTGGTGGCAGTGCTTTAATGTTCCTACCATTATGCTTTTCTACTGTAGGCTGAATCCTCAGCTGCAGTATAGCACCCATGGATGGCCATTTAGTCAAAATAGCCTGTCTCCTTTTTTTGCCATTTTCTGTTTGTGAGGTCATTTGTGTGTTTCTCTGTGCGTTGAGCCAGGTTTGAGCCTAATGTTCATTTTGCCTTTGGCAGACTTCAGCCCTGAATCTCGCCTCTGGCTTCAGTGTGTCTGGAAAGGCAGGATGTGAGGGAGGTTCCTGATACTCCCCTGCCCTTTCCTGTCTCTAGGAATGCCTGAATGCAACCAGCCCTGATTGGCTGGCTGGCTGTCCGTCCAGGACAGCCACCCTGCTGTGTGATTGAGAGCATAGGCTGTACATGAATGGGGAAACCTGCTTAAAAGGCAAAGGTTTTGGGACTAGAGGCAGAGTCTCCTAAGGAACTTCCAGAAGCAGGACGACCAGAGATTGAGTCCCCTCACCAGAGTGCAGGACCCAAAGAGTGAAGGAAGCCCAACCGGTATCCAAGATCCACAATGGTACTGATTACTAAGCACTGAAACTGTGAAGTGCCGCTGAATTGAGAAGAGCCTGTAGCTGCCGATGACCTCCCAATTATCTCTGCAGGAACCCTCCAGACGTCCTCCCTCTTGACCCCATGACTGAGGCTCAGGAACAGGGGGTCTGCACAGCTGTAACAGGACATAATCCAGGTGGACCACTCTTCTTCAAACCATAGGTACTCTTTAGATGTGGGGTACTTACCTCTTTGTCTTTTAGCAGTGCTTTTCTCAGTTTGGAATTGCATTGTCTCACATTTAGAGTAGACCCCAACTCTTGTTTCAAAGGCTTAAGAGCTTGTGACCCTGCAAGTGATTTTATTTGACAAACTCTCCAACTTTGCGCAAGACTTTGATTCTAAGAAGGTCCTCAGCTACATAGACTGTTTCAAATTTACTTTGGCTGTCCTGGCTCCCTGCAGACTCTTCTAGCCCATTGATTTTGATATTGCTGTCCCTCATAGGTGCTAACTTATTTTAGACACGTATTGCTGGGAAAAGTTTGTCTAGACTTCATTGGAAGATGTAAGTGTCCTCACATATACTGAGAACATGTTTAACCATTTTTCTTCCTTAAACCTTTCCTTTCTGCAACCTCAGAATCTGCAAAGTTGTCCTTGTAATTGAAGTCACATCAGGGTGTAGGAAATGTGCACGAAGCATGTCTAAAGATTACCCACTAACTTGTTCCGATTCTGAAAAAGTATTTTTAAAGTATATTTTTACTGTTACACAAATTGGCTTTTTAAAGAACGTTTATTTAAATCTTGATGTTAAATAAATAATTAACTATTTATATCTGAAACCTTGAGTGTAAGTGTTACGTGGTTATTTGTATTGACAAATGTTATTGCTACAGCTCTACAGCTCACATTTACCCCTCTTGAGATAGGCCTAGCTGTTCAGTCACTCTACCAGCTTGTGTAGTACAGACCTGTACCAAAAGATGGGTTACCTAATACCGAGCAGATAAGCAGTGTGTAGTCTCACACAGTGTGACTGCACCAACTCTTACCTAACTGGGCCAAATTAGAAAAACTTTGCACCATGCCAATTGTAATTTTTCACGGTATTAACACCCAAAGTGCAAAAAACAAGCTTGCTATCTATCTCCTATTCAAACAAACTGTACGTTTTTGCACGCTTTTGTTACAGACACATCTGCCAATGTCCCACAACATTGCAAACATGATTGCAAGCTATTTTCCTCATCCAGTTAGAGTGTATCATGTATTCCAATTTAGCTTTAAACTATGAAATATAAATCATATAAATACCCTGAACCAACCAGCGCACATTTACACATGCTTCCAATAGATGAGTCCCAATTGCGTGGTTTGTGATGTTTTATTTAATGAGCAGCATACATCTGAGGCCTGAGTGAACATGAAAACAAAGATAATTCTCTGATGTGTTTAGTCAGAAAAACTATGAATCCAAAAAGATTATAACTTTTAGTGATAAATCTCTGGAATGTACCATTTAGTGAAAGCAGATTACCGCCGTGGTCACAATAAATACTGGTGCTTGCTCAATGGACAGCTTAGCTCTGAGATCCCATTGATGTACAGAGACAGGCCATTGTTAAAGAAGTCTATTTCCCAGAATCTATTGTACGAAGCATTCATTCTTGAGTAGACTATAACAATGCCTGACTTTTATCTGATAGTCTACAGTCTAGAATCAGATACACCTTTTCCATACTTGTGATTTCTCCCCTCAATATGTCTGCTAAATGAAAGGCCCCTGCCAAGTTGGACTAAGTTTTAGGAACATGTTCAAATACTACCAGTCCTAACCGGGGAGGAGCAAGCTCTAAAAAGACTTCAAAAGTCCAAAGGTAAATTTTTCCAGTGGCCAAATAATCTGCTGAAGGTCGACCAAGTCCCTTGGCAACCCAGCCTTCCCATAGTAATGTTCGCACTAATAAAATGTAAAGACACATAAAAAAGTTAATATTTTCAATCCTTTGTTAAACATGTGTGTACTCTGATTACAAATGATTATTTTAGGACTAACCTTAAATAACCATTTAACATGGATAGGGCCTGTTTTACAAAGCGTTTCACAATGGGATGTTCCCATTCCAAAGGCTTTTGTAAATCCGATCCATAGAGTGTTGCTTGTATTGCTCAGTTGTTGACTCATAAACCCTTTTAAGCATTTGGCAATAGAGTTGTGCTGTGTTAGCTTAAGCTGTATTGCAGTGCTAAATATCTGTCTTTCTGTTTTAGAAGTATTTGTTTTTCTTTGCAAAGCTCATCATTTATGATGGGCGTCAGGTTGGGCCGAGAGTATAGCTTTGGGGTAACGCATTGGAAGCAAGACAATGGGGAGCATCATGTGACCCACACTTTAATGATGGACTCCAATATTAAAAACGTTTCAATGTTAAGGTTAGAATCAAAGTAAATGAGAGACACATATATTTCAAGTATACTCGGTTTAACATGGTCGTGCTTCAGGGACATGGGCACAGAAAAAAGTGTATATTTTCTCTTCCACCATGGCCATTCTCATAATTGGTGGTCAGTACTTTCATTTCACTTTGGGCCTGATTTACAAAACGATTTGTAAATCAGGCCCTTTCTCTGTTCAATTCATAAGCGAACAAAACGGTTTAATTAAAGTTTAGTTTTAAAATTAAGTTTAATGTATTATTTGCATGCAATTGAGAAGTGTGAATTGAAACAATTTACTGTAAAGAGAGAACATGGAAAGCAAGAAAAATGAGGAGTATCGTACTGCATGAAAATAATCGTTAAAGAAATCAGTAAACAGTTTGGATTACAAGTGACCAAACCATGCAGTGATGCACGTCTGTTTAGACATCCAGTTCTATAAAAAAGCAAATATACAATAAAACCTAGTTCACAAGTAATTTGAAGTCTTTCAGTACACCACAATGAAAAAATCTTCTCAATATTCTATTTCACAAAACCTTAGTGTAAACCTTTACAAACTGAAAGTATCATTTTAATCTGTTTACAAAAATACAAGTTGTGCACCTTTTAAAACAAAAAAATTAAATTGCAAAACACAGCAAACATTCAATTTATAAAAATCATAACAACGTGTAACTCTTTGCAAATCTAATGTGCACTTAAAATGTCATGCTAGAATTAACTATGTATTTAAAATTAGCCAACAATGTGAGAATTGCTTGAATGAATAAGACACAGTATATATTGTTAATTGAAGTGTAAACCACTTAGGGAAACAGGAATCACCTTTAGCACTATGTGCTATACTGGAGTAAAACATGAATTTGCAGATCAGCATGAGATCAATATAATTCCACGTCTAATGTAGGTCCATCCTCAAATTGCATGAAAACCTAAGGTAGCAAAAATAAACACACACACACACACATGTATGTCTGCCTTCTGGGGCATAGAATCCAATGCTCGCCACTGCATCCATATCTAAGTGTCAGGCACATTTTCTATTTTACTTATATGCAATAGGTCACCTAGTACTTCAATCAGAAACACTCTATAAAAGGAACAGAAATTTGGAGGGCAACCATGTTTGCAGCTGTTTCTTAAATAGCAGTGGAATATAGATGAGGCATGAATATGTTGGTGAAAAGGAAGTAGAAACATGAATCAGTGAACAGGATGCAGTAACAACATTGATGTTTACAACATGAGGTGTGGGGTGAAAAAAAACCCCAGAGTGACAGAGATGGAGAGGCCATGCAAGGCCCATATTGTGAGAGTGAAGCTGGCTAATGTGGCGTTCCATTGAAATACAAAAGCCAGTACAAAACAGTGATATGTGACAGAACACCTAGTAAAATGGAAAGCAATGGGCCTAGTCAACTCCACTAAAATGGAGAGGTGAGCAAGTGAATGTGGAATCTACATGAGAGCCGAAAATTGATGGATATGCCCAATGAATGGGAAGTAAAATGCGTGCTGCAGAAGCTGACTTTATGTAAACTGAGAAATGACACATTGACAGATGAAAAACTACAGCAGTACACGTGGAAAGAAATGATACATTTGAAACACTGCGTATTTGGAAGATAAAAAGGAGGAATGATGCCTGACATTTAAGAAATAAAGTCAAGTGACAGATTGCATTCATCACGAATAAAGAGACTTAATTTTCATCATATAAAATGACAGCATGTAAAGAGAAAGGCCTATTTCATTTATTTTAAAGTGAACACTGGTTTCCTATGTTAACTGCGGCCTATCTGTGTGCATACGATTAATACTGAATCTACCTCTGTTCTAATATAGTAGAAAAGAAAGATTGCATTTTAAGTCACATGCCCAGATATAATGCTAAAATGTTACATGTAAGCACATCTTGTCATTTTAAAGCTGTATTTTATGAATTATGGATGCAGCTGGCGTTTTCCACACTGAACAGAAAGGTCTTTGCCTTTGAACATTTGAACTAAAGACCTTTGACTGAGGACCTGCAGGAGAAAAAGGTATGGTTTTCAGTTATAAATACAAAGACAATACAGAGACAAAGATAAAAATTGTGGGATTTACAGATAACACAGCCAGCAGAAATGACCTGAAAGGCCAAGTTTCCCCATTAACAGTCCATTAGTGGCCAACGGAAAGGACCTTTTCAGGGCTAACTTGACCTCAAAAAATTGATTCAGAACCACTATTGGATAATCAATGTGTATGAAACACATTGCTGATAAGCAGATGTTCGGGTCAGGTGACGATTGAGAAATGCAACCTAAGAATTGGTGGGAGCTGATGTGAAACTGAGGGACACATGTGATGTCTGGTCATATGATTAACATTAGACCACCTTTTCTTTAATGAAGTATTTGTCCTCCTCTCTCAGCCTCTATTTTGCATACCCTCTATCTCCTTCTCCTATTAGCAGGCAGTGGGTGTATTAGGGGGATGGAGGGGGAGAGAGCTGGCCAATCCATAGTGAGGGAATTTTGAAAATAAAGGCATGTCATCAACACTATCTCTTGCCAAGTTCCAATCTAGGAGGGGATTTGCAAGAAAACCACTAGGAAGAGAGACCAGGAGAACTGCCTAATCCATCGGGGCACCATCTTGCCAGGGGAACAAATTAAAATCAAGGCCTACCTAGAAGGTGGGAGAAAAGGAGACCCAGGGATTTTTCTTGGAACTCTGGGAGCTTTATCTGAGAGAGGCATGTGGCTGGAGACACCTGGCTGGTGGATAGAGGTTTAAGGTGTCAGCTGCCTGCCTGAAAGAGGGTCCTAGGATCTAACGGGCCTCCTGAGCTAAGAACCGACATCTCCCATGTAAGTAGATATACCCCAGAGCTATCAATTGTGTGGTGAGCTACCTGCCTTAATACCTTTCCCTTAGTGGGTGAATGGGGTGGGGGGGCAAAACTGAGTAGACCCTATCCATATTGAACTAAAAAGTTAACTCAATGAATTCACTACAAAAGAACACTCTATCCAGTTAAATTCAATCATGTTGGAATCTGTCTGTTTAACCCTTACCTTTGCGTTAGTGGGTGTTCTCCATTAGAGGGAGAGGCGTGAAAATATGTATACTCTTAGCACAATTTAAAAAATTTGAAATTGACAAAGGATTATCCCAGTGCAATGTAAATGACTCTAGTCTGTAATGTAATTGGGTAACCCTGGTGTTCAATTGAATGTGCTAGTGTCCCCAAAACAGAAATCCCAACACCTTGCATTCCTTTGAAAACAAATTGTGCAAAACAAATTTTCCCTTTCAGTCCAACCTTGCATTTTCATTGTAGGAGTGGTGAAAAACGAAATTCCCCATGTATTCCCTTGCATCCCAAATCATAATTCCAAAACATTTAATTGTACCTAAATAAAAAGGCCAAAACGATTTTCCATTATGTTCCCAATCACTCTACCTTCCATTCAGATCAGAGGGGTCATATCTAATTAATGCATGGAGGGTGGGGGCTGCTGGGAGAGTGAAGTATTGTACCAAACTAAGCAATGACAGTGTGTTTTGTATTTTGCCTATTGGTTAATTTGCACAAAATCTGATGTAAATTGTTACTGCCAACTTCAAAATTGTACCTCTGTTTTATGGCAACTGAAAGTCCTTTAAACCTACGTTAGTCAAATGGCGCAAGACATTTAAATGGGTGATATTGTTTACTGGCACATCATTGGTGGTTGATGTTTTTGTGGTTGCTATTCTTCTCTGTCAAACTTTAAGTAAATATATATTCTTGCTATGCACCAGCCTGGGTCCTAGCTGATTGGTGCTACAGAGGGTATTTGCTGGGGTTGGTGCAAAATTGTTTGGAGGCATCACTAAAGTTGAATCTGTATAAGTGCTTTGGGTTTGTGCCAGCTTGCTTGGGGAGGCAGCACCTTGAGTTGAGAGTGTCCACCTAATTAATCGTGACAGGGCATATATTTACAACTACTAAGAACATTTTGAAATGCCCAGACATGCTTTGGGTGACACCACCAGTGGGGCTAGGCCATTGGAAGCTGAAATCACCCATGTCGTTACACATTTTGAGTGATATTCCTTAACATGGCAAATCACTGCTAATGCTGTATTTAAATGTATATCTCAGTTTTCGAGATGGGTAATACATAGATCACTGTTAATGCTCACTGGCACTCTGAAGTAGAGGATAAAGCCACATATTAGATCCTTCACCAAAGCCTATGCATCAGCTGTATTGGCCAGATCCAACTCTATCCCTATAAACATGTTGACAATTACAAGGACATTCTGCTGTTTGCCAGTCTAGGCAACTGTACAAAACAACATTACATCTGGGCAAAGGGAACAAAGAGTGCTTAGTGTGTCCACTGTTCTACATTCACATATTTTCCTACATTCAACTGTTAGCAGACTGAACAGTGGCAGCATAAATGTTCCACAACCTTGGAAAAACCTGAGGTACACCATTGCTTTTGTATCTGAGACACCATCCCTCCTTTCAAAGTGTTCAACCCCATTTAGTCCACATGCTAAATGAATTCAACAGTGCCTGGTAAAGTACCAAATAGGTTTTGTGTGATTGTCATAGCTTATAGCTCTGCAAGGTACACAATGCTCTGTTCCTTGTATTTTTTGCCACATTATTGGAGCACAGTCCTGTATTTCTGCTTGTAAATTAAGTGTGGAAATGGGTCACACAAAAGCATGTGCTTGTATGTGTGCTATTGTAAAGGCAATAGCAGAAAGAGCATCCTCTCTCACTTCTTTGTTTGCAGAGACATTTCCTTGGCTGATGCCAGCTCTTGGGGGATTGGTGTGCTATATACTTGACTGTCCCTAACTCGTTTGTAGCATTAAAGATTCCAGAAAGTAATTCACATAACATGTGATTTTTATAAGGTTGCCTGCAGTTGTTAAAAAAACAACTTTTCTTCCGCAACATCCTACAGTCATGCACATTCCCAAATGCATAAGGGGATCAGTACCCATCATAGCCATGAGCTCCCCTACCTGTCCCGAGGACACATCCGTAAACTGATCCCTTTTAATTACTACATGCATAGTAGACACTGCATAACCAGATTTTAGCTATCCGCTTTCATTTCCCAAACAAGAAGCATCAACATTATACTTCTCACATTAGTTTTGCAATGGGATTTCTAATACATCTTTACAAGGTTGTGATGTGGCTTATCATCAACTGGGGTCAGCAGTAGTGAGGCTGGATTTTAATTCATTGATATTTTCTGAATTGTACAGGATCAAAAATACTTTGTAAGTTGTGATGCAGGTATATGTTGCATGTCAATTGTATGCAATAGTGTTACTCTCACCTGATATCCCCGGGGGTGTCTGGAAGGCTCTGAGATCTGGAACCCTGTATGTGTAGTTGCCCAGTGCTGAATAATGAATCTGCGATTACAGAAGGGAGGATTTGTGATAACTGTCTCTAATGGGTAAATCTCCCACCTCCCTCTGACCGATTCCCTTCCCACTGGGTTCTTTTCTCACCTTAGTTATTTGTAGGGTGAGCTATCCATCCTGCGTTTCTTGTACAGGGGCGCTTGACGTTTGTTGGCAAACTGCCTGAGTTGCTTGACTGGTGCAGTATGCCTTCCTTTGGCCCAGGCCTGCTGTGACCCCGAATCTGCTGGTAGGCAGGTAGGTTTGTTAATTGTAAGTCTTTGTTCTGTTTATGGTGGGAATGTGTTAATGTCTTTATCTCCTTCTTTTCAGGTGCGAAGGTCTTGATGCTGGCATGCCGGATGCAGAGGCACGTTTCTAGGTAAGAGAAAGCGCGAAGCGCAGCACCTTTATTGTCTTTAAAACTAACCTGTGTTTTCTTCTTCTTCTCCTCACAGTCCGCTGTGGTACTGCAAGTGGATGACAGCGAGATGAAAAACAGGGCCCCGGAATCCGTTAAGGTAAGTACAGCATTGTGTGTTTTTTTTAAATATTGAAAGCGAAATTGAATATGTCTCTTTTCCTTTGCAGATGTTGCTGTGGTGCTCCTATGGAAGTGCAGCATAGCGCGATGGAATTCAGGTAAGACTGATGGAATTTGATGTTTTTGGAAGTTCGCGAGTTCTAATATTGTTTTTCCTTTTCTCATTATTGCATGTCGCGATGTTCGAGCAGCAGCTGTGGTAGCAGTTCACCGGAAGTCCTTAAGCTAGTACTCACAGGTGAGTGATGTTTTTTCTTCTCTTGGTTTCCACAGATTGCAGCCCTGTTGAGATGATGAGTGCTGGATGTTGTTTTCACAGGTAAGACTGAATAATCTTGTTCTTGTTCTTGCAGGACTACAGTAAGATGTGAAGACCAGGAGCTGGATACAGTGAGCATCACGCTGCTGGTTGCTGAATAATACAAAGTGTGTTCTGCAATCAGGGTGTGTTTTATATAGCTCAGATAAAGTAGTACCAGGGAAAGTAGTTCCAGGCCTGCCACACCCAAAACACTGGACCGCATGGCTTGGTTCTTAGAACTAGACTCTATGGGTGCTTCCATGTTGGATTTAAAGGCCTATGTACATAAATGGGACCTAGTTTGAAGGTTAAGGTAAGTACAGTGTTGTGCGTTTTTTTTAAATATTGAAAGTGAACCTGAATATGTCTCTTTTCCTTTGCAGGTGTTGCTGTGGTGCTCCGGATGGAAGCGCAGCATAGCGCGATGGAATTCAGGTAAGACTGATGGAATTTGATGTTTTTGGAAGCGTGCATTCTAATATTGTTTTTCCTTTTCTCGTTATTGCATGTAGCGATGTTCGAGCAGCAGCTATGGTAGCGGTTCGCCAGAAGTCCTTTAGCTAGTTCTCACAGGTAATTGATGTTTCTTCTTCTCTTGGTTTCCACAGATTGCAGCCCGGTTGAGATGATGAGTGCTGGATGTTGTTTTCACAGGTAAGACTGAATAATCTTGTTCTTGTTCTTGCAGGACTACAGTAAGATGCTGAAGAACAGGAGCTGGACACGGTGGGCATCACACTGCTGGATGCAGAATAACACAAAGCGTGTTCTGCAGTCAGGGTGTGGTTTATATAGCCCAGGTAAAGTAGTACCATGGAAAGTAGTTCCAGGCCTTCCACACCCAAAACACTAGACCGCATGGCTTGGTTCTTAGAACTAGACTGTATGGGTGCTTCCATGTTGGATTTGAAGGCCCATGTACATAAATGGGACCTAGTTTGAACAGCCCTTCCTTCCTACATATGATCCTGATGCGAGGTGCCAGGTGCCAGGAGCCCTTTTGTAGTGGTTTTAAGACCCTCAGGCTTCTGGTGGGAGTCTGATTGTGGCACAACTTATGCCCCCTCACAGTGCTCATGACAATAGTGTGGCTGCACGGGGAACTGTTACAATGAGGGGTGAACCTAACACTATATTTTCTGAACTTTGTACCGCCAATGCAGCTCTGACTATGGACTCCAAGCAAGGCAACGCACCTTTTTCAAAAAGATCTAATGCAGTCCTTTACTATGTATTTGTTCCATATTCATCACCATGGTTGTGTGTCAATACTCCTTGTGCAAATCCTTCTTTGTGACGACAAAAGTGGATATATGTTTTTTGAGAAATGGGCATCCAAAGAGCGTGTGCACTCACAAGGGCTTGTTTCACTTCCACAAATGCTTTCAGTGTCACCACTGAATATTTCAGTGTTTTGGGCATATGAAAATATGTCATCTCCTGTAAGAGGGCTTCTATACTTGAATATCCTAGTATACCTTGACAAAAGTACACTGTTCCCCAAAAAGGACATCATTTGACTAATCAATGTTGGCTTGGGACAGTTAAAAAAAAAAAAGCTTCTATACCTAAATATGTGATTCTCCTAAGTCCTACTGGTATATTGTCTTTCTTGCACAATAGCAGTTTTTTTTGGATGCTTTTGCTCTTTTTCTGCAAAAGCATTTAGCAAAACCATTGTGTTTTGCTTACACTTCTTATGTGAAGGTGAGAACACCAGTAGGTCATACATGCATTGAATTAGCACTGAACCATCTGGAAATATAGTATCATTTTACATCTTCTATTCAAACGTGTAGGAAGATGGCTAGAATTTCAGTATGCACCAGTGGGAGGCGTGACGACACATAATGGAGCCCAGAATGATTATGATGAATACATCCTGACTGAAAATGCAGAACATAAATCAACTGTAAAGGAAGTAGCTGTATGTGAGTTGCATGATAATATTGCAGTTTGGTTTGGGAATTTTGAAAAACTGTGCAATACTAATGCATTAACTTCTCTTAAATACTGCACACATTAGTACACATCTCATCCGGGTTTTATAACTGCTAAAGTTGTAATGTTAAACATGAAAATAAGTACCCAATCTGGGGTCCTCCTGTCCCCTGCACACTGTTATGCCAGAACAACTGGCTTTATAAGTTTCTTCAAATACAAATATTGAAAGTATTCAACAATTTTCAAATCTGTTGTGATAATCCAAAAATGCAATGCAAATAACATCAATATCTCCTTTTCTCTTGCTCAACACATTTTGGGGATGATTTCCCCTTCTTCTGGAGCTAAATTGAATATAAAACAATGATCTAGTTTACTTAAATGTTTTATCTTTAGCTAACGACTTTCAACACCATACCCCATAAGTGACAATCCAATTGTGTGCCAAGGGTTCACATTCTTTTGTTATGTAGGGTCGGAGTCACCAGCCAGTGTGTTCTTAGACCCTCTCCAAATTGAAAAAATTCCATGGTGCCATATAAGGGTATTATAGGTGACTAGCATCCAAAACCTTGCAGGCTATGTAGAAATAGTTGACATCAATTTAAGGTAGTGCCCAAAACCGTGTCTCATGCAGAGCCCTTTTTATGTCTTCAAATCATCCATCTACATACCTATTGCCAATTTGATACACTGTACACTTAGCGCTATATAGTATCTCTTCAACTCGTCATCAAAGTATATCAGAATGGAACAACCGATGGGAGAAGGTGCAATCATATAACTCCCCTATTTTACATCTCTGATATCGATTTGTCAGGGTGGACTGTTTAGCCTACATGTAGTGAATCGCAAGCCCCAGCTCCAGTGACTGAAGTGCACTGCTGTCACAGTATACTGATGTGTGTCGTGTCACGTGTCCACGCTTCAAAGCCTACTAAAATGGCATTCATTTTAAATCTATGTGCACATGGTTGTGCTCATTTTAAGTGCCCATGTGTACGCTCTCTGCGCGGAACGGCACTTCATATTCTCTTACCTGTCGATAAAGTCCTGGGAGTATGAATCACAAACCCAAACTCAGTACGAGACCCCCTTTAAGACCTCTAGTGGCAGGGACAGAGAGTGTCTTTGATGACCTATCCATGTATGTTGATAACAACAATGCCGTTGTTTTAGAGGCTTTGGCGCATGGACACGATACGCATCAGTACACTGTGACAGCAGCAAACTTCAGTCACTCTTATAATGCACACATTTATGGCACAAACTCCTTTGACACACTGGTTTACAACACTTAGAAGACATGCTCCTATAATTCATGCTTTTATTCCACACTCTTATGACACACACACCCACACCCAGACACACACACTTAGCGCACACACTCTTGCAACTCATGAACATATGACACACATTCTTATAACACACCCCATGTTGTGCATGTAAAATACCATATTGGAGATGTAATTGTGTACATGGGCGAATTGTAAAACTTTAATACAGCAGACGCTTAGAAACCAAACACATAAATGCCTTGCAAAATACATTCTTCGGCATGAACTCTTATGACATATGCACTTACAACACACAATTTTGCCACCCAGTCACCTACATATGTAAACATGCGTGAAATTAATATATATATATGAAATATGAAATATAGCTTTCACTGGAAGGTTTCTCACAGCTTAGGATATCTTTTTTTCAAAATGAATGTTATTGTTAAACTGATATTTAGTTGTGATCTGCAGACTTTGGCAGATTTTCATTTAATTCAAAAATCACCAAAGAGTTCCAAGTAGCATGGTACAGGCTCTGCTCATCTGCAAAGTCATGCCTTTCATCCCTGCCCTGAGTTTCAGAAGTGTCCAAGCCCTGGGTATCTCTTACTTGAACAGTGGCAACGCCCTACTTGTAGGAGTCCCAAATTCCCCCTTGGCCCCTCTGAAAGCCATCCAGAATGCTAAAGCACGCCTTGTTACCGGACTGACAAAATTCAATCTTACTCTCCTAAACTAAAGAGTTTTAAAGATATGCACAGCATCTAAAGGATGTCGCTAAAAAGTACAATGTTCATGATACAGGACAAGGTTCAGGAACACAAGAAAAATCATTCAAGAAAAGAATGATCAGTAGCTTACACGTATAGGTTGCCAAGGAGAGTTTGTTTGCTGTGCTGGATTGAGAGATCTTGGAGAGGAATATTTGAAAAGTGGTCAGAAATGGCACTTAGGCCCTAAGTTCCAGACTGCTCGACTTTTTATACAGAAGTCTTTAAAGTCATTTTCATACTGAACCAGGCTAGTGTAGGATTTCCAGAGCTGTAGAGATGTAGTAGATTTCCCTGAGGCCAAACACTGGTTATGCCAGCCTGTTCTGGGTGGTCTGTAGGCTTCACATGTCTTTCTTTGGGAAACTGGATATCAGACTCTTACAGTAATCTGCCTTGGAGCGGATCTGGTGGAATTTGCCATTCATGTTTAGTGATGGTAGAATCTTCTCCAATAGGATAGAGTGAAATGGTTGCTTTAACAACAGATATAATATGATGATAGAATTGGTGCTGGCCAAATCTGGCCCCTGTAGTCTTAGTTTCTATCACTGTGCTGATAACTAGATATTGCTAATGCTAGGGTCTGCACATAACACGAGTATGTCAACCTTCAAAGATTCAAGCAGAGCTGGCTTTTATATATGCAGGATTGGAGTACTAATAGATATGCAGCAAGGCTTACTAAATGTGAAAAAGAGCCTGTTTGTAGGTGGATTATAATCTGCATTTCATCAACATATGTGGTGCCAGAGAAGTTAAAATGGTAGTGGATGCCATAGAGGATGGGGGTAGGTGGGTGAACAGAAAAGGGGAGTGGGAGGAGGTCTGTTGGGCTTCACATGGTATCTTGGAAAAGTAGGAGAAAATAGCCCCAATTAGCCGAGACCATAGAAGCCCAAAGGATTTTCATTGTCTAGTGAATCTAAACATTCTAGGTCATCATAACCTTTATTGGAGAGTGGTTTGAAGAAAATGTGTTATTTGACCAGTAGCCAATGTAGTGTTGTCAGTGTTGGTGTGATGTGTTCTCTTTTAGTGGGTCTGAGGAGTAGTCTACCTGCTGTGTTCTGTATTCATTGTAACTTTATTATACAGTATTCTGGCATTCCAAAATAGATGTTGTTGGCATAGTCTATTCTTGATATGATGAGCAAAATGACAGAAAGTGCTCTATGTGGGAAGTTTAAAAAGGGAAGTATCCGCTTCATTATATGTAGGGGGAAGGCTAATTTCTTTACTACTGCATTGACTTGTGTTAAGTAGTTGTCCATTTATATTCTGAGATTTATGGTGTTTTTAAATGGTTCTGGTGGGTTTTCCATATGAGTAGGCCATGGAATGTGGTGATGGCTTGATGGGTCAATGGGCGCTGTGAAAAACCTGAAGGTGTCTCACCCGCTAGTCCCCAGGGATCTGTCATTCAGGTGGCCAGGACAAGGCCATTGATATTGGATCAGGTTCCTGGGATTGACCAATTCAGGCGATCACCTGGATGGGTGGTCTTTGGGGAGTGGAAGTGGGACATCGAAGGGTGAGATGCGGTATCCCCTTCGTTATGAGACCTTTTCCCATCCTGCCCAGTATGATATTTAGAAACTCGAACCCCCCTTTTCTAACACAAACACTTTGTCACACCGTGAGTGGCAACAGACTAATACCAGAGCAGTTTACCTGACATGCCCCAACACAAGGGTCAAGCATAGTACGGCAATTACCAACAACTACACACACCTGACTGCCCTTTCCCTTCCTCATAGGGAAAAAAGGTAGAGCACAACAGCACACTCCGAGCAAGGCCAAACACACGAGGAAGCAGAAATCCCAGGACGGCAGTTCAAATAGAGGAGAACGGCATCAACACTTGAAAGGACGCCAAGGAGGGTGGTGCCCTAACCCTTTTCAACCCAGATCCATGAAGCCCCTGACAAAGGAAACATAAGACAGGGACTTGCAGCTGGTGAATAGTGTGACAGATATTAGTGGTTCATGGAACCCTCCTGCACTGATGGGGAGCCGCAGTTGCCATTGTGGTACCGTCCTTGACTCCAGCTACAAGAGTAATGCCAACGAGTTCAGCACAGCCAGTAAGTCGGAAGGACCTGATAATGGACCGGACTTTGTCAGGCTCAAGGTTGCATTGGCAACATTAACAAGATTAAGAAACAGATGTTTTTTGTGAACAAACTTGATACCAGAGATAGAGTTGTCTGGCACCATGTGGGCACTTGTTTGTAGCATAGCGGTAAGGATTGGCAATAGTTTATTTTAGAATAGGCCCTTTTTATTTCACTGGCTCCACTAGGGCTGTATTATTATTATTTGATGGTCGTAGGTTGCTCCCACCTCAGATTTAGGTTTAGATTAGGCATTTATCTTACCCATTTTACAGTTAAATAAACACCCTTGAACTGTGATCACTTTTGTCTGTCTTATTTTGATACCATGCCTTCCTTACAGCACAATCATGATTTCTGTTTTTGTCTGTGTTGAGTTTAAGGTTGTTGGTACTTATCCAATGGTTTATTTCTGTAAGGGGGTTGGTAAAGTTTGGGTTTTGTTCTTCGCTAGCATTGATTTTTTAGGTGATTTCTGTGTCAACTGCATAGCTGTAGCATGCAAAGCTGCGTCTTTTGATGAGGTTGATGAGGAGTTTCATGTAGCTGTTGAATAGTAGTGGCGAGAGGGATAATCCCTGTGGCACTCCACAAGTTGTTGTGTGGGGGGATAAGTTGAAGGATGTTAGCCAGGGTGTTTCCATTCTTTCTGTCATGAAGGATTTTAGCCAGAGTAACCCTGTGTTGCTGATTCCTATATTTTCTAATATTTTGATGAGTGCTTTGTGGTGGATTGTGTCAAAGGCTGCTAATAGGTCAAGTAGTATTAGTGATGATTTGATGTCGGAGTCTTCATTGGTTTTTAGATCATCCCATAATGATAGTAATGCTGTTTCCACACCTCTCATGGCTCTGAAGCTGACTTGTGCCTGGTCTAGTGTTTCATTGTTTTCTACATGTTCCAGGATTTGTTTGTAGATGTAGGTTTCTTGGTGTTTGCCAGGTATGGGATGTTTAAAATTGGTCGGTAGCTGGTTAGATCTTCTGTGTTTCCCAATGGGTCTTTAAGGAGTGGCTTAATGTAGGCCAATTTGAATGCTTGTGGCACAGTTCCCGTTGCTAGTGAGTGGGTGAAGAGGTTGAGGAAATATTCTGCAGGTGTTTTCTGGAAGAGTATAGTCTTGTATATGTCTGGTGGGCAGCGGTCTGCTGGAGACCCGGCTCTGTTGCTTTTGCTCACTAGGCTGTTCAATTGTTCTGTTGAGATTGGTGGGAGGTTGTTTAGTCTTGTAGATGGTTCCAGCACCTCCTATGACTTGCTGAATATATGTGATTTTGTTTTTAAATGGTCTGCAAGGTCATCACATAGTTTTTGTGATGGCGTTGGTTTATTTGTGCATGCTGACAGGTTTCTTAGCTTTTTAATGATATTGAACATCTCTCTCTGAGTGCTGCATGAGTGTGTGATCTGTTCGTTGTAGTATGGCTTTTTTGTTCTGAATGTTTCAGCTTTGTATAGTCGTATCTGTCATTGGTATGTGATTTTTTTTCTGTTTATCAAAGTTTTCCCTCCATTCTTGTCCCAGTTTCCTGTTTGTTTTTTCAGTGCTCTGAGTTGAGATGTAAATCATTTCACCATGTTTTTCTTTAGTGAGGGGGTGAATGCTTTTTTCTTATGCAATGTTATCTAGAGTTTTTGTGATCCATTTTGGATAGTGTCAGTTTTTCTTCTCTGCTAGTTGAGTATAAGATGATGATTCATGGTTTTGTGGCTTCAATTCTACTGTTTAGGTAGGCAATGTTTACGGATATCCAGTTTCTTTTCTAAATGGGCGGTTAGGTAGTATTTGTGTTGGCAGGTGGATCACAGAGGATATTTTGAGGTGGTTGCTCCAGAGGAGGTGCAGTTGTGGCAATGTTTTTTTTTCAGAAGATTGCATCTAGTGTGTTGCCTGCTAGGTGTGTCATTCCCTTCACCAATTGTTGTAGATGCATCATTGCTAGCTGATTTATTAGAGTTTTGGGTGAATCTATGTTTTCTTCTTTGATCGAGGTGTTAAAATCTCTCAGTAGGATCAGTCGATGGATATGTTGGTGATGACGCCACAAATGTGTCAGTGAAAGTAGGGTTGGATGTCAGTGGCCAGTAGATAAGTAGGAATGATAGGTTGGCTTGGCGATCTAAGCCTAAGTGCAGGAGGAGTGACTGACAGTTTGGGATTTTTAGTGGTGGTGCTGTTGTTATCTTTAGCTGTTCCTTGTATGCAATAGCGAGACCTCCTCCTCTTTTTCCTTCTCTGTTGGCTTCTTTGAGTTTGAGGTTGTTTGGTAGGGAATCATGTGCTGTTACCTTGAAATTTTGAGTTAGCCAGATTTTGATGAGGAATACGATATCTGTCCCTCCATTGCGTAGACGTTTGTACATTTCTGCTGTGTGTTTTGACATTGATCTTGCATTGACCAGGTTGCAGTATATTGTTTAATTTTCTGGGGTTTGTGGGTCCTTTAGCAGTGGTTTTGGTAGTTTGAGTTGATATCGATTTATTTTTCCATCAGATTGTCCCTTGGGATCTGCTGTTTCTGTTTAATCGTTGAGTAGGCCAAAAGGTTGTGTTTTGGAAGTATGTTTTCTTCTGGGTCTCATCTGCCTGCTCCTATTAATGATTTTTTTCTGACATACCAGTTTATTGTGACAAATGTTGTGTTAAGGTTGTTTCTTTCGCTTAAACTTCTGTAGTTTTCACGTCTGTCTGTTGGGTTTCTGGCTATCCATTTTATGTGCTCATTATTCTTGTGATTGGTTAGTTGTCCAATTGGGTGGTAAGTTGATAGGTAGCGAGATAAGTACAGTTATTTTCTTGTTGTTCCAGCAAAGGGGCCCTTTTGTGGTGGACAGGTAGGTGTGCTATTTCCTGGTGTTGGTTGGTTCCCGGGTGTGGTGTTTTGGGATGGTTGGGCTTCTTCTAGTTGGTTGGTTCTGTTTTGGCTATTTTGTGTGCATCAGTCTTTCCTAGTACGGTGCATTTTGTGTTGTTGGCTTGATGCTTACAGCTGGGTTTCTTGTTCATTTCTGTTTTTCCCAATCAGGTTGGATGTTCATTTTCTTTTTCTTCTGGTCAATTATCTGTTTGTCCTCATGGTTTTTCTCTCCGCTTAGGCTGTTTTTGCTATTGCAGCATGCAGCAGAGGTGTCACAGGGGTATAGTTTGTATGATGATTTTATTTAGCTGTCCCAGTGTTCTAATGTCCAGGGGGGGCTGCACTGTTTCAGGCGTCAGGCTGTCTCATAAGTAAGCCTATCCTGGGGCCTAGCCTGGTCCCAGAGGCTAGCTTGTTATGGAGGGGTAGCCTTGCATTTGGTCTAAACCCTATCTCAGGGCCAGGAACCTTATCCTTAGAGTCAGGCCTGTCCCAAATGTAGGGCCTGTCCCAGCGGTGGGACCTATCCCTGGGGCAGGACCTAGCCCAGTGGCATGACCTATCCCACGGGTGGGAGCTATCCCAGGGATGGGAGCTACCCCAGGGGAATTGGTTATCCCCAGGGGTAGGAGCTATCCCAGGAACAGGAGCTATCCCACTAAAAGGAGCTATCCCAGGGGTGTTCCTCAGGCAGAACTGTTCCTTGGCAGAACAATTACCTTGCAGGACTTTTCCAGTAGCAGAGCGGTCCCAGTGTGTGAACACATTAGATTTAAATAATGCAAACATTGGGTCTGGTCCTCTGTTTAGTCTATAGTTATAGGATATTAAGTCCATTTCGAATTTTGATTTTGGCTTAGTTTCATGTTCTTCAGTCGCAACGTTGCAATATTATAGAATTTCACTATCTATGCAAAGATGCCAGATTATTCAAATTCACTGGCAGCTACAATGTCTAGGTGTTATAGTACACCTTGAGATTTGGCCATATGACAGAGAACGGACCATGTTCTAGCCCTTACGAGTCTTTTGCAATGTTCCTATATCCTTTTTGAACTGCAGCAATGATTGGTCCTTTGCAACCTGCAGCCTGCCTAGTTAATTCATTTTTATTTCTGTTTTTTCTCATCAGGCCGCATTAAAGGGCTGGTTTTTACTTCATTCTATTGAAGTCCTTGGACACTTTGGACATAACGTTGTGTAACATCAAAGACGATTAAACTTCAGTGACTTACTTGCACTCTAAGTTTGGTAATAATAAAAAACAGAGGTTAGTACTCTTGTGGAAGTGCAGTCCTTTGCATGTCTCAGGCTAGTATTTGCTGTGCTACAAAGTTGAGGGTTGGGATAATTTAGATATATCTATAACTCCATTTTTTGTCTCCTCAGATGTAATTCGGTTATCATCTTTTTACCTGTTGGACTGAGTGAACAAAGTATTGGCTTTCTACGCCTTGTATGGACTAATCTAGGTGAACATACTATGTTTAATATTGATAGTGCTACCTTTTGATTTATGATAAAATGTGTGGTCTGTTTGAGGTTCAGTCAGTTTTTTATTCTAATGTTTATTTTTTGTTTTTTCTCCTATTTACAATTGCTGCGTTTTAAATGTTTCTATCTGGGTTGATGCTTCTATCAGAATTGAGATCTGCAATCAAGCTTGGATTATTACAGAGATTGAACTATGGGATCCACTGGACCTTCTGCAAACTATGTAAAAAAAAAATTGTACCAGTATCTCTAATGTTTTTTGTACTCAATAGTGCACCCTGACGAAGGCGATTATCAGTTCAATTGCTTGAACTAGACAATATCATGTTGCCAAAACTGTTTTGTTTCATGATACTATACTATTCCATATCTACAGTAGGCACGTAGCACTTTGGCACATAGCACTTTTTTGGCACTAAGCACTTTCTGTGATTAGCATTCCCATCATGACTTAATGAAATTTACCACTAGATAGATTGTTATGCATCACTTTAAGTAGCAATAGATAGGTTACTTTTAGATTTAATCTTTAGTGTTTTTTCTAATAGATTTTTCTAATACTTTTTGATAAAATTATGCTGTAATACTATAGAATTGAATGATTTAAAAGGGTGTTATTGTGTGAATGCATTATGGATTTTTATGCTATTATGACTTTTTTGATCAGTATTAAAATATGAAGTTATAACTGCCTACTCGACTGAGCCTCTCCTCTCTCCACATTTATTCAAATCTATGAGTACTCAAACAATGTTTGTACTCACCCATGTGACCCTCGCCTTGGTTTCAACCAAGTGTGTGAACTAACCTGTGTGGAACTATACCAGATGGAAATTACCTTTCATGAGATTATCGCAGATGCAGTGTTATCCCATGTCCCATGCTTCTCAGCATGGTTTTCCTGTGATGGAGGCCTCTTATTGCTCAGAGATTGTGATGGGTGCCTCCCAATGTTAGGGTGTCTGAGTGTTAAGTTCTTACTCTGCTAGGGTTCCTGGTTGTGAGTCCACGTAGTGATGGTGCTTTGTAATGGTGAATTACTTAATGTGGTTTTAACCTCCAGATAGTTTGGGCTCCCCTTCTTTGAGGCCTTGTAGTGGATTCAGGTATATAGTGGTGAACGTTTCTCTGTAGCATTGTGTCATAGTCTCAGAGCTGTGGTGCTTGGGAACACCAGCTTTAATGTCAACAATGGCTTATATACATATCTCAACAAATCTGCTATTATGTTGTGAAAAACTGGTGGTAATCAAAATGGGCTTTAGTGATCACAGACAGTGAGTCGTATGTACAAATAAAGAATATGGGGTGTTAAAAAGAACATGTTGTCCAACTAATATTAAAACAAATCCCTAAGAGAACAAAATCCATATGAAGTATGGTGTACTGAAAAACTTTAATTTAAAAAAGAAGCACAAATGGTCAACATTAGAGAGTCACACTAAAGAGGAGTATTGTGATCCATACTGTTACTCCAACTTCCTGACTTCAATTGTGAGAGGTTCCAAGGTAAGGATCCACATGGGAGGGGACTGCCAGAAAAGAGAAAGTAGGAATCATATTTTTGATGCCCAAGTGAAAGAGAAAAAAAGGGAACTAAGAAGGGCAAAGAGATGAACCTGAAAATCTAGCATTGGGTTGAGCAGGGCTTGCAGCTAAAAAAATCTAAAACAACATTATAAAAATGGTGTACACCACCATAACAAATGGATGCTGTTAAAAGAAAGCCAACAGATGTTTAAGTATCAAGATCAGAAAACATGGCAATGTTTTGGCATTCAAATGGAGGAACTCAAAGCCATAAGCCAATCAACCAAATATTAGCTCTGATATGGGAAATATATTTTAGCAACTTGTTAAGAACACAACCGCCAATAAGATATCTAATGAGCTAGATGTAGATCCAAATTGGGGGATAGGTTTGGGCACCAAATCTATCATTTAAAAACTTCCTGTGCTGCTGACCCCGACAGAATCTCGTCAATTTATTATAAATGTGACTCTATTTTATGGGCAGAAATCCTGGTGTTTTCTTTTCAAGAAAATAACAGCTCATTTACCATACCAGAATCATGACATGAAGCCCACGTTGTCCTTATTTATAAAAAGGGCCAAGGGATGAACCGAACAAATACAAATCAATTGCTCTAACATACATAAGTTGTAAGATTTATGCAGCAATGGTGCCAAAAGAGCTTCAGAAATGGGTAGCAGAATCGAACAGGCTTTCCAAATACCAGACGGGGTTTAAGTCTGGGCAGGAGACTGCCATAAATGGCTTACTATTGCCATTACTTCAAGCCAAAACAAAGGACTCCACTCTAAAAATGTATTATGCTTGCATTGATCTGGCCGGGGCCTCTGATACAGTAAACTGTTCAATCCTATGGGATAAATTAAATCGCTAGACAATCCCTAGAACCTTGTTGAAGTTATTACAGTCTAAAACAGAGGTGATAATAGGATTGAATGCAAAGGGGTACCGAAACGTGGAGAAATTGACACTGATACGGGTCTGCGCCAAGGATGTCTACTGGTGCACTGTCTGTTTAATCATTATGCGGAAGATTTGGGTGAGTTCCTCATGGGAGTTAGAGCTTTTCCTCCCAGTTTAGGGAAGCTAAGGATCCAGTAGTTGGTTTTGTTGTGACAATACCATATGATAAACATTTGTCAATGATTTATTATTTGTATATTGCTTATGCCTAAGCACTGATAATAATATTTAACCAGACGCCAATAGGTCACCAGCGTGGTTTAAAGGAGTTGGTGGGTTATACAAAAGGAAACAGCAGAATTATTAACAACATAAAACAATGTTATCATATTTCACAAGAGGTGATTTAAAAAAGAATGCCACGTGGTTTATAGAGGACAATCAACTTGACATAGTAACAGAAGTAAAGTATCTGGGGTTCAACATCCCAAAACAAATAAGGGTATTCTCAATCAAGTGTTAATATCCAATTCATACCAATATATAGCCCAATTAAGGAAAATTAAGAGCCAATATTGTCTGTCCTCCTTGGTCCTCCAAGTAAATTACTATAAGCAAAAGGTAACACTGGGTCTGATTTATCGGTTATAATTTAACCTGAGTATAAATGGCTCAACTTTGGATAGACGCGAGGGTCAGATTTGGAAAGGTACATTATTCTTACCATACTGTGTACCAACTGCCATTGTAAGACATAAATTGAGGCTGATATCCATAAAGGCAATGGTAGTTTGAAGAGTAATCCACTTGCTTCTAACGATTCCGAATGCACTAAGAACCTCATTGTTTGTAGATATTTGTGATATATATAGGTGTGGGTCATCCAAACTTTAAATAGAGTGGGCTTTGAGATGTGAGCAGATACTCAATACCCTAAATGTAAATGTAACCCTCCATTTGGCAAACCTGGATGAGCTAAAAGAGAAATTGTGGCTTGAAGATTGGGGGAGGACAATATGCACGGTAAAAACTCTTTGTAAGTCACTGTTACAGTATGAACCCCTGAATGATTTATTACGCGAGATCAAGCTAGACCCTCAATCTCGCTTAATGCCAAAACCAAAACCTCTTGAGACCCCTGTGAATTCCACAGTAGCTGACGGGGCCCCAGCTCAGGGGGAAACGATTTCACCTAGAGCCTCTGCGCTGAGTGAACTGCGGAAAGCTGTGGACTCTTACTTTGCCAATTGGTTGCAGAGTGTGGCCAGTGAGTCTGGGTCTAGAGCAGTAGGGATTCCACATAAGGCTCTACCCTGGACAAGATCTGAAGAGGAACGCTTCAGAATCCCCATTAGTGTGGAAAATTTGATCCAAGCGCAACAGTTCATATGTGCACAGCGAGAGTGTGCCAACTCAATGTATCCTAGTCATGCACCAGATAACCAAGGTTTAAGTGCAAACGCAATGGGACCGCCACGAGGTGTGTCGGTGCATGCTATATCGCTTCAATCTGATTGCCATTCTTTAATCTTGTAATGCCGAGTGGGCCCCTTTGACTCTTACAATTTGAATAGACAAAGTGTACTTAATGTTTTTGGTGACTTAGCTGAGCTTGAGGATATTGTCAGATTGTGGATCCCCTCTGGCATGGTTCTAAACACCATATGGAATGCGAAGATGAAATTGTTTGAAATGGGGTTTCTGATTGCTCAGGATCCTGAGCATCTGGCATCAAGAGCACAATTTGATAACCCCCGAGCCAACATATATCTAGGTTCTCGTGTGGAGGGAAGGTCTTGTGTTCTCCCTACTCCCTCGGAGTAACCATTAACACAAATTCATCCAACATCATTTAGAGTTGCTAGTTGGAATACACAAGGGCACGCCCACTTGCAATCTTCTATTAAGAATTTTCCCCTCCACTTTGATATAATTGCCCTGCAAGAGACGTGATATATTGACTCTCCTGTTTGGGCGAACTATGATGTTTTCCTTCTCCCGGCAAGTTCTGGCTCCAGAGGTCGACCTTCCTCGGGCTTGGCAGTTAGTATAAATGTAAGCCAAGGTTTATCCATTGAAGCGTGGGAAACATTCTTACATCCAATTGGTGAAAATCAGTTGCCCGCAACATGTTATTGCATTTGTCAACATCTATCGCAACTATGTTGGGTTAGTAGATGAGGTCTTCTATGAGGGCCTAGCAAGATTACTAGATTTGAACACCATGGCATCAGAGATAACTGACACTATTGTAGTTGGAGACTTAAATCTTGATTGCATGTCTACTAAATCAAAAAAGCAAGCTAAGAGAGGCGACCACATGGTCTAACTTTATGATGGATAGAAATGTTTGTATGTTAAATGGTGCGGTTGAGAGGGTCATACCAGCACAACATATCTGGCATTGTGATGCCTCTGCTAGCACCATTAAATATGTATGTTGACCAGCGGCTGACCATAATCTATTATCCTTGCACATTCAATGAGGGTCCAGTGAGGCAAATTGTAAATGGATGGCTCAGCATTTTGTAGTCAACAATGCTAAAACGCGAAATGGACACAACCAAAACTAGCCGAATTCAACCGGCTCGTTAAACTTAATACCAATTTCCAAGCCCTGATCCATTATCCTGACCTTCTCAAACCGTTTAAAAATACCATCATGCCCTTGAAGCGTTGTAAACGCAATCACGCCCACTTGTTTGATGTTGTCATTAAAAATAGAAAAGCGGCAAACCGTAAAGAAAAAAGGATGCTAATAGCTGCAAATGCCCCAATATTGCACAGTCCCTGCCATCTGCTAAATGTAAATATCAAACCTGGCTGCGTGGCCGGCACTCACTTATATTTCAACATGATAGCAAGCGAATGTAAACGGCCATTGCCAGTAAAAATTCAGCAGAGATTTGGGGGCTATTGACTGACCAGAAACAAGTGGAGGCACAAACGAGCGCTGTCCAGGAACATCAATGGGTGTCCCATTACACCGTCTTATATGCAGATCAAGAATTTAATTCTGTAGCCTATGTAAAACGTACCACATCTAGATGGCTAATTGATTGTTCTCCTGACATTATCGATGGCCTGCTAATGTCATGTTTAAAGCCGATCCCCATCAGTGGGCTAAAATTCTTTATAAAATCTTCAAACAAATCTTGATAAGGTGTATCATTCTGAATTCCTGGAAAACCTTGATTATTGTCCCAATCTACAAAAAGGGCGATCGCACAAATCCACAGAATTATCGGCCCATAGTATTATTAGATGCGCTGGGCAAATTATTTGCTAAATTAATTCTACGCTACTTTAATGCTTGGACAAAGGCGGATAACTTAAGAGATCCACAACAGACGGGGTTTGTCGCTGGTTTGGGAACACATATTAACCTGCTCCCTGCTCCCTCTTAATGCTATTAAGCACCAATGCCATGCAACCAAACAATCCGTTTTTTTTTGCGTTTGTGGATTTACACGTGGAATTTGATTCAATCTCCCATGTACTTCTAATGGCAAAACTAAAAAGAGATGGATGCCCCCTTCACTTTGTGATATTATCCACGCTTTCCATTTGGACACCTCTATTCGTATGTGTCTTACCCTGGAGGATTTACTATTGTTTCCAATTTTGACAGCACATGGACTTAAAACAGGGGTGCCTACTGGCGTCTGCAATTTTGTATTACTTTATTCAAGATGTCCACAGTCCTTTGTGAACATAGCGCATGATTCGCATATTCTAAGTGGCAAGCCCACTACAAACTTAATGTGCGCAGATGACATTGTGCTCATTTCTAAAACGCCAGTAGGGCTACAAAAGCTGCTCATGATATTTAACTCGTACTTGGAGTTGAATCAATTAAAAATGAATACAAATAAAATGCAAATAGTGAGCTATTCCTCCCTTAAAAGCAATTGTAACACGTATACTTGGTCTATTAATCAGTCAACATTATAAATAGTCAAGAAGTACATATATTTGGGAATGACTTTTGAAGGCATTGCTAATCTAAAGGGGCATGAAGGGAGCATGGAGCAGAAGTTAAATAGGGCCATATCGCATGCCAAGATCTCACTATATCGATACAGTAAGTTTACCCTAAAGCCAACAATCCTTTATTGGAATCAAAAAACCATCCCCTCCATACTTTATGGTGTGGAAATAAAAATATTTTGGCAACCACACAAATTTGACAAACTAGAATCAACATTTTGGAGATGCTTTTCACACCTGCCACAGTGTGTGCCTAGGCCGTGGCTGCGATAGGAACTAGGCTTTATTTCCCTCCATGCTCAATATCAGTGGCGCCTGTGTGCATTATTTCGCAAGTGCCTCATATCAACACAGTCTAATAATATGCTAAAAATGATTTTGACTTATATGTTTACTTTGTGGCACAAATTTGCACTAATGTGGGTGCATAAAGCGTATACTATTCTTGTAGACTCATGCATATCGATTGAAATGCTGGTCACAAATCCTGATAAAGCAAAGGAACTAATTTATCATTGTGATTGGATTGACACGAGAGCACAGTGTTTAATGAATAGACAGAATTATAATGTCAGATTTTGTCCCAAATGTTAGGCAGAATCCTGTGCAGTTCCCTTGGGGAACACTGCAAGAAGATTAAGACGGCAGGATTAAGCAGTAAACCCAATTGGTAGCAGTCAGCACCACCCAGATTTACCTGGTAGCTGTGGCTGAGCAGTCAGACTTCTCTCAAGATGAGTAGGGCAGTATACAGAGGATACACAATAGGGCTAAAAACACAGAGGAGCAAGCAAACACTGACCAGAGCTTGGTATCAAAAGTATATAATTATTTATTTAAAACACACTAAGCACTCTAAATCAAAGCAAGTTAAAACACAGTCAGGTAAAGTATACACACCTCTCTTAATATTTCTTAGACAAGTCTAGGTCAAAACACCACTATTTGTAAAAGCAGATGTGAGCATGTAACTTAGATGGCACTCCAATAATTAAGTTAAAGGGAGAGAACAAGGCAGGTCATGAAAATAAAACAGTTCCCAACACTTTTCTAAGACCACAGCAAGTTAGTGAAGGCAGAGTCTACTGTAGAGCCAAAGTTCATAGGCCAGGCCCACTTTAAATGGAGCAAGGTGTGCCCAAGATCACACAGTTTAAAAAGCACGCCAGTCTTTGCAGAAATGTCCAAAGGAGGTTGGTTTGATGTGAAAGATAAAGTTAGAAGGTCTGGGGCCAACCCAGTTGGAAAGCCAAGGATTTAAGGGTCACCTTTAGCAATCCGCAGAAAGGGAGGCCAGGCGGAACACAGTACCTTAAAGAGTGAGGAAGCTCCAGCGGTGGCAGTTGTTCCTGGCAGCGGGTGCAGTTCATGGTTTTGACCAGGGAAGGAGAAGATCTCTTCGAGGAGGAAACTTGGAGTTTTTGCACTGCCCAGGGTAGACCAGCCGCGGAGTTTGTTCGGTTAAAAGGTGCGTTCCTTTTATTCGCGGTCACAGTGGTGAAGCTTGTCTATCCGGCCGCCGGGGTGCTTGGCACAGCCGATTCGACCAAGGGACATCCTGGAAGGTGAATGGCGAACTGGTTGTCCCCACCAGTTCAAAGGGGAAGACTCTTACAGCAGAAGATCTTCTCTTGTCGTCGGGAAAGTGGTGAGGTCGTTGCAGCAGGGCTCCACCTGTGGTGTCGTCGTTGCAGATGGCTCAGCTTCTCCCCTCTTCGGATTTCTTAGGTCCTGTGGCGACTTCTGAAGTTCTAGTCCCAAAAGCCCTGCTTTTATGCAGAAAAACCACCATTCAACAGCCTAGCTGTCACTCATAAATGCTAAGTGGTGAGCCGGGCGGCTTACCACTGGGCCAATCAGAACAGAGTGTGAGTTGAGTTGCTAAGGCAACGCAGTCCAGACAGAGTGGCACCAGTTGGAGGGCTTCTCTGGAAAAGCCTGTCAAAAAGTGTAAGAAAGGGCCCGACCTTGGTTGGAGTTACAGAGACGGACACAAACGCCATTTTGGAAAAGAGTTCAGGCGAAAAGACCCAACCAGTGATTTTAAATTAAATAAATAAACCGGCGGTATCTTTAACATTGCACCAAAAAAAGTGGTGCGTTTAAAATGGGAAAATCCCATAGGAAATATTCCGGTGGAATATTTTGCGTGGTAACCACTGCCACCAGCCAGAAACTCGACAAGGGGAGACTGGGCAGTGCCCCTTGGAAACAGACCCAGGAGCAATCAAATTAACCCCTTCCAGTACTTTCACAATATGATGGTTTGTACTGGTTCTGTTCACAATTTTGGACTAGTAAAGCCAATGGTGACTTTACATGCCCTGGGAGACAGTAGTCAGTCCCAGGGTATGGAGTCTATGTTTGGGGGTCACTATGACACCCTTGTGTTACTGCACTGAGGGTGCTGTGTAACACGTACACTAAAACAGATGATACCCTATGGAGTAAAAGACTCCATAGCCCATAAGCACACATTAAGTCAAAGACATCCCTCAAATCATGCCTAACAGTGGGAGGAAAAGAGTCTCACTCTTAGCAGGAGAAAAAAACAAACCCCAAAAATCCAGCAAAGCTGCTGGGGGACTAGGTTTGGGAAATTAGCCTTATAAGAGAATTCTCCCTAACACCAAGAATGCTAAGATGATGGAATCCTATCTCTCAAAATCTCCATCAGTAGAGTTTCGATCAGCCTTTTTAAGAGTGCGTTTTGATCTGTGGGTCACCAGACAAGTACACGTGAGACGGAAATTGATACCTATTCATCTGAAATTCTGTTGATTCTGTATGAATCAAAGGTCAGATGAATCCCTTGAACATCTTCTGTCTTATTGCCCAGCTTTAATTAGTCAAAGAATAATGCAATTTGGACCTGTTGCTTCAATAATAAGTCATCTGGATCATGATTCACGTTGGCCTTATCTATTGTGCTCGGTTAAATAGCAATACAGATAGCGATTGTTAATTTCCTGAAGTCTTTGATCCTGTACAGTAATTGAGTCATACGTGTCTTGATTTAAATATGGAACTGTTTTAGTTGTAATTTTGTAAATTTGCTCATTTAAGTAGAGGAAACAAAAACCTTTTATATGTTGTGGGAAAGGAAGTTGTTTTCTGTTTTATAAGGATGTGTTTTATGTATATGATTCTGCAATCTTGCTATTTTCTGTTCTGTTTAAATTATGTAAAATGTATATTGAAAAGTTGATTCATTTCAGCTAAGACAATTTTAAAAAAGTATTTCCGCAGAACTTCCTTCTCCTTGAGGGAGAGAGTAAACATGCGGCCAAAGGGAACCCAGGCCTCCGGTACTTAATCGATAGCACAATCTTCTGGGCGGTGCAGAGGTGGTTCCTGTGGATCCTCATCACAGAATACTTTGTTAAATTCGCCAAGGAAGGTGGGAATGGTATGGACTCCAAGGGTGGTCATTGATTTAGGCATAGACGTAGAGGTGTCCACAGTAGAGTAGTTCATGTTTTGAAGGCATATCTGATTGCAGTAGTCTGAGGTGAAGGCCATTTGGTTCTTTGCCCAATCGATGGCGGGGTTGTATTTTCTGAGCCAAGAAACTCAGAGGATGACAGAGAAATGTGCAGCCCTGATGAGGTCAATTGGATGGTCTTCGTATGCTGCATCACAGCCATGGTCAATGTTACGGTTGTGTGAGTGATTAGGCCTGAGCACAGGGGTTTGCCATCCACACCCTCCACCTTTTGATTTTCATCCTTTTCCAGGGTATCAAGGTCCATCTTCTTGGCCCAGGAGATGTCCATAAAGCAGCCTGCTGCCCCACAGTCGACAAGGGCTAAAACCTCAATACCTCTTTTCCTGGAAATGGAGTTGGATTCCCACTACCATGAGCCGGTTGTCATCGGTAGGCACGGCGGTAGTAACTGACATAGAAACATAGGGGCTGGAAGAACTTCCTCAGAGACTTTCCCCTTCCAGTTCTGAGGACGGCCGTTTCCCGACCGACGAGGCGGCACCTATGAACAATCGCGAAGCAGATATTTGTCCGATCTGTAATACATGCAGAGACTGTTGTTGTTTCTTCTCTTCCGCTCTTCGACATTCAAAGGTCCTCTCGTAGTCCCTATTTTCATAGGTTCGTCTTTGGTTTATTGAGGTGAGGAGGGGACTGGTCCAGGGGTTTCCAACAGGAAGCATGTCCTGCGATTTTTTTCTTCGCTTGGTACGCTCTCACTGAGACGAAAATCGACCTGCAGAACAGTGGACAGTAAGTCGGCAAAGGTAGCCGGTCTTGGGGATCGGGCTAACACGTCTTTTAACTCCTCTTGTAGTTTCCTCAGAAGATGTTGTATTGGGCTATGTCCGGCCAACCAGTTTCTGCTGCTACATGCTTGAAATGAGAGATATAGGTAAGTAGATTAGAAGCACCCTGTCGTATATCCAATAGTTCCTTACTGGAAACTTGAGCGGATACCTGTCTTTCAAATGCTGTCTTGAATTGTGCTGTAAAGGCGCTGTAGTCCTGCAACAAAGGACTTGCGCTGGTGACGAGGGGAGTAGCCCAGGCTAGAGCATTTCCAGTGAGATTAGAAATCAGGAAGCCTATGCGAGCCTGGTCAGCAGCCTAGGTTTGTGGGTGAAAGGTAAAGTGGATAATACATGCTTCCATGAATTCCTTAAACTTTCGGAGTGAACCATCGTATTTCCCCGAGGTTAGAGGCATGGGGAGAGCTCTGTGCGCTGTTGACCATGATTGGCCACTGTCTGTCAGACTATGGCATTTTCGGTTTTTAAAGCCTAGACCTCCTGGGATAGATCTTGCACTGCATTGACCAGTTCTTGTAGCTGTTCCGCTGTAGCCATTGTGGTTTCCTTCTTTGGGCGTTGCAAACTATCAAACAGGGAGTGTTCAACATTGGTATCAGGATTGTCGCTGAGAACTATATCCCCCTCCTCCTCATCTGTACCTTTAGTCCTTTAGTCTAAGTATCAGGTATTTTTCCTCTTTTGTTTCTGTCCTTGAGTTTTTTCTCGTAGAGATAGGACCTCCCTCGGATCAAAGCCACTCTGCTACCTTTCGGATGATGGCAAGCAAGAGGGGCCTCCTCCCGATGGTGTCCAAGAGAGGAAAAAGGTTTGTTATTAGTGCAACTTAACCATAATGTCCCTTTAACCAAAGTGTTTTCAATGCATTTCATAGGCTTTTACCAGTGCACCCTAATGTGCTACAACTTCCTAATGTCATACTTACCCCCAATATGTCAGCATTTTCAGTCAATCTAGAAAGTTCCAAGTAAAAAATTTGGCTTCCCCACCGCCTAGCTACATTTTTAACACTTCGATTAACTTTCTGCAACTTTTTAGCACTGTTTCCTGTTCACCGACGTACGCGGACATCTGACATCACCGCAGACTTTCAGGACAGTGTCACATGACCACTCGTGGTGTGATGACGTGTTATCAAATGTGTCCATGCTTCACAAATGGGTCAGTGCTTCTAGGAAGTTTTATGTTGAAAATGTACCCTTGCACAGCTCATAGGCCTATTCTTAATGATTTTCCATCTGCTATCCACCAGCAAGTTAAAGCTTGGAACAATATTAGCTTAACTACTATTTAACTTCAAAAATGGCATCAGCCATGTCCATCTCTCCTCGAAAGGAACCACTACCACCACCAGCTAAAGGACCCAAACAATGGAAGAAGCACAATACTTCAGAAAACAATGGAGAAGACCAGGAAGATGAGGTAGAAGAAATGCCTACCTCCAGCACCCAGAGAGAATCATGAGTGTGGCAGTTTTTTTTTACCACTGTTTGGGATGTACTGAAGGCTAAGGCTACCAAAGTGAAATGCACTGAGTGTTCTCAGTCGGGGACAACCTGGGCAGTACTCCTACAGGAGCACCTCCATGCGATGCCACACCAAAGCCAACCACCAGGATGCTTTTAGAAAGGCTGTTACTTTCTCAGGAAATAGTAGGCTCTCTTCCTCTACCTCATCTTCCTCAACCACTACTGCCACCACACAGGCCACTCCTGTGGGGCAGAAGGTCCCACCAGCTACCTTGCAAGCCATAAAAGAGGCTGTTGATCCATATCTTTCCAAGACAACAGTACTCTGTATATACTGCAACACACCACTCTGCAGGGGGGGAACTGTTCTGAAGTGCTTTTGAGGCTGCTATCAAGGAGCATGATTGAGGGATTAAGTAAAACAGCAACACAAAAGTAGAGTTTTCATAAGTTTCCATAACGCAAGGAAGTCCTGCTCAAGTATAAGAGGAATCAGAAGGCTGTTCCAAAGACAAACACCGGCCGAAGACAGACACATGCCTCCCACTCTGTTTCAAAAAGCATTTGACAAGCAGACTATTGGAGTTACAGCAGTGGAGGTATCTAGCAAGGCAGTACTTAGGGAAACAAAGTGGACATATTGTAGTCCTTGCAATTATCAGGATCCGATGTACACATTGCAGGGCGTCAGCGATACAAACCCTGGGTTTATGCTTGAGGCCAAGCATAAGTTCTGCAGCCCCATTCTGGAATAGCCGAACTGGGCATACATAACAAAGGGGGAGGTTAAGGAAGATGTTGCAGTAGTCCAGCCTACACAGTACCAGGGCTTTACATATGTTCAGCTTCTGGGTGAAGGTGAGCAACAGTAAAATGCCTGTAAGCAGATCAAGGTGAAAGCACAGGCTTTCTTTGCAAGTTCCAACATGTAAGGAATAAAGGAGAGAGAGGACTTACAGATAACCTCAAGGTTTTAGGCCTTACAAAATGGTAAGAGTAGAGGGCCGAAATACAGCAGCCAGAGGGTAGGAGAAAAACAGGGTGCAGGTGTGACAGTAAAAAATATCTCTGTCTTACTGGCATTCAGACACAGATTGTTAGCCGCACACAGTGCCTCGATGGCAGACAGACACTTAGAGATAAAAAACGAGGACAACAAATTAGTTCTGTGAAGTTTAAAAAATGTGTCTGTCATTAACATAACATTGGAAATGAGAAGAAAAAAAAAAACAATGACATCAGGTTAACCAGAGGGCCAAAATAGATATGGACGAACCACAGTTATAGGATAACACCCTATGATACTCTCCAGGTAAAGAGTGAGGTGGAGGAGTACAAACAGCCCAGTTGAAGCTAGTACGGGTGGTTAGTGAGGAAAACAAATCAGTGAATCTAGTGCTTGCTCCATGATGCTAATGATATCATATAACCGTTTAATGAGAATACAGAGACATCAAGAAGGTGTCCAGTCAACTCGTCGAAAAAAAACTGGTCGACTGCAATTTGGTCGACGCAATTTGGTCGAAAACCATTTCGTCGAAAAAAATTTTTTATTTATATATTTATTTTTTGGGTTTTCGTTTTGTTAAAAAATGGGTTTTTAGAGAAAAAAGGGGGTTGGGGGGGGGACCCCCCCAAAAAAAAAAAAAAAAAAGGGTTAAAATAGAAAAAAAAAAAATTCGACGAAATGGTTTTCGACCAATTTGATTCGACCATTTGTCTGGTCGACCAATTTTTTTCGACGAATTGACTGGCAACCATCAAGAAGCACTGTCCTCAATTGTACTGCAATAAGTGGTCGAAATAAACGGGAGTGGTTGGGAGCGATGCTCCTCTACTTTTTTACTTAAGTTTTACTGTTGCTATATTTTTATTTGAAAAAGAATCTGTTCTGGGATGTTTTTGTATTTTTAAAAGTGTACAAAGAAGTAGAAACTTGCACTTTCAGTGCACTACAATCAATGTTCCCTTAAACAGCAGGTGCTTGTGTTCAGGGATTTGTATTGTGTGTTGGGTGAGGGTGAGGTGAGGGATTTTGTGGGGAGTGGGTGCAGGCCAGCAGGGAACATAGTTCCCTTTGACAACTCACTACAATAATAAATACCATATGCACTTTAATTATGTAATACCTCAATATTACCAATACTGTATACTCCCACTACCTCACCTATTATTACTATACACATTACTATTGTGGTGGTTGTGGCCAGTGGGCACATTCTTGGGGCATGGCCTAAAGCTACACCCCCAAGAATCTGGCCACTGGCCACAACCACCACCATAGAATGAAACCATACATGTATGCACAATACATCTTCAAATATCAAAACTCACCCTGAACCCCTTGCAATTGAAATGATGTCTGTAGACACTAAAAATGATGGTGGACCTGGTGGCATATGCACACCCTTTTTTCAGCTAGACAAACAGTTCCATATCATCTTTAGTCCAACCCCACCCTTTGCAGCCCCTCTTTTGACCAGCAAAAAACCCAAAATGTGTTTCCCAGACTTTTTTCCCACTGCATTATCCGCGAACACCGGCGACTGTTGTGATGCACTCCAATGCCTATATGAGAGCTCCCATCAATAGCGGGAATGGTTGTGAGTTAGAAGACCATGTTGCTATCATGTCAAGTGACTGAGGTTACAGATATTCACATCATAGAATTTGCATGTTAGCATTTTTAGTGAGGCTATTAGGTGGTGATTTAGCACCACCTATGAACTGAATCTAATGCATTGGAGTACAGATAGGAGGGAAAAGAGATGTCACCAGACCCATGCAAAAAAGTGACAGCGGCTGCCTTTGCTTCTACCTACTCTCCTCCTCCCATTCCTGTAGCTCACTCCCATCTTGACAAGCCCTCGCTAACCTCAACTCCCTTTCTCCAACACCCTTGACACTCTTGCCCCTGCCATGAGGGTCTAACTGAAGCCTTCCAAAAAGTGAAACTCTTGCTATGATTCCGATCTGGCTGCCCTCATACGCAAATTTAGGGCAGCTGAACGGAAATGGAACTCATCGGGCGGATCATCTGACAAACTGGCATGCAGCCTCCTTCAAAGGCAATATCGACTCTGCATCCGCTCAAAGAAAAGAGTCTTTATTCAAGCCCACATTTCTGTGGCATCTAACACCACAGCCAAGCTTTTCAAAGTCTGCAAGGAATTGGCCAATCCGGCAGCAGCCTCTTCTTCTATCACACCCACCAAGGGACTTTGCTCAGCCCTGGCATCACACTTCATCACAAAAACACAATGCATCCTTTCCTCCCTCTCTTCCACTCCACCGCAAACACCAACACCGGAGCCTCCCTTGGCCCCCCTCCTCGTATCCTCTCCTCTCTCTCACCCATCACACCTGATGAGGTCATCAGAAAAGTCCTGTCTATGAAAGCTTCATCCAAACAGGTGAAACCCTGCCCCGCTAAAACCATAAAGGACAATATTGACTCACTTGCCCGAGCCTTGGCTGATCTCTTCTTGGGCAAACTCCTGGAGAAGTTGCCTATCACTCAGCTGACCCTCCATACTGAATCTATTGGCTGCTTCCATGACCACCAGTATCCCTTTAGAGCACCCAGAGGAATGGAAACTGCCATTCTGAACACCCATGAAGACCTCCTCTCATATCCTAACACTAACACTCCCTCTATCACCATTCTCCTTGACCTCTCCTCTGCCTTTGACATGGTTAACTACAACATCCTGATCGCACATCTCCGTGACACCCTGGGATTCACAGGTCAGGCTCTGGCATGTTAATCTCCTTTCCCTCCAACTGCCCATTCCAGGTGGAACTTGAAGCTTTTCTCTCAACTTTTGCTCTCTCAACCTGTGGCGTTCCCCAGGGGTCTACCCTCTCCCCCTAGTTCTTCAATGTCTATTTGGGTGCCTTGGCATGTGTCATTGCCACTTTTACTCCTAACTTCCAGTGTTATGTGGATAACATGTAACTGTCTTTCAGGCTACCCTCAGCCGCCTCCTCCTCTTAGCTCATATCTGTCTGTCTGTGATTCAGTAATGGTGTGCTGCAAACGTCCTCTGCCTCAACGCCAGTAAGACTGAGATCATTCTCAAAGGGGCCCATGCTCCCGCTTTTCCACTTCCACTCTTGCCAGCCTCCCTTGGCCCTGCACCCGCACCCACCTAAGTGGCAAAAAACCTTGGGGTCATCTTCGAATCCACTCTCTCCTTCTGCTCTCACATCTCTGACATCTCTAAAAAGTCTAAACTACCAGCTACTCCTCCTTAGAGGTACTGTACCTTTTCTCACTTTCCCCCAATGACTCAGTGTCTCCAGAGCCTTGGTTATCTCTAGCCTGGACTATTGCAACATCCTCTTCCTCAACGTCCCGTCTTCAGCCCTGCAGCCTCTGCAACTCATCCAGAACAGAACCGCAAGACTTATCCTTGTCCTCAAGCCCAGGGACCGCATCTCTCTGGCGCTGAAATCCCTTCACTGGCTCCCTGTGGCTGCAAGGATCAAGTTCAAGACACTCTGCATTGTCCACAAGGCTTTCTGGGGCCTGGGACCTACCTACCTTCAATGCTGTCTACCTAAATACTCTCCCTCATGAGCCCTCCGCTCATCTACCTCAAACCTTCTGCGAGTGAGCCGGTTCTCCAGGCAGATATTTGGAGGGAGATCCTAATCTTCAACAGGTGCAAGCCTCTGGAACAGCTTCCCTGCCACCCTTTGTCTTAAGCCTGACATTGTTAAGTTCTGTAAACTCCTGAAGACCTTCTTCTTCTTGTTTTCCTTTGCTCTCCCTCTTCCCTGTTAACCTAGCTCTCTGCTCACTCCATCTCTCCCTCCTCTTCCTCACAGCTTGCTCACTGGCATCCTGGTGTTTCACAGAGTCTCACCGGTCCCGTGCAATCCCACCAGTTCCCTATTGCACTTGCCTCAGGGCCCTACACCCACCCACCTCCACGGCACTTAGAAATAACCCAAGAGAGTGGCTTTCTCTGCACTTACCTCATTCTCCACCGACTGGGTGCACTTGGGCCTCCCCCTTCCTGTTATCATCTATGCACTTGCATGATCCAAATGCAACGTGTCTGAAGATCATATGTTCTGTTCTCCCCCGTCCTCTCCCCATAATTTGCACTGGTAAAGCTGCAGAATCTCTGTCAGGCCCATTTGCTGTGTCTCAACTGTTAAATGTATTTTGCGCACTTACCCTGACTCTGCAGACTATTATCGTCTGAGAATTTCAAGGACCCTGAGCGACTGTTGTTTTTTTTCCCTTGTCCCCAATCCTTCCTTGAGTGCTTTCAAACACTTTCCTGTGTATAGGCGCTATATAAATAAACAATACAATACAATGTGAAGAGGGACACATAAACCATGGGCAATGTGTGGTAAATTACCAACTCACTAATCAGCATGCTAATCCCTATGGCTTTTTCCACCCAGTTCATGCCCTTCCTTGCCCCAAACGCACCCTCCTGGGATCTCTTTGTGCTAGGTTTGTCACATAACATCAAACTTAGTGTGGCATAGGTTCTACAAGTGTTATTTCTGAGCAGTCTTCTAGGAGCTAACGGCTTAATTGTTGGTCTGGAGGATCTCCTGCTGTAATAAAAATGTCTTGACCAAGCCTGCCTTCAGCCACTTGATTTATAAGCAATTTGTGTACCATCACATCTGTTGCTTGTACTGAAGTCCTCAAAAACAAGCATTATCCAAATCAAAAGTGTGTGCTTATATTAGATGGTATTTGCCGGGTACTTACTTCATATGCCCAGGTACTGAAACCATTCTCCAGCTTGTGCTATCTTTTGCTCAGGTAAGAGTACTATTATGGCAGTGCTTCTACCTACACGAAAGCCAAAACGTTTTGCGTTGCTAATGCTTGTTTTAGCTAGCAAGTACCTGTGTGAAGAGCAGCCTGCTTTGGATTGGGAGAGCTGATCAGCAGTGTAAGCGATCTATACTTACTGTTTTCTTTGGGAGGGTAGTCCTACCTTCCTCCTTCTTTCTCCGCCTCCCTCCATCTAACATTGAATTATTTTATGTTATGTTTGAAATGTTGGAGATAAAAAAAAAAAAAAAGCAAGGCCAGTGTTTGGGTAAGCAGCAAGTTAGACAAAATGGCCCATAGTATAAACACTTCATGCCTTTTATTATTGTCACTTGGAAGAAAGTGCATCCTTCCGAAACGTATTGCCTCAGAGGTTTACCGAGAGCTCTTTGGCAGCACGCTTTTTAACATGTGAATGCAAATTATACATGAGAATCATAGATCGGCTGACCACTATGTACTGGTCATGCTGCCTTCTTCAACTTTATTTGGAAGAGCTCTGTACTGAGTCCTTAGAAGTATTATGAGTTGCTTACTGACTGAAAGACAGCAGGCAGTTATTTTTTAAATAGTTACATTCTTCAATGGTGCTCGATGACAGATGAAGAAATTTCTCGGCCACAATCACATCCGATGTTCGCACCTTTGTAGATGACGAGTTAAAACGAGGCACATTGACAAGGATATTGAAAAGGTTGAATCGTTGCAAATGCAACATGCACAGCCTTGTGCCGAGGAACGGGAAGGCCCTTGGAACGGCCTGCAATTGTTTGAGTTAAATTTGAACTTCCACTAGATGGGACAAGGTTTTATTGCGCGAATAGCCATATATCAATGGAGTTGAATGAACAAGTCTAGTAGCCATGTAAATGTGTTCATAGTTGCTTAGCCAGAGACCCGTTGATCGTGTGGGAAAGAGAGAGGAAAAGAGTGGGCCGTGGACAGCGCAAGGGCATGAGGTCCTTTGAAGTTTATTTTCTACCAGCCATCTCGTTCTACGTCACACTTTACTTTAGGACGAAAAGCAGGAAATGCTATGCAGTGCACACACTAGTTTGTATCTTACCTTACAGAACACTGAGTACCAAAAGTTGATTTGGGGCAATACATATAGTCGAGCCCTGGTCACTGTTTTCTATACCCTTTCCCCTTCACAGGAAGAGGAACCTTTCACATGTAAGGAGATGAAAAGCAGAGTGTTTTAATTAGGCTATTTCATGTCGCTTGTTCACTGCCTCTCGCAGTTCATGACAGACAGTTAATTGTGACTGAGAATGGACTGCCCCCACGCTATTGTGAGTAGGGGTTTAGATTTTATTAAGAGACACAGAGGCGGATATTACGCATAAACCTTCTTTACTTCTCGAACACATGGGCGTAGGACATGGGCGGCACGGGGGACAAATCCCCCACACAATTTTAAGTGGGGGGATACAATGGCCTTTATAACCCCAGTTTTTTTCCACCAGTGTGTGTGTCCGAGGCTCTCTGGTCCTGGTATCTGCTCTGCAGCATGTGCACTGATGTGTGCAAACTTCAGACTCTGAAGTGACTCTGAAGTTTGCACGCAGCAGACACATGTCGGGTTGATTCTATCCGATTCTGATTCTTGTTACAACAACAGGTGCGGGAGGGGAACAACGCACGAGCAAGAGTTGTTGAACACAACTCTTGTTTGTGCGTTCGGCCGTTCCCCTCCTCCACCACCCCCGCCGCGCCTGCGCATTGAGTGTTACGTACCGCAGCAGGCCGGCCGAGCACGGAAATACGGCACGTGTCAGACCTGGAGTGTGCAGTGCACTGCTGCGCAGCCTCCTCCTCCTCACCTTCCAGAAGCCACTAGCAGCAGGCAGCAATGCGTGCTGCTAGTTCTGAGAGTGTGAGACCAGTACTACTAGACTGTCTGCTCTTGCCTCCTGCTGCGAAGCCAACTCACTCGACGACCTCCTCCTGTGAGTCCTGGCAGTCACCGAGCGGACGTCGACGAGACGAGACTTACTCTGACTGACTAACTCTAAGGTAAGTGAAAGAAGTAAGTGGCCCCTGGCCCTGGATACAGGCCGGGCAGCGGCACTGGCACAACAGGTTGGAATGGGGGAGGTGGGAGGTTGGGGGGAGTGCGGTGTGTCACCCATCTTTAAAAAACATCCCCACCCTGCATCTTGTGAAATTACCGTTCAGGTCGCAATTTGAGTCTTAGGCTAGTCAGAGGAAGATATGCTGGTAGCTAAGTGTGAATAAAGGAATTACAGCGCCTATCTACCCTGCTGGCAAATGCCTACACCCGCACGTGTGCTTGAAAGAATTGTTTTGTACTACATGCGGGCCGTACTTCGCTCGAACGCCTGGAATATAATGTCCTACTGATTTATAGGGCAGACACCTAACTTCACAGTTGTGGGTTTCAGCAACAATGCACATACTTTGCAGTGGTTCAACAAATCTCACACTTCTGTAGGAGCCATGTTCTCCTCATTGAATTTTCTAGAAATATTGCAAAAACCCGTCTCCTGTCTGTGTGCCCTGGGACAGTGGACGCGCCCACCTTGCCTGTGGCCTCCTCTGGAGCCTCTGCAAAGTAGACCCACAGAGAGAGACACACTCATAAGGCAGGCTCCACTTGTGCTAATCAAAGGATGACCCTGAAATAAGCACGTTCCTTCTTGACACTAGTGAACAGCTCATGCACCTGTTCCAGATACACTTGAAGATTGAGAGGAGCAAGTTAGCATGCCAAGAAAGGCTCAGACTGACCAATAGTGCATTAGGCCCATGGCCGAGCCAAAAACACAAATGCTGGTCTTGGCCATTTATTTGGGGTCAGATTGGGCCACTTTTTGGGCCATTTTGGGCCAGTTTGGAGTTAATTCACTGTGTGACTAATAGTTTTGAGCAGTGTTGCTGAATAAATATTCTTTAAAATGCACAATTTGCATCTCACCTAATTAAAAAAAAAAAAAAAATCCTTGGTTACTATTGAAACAGTGTCACAAAAGGAATGAATAGCCAAACGGTGGGCCACTTTTTCATTGGTGCCCAAGACAATTGTATGTCCCAGTCTGGTCCTGTGCCAAGAGGGTCTTTACAACCACAGAGCATTTCACAGCCTTCAACCCAATGCTCCTTTCACCCAGTAGCAACATATGGAAGACATTTGGTGAAAGAGCTATTTGAAAGTATTAACATTTCTGACAAAAGGTGAACAGGTCTCTACAAGGCATGATGTGGCCAGCTGATACCCATAGAGACCCAGGGCACAGGTGCTTTTAGGGGAGGATCCACTGCTTACATGCTGATCAGCTGCTCAGAGTTTAACTTCTGAGATCAGACTGGCAGTGCCCTCTTCTTGGTCTTCTGTTTGTTTTGCTTTGCATTTCAAGTGAACATTGAAAAACAGGACTTTACATTGGTCTATCAGATATCTTTTTATCAGGATTCTTTGATATGGGGCATGGTGCAGCATTTAAAACAGGTTGTGATTAGTGGTAGACCGCTGCAGAAACATTCGCCAATGGGTAATTGAGAGTGACTATTGTCTGTGTCATGGCCCCTAAACAGTGTGAATGTTGGGAGATTAGAAGGGGGAGTGGTGCATTATCACAAATGAAACCAAATCTGATCCCATTTGCATTTTTTATGTGAGTAATGGAGGTATTTTGTGGATGTGTTATTTCAACAATATGGGTACATCATTATGTGCTGGAAAAACTCTACGGAAAATCTATAATTAGGAATATGAGCATAGATTAAATAATGCCTAGTCAATCAAGAGTATTCCTGTAATGTTTCAATGGCCCACTGCTTTCTTTTATGTTGTTAGTCTCACTAGTATGTCTGCTACGCTCTCTCGATCTCATTTCTAGTCTACCATCTTTTTTCTTAATCTTTTCCATCCCAGGCTTGCTTTTCCCCTATTCTCGTTCCTGAGTCTTTCCCTCCATATCGCTTCAACTCCATCTCTCTGCTGCTATCTGTCTCACTGTTGCACTACCCACCCACTCCTCTCTCTCACCTTTTTTCAAATCTCTTAATATCCATCTTGCGTTCTTCCTTCCTGTCTCTTTTTCACTGTCTCTCTTTCTGTTTTACCTTTTATCTTGCTGCCCCTTTTGCTCTCTCTTTCTCTCTCTTTCTCTCTCTATCACTCTTGGCGTCTCTCTCAAGATCTGTCACTATCTCTCCCTCTGTCTCTTTCTCTGTACCTGTGCAGGGAAAGGAAGCAAGCAATGGCATATCTGTGAGAGGCAACAGGTTGGAGAGACATAGCTGGTGTCTGCTCCCAAAAGTAGCGAAATTGTATTGACTGGTGCTCCACGAGGAATCCTTCCCCCTGTCTGGCACCACAGCCTCTCTCTGCCACTGCAGATACGAGCGTGAGGAACAAGCTACATGCTGCGTGACACAATGGCGGCAATCAATAAATAAATTTAAAAAAACAAAGTCCCAAGGTGTCCCCTGTCCCCCCCCAGATTTTATGGGCCTCCTAAGCCCCTGCTCGAACAGCAGCAAAGACAAAACGTTTTGAGCAAAAAATACTTTAAAACATGAACAAGAAAAAAGTCTGAACGTAGGGAGCACCCCAGTCCATGATGGCCACTCTGACATCCTTAAACAACCAGGGTCCAACCTACCCTATAAAGTCTTCCATAGATAGTCCCTCATACTCCTCTGTAGCTGTGAGGCAAAACTAGCCACTGATATCTCACACCAGAGCAGCAATGACATCCCCCGGTAATGAACCTCCAACCGACACTGTCCTTTCTTTGCATGTCTTGAGAATCCATGCCACAAAGACTTCTTCAGAGTGAAACTGCAAAAGAACAAACACAGAATGAGTGCGGGCAGGATGAGTAATACTCGCCTCTTTGGCTCTTAATAGATTCTAAACCCCCACCCATGATACTGTGGGGGGTTAGCCATTCTATGGCGAGACCGGAGGTTTCATATTAAGTTCAAAGCTCTTGCAACACCACATTCACCATATGCTGAATCTTTTTATGATAACAAGTCTGAAAAGTAAAATTTGTGGATCAATCAGCTGCTTTAAGGATATCCTCCGACCTACCAGCCAAAGACACCAACTTGAACTCTATAGCCCCCCTCCTATAGAGTACGGGTTTTTCTGATGGAAATGAGCAGCTGAGAGGTATGAGGTGGACAGTAAACGGTAGTCATACATTCATAACATTGTTGACACTTACTCTTGCAAAGAAGGATAAGAAACCAAGGTGGTTAAATTCTTCATTCTGCAAGTGATTAGAGATGTTACAACTTCTGTGGAATAGACTTTATTGTTCACATCCAGTGCTTTATCATCCAACACCCTTTTAATTGAATCAGACATTGCAACATAGATAATTCCTCAGACAACTGCTGTCGTGATCTGCTCTCATTTGCCAGTCATGACTGAAACAAACAAAAAAAACAAATTGATGTCCCAAAACACAGAATATTTATCCCTAGCAGGAACCTTGATGTGCATAGAATGCAATGCCTTCTTGATCAAGAAATGTGTTCCCACCAGTTATCCTTTGACCAGCAGATGTCCCGCAGATATAGCCAAACAAAAGTTGTTGATCATCCTATAAGCTTTCCCTTCTTTGAACAATATTACCAGAAAGTTGACCACCTCTACAGGAGCGGCAGAAGCAGGACTGATATCCCTTTGTATGCACCAGCCCACCCAGCACACCCACGCAGAAGTGTTTGAAACCTGAGTGGATACAGACCATGAGTATCAGAGATCTTGGTAAGCATCTCCCGAAAGGGTCGGTAATGCCCAGGAATTGCATAAATCTTCCATGCCATGAAAGATAGCTGGCCATGCAGGATTAGCTCATGCAGTGCTCCCCGGGGATCTTTGAGAAGAAGGGGAAATTACTGAAAAAGACAAGGCATGTCCACCGCCAACTCCAGCAGGGCTGGAAACTACACTTGCACCGGCCAAAATGGGGTAAGCAGAACCAATGACACCTTCTGTCGATACACCTGGAGGAGAACTCTGGAAATGTGAGAGAACAGAGGAAATGCATTAACCTTGAGACCTGTCCAATCCTGAAGAAAAGCATCCACCGACAAGATGTCTGAATTTTGATGCCAACTCAAAAATTGAGGAACATAACAATTTAGGTGAGATGCAAAGAGATCAGTGAGGGATGGACCCCAAACCTTGGACAGAAGATGAAACATCTCCACATTGAGCTTCCAGTCACTCCCGTACCAGAGAACCTGGAGTTCCAATACACCACAGTATTGACCAACCCTGGGAGATACACGCCTACAGCATCATGACACAGCTGCGAAAAAAATGTCCAAAACCCCGAGCCAAACCCAAAAAAACCTCGGACTGTGTTCCCCGCAATGTGTTGATGTAACAAACCCCTGAGACATTGTTCATTCTGAGGAGAATACAACAATTCACCTTGTCTTTGGCAAAGCTCTCCACAGCAAACAAACCCAATAGGTGTTTGAGAGAGTTTATCGCAGAGATTTCTCTTGAAGCTACCACATCCCCCCTGTATAAATTTCCTGTTTCCTTGTCCCCCCAACCACACAGTCTGGTTTTGGATTCTAAAACCATATAGGAAGTGAAACTGAAAATAGCCTTCCCGTTCCAAGCCGCTATGTGTTGAAGCCACCATAGCAGCTCCCCTGTGGCCTCCAAAGAGAGCTGTATCACCTGAGAATATGGGACCCCTTTCCTGAAATGACATATCTTCAGCCTCTAAAGCACTCAATAATGCAACAGTCCAAATGTATAGAGGCTGACAACAATCCTATGACCCTTGCCAACAGCCTGAGGGAGAGGAAACCTTTCTTTAGAACAAACCTGATTTGACTCTGAATTCTCTGCATTCTCTTTCGGGGTAAGAAAAGCTGACACATCTGAGAATCGACAATGAAGGCCAGAAATTGAACGCACTGTGTAGGCACAAGTACTGACTTGTTGAAGCTCATCACAAACCCTAGACTTTGAAGGAGCCTGACCACAAACAAAAGATGAGCCAGCAACAACTTGCACTCTTGAGCTAGCAGGAACATGTCATGCAAGTAAATTATGATTCTTATCCCCCTTGCTCGCAAGAATGCCATCACTGGGCTTAAAAGCTTTTGTGAAGCACCATAGAGCGGATGCCAGAGCGAATGGGAGGGAGGCATATTGCCTACGGCGACCCTGTTACTGAAACTGCAGGTACTCCTGATGGGATGGATAAACTGGAACTACTAGATAAGCATTGTTGCAATCTATTTTGCACATTCTTGAAGGAGAGAATCTCAGAGCAGATGAATCCCCTTCCATTTTGATATGACGATAAACCACAAAAACATTGAGGGCTTTGAGATTTATCACTGGGCGAAAATCCTCTTCTGGATTTGGCACTAGGAAAATGGAACTGAGAAAAAGGGGAGGCAAGATGAGAGGAAGGGATCAGTGCCACCTTGTGAATGAGAACGGAACTTCCCTGTCCACCAAATCCTGCTTATCCTGACTGAACACCAGAGGACAAGGAAGACCTGCGTGAAAGGGAAGGGAATAGAACTCTATCTGCAACCACAACACTGTCAGAAGCACCCATGCATTTATAGTTTTGTAGATCAGTTGTGAGTAAAACGAGCCAGCCTTCCCCCAGCCTTTCTCTGGAAAGAAACATGTAAACATAAATCGCTAAGCTGCTGCAGTCCCAGCTGAACTGCCCCTCTGACGAAATTACCCCTCCACTGGAATCCTTGTTGGGGAAAGAACACAGCCGACGTGCCTCTGGCTGCAAAAAACTCATGCATGCATACCTCTGGCGGGAAACTGAGCTGGACGAGAGAGCCCTAAAAGGGATGGCTGGAGTAGCTGGCTCCGCCTCCTCCAGCCCTGGGAAAAACACTAGATGTTAATGCCTTCTTTATATTAGTCTGCGCTTTATCTAGAGCTGTACAAAGGAAGACAACTCCTTGACAAACGTGTCTCCAAAAAACAACCCCTGAGCTCTATGGCCCACCTCAGATGGAGCCATATCCGTTAACTTAGGGTCCAAACACATAAGAAGCTCCTTCCTGCGCTCCGTGGAGAGTGACATATTAGCATTATCCAAAAGGCACATACATCTTTGAATCCAACCCTGTAGGATAGATACTTCAAGTGGTTTCTCATATTCCGTGGGTTCCTCCAACATATACAAAAAGTGAGTAAGGGGGCCCAAGACATCCAAAAGCTTATCCTGACAAGTTGCTAAGGCCTTGTCTTTGCCGTTATGTGGATCTTTTTCCTTCTTTGTGAGGACGACCACCATAAACTGATCCACCTCTGGCGCCAAGGCCACCTTGTCTGGGAGACAGGCTGTGGACATTCTACATTCAGCTTATTGCGAGCCTCCCTCTCCATGGGCTTCCTAATCCAGTGTCTCAAACATGTCTCCACTGCCTCAGATCAAGGCCACTCTGATAAGCATGGAGGCTGAATATTACCGGAATCAAAGAATGGCTCACCCAACATGTCTTTGAGAACCTTCTGCCTATCCTTACCCTCGTCCCTTCTAGCTCTTTTACTTCTGGAATGAGACTCATCAGAAGACGTGGATGAAGAGGAAGAAGGGGAGTCCATATCCGGGAACAGCAACTAGGAACATTACTAGGCCTATCTCCTCCAGCAACCCTATTCAAGTGTTCAGTTTTAGCTTCACACTTGACTTGAGGAGCAGACACAACCCCTGAAGTACCCACTGATGTTGCAGGATTACCTGCCTGATAGTGTGCAATATTATTGCAAATGTGGTCAAAAGTTGATGCCAATGCACCGTCCATCGACTCCTGCACCACCCTACACACATCCCTACTGGGGTCTTTAGGCCCAGAACCCAACAGAACCTGCTTACTATGTATACTCCCCCTCCTCAGAGAAACTACCGTCCTGAATAATCATACTGTCAGTAATTTAGGGGACCAGAGATCCCCCAGAGGTTGACATGATGTGAAAGGCTATGCAGAAAACTAATGGGTCACCCCCACAGGAGCTGACTCCCTCAACTAGAGGCTGTTAACACACCAGCAGCCCACAGTCATGCTTCAGAGGGAAGGGGCAGGGCAGAGCAGGCTTTGTAATATTGTGTCACAGGGCTGCACAAACCCCAGCAGCACAGCAGGCTCTCTTTTGGCACTCTCCGAGAAATTGGTGCCAAGCACACACTTGTCTGGGTAAAGATAAGAATAGCGAGCAGGCTGCTGCCCACGGATACACAGACACTGCAAGCCCCTCGTCTATACGTGAGAACTCATACTGCCCGTTGTGAACACAGAATGCTCCTGTGCGACCATGAGCTCAGGTAAGAATCCCAAAGAAACAGTTACGCGCATTGACAAATTAGAAACACTGTAACGAATACAAATATCACTAACAGATCATGCTCGGCAGTGGAGAAAACACTTATTGGCCGGATGAGCAGCAAAGAAGCAGGTGAGGATCTATCTACGAATGACTTTATAGGGGATGTTGGACCCTGATTGGTCAAAGATTTCAGAGAGGCCATCTTGGGATAGGGTCCTACCTATGTTCCGACTTTTTTTCTCGTTCATGTTTTAACGTGTTAGTTCAAGGCATGTTATTTTCTTTGCTGCTGTTCGAGAAGTATAGAAGGTTAATGCATAATAGGAAGCCTCCTGTCTCGCCATAGAACTATTAAACAATTAATGATTAATGGGTAAATCCAGCTCAACAAATGCACACTGCATCTGAAAGCGTTTGAAAATGCAAACCCATGCAGTCATTTGATTCAGTTTTACAAATGTTATCCCCAACATCCTCTTCAGAGAAAGCAGGATCCACGATTCTGTTTATAGAATAAACACAGCCTGCATTCATTCATTTATATCATTTTGCAGGGCTAAAAAGGAAGTAAAAAGCTATTTGAAATGATTATTGTTCTGAAGACGGCACATTGAGAGTCCTCTTGGAATTTCAGATCCCACAATGAAGATTCCCCCTGCTAATAGCGCAGGGAGCTCTTGATTCTATTAAAGACAAGGAGGCGAGCATTATGCTTCATCTTCTTATTTATTTGCTCTCCAGCAGTTTCAACACAACAAATAAAATGTCCATCTTTACGATGGCACAAACACATTTTTTTTTTTTTTTTTTCTTTTTCAAAACTTCATTTCCCATCAGCCTAGGCCCTGAACCCAGTGTCCTGGTCATGTGACCTAGTCCTTCCTCTTCCTGTAAACCTCCTCTTCTTTGACTGTATCCCAACTAACATCATAAACATCTCCTGAACTGACAACTTGATCCGGGAGGTCCTTGAACTGTAGAACTGCGAAACGAACTCTCGCCTCCCAACTTGCGATCGCGATCGATGCTTTCCGATCAGCTCTCGTGCTTACTCAGCCATTCTTCTGATCTTCTCCTAAGACGGAAAGACAACAGTACAAATTAGGGCGGCGGATACACACCCTATTTCTGAGGAAAAAATGCACTTGTTATTTACTCCGTACATATCTTACTATTACGACATCATCTTTTATTCTTCCCTCGTGTATCTCGGGTGGGAAATTAATGCTCGCCTCCTTGTCTTTAATAGAATCAAGAGCTCCCTGCGCTATTAGCAGGGGGAATCTTCATTCTATGTCAAGACGGAGGCGAGCATTATGCTTGTTCAAAGCTTCTTACCATAGCTTCTGCCAGTGCATTAATTGGCTTAAAATAAAACGTTCTGAACGTGCTATCACTCGCCCAATCGGCTGCTTTCAGAATATCTTGCAATGTCCCTCCTTGACGGAGTGCCTTGGATGCCCCCGCTCCTCTTACAGAGTGTGCTCCAAACTTCGCCATGTCTATCCCTGCTAGACTCATGACCTCTCTAACCCACCTTGCTATAGTGGCTGTCGCTACGCCTTTATGCGGTTTCCTGCGCGCTATCAACAATTGCGTCGTCCCCGCTGGTCTCAGCTCAGCTGTTCTATTCACATATTCTCTTATGCATGCGGCTACGCACCATTCAGGATGATCTTGCATATATGGATACGTTATTGACGAGGAGTCTGTCTTTGTCCTCCTGGCCAGATGGAAAGTCACTCCGTCTGGCCCGTATATCAATCTGTCTACCTCCAAAGCTCTGACGTCTGCCACTCTCCTGCAGGAGATCATGCATAGAAGCATCGCTAATTTCTCCGATAGTCTTCCCAGTGTTAGGTACCTATTACTGGGCCAGTCGGCTAATAGTCGAAGCACTACTGTAACGTCCCATATAGATTTATACCTCGGTTGCGGAGGCTTTCTGCATTTTATCCCCTTCAGGAGTCTAATTACTGCCACGTTCTCACCCACTGGTACTCCTTCAATAGGCATATGGCCTGTCGATATTGCGGATCGATATACCCCTATCGTGCGGTAGGCTTTACCGTCCTGCAGAAGTTCTGCCAGGAAATTCACGATCTCTACTAGAGGGGCCGAAATGGGATGAAAACCTCTCGCCTTGCACTATCTTGACCATTTGTACCAAGCTGCATCGTAGCTCCTTCTAGTCGATGGAGCCCATGATTCTGCGATGAGGCTCGCAGCCTGAGGCGAAATTCCCGGGAGATTCCAATGTCTCCTGCTATCTTGCACGCCATTAGCGGCATCGTCCCCTTCACTCTCAGAGGGTGATACGACCCAGCTGGGTCCGTGAGGAGATCTTCCTCTTGCGGCAACACTCGGGGATAGTCCGCCAACAGTTCCATTAACGCTGGAAACCAGACTTGGGACTTCCATATCGGTACTACTATGATCAGATTGGCTTCCTCCTTGCGGACTTTTGTTAGAACTCTGCTTATCATTATAAATGGAGGGAAAGCGTATAGCGTTTGCCCTCTCCAATCTTGCAGGAAAGCATCTGTCCCTGCTGCTACTGGGTCCAGCCTCCAGCTGAAAAACCTGCCCATTTGAGCGTTCAGTCTGGACGCAAATAGATCTACGTGAAACGGTCCCCAGAGCTTCTCTATCCGCTGGAAAGTCGCTCTGTGCAGCATCCAGTCGCTGGTGTCTGTGAGATGTCTGGAGTTCCAGTCTGCCACCACGTTCTGGGCTCCTGGTAGATATTCTGCCGTCACTGCTGTTCCCGACTCCAGACAAGAGTGCCAGAAGTCCTTGGCTATCTCTGCTAGTAATCTGGACTTCGTCCCACCTAAGTGATTTATGTATTTGACTGCTGAGATGTTGTCCATCTTCAGAAGTATACATGAGTTCACTCTGTCCTTGGTGAAGGCTCTAATAGCAAAGGAGCCGGCCAGGAGCTCCAGGCAGTTTATGTGAAGCTTGAGCTCCTCCGAGCTCCATCTGCCTCCCGTTTGGAGTTCTCCGCATCGGGCACCCCAGCCTGCTCTGCTGGCGTCCGATTCTATTACCATGTCCGGGCGGTCGCCAAAAATGGCTCTGCCGTTCCATGCCCCCATGTTCTGTAGCCACCACTCCAGCTCCGTTCGGGCTTCTTGGTCTAGCTGGACTAGCTGGTGATAGCCGAGCCCTTGCTGTAGGTGTCTTATTTTCAACCTCTGGAGCGCTCGGTAATGAAGAGGCCCTGGGAATATCGCTTGGATTGACGCCGCCAGCAGACCCACAATTCTTGCGATTGTTCGCAGCGATGTGGTCGGTCTGGCGAGGCAGGTCCTTATCTCCCTCCGAATATCTCTGATCTTCCTGTTCGGCAGCTCCAGGGTCGCCGACCTGGTATCTATAATGAAACCTAGGAATTCTATCCTCCTGGCTGGTACAGTTTCTGATTTCTCTTGGTTCACTAGGAATCCCAAAGAGGTTAGTAGGTTCGCTACCCATCTGGTCTGATATCGCAGCGCTTCTTCGCTGCTTGCCATTATTAGGATATCGTCTTGGTAGATGATGATCCGGATGCCCTTCTCTCTGATTGCTGCTGCTACTGGTCTCATCATTTTCGTAAATGCCCAGGGAGCGGACGCTAGTCCGAAAGGCATCGTGGCGAACTGCCATAATCGCCCGTCCCAGTTGAAGGCCAGGAAGGGTCAGTATTCCTGATCTACTGGGATCGTGAGATACGCGTCTTTCAGGTCTATCCTTGTGAGCCAGTCGCCCTGTCTGAGCGTGTCTCTCAGTTGGTGGGTCCCTTCCATCTTGAAGTGGTTGTAAACTACCCACTCGTTCAAGTCCTTCAGATTTATTACTGGCCTCACTTTCTCTTTCCTGTGAACCAGGAACATATTGCTTATAAATTTCGGAGCTACGCAAGGCTCGATGGCCCGCTTCTCCGCTAAACTCTGAAGTTCTGTTCGCAACAGGGCTGCTTCTATTCGCGCTGTCACTATCAACCTGGGGGTTCTGTATTGGACTGGGGTCTGAGTGAATTGTATGTGTAGGCCTCTGACTGACTGAAGCACCCAAGCGTCGCAGGAAAGCGCGCGCCAGTTCTCCCAGTACATCGCTGTCCTCCCCCCTACTGCAGGGTAAGCGGATACTCTCACCTGTGGGAACGTATTGACCTCTTCCCTGTCCTCTGCCTCGCCTTCCTCTGGGGAAACGGCCTCTGGGTTGGAAGAAGGTGTCTGGCTTCTTATCTTCCCAATATTGCGCTCTGTTCGATTGAGGCCTTCTGGCTGACTGATAACGACCGGACGCTCGGCCTCTGTAGCGACCGGTCCCTCCAAAAACGCTTCCGGGGAAGATTTTTCTAATGGAGGCTTGCGCCTTCTCCAATGAGGTGTAGGTCCCTACGAACCTCCCCATCTCCTTTCCGAAGGTCTCGCCGAACAGCAGTCCTTGCGCGGCCTCTCCTGCTTCGTAGGAGGACAGGTCTCCTAGCTTTTGATCTATCTTCAGAAGCAGTCCCCTCCTACGCTCTGAGGATATGGCGCAGTTCGCGTTACCTAATAGGCATACGGCTCTTTGGGCCCAGTTCGCTAATACATCCGGGTCAATTTCTTCACCTGTGTCTTTCGCTCTTTCTGCCAGGTCCATGATCTTGGCTAATGGGCCTGCTAGATCCAGGACCTTCTCCTGGCAACTCCTCCAGGAGCGGTCGATCCCTTTCCTAGGGTCTCTATTCGATTTCGCCACAAACGCTAACATTTTAGGGTCTAATTCTGGCGCTTCTGCTACCTTCCCTGGGAGTTCCGGTCTGGGGCATTCCGCCCTTATTCTTTGCCTCACTTCCTTCTCTAAGGCCTTGCGCAGCCTCTGCGTCATGTATCGTGCCACTCTCGGGGAGGGCACCCATTCCGAAGATCTCAGGTTCCTAATCTCCACAAGCTAACAAAACCGTCTGAACAAAATATTTGACTCCTTCAAATCCTTCGCCATCGATTGCATCACCTTCAATGTCGCCAAGGAAGTAAAAACCTTGGACATTTACCATGATTCAGCTTCCACCTTAACCAGACAAGTCAACGCCATGGCATCTGTGGCCCCTTGCACTTCAAAGCTCATCAATGCCTGCAGACCTTTCCTGTCATCTGACAGCTGTATTACGCTGGTTAGAGCTCTTATCATACCCAGAATAGACTACTGCAACACCCTTTATGCAAGTATTAACAGCCGCAATATCAAAAATCTGCAGGTGATTCAAAATAATGCTCTTAACATCCCGAAAAATAAACACATTACCATGATGAGAAGGAAAAACCACTGGTTGCTGGTCCACAATTGAATCCTATTCAAAACCCTTGCCTTGACATAAACATGTCTATCCCACTCAGCCCCCAAGTACTTATCAAACACATCGTCCAAAAACCAATCCAACAGACCCAAGCGCTAAACCCACTTGCATTTACTCATCATTCCCAGATTCAAATTATAGAAAGCAGAGGGCAGTAGCTTCCAAGTGGTAGCTGCCAAACACTGGCATGCTCTGCCATCGTCATCAAGATCGGAATCTTCCTTTTGGTCCTTCTGCAAAAGCCTGAAAACATGACTTTTCACACAAGAGCTGTTAAAGTAACCCTCTATCACAATTCCATCTGAAACATCTACCCTCCCCAGTAATGTTAACCGTATGCATGACTCCAAACAGAACTGTTAACCTTAGCCTTATAACGCATGTATGTATGTACTTTTTGCTTTACCTTCAAAAATCAGAGTGTGGTGTGCTTTACAAGTGTCAACTTAAATAAATAAATAAATAAATAAATAAATAAATAAATAAATAAATAAATATTGGCTGTGCCTTATAATGTCATAGTAAGAAGCGTGCTGGCACGTTTATGCCAATACATGCCATTATTTCCTCTAAAATAACACACTTATCTTGACCATTCATAAAAATGCCAATGTGTCCATGGTGGCTATCCCTAGGCCCTGGGTGCTGCAGAGGCAGAGCAAAGGAGATCCAGCCCAGCTCATTTGTAAGGAGGTATCTTATTATCTAAAATCATGGCAGCTACAAGATGGCAGCAGTACAAATCTGCAGGTAGATGAGTGTTGCTGTGTGTGTGTGTGTGTGTGTCTGTGTCTGTGTCTGTGTGTCTGTGTGTGTGTGTGTGTGTGTGTGTTGTGTAGGTAATGCAAAGTTTTAGTGTATCAGAAGCCAGAGCTTAACTAAGTGAGTTTCCAAGAGTAGGTAGTAGATGAAGGCATGGGGTGTTTAATAGACCGGCAGTTGCCGTAATATGGTATGGTGCAACAGGATATTGCAATGCAGCTTTAATATAAAAAGGTGCCCAGAGTACTGCACAGTCTCGTATGGGGCAATTCAATGTGTCACTCTATGTCAAATCCTGTGGTGTGTTACTGAAATGCAAGTTGCTCCTTCGTGTGACTGTTGGAGCAAGTATCCCTCTGCCAAAGACAATAGTTTGGAAAAGCAGGCAAGGCTGCAGGGCCAGGTCACCTTCAGGGACAGTTCTTTTCACGACCATCATAAGAGACAGCAATGGGGAAACAGGCTACAGCATTCACAGGTATGTGCCACTACAAAGAACAGAAATACACTAATGTTTGACATGCGTATCATGTCCTTTATCTCAGAATGCAAAGATCAAGAACCCAACAGAACATTAAGAAGCATACGTGCTTTTAGGGGGATTTGTGCCTAGCCCTCTGGTGAATGGAGTGAAACCATATAGCCTAATGGCAAAACAGGGTTCCAACCAAATGGAAGATCAGATCTTTCCATAATGGTAGCTAAGGATGAATATTCCGGCTTAAATCATGAGAGGGAGGAAGGGTGGAAGTGCACAATTATTCTCAATAGAACAGTTACCCCTAAAGAATATACTACTCTGCTATACTAATACAAAATATACACTTCTTTTTAAAATCACATGTAGAATATCCAAAATGTGAAAAATACTACAGGCTGGCCTTAAATTAGATTACAGGAGGAATCTTTCATTTGTGAAAAACAAGAAAGTTGTTCAAATCTCCCAGCCTATCCAATTCTCACTACTTCCCCATTATTCAAAATAGATATGACCCCCTTACTCAAGATACTTGTCTGAATTTTAATAGCAACAACTACTGGACCTTCATGTATGTAAAAGGCTTATGGAAAGGAAAACAGGTAGGCTCAACATGTATGTAGGCTAAATTCCCTTCAATGAGGTTTCTATTTAGTTATCGTGTAAAAGCTTGCCTTTCTCACTTTCAGCGGGAACCCTTAAACAGCGAAAGAATGCGTAGTGAATATTCACCCTCTCCCTTTTGTCTGGGAATTTAGTTTTAACAACAGTAGTATTCTACTCAAGGGCGTATCCAGGAAGTGACTTCAATTACTTTATTTGTTGAGTTATGCACACAGTGAGATGTCCTATGCTCTTCTGAGCATGTACGTTGCACAGAAAAGGAGACACAGGATCTCCCTGTATACATAAAATTAGTTTTATTTTATTGATCTATAATTCCAGAAGCACATACTTTCAGAACATATTAAATTATTTCCCAGGTTATACAGGCAATTTCTATACCCCTGTCCTGCAGTATTAACAAATAACAGTGCCAGAATTTAATCTATTTTTCTTTATAGTATGTCTTCCCTTAGAATTGTTTCCTCCTTAGAAAATACTCACATGGGAATTTCTTGTGGCGTTATCAGAGACAGTTAGGCACCTTCTTAAATATTGGTTTCATTCTCCCCCTCTAGGAACAGGTGAGCATCAGTTGCCAAGATGGGATCAGCTGTCCTGCACAGTGTGCCTGCTATTTCTTCCACTGAATACGGCGTAGGGCTTTAACTCTGTTAGGTCACATGTTCAATATCTGCTAATAATCCATCAATGGGTCCAAAAGGAGAGAAATCTATTCCTCCCCCTTCCTGTTGTTATCAATTCTTCTTTTTCTCCATCAGTGAGTGACTGTGCTAGTGAGTCTGTCAGTCCCCATGAATGAGTGTATGTTGAAATGTATATAAAACAGTAACTCCACCTTTTTGAAGCATGTTTACTTTCTCCAATCTAATTGGTCAATGGGCCTCATTACGACCCAGGCGGTAAGGGGTTTACGGCGCCGTAAACAGCGCCGACCCTTACCGCCTGAGTACGAGGTCCCTTAGCGCCATGGCGAATTTAACACCTGCTTTTAGCAGGTGTTAAAATCCATGGCGCTAAGGGACCATGGAGTTAATTACGCCACCGTAATTTACGGTGGCGTAATTAACGCCTTCCCCACTCCCATTATGCCCTATGGGGCAAAAATGGGAATGGGGAAGGGTAAATGGGGATTGGGGACTTACCGCCCCGCCAAGGTCCGAATGGGGCGGTAAGTCCGCCAACCAACATGGCGTAAACGTAGTTTACGCCATGGTGGTAAAGTCACGGCCCAGGCGGTATTTTACCGCCTGGGTCGTGATGAGGCCCAATGTATGTGATTGGACAGTGTTCCAAAAGTGACATCACAGTTGACATACCCCTCTGCAGTTATTGGTTACATTAAAGAAGAAGGCACTCTGATGGGAGTAACTTCTGAACCCAGTTTCCTTCCCATTTAATGTGATGTCATCTCAGGTATTTCTTGCATTTAATATTTCTAAATTCGTATACAATGATTTCCACACATATCACCACTTAACTAATTTCTCACAATATTGCGTTCTCTGACACAAATCAATTGATGCAATTATCATCATCATACCACACATTATTACTGAGTGCAAGATTGTTTCCATTTAACTCACTTCTACATTCTTATTGAAATGTTTTCCCCATCTCAAAGTGACACTCTCATCCCTGGGTACGGTCTGACATATCATTCACTAGTGTGCACCATTTCTTCATGACCAATAAAAATGCACCTAATTTGCATAATTAAAACTCACATTAGCTAACTCATTTTGGTAGCTTGAAATAGATCTTTACAAAATTAACATTTCACAAAAAGAATTAAGTTTCTACGAGGTACTGGGAAAAATAGTGAATCCCATGTTGCATTTTTTAATATACAAAACATAATTTAGCATCTTTGTTTTTTTCTGCTTGTTTTTTTCTGTCCATGCTATTAACGCAGAGCAGAATGATAGTCATGATGGGGGCCTGTACATGGAAACATCCTTTGTGGTATTCAGTTCTTGGGGTTTTTGCGGCTTCTGTCCTGCCCCCTCAGACTTTTCCCGGGTCAATAGGTTCTTCAGATTATCCTTTATTTTCCCAGATATTTGCTTTTCTTCCTTTGTGAGGTCCTGGGAGATAAAATATCATATTAGGCACCACAGATCTGCAGAACCCCTATTAGTTCATCACTTTAAACCCACCATATACAGATAGAACCCATTAACGCCAGTTTAGGATTTACAGTCAGGTCTTGTTGCTATCTTTATGCACCTACACCAGTGAATTTCCAGTGGGAAAGAATGGTATCCATTTTCAAATCTCATTTAGGGGGAGCTGTTCTCCCTAATTTTACCTTTTCGGCAACAACACTTCATTTCTGAACTTCTGTTCTCTTTCTCTTCAGGTTAAGCAGTTCCCCATTTTAACAACAGTTGCAGGTTACTTTATGTTACTTGAAATGTTAATTTCAGGCCTTGACAGTTATTGTTTTCATTTGAGTGAATGCAGAGCAATTCACGTGTGTTTTTTTGCTTGTGGTTTCCAACTGCTGCATGTGGTTTGCATGTTGGTTTGGAACACATAGGGCCTCGTTACGAGTAGCCCGGTAAAAACGGGTTCATTACCGGCATGCTGGTAAGAGCGGGTCCGTGCTTGTATGAACCCACTAATAACGCGTGATTACAAGTGCGCGAGCACGCGCGAACCCAATGCGCTAAAGGCCCTCCAAACCCCCGATAGTGACATCACGGGACCGGCCGATACCGGGACCGCCTCAGAGCAACCCCTAAATACCAGCCCGGTAATACCACCATGCTAATACCAGGTTCGCAAAACCGGACCCGGAAATTACGTCATCGTGCAGGAACGGGAAATGGGCAGGCGGCCATCTTTAAAAACACAATCCATTGCCATGCCCCCTAACCACCAGTCTTTTCGTGTCGTGCTGTGTTGGAAAACCCTGAGGATGTCCAAGGCCACCCGGAAGACGACCACCCGGCAGCCGAAGAAGCGTTTTTCAGACGCTGAGCTCAATATGCTTGCTGACACTCTGGCTGCACATGCAGCCATAATGAAAAGCAATGATATGAAGCGAGAAGCCCAGATGAGGAGAAAGGAAATCTGGCAGGAGGTTGCCCGGAATGTGTCGGCCGTGGGGACTACCCCACGCACCGTGCGTGACTGCCGCGAGAGGTGGGACGACCTCCGCTTGAGGGTGCGAAACATCCTATCGAGCAACAGGAGGGCGGCCATGGAGACAGGTGGGGGTCCACATTCACCTGCTAAGCTGATGCCCTGGGAGGAGACTGCCAGCACTGTTATTGATCCTGAGTCAATAGAGGGATTCGGAGAGATGGAGATGGGTGCGGCATCATCCACAGAAAGAGGTGAGTGACCCTGCACATCCCTGTAGGTGAAAACATGACTTAGCAGTAGTGACGTGGATGTGAGACTAGGCAAGGCAATGCATGTCCCTACACCCACATCAACATATCCAAGTCAAGATTGCGGCCCAAACCCTGCCACACAGAAATGCATGCTGAGTGCAAATCCCATAACCTACACACGGGCAACATACCAGGACCATGCCCATGTAAACCAACACACAAACCCCACATCAACTGCATGCCACCTGCCATGCAGTGAGTGCTAACATGCCCCCTCTGAATATCCTGCGTGACACACCTCTAAGACATGAATGCATGATCAAATTAATAATGAACAGCACCATCGTATGCCTCTGCCATGTCACACCATCACTGATGCCCTGCATCGCTTCTATCCCCCAGGCACCAATGAGGAAGAAGCAACCCAGGAGACCACCGCGAGGGCATCCACCTCACACCCTAAGAAGAGGGCTACCACCACCACCTCCGCTGGAGACAAGCAGGCCACAGCCACTGCCAGTGTGCCTGTGCGAGCTGGGACACAGCCAGCAACACCTGCTGCCAGTATGCCTGACACACTACTGACCCAGCAGGCCACACCCGCACCTGTTGAAGGGTAGTCCCTGGAAGCACCCGCCTCCACTGGGGAAGAACTTGATGCCAATGTGGAGCCTGAGGGAGACACCGAGGTGACATGCCCGCCCCCCCGAGCCCTGTGCCCATCCCCTCCCCCAACACCTGCAGTCACCCACCTGGAGTGAAGCTGATCCCTGCCTCCGTGACCGTGACTGCACAACCCACTACCCACAACCCACTACCCACAACCCACTACTCCAGCCCCCTCCAAAACCCTGGAGACACGAGTGTCGACGGTGGAGGCCCGACAGGAGGCCATGTTAGACTTACTCCGCCAGTACATAGCGGATGGGGAGGAAACCAGGTGGGGTATTGCCACAGCAATTGCAGGGACCACAGCGGCCATCGCAGCCAACACAGCCACTGTTAATGCATCGGCTCGACTAATGAGGGACTGCCTGGGGGCGGTGACACAGGTGCTGACTTCAATGCTGATCCATATGCAGTGGCCACGGTTTGCAGGAGGTGTGGAACCTGCCAGCGACTCACCTACTATCTCCACACCAGCTTCATCTGTCCCCACCAGCCCAGTGCGCCAGACACGTAGGAGTGCAAGGCACACTGAAATGCCACCTCCGGACAGGAAGAAGCCCCGGAAGTAGTGTGGGCGGACAATGGGAGTGGGACACAAGGTTGGGGGTGAAGGGGTGCATCTTGTGGAGTCTATTGGGGTATTGGTGTTGGTTGGGGGGTTTTTGGAGTTTGTCGGGGGGGTTTTGGAGTTTGTCGGGGGGGTCTGGGAGTTAGTTGGGGGGGTTAGGGAGGGGGGAGTGGGCACATTTTTGCTGTTGAAAAATCCATGGCTGGACATTGTTATTTTTGTGTGCATCCATTTAATGTGTTACAGTGTTCAGTGCCCAACTCCCAACATTCCCTGTGCACATGTCCACATTGGCCCAGTGTCTGACTGACACATGTCTTTCATAGTCCCTGTAGGTCAGGAGTATTCGTGAATCTGTGCTTGGTGTACTGCATGGCCATCCCATGCATCATGTACTAGCAGGGGGGCTACTTCACCTCCGTCTCCATCCTCATCATCCTCACACGGAGCATGCATGTCAATGTCAGGTGGCAGTGGTACATTTCTCCGGACGCACATGTTGTGCAGCATGAGACAGGCCATGGTGATCTTTGCCACATTCTCAGGCCTATATAGGAGTGCCCCACCAGACCTGCTTAGGCAGCGGAAACGCACCTTCAACAGGCCAAACGTCTGCTCTATCACAACACGGGTGCGGGTGTGCACACAAATGTACTCCTCTTCATGGCTGTTCTGCGGGCTCCGCACAGGGGTAAGTTGCCACGGCCTCAAGGGATATCCTCCGTCACCTGCAAGCAAATACAAATAGGTGCGTGTCACTTTGAGCTGGCACCTTCAGGAAGCACAGTCATGGCGGCAGCAATTTGTGGTGGACATGCACATGTCCTTGTATGTATGCAAAATTGTCACCTATATGCATTCTAAACTGTTATGAGGTGTGATAGTCTGGATGGCGTTCAATAGATGAGGCAGGGTGTAATAATGCATGCTGAGGTGGATGTACTGTGGTAGTACGACAATGTTTAGCCTCCCATTCAAGCAGTTAGTTCTATGCATGGTCACACTAGCCACATTGGCCCAGTTGCCATCCTGTACAGTCATGCATTGCTTGCCTTCACCATGGTGGCCTGGTTGTGCCTCTTACTTGTTGTCATCGATATGCTTTATTTGTTTAATATGTGCCAGTGATGTGTCATGTTCCGATTGTGAGGTTCAGGTCTGGAGTGTTTAGCTCTGCATGCATTCTCCAATCACCGACAATTGCCACCCAGGTGGGGTATGCATCCCCCGACCCCTTTCCCAACCAGGTGGAGTATGCATCCCTACACATCAGTATCCCAGAGCACTGCCATGGCCCAGTTGTGCAACTCACCAAGCAGCCAGGCACGTGGTCCAGCATGTAGCTCCATGTGACGGGGTAGGGTGGAGTTGCGCAATACCATGGCATCATGTGTTGATCCGGGATATCGGGTGCAGCAATGTGTGATGATCTTGCTGGAGTCACATGCCATCTGCACATTGATTGAGTGGTATTGCTTGCGATTGCGGTACACCACCTCTATGGCACGGGGGACTACCAATTCAAAATGGGTGCAGTCCAGGGCACCAACACAATTGGGCATGCCTGCCAGTGCATGGAAGCCTACTTTGGTTTCGGCTATCTCCTGGCCAGTCCGTGGTAGGGATATGTGGGTGCTTGGTGCTTCAGGAGGGCATCCAGCACTTGGTTCTACATGCGTGAAAAAAGTGGTTGGGAAATGCCATGCAGCTGCCCCACTGTGTGTTGATAGGTGCCTGTGGCCAGGAAGTGGAGCACGGACACCACCTTTAGTAGCGGGGGGATGGCAGTGCGTATTTCTATGAGGCTGCCTATGTCGTTGTGTATCATGTCCACTATGGTGGTGATTTTGTCCCGGTCCAACCGGTACAGGGTGTGGATCTGCTCAGGGGTTAGGTTGAATGGGCTGGGTCTGGTGCGAGGGATTGGTGGCTGCCTACGAGGCACTGCTGGCTGCGCTGGTGGTGTTTGCTGGGCCTGTCTCACCCCCCTTCTCCTGCTGTGTCTCCTCTGTGCTGCCTGTTGTTGCTGCTGTAGTTGTAACAGCATTGGCATGTCCTCCAGCACCATGATTGCAACAGCCAGCAGTGGCATTTTGGTGTTGGAACGGGTGTGGTGTGTGGGTGTGCTCATTTTATGCTGGCCCAGCCTCCATTGCTTCCACCAGTGGGGATTGTGTGCACCTGTGGCAATTGGCTTGTTTCCTGATTGCTGTTTGCGGGTGGTCCGTGATGCCTGTATGGCCGGCATCGTGCAGCCCGTGATTACCGGCTTTTCGATGCCGGTATTTGCATGTCCGCATGGGTTGGGATGTCCCCCTATTACCAGCATGCTGGTATTTGCTCCCCATATTACCGCCAACCTTGTAATGAGGCCCATAATCTTGCTCTGCATCTTTTCTTATGAGTTATCCTTCCCTTACAGGCTCCATTGGAACATACTGGCCATCACAATGAAAGCCAGTCAGATGGTGGTTCTCTTCAAAGAGCGGCTTACGTTGTACCTACTGGCCAAAGAAGGAACACCCACACTCACTCTGTTAATCTCCTTAACTAGCCTCATTGCAGCACGGTCTCCCTAGTCACTTAAAGTAGATTTTCTGTCTGTTATTTATGTCCCACTTTGTTCACATGCTTATAAATTAGCTCATTGTGTGTTCTCATCATTGTGTTATAGTACATGCACTCTTCAAGGTAATGCTTCCACCCTCTGTTAATGTGTTATTGTATAGCAATTTCTGATAAGAATTAACTTCCCTGTTCTTCATATAAATACAAATACATAAACCACAAAAGAATATAAGAGATTCTAAGAAACCAAATGGAAAGAAATGGGATAGCAGAACCTCCAAAACCGGAATATTTTCATAGCACTTCCAAACTCTCTAAATCTGGCCATGTATTTTTTTTTAGTGGAGATAGCATAAATGTTTGCCACATCCTGATTAACAGTCTTAAATCAATGTGCTCTCTTTGAAGTGTTCACAGCCCAGAAGAAAGTGCTACATTTTGGGCATCATTAATACACAGTACTCACCAACATAGAACATACACCATGTGTGATTACCATATTGCTCAACCCAGGCAAATACAATTGGGTTTTTAGGTGTACACCAGGATGCCATTGCAATTTACAGGTGATGACTCACACTCCATGTTGGCAGGAAACAGTTAATTAGGGTTTGTTTATAGTTGCCTTCATGGATGGCTGCACAATTCATAATGATAAGCCAAAGGTAGACACCTGACTCAAAACTGCAATTGTCATCCTGCATAAGAATATATCTCATTTTAAGGTTACAGATGTTGTTATCATGTTGCTTATTAGTTAGACCTCTTCCTTCATAGTCAGTAGACTATACACACTGCACACTGTGTTGACATTTCAACTCCTTATCAAATAGTAGGACCTAATCGTGGGACATAATAGTAACAAATCAATGTTCTACTAAGTATGAGAGTAAGCATCTCTCCTCCACAGGGCAACCAAATTGTCAAAGGTATGCAAAAACATTGCATAAGGACGCAACCACATGGAAATCCCCAGTTACATAAGGTCAGTTAACAAATTTGAATCTCTCTTTTTTCGAAAGCTTTGCTACCGTACAGTGATTGTGCAGCAACCTAGCCAGTGATCATGGTCAGCTTTGTGGCAATAAAGAATCCTGTGACATAGTCTGTTGGTGATGATGCTGTCATGAAGAGGGAAGTCGTCACAAGATGCATGCAACTAAAAACAAGCCCCATGAACAACCAACAGAAATTGATTGCATTGTGTCACGAGGAAGAAGGATGTGTCAAAAATACTATAATCTTGAGCTTGAGTGCACACCCAAAGGGAGAGCCACATTGTGCAAATGGCTGCATGCCTATTTCTGTTCTTGCATTATTATTCAAGTACAGACCGTACTGTACGTTATCAGAATGATTTTGCCACCATCTCTAAGAAATCCTGAGATCCACTTTTAGAACAAGAAGCATTTGTGATACTAGTCAAATGAGATACAGAATGGGTCTGTAGGTGGACCACCCAACAACAACTGTGAACAATTTTAATATGAATGAATTGTAAAAATACATCAACAACAAACAAGCATTGACAAAGGCAACCGTTTTGTATTTTGTATAGGTGTAGTCATTTGACAGACACTGGCATCACTGAGGTACCCACCCTTTCCCAGGTGTTGACTTCATATGAACAGGTACTCACACCATGGCTAAGTATTATGGCCAAGTAGAACCATAGTTTCTGAGGTATTGCAATGATTTGCCCAGGTGCTCACATCAGATGGTATGTACTTCTCATGTATGGCAGTCTTTGCTATCCATATGTCTAGGCACGAATATCATTGTCAGATATGGTCATCTAAAGTCCAGTAATTCCTAACAGTACTCACAGCACTGCCAGGTTTTGACAGCAAAATCCTAGGTACTGAAACCATGTCTTGCCCTCAAAGATCTAGGTTTACACACCATATTTAATATTATCTTATAAGGTGTCACTAAAACACCAACCATACACCAAAACGAATAATTTTGATATGTTCTGCTTGAGTAGGTGGAATCCCAGAAAGTGTACATTTTATAGAAACCTGCACGACCTTTCAGCATCCTCAGTTCCACCTGTCTCTCACTAAAGTATAAGTGTATTTTTGTCTTACATGGTGGTGCTCCAGGGCGGCCTCTTAGCCACAGCGGAAAATGCAATATGATCAGTGACGTAATAAGAATGTTATAAGAAAAACAATGGTATACAAATGGGTCTAATACGTATTATTCTCGTACGTAATTTTCTTCAACTAATCTTATACAAGCAGAGGTCTAGTAAGACCTTATAAGATCTTATCCTTATAAGAAGGTATGAGACATATGTTAACTTTTAGGTTTTATTAAAAACGCAGTTGGAAACTAACACAGATTTCCTAGTAAGTCATCAATTAATTAGAATATAAACTGCTGATCAAAAATTATAACACGTTATATACGAGATGCTGATATGATATTTATGAGAAAATAATGTGAAATGTGTGCATGGGCAGGTATGTCTGGGAACGCATTATTTGCATGTGTGCAGCGAGAATGCCATAGCCTCCCAGTGTCAAACAATCAGACTAAAAAAGCCTTTGAAAATGCTGTGTACCTGGCTGTCTGGGATCCCTCGACACTCTTCATCATCTGCCACAGTTCTAAGAAATGAGGCTTTGAGTAAACCTAATCTGGCATTAGGTTTTTCTAATGTGACTCTTGCATCATGCGGTCCATACAGTATTCCAATTCCAACACTACGAGAACGAGAATGCAAGCCTAATGCTGTGCATTGAAGTATGTTGTTTATTGTACTCAATTAAAGAAACTGGGCCTCATTCCGAGTACGGCGCTAACCAATGGCGCTATTAACGCCTTGGTTGACGCCGTACCCGGACCGGCAGCGCCTTGGTGGATGGCGGAATTACCGCCCCATTCCAAGGTTGGCGGGGCGGTAATTCCCCATTCACCGAGGCTCTTCCCCATTCCCAAATGAGCCCCCATAGGGCTCAATGGGAATGGGGAAGATGCAAATAACGGTGACCATTCATTACGGTCACCGTTATTGGCTTGGAGGCCCCTTTGCGCCCTCGACTTTAACACCTGCTCAAAGCAGGCGTTAAGGGCGAGGGCGCAAAGGGAACTCGGAGTATGGCGGTAAGGGATCACCGCCACCGGTCTCGTTACCGGTGGCCGCTATCCCTTACCGCCATACTCGGAATGAGGCCCACTGTCCCTTAACATTTTAACAAGGGGTCTGGATCGGGCTTTGCTACTGTTAACAGACGTCCGGTGTCAGGACTGTCACAGGGTTTTCAAGCATTGCACAGGCGTTTCTTGAAAAGCTTCTGTAATGGACAAATGCCCCAGAAAGGATTTAAAGTGGGGATTAGCAGATGGGAAGAAAATGAAAGTGGAAAAAACATGTATGGGAGAGATGTATAATAATATTTAATGAAAAACATTTGTTAAAGGGACGTTATGGTTACAAGTAAAACCGAAAACCCCTGAAATTCGCCAGTTGTGGTAAGGTAAGCAACCATCGTGCACTGCTAAGACTAACACCCAGGACATCAAAGATGACATTACAAATGTCATTGATGACATCACTGATGCCATCCCTCCTCCCCAAGAGCCACCACCACTGCTGTAATCAAGGAGCATGAGAAGCACTGCCCCCTACCTTAGAAATAACACACGCGCAACATTTTCCCTTGTCCACCTACCCCTCCATGTTAGTGTTTGGTGCCTCTTCCCTCATTTCCTCCCCACCTTTTATTCTTAGCTTTCAAAATACATCCAAAAACAACAAAAGAAATGTTCCTTTAGGAACCACCTTTCACAGTTAAAAAATTGAACTAACTACGGCGTCCCGGTGTAGGAAGGAAAATCCTTTTCCAAGATGGCCACCATGGAAAGGGAAGGCGGGGTTCCATACAGGGCCCCTATTCGCTTTGCATGGAAGCCTGTAGAAGGCGAAAAGAGAACCCTATGACCTTATTACCACAAGCACATGTTTCTTCTCCTTCCAATCTATCCCAATTTCAAATACCTTTACCACAAAGCCAGTCCCAGGTGGACATGGCTAACGTAACCTCATGTGTTGTTCCTCGTGGTCATGGCCAGTAGCCAGATTGTCCGGATCATGACCTTATTCCATAACCCGGACCATCTGTCTACTGCCCATGGCCACAGACTACACCTCAGTCACCAAACATATATCACTATTTTTTGTACCTACATTATGGCACTTGTAAAAAAATAAAACACAGGCACATTTGCAAAACCATGCTTTCAGCTCCTTGTCAATGCTCCTTACACAAGTTTGCTTGCTGGAAATCCACCTATGTTTTCTTTTTTCAAAAGTGTCAAATGTATGCACATACAATTGTCATATACTAGCCCCCAGTTGACAAAATCCATTTAGACTTTATGAAAACATGTATATCTAGATCTATAATATTTTTGCAAATCTTTGTGTAGATTTGTCAAATGGCACCACATTTATAAGCCTTTACAATATTTTGGGACCCCATCTAATTTTGCCTCCTCTTGACAGAATCCCACCAATTTTCGAAAAAAAACATTTATATTTAGATCTATTATCAATTTGCCAAACTAAGTGTAGATTCGTCAAAAGGCACTTCATTTATAAGCCTTTACAATATTTTGGGACACCCCCTCTAATATTGCTCCCTCTTGACAGAATCCCACCAAAATGTGCAAAATCATTCGGAATCAGGTCAGAATATAATTGAACAATTTCTTGTAGTGTCATTGAGTGTTGCCAAAGTTATATGCCATTCAAAAACTGCCCCCAAACATCTGAAGTGTTCCTGAACTTCTCAGGACTGTTCGCAAACATCCAAACTGCTTGCAGACTTTCGCAGCAAAAAACACCTGTTTTTTTGCTTCTTGCATCCATATCCCATCCCATCCTCATCACCCCTCACCTCCCCTGCGATTATTTGATAAGTTTGACAAGTGCAATGTTTTGGTTTTTAATGTGTTTTTACTGCGATGTCCGCGGACACCTGCTTATGACCGTGAATCCAAGATGGCGGGCGTTTCCAAAAATCTGACGCACTTCACGCTTTTCACCATCCAATCAGTGGGCACATCCAGTGTCTGCAGACACCCAGTTGCCCTCTAAGCCAATCAGAGTCCTGCCCGTGGGCCGAATAGGGAAGTGTGTCCGCAGAGCGGACCTAGATATCACTAATATTTTGCTACCTACTTTTTTGTCATTTTAAAACCCCACCTATAACTTTGCCCCCATTTGACCAAACCGCACCCAACTTTTAAGAAATAAAACAGAGTGGGCCATATACTTTTTTGCAAAGATTGGTGATGATTCGTCCAGGGTGAGCAAAGTTATAAGCTGCCCAAAAATTGTTCTTACTATGGGTTTAGCAACTTAACTATAACTACATGGTAGTAGCTACCGCAGGCCATGTAATACAAATACATTGGGACTTACGGAGGAACAGAAGTGACAGGAGTGTTATGGCAGAGCAAAAAATGTAAAGTAGAAACTATGTGAGAGGAGGTATCCAATGCACACATGCACATCCAGTACCAATGGGTTTGCTGTGTGGCATTAGCATGCCAGCTGCAACCTGCATCTGAAACGGCTGCAACCTTTAGGCTTGTAGTGATGTTCAGTAAACAAAAAGAGATGCAAATATTGATATAGGGTAGACCCTTAGTGATTTACAGGAAACAATAAAGAGAGACGTATAAATTGCAAGAAAACACTGTTTTAATGCAAATACAACAATGGCTGGGAGGTCAGCGAATCCTATGAGACTGCAAAAACTGAAAACTCTCAACTCGCCCACATTAGGCTACTGTATTTAAAGGCATAAATCACAAAATTAGAAGATTTTAGAATACATACTAGGCATTAGGTGTAAGTACATTCTAACCCTCCTATTGGCTCCTCCCTATGCATACCAATTAAAACAGAAAATGGCCTACCCTGATTGGTTACATCAGCAATGTGTTCCACACTGTGTGCATCCTATCACAGATGACCTAATGTAAGAAGTCAGTGGGAAGAGCAATTCTTTCCCTCGTAGCAAAACACATTATACTGATGACACCCACACTGTGGTTTTTCTAAGCGTTTATATTGTTCGTCATCTCTCTTTGATCTTCCTGCTTCTTGTCTTGTCCTTCTTAAATCAAGCTTTAATTCTGTTTGTCTGCTTTGTTCTCTTGTGCCTCGTGACTCAATTTCTTCTGCATTGTGTTCTTTAGGCTGGCTTTCTTTTCATTCAGTCTTAAATTTAACTATCTTCTACTTTTCAAAGCTTTGCATGATCTCTCTACTCCTTATCTTTCTTCTCTTGTTTCTTTTGACTTTCCTTCTCATTCTCTGCAATCTCATTCTCTTTATCTTTTAACTTTCCCATGACCACCTTGTGCCGGGTCTCGTTTTTGTTGTTTTTCTTTACTTGCTCTATTACATTGGAATGCACTTCCACTTACTCTTTGCTCTATTTCTTCTTACTCATCTTTTTGTGCTGTTCTCAAAGCTCATCTATAATTTGGTAATTTTCATTGTAATCATTTTTAATGTACTTGTACGTGTTGGTTTGTACAGCGCGTTGACATATATCGCTTAATAAATACAAAATATATACAAATACAAAAGCAAAATCCTCCCTACCTTGCACTCAAACATTTTGGCAGCTCACACTATTTGCAAGCCTTGATGCTCCTCTACCTTAAAGCATGTCCTTGCAGCTATTGCATACTCATCTGCACATATCAAGGACACAAACCGTTATTTCTTACAATACTGAGTCTCTGGGAAAGGGTTTCTTTGGGAAAATACAATTGAGGCCTAATTATTGGGCAATTACTCATATTTGTGCTGCCAGCCATCCTGCCGCGTACTTGGCAATCTGAAAGGTTCTCTAGGATGTTGAAGAAATTAAATCCAATTCAATAAAAGGCAAAAACATTCACTTCAGCAATGTTCACAAGGTCTAAGCTCAATTCAATAGCCACAAAGCGAAGGCCCAATTCAATAAAATGGCGTAAAGGATCATTTCAATGATATGCACCCAGTCTGTATTTCTTTTTGTGGTTAGGAACCAAGTCAATGGGCTGTTTTGTCCAGTCCTGGATGTCGTCTGGGCACATATGTTATTTTTATTAAAAGAACTAGTGTGAAAAATAAATGCTGAAAATGTTGGAATCTTGGTCAAGGTGGAATGTTGGACACGTCAGGTAGCGGAATGTTGGACACTGTTAATCTTTTGTGGGTTAGAGGTTTTTTTTTGGGGTCATGGGGGTCTGACCAGAGGTGGGAGGGGTGCCTGGGTGATATGGGTGGAGAGGTCTTTCTTGGTTTACACTGTTGTATTGCATTTGGATACATAATAAAACACATGTAAAAAATAGAAAAATGGAAATGGTTGTTCTAGCATGCAAAGTGTTATTAAGTGAAATGTGAAGATTAAAGTTATGCGACCCTCAGGACACAGTGGCTGTTGCATCATCAGAATCTGCCATAATTTTTGCACAATTTCTCCACAAAACATAATATGTTTTCTAGTTACATGGAATTCATGTTATCAATACTCTCCTTGTGTGAGTAGCTTCCTCTTTATGAATTTGAAACTGTGAGAGCTATGGGGAGAACATTTATATATCATAAGGTCAGGGGATATGAGCTTTCAGTCGATAGGACCAGTTTATAGAGCTTGTTAGAGGACAATTGTGCATTATAGCTCTCACATTAGCCTCTTGGGGGCTGACCCTTAGCTGCCAGTTTAAATGTAACCAACTTCTTGCTGTGACCTAACAATATTCAGCTAGTCCACTGTACTTCAGCGGAAAGTCAAATTGTCCAGTATTTAATCTGGTGCAGGGTTATGGAAATGAAGAGTGTTCAAGGGGCAGGTGGGGGAAGATGCTTTACTTGAACAGATTATCTAGAGGTGGGGGCACCACCTGGCTCTCAACTGAACTTTATTTAGAATGGTTGCCCCTCATTTTTTCCGATTTGCTGTTCTATAAATGGCACATTTCCTACTTTTATTGGCATTTAATTGTTTGTCTTTGATTCTAATCTGATTCACATTTGATGTTATTGAACTAGGCCTTGGATTTATGATCGTCTCTTTGATTCTGAGGCACAATGTAGCTGATAAGAACAATTTCCTCAGTATCTAAACAAGTATCTGCTTGGAATCCTAAGCTACCGAGTATATGACTGATCCTGAGACAAGATCTCTGGAAATGGCAAAGCTTGTTAACATGTTGGGTAATTTCACAAGTTGCTACTAAAATCTGCATACAAAATGTAGGGCTCTTTTACACTTTGTGCACATTTGTATGACTTGCCAGAATGTGTCTCATATACAGCTGCTCCACCCTTGCTACAGAGGTCTCACTTGGGCTCTAACTAGGTCTATGTCTGCTTTGTCTTTTCTACTCAACTTCTCTGAAGTATGGCAGCATGTTTACCCCTTCCAGCAGAAGTGCATGCCATGGTTTGCCATGGACAACATACTGGAGAGTGTGGTAGGGCTACAGTCACAAATGGCAACAAGAACACACCAATTCTTGTAGACAGTTCAATTTTTTATAATTATTTTAATAATCAAAGGGCTCCTTAAGGGCTGTCACCCTCTATCTCATCTAGAGACGGGTGTTCCCTCCCTAACCAAGGCGTCCCTCAACTCAACCCTGTGACTCTCTCTAAAAATTAGTATCCCCTACAATCTAGCAAACTGACTAGGTAAGTGTGATGAATGTTATGGGTTTGTGCCTCTCCGATACTCAGACCCCACTTGATCAGATCCTTTCACACCTTAATGTTCCTCTCCCTAGATCTCCATATGAATCTCCCATGTCCTCTCCTACTCCCCTCCCTCCTACTCCACCTGATGTCTCTCCTTGCTCTCACTGATACTTACTCCTCTGTCCCCTTCCTTTCTTGATTATCTGCCTTCACCCTTTGATCAAACTCCCTGATCCTGCCTCTCTCTCTCCTGCGCATTGCTACTCCCTTCTCTGCACTACTATTCTCCTCACCACCCAGACCTTCTCCCATAGTTACCCTCATTTCACTTCTCATGTCACTTCAACATTCACTCTGTTCTCTCCCTCCATCATTCTCAACACCCACCTTTCACACAAACTCAATCCCAAGAACCACTCTCTCACAAAAAATACCTCACCCTGCAGATTCCTTGCACAATTCTTCTCTGTGCTCCTCTGCTCCGTTATTGCTCTGCTTGGTCTCTTGATCTTCCTGCTTGACCTCATTTAATATGTTTTTACTGCGATGTCCGCAGACACTGGCTGCTGTACGCGAATCCCAGATGGCGGGTGTTTCCAAAAATCTGACGCACTTCACGCTTCACCATCCAATCAGTGGGCATGTCTGATGTCCGCGGACACCACGTTGCCCTCTAAGCCAATTGGAGTCCTGTCTGTGGACCGAACAGGGAAGTGTGTCCGCGGAGCGGACCTAGATATCACTAATTTTTTAAGACCTACTTTTTTGACGTTTTAAAAACAAACTACTGGAAGTATTTCCTTCAAATTTACAAAACCACGCTTTCGGGACCAAGCTGCTGCTCCTGCAGCAAATTTGGTGGAAATCCGTCAAACGGTTTCGGCTGTAGGTGTGAGCAAAGTTTTTTCTCCAATCAGTCTATGGGAAAAAAAATTTGTGGGACCCTACATGTAACTTTGACCAAACCTCACCCAACTTTTAAAAAATAAAACAGAGTGGGCCAAATATTTTCTTTGCAAAGTTTGGTGAGGATTCATCTAGGGGAGAAAAGTTATAAGTCATTCCCGTCATAAATTTTACTTTGTCTAGATTTTTGTAGTTGTTTTAACAATCAAGGGGCTCATTAAGGGCTGTCACCCTCTATCTCATCTAGAGACGGGTGTTCCTTCCCTAACCGAGGCGTCCCTCAACTGAACCCTGTGACTGTCCCCTATGATCTAGCAAACTGACTAGATAAGTGTGATGAATATTATGGGTTTGTGCCTCTCCGATACTCAGGCCCCATTTGATCAGATCCTTTCACACCTTAATGTTCCTCTCCCTAGATGTCTCTATGAATCTCCCATGTCCTCTCCAAATCTCCTCCCTCCTACTTCACCTACTGTCTCTCCTTGCTCTCCCTGATACTTCCTCCTCTGTCTCTTTCCTTTCTCGATTATCTGCCTCCACCCTCTGATCCAGCTCCCTGATCCTGGCTCTCTCTCTCCTCTGCATTGCTACGCCCCTCTCTGGACTACTATTCTCCTCTCCACCCAGAGCTTCTCCCACAGTTACCCTCATTTCACTTCTCATGTCACCTCGACATTCACTCTGTTCTCTCCCTCTATCAATCTCATAAAAACCCACCTTTCACACAAACTCAATCCCAAGAATCACTCTCCCACAAACAATACCTCACCTTGCAGAGTCCTTGTGCAATTCTTCTCTGTGCCCCTCTGCTCCGTTATTGCTCTGTTTGGTCTCTTGATCTTTCTGCTTGACCTCATCCGAACAACCCATAGCTTCCAGCTTTTTCTGCTGTCTTTTCCCCTTTCTTCACTGGTTCTCTCACTAATCTGGTACCCCGGGCCACTCACTCTCTGGCTTGTCCCCAGGGCAGGTGTTGCAATGAAGAAAACATTCAAAAGGAGTTGTATGCCCCACTCTTTTTTTGTATGAAGGACCATTGGTCTCTGGCAATGATGGTCCGCAATAGACAATGTTCCAGTTTGCGTGTGGACTTCCCGGATGGTCAAGGATACTAAGTTGTTGAGGGTGCAGCTTCGTGCCCCCACCCCTCATTAGGTGAGTATAATGTCCTTTAGTGTGTGAGTCCAGCAGGAGGATCCACACCCTGCCTTGCATTGGTGTTGTGCTGGTGTGGCTCGTTGACCGAGAGCAGGCAGATCATGTTGCTCTCTGACTCACTCTAATCCTCCAGCTGAGATGGATCACAAAGCAGCTTTCTTTGTCCTGGCTGCAGTGTGGTTCACTTTGCCACATGATTGCTCAGACTTGTCTCTCTCTGGTGGCTGCTGATATTGGAGATCCTACAAGGGAGGAACACACTATCCAGAAGGGTGATGTGCAGCCATGGGGTGATCAGTAGAGCAACTTCTGTCATGCAAACAGAAACATAGGGAAGAGAAAGGGACTGGGGCCCTCCCAACTCCCACATCCCACCTCTGGCGTAAACCCTGGTAGGCCTCGACCACAGGCTGAGCTATGTCACTATAACCACCTGACAGAGACAGATCTCTGATTTGCACAAGCACAAATTCAGCCTGAGTCAGGAGCAGAGGTCTGAGCGGGGCTCACTCACTCGTTCAGGCACATTGCACTCACTTGAGTGGGGGATGCAGAGAGGCACCATCATTCAGCTAGCATTTTCCACCAACAAGGAAGCCCTCACAATAACTGGGACTGTATCACCTCCATTTAGGAAAGGAGCTTTGAGAAGACTTATTGAAGGAGTGTGCAAGGTGAGGTTGGTGGGAGAGAGGGGTACCAGTGTTTCAGGGTGCATGAAAAGTGTGTGAGTGAGATTGATAATGGGAGAGTACGGAGTGAAAGGAAAAGTGACTAAGGACATGAAATGAGGGTGACTGAGGGAGAAGGTGTGGGTGGTGTGAGACTAGCTGTCTGGAGCAGTATTAGGGTGGAGACGGGAGTAGTAGTGTGGACAGGGGAGTAAAGTAGCAGTGGAGAGGGTATGTATAGCTAATGAAGAGGAGGGAGTGTAGCAGGGATAAATATTGGAGGGTGAAGGTAGACAATAGAGAGAGGAACATTGGGGGGACAGATTAGGAATTGTTAGAGTAGAAGGGGAGATGGTGGAGAGAGTAAGAGGAAAGAGAATACTTAGTAAGTCGGGTTAGAGAGAGAGCACAAGAGAGCTGGTTGTGGTCACCTTTTGCTCTTGCTAAATAATCCCCTTTTTGTCAGGTTTACATATACTCCCACAGCATTTTGAAAAATGGCTTAAATACCTCTTTGATATAGTATGATATGATATGGCATTTATAACGTGCCTATACGCAAGTGTCTCAAGGTGCGATAGGCAAGGGAGGGGAAACAAAGGGAGGACAAAAACAATGATCTTACTCATCCTAGTGACATTCTACTCATCCTAGTGACATTCACATTGTGCAAGTGAAGGAGGGAGGGGAGGGAAGAAGTGCAATGGTGGAGTGGGAGGATGGACAAGTGCAAGACAAAGAATCAGGAAACAACAAGAAGTGCAGCCAATGGGTGGGAGGGCTAGTGTTAGACGTGCAGACAACAAGTGTCCAATAAGTGCAGGAGAGGGGACTGTAGCGTTACAGATAAAGACCACAAGTGCAGGGGGTGCCAAGAGGAAGTGCATGTTTTTTTGTAGCTGAAGAGGCAGGGACCGGGGTCTAAATTCAGATGTTTGGCAAGTGACCAGTGCATGTATCTGACAGGAGATCAGCAGGTGAGAGGATGAGAGAAGGCAGAAGCCAACAGGAAGGTATTGAGGCGCTTCCGGAACCGAAGATGGTTCAGCTCAAGTTTCAGAAAGGCAGAGAGGCTGTTTCTGAGGGAAGCCCCACCTGAAGAAAGAAATCTGCCTCCCACTCGTTGCTTGGAGAAGCGACTGACCCTCAGGCAGTTGGAGGTGGAGGAGCGAAGAGCTTGAGTAGGAAGATATTTCAGTAGATAGAGTTGGGGGTATTGCAGTCCCAGGTCCCAGAAAGCCTTATGGATAATGCAAAAGGTCTTGAACTTGATCCTTGCTGCCACTGGGAGCCAATGAAAAGATTTCAGTGCTTTAGAGATACAATCCCTGGGCTTGGGGCCAAAGACAATTCTTGCAGTCCTGTTCTGGATGAGTTGTAGAGGACGGAGAGTTGAGGCAGGTCGATTTAGAAAGTGGTTGTTGCAGTAGTCCAACCTAGAGCAAACAAGAGCTCTGGATACAGGGAGGTTCTGGAGGAAAGTGAGGAAAGGAAGAATACCTCTGAGGTGCAGCGGGTAGGTTGACTTCTTCAGAGATGTGAGGAGAGAAGGAGAGTGTGGAGTCGAAGATGACTTTGAGGTTCTTAGCCTCACAGGTCGGAGCAGGAAGAGGGCCCAAAGTGGGCGGCCAGAGAGTGACAGGAAAGGAAGGTGCTGGTGAGCTGATGAGGAGGATCTCTGTTTTACTGGCATTAAGGCAGAGATCATTGGCAGCACACCACTCCTGAATTGTGGACAGACAATCCAGAATGAAAGAGGGAGAAGAGGGAGCCTGAAAGCAAGCTGAGTGTCATCCGCATAGCACTGAAAGTTGGAGCAGAGAGCAGCTATGCGGTGGGCGAGAGGTGCCAGGTATTGGTTCAAGAGCCAAGGAGAAAGATTAGACCCATGTGGAAACCACAGGTAGAGAGAGACATAGAGGAGATGAAGGATCCAAGTTGGACCTGGGATGGACTGTCAGAGAGAAAGTAGGTCAGCCAGGCCAGGCTCTGATCAGTGATACCCAGGATATCACAGAGCTGGTTGAGCAGGATGGCATGGTTGACGGTATCAAAAGCAGAAGAGAGATCGAGGAGGATGAGGACAGAAGGATGGTCAGTGCCAAGGTTTGAGAGCAGGTCTTCACAGATTATCAGGCCTCTGGACACTCTGAAGCCAGACTGATGGTAATGGAGACAACCAACAGATTCAGTGTGAAGGATAAGCTGGGAGATGGCTCGATTTTCCAACAGTTTGTCCAGAAAGGGAGTAATGGAGATTGGGTGATAGTTAGCCGGACAGGAGGGGTCAGCTGTGGGTTTCTTAAGAAGAGGGTGCACAAGGGAGTGCTTCAGGGTAGAAGGAAATGATCCAGTGGTGAAATAGGGGTTGCAGAAGTTGGCCATGGCTCGAGTGAGGGTGTCAATATGGTCCTTGATGGTTTTGGTTCAACATGGAAGAACCTGATTTGACGTGACTTTCATAGATCGTACTTAGAAACATCATTGGGGTGAACACAGGAAAGGAAGAGAAGGGAGGAGGAGAGGCGGCCACAGGAAAGCCAGAAGTAGAGGAAAGAGCAGAGGAAGAAGGAGTAAGGGAAGAGAGGGTTGACAGTATGTCCTAGGTTTTAGAGGTCACATGGGAAGCCAAAGCCATGCAGAGGGCCTGGGAGGGTACAGGAGAGGTAGAGACTGCAGAATGATTGGCCAGCTCCTTGCAGATTTTAAAGAGTTTGGCCAAGTTGTTAGATGCTGCAGAGACACAGGCTTGGATGTGAGCTCTCTTTTTAATGTGGAAAGAGAGTTGGTACTGCCTTTGGAGCAGCAGGCCAGTTTGTCAGAGGGTGCACATGATGCCCACCATATCCTCTCAGCCACCCTACACTTGCGTTTAAGGGTGACAAGGTCTGAGTTGTACCAAGAGTTGCACTTGGCTTTGGGCTTCAAGTGGATCCTCATGACAAGGGATAGTACAGCAAGAGTGCCAGAGATAGAAGAATGGAGGTTGGAAAAGGCTGTGCCATGATGTGAGTCAGCCAGAGGTTGAGGGGGTGGAGAGAAATTGGCAGCAAAAGCCTCCACTGATCGGATGACTGAGAAGGTGAGTGACAGTTATGGAGTTGGCTCTGCCTTAGGAGTAGAGCGAGAGAGATGAAAGGAGAGGAGAAGGTGGCCTCTCCAGGAGGGAGACATGGTGAGAGGGTTAGATAGGGGGAGGTCTGAGGAGATCAGAACATCCAAGATGTACCGTGCAGAGTAAGCTGGGCCAGAGGGAAGAATAGAGAAAGAGAGTCACAGAGGTTGTGAAAGAGTACAGAGGAGGAACAGGAAGCATCCAGGTGGATTTTGAGGTTTCCGAGGAGGAGGAGTTGAGTGGTAGAGGCAAGGAGGATGGAGGAGAGGTCTGCTCACTCAGATATAATATCTGTCCAGGCAGCTGGTAGAAAGTAGTCACAATAAGAGAGTGGCCAGGAGAGAGAGAGCCTGCAGAGCAGGCATTCAAAGGAGGAGTACAACTGCATAGGAATGATAGAGGCAGGGATCTACTCCGGGAAGGTTGGATCTGGGCACGGAGAGGATCTTGTAGCCATCAGGGAACAGAGTGTCAAAACCTGTGACAGATCTGGCCGTGAACCATGTCTCAGTCCAAGGACATCAAGGTTGAGTTCTTCCAGGAGATGGCAGATGACGGAGGAGTGTTTGACAGCTGAACAAGAGGTGAGAGTGGAAATCTGGAGAAGGTTGCCATCCTTGAAAGACTTCCATAGAGGGGTGCATGTCAGAGGTATCCCCTGCGGAAGTGTAGAAGGAGCCTGAGGGTGGGCAGAGGAGGAAGGAGCAGAGGGAAAGGTAGCCAAGGAGGAGGAGGAAGATATCAGAGAGGTGGAGGAGGAGGGAGGCAACAGGGCAGCCAGAGAAGAAGTAGAGGAAGCCAAAGAGATGGCAGAGGGTGGAGGCAGAGGAGCCAGAGAAGGGAATGAAGGAACAGCAGGATAAGAAAGGAAGTTGATGAGGCACAGGAAGCATCTATCAAAATGGAGAAGGTTGGCCTGAGGGCCTTAGACCAAGATGATGCCATTTAGGTAAACATTAATAATGGTCTTAGAAGAGTGGAAGGGGGCTAGGAGGACCTCCCACCATGTGCCACCATTAATGGGAGAGGAGGAAAAAGGAGACCATATGTGGAGTCCATAGGTCTGGCGAAGGAACGACAAAGAAGATATCAGTGAGGGTCTGTCTGGAGGAAGCGTTGGTGTAGATATCTGCGATAGGGAGGCCTGGGTTGGATGCCAGGATTTCCCTTTGAACTTCTTCCTTGCAGACTTTGTAAGACATGATAGTCAATAGAGAAGCAATTAGAGAAGATATGAGAAACAGAGAGCACCATAGAGGATGCAGAGGGAGGGGTGAAGGGGAAAGAGGGGAGAAGGGGAGTCAGGAGTGGGGAATCAAAGGTGTCTGGAGGAGACATTAGGTACGGGCACAAGAGGAGGGGTGCAAGCAGACGAGACAAGAACAAGACAAGAACAAATTAATTTCAATTCATGATGGGACTGATGAGACAAAAAGAAGAGCAGTCATTTAGCTGTGACTAACAAACCAGTTAACAGAGTAAGAATTAGGGAACCTATAAGAAAAAAGAAACACAAGAGGGATCATGGCAGTATGGTATGAGGAAACAACCAGGCAGAGTGAGGGCTAAGTAACAGGACAATGATCGAGGGAACCTAAAGAAGGAGAGTGAAAAACATACAGAGGTAGGCAGTGCAAGTATGCAGCAGTCAAAGATAGCAGACACAAAGAAAGAGCAGTTAAGAAAATAGGGGCCTAGTAGAACAAAAAGCAGCGGAGCACAGAGTAGTAACAAAGAGGTAAGGGAGGGGGCTGGGATGGGGAAAAGGGCAGCAAGGAGGAGGTTAGGGGTCCGCAGGCGGGAGCAGTGGCACACAGAGATGCATAGGCACGAGCACAGTCAAGGATGGAAAGGGCACATAGCATAGCACTCGTAATCAAGGATTGTGAAGGAACCACACAAGCAGAGGGCACGCTGGTGCGAGCATAGCCAAGGATGGAAGGGGCGTGGGACACACGTGATCAAGGGTTGGAAGTGAACTACATGGGCAGAGGACACGCAGGGCACAAGCATAGCCAAGGATGGAAGGGGAACAGAGCACACACGATTAAGGATTGCGAGTGAACCACATGGGCAGAGGACATGCAGATGCATATGCAGCCATGAATCGAATGGGTGCGGAGCACACATGATCAAGGATTGCGACCTAAGGGCAAAGGCAGAGGGCTGGGCCTCGGGCAGTGGGGGACACAAGTCAGATGGGCTAAGAAGCACTGAGCAAACTAACTCCCTGCAGCTACTTACCTGCAGACAGGAGGGTGAGACATCCGCACTCACTGTCTACCCCGCAGACCCTTCCCCGCCAAACACCTGCGCCGCTACACACCCCGGTCTTGTACTGCGAGGGTTTTGCCGCATAGGGTCTGAACCTCGGATTATATAGGCTCGGAAGTGTGAAAGTAGCAAACATGCTACGTTTCGTCAGGCAGCGTCTCCTGTGCACCTGCATCGCTCAACACCGTGGACTTGACATGTGAGGGCTTTGCTGCAGGGGGTCCGAACCTCGGATTATGTAGGCTCTGAAACATGGACGTAGCAAACGTGATACGTTTTTTCAGGCAGCATCATCTGCGCACCTGCGTCCCTCAACACTGCAGACTTTAAAGGGCACTACAGCTAAGACTGCATTCTTTTATTGTGCTTTATGAATCAGTGGTTCACCTTGCAGCAAATAAATACTGCAGATATGCTGCCTTTAAGTTAATATTATGTTCAAAGACACAGGGAGAGGGTAATTGAGGTAGGGAGAGGAAGAGAGAGGAGAGAGAGAGCGAGAGAAAGAAAGAAAAAAAGAAAGAAAGAAAGAAAGAAAGAAAGGAAGAAAGAAAGAAAGAAAGAAAGAAAGAAAGAAAGAAAGAAAGAAAGAAAGAAAGAAAGAAAGAAAGAAAGAAAGAAAGAAAGAAAGAAAGAAAGACGAGGGAGAGCGAGAGACAGTGATGGAAGACTGGAGCTACCAGGACCAGTACCCTGCATCTAAACACTGTTATTCTGTACTAGCTGCTGTAAGTCACGTAAATCACCTGCTACATCCCATGGAAATGCCACTCGTTCCAAAATCCAGTCTCCCGGAAGTAGTGGTTGCTTGTGCTGATTGTTGATTTCCTTGCAGCTTTCTCCTGTAAACTGTTGGTGAGAAGACGCAACCTGTGAAGATATCATCTTGACACTTTTGGTTAAAATCCTTAGATACTCCCTAAACATCTCTCCTAGGACATCTGCAGTTTTATGTGCGTCTGATGCAGTGTGTGCAGGTGAAACAGGTGTGTATAATGTAGGCCCCTCGTGGTCTTGTGAGGGCTGAGGTGATGTTCTTTCCCTGAGTGATTTCTCAAATAAAACAGTGCTACTGCCAGGCAGTGCAACCATTGCTTTTTAAAATTGTTGCAGATCTTGGCTATCCAGGCCATAAGGACCCCATTTAGCCTCTCCACTTATCTGCTGGCATGTGAGTGGTACACAGAACATAACCTGTGCTTTATTCCCAGGTGAAGTTATTTCTGAGAACAATGCATTCAAAAAGTGAGTTCCATTGTCAGACAAAATCTTACAAATTCCCCACTGTAGAAATACCTCTCTCACCAGAAATGTTGCTGCAGACTTAGCATCAGGGTGTACACAGGAACCAACCTCAAGCCACTGGGAGAATGGGCAGGCTACTACTATAAAATACTGGCAGTTATTACATCTCATTAACATGTCAACAAAGTCTGTATGGAGTTCCTGAAATGGCCTAAGTAAAATTCCCCTTGCTGACCTCATGGCGTTTCCGGGATTTAATTATTTGTAAACTATACAGTTTCCTATGAATCTTCTTACCTGTTCCTGGAGGTTTGGTATAAACTATTCTCCTTGGAGCTCTGTTGCAATTTGTCATTGAGAAGCGTGAATCAGGTAATGTTGCTCTAGAGGCAAAAGAAGCAGTTCTACAGGCAATACTATGTTTCCCGTCAGCTACTGTCTCCGTAGCAAATTTGTGGATGAGAGGGCAAATCCACTCTTCGCCCAAAACTCCTGTTCCTCTGTAGGTACTTTTCCTTTCATTGCTATGATCTGCAGCACCGGGAAGGCAGTGTATGGAGCTGACAACTGTACCTGCTGGTACTCAGTTCACATGTTCTGGAAATCTGTAAATGGTAAATACACAGCTTCCTTCACTGCCCTGTCTGTATCATCATTCCCAAGTGCTACAGAGTTAGTACAATCAGTATGAGCAGTGCATTTCACAATACCTACTTCTTTGGACAGGGTTAGCACTACAGTTAGTTGGGAGAGCAGTGCAGCGCACTGGACAGGGGTTCTGAATGATCTCCTAAACTTCTCTGCTACCCTGATAATCATGAATGCACAGTGGTGGTTACATATACAGAGTCAGAATAATAGTGACTACCTTTCCAGTACTCATTTCTATCACCTCTATACATGTGAATAGTGCTGCCTCTTGCACGGAGTAATACCCCTTCAGTATGACCTGGTATTCCCCACCCACAAGGCCCACAATGGCTGCACCTGTATGCCTTCTACCAGACAGTGTCCTGACTAATTGTCGAGGATCCATCAACCAAAAGTACCTCACCGTCCTCCAAAGCATCCTCCTTAACACTTGTCTTATCTTCCTCTTCTCCCTCATATATTGCACAATCATGGACAGTGTTATCAGTTTTCACTGGCTCAGCTACAAATGTCACAGGATTGACTAGGTGACAACGTATGGAATGTATCGATGCATTTGATAAAAGTAACCTTGTTCCCTGAAACTCTTTGGGTCGTCAAAGTCAACTTGGATTTTTCCAAAGATTGCAAAGACTATATGCTCCATGTAAATAGTCACTGGGCAATCCATGGTAATGGTTGAAGACTTTTGAATTGCAAACGCTGCTGCCTCTAAACCTTGCTCACAAGGAAACTGTCCCTGCATCACTGGGTCTAGAAGCCCGCTATAATATGCTAAATGTTTGGGACCTAGCAATGTTTTCTGGGTCAGGGCCGCTGTCATCAGCCGCCCATTTGAATGAGAAAACTTTGGGGTCGATAGGCCAGAGCATAACTGATCGCAGCCTTGAGTTCCTAGAAGCAAGACCCCATTTCTTCAGACGATTCTATCAGACCCTTCACATTCCGTGATTCCTTAAATCCCTGCAGTAAGGGCCTCACGTAACCAGCATAGTCAAATATCCACTATATACAATAATTGCAGTGCACCAAAAACTGCTGCATTTGTTTAATCGTGACTGGCTGTGGTGCATTCTGAACTGCGGTGGTTCTCTCTGGCATCATCTTCCTCCATGTGGCCGATATCACTTGCCTCAAATATACTACCTCTGTCTGGCAGTACTGCAATTTTTCCTTGTCCACTTTTTACCGCCTTCTCCACAACCAGGGTGAGGAGCGTTATTGAATCTCCTCAACACTGCTTCTCGGAAGTGCTACAGACTAACAAATCTTCCACGTACTGGATTACTGTACTGGACACATGTAAATTCGTCAAATCCATTTGAACTACCCTGATAAAAACCCTTTGAGATTCACAATACCACAGGGGAAACCTCATGTGCTTGACTCTCTGACCACGATACGTATATGCCGTGAGATACTGAAAATCGGGGCATAAGAGGACTGAGAAAAATGCATTTTTAAATCAATCACCGTAAAGTGGGTTGAATCAGTAGGGATATTACAAAGAATTGTGGCAGGATTTGGTACCACTTGAAATTGCGCCTCAACAATATTATTGAGGGGGCGCAAATCCTGAACCAGCCTCCAACTGGACCTCCTTGCTTTCTTCACAAGGTAGAAGGTCCTGTTACATGGGAACAAAGAAGGTTGTATTATGCCTTGCTTTAAATAGTCCATAGTGGTCTTTTAAATACCTTAATCTGTTTCTCTATACATGGGGTACTGCTTAACCCGTGGTAATATCGCACCAGGTTTCAATTTTATTTGCACTGCTCCAACACTCTTTAGCAGTCCCACATCCTGTGGATTGCTGGCCATAAATAGTCCTGCACTTTTTCCAAATCCTCTTTTAACGATGAGCATGGTCTGCGGTACTTCTCTTTGCACTATTGCTATTTGGGAAGGCCCCCAATCTCAAAAATCATCTCTCCTGTATCTTAGGTGTCTTCGAACAATTGCTCATCTGACACGTCCCTTAGTGACAAGGTCGGATCTATACACAGAACTGTGTGGCACTCTCCACCTTCCTCATCTGTGCCTGAGAGAACCACCTTTCACTTCTCGATAACTACTGCCTCTAAGAGAATCATAACAATGGTGCCTGGTGTTAATCATAACAATGGTGCCTGGTGTTACCTCCCACGGCTCAGTCAGCCAAAACAAAACTCCATGATGTTTGATTTTGGATCCCTGGGACCAAATTCAATAAAACCATTACCCCATAAAAAAAAACTAAGTTGAATGTACAGGCACCCCCCCTATCACGCTGCCACTACAGTATGCATGCAAACACACTGCTTCTCTTACCGGATACAACCCTAGAGTCAAGCATACTATACCTTCCTCCATGAAAGCAATTGACATTCACAGCTAGCCCAAGAGGTTTATAGCCAGCAGATCTGCTGGGGTATATGTACAATACAACAAAGGAGCAGATATATTTTGTGTACCTACCTTTATACAAATATCATTAGTATAAGGAACTGACAGGATAGCCCCAGGGAGTCCCCGTCTGTCCATTATTTTACCTGACAAGAGGAGCTCACCTTCAGTGGTGCAAGATTTTGTGGCCCGCCAATCGAGCATGAATGAAAAAGTTTGATCACCTTCTTGCACACCTATCCAGGGCTCCTCTTCTAGATTGGCGGTGACTGACATGACTGGACACATCAGAGATCCCTGTGGTCTGTCCTACTCTTGGTACATATTAGCAGCGGGGAGTGAAAAAGGACTCCCTCCAAAAGCACTTTGTCCAATGTAATGAGTAAACATTCCTTGGGGTAAAGTATTTTACTCCCATTTCTGTACCGATGCTTGTACTGGCAGGAACCTATAAGTCTGTGCAGCCCCAGTCACTGGGTTCTGGTCAACCCATACCTGCTGCAATTGCACAGAGCCTGGGGCATATGACAGGGGTGGAGAATGCATTTACTGAGCTTCTTCATTAAAATACTGTGATATGTCCCTGCATCTCATGACACATGTACCATCCTTCTGCACAACCAACACTTAATCTCATAAAACCCTCCATAGTTATTTCCCATTGTCCCATTAAACTGGGGACCCATTCTTCTGAACCCGCCTTTGGATCCACTTCCTCGTGGAAATCCACCCCTACTCCTCGGAAACCCTCTCATTGGCCTTGGACTGGGAGCATACCCATCCATCCACCATCATGTCATGCCTGATTCACCATGTTCCTGTTGTCCCAATTGCTCCTGCTGTCCCTCCATGGAGCTAGTAATCACTGCCCTTTCCCAAAGAAATTTGGAAGGTTTTCTGAACATGTTTGGCATCTGCCTGCTGTGCCTGTTATATACTCTCCTTTTCTGTTACTTGCCTCCTTTTTAAAAAAATGCACATTGTTTTCCTGAATTTCCAGCCAACTCTTGGCCTACATATCCACCACCTTCTCTAAATTGTGCCAAACTTCCTTGGGCAGTCGCTTATTTAGCACGTGGTAAAATATCTCAACATATTCTTGTCCCACGCTTCTCCGTCTCTGCCCTCCATATCTCCTGAATTAACTGGATGTGTGCGTCATGATCATCCTCCAACAAAAGTGAATTTATATCTGGCATATTGGGATAGATAATCTGTAGGGCTCCCATACCTGCACCCTGAAATAATTACCAGCTGCTTCAGCATGAGCAATTGTATCCAAATGAACTCCCGGATACCTTGAACTCCTCCAAAGCATGTCTGACCGTTCCCCCATTAGAGCCGTGAATAAGCTTTTCATGTCCCTATGGCCAACATGACACCAGCAGTTTCTTAAATGCATAAATCTACTTCCGTGCAGTGAGTGAAGGGAGCATCTTCATCAAATTACTACGGTTCATGAGTGACCACAGGATATCATGCACCTTTCCCTGACCCTTCTAGAGCAAAGGAAACTGAGTTGTACCCACTTTTACTGGGGCTTCCCCCATCTCTCCCCTGCTATTTCCTACAGTCATGCAAGTACCATGGTGTGTCCTAAGACCCCGTGGTCTACTCTCTGTTGCTGCTACTGGAGCGGAAGGTAGGGTGGATACACCATGCTCTCCCTGATCGACTTCCGATTCCCATTCCTCTTAGTCTCCTTCTCTTGTTATTACTTCCCCTAACACTTCTACAGGCACTGAAGCATACTCAGTGCTACCATAGGATGCCGGCTCCCGCTCTCCCTGCTCGAACCCTCTACCCATGGCAATATTTCTGTTCTTCATGTCCACATTGACCTCCTTGATAATCAATGTATTCAACCTAACAAAAACTTGTCCATGCCTCCACCTTCCTTCCTCTACATCCTTTTCCTGTCTACTCACATCTTCCTGTTCTTCATTTCTTTGCTTTCATAACAGCATTACCTCTTCCTCTGCTAGCCTCAGTGCTTCTTCCATTTTTTTCCACTCCTATGTCTGTACTACCCTTCGTAGCCTATCCTCTAATCTCATTCTCAACCCTCCATTTACTCTTCTAACTGCCGGTTTCACTCTCTCTCGTTCCTCCACCCTTACTTTCTCTGCTAAACTAGCAGTTAGTGGACTTATTCCCTTTCTGTTCTCCAATCTTAACCTTTATTCAGCTCTAACCATTAAAGGAGTTACCCTTCCACTTTCCTCACTATTCCATTTCCTAGGAATTGTAGCTGATTTAGGCATTACCTGCATCTGTCTCAAAACCCATGGAGGGGCCGCTTGGAAAAATGGAGGTTCAAACTCAGGCTCTGAGTACCACTCAATGGGGGATAAAGGATAGCAGCCATATAATGGTGGTGCGGAAGCAACTCCAGTACCCTCTTTTTTCAGCCCCTTGTTGGTGAGGTCTAGTATGCCAGAGGTCTGGAGGTTACTACAAGCTCACCCATTCAGTTCCAAGGGCCCAACAACGTTGCCCCCGGAACAAATAGAGGACTCAGCCAAGGGCAATTTAGAACTGTAGTTTATTACAAAAACTGACAGCGATCATAAAGGACATTCAAAATCTCCAGAGTCACAATTCCCACAATCGTGTCAACCCTTTTTAATGCAGAGTGTCGTCACACCATGGGCCCTCCCCGAAAAAACCTATCACACGTACCCATTGGGGGCTTGTAGTGGTATTCAATATGGATTGCCCCTATAGATCTTACTCAATTGGCACTTACATGCTAGGTGGCTGGCCAGCCCCTCTCGAGAAACTATCTATTACATTGTTGCAGGGTGGCAGGATTACAATTGACCTTTGCCCCCTGCCATCCATTCCTCGGTTTCTGTCCTCTGATTGGCTGGAACTGTTGTCCTCAGGTCTTGGACACAGTTTTGTTCTCAGTCCTCTCTACATCTCCTCAAGGTGCTGTGAATGACTATGTGTTCCCAATGTATCTATTAGCAACACCACTTTTGCCTCTGAGAGTGCTCTCCATGTTGCAACGTTGTTAACTTGTTCATGTTTCACTTCATGTCTAGGTTGCTGAGAACTGTTCATCTTCCCACCACAGTGAATGAACATTGTCTAGCTTGGCCCCATCACATGGTTGAGGACCACAAAATCGAGCTCTCCTAGTCTGCAATTATGAGGATTTATTCTGTCCTGTTTTTCTGCAAATGGCCCCCTTTTGTCCTAAGTTTGGAATGCGCTGGTTGTCTCTGACCTTGGCTGTGAGCCCTGGTTTTCTTGTTCTGTGCAGCTTGGTTCTCCTTTCCCTGAGTCTCTTGTCCTGCAGCCCAGGGCCTTATATGATCTTCGTTATACTTATACTGTGAAAATGTAGTTCCATAGGGTTAGTTGTCATAAGTATCTGCAAGCTTGCTCTACATCTCTTTGTTGCCTTGAATCCAGCATTTCTGCACTTGGCTAATGAGAAAAATAATAAAAGCTTTCACAGTATGTATGTGTATCTAATCTCTATCTACACAACCGTGTAAGCATGTTTTTTCGAGTACCCAAGTGTGTGTTTGTGTACAATTGTGCATGGTTGTGAGTGTTCTTCATGCCTAACGTGACTATGTCATGGTGCCCCTAATGACTTCAGCACAGTGGTTTCTTGGCATTAGTGAATGTCACCCATCATGGTATTTGGGTCTATGACCACTGTTGAAGCACCTGTATCCATAAAGACATTCACTGGATAAGGTTTGAATGGCTATCTGAGAGAATATCTCTCTGCATACATCTCAGTCACTGGTGCTCCTGCGGGCTATCCGAAAAATGAGTGACTTCATGCATTCTTGACTCTTTGGGCCATCATGTTCATGGGATGAGGAGGGGCATTCCTGGACCCTCTCTTCAGTCCCCCCTCTGGTCAACATGTCGACCAAACCCCATACTTTGGCACCCTTGCTTTTGGTAGCCATATATTTGTTACTCCGCCAAGATGTCCATAGTAATTTGCATGGTCAGCGAAACTCCAGGTCATATAGCTGCAATCTCCTTCTGGGTTGCACCATACCAATTTCCCCCAGTATGTGTTATTGTCAAATGGATTGTCAAATGGCTTGTCAAATGTTATCATCTCAGTCAGGAACAGTGGACAATCCTTTATTCTGGCCCTCAGACTATTTCTTTCTTCCACTATCTTGTCCTGTTGTTCTTCTATCCACTAACACTTTCATTCCTATTGTCATCTCAGTAGTTTTGCAACATTATGTAATGCAGATATTCACTACACACAGTCCCACTAGTTTTAATATTAATGCTCCTAGTAATACTTCCAGTCCACCTGCTAACCTTGATGGCATCCAGGACCATATATATGACAACCATCTTTGGTCTTTTCCTGTCCCTTTGGCTTCTTCCTCCATCTTGGCATACATCTTTGATAATCGTATCACTATTCCTGTCAGTGTGCTGTTTTCTGCATCATTTGTGGGTACTCCCGATCTTGGCACAAACTCCTCCTTCCATTGCTGTGAGAAGGTCTAGAACATATCAGTTTTGGAGTGCTATTAACCTTACTGCTCAGAGCTCAGAGCTCTTCTTTTATAGCATTGAAGCCGTTCACTTGAGAGCTTATTGTCTGCATCAGCTCCCACCTGGTTATCTGCAACCTTGTTGCATTTGTATTTGTCTGGAAAGCTAAAACGACTGATGTGAAAAGTGCCTCTGTCCTGCTGAACAACTGATTCTCAGGTGGTACATTGTCTAGTGATGCTTCTTATTCGGATGAGAAATAGTTGTCTCATTTCACTCTACACACTTCTATTGACCATTTCTGTATTGCCCTTTCTTCCCCTTCTATTGATCACTTCTTCCTCTTATTAGTATCCATTTTAGGGAAGTCATCTATCTTCAGGTCCTTCTGTGGCACTACCAGTGCTGATATATTGATGTGCACCAAGAAGCAAACTCCTCGCCATTTGGGTGGCAGTTTCTTGTATGCCGTAGATCCACATGCCCAATAGTGCTCCATTAATACTGCTGTGCTGACCTTTATTGCTGGATGCTTCTCTGCGTACCTTCACTCTGTGTTATCTCCAACCTTCACTGCACCTTCATTCTGGTGACATAATGCTGTTTCTGTCAGTGGTATTATAGGCATAGGTCCAGCTTCATTGTCTACCCAGGTGAGCTACTTGGTGCTTGCATCCCATTCTTTCAGACAATTGTTTTTTTTCCTTGCACTGTGTTCACTGGTGCTTGCACTAGGGTGTGTGCTTTGATTCCTACTATTCCCGCTTGCCATCCTTCTTCTTAGTGTACTTGGCCATACACGAGAATCCCTGGTCTTTCCCAACATCCTGGTTTTCCTCCTATTTCCTTGACCCCCCCCACCTCTTTGGGCAGGGTAGTTCTTTTAGTGTTATTGTTTTTGTCTATCCTTTATGTGGCCATCAGTTATGTATTGTATAGCTTGGTCTAATTGCCAGTAATTGTTCATCATGTCAACAGTCTCCATATAACTGTCTTCATAGACGAACGTTGCCTGAGACATCTATCTCAATATCTCAATGTTGCTGTTTTCCCTTGGAATCTTCCTCAGGTTATAACCATGTCTTTGCCATGGCCGGTTCAACATTCTTTTTTCTTTTCATCTGTGATAGGCTTCAGTGCTGATGTTACCATTGACTGTGTTGATCAGAGTGTTTTCCCTTTTGCATCATCAAAGTGGTGAGTGTCCTGCGGTTGGCAGTCAGAGAAGCCGGTGAGAGGTCAGTAGTGATAAGATTTCTTAATTGGCCCCCACTTAAGCAGCAGAACTGGGCAATTGATAACCATTTGAACTTATAGGCTATGTTTGGGAAAGAACGGTATAATTCCTGATAAAACAGATGACAGGTTTTGCCGTTCAGAACCATTGGGGTGCTAGGTCTGCCACTGTACCCTCTATTTGCAGAGCGATCTACTCATGTGAAGCCACAGGTTGTATCCCTAATTATGAGCATAAAATCTACAAAAGTGACAAAACTGCGCAGATATGGTTTGCACAGTAATATAACTAACGCAACTAGCTCAAAAGCCAGTCTAAATCATCACTCTCTGCTAAAAGCCATACAAAAATGAGAAAAGAGCAAAAAAATACTTTGAACAGTTCTCACTAAAAATCATAAAAATGTGCCCCAACCATCAATTACGGACCTGTTACGGAATACAAACTCTATTACGGCGGTCTTAAGAAATGTACCAAGTCCGCCCCAATCTGATGATGTACTATCTTCCATCGGAAATATCCCCAGCACGAATGCCCCGCAACACTCCTTTACAGTTGATAATGGTGGCTCACTGTTGAATATATGCCTAGACTTTAGGAGAAAGTCATTGGGCCCAGAATCTGAGGTTTTTAACCTCTTAAGTGCCATAGAGGTTCCCCCCAGTGCCAATGGTTTTTTTTTAAAATCGCGGTATTCATCGCCCAAACCCGCCAACATTTCCCCCCTCATTAATCCCTTATGTGCCACCGACGAGCCGGCTCGTCGGTGGCAACCTGGAGCGGTTTTTACCGACGAGCCGGCTCGTCGCTGGCATTTAAAGGGTTAATAACATAATTGGTAGCAATTTGTCCGCAAGTCCCAATCCCAAGACACTCAATTGTACCTCAGCGATCTCTAGAGAATCGGTCTCCTTTAGTGACAACCTTTCGATCATAAACAGCAAAGTTCAGGTTTCTGCATAGCCCCCATAAGTGCATTGATAGAAGTGATTCTAGCAAATATGGAGGCGGATTTGTATTGTACTACAAGCTTGCTGCTGAACAAGAGGTGAAATGCATAATCGCTAACCTGTTGGATGTTATTCTCAAAAATAGTTCCAAATTAAGTGTTGGGCTGTAACCTACAATGGGTGACCAGACTACATCAGCCATATTCATTGATGATGAGGAGGCAGGCAGATATTCAAGAGAAATGCGAGCTAGCGGAAGGGTACCGGCTGAAGTTGGTACTGTCGCCCAACGAGATGCTGCTTTGAGTTGTACAATACCCCATCAAAGAGACTCGCTGTCAATTGCAGCAGCGACAAAAGAGGATGCCATTGATGTCCTCTGCAATGAGATCTCAATGATGAGCATCCCACAAAGAAACCTAAAACCAGCTAAGAAAAAAGTCTACAAAGCCTCAGTCTCAATGCCTCAAGCGATTAGCATTTTCAACAAAGTCCCCCAGCAAAAAATCACTCGGTCAACAGTACAGAAGAATTCAGCTTCTCTAGGTCACTATGTTATAACTGAAGATAGAAGTGATGGAATCACCAAACAAGTGGAATTGAGAGACCTCCTAGACAAATGGCTTGGGACAAAATTCAAAGATTCAGATATGGATTTGGTGAATAATGAGGCCCCCAGCCGAGCCAGATTAGTGCATTGTAGTGCGGATAATAGTAATTGTCCGAAATAAAAAAAGGGCTAATATAGCAATCTATCAGTCAAAGCCGTCACTTAGCATCAACGGAATAAAAGCACAGTCTATTAATACCTATCCCGCACCTATTTTGATCCCACTTCTTATGCGGTTTTGAATAACCTAGTAAAAATAGAAGAATTATCACTAAGGAATGATAGTCCATTCCTCAACAGCTCTTGTTTGCTGGACATGTGTAAGAGAATCCCTTGGCTCTCAGCAATTGAGAATACTGATGTATCTAGAGTAAAATATCCAAAATGGCAAAGCACCACAGACTGGGCTTTGATTGAGCTGTCCTCCCCAGCAATTACCTCTCTGCTATGCACTCATGGGGAAGCACTATTTGATATAAGGTTTACACTGTGTATTACCAACCCCACAGTTGTGAGCAGTGGTCAGAAGCAAGTGAGCACAGTGTACCCTCCCCAATCTCCATTGGAAAGTAGAGTTATGACTTTGACAGGATTCCAAACAAGACGCTAATATTACCTACCCAAGCAGAGACGATATGGCTTTTGAGCTGGAACACCTTTGGCTTCAACAGTTTTATGGGTTTGGAGGCGAGAAGGGCCATCTTTAACAGCTGACATTCCATTTCTCCAAGAGACTTGGCTGTGTGACCCACTAATTGTGGACAGTTTTCGAGTGTTCCAGAAAATGGCTATGAAAAGTCCCATGGGAAGATCCTCAGGTGGTTTACCATTATTGATAAGAAATACTGAGTTGCTGGATTTGGAAGTTCTTAGCGGTCATTGTTTAGCAGTGAGGATGGAAGTTAAAATACTCTACCAACAGCAACCTATCCTATTGGTAAATGGGTACTGTTACCCACTACAAGTAGAGGGGGACTCCTTTTGTTAAACAATTTGAGTCAATATGTGAGACCTTTCTTTGTGTACATGAAGGGTGTAATATTGTAATAGCTGGTGATTTCAATGTTGAATGTATGACTGATTTGGGCAAGGAGGAACATTATGTTTGCGTTAAGGGTAAATACCATGTGGCAGGGAATGTGTGGAGGGGGTGGTTTTCCAGTTGGAATCGGAGACTACTAAACATAGCGATAGTGGGTGATATTCCACCCCAGGCAAACTGGAGGTCTGAACAGTCCTTTGCATAATTAGATTATATAGCTATATCACCCACCTTATTTAATATATGTGAAGAAATGAAGGTGTTAGAGAATGAGGAGCGTGACCTTAGTAAACTCAGAGGGAAGGTAACCATAGTATGAGTGGATTTACAGTAAACTCTGCCGGGAAAAGAATATCTAAATATGTAGGCAACTTGAATGGTTTTAATGATAGAGTGTAGCAGTTCCTGGACATTCTAACAGAATGTGAAAGAGCAGCCTGCATGACTCTGTGTACTTTTGATGCCATTCTTGATTAGTGCAAGAGGTTGACAAGTAGCAACAAGTATGGTGTTTGTAGAAGCAAGTAGCCCTTTGACACAGTAATACAGTTAAACAAGAAATTGCTGAAACAGAAATCCATGATTTAAAAACGAGAGGTGAAAATGTGCATCTCTACTTAGCCAGTAAGAAACGCCTCAAGCAACGCTTTAAAAACTGGCTAAGATGTTATAAAGCATTTATAGCTCAGAAAGAGGGCTGGCAGATGCTTGAAGTAATAATCAAAAAAGACTGAACATTTTTGGGAACTGATAAATTCTATGCAAAAACACAGAGTTGACTGCAGTCCAACCGGATCGATGAAACTGAATGGATTAATCATTTCGAATAAATTATATAGGCAACCAAAGACTAATATACAAAGAGTGTTTGAAAATTATCATGAGTAGAAGCTAACTATGATGTTGGATGATATTGTGAGCCTGATTAAGAAAGCCTCTAATTCCAGAGCAGCAGGATAAAATGGCCTATCAAACATATTTTTTAAACTGGCACTCAGGCTGGTCGCAGTGGTTTTTCAACAAACTACCATGATTTTTCCCAACCGCGAACGCCGGTAGCTAAAAATCTCAGGAGCCATGTTTTTCAAGATGGCTCCTTAATCCCCTTTGTTAAACGGGTCCCAGTCTTCTTTTTTCGCCATTTCTTTTTGGAAAGGTCCTTCTAGTGTTTGTCTCTGTGCGCCAAACCAGGTTTGGTCCATTTGTTTGTGACTGAAGTCCGCCTATGGCGTCTGAGTGTCTAGGGTGGGCTAGAAGTGAGGGAGGTGCCAGAAACGACCTGTGTTTAGTCTCCTAGGAGACTCAAATGCACTCTGGCGTGATTGACTGGCTGACTGTCTGGCAAGGACAGCCACCCTGCTGGGTGAGTGACAGCTAGGCTGGAATGAAAGGGAGAAAACTGTTTAAAAGGCGAGTCTCGTGGACTGAAAGGCAGAGTCGACCAATGAAACGAAAGAACTGAAGACGAGCTGGAAGAGGACGGCTGCTGCAACTCCTGGACCGTTGGTTTCCCAGGTGAAGCCCTGCTGAAGATCTGAATTGCCAAACTCCATTTGACAGAGAATCTCCTTCAAGGACGGCTTCTTCTTTTGAGTTGGTGGGACCAATCAACTTGTAAGACACCTGGACACAATTCTACAGGCTGGTTAGGATTAACAAGGGAGAGGATCACCCGTTTGTGCTCTTGAATCTACAGCTACTGGAACTGAAGTGACTCCATTTTGTTTGCTTTCTTCAACAATCCCATGCAGTGCAGGAGTCCCCCAATGTCCTCCCTCTTGTCCCCATGACTGAGGCTCAGGAACAGCGAGATCTGCAGGAATTGCCAGCAACCACGACTTCAGCATCATTTGTTTCTTCATATAAAGTTACTGTGCCAACCCGATTGGGAGAAAGCCACTCCCGCGGTGTAAGTTTGTGAAACTTTCCCAACTTGCAGGCCTAATCAGCTTGTGACCCCACAAATGATCCTTTTTTGCCTAAACTACTTCTGAGATCTTTTGCAAAGACATTACAGTTTGATACCAGAACTGCTCTTTCCTATCTAGAACAGTAGCCCATTGACTTTGGCCTGGCCTATTGACTTGAATTGAACTCTTCTGGTGAACTGAAACTATTTGCACTGCATAGAAAGTATATGTAATCTATTCTACTTACTTTTGGCCTTTTTGCTCACTGCTAAGTAACTGAACTGCCATGTTGCTCCTACTTCAGGGGAGCTCAAACTGTCTCAAAAATGTAGAGTTTTGTATTGAAGTGTATTGGTATATAATATTAAATTGTCTTCTTCTAGTGAAATGTTTTATAAATCATTGAAATGAATAATTGTTTTACCAAAAAACCTTGAGTATAAGTGTCTACTTGAACCACTGTGATTGAAAGTCCTCTGTGTAACTCCATGTACTGCTCACATTCACTCTTGAGATAAGCCTGGCTGCTCAGCTCACTACCAACAAACTGTGTGGTATAGACTTATACCAATGGTTGGTCTTGCTTACACCTGTAGTCCTAATCGTGTGTAGTGGTCCCAGACGGTACTGCCTGCAATTCTGCCTAACACCTAGTAGTAGGTTGGTTGAAAGAAGAGGCTATGATTCTGGGATATCTGCCCCTTTATCTTGCTGCAATTGATTTTACGCGAGCATTTGATTTGATTGTGTTAATCATGATTTATTGTGGCGTAAGCTAAGGAAGTGGAAAATCCAGAATCACTTACTAATGATTTTGATACATCTTCATGATCACACTGCCCTACAAATGAGGTTGAATGGTCTGGGTGAAACTACAAAGGCTTTCTTGGCCTACAGGGGCCTTCGGCAGGGTTGCGTGCTGGCAGTCTTTCTATTTAACTTGCATTTATCTGACTTTGTTATTTTCTTGGTGGGTATTCTATTTGCGTCTCCAAACATTTTAAACATGACAATAGCGTATTTAGCGTAGGTGGATGATGTTGTATTAATGGATAGGACTCAAATCGGCCTGCAGAAATAACTAGATTCTATTTTGGAGTATGCTTGGGTGAATGATCTATGTATTAATAAACAAAAAACTAAGCTCATGAGATTTACCCATATAAGTATAAGAAAATGGGATTTAAATGGCATATGAGGGACTAAGAATGAACACCTTCCATATCCATAACATATTTGGGATTCAGACTAAATTCGAAAGATACTTGTTAGAAATTGATGAAGAATCTTTTGACAAAGGTTGTCCAAACCGGAGCACAGATGAAAAAAATCAGATACAAATACTGTACATCATGTAATCTGTCATGGAAAACATGAATAGTTGTTCCCACACTGCCTTAATTCTAAGGTCTCTGAGGACGACAAGGACAGATGGGTTCCCTCTTTCTAGTTGTGGGTAAGCTTGGGTCAAATATGCTATGAAGACATGATAATACACATTAGTAGGACATGCTCAGGATCTGTTGGATCTTCTGATAAATTGAACAAATTGGCCTTGGAAGGTATCAGATTGGGATCAGCGGGCAGCATGAAAGAAATTCAATAAAAACAGTCGCACTATCACGATGAATGTGTGTGGAAAGAAATATAACGAACAGACAGTGTACTCTCACTCTGGATCTATAGGAAGTCCTTGCCCTAACTCTGCCGCCCGTGAGCGAGTAACCATTGGGTGTCCTCTGCTCGGCAGTGCTGATTCCAAATGGTATGGCGTTTGCATTATTGCACACAGCACTAGCACAACTACATTATCCAACCCATACAGGGAAGGAGGCGCTTGACGCCCATATTGGAGAAACAAGATTCTGTCCTAACTTGGCAGAACACACGGCCAAATTCATGGTTAATTGTTTGATATGTAAACAGTACACTGCAGGTCATATGTTAAGGGTAGTAAGATTAGCCATACCTCACCCAGTTGGTCCATTCCAACACCTCCATGTCGACATGATCCAAGTCTGACAAATGTACCGCTATATGATAGTGGTTGTGTGTCCATTCTCCCGTTGGATCAAAGCCGGTCCTTGATCTCATCCTGATGCCCTTAGTGATGCACATTTCCAGTTGCGGAGAACAGCAGCGTTGAAAGCCAAGACGACTTACTTAAGCAGCCACCCATATGCCAAGGAGACCAGATTCGACTCAGGAGCTTTTCAAGGAGGTGGGATGTACCCAGATTCACATGTCCCCACACCGTAAGTAGTGACTGAAAGAGCTGTCAAATGAATTGGAATGATCGTTTGGAATCAATTAGGCAACATCAAGCCCTACATTACTGTGGCCTCACCTGGCATGGACAATGACAGGGCCAACGATCCTCATGTTGTTTTGGTGCCATAGGGCGTCTGTTGGAGATACTGTACATTCCCTCCTAGGCCACAGTTCCGTTTCCTCCCTTAGTGCAGCTCCCTGCAGCTCCATTATTTTTGTCACAGATAATATGTTTTATCCCTCTCTCAGTACCATAGTTCTTGCATAATCGCATGTGTTTGACAAAGCCTCCTTTTCAAAAATGTCCCCAAAGTAGGCAGTGCATTTTTCCTCCTGGGCTGCTGCTTTGTTTACCCTTGAGATAGGATCCTGCCCTTTTGTGTGCGCTTGGCATTTCATGATTGCTAGTCACCCTGGGAGATCAATGACATCTGCCAATCTGCCCAATAGGAGTGTGTGCTGCACCAGTGTCCCATGAGCATGTCTGAAGCCTCGCCTCATCCAATGTGACAGCCCAGAATGCACTGTTGATGTCACGTAAGCTGAATTTGAATGAATCTCCACTTCCCTTCCACTGCTGTGCTCCAATGCCAATATTAAGGCCACTAATTCTGCTGCTTGTGCTGAATAATGTGGTGGGAGTCATGCGCTTGTCAATAAAAGTAGTGACAAGCAAGGGCTGGTCCGTCATCTCTCAGTCTCATGACTGCTGTCAGAGTATGTCTTTCCCCACTCGTCTGGTCGATTGTTGAAGATCTGCCAATATAAAGCACATCTCACCCCTCAAGTGCGTCCTCCTGTACCTTTTGAGTGTCACTGAATTCTTCTAGGTTTGCTGTGCAGTTATGTGCATAGCCACCCTTCTCTAAAGCATCAGTGAGAAATGTCGCTGGGTTGACAAGTCTGCATCTCACTATTTTGAGAGCTGAGTTAGATAGTAAAACATCATAACTCTAAGCTTTCTGTGTTGACAGTGTGATCTTTGGTCTTTCCAGTATTGCAAAGAGAGCATGATCCACGTAAAGTGTAGTGCTGCATCCCATGGTATTACTCACTGATTTGTCCACTGCAAATGCAGATGCAGTTTATGCTTGTTCGCATGGATAATGTCCTCTCATTACTGGGTGTAATTTCCTGATGTAATATGCTAGTGGCTTGTGCCCCATGCTAGTCTTATGTGCCAGTACTGCTGTCATCACTACTCCATTGGAGTGTGAGAACAGAAATAATTTATTTTGATGGTCTTGGATCCTTAACACTGGAGCTGTACATATTGCTTCCTTCAGCTCATCAAATGCATCAGTCATTTCTGTTGTCCATTTTATTATCTTCTCCTCTTTCTGTGCTTCCTACTGTGCACTTAATAAAGGCCTAGTGAGTGTGCTGTAATCAAATACTCATGCCCTGCTGTAATTACATAGTCCCAATAACTGCTGCATCCCTCTGACAGTCATGGGTGTTGCTGTCCTGCATATTGCCTCTGCCCTCTCTGGTGTCACTTGTCTGCCATTTTGAGAGATCACCTATACAATGTATAACACTTCTGTCTGACAATATTGTAGTTTGGCCTTGTCTACCTTGTATCCCGTGTCTCCTAGCAATATCAGCATGTGTACTGAGTTATTTCTGCACTATTCTTCTGTCTTGCTATAGATAAATATGTCATCTACGTACTGTATAACCATGCGTTCCATCTGTATGTTGCCTAGGTCCATTTGGAGGAACCTATTGAATATGGAAGGTGATTCAGAGTACACTTGATGAAGTCTTGTATGTTTCCGCTTCTTATTTCTATATAGAAATGAAGTTAAGTCATGTGAGTCTCGGTCTAATGGTATAGAGAAGAAGGCCTCTTCAAATCTATGACCATGAAGTAGGCACCTTCCGTGGGGATGCTGCACACAATTTTCGCTGGGTTTGGAACTAAAGATTTTTCTGCTTCTACAATATGATTAAGAGGGTGCACGCCCTGTGTAGAATGCCATGACCCCGTCACCTTTTTTGACAGGTTACACTGCCATATTTAATGGTGATTCTGATGGCACTAGGGTGTCTTGCTTCAGTAGTGCTGAAATGGTCTCATAGATACATTTGTCTCCCTCCCTTGAGAGTGTGTATTTTTTAACCTGAAGCAAAATGGCTCCTGGCTTTAGTTTTATCTTCACTGCTTCCATCCCTTTCAGAAGCCCCATATCATCGGGACTTGTAGTCCATAAAATGCTTGGTACCTTTGCCAAATCCTCCTTGAGAAATGTCAGCAGTGCTCTCAGCGCCATCGTCATTCTCTGTGGTAACTCTCTGTAATGTATTTTCACCCATTATGTGATGCTCACTTCGAACACCATCTCATGGTCTGATCTGTTGTCTCTGAATAGCTCTTTATCTGTGACTGTAGTCAACCCATACCCTTCAGCTATGGTGATCACTGCTTGCCATGGTTGCCCTGTGCCATCTGACCTATGCATTGCTATCCATTTGTCCCCCATGATTACTGTCTCTAATTCTAGTGGGACCATCATCCCTTCCTCCTCGTCTAATGGTATATCTGGCCTGAATAAGTACTCTTTTGGAAGGCGCCACATTTTCCCCTGGATCCCTGGAAGCCATGCTATTATAATTTCAGTCCCATTCTGGAACAGCTCCTTGTCCACTGGCACCCACTCTGTACCCTTCATCCACAATAAGCTTGAATGATCTCCCTCTCATTGAGGTGTATCCGGGTATGGAGCACACTATCCGCTTGTCAGTGAATTAAATAGTCATATTAAGTCTGCTCATGATGTCTCTCCCCAGTATATTTACAAGTGTCTGTCGGGAATAAAGTAGAGGCAAGGATAGATCATGCTCCCCTATAGAAAGTGCAATATTGTCTGTAAAAGGAACCACTTCCGTAGCCCTAGAGAATCCTTGAGCATTCATGACATTGCCTGACATACTATATTTATGCCCCCCTGTGCCTACAAGAAAGAAAAAAGTCTTGTCACCTATCGTCACCTCTATACGTGGCTCCTCCGCAGGGTTGGGTGTAATCGATAGGATGGATCACATCAAGTCCATCGGTGGGCTGTCCTATTGAGGGTATAAGGACATCCCATTCCCCAGAAATGGGTTGCCTCCCACTGCAGTGACCCCCCCAGTTTCCTAATGGGAGTCGTCATGGAGTCTGTGCATGCCATTGTCCCATTGTTTGGTTTTGTGCTATTCTGCATCTGCAGTATTTGCTGTGCTGTGTGTGTGTCCTGTGTGTTAACCTGCATCTGTGGCATATGTGGTACCTGCAAATATTGCTGCATAGGCACTTGCTTTTGTGGTGCCTGCGTCATGGGCTGGTGTGTCTGTGGTGTGCGTTTGGTGCCTGTCCTTGTTGGGGAGCCTGGTCCTGCGTGTAATACTTGTCCTATTCCCCCTAGTATGCTGGCTGGTATTGTATTCCTCCATTCTGTTGCGTCCCTCCCATGCTTCTGCACACTCTTGAGATGTGTCATATCTGCCTGCACACCCACAATTGGGGTGGCTCTCTGAACTGCCCTTGGAACCCTCCAGAAAATCCAGCTGGGCCCCACTACATCTGTTGCCCTTATCCTCAAAACACCCCTGGGAATCCCCTTTGAATCTGCTGCATCTGGTGCCTGTACCTGCGTCCTCTAGGTGGCCCCCTCTTCCTCGAAACCCATGCTGCGCATTCCCCATCCCATCAATCATCACCCGCAGGCTGTGGTGCATACTGCATCTGTGGGACCCCTTGTCCTCCCGCGCTTGTCAATACTGCCCTTCCATGGCATATTTGGATAGATTCCTTTGTATTAACTTGGTCTCGCCCTGCTTCCTTTCTTCATGCTTTTTCCTTGCGCACTCTTGCCGTAGACTACAATAATGAACTATTGTGAGCTGTATTTCTGACCAAGGCTTTGCCTCGATCCCCACTAACTTCTCGAGTTGCTTTTGCACCTGCTCTGGCAACCATTGGCATAACATTTGGTGGAATAATGCTACTGTTTTGTCCCACGGTTCTCGCATTTCAAGGCACCAATGCTCTTGAATCATCTGAATGTATTGTAAAGGGTCTTTGTCTTCCTCCATTTTGCGTGCCATAATCGCACTAATGTCTGACGTGTCTTGGTACTGTGTACTTAGAGCTTCACACACAGCCACTCTGCAGTTAGCAAATGGCACGTTATTGTGCTCCATGTCCTAGGAGGTTACTTCTGGGTACCCCGCCATTCTACGTACGTCATCAGCGGCTTCCCCAAGGATTGCCACTAGTAGCCCCTTTACATCCCCCACAGCTAATTTCTGTCCTACTGTCATCCCTTCCATTTCATATATCCATATATCTATCCATTTCATTGTCTATGTGCTTCCATGGTATATATTGAGGTCACCTACCTCCCTTTTCCAGTAAGGGCAACTGTGTGAACCTGATCTCTCCATTCGCTCCTCGTGTCAGCCTGATCTGTCTATCAGGCTTGTCAGCGTTTTCAATGTTAGTACATGCCTTAGACGTCTCCCCCTTCTTTCTCCCTGGAAGAACTGTAAGCTTCTGCATTTGTGGGATCAGGTTGTCAAGACTGTGCAATGCGTCTCTGGACTGTTGTAATCAATCGTCCTTGTCACCACCAAATCTCCCTTTGTCCTTTCCTACTTCCCATGTCACGCTCCTATCTCTGCTTTTCCCCATCAATCGATGCTTGGGTTGCCCTCTTCCCTCATCCTCACTTCCCTCTGCGTCTCCGTCTGAGTCGGTGTCCATATCACTGCAAAAAGCCATCAGCAAAGCTCAGCCTCCTAGAGGATGTGTCTTCACTGTACTTCCCTCCAAAGTCAATCAAGTCCTCACTACACCTTCCCCCGAAGGACCCCATGTCTGTCCTGTCTGATGGAGTGGCAGTTCTGTCCTGTGGGGTATTGCTGTCTGTCTCTGTTTGCGTACCTCCTCCCATTTTGTTGTCTCCTGTGCTCATTCCCCATTTTGTCCTTATGTCTCTTATCACATGCTCCTCCTCCTCATTGCGTTTGCACTCTCCTGTGCGTCACTCTATTTCACACTTTCTCCTTTCCCTCTTCAGTAAAACTTGCTTTTCTTTCTCGTCTTCTTCCATTTGCCTCTCCAGCTCTTTGACCTCCCTCCCTCTCCTCTCTTGCTGCTCCGCTCTTTCTCTTCCTCCCTTTGCTTATCCCTACATGCTCTCTATCTTCTCTCCTCATCTTCCTTCTTGTTTCTTTCTATTTCTTCCATTGACTCCGCTGAGTCTCGTGCTTTGCTGCACCACTTAAGACCCTCCATTTCTTTGATTGCCCCCACTGCTTCTCCCGTTGTCTTCCCAGCCAATTTCAGGAGGATCTGCCCTCCTACCCATCCATTTGATGCTATGCTCTCTAGCCCCCTGTTGGTGCTAGTCTGTGCCTCGCTGCCTGCTCCCTTTCTACCGTCGTCTTTCCAGCCCCATTCTGCCCCTCCGTCTTGGTATATGGCGGAGGTTGAAATATTGAATTTGTGTAACCCTCCGCTGCCTTTAGCTACTGTATAGGGTATAACCCTTGCTCTTCTTCTGTATCCCCTTCTTTCTGTCTTGTAGGAGAAGGTGGGGGAGCAGAGGGAAGGGACACTGGCCCTAGTGTCTCCTGTTGGCTCAGCATCCATTGACGCCTCACTACTTCCCTCTTGTCCTCCTGGAACATTCTCCAGAGTTCAAAAATCTGCATACGATTGGCTAATTTCTTCCCCTTAAAAGCGTCCTGTAGGTGTGTCAGTAGTGATTGCTGAACATTTTTGGAGAAACTTCTGCATTGTGGCAATGGCTTATTCAATTTACCCTCTGTACTTTTGGTCCATTCCGCACTATATTTAACACATCTTGTCCTTATAGCATGGCAGGGTCTTACACAAGTGCAGTAGGGTTGTGTGTCCTGCACTTCCCTTAATACATTGCTTTTATACTTACTTGTCCTCAAGTCGAGTTTTTTGACACTCCGTTATTACACAAGCACAATGATTATTCCCTATTCAGATTAATGAATATCACAAATAACAACTCTTAAAAATTTTGCTCGGCCTCTCTGGCCTCAAAGCAACCAATCAGACATGCTCTGTGCACCGCCCTTACCAACTCTCTGCCTCTACAGGCACACCCATCAATGCTGTGAATGCGCCTTCCACGCACCGCCACTGGACAACCTCCTCTGTCAGTTTTAAGTTTCTCAACACGGCTTCTATAATACCTCTTGCTCTCTGAGTCCTCTGCACAGACCTAATGGGTGAAATCACAACTTCACTGAACAAGGTAGTGCTAAAGAACACTTATAACACTAACAATGCTGATGTCCCATTACACACACATTTAGACAGCCCCAACATGAACCCACAGCTGTCTTCCTGCCTCTTAACAGGGGATACCAATATTTATCATGTTCAATCTGTATCTGCAGTGTCGCCTTGCAGATAAACCGCCTCCTCAGACTTAACCAGACAAACACATTCCGCAATCTAGGCAAGCTCCCTTTGCTAAGCCTTACACTAGGTTACCATCATCTGTGACCCGAGACAACATTTCAAAACCACAAGGAATCCACTATTTGCATAACTTCTGTCATCTGTGCCATTTAGTCAATAGTCTATGCTATTCACCAGAACCTTTCCCTTAAGACCGAAAGTGCCCAACGACAAAAACATCTACATCCGCTCCTTTCCCTACTATGCTTGACAATACTCAAAACTGCTAGACAATACTCAACAATACTTCAAAGATACTCAACAGTTCTCCTTACCACCCTCCCACCCCCTGTTACTTTCCCACTCCCCTTAGTTGTTTTGTGGCTGAGTCAATACTTACACTCCATGATCCACTGAGGCTGTTCGGCTACAGGGTCTCCCAAAGCTGCCACCCTTCTGGTCTGTTGGACTCCTCATGGACCCCGGGCACCACCATCTAGTTTGCTTCCGCGAGGCGCCTGCAGCCCTCCAGGCGCTGCGGTGGGAGAGGTGGCTTTATGCTGAACTAGCACAGTAAACCATCCTCAGCTACCAACTTGTTGGTGAGGTCTGGAATGCCAGAGTCCTGGGGGTTACTACAAGCTCACCCATTCAGCGCCCAAGGGCCCAACAACCCTGCCCCCAGAACAAAAGGAGGACTCAGCCAAGGGCAAGTTAGAACTGTCATTTATTACAAAAATAGATAGAGATCATATATGACATTAAAAAATCTCACAATTCCCACAATCACGTCAAACCTTTTGAAGCAGAATGTTGTCACACCCGGGGCCCTCCCTGAAAAAACCTATCACATGTACTCATTGGGTGCTCAGAGTGGTATACACTCAGATTACCCTTATAGATCTTACTCGATTGGCCCTTACATGTCAGGTTGCTGGCCTGCTCCTTTCCCAAGAAACTATCTATTACACCGTTGCAGAGTCGCAGGATTACCATTGGCCCTTGCCCCCTGCCCCCCCCCCGGGTTTCTGTCCCCTTATTGACTAGAACTTGTCTCCTCAGGCCTGGGACACAGTTCTGTTCTCAGCCCTCTGTGCACCTCTTCAAGGTGATGAGAGTGACTATGTTTTCCCAATGTATCTGTTAGCAACACCACTTTTGCCTGTGAGAGTGCTCTCCATGTTGCGTCGTTGTTAACTTGTTCATGTTTCACTTCATGTCTGGGTTGCTTAGAACTGTTCGTCTTCCCACAGCCATGAATGACCATTGTCTAGCTCGGGCGTACTCACATGGTCGAGAACCACGAAGTCTAGCTCTCCTGGGCGGCAATTATGAGGATGTATTTGTTTTTTCACCAGATGGCCCCTTGTCTTAAGTTTGAAATGCGCTGCTTGTCTCTGACCTTTGCTATGAGTGCTGTACATCCTATGCTGTGCAGCCTGGTTCTGCTTTCCCCTTGTCGCTTGTCCTGCAGCTTGTGGCCTTATGTGATCTTCGTTATGCTCAGCCAAGGGCAAGTTAGAATTGTCGTTTATTACAAAAACTGACAGCGATCGTACATGACATTCAAAATCTCCAAAGTCACAATTCTCACAATCATGTCAACCCTTTTTGATGCAGAATGTTGTCACACCCTGGGCCCTCCCCGAAAAACATATCACATGTACTCATTGGGTGCTCGGAGTGGTATACACTAATGCAAAACAGAAAACTTGATTTTCAGAAAACAGCTGAAAACTGCCTTATTCCTGAATAATGAATGATACTGCTGTCATTACCTTATGCCCCCCTCTTTTCCTGTCTTCGTGCCTGGATGCCCACGTGCTTTGGCACATTATAAATATATTAACATAACATAACATGCTTATACTGTGATCTCTACACACTTCTATAGTGCTATATTTCCTATAGGTTAGTTGTATTTGGTCCTGCCAGGCTCCTTATATTATCCTGTAGTTCCATAGGGTTAATTGCCATAAGAATCTGCAAGCTTGCTCTGCATCTCTTCTTTGCCTTGCGTTCCGTGTTTCTGCACTTGGCCAATGAGACAATTAATAAAAGCTTCAACAGTATGTATATGTATATGTCCTCTATCTACAAAACTGTGTAAGCATGTTCTTCATGTACATGAGTGTTTGTTTGTGTAAAATTGTGCATGGTTGTGAGTGTACTGCATGACTAACGTGGCTATGTTGTGATGCCACTAAATATGTGGTTTCTTGACATTAGTCAATGTCATCCATCATGACATTTGTGTCTATGGCCACAGTTGAAGCACCTGTATCCATAAAGACATTGGGCCTCATTACGACTCAGGCGGTAAGGGTTTTACGACCGCGTAAACAGCGCCGACCCTTACCGCCTGAGTACGAGGTCCCTTAGCGCCATGGCGGATTTAACACCTGCTTTTAGCAGGTGTTAAAATCCATGGCGCTAAGGGACCATGGAGTTAATTACGCCACCGTAATTTACGTAGTTTACGCCATGGTGGTAAAGTCACGGCCCAGGCGGTAACTTACCGCCTGGGTCGTAATGAGGCCCATTCACTGGATAAGGTTTGAATGGCTGTCTGAGGGAATATCTCTCTGCATATGTCTCAGTCACTGGTGATCCTGGGGGCGGTCTGAATAATGAGTGACCTTGTGCGTCCTTGACTCTTCAGGCTATCATGTTCAGGGTGGTGAGGGGGGAAATTCCTGGGACACTCTCTTCACCCTCTTCTGAGATCTCAACATTACGGAACAGAAGGTGTCCGAAATATCGGGCACTCCCGTCCCCTGCATACCTTTTTGCTGAAAAGATCAACCGAAAGTAATTCAAAGACATGCGCATTTATAAATTCAAACACCAATTGCGTGCTGAGATTCTTGGACAAAATATAAGCAATGATGGTAGTGAGAAGGTTGTATTTTCAAATCTTCCTTTATATTCAAATTAAATATGCACAACGCGTTTTAGGAAAACACTCCCTTCATCAGGTGCAAATCAAATATCTACAATACAATAAGATATAACACCATTGTAAGTGCATTTGAGCATTACATTATATATATATATATATATATTTAGCCTTAAAAACTAGGCTGTTTGTCTAAACCTACCTGCCTTTATATCTACAGGCATACGAACGTCATTTGTAACTATGCTCCGCTCCTCTCTCTGTAACTAAATACCTTATGTTTCCTATGTTTACATAATCTTGCTGCTTACGCCTTCATGTAATAGCGCCTCGATGTCTATGGGCTGCAGTGCGCTCTACAAATGTAAAAAATAAATAAATAAATAAAATAAACATGTTATGTTAATAATGTACAACTCTTGATGTGGAAACATAAGATGGTAAATGATCAATATACATTCTAACCTTATGCTATGAATTGCAAAGTGTTCAAATTAAATAATCAAATATAATGATGATGATATAATCTCAAGAATAAGTGTACTAGTATCAGTGTCCCCTAAGCCAAAAGAGTAAGCCATGCAGAGAATAAAGAACACATAACAGAATAGACTGTGGGAAAACATGTCATATAGATCTGAAGAAAGAGTATCTATAGCCTAAATATACAAATCCCAAATACATAAATATAGTGTGTTTAAATAAGATCACTGTGTGGAAGATGCCAGGATATCAAGGTAACAGAAATAAAACCTCACAAATTCGTGAACAACCACTCAGTCACAAATAAAACGAGTCGCAAGTAAATTACAAAGACTTAACACCAGAATCCAATCTATCTATAGGTGAATAGCAGAAAAATATCTTAAAAGGTAGCTTGGGGATAATTAGTATCTATCCATTGAGTGATGGAGATTTAGCCGGATCGAAATGTCAGAAAGACTCCAGCTTGAGTGTAAGATCATTTCAGAAATCAATCGTCGCTGACTAAAGTTGAACCATCAGTTAAGCCGTAATGGCTCATCCATACATGCAGTATGTTCAAATAGGTATAAACAGTCCCTATAATAACATCCTACTCTACTGACAGGGATATCAATATGTATAATACAATAAAGAGTAAGATAACACGTCTTCTTTTACTTACATCCAACCCCCTTTACACAGGAACTCTATAAGGTTTTCCGGCATCACTAGTCCTGACAAAATGGACCGTCTGCTATGATTGATTAAAAAATGTGTATGACAAATTTTTATTCAAATAATTCGACCTGAATTTAAACATAAAACACTACCCTCACCTAACACAGTGTACTAAACACTAAAAAACAGTTACTAAAACATGAAATACAAAATTCACTTATTTGCATGACACAAAAGATATCACATAACATAACACAAAAAAATCTCAATGTGTCTCTAAAACAACAACCATCCCAACATGTTTCTGTTTTTCACTGCCCAGTTCGGGCGAACATTCTTCAGGGGAAATTTTTTTTAAAAAAGCATCCACTAATCTCTTCAACACCGTGCTGAAAGGGTAGATTCAAACTTCTATACAGGCAAAGGAAGGAAAGAACCTCCGAGCCTTTAAATGGTGAAACTTCAAAGCGCGTCACAGGATGACAAATTCGCTGGTTTCTCGCCAAATGAGAGACCACTACTTCACAAAAGCATCATAGTCCGCTAAAGTATCGCCACATCTTCACAGATGTAGGGATCAAGACTGTAACAAGCAAAGCAGCAATCAACGTGTTTGCAAAGGAGAAATCCACACAGTCAAGCCGTAAAGTATCAATCTGTACACTCAGAGGGATTAAATCACTCTAATGGCAGCTTCCAAACGCACACAGCCAACACTGAATTGTGTGGATTTCTCCTTTGCAAACACGTTGATTGCTGCTTTGCTTGTTTCAGTCTTTCCTTCCTTTGCCTGTATAGAAGTTTGAATCTACCCTTTCAGCACGGTGTTGAAGAGATTAGTGGATGCTTTTTTAAAAAAAATTTCCCCTGAAGAATGTTCGCCCGAACTGGGCAGTGAAAAACAGAAACATGTTGGGATGGTTGTTGTTTTAGAGACACATTGAGATTTTTTTGTGTTATGTTATGTGATATCTTTTGTGTCATGCAAATAAGTGAATTTTGTATTTCATGTTTTAGTAACTGTTTTTTAGTGTTTAGTACACTGTGTTAGGCGAGGGTAGTGTTTTATGTTTAAATTCAGTTCGAATTATTTGAATAAAAATTTGTTATACACATTTTTTAATCAATCATAGCAGACGGTCCATTTTGTCAGGACTAGTGATGCCGGAAAACCTTATAGAGTTCCTGTGTAAAGGGGGTTGGATGTAAGTAAAACAAGACGTGTTATCTTACTCTTTATTGTATCATCCATACATGCAACACGATCAAAAATAAAAATTCCAATGTCTTAACACATAAAGGGACACTATGGGCCTCATTACAAGTCTGGCGGTAGCCGTGCTGGTAAAACCGGCAGGTTGCCGCCGGACTTGCAATATTTACCAGCGCCTGACTTGCCGGAATTACCGGGGGATTACGATCCGGCGTCCCGGGAAGTCAGTCGCCAGTAAATGATAATCCCCATTCCCACAATGGGAATGGGCAACATGGAAGCACCAGCACTGTTAATAATGGTGCAGGTGCTTCCATGTAGGTCTGCTTACCGTGGCAGCTGTGCCTGGCAGGGTACCACCTGCCAGTCACAATAACTCCGGCAAACAGACCTGTAGTGTGCTGGTCTGGTAACAATGGTCTGGTAGATTTACCAGCACCGTTGTTACCTGACCAACACACTTATAATGAGGCCATATGTCTAACCTGTAGGATGTACACTGAGGTTTGCGAAGTGTGCTGTGGCAGATGACGCAAATAGGACTGTTTGAGTAGAAATAACCATGGAAACATGGAAACAGGTAAGAAAAAGCAAAATAGTACTCAACAAAGAAGGTGTAGGAAAAAGCCTTTGTAGTAATGGAAACCAGTAGTGAAGACAAAAAGAAGACTAGAAAAGAGAGGAACAGTCACTGGGCCTTCAGCCATGTTAATAAAGAAAAGCGGTATATAAACACGAATTGTCTAGTGTATTATGTAGAAAAATTCTTTATAGAAAATGAAAACAAAGCAATTATGAACAAAAATAAGGAAAAGACCCAAAAGGGCGAGTCGTCAAACAATGGTAACAAACCATGAAAGTAAAAGTCTTTAGAGGCTGGATTTGGGCTCAAGCCCTCTTTCTCGTGCTGTCCTGCTAGTTTGCCCAACATATAGGAGTCCACATTACCATTTTATAGCATAGATCACTCCTGTGCTGTTGCATGTGCTAAAATCTTTGAGAGCAATTTCCTGCCCTGTGTGGGGATGTTAGATAGTGTTACCTTTAATAATATTGTTGAGGTTGCTGAACTGCAGACAAGGGTATGTACCCTTTTTGTATTGTGTGAGCATGCTTTGCATGTCTGGATGATTATTTTCAGCTCTCACTAGTCTGTCTCTAAGATTCTGACCTCTCCTACAAGCCATCATTGGCAGTTTGGGATATCATTTTTGGAGTTGACGATCCTGATGTAAATGTTTCCAGTTACTACAAATGATTCTATGCAGGTGCAAACTTAGTCTCGAGAATTCAGAATTGTAGAGAAGTGGAATACCCTCTTATTTGGCAACTGGGTGAAGTAGTGTTTTGCTGTCTAATGCTTCTGTCTTCTTTATAGCTTTGTCAACGACCTCCAATGGAAAAACTCTTTTAAAAAATGTGGCTTTTTGGTCAGTGTATTCTTTCTCAAGTGATATGGTATTGGTAGTTATTCTCTTCATCCATAAAACATTGACTATAAGGCAAACTTTGCATCATTTGTCTGAGGTGAAAGCTTTCATAATGTAAAACAATGTTTATGTCCGTGTGTTTATGATACACATTAGTTTGAGCCCCCGTCTCCAGAATCCTCAGTTCCACAACAGGAAAGTGGAGGAATTGTTCTCCAATCTCAAGAGTAAATTTAATGCGGGAGTGTATTTCATTGAGATATTTATAGAATAACAAAGTTCGCATTCTAGATCCAAACCGTATCCCAAAAATGTAATTATATATCTCTTTCAAGTTATGAGATATCTGGACCATTGTTCGTTCTCCAAAATGTAGTGCATGAAAATATTAGCATAGTCTGGTGCCATGGCTGAACCCGTAGCTGTCCCTGAGATTTGTGCGTAATATTTATTGTCAGATCTAAAGTAACTGTTGTGCAGAATGATGTACAGTAACTCAATAATGAACTGTCTGTTTCCTCTCACTGTATCATCTCTCAGTATCAACCATTCTACTGCTTCTAAACCCTCATGGTGAGGTATAGCTGTGTAGAGACTACCTACATCTAATGTGAACAGTATATTGGTACCAGAGATTGTGTCTAAACTTTCAAGATGATTGAGGAAATCAGTGGTGTCATGTAGATACATTTCTGTGGATTGTACGAGAGGTTGTAGTACTTTGTCTACATAGATGGCCAGCAGGTCAAAAACATTGTCTGTGCCTGCTACTATTGGTCTAAACAGTGGAAGTGTTATTTGTAAGACTAGCCAATAGTCCATTTGTTTGATTACCTCATATTCATTGCTATATTATTAAATGTAGGGTTGAACTGACTTGAAGGGCATGATTCTAGGAGATCAAAGGATACAGTTTCACTTTCAATTGGTAGTTGCAATTCAAAAAACATCTGCAAACGCATATTTCTAAGCAGTTTGTAAAAGTTCACCTTAGTTCACATACCAATACACATATTATTGAGATTATATCATCATCATAATATTTGATTATTTAATTTGAATGCTTTGCATTTCATAGCATAAGGTTACAATGTTTATTGATCATTTACCATCTTATGTTTCCACATCAAGAGTGTGCATTATTACCACATGTTTATATATGATTTAATCCTTGAATGCAATAACAGTGTTTGATATTATATCTTTTTGTATTGTAGATATTTGATTTGCAACTGATGAAGAGAGCGTTTTCCCGAAACATTTTGTGCAGCTTTAATTTGAATATAAAGAAAGACTTGAAAATTCAACCTTCTAACTACCATCATTGCTTATATTTTTTCCAGGAATCTCAACATACAATTGGTGTTTGAATGTATAAATGAACATGTATTTGAATTACTTTCGGCTGATCTTTTCAGAAAAAAGGTGTGCAGGGGATGGGAGTGCCTGATATTTCGGACACCATCTGTTCCTTTATTGTCTTTCAACCTTGTGTGCACTTTGAGTTACTTCCACTGTACCCATGTGTATATAAACATATTGTTTGCATCTATTAACTAAAATTACTTGTTGGTGTGCATCAATACCATTTCTATATACTAATCTTAACATTAAGGTCCATCGCGCCTTTTTCATACATCCTCCATGGCTTTAAGATGTTTAACCGCTTCTGCAATTTCGAACCATTGCTCCTTGTAGTTAAAAAGTATGGCTGTTTTCCAAATTTTCCTTGTCATAAGTGCCCTGGATTGGCCAATAATTGATCCTTTTAGCCTTAGTTTCTCACAACCATTCCCGATGGTATTTTAGAATCTTCACCTTATAACCAGGAAGTACCTGACACAAATGATTCAACATACTCCATTCCAATTTACCCAAACCATTTTCAGAAAAAACAACCCTGAATCCAACCTGTGACACATAAAATAACCACCCAAAGCATCCCCCTTTTTATCCTTACCGGTTTCTTAATCTTCGCCACAATCACTCACCTCACTCGCTTTCACCAAAATCACCTCACTTAGCTATTCCTTTTAATTACACTTCTTACTCTTACACAAAAGACAGCATCTTATCAAAAACACAAGCCAGCTAATATATCAGAGATATCTCCTTCCCTCAAGCTTAGAAAGAGAGCAATGTTTTCCACTACAACACCCCAGCTCTCGCCCTCTTCATCACTCATATGGTTTTCTCTACTACACCATCATCTTTTGCTTACTACAGGAAGAGTCCCTTCACTATTTTGACTAACCAAGAAAAGCGAGGTGAGGGGTCCACCCGCACAGTCAATACAAAATGAACGGTGCCAAGTTTATACTTCAGGAAGGTATCTGCAGGTGGATTTACCATAAGACGGCACCTCACCACTAGGTGAGGGTTCCAGCCAATCCGAGAAGCAAACCGAAGGGTATCAAGACAAACCTCACAATGGATGTACTGGGTAGGATACCACCGCACACCTCTAAAATAGCAAACTAGGTAAAGATATATACAAAGTACTTACAATGTAAAACAGTTCACTCACTCCTTCAAAGCATTCACCCTTTCAATTCCCGTAACCTCGACCAACTCCACACTTACACTCCGATTCTACCCATACCAAACCCCACTATATGTAGCTTGATAATTCCATGTGTATGTATATCAGTGCGCATTTATATTTAATAACTGTTAGGTTCAAAAGGGCCAGTGCTCCCTATCTAGCTTCCGTATACAATCTTGTTGCCTAGCAACAAGACACAGAGCACATTTAATGTCAACCAACCTGCCGGCAGGCGGAAGCCGGCCCTCAGTGAGAAGGCCTGGTTAAAAGGCCCCTGTCTGTGCCTGTCAGTGCGTGTGTGCGTCATACCACTAGATCCGTCCCCTGCCACCTCCACAATGACTCTGCTGTATTTTGAGTTGGCACCGATCTCAGGCCCAACACGTTGACCCCACTTTGATGCTGCATACATGAAAAGTGAGTGTTATACCGCACAATCAGTATCTACAGCCTTAAATTGCCTGCGTGCGACATACTGCCAATTCTGGCTCATCCTTAAGGAGCCACTTGCTCACATTTTTCAGTTTTCACAGCACAACCTCCTTCACACTGGGTTAACATATGCTAATGATGTTACTCACTGCCATATACGTCTAGTCTGACTATCAATGTTATTTTGTCTCACTTCTCTTTAATTGCGCAAATATCCTGTTACTTGCACATAATATGGGACAGCAAACTACCACTACCAAATAGTGCTCCCATTGACTACACAATACTGACATACTACAATATTGACATCATAGCCTATGTACCACACACCACCCCCAATGTTAGGAATGCATATTAGCAACCACTTTCAATCTCTTTTTTGCCCGGCTGCCATCCAGCACCATATATTTATTTTTGCACCACGCTGTATATTTGCACCCAAAAGTTATTTTAGGCCCCTCCCATATTGTTGCTCTTTTCTGTTTATTTCAAGCAAATAGTGAGTTTAGGCTCCTGCATGGTTGTTGCACATTGCTGTTTATTTGCACCAAATCGTGATTGTAGGCCCCTGCCTGATTGTTGCACATTGCTGTTTATTTGCACCAAATAGTGATTGTAGATCCCTGTCTGATTGTTGCACATTGCTGTTTATTTGCACCAAATAGTGATTTTAGGCCCCTGCCTGATTGTTGCACATTGATGTTTATTTGCACCAAATAGTGATGTTAGGCCCGTGTCTGAGAATGAAGTGCCACGCAATATCCCCCCAACTCACTTCCTACCCAAGTCGCCTCCCTTTTTGGCCTTGCACTTTGCTAAACAGTCCACCTCTGAACTGCGTGCACCCAATGACACTGCAATGCATTCTGATCCCTATGCACCCTCCAGCAAGTTCCTGAACCTCACAGAGGCATGAACCTCACCTTGCATGGAACAAAACTCTATGCATGCCGCTAACCCCCTCACCCCTACTCATGCCGACTCACATGCCACACCTTCTGTATCTGCCACTGACAAGACTACCCCCTCTCCCCTTGCTCCAGACAGGAAACACAGTGATGTGTCTCCCACAAAAAAGGGAACTACCCTTCCCACCATAAAGCACTCAAACACTAATGCAAAACCGAATGAGCTTCCCACCCAACACAAGACCACTAGAAACAACCCCTCTGAGGCCTCCACCTCCGACACACCACACCCCACCAAACCTGGCCAAGCACAAACCCCTCCACTCAGCTGTGCCCTAATTAATGCCCGGTCACACCTAGCCCATGCCTTGGACATACATGATCTCATTACCAGCCATAATCTATAACTGCTCATGATCAGCAAAACCTGGCTCCCCAAAGCTTCAGGCCTAGCACTAGTCCTTGCAATTCCTCATTGCTACACAGAATTTAGGCAAGACCGCCCACACCTTAAAGGAGGTGGGGTGGCACAAATAGGTAGAGAATCCATCCCAATCAAAAATGTGGACAGTGAGATAGGAAACCACTGTGACCACTTGCTCCTCAAGCTAAGCCCATCCCCCAAGTGTAACATTTCCCTCGACATTGTCTACCGCCCTCCAGGATCCACCACCAACTTCCAGGCTTCCTTACTGTACCTCTTAACCAACAACATTAAAAGAACTACCAGAGCCATGCTCTTAGGAGACCTCAATCTTGGCCTAAATTACCCTAATGACTCCTCGGCCAAATCCCTAGATAAGGCCTTGGCAACTCTAGAGTTCAAAAAAGCCATCACTAATCCCACACACACTAAAGGTCGCACCCTCGACTGGACAGCAGACCACAACTGACACCTCACTTTCGACTAACTCCCACCTACCACCACATCATTCTCTTCGATCTGTTCACTACTAAGACTACTCCCCAGCCAGAGTCTCCCCTTCCCCCAGAACTCATAAGGAGCTCCTGCCTGCTCACCAAAGAAAGGCTTCTACTTCACCTATCAGTGCCTGCCCTCAAGCCCTCTTTCTCTAATGATCCAGAATCACTAGCACAAACATTCAATGTCATCATTATTCATGCAATAGAATCCATCGCCCCTCTCACTTCAAGGAAAGCTAAACATACTAAGCACACCAATGCCTGGCACACACCCAAACTCGTGGCCCTACGCACCATAAAAACGGAAGCTCTCTATATGGAAAGCCAAACCGAGTGACACCACAAAACTAGAGTACAATAAAATAGCCAAAGAATACAAAATGGCCATCATCAAAGCCAAAGCACATCCTTTAACACTAGAATAGCCAACGCCAAGTCTGACACCAGAGAGATCTGCTCTATATTCAAAGAGTTAGAATCCCCTTCTACCCTACCACAAGTCTTCACCAAAGATGAAGCCATGTTGGGCAAACTTGACACTCTGCAGAACAAAATCCTAGCTCACCAACAATCTCTTAACGACCACGCCTCTGAACCACAAAACCCCACAAACCTCAAGGGAAGTGAAACTCGCCTATTCTCCTTTCAGGACATCACTGCAAAGGAAGTCATTGATCTCCATAATTCATCAAACCATCCAACTGCAAAGGGGACATCTGGCCTGCCCATCTCATCAAACAATGGGCATCTACTCTTGCCCCCTTTCTCACCGCATTCATAAAAGCCTCTTTTGACAAGGGGCATGTTCCAACTAGTCTCAAGGAAGCTTGGGTACACCCACTCCTAAAGAGACCTTTGCTTGACACAACTAACCCAGGGAATTACAGACCCATCACCACAGTTCTATTTCATCAAAGGATCTTGGACAGAGCAGCATATCTCCAAGTACTAAAGTTCCTAAAAGCTAATAACCTTCTTGGTCTCCACCAGTCTGGCTTCTGACCAGGCAACGGGACCGAAACAGCCTTGTTAGACCTCAAGAATCAAATGGATGCCATGAGAGACGTTGCCAAACCGGAATTACCCAAATTGTTTGTTTACAATTGTTCGAATGAACAATTGACCGAATTTAAAGGGTCACAATTGACCTTTTCACAATTGACTGCATATATATATATATATATATATATATATATATATATATATATATATATATATATATATATATATATATATATATCTCGCTTTGGTAATATATATATATATATATATATATACATATATGTATAAGGGGTTTTGGGAGGGTTTGGGTTGGGTGGGGGGTTGCAGGGGGTTTCCCCCCGCATATATGTTACAATTGACCTTCACAATTCGGTCAATTGTGAAAAGGTCAATTGTCATTCGAACAGTTGGAATATGAACAATTCGTATACAACCGGCAAACCACTCCTCCTCCTAGATTTATCAGCAGCATTCAACCTCGTTGGCCACGACACCCTCTGCCATCACTTATCCTCTGCTGCCAACTTCTCCCCAAAGCCACAGCGTGGATCACCTCATTCCTCAAAGACAGAGCCATGAAGGTCTTCTCCGACGAAGCTTGCGCACACCACAACATCATCAAGTGCGGTGTCCCACAAGGTTCCTGGATTTCCACCACCCTGTACAATATATTCATTAGGCCATTATTCCTTAACCTTGATGCAATAGGCATCACCTACACAAACTACGCTGATGACACGCAGGTCATCATCCCACTCACAGGTGACTACGAATCTGACACCAAAACCCTCAACTCAATCTACGCTGCCATCCATACATGGATGGCAGAAAATGGGCTTTGTCTAAATGGGGACAAAACTGAACTTCTTCTAATTGGCTCCCCTGCAACCCTAAGGAAACTCAAAGACCAATATAACAGCTTCACCATCGACAATGGTCAAATCTCTGTCTCCCAACCGGTCAAAACATATGGAGTCTAGTTGGACTCCAACCTATCCATGTCAAGACAGGTCAACGCCATAGCATCCCCAGGGTGGCCTACCACTCCAAACTACTAACCGCAGCTGGACCCTTCCTCTCTGAGCAAAACTGCCTAACCATAGCCAGAGCCATAATTGGATTCCGCCTTGAATACTGTAACACCTTCCTGGCTGGCACTTCCACTAAAACTCAATGGGCCTCATTAGGACCCAGGCGGTAAGGGGTTTACGGCGGCGTAACAGCGCCGACCCTTACCGCCTGATTCCGAGGCGCTAAGGGACCTTGTTGTTAATTACGCCACCGTAATTTACGGTGGCGTAATTAACGCCTTCCCCACTCCCATTATGCCCTATGGGGCAAAAATGGGAATGGGGAAGGGTAAATGGGTTAATGGGGACTTACCGCCCCGCCAACCTCGGAATGGGCGGTAAGTCCGCCAACCACCATGGCGTAAACGTAGTTTACGCCATGGTGGTAAAGGTACGACCCAGGCGGTAACTTACCGCCTGGGTCGTAATGAGGCCCAATGTTGTCCAAAATAATACACTCAGGGTGGCCATTGGCATCCCCAAAAGACAGCACATAACAGCTGCTAGGAAACAAGCCCACTGGCTCCCTATCAAAGAAAGGTTCATCTTCAAAACCCTGGCACTCACACACAAATGGCTACATAACACAGCCCCCCATGTATGTCTCTCAAAGAATTTCAAGAGCACACGCTGCCAAACCCACTAGAACGCCTTACACCAAACGAATCACAGTGCCTAGTGTCTTGTTAATGCTCCAGAGGCTCTTGAATGGTGCCGGTGCATCCGTTCTCCCCATTCCCATTGAGTCCAATAGGGAATTACCGGGACCACCAGGGCTGTCATGCCCCAGTAGGTCCACATTGCCGGGTGCCGGAAAAATAATGACTCAGCCGGACTCATATTGAGGCCCAGTGTGTTCTTTATGACCAGAACCCTTCCTTGTATGCGCATTGTAAAACTCCTCGCTACACAGCCGCTAGGCACTCCATTGCACATTATATCTGGATCCTGTTTTACATTTCCTTTGGTGGTTTTGGCATTTATCTTTCTACTCATGTACAAATCTGATATCTATCAACATAACCAAAAAGTAACACTAAAGTAACATTTCCCATTCACATTTAACTACAATAGATACATATACAAAATTGCAACCTTGTGCTAGCTTTGCCCCACCCCCAGCCCCCAAGATGGTGCATGCAATATCTTTATCGTTGGGACCTTACCTGACCACCCCAACAAGTGCTCATATAGTGCTTGCAAGGTTCTCTGCAGGCCTATCACTGTTCTGTCCATCCGCATAAGAGAGCCAATTGTGATGGTCGGTTCCAATGCGTGGAGAAAAATAACAGCATTTCTGCAGATCATCATGCTTATCCGAGACATATGCATTGTAGAACATGGGTGTGAAAACATGCCCCTGCTTCAGGACATGATTTGTTTCAATGGCGGAAGGTAATAGGCCCACATGATTAAGTCTCACGCTGACAGAAGTATCTTGATATATCTGCTCAATAAAATTAAGGAAAGGAGCTTCTAGTCCCTACTTTTCCAAATTACTACAAAGCTTAGTGTGGACAACACTATCACACGCTGCAGCATAATCAACAAAATGAAGAAACAATATTGAACCAGCAGTAGCAAGGCTGGAATGAATGAGAAAAACTAAACAGACACAGACAGTATTCCATCAATTAGTCACTGATAAGTATTGTGTACAGGCTATTAATCGTGTGGGTAAAAGAGGGGGATGGATTGCAATAGTTTATAGATCCTCCCTTTTTGTTCCACATTTCAAGACATTGGATTGGCCTAATGATTCCCAGATGGGACAAGTCACTATATAGCTTTGCTCCTCAAGGTCAGTGAAAGTCATACTGAATTATAGACCGCCCGGACAAGCAGGTAAATTCATGGAGAAGATAGGCATTCATTTGACATTGGTCGCAAGTAGATACAAGGAACTCCTATGTGTGGGAGACTGGAACATCTGGTTGGACAGCAGTACAGAACCTGACTCTGTAGAATTAGTTGAGCACTTGGGAAATCATGTCCTATCCATATTGTGCACTGTGACCTCAGATGTTAGAGGTCATTGCCTGGACCTAGTAGCATCAAGGAGATGTCTGTATTATTTTACAAGATTCTCCCCAGTCTATGGTCAGACCACTTTGCCCAACTGTTTGGTTTGTCCATGGAAGGGACACAGATAAGAGAGGACAGGGGTAGTATACCACTCTTGACACGCAAAGTGAGTGACCTAGCCAAAATTCCATGGGAGGAATTGCAGGCGAGATTGTCAAACATTGACATTAGACTCCCATTTGAGGAATTTTTCAAGATTGGCACTTCCATATTGGAAGTAACATGCTCCAAGTATACGCTCTTGAAATCAAAGAGGACTAGAATTTCAATGTCATAGTTTGGCTCTCTTTGGTCCTGCTTCGTAAACAGGTGCGCCAAACTAATACGTTTTGGAGGATAACCAAGCTGGGCAATGATGCGGTCAGGGCAAATAAGGTATTGAAATCTTACAAGCTAGCTATATTCGAAGCAAAAAGGGATTTAGATTGAGCAGGCAGGTAATCAGGCAAGGGCTGTATTTGCAGTAGTGTCTACATTTAGTAAACCTGCCTGCATCACTACTTCCCTTGCTCCTTCGGGAGGACAAGCCAATGATTTCAATGCCTTCTTTGAGCAGAATATCACAGCAATATAGAAGAGTATTGAGAGTGTGAGAGGGCATGGGGGATAGCCTGATTATAAAAAGGAGGATGTAATGCTGAGGAAGGGGGAACATCAGTAAAACCTTGGATTCCAGCTTGTGACTGATTAATTAATACATTCCCTCATACTCCAACTTAAGCCCACAAATGGTTGGCATTTGCAATGCCCACTTGTGCAGCCAGGCGGCTGGCTGCAAACATCACACCATTTGTGACCTTGTTTGTGAACAAGTCCCTGTCCGAAGGTTGGGTCCCACATGACTTAAAAATGCAATAGTGAAACCCTTTTTGAAAAAAATCCAACCTTCGGACAGGGACTTGTTCACAAACAAGGTCACAAATGGTGTGATGTTTGCAGCCACCCGCCTGGCTGCACAAGTGGGCATCGCAAATGCCAAACCATTTGTGGGCGTAAGTTAAAGAACTGTGTTAAAGAACTGTTGGCCAGTGGGCGATTTGATCTGGCCAGCGAACATTTTGGAGAAAGTTGTATCTTCTGAATTTCAAGCATTTGTAGATAAAGAGGGGCTGCTGGACAAACTCTAGTCTGGATTTTGACCCAAACATGGCACTGAGAGAGCGTTGTTGGCAGTACATGATGATCTTTTGGAGGCCGCGGATGCTGATGGATCAACAATGCTATTGATTTTGGATTTATTCATGGACTTCAATACAGTGGATCCTTAGATTATGGTGGAGCATCCTCGAGGAGTGGGGAAGGCTTCGGAACAAGTATTGTAGTGGTTTGGGTCCTTCCTGGCAGACAGAATCCAGCAGGTGCTATTTGGGAGTTTCACCTCAGAGGCTATTGTCCTTGGTGTGGGGCGTCCCTCAGAGAACATCATTATACCTGCTGATTTCTAATTTGTACATGCGTCCAGTCTTAAATATATTAAGGAGGCATGGGTTAGTTTTCACCCATATGCCGATAATACGCAAATCTATATTGTGATGAAGAACATTGAGGAGGCATTTATGAGAATCAACCAGTGGATGGTAGATATTGACAAGTGGATGGCGAGTAATCAGCTACAATTGAATGCAGTAAAACCTGAGATTGTCCTTCTGGGCTCCAAGGGGAGAATCACTGATGAGAAGCAGTTACTCTCCCCTTATATTCTAAGTCAGAAACTTCAATTTGCCAATAAAATCAAATATCTGGGCTGTATCTGGCAGGAGGAATGTCCTTTCTTTCTTGCTCTCAGAGGATCATGCAGTGGTCGTAGGTGCGATGACAAACACTCACTTGGACTATCGCAACAGTCTGATGGCAGGTATCCCAGCCAAGCAGATGTCCAGACTCCAGAGGGCTCAGAATGCAGTGATCAGACTGGTGGGACAGTTGGGAAAAAGGGATCATGTATTCTTTCTCCGCAGATCCTTGTACTGGCTGGTGGTGGAGGACTGAATGAAGTTTAAAGTCGCCTGTTTGATTTACAAATGTCTGAATGGGCTTGTCCCAGATTGCTTCAGTCTGAAAGTTTGCCTTTATCATCCGGCCAGAGCACTGCGCTCAGAAGACAAACTGTTGTTGGCTGTTGCATGTTCCAAACTTTTCTCCAGAGGAGATAAGAGATTTGGAGTCTTTGTAACCAAACCTTGGACCAATCTCCCACTGGAGATCAGAGCCTATCAGTCACTAGCTTAGTTTAGAAAGGCGTTAAATACCCATTTGTTCAAGTAGGCCATTTAACTCCGAGACTGTATGGTATTTGTTCTGTGGCACCTTCATTATAGGTTTTTTGATCCATCTGCACCTGGATACAGTCAAGGCTGTCTTGGAGCACAATATAAATAATCAAAATAAAAATTCAATCTAAAGACCATGGACCTCATTACGAGAAGCGCAGTAAAAACGGGTCCATTACCGGCATGGAGGAACTAGCGGGACCGTGCTCGTATGACGCCGCTAATAGCGGGTGATTACGAGTGTCAAGAATGCGCGAACCCCCATGCCGGTAATGGCCATACCGCCATGGCGCTAAAGGCCATCCAACCCTCCAACCCCTGCATGGCACCATCACGGGACCTAGGAGGCACCCCTTATTACCGACCAAGTAATAACAGCATGCTAATACCGAACTCGTAATACCGGACCCGGAAGTAATGTCATCACATCGGAACGGGAAATGCGCAAGCGGCCATCTTTAAAAAACACAATCCATTGCAATCCTCTCAAACCACCAGTTGTGTTCAGGAGAGACCAGTGCCAATCCCTTCACCATGTCAAAGGCTACCCGGAAAACAACGCCCACCTGCACAAAAAGCATTTTTCAGATGAAGAACTTAACATGCTGGCAGACACCCTTGCCGCACATGCAGACAAGATCAACCTGCAGAACCTGGAGAGGGAGGTGCAGCAGCGCAAAAAGGAGATATGGGAGGAGGTATCCCGCAAGGTCTCGGCAGTCGGCACCACCCCACGGACAGTGAAGGACTGCAAAAAGAGGTGGGATGACCTCTGCCTCAGGGTTCGGAATATCCTGGTCAGCAACAGGAGGGAGGCCTTGGCTACAGACGGGGGTCCCCACTCACCTGCCAAACTGTCACACTGGGAGGAGACTGCAAGCACGTTTATTCAGATGGAGTCCATGAAGGGATTTGGGGAGATGGAGACAGATGGATATATATATATATATATATAGGGCGGATATATAGAAGTCCAGGACATCAAGAAGTCCAGGAAATAGTGTTGGAGAACTATGGGAGTGGCTCAGATGGTGTTGGCGGTGAATGTGTGTATTAGGGGGAGTTCATTGGGGGGTTTTGGGAGTTCACTGGGGGGGGTTTGGGAGTTCACTGGGGGTTTTGGGAGTTCGCTGGGGGTTTGGGGAGGGTTGCACTTTCTTCAGTTGATTCGTACAGGGGTAAGTAGCCACAGCTTCAAGGGATATCCTCTATCACCTGCAAGCGAATACAGATAGGTCTATGTGAGTCACTCTGAGCTGCCACCTTCAGGATTCACAGTCATGGCCGCAGCTATTTGCTGTCAACCTGCACATGTCCCTGTACGTATGCACGAATATTGTTTAGATGAATTCTATACTGCACTATGCTGTGGTAGTCTTGATGGCATTGTATAGATGATGCAGGGAATGCTGATGCGGATGTACTGTGGTTGTAGGACGATGTTTTGGCTCCCATTTTTGCTGTGCATACCACACTGTGCATGGTGACACTAGCCACATTGGCACAGTTGCAATCATGTTTAGTAATGCATTGCTTGACATACCCATGGTGGCCAGGTTGTGCGTCTTACATGTTGTCATTGATAAATGTAATTGTTCAAATGTGGGCAAGTGATGTGTTATGTTGGGGTTGGGAGGTTCAGGTCAGGAGTGTTTATCTCTGCCTGCATTCTCCATTCACACCACCTATTCCCACCTAGGTGGAGCATGCACCACCCCCCATTCCCACCCAGGTGGAGTATGCATCCCCCCTTCCCACCCAGGTGGAATATGCATCCCCCCCATTCCCACCCAGGTGGAGTATGCACCCCCATTCCCACCCAGGTGGTGTATGCATCCCAACACATCACTACCCTGATGCACTGACATGGGCCAGTCAGTAAACTCACCAAGCAGCCAGGCACATCGTCCAGCATGTCGCTCCATGTGACAGGGTATCATGGAGTTACGCAGCACCATGGCATCATTTGTTGATTGGGGAAATTGGGTGCAGAAATGTGTGATGATCTTGCTGGAATCACATACCATCTGCGCATTGATGGAGTGGTATTGCTTGCGATTGCGGTACACCGCCTCTACGGCATGGGGGACTACCAATTCTACATAGGTGCAGTCCAGGGCACCAACACAATTGGGCATGCCTGCCAGTGCATGGAAGCCAACTTTGGTGTTGGCTATCTCATGGGCAGTCCGTGGTAGGGATAAGTGGGTGCTAGCGTGCTTCAGGAGGGCATCCAGCACTTGGTGCAACATGCGTGAAAATAGTGGTTGTGAAATGCCATGCAGCTGCCCCACTGTGTGCTGGTAGGTGCCTGTGGCCAGGAAGTGGAGCACAGACACCACCTTTAGTAGCGGGGGGGGATGGCAGTGCGCATTTCTCTGAGGCTGGTGATGTCATTGTCTATCATGTCCACTATGGTGGTGATGATGTGCCGGTCCAACCGGTACAGGGTGTGGATCTGGTCAGAGGTTAGACTGAATGGACTGGGTCTGATGCGAAGGATTGGTGGCTGCCTACGAGGTACTACTGGCTGTACCGGTGATAATTGCTGGGCCTGTGTCACCCTCCTTCTCCTCCTGCGTCTCTCTGTGCTGCCTGTTGTTGGTGCTGTAGTTGTTGTTGTAGTTGCTGTTGTTGCTGTAGCAGTATAGGCATGTCCTTCAGTGCCATGACTGCAACAGCTAGTGGTATCATTTTGGTGTAGGAAGGGGTGTGGTGTGTGGGTGTACTCCTTCTATACTGGCTCAGGCTCCATTGACTCCACCTGTGGTGATTGTGAGCACATGTGGCAGTTGGCTTGATTGCTGATTAATGTTTACGGGTGGTCCCGCAATGCCTGTATGGCCGCCATCGTGCATGCCTTAATTACTGCCTTCGGGATGCCGGTATTTGCATTCCCGCGTGGGTTGTGATGTCCTCCTATTACCGGCATACCAGTATTTTCTGCCCCTGCGAAAGCCTGTTCATTTTCTTTTTAAAGTTGTGTTTCAATAGCCAAGGCATTCAATTATTTTAGCTAAATATTGCAGAAGATATTACAGGATGAATCAACCGTAGCCAACAAGTGATAATGTAAAGGATCCTCACGCTGTCCTTTCTTATGAACCGGAAATAGAATAGCTTTCTGGAACATAACCTTCCTTGACAACTTTGGTGAATTTTGTTTGCATGAAGGTAGCCCAAATAAGAGGAGCCTTCTTGTTCACTATGTTGGCCTTGCCATCCAGGTCATGGGCTCTGTTTGAGCCTGTTTATAATGTCCAAGATGTCCTCCACCATGATACTATTCCAGTGGGTCATAAAAGGAATAAAACAAGCTCTGATATGATATGATATGATATTGCATTTATAACGGGACTATACACAAGTGTTTCCACCCACGCCTCCCCCTCCACTTCCCCACCTCAACCTATTCCCTTACCCCTCCCCATATATTTATTTAATTTGGCTGGAAAAATATTACAAATCTTCAGTCAGATTGAAAAGGTCAAATGTTTTTCGATCAAGTATGCAAATACCCTGACTCTGCATATCTTTAGTGATGTTAAGGTTACTTAGATCTTATCTTGATCATTTCAGTGGGCTTTCAATACTAGTAGCTTTAGATGATAAAGTAGTAATTTCAAATTTAAATAGAGGTTCAAGGAGCTCAATTATGCAACTCCAGAGCATCCCCTGGCAGATCTTATTTTTCTGTCCTCTGCTCTAACAAAACACCTACACTGCTCACATTCCTGTTTCTTCACATACCCTTGCACTGATACCTCTTCCACTTAATTATTTGGCCCCATTACAAAGAAATGACCAATTGTTTCTATTTAACAGAACACATTTTTTTTTCTACCAAAATGTTCTATCATTTGGCAAATATAATCATTGCACATCCTTATACAAATCGTCCACCTGGATTGTTCCTTGATAGTTGTCATTTCTGACACACTACTTGCCTTGCCCACCGTACTACAGACTACATCACCTGCCCCAAATTGCTTTAAGTGTGTAATGCAAATGCAAGAAGTGCACTGTGTGTGGTTTAAAGAAGGCACAGTATAGCCCAAACAATAGATCACGAGACCCTGACAAAAATGTATTGGGTCATTCAGCATGGTCTTAGCTGGTCTTGTTTTTCAAAAAGAAGGGGAGCCTGTACTTCAAATGGGAGCAATCATGCATCTTAAAACTGTTCCTACCGGGAAAGTATTTTGCAAATATATTTTATGATGACTTGCATAATTAATGGGGGCATATCTAAGGAATTACTTCTCACATTCTTTTTCCGGTAATCTATGTTAGTAAATTGGTCTGCAATTCTTCTTCTCAAATAAAACAATTATTCAACTACAAAAAATGTACCCTTTAGTGTTGGCTTGTTGCAGATTGTTAGATACCTGTTGGCAATTCTAACTGGTTATAGTTTTTTATTTATATTTTCAAGTTGCTCATCTTTTGGTTTGTTGCAGATTTTTGGGGCAGTTAGATACCTGTTGTCATATTCTAACTGTTCATTTATTCTTATATTTAGGGGTATTGATTTATCTGTTTGGTTGTTGCAGAATCTTGGGGCAGTTACATATCTGTTGGTGTATTCTAACTGGTAATAGTTTTTGTATTGATATTTTCAAGTTACTCATCTATCTGTTGGGTTATTGCAGATTTTTGTGGCAGTTAGTTACCTGTTGGTGTATTCTAACTGTTTATTTCTTCTTATATTTTAGTGGTATTGATTTATCTGTTTGGTTGTTGCAGAATCTTGGGCCAATTACATATCTGTTGGCGTATTCTAACTGGTTATAGTTTTTTATTTATATTTTCAAGTTACTCATCTATCTGTTGGGTTGTTGCAGATTTTTGGGGCAGTTAGAAAACCTGTTGGTGTGTTCTAACTGTATATTTCTTCTTATATTTTAGTGGTACTGATTTATGAGTTTGGTTGTTGCAAAATCTTGGGGAAATTATTAGATACCTGTTGGCATATTCTAACTGTTTATTTCTTCTTATAATTTAGTGGTATTGATTGATTTATCTGTTTGGTTGTTGCAGAATCTTGGGGCAATTAGATACCTGTTGGCGTATTATGTTTTCTAATTGAAGTTTCATTAATGTGTATGCACAGATTAGTTATTCAATTTTGGTTTTAAGAATATTAAGAGGCTGATTCATGGAATTAATGAGCGCTGAAATTTTCGGTGCAGCAAAACCCGCGCACAGCGATTCATGGAAGTCTGTGCGCATGTAAATCCCTGGATGTGCGCTAAAATTCTGCATGGCGCATGCTGGTGCACACGTCTCCAAACAGCGTGCGCTAAGAGCACAGCGAAAGCGCACATAGCGCAGCGCACACAACAAAAGTAGGCGGAACAGGGGGCGTAACACACGGAATGGGGAACAATGCGTGAAAATCTGGGTGTCACGTGGGAAGTACGAGAAGCAAATGCGCGGAACACCCCACGCGCGTCTACAACACATATTCATGGAATCGAACAGGGCTAATGCGTGTGCCAAAAAAGACGCGCTAATCCGGAAACACGTACGCCAGCAGGAAGCAGGCGTATGTGGACCTGCGCGGCATAAAAGTGCACGCAAACAACAAACAAGCTCAGACGCCAAGATGAATATACCGTTACTAGCAGCAGTTTCCTGGGATACCGCAGGAGGAGGAGGAGGATAGTCAGGCCCAGAATTTTTACACCCAGAACCAGCCTTTTTGGGATGCCTGATGACCAGGTTTATGGGAGGTACAGGTTTCCACCTCACATAATACTTGACCTGGTGAGTGAGTGGGAGGATGACCTCACATCACCCACCCTGGGCTCCCATGCACTCAGCCCTCTGGAGAAGGTCCTCAATGTACTTGTTAAGATGGAAATCACGGGAATGCTGCGTACCTGTACTTCTGGATGATCTCGACGGGGCAGCCAGACTGACGGGAAGACTTGGTAACACAAGCAACCAGCCCTTCCTCCACCCTGAATGGGAACTGGGTGGAAGATGAACCGATTCCCAATGCCACAACCAGGTTGCAGAGATGGCAGTTCTGCACGGTTTTGACCGAAGAAGTGGTAGGAGGGAATCCTTGAGGTGAAGTTAGAGTCCCAAGGTGTGGAAGGCCACACTCACAGCTGGCAATGGATGATGAGAAGCAAAGTCCAAAGGTGTGGGAGGCCACACCCGTAACAGGCAATGGGTGCTGAGAAACTGAGTCCAAAGGTGTGGAAGGCCACACCCGTAGCAGGCAATGGGTGCTGAGAAGCAAAGTCCAAGGTGTGGGAGGCCACACCCGTAGCAGGCAATGGGTGCTGAGAAGCAAAGTCCAAGGTGTGGGAGGCCACACCCGTAGCAGGCAATGGGTGCTGAGGAGCAAAGTCCAAGGTGTGGGAGGCCACACCCGTAGCAGGCAATGGGTGCTGAGAAGCAAAGTCCAAGGTGTGGGAGGCCACACCCGTAGCAGGCAATGGGTGCTGAGGAGCGAAGTCCAAGGTGTGGGAGGCCACACCCGTAGCAGGCAGGGGAAGCTGGGAGGATGAGAATCCAAAGAATGGCACAGGAGAACCCAGAATAGCCAGGCCAAAGATAGGGAGGAAAGAGGGCTGAGAACCAGAGCTGAATAGGGAGGAACCCAGGAGGAGAGAAACTGGACCAGAGAGAGGAGCCAGGAGAACCCCGGCAGCAGGAGGGAGAGGACCGGCAGGGAAGGAGGTAAGGACTGAGAAGCAGGGAAAAACAAGATTGGAGCTAACTGGTAGCGCGGGGAAAGGCGAGGACACAATCCGGAACAGAACGCGTTGAGACGCGATCTGTTCCCGACCGCGCCCTCCCCTTTATGGGCCGCCGGCGCCTGCGAGGCCTGGAGCGCAAGCCCGATGGTTGCCAGGCGCCGGCGGCCTCAGAATGAGGCTTGAGCAGCAAGCTGCTCCAGGCTTCGGCGGCCGCCCCCACGGCGCATGCGCGGGGCCGTAATTGCGGTCCCCGACGTAAGCGCCGCGGAGCTGCCGCCCCTGTCCCTGGAGCTCTCCCCCCTGCGCCTCCCCAAACGCGGAAGCGTGGGTAGAGGCGCCAGGGAGGGGGAGCGCGAACGGTGAACCCCGGTCTCCTGGTAAGCGTGACAGTACTGCACTTCTTGGCCACTAGATCATTTCAGCGGACAAGTCCTATATTGGGGGGGGTGTCACAGGCCACACAGTCACGCTGCCTACACCAGGTGTTGGCCATCATGACTGCACGCCCATCAGTCCGCAGGCACATATACCTGCCCATAACACATGCAAAAAGGCAGGCTTCTGTCCAGGATTTCTATGGGGTGGCACAATTCCCCAAAGTGCTAGATGCCATTGAGTGCACCCATGTGGATCTACGTCCCCCCAGGGCATCTGAGCACATCTATAGAAACCGCAAGCACTGGCATTCCATCAACGTGCAGGTAGTATGTGATGCCAGGGGAATCATCACCTCAGTATATGCCAACTATCCAGGGTCCAACCACGACAGTTTCATTTACAGAATGTCAACCCTAAACCGGGACCTAGAAGCTGGGCGGCATGGCGATACATGGCTGCTTGGTGAGTATAAATGCCACTGCACATGCATGCATGTCAGATACTGAGTAATGTCACAACCCCACTAATGATACACCTCACCACCTCCCCATGGGACAGTGCCTACCCTCTGAGCACCCGCATGATGATGCCAATTCGGAACCCCACCACGCCACCCCAGGTAAGATACAACACAGCCCATATTGCAACCCGGGGCATAGTGGAGCGCACATTCGGAGTGCTCAAGTCACACTTTCGCTCCCTTGACCACTCTGATGGGCAGCTGTTATATGCTCCCCCAGTAGTGTGCAGGATCATAGTGGCAGCATGTGTCCTGCACAACGTTGCAACACGCCGGGGCCTGCCGGTGGACATGGTGGTGCCCCCACATCCCCAACCACATGCACGCCCACTGCGCATGGGAGGGGAAAGAGCACGTGGTGAGGCAGCCCGTACGCAGCTGGTGGCTAATTACTTCACATAAAATCACACCCCTGTGGAGTGCACACAGCCCAGGCACATACCAGCTGACAATCAATGATGGTGACATAAGGGACACTCACCTGTCACAACCATACTAGCCTGAGATTGGTCACCTGGAAGTGTTATATTGTGTGCATCCCTACCTACCCAAACACCACCAATGCTGTGTCATCAAAATACATACATCTATGCTGCTAAATTCATTACCCCCTTGCTAAATACAACATGAGAACAGCGCCATGTCACCCAACCACTCCCCAGCTCCACCACCAAACACACCATGGCATGTCATGCAATGTGAAAGCAAAAAAAGCAATGCACAAGACCTGACACAAGTGTCACAAGGTACACTGTCCCTAATGGAAACTGCCCACACACAATATGCTCCCAGTAATGTATAACTAACAGCACACATTACCAAATACTTACCACCAACACAATGCTGCAACACACCATGGAAAAATGCAAAAACATGACAGTACTAAGTTCAAGTAGTGGTAGTTTTACAACCTGAATACGCCAGCACATCGACCCCTTACAACTGTAGAGTGTTGCTGCCGCGCATATGTCTCAGTGTACTGCATACAACACGAACTGCATCTGCAAAGTAGATGGCCTTGTGAAGACATGAGGAAGGAACCTGCAGATTAGGAGGAAGACATGGATGCACAAGCACATATCAATACACCATGCAGTGTACAATACAACAGCAATATCCACTAGGGTTGTCTACACAGTATTCACTACAGACTGCCCACACAGCTCATGGGAGCCCAACACCACTGTGTAATTCACTGTCACTTGGTCACACCCTTTGCAAGCCCATGGAAACGGGAAGCAGGAGGGGTGTGTGTCTCACAAACCCAAGCATCTAACCCAAACTCAGGACAAGCCTGCATGTGCCCAGCCGGAATACAGTGGATGCCCACGGGAGCCACACAAGGCAACACACTGTAAAAAAAAAAATCAAAAATCAAAAATGGCCATGTGGGGGCCGCGGGGGGTGGGGGAGGCCACCCAGGAGGTTCGAGGACAGGGTGCACACCAACACCCACCTGCGTGGATGTTGGGAAAAAAAAATACCTCCTTGGGCTCATGGCCTGCACGACTATGCCATTGTGGGAGAACTGCTGTCGCTCTGCTTATCCTCTGCTGCTGCATCAGGAGGCGGTGGCACTATGTTAGGCAGCCTACGCAAAGCCCTGGAATGGTCCTCCATGGCAGCAAGCATGCAGGTCTGGAAGGTCTGATTCTGGAGGATTAAAGTGCGGAGATCCCCATGCAGCACATCACGGGTTGCCTGCATTTCTGCACGCATGGCCTCGTGTGATGCCCGGATCTCCTCACGTGTTGCATGCAGCTCAGCTGAGAGCGAATGTGTGAGCTGCTCCAGCTGCTGTTCTGCTCTTACATTACTGGAAGCCCCAAGTGCAACCAGAGTCTGCCTGAGGTTATGTAGTTCTACCCTCAGGGCTTCCCTGTGTCCCTGGGACTCTATTGATATGGATTCAGGGAGAGTCTCCAGTGCCGCCCGTCTGTCCCTGTTAGACGCCAACATGTCTTCCCTGTGTGATTGGCAAATGCAGTCTGTTGCCTGCTGTTGTTGCTCCATCTGCCTTTCAGGGGGAGACTGGAAGTGGCCACCCTCTCCATTGCCTGAGCCATCATTTCTACTGATGCTGCCTGTTGGGTTGCCATACCGTACATGGAGTTTTCCCATACAGTATTGCCTGGTGGGGCATGGCCACTGCGTCGACAGGCACCACACCTGTTTGGGGCAAGGCGATCTGCACCTTGCTGTGCTGGCACTACCTGAGGCTGCAGGACTGCATTCCCCCTCTGATCTGCTGGCCCAGGAACAAGATCAGATGCTGTGGAGTGTGACCCTGCATCCGTAACCGCCAAAGGCGAACCTACCAACACTGACATCCCCATAGAGGGTTCTACCCTTGGTCCAGGCGGGTTGGACAGAACAGAATCCCTGCCAGAAACACTCACCTGTGACTGCCCATAAGTCTCATCATCCGTCTCAGCACCTGAATAGAGGCCTGGGGAGGTGCACCCAGAGGCACCCCTGGACAGTATGGTCTGCATTAACATTGGTTTTTCACCCACCGCCACACCACGTCCCCCACTGGTGCCCGGTTGTGCCTCAGATTCCTCTTGGGTCTGCACCATCTCCTCAACCTCAACAGCACCAAGTGCGTCATCACCTGCAAAAACATGAAAGACAACAAATGGAAACAGGCATGAGCACTATAGCACACACATAGGCCGTGACAAGCCAGAGATCCAGTACATGATTTACACATGTCCCACATGACTATAACCCTGCCATGCATGCACTGTCAAAGAGTTGGAAGTTGAGTCAAAAAGGCAGACAATGGGGAGAGCAAGATGGAAATGCAACACATTTGCAGCATGTTGGGTAGCACTGACATCACACATCTGGCTGTGAGTGGCATGACCAATACACATACATGACACATGCCACCACACAGATGTCATGTAGCATAGCCATGGTAAATTACAAAACTACAGCAATATGTCAGTGAATGAGTAATGTCACACATCCATGTCACATCGACATGATGCGAAGATTGATGCTAAATAGTGTTGCAAAATATGCATGTGCCACACACTGAAACACATCCAATGTCCAATAACACAGTCATTGTGGGCTGATCAATGGTTGGTCATTTTAACATTACAGGAAACATCTGTCATTTTCCACATGCAAACAGGCCCTAATAAAACATTTCTGCAGCCCAATACTCCATCGGCCTGAATCGTGTAATCATCTATATAACCAGGTAAAAGTAGTGGCCCAGTGTGGGCTGTAAACAATAAACGAAGCATATCACATATGTTGCAATAGAGCAGAATAATGCGTAGCAAAAATGAGAGAGTGGAAACAATCAGCCTGAATGAACACTTACAAAATCTGAACAATGTAGTTGAAAGATGACAGTTCAAGGTAAAGTGCACTAATGTGGGCCTAATTGGCAACTGTGGGCAGAAGGGATACAGTCATACCCAAATCCAAGGCATGTGAATGTATGGGAGGAAGCAAATGGGTGAGCCATAACACTCAGGAGTACACACCCTCACCTGGCACTCAATCAGAACCCGTCACCCAAACAACATACACATGGATTACACACACACGCATGGGCACTCACCAGACAATGCGTCATAATCGGGTAGTTCTCCCTTACCTTGTTCAGTGAGTTTGTTGTCCTCTTGTGGAGACCCACCGCCAGTCACCAGAGTAGCGGCATGATTTGAGGCCAGCTTGTTCTTTGCTCTGCGTTTCAGGTCATTCCACCGCTTGTAGCAATCATCAGCTGTGCGCCTCACAAATCCAAGTGCACTTATGCGGTCCGCAATGGTCTGCCAGTGTGCCCTACGTTGACCAGATGTGGTCTTGCACCCTGCAGTCACCAACATTTCGCGGCTATGTGCCGACACGTAGCTCACAAGTGCATCAAGTTCGTGGTCATTAAAGCTAGACTTCCATGACGTGCTGGACTGTGTAGCCGTGTCTGGGGTCTCAGCCTGTAGTGCCAGAGCACCCTTCTTCCTCTTCTTCAAAGGTGGAGCTGAGCCTGAGTGGCTTGCACCGCTCTGGTCAGTAGGTGTAGAAGCGCAGGTGGACTGGGTACTGAGAGTGTGCGAAGGCACAATGACCATAGGTCTTGGTGCAGACATTGGCTGAAGTGTGATGTTGGCTGGGGCAACGTCAGTTTGATGGACCTGGACCAACACTGTCCCAGCTGGGAGACTCAGAGCTGGGGTGGATAGAGCTGCAGCTGCCCCTGCAGCCTCCCCACCCTGCCTACTTGGGGCAGCAGATGACATCGCTGCCCCAGATCCACGTGGCCTGGTGACACCAACTTGCACCGACACACGTGGCTTAGACTTGCTGACCTGGAAGTCAGCCTGGGAGTCATCCTGTGCCGGCTCAGGTGCCACAATGGGCTGGTCCAACAAGGGCTGAGCTGGGATGGTGTCAGCCACGTTTCCCTCAACCAGGGGGGGCATGGGTGTCCCTGATTGGTCCTCCACACATGGGGGTCTACGGGCACCCTGCAAATCCTGGCCACTTCCCCTACCATGCCCACCACGCCCACCTTTTGGAGGTTGGCCACCTTTGCCTCCCTTACCGCTAGGTCGCCTCCCAACCATGGCACTGATGTTGTTGTGCGTATGGGAGTTGCAGTAAACAATTGTCCTGGGCAATTGGGGGTGAAAGGGGTAGGGTACTAGATAGAATTCATACCCTAGTGCTCTAGCAAGGCTGTCTGTGACCCCTGGGGGAAGATGACAGGTCACGCAACGCACAGGCACCCCAAAAACAAAAAGTAACGTGCACGCAACCCTTCGTAGACCACATGCGTGGAAAAATGAACCAGCACTATGCTGTGGCACCCAGAAATACAAAACAAGCGTACGTGTGTTACACGCAGCCTACAATGACCTCTGTAGGGGTACGCGACACATGGGGCAAGCACAGTTGGTAAACGCGTGCGCGACTCATCATCTGCCTGGAAAAATAATGTGAAAAAAACACGTGTGTGCATGTAGGCAACAACCCTGCCAAAAGAAGAACTGTACGCTGTCTGAGGAGACAGGACAAAAGAAGAAGTGAACGCTGTTTGAGGAAAAAGGCCCAAAAAAAATAAAGAATGCTGTCAGAGGTAACAGGGAGTACGAACTTGAAACGCTGTGAAGTAATTGCGTGTGAACCGACAAGAAGTACAGAATTCACCCACTCGCTCTCCACGAAAAGCACGTACAAGGGAATGGGGTCCTACACGTACCTTGTAAAGCGGCCCACACATACAACGTCACTTACGCATGTACGCGCTAAGGCCGTTTCCTTCAATTACACAAGCTGACACTCGGACGTTCAGTTTTTGGACGTGTACAATGAACATGCACTCGTGTTGATGGAAACGACCGTAGGCCCTTTCCTCGGATTACACGCATCCACACGCGGACGTGCAGTTTTTCCACACATGCTGAACCACTATGCCCACGTCACGAGGGAAACGCCCGCGCGAGTCACGTCACAGAAGCGCTTACGCGCTAAGGGCCTTTGGTCCAATGAAACCGCATACGTGTGCTGACGTGCTTACGCACGAAGGGCCTTTCCTCGAATTACACACTGACGTGCAAGATTTTCACATGCCAAATCACTCCGTATCAAGCTGGCCATGTAACAACACACGGAAGACCACGCTCCTGCCCAGAAGGCCGAATTACTGCCCCCCAGACCCCTGAGCACGCTCCCACCTGCCATCTGCTGCTGCCTGAATGCCTGCTGCCCACGTGCCCTGCTATTTGCTGCCTGCACGTCAGCCAGGGGTGCAGTTGCTGTGACTACCCCTGCTGGAACCGAAGACTCCCGATTGGGATACCATCGCTCCACAGCCCAGCCCCAGGACCCAGTTGCCCACCCAATCATGCCTCTGGGGTTGCCATGTCGGGCACAACACCATCTGGCACCACTGGCAACCCCCAGCCAGAGAGGCAGAGGGCCACCAGCTTCAGTGCCAGGGAAGTTGGTGTCCTGGTGGAGCAAGTCCTGGGGCAGTATGATGCCCTCTTTGGAAGTTTGCGCGCCGACAATGAAGGATGGACCAGGATCTGGGTGGACATCGTGACTGCCATCAACGCGGAGGGGGTGGCAGTTCGTGACTTACACCATGTCAAGAAGCGCTGGGAGGACTTCAGGTCCAGGATCCTCAACAAGGCGCAGCGCCTCTTGAAGGCAGCGGATGCCAAGGGGCACCAGGGCCACCTGTCCGACCACCAGATGAGGGTCCTGGAACACATATGCCCAGCGCTCCACGTCCAGGTCCTTGAGAGGCAGACCCGTCTGGAGTAGAGCGGTAAGTATACATGCATACTGATTGGATGCTGTGCGTGTGGTGGTATGCTAGTAGTGTGCAGGTTGCACATGTGTTTTCGTAGGGCCATGTAGGGATGTGTATGAACAGGGGCATGAGGCTGCCACATGTGAGTCCTCTTAGGTGTGAGACACATGGATGGTGTATGTGTTGGTAAGCATGCTGTGCAAAAGCAGGTGTGGTAGCACACATGTTTGAATCTCTGTGTATGCACGTTGGCATGGTTGTGGTGTCACACATGGACCGTGGTTCCTGCTGCATATATCTGTACATGTGCATGTGTGTGTATTTGACAAGTGTGCAACTGTGATGCAACATGGATGCACGTGACACTGATATGTAGAAGGCTGAATGCCAGATGTGACATGTATGGCAATCGCATCACTGTGACAATTGGAGGAGATGTAGACATGCATGTAAGTGTGGTGGCATGTGTGCATGTCTAGTGCACTCCCTGTGTTTCACGTGATGTCAGGCTCACCTGCTGTTGTATGTGTATGGATGTTGCTGCCTGGTGCAATATTGCTGTGGAAATGCACATGTGTGTGAGTTGAAATGACATGTGTGTCGTGGAGTGTGATGCCATGTCTGAAGTTTGACACTGCCACTCATGTGCAACTGTCATGTGTGTATCAGTCCATTGTACAGTGCCCTGATGTCTGTGTTTTATCTCTCCCTGTCTGCAGCGTCAACTGATGAAGAAGGCGGAGAGGGTGCTGTGGAGCACAGCTGCAGGGATCGCACCACCAGCCGGAGACGCAAGGCACGGCTCCCCTCCCAGATTGTCATCTCGTCGGGGAGTGAGGAGTCTGGTGCCGCGTCCCAGGCCGCAGCTGCCGAGGGTAGGTCCAAGAGGCAGAGGTCGGAGGTGGACTCCTTGGCAGCAGAAGGGGCAGCTGAGACCCCACAGGGTCCAATGGAGGAAAATGGCACGAAGTCATCCAGGTTGGTGGGGGGTTTGGTGGAGGAGGAGGCCGCGGAAGGGACACACACGGCGTCTGGAGGTCGGGATTCCACTGGTGCTAGTGGTGCAGTGCAGGGGCAGGGACAGGAGGCAGCACAGGCCGCCGCGGAGGTGCCTGTGTGTAATCCTGTCCCTGATCCTGTCACTGCATCACCTGGCACCAGCAGGGATGCCTACGTCCAGACCTGTTTTCAGGGAGGGGATGAGCGCACGACAACTGGTCTTCCTCTCCCTGCGGACGTGGCTATCCGGGACCGTGTTGAGCCTGTCCTGAGTGGGATAGCGTTGCGTCAACGGGGCATGCGAGGTGACCTGCAGTCTTTTCGTGGAGAGACTACACGTCGTCTCGCATGCCTCTTTGACCACGTTGACCTACTGGGACGAGTCACCGGTGCTGGATTCCTCCGTGTGCTGGACCTTCTTGCGACCCCCTCCTCACCTGAACCCCCTACGCGCCAGTCGTCCTCCATGCCATCTTCCCACCCATGTGTCACCTTGGTACCCTGTGGAGCTGCCCCTGACCCAGTGGCCAGGCTGTTGGAGGACACATCCCTGCCACAGTCGGGAGTCGGACGTCCAGCAGGGGTGGCCACCACGACAACTGCACCCCAGCCGGAAGAGGTGTGCAGGCAGCAAGAGCCAGGGCGAAGGCACAGGCACAGCAGCAGCAACATGGTGGGAGCAATGATGGCTCGGGGCCGTCAACATAGGAGGGGCAGGCATCGGCCACAGGACAGGAGGACCCCGGATTTTAAGTGTCTTCCGTGTGGCAGCGGTTGGGCCACGCCATAGATGCGGAGCGGCAGCGGGCGGAAAAGGCACGGCTCACAATGGTCAGGGCGCAGAACTCAATGCGGAGGGCCCTGAGGTGGGCCGAGTGCCTCGAGGCAATTCGCAGGGAGTGGAGGTGAACATGTCGTCGTCCCTGCGAACCCTCGGGGCCATGGAAGATGACCGCCTCCAGGACATTGAGCGGGAGTTCGATGATGCCCTGTCCCGGGACATCAATAAGTGAGCCGTCGGACTAGCCCGCTGCCATTGTAAATAGTTAGATAGTGTTAGGTTTCCTTTCTGTTTTTGTTTATTTTGGGCCGCTTGGACAATGCACCACATTTTTGTATATAGTTCATTATTAGGTCGGTTTTTTTGTAGGTTTCATTTCATTTGTTGGGCTCATGGACTCTGGATTGGTGATTTGTATATAGTTGAACAGTGGATGTTTCTCGTTTTTATTTTACTTTCACCATGGCGCAATGGATTTCATATATTTTTTTTTCCCTTGGACTTGCTTTGTTGGACTGAGACTTTGGACAAATTTTCATTTGGAGTTCTTTGGATTCTGATTTCATATTTTTTATTTTTTTCCGAACATGCTGCATTTTATTTCTTATTCCCATTATTGATTTTTTTTTTTATTACATTCATGTTGTGTTCAATACATTTTTGTTTCATACTTCGATGTGTGATATTCTCTCATTGGTTTCATGCATGTCATAATATGGGTTTTCACATTCACTTGCACCCATTGTGTGTGTGTGACGGACATGTGTTCATGTACATACTTGCCATTCGGGTTGTATCATGTAATGGCCATTTCTCTGTGGGTGGATGCAATACTTTTTTGGGTCTTTGGGTTGGGGTGGCGTGGGGTGTGGTGTGGGTTGGCCATGAGGCCCATGATTGAGGATCACCATGACGTGGGTGCTGGGGGACATGTGTGGGACATGAGTGGGGGCCTGCTGGCAGGTGCCCCTGACTGCCTGGGGGTGGGGGCGCTGGGGGACATGAGTGGGGGCCTACTGGCAGGTGTCCCTGACTGCTGGGGGGCGGGGGTGCTGGGGGACATGAGTGGGGGCCTGCTGGCAGGTGCTCCTGACTGCTGGGGGGTGGGGGTGCTGGGGCACATGTGTGGGACATGAGTGGGGGCCTGCTGGCAAGTGCCCTTGACTGCTGGGGGGTTGGGGTGCTGGGGGACAAGTGTGGGGGCCTGATCGTAGGTGCCCCTGACTGCTGGGGGGTGGGGGTGCTGGGGGACATGTGTGGGGCCCTGCTGGCAGGTGCCCCTGACTGCTGGGGTGCTGGGGGACATGCGTGGTGGCCTGCTGGCAGGTGCCCCTCACTGATGGGGGGTCGGGGTGCTGGGGGACATGTGTGGGACATGAGTGGGGGCCTGCTGGCAGGTGCCACTGACTGCTGAGGGGTGGGGGTGCTGGGAGACATATGTGGGACATGAGTGGGGGCCTGCTGGCAGGTGCCCCTGACTGCTGGGGGGTGGGGGTACTGGGGGAATTGTGTGGGAGCCTGCTGGCAGGTGCCCCTGACTGCTGGGGGGTAGGGGTGCTAGGCGACATGAGTGGGGGCCTGCTGGCAGGTGCCCCTGACTGCTGGGGGGTGGGGGTCCTGGGGGACATGAGTGGGGGCCTGCTGGCAGGTGCCCCTGACTGCTGGGGTAGGGGTGCTGGGAGACATGTTTGGGGGCCTGCTGGCAGGTGCCCCTGACTGCTGGGGGGTGGGGATGCTGGGTGACATGTTTGGGGGCCTGCTGGCAGGTGCCCCTGACTTCTGCGGTCTGGGGGGTGGGGGTGCTGGGGGACATGTGTGGGACATGAGTGGGGCCTGCTGGCAGGTGACCCTGACTGCTGGGGGGTGGGGGTGCTGGGGGACATGATTGGGGACCTGCTGGCAGGTGCCCCTGACTGCTGGGGGGTGGGGGTGCTGAGGGACATGTGTGGGACATGAGTGGGGGCCTGCTGGCAGGTGCCCCTGACTGCTGGGGGGTTGGGGTGCTGGGGGACATGTGTGGGGGCCTGCTGGCAGGTGCCCCTGACTGCTGGGAGGTGGGGGTGCTGGGGACATGAGTGGGGGCCTGCTGGCAGGTGCCATTGACTGCTGGGGGGGTGGGGGTCCTGGGGGACATGTGTGGGACATGAGTGGGGGCCTACTGGCAGGTGCCCCTGACTGCTAGGGGGTGGGGGTGCTGGGGAACATGAGTTGGTGATCACTAGTGCAAGGTGACATATGGCTTGGCTGGGGGGCATGCCCATGGTGGATGGACTGCCTGCAGGACATGACCAGGGGTGCAGGGTAGTCCCCTGTGGTGTGGGCTGCCTGCAGGGGCCGTGGAGGGTGTAGAGGGAACACCTGGGAGGACCCACACTGCCAATTCACGTGTAGGACTCCCCGCGAACCCCTGAAAATCACGTACCCTGCTCTGACAGCAAAATCGCATGTGAAACTTCCTGCGCACCCCAGGAATACACGTAACCCACTGCACAGGGCATTTCGTGTGTGAAATTTCCCACGCACCCCCGAAATATATGTACCCCACTCCAATCACGTGTGAAACTTCCCGCGCACCCCAAGAATACACGTACCCCACTCGCACAGGGCATTTTGTGTGTGAAACTTCCAGCGCACCCCCGAAATACACGTTCCCCTCTCCAATCGTGTGTGCAACTTCCCGCGCACCCCCGAAATACACGTACCTCGCTCCAATCGTGTGTGAAACTCCCCGCGCACCCCAGGAATCCACGTACCCCACTCGCACAGGGCATTTTGCGTGTGAAACTTCCTGCGCACCCCCGAAATACACGTACCCCGCTCCAATCGCTTGTGAAACTTCCTGCGCACCCCCGAAATACACGTACCCCGCTCCAATCGCATGTCAAACTTCCCGCGCACCCCAGGAATACACGTACCCCACTCGCACAGGGCATTTCGCATATGAAACTTCACGCGGACCCCAGGAATACAAGTACCCCACTGGCACAGGGCCTATCGCGTGTGAAACTTCCCGCGCACCCCAGGAATACATGTACCCACTCGCACATGGCATTTTGTGTGTGAAACTTCCCGCAAACCCCTGTTATACACGTACCCTTCTCCAATCGCGTGTGACACTCCCCTTGTAGCGGGGTACGTGTATTCGGAGGGGTGCGCAGGGAGTTTTACAGGCGTTTTCGTGGTTGGGGGCCTGTGCGCCATGTACGGGATTTGTGCGCTGTGCATGGCGCACAAGGAGGGGTTGGGGGCATAACTGGTGCTGCTGCAGGGTCGCTGCGCCACTCTGCACCATGGCTGGTTTTGGAAACTAAAATCCATGAATCCATCAATGGATATTAGCGCACGCGGCTGGTGCAGAAATTCGCACGTGCACACTATGCGCCAGCCGCATGCACCACTTGTGCACTGAATTCTATGAATTACCCTCTAAATATGTGTTTATAAGATTTACTGGTAATCTCTGCTTAAGAGTAATGGTGCTATCACTACATTCAAACCATCCACGATTTTTTTTTTATATATGCAGTGTAGTGACCTGCATTGGTTGTGTCTCCTGTGTAGTAGATTATTCCTATTGTTGTGAAGGTTTTTTTTACCAAGTGATACTTGACCATGTGTGAATCCAGTCAGCTTGCAGTTGTTTTTGGTACAATCTGCATTGTAACGTAGAAGCATTAGTATTACGTATTTACTATGTGTTTGTATTTGTAAGGTGGAGCGATTATCTGAATTGCAGGTAGTACATAATCTGCCATGGTTTGCATTTTGTACAAATTGCTGAAATGGAACTGATTCACAGTTAGGTATGGATACATACACAAATCGTTCCTTAGGGATTTGTTCCTGTGCCACATTGTTGCAGAGAGTGCATGTATGTTTCCACATGTATGAAATCTGGAAGATTTCATTTATAGGTATGTTTTTGTTTTCCAGTACTTGTAGTAAGTACATTAGAACTACTTGTGGATCTTCTTGTGAGTTTATAGCAAATTTCACCATTCCAGCACAGTAGTCCAATTCTTGTCTTATTCCATGAACACTGCATGTGCTGTCAGGATTGTTGCTTGCATTTCTATTAAGGACTAACATTTGCAAACACAATTGGTCTGTATTGGTTAAGTAAATGTTGACAACAATTGGTGGCAATTGGAATAGAATATTTATTGCTACATTTGCATAGCAATTTACACCAGTTATATTTGAAAATTCGAATGGGCCAAGATATTTCTGTGTCCATGTAATTTCTTCGGAGTGTGTATTGCTTTTTTGAAGAAGTACCTGAGTTACTTTGAGCGGTAGATTCTTCTTTAGTTGTAGTAATTGATGAAGTGTTAGCTTTCTTTACTTTATTTGGAGGATTTGTAGTGAGATTCTGTTGCATTTCTGTTTGAAGAAGTTTTCTATTACAACGTTTTGCTTTTTGTGGAACAGGATAGGTTTTTAGATGGGGGTGTACACTGAACGTAGTCTATTGTATTCTAAAATGCAAGGAATATCAGTGTTTACTTTGCTTGCATCAAAGTTTATTACAAATAGACCCTCAAGTGTACCTAAGCGTGATAGTGCTACGTAGCTCATGCCTTCTTTAAAGACTGTGTTCCCAATATCTATCAATGCTTTATCTAGGGTAAGACATTGTGATTTGTGAATGGTGACTGCATATGCTAGAGTTAGAGAAAATTGTTCTCTGCATACATACATGTTTTTGAAAAGAAGGAATCGAGCTGTTGAACATCCTATCCTTTTTACTTCTGATAGTTTGTCAAAGAGAATATTGACAAACTGAATGGTGTTGTCACGTGGGTATGTTTAAAAGCCAACAACTTTACCAAGTGCTCCATTAATTAGTCCTTGCTCCTCGTCAAGGTTACGTTTAAGCATTACTCTACAGTTTAAAGATAATTTTAATATTTTCTCCAAACCAGGTGTGTTGGATGTAGAGTTTTCTAAGGTATTTAGTCTTGTTGTGGCTTGTTGACACATGGGTAGTGTCATACCATGTGCGTCCAGTTTGCCTGTGGAACTAATTTCAAGTATTGGTTGCATTTCTTTTTTCAACATTGTTTCATTGAATTCTGAACAGCTTGCGAGAGTTGGCATCAAGGACATACAATTGACATTTTTGTGTGCTAATTTTTCCATGACATCAGTAGCACATGAGTTATGGCCATGCAGTGCATGGATGTGCCGGATTTTTAATATTGATTGTGCTTCTTGAGTTAGTACAGCAACTCTAATACTTTTTAAAATGTTGGCGTATGTGAGGTCGGCAGACTGGCACATGTTTTCTGTTAATTCTCTGTATTCGAAATGTTGCCAAAGATTGACATTTCCTATGCTGCCAACAGTTTTATGGCAGAGTTTGTTTCCTAAGGTTTTAAAAATATGTTCACCTTTCACTGGTGTCAATTGAAGAAGATCTCCGAAAACAATATTGTGTTTTCCTCCAAAGAACTCTTCGTAGTTTGTTTTGAGTACTTCTTGTAATCTGAGGTGAATCAAAGACAACATTAGGTTGGAGACCATGCTCACTTCATCTATTAGTAGCATTTTCATTTGTTTTAGCAATCTGCATAGTTCCATTGCAGCTTCTGTAGAAAATTTGCAATATTCTAGTTTGTTTTGGTGTTCCACTGGAAGGAGTAGTAATCGGTGTAAAGTGACACCGCCTATGTTGTAGGCAGCTAAAACTGTGGGGGCAGTTACAACAGCTGACAGTTTGTTGTTTGTCAATTGTTGAAGGAGCTTGCTAATGATTTTGATTAAGAATGTTTTTCCTGAACCAGCTTAACCACGGACGTATAGTAATATAGGTTTGTAATTTTGCCAGGTACATTCTTTATTTTCATGTTGTACACCATGTGCAATTTCTTTTGTTACTTCTTGAAAAATGCTACGCTGCTCATTGTTCAGTTTTGATTGCAGTACAGTCAAGTCTTCTGTATCTTCTTCATAGTGACACATGGTGTTTTCTACTTCTGTCATAGCTAATTCTGCCTCGTTTGCTATTAGTGGCTGTCCTAATGGTTTTTAGCTTCCTGTTATTGAAGGTTGACTACTGTCGGGAGTGTTCTTATCTAGTTGGGCCTGGAGTTCTTTGTGTTGCTGTTCATTGTGCAACATTGTTTTGTACTGTGTAAAGTTTACATCGGTTATAGTGCTTTCATTTGCTGTGAAAGCAATTTCATATGAGTTATATATATCTAGCAACTCTTCTTCTTTTCTCGATGGTTTAAAAAGTTGTAGCAGGAACATGTAATATAGTTATTTATATTGAGGAGTTTTTAATGACTATTTGATATGATTAATTAAGCATTCTTTGGTAAGTTTCACTAAGCGGCCTTCACAATTTGTCACTTTATTTCACCTTTGTTTTCATCTGGTTTTATCTTATTTTTGTATGTGAAGTTTTGGGCTATGTGGTATAGACACATGGTTTCCAAAGTGGTACTCCTGTTTGGGTTGTATGAGTCTAGTAAATTGTTTTTCAAAATGTCTTGGCTATTGGGATCATTTTTGGCTATTGTTTCTATGTTGTTGTATGATTTGAGAACTATTTTTCTTTATTTAGCAGGACCAAGACTTAGCACTATATTTTCAGATTTTCCATATATGGCAGCACCGGATAAACGGTCTGCAGCTTCATAGGAGCCACATTCTCTATGAGAGAGCATTTTTATGCCTAAGCGGTACAATTTCAGAGACAGTGTTTTGTCTGATGATAGGTCATCCAAGAGGTCTTGAAGCTCTGTTTTTTCTGCTTTGGTTAAGTAGGCTGCAGCATATCGTGCAACTGCAGTGGAATTGTCTGCAATGTACTGCACATCTATGTTTGCATTCCATAAGAGGGCAATGATTGCATTGTAATCATTCATATATTTTGCTTCTTCTATTCTTTTTATGTAATATGTGTTCTTAGGTGATTTACCTTTAACACTATGTCTAACTGAAGACATGAAGTTGTTTACTTGACCTGTTGCTGTAACTGATCTAGGGAAACCAAAGCGGCATTTGGTATAGTATTTTCCTTTGTTTTTGTATTTGCGAGGACAATATTTCCCACATTTGTGTCTTTGAAATTGTAAAATTTGTGTATGAAGATCACTATTTGTTGCTTCTGAAGGAATGTCACAGGTGACATATTTTTCGATAAACTGTAAAACAGTGGCATCACTGCCTTGACCAAATTTAGGAGCATCTTTAAACCATAAAAGCATGTCGATATGTGGTGCTCCTATGGCTTGGTATTCTTTTCTCCAAAAGAAGGGTTGCACTTCTCCGAGGGAAGGAACAGTTTTATTACAAATAATATGTAGCATAGTAATGAAGCGATGATGGAAATATCTTGAAACATTAACAGGATCTAGAGAGCAAAGTTCTCCTGGTGTTAGCATATCTTTGTTTATTTTGTTTTTGTTTGATATGCGTAGGAAATCATGTAAATCTTCCCATGCATATTCTGCACAAATTAATGTAAGAAACCAAGTGGGTGGGGCAAGGTTTCTTATCATACAACGTACATCTCCGTGATGTCAGAACCAGTACTCTTCAGTACCACCCCTATTTGCTAACAGATTTTTAATGCTTGATTGTAAAACCTCATCTTTTTCTTGCACTTGTTGTAGTAATTGTGTAGCTGACATATTTTGAAAATGGGTACCTGATTTCAATGTGTGTGCAACTCCGTAGCATAGAGTTGCTAGTTCACTTTGAAAGAGTAGGTGGAATATGTATTTGACATTTTGTCTAAATCTGGGTTCTTCAGAATACATTTGTGCCGACTGGTATTCTGATGCTGTTATCTGAGTAGGTCTATCATCGTACCTTCCTCCATTCCCAGTAGGAAAGAGTAGAGGAAAAGCATGTGCTTCTATACTTTTTTGCTGATTGGTGACCCTTTGGTTTGTCACATTTGGTATGTTTCTAGTACATCATCTATGGTGTCTTTAGAGAGTAATGGATACATTTTATAATGGTCTAAAATATTGGATACTGTGGCAGGTTCTAGAAGTTCAAATTAACCAGTTTCTGGTGACTCTTGAATTATTTTAGTAGTTTCCTTCAGGTTTTCTTCAATATTAATTTCTTTGTAGTATTCATTATTGTCTTTTAGATATTGCAAGGCTTGTCTAACTTTATGTAAGTCTACGAGTTGTTGCCAAATTCTTTTGTCTTTCGTAGGTAAACCATTTACTAAAATAATTAAAGATTGTTCTATTGGACGTTGCACTCCTAGAGTGTGTACATTTTCTTTCAGATCTAATGGTAAATAAAATATTTTGCCACAAATGCCTATCACTAATTCTGTGGGACGTAATTTTGCTATTTTTGGTTCAAGGCGTATTATTGCTTGAAATGGATGCATTGTTTGAATTATGATGCTCTCATATAAATTGAGTTGTTGCAAGGGTTCTGGTAGTGGGAATAATTCCAAGTTATTTGTCATAGCACGTGAAGGAGATTGGTTGTTGTCAAGTTTTGCAGTGCAGTAACTGAAAAGTATTAAGGGGTCATTTATTTCGTATTTGTTTTCTGCTATAAGGTAGAGAGCTAATTGAAACCATTTGGAATCTTCATTGTCTTCTATTTTGTTTGTTATGTCTATTGTTTTTGTGCTACTTTTATAAAAAGTTCTGTGGCAACACACACACACACACACACATATTTTGATACTTCAGGAGATGTAATTTTAAATTTTTATATTTCTTTTTTTAATCTGTTTAGTAGAAGCTTGCCATTTGTAGAATTGTTCCTAGTCTGTTGTAAAGCTATTGCATTTTGCAAGTGGCTTTCACTTTTTTTTTTTTTTTTATATGCTCTATTTCTTCGAGTACGTCTTTGGCTGTACCATGTAGAAGATTGTTATTTAAATTGCCTAATGCTAAAGCTGGACTTTTAGCATAGTACAGTTTATGGACTAGATTTCTTATAGTTGAATGATGTGTTGTTATCATTTTGATATGATGGAAGGTGCTTTTGCAATTAGGTCCTGAAATGCGGGCTAATGAATGTCCTTATAGTCCTGTGTGTTTGCGCACTGGACAGGTTTCCATATTTTGTTGAAGTTTCATTTTTAATTTGCCTTTGCCTTTTCCATATTGATTGAGGAACTGGCGTAAATATTTGAAAGATTTTTTGTCAATGTTACACATTGAAGTGCACGGCCATTTGTACACTGGACGTTTTGGTTCAGTCTGATGGAGAGGTGATACTGAGTTTTCTGGGGATATTTTTGTAAGCAGCATTTCTTGTTTTATTATGGTATTGTTAAGTTTTTCATACCCTTGTCCACTGCTATGTATGGCAATTGTGTTTGTTTGCTTTTGTTTGTATGCTTCTTCATTGAAATATGGTTCTGTGCTCGTGGTGTGACTCCATTCACCTCCACAGATATTTAAGAAGTTATTTTTGTTGACATTGGCCCTCATTAGGACCCTGGCGGAGTGGGTTTCCGCCAGCGCTAATCGCGGCGGACCCGTCCGCCGTACTACGAGTTCCCTTAGCGCCATGGAGGTTTTCTCCGCCTGGTTTTGCCGGGCGGAGAAAACCATGGCGCTAAGGGACCTCGTTGTTAATTACGCCGCCGTACTTCACGGCGGCGTAATTAACTCCTTCCCCACTCCCATTATACCCTATGGGGCAAGAATGGGAATGGGGAAGGGTAAAATGGGGATTGGGGATTTACCGCTCCGCCAAGGTCGGCATGGGGTGGTAAATCCGCCAACCCCCATGGCGCTATCGACGGCTTTCCGCCGTGCTTCGCGGTGCATTTAGCACCGCGAAATCCGCCAGGGTCGTAATGAGGGCCATTCTGTTTATTGAGAAGTCTTTTCTGTAATTTAGTTGTTAGTTTTGTTAGTGGTTTCATTCTGTTTAACACTAAAATAAATAACTTCCTTTTGAGAAGGATTGCACTGTCTATGAGAGCTTCTAAGATTAATTTTCTGCGGTATGTTTTAAGGGTTGTGCATGATTACTCTCCTGTTTTATAAGATTCTGAAGGACTGTGTGGCGGAACATTTTTAGTAAAATACTTTTTTTGGTATGGTTACTTGCCACTGCATCAGGATTTATAGGAGCACCGTTAGCAGTAGTGGTAGCTGAATTCTTGTTAATCTCTTTCTCTTTTGTTTTACATTTTGAAAGAGGAGGTAAGGATTTTGTACTGGAAGCTTGTTTTGTTTCGCTTAATGACTCTATTAGATCTTTTCTTTGAACTTTTTGCACAAATTCTGCTAGAGATGGATTCTTATTTTGGACACTTTTATTTTCGTTTGCTCTACTTCTGGGTTGCTTTCTACGGACTTACTTTTTGGTAGGCATTCGTTGGGGTCTGTTGAAAAAAAAAGAAGTTATGAGTTGGGCTGTTCTGCAATGAATGTGTGCTGTGTGCATGAGTGTCTGAGTATCATGGTAAGGATGTATGTTGTGATGTGTGATTGTGCATTGGGCAGTTACAACTAGTTGGGAAGGCTATTCTTGTATTTGTGTGTTACTATACTCGGGTTCAGATGACAGTAGAAAGTAAGCTAGTGGTGAGGAGAAGCACTAATACTAAATCTAATGGTATAGATTAAAACAGTTCTTTGTTCTGCAATACTAACATTCTAGTGGCTGATTTATGGAATTTGTGCGCTGAAAAACAAGGATTCGTGCACCATTCTGCCTGCAAATCCCAGTTTAACAAATGGGGATTTGTGGGCAGAATGGTGCACAAATCCCTGTTTTTCAGTGCACAAATTCCATGAATCAACCCCACTGTGTTGAGTAACAGTAAGAATATTATGGTACTATTGTACTTACTTTTTTTGTTTGGAATTAGCAGGTTTCTTTTGAGTGGTACTTTGTACTTCAGATGCTGCTGCTTTTCAGGAGAGTGGTCTTCACTGCAATTGTAAAAAAAAGAAGTTAGTAATTTTGTGTGTTTATAGCACTGATGTTAATTTAAACGTTGATGTCAATGTTTTTGTAGTAGTATTGTTGTTTGATAACTGAACATAGTCTGTGCATGCAGTTCCCTTTGACTATGTTCAGCCTTTATATTTTACTTACAATATGTTAGCTGAACATGCTGTGCAAATGAGTAGAATACTTATGTGTATGAAACTCACTTGGTTTCTTAAGGCTGTGTTATTGCATGTTAGGAGATAGAAGAAATAATGACATACTTATTTTGCAATTTTTATAAGGTAAATGGCAGAAACTGTATAGAAAAGCATAGAATGTCTGCATTTGTGAAGGTGTGGGTAACAAAGTAGAAGGATGTGATGTACAGGCATTGGTGTTATTTCAGCTGACAGTGTCTGTGTGAGTGTATAAAGATGCATGAACTTATCCTGGCTTTGTGTAATTTTATAATACACTACTAAGTGTTTTTTTTTTACAATTATACTTTTATTTCTATCATCTTATAATATTATAATGTTTTAGATAGTTGTGTGCGTAAAAAAAGAATTGAGATAGCAGACAGCTTTGGAAGTGACAGTTGATTATAGCAGATGGGATAAATAATAGTAAATTCATTTTATAGGTTATACAGGTTAAGTGGCAGTTACTCTGTTTATATGCATTTATAAGAGTTGTACATGTACTCTGCATAAAATATGCACACCTGTAGTTTGTATTCATGCATGTGGATATGCATGCAGCTGCAAGTAGAAATCTTGGAGACTTGTACAGTAGTTTTTGTAGTATGTGCCTTCCAATGATATGAGACTTGTACTCAGAGTGATCAACAGTACATTTGAAGTGCTGAACTCTGATGATGGAGTTTGATGTAGAGGTCTTAGATGTGATTGGTGGATGGTTGTGTGACTGCTTAGCTGTATCCAATGAGGCAATGGCACAGAGTGAAGTGGAAATGGTAGAAGGGCTGTTCAAGTTACGTTATGTAAGATTTACGCACTCCGCGGACACCGCCGCTTTCTGCGGACAGGCCGTGCCACATCCGGGGTTTTCCAGCAAATCCAGCATGGAAAGGGGACTGTAGGATTAGCCAAGCAGGTGTTGAGGTTGTGGATTTGTACTGAAAGAGGCTGTGTGTAGTGTAGATGGCAGAGGTGGAGAAAGTCAGGGTGTTGGTGGTTAGAGATATGTTTGTGCATGTTTTACAGCAGTATGCTCAATGCAGGCATGTGGCAAACAATTCTGAAGTTAAAGGAGTGGAGATGGCGCGGGTCACTGTGCCTGATTGCAATGTACAGGGAATTGTACAAGTCTGTGAAGATATGGGCAGGATGAACAGTCCCAATGTGCTAGTTGTGCACTGTGGTGCTTTCCATTTTGGCTATGTCAATGCGCTTACTTTGTTAGCAGATTTGGAACACTTGGTTCAAGCAGTGATGAACTTCCTTCCAAATGCCAAAGTTATTTTTTCTGGATTAGTACCTAGGGCAATATGGGACAATAGTTCTGTTTTTTGTCCTCTGCAAAAAATTGCAAGGTGTGCAATCAACCGAGGCATGTGTGCTTTCATGCTTAGAAAATTTCTTTATCTTTTATGGGAAATGCCATGCTGTTTTGGAATGTAAGGGTTGCTTTGGAGAAGGTTATGTGAAGATTTTAGGAGTAAAGTAAGAAAAAAAAATACAAAATAACAGGTGTCTGTCAAGCATCTGCAAAATAAACAAAAATAACACTCTTTTCAGAGCCAACCTCAAAGGGGAAATGGGGCGCACTATTTATATTTACATTCAGCATGCTCAGATTTTCGATATGTCCGTCGACATGGCGGTTGTCCGCGGACACTGCATATTACATTTGGGGTGGAGAGGCATGCAAATGAGAAAGAATAGAGCAAGGGATTGGTCAATAAAGTTTACTGGTTGTGTTGTGTAAGGAGAGGGTTGGTCAGAAAGTCTGTTTTCCTGAGAGAAGAACAGATAGCTATGGCTGTCTGTTTTAGAAAACAGATTATCTGGATTTTGGGAGACTCAGGGATACATTGGTTGGAGGTGCATGCAGAATGCTGTGGAGTAGCTGCAGATCTTGGATACCCTCATGTGAAAGTGCACTGGCATGGAGTGCGTGGAATGAAGTGGCTGGACTTGGTACCTCTCTGTGCTACTTTGGAGACACAGCATCATCCAGACATAATTATAATTCATTGAGGAGGGAACAGTTTAGGACATGTGTCTGGAATTTCTTTGTAATTTGCAATGAAAGAAGGACTTGGGAAGGTCATGGACATGTTTCCAAATTCCCAAGTAATTTTTTCTCGTATTGCGGAGAGACAAATGTGGCTGCGTTCTTCATTTGGTCCACAAATGGAGAAAGCGAGGCGCAATGTCAATAAGGCTGCTTGTGCCATTTTTAAGAGATGTTGGCATGTCCTCTTTTCACAATGAAAATATTATGTTTCTTGGCACATACATTTTTCACAGAGATGGAGTCCATCTTACTTATGCTGGCAATCAGATTTTTCCGAGAAATGTACAAAATGCATTGCGACCTTTTTTGGAATTACAGCCATCCATTTTCCAATAGGTGTTGACCATTTGAAGTTTTTCAAACACAAAAAACACCACCAAAAGGCTCTGTCCAGAGCCACGACTTCCTCCAACAGAAAAATGCAATGGTTGTGATAAGCCACCACTCCCAAAAATAAATGTCCGCGGACTGTCCGCGGACTTCTGAAAATGCATAGGGCCCTGCACTATTTATTTGTCACTTCTATTTTTAAACTGTGAAAGGCGGCTCTGAAAAGAGCATTTTTTTTGTTTTTGTTTTCGAAAAGAGCCTTTTTTTTTTGTTTTTGTTTTATTATATTTTTTTTGTTTTTTTAAACACGACACACAAGGAAAAGAGGGGAAAGGAGGGTAAGGAAGGGACACCAACCACGGGGATAAGAAAGGGCAGTTGGAGAGAGGAAGATGTAGGGTGGGCCTTATTTAGGTAGGTAGCAGACCTTCTCATTCTCCGTGATCGCAGTCTCGAAAGCACTCCGAAAGTTCTCCCTCCTGCAGAGTACTGCATTGCAGTACATACACAATATTGTGACCCTCGAAAGGTAAGGGTCAACAGCATCATGAATGGCCTGTGAGGCACCTGGAGGGATGCGCTGTCCCACAGGAGTGTCTCTTGTGGTGACAGAAGCGGAAACAGAGGATGTTGTAGAGGAACTCAACGTACTACATTTATCACAAGGTACAACCTTGCAAATAGCCCCACCGTGGAACGACTTTAGGTGTCGCTTCATTGATGTTGTACCAAAGCTGTACGAGCCAGGCCTCCCACAACTCAGCACCATTTTGCACTGGTTGCAGGTGACCTTATTCACACGCGCTTTTGGAACTCCATCACGAGTGATAAACAACCGCCACACCTAAGACTCATGGCGAGTGCTGGTAGGAGGGACTTCCACTACCTCATCCTCGTCATCCTCTTCACCCGTCTCATCTACATCCTCACTCCTGTTCCCCTCTTCAGGCCCTTGGGGACGTGGTGGTGGTGGAGGGGGTGGGGTTGCTGATGCCGAGGCTGAAGCAATTTGAGATGCCATCAGGAACCAGGAAGCAAAAGCAGCAAAAACAGCAAAAACAGGTGAATCTACCAGGTTAATCTGCAGTTCTGGAAAGACAATGCTCTGTCAGGTAGCCAGAAGTACAAAGAGGATCAGCTCTTGGGTGTGGCCTTTTATAGGGGTGCTGGTGCATGCTTCGCAGACAGCCAGGATGTCAGCGGACACATCGAACAACCCAAAAAAGGCTCAAAAAGTTCCAAAAAATATGTAGAACGCCAGAGACATTGTCTGGGACATGTGCAATGGTGAATTTTTACTGTAAAATACTTTGGATTGTCCAAAAAACTACTTTTAAAATGTTCGGGGACCGGGACAGTGTCCGCAAATCAGGACACATGCTCAGCATGGGTACGGTCACATGATGACATCACGAACACGTCCGCGAATGCGACGGGTGTCCGCAGGACACCAAATGCGTAGAAACGGTTGTGCCCATGCACGCAGGTGTTCTACGGACAGTGTTTGGGTCCTCAAACTAATTAAAAGTGCGACACACGTGAGAGGGACAGTTACAGACAGGCGCAATGTACGTAGGACCTATTGGTGTGGTGCGCATGTGCGTAGATGTTCTACAGACAGTACGGACAGGTATAGTGTCCTTAGGACACCTCCATTTTGGTTAATTGCAGACAACCCGGACACCGAGTGTGTTCTAAGAACAGTTCCACCTTGCTTGCTAACAGTATGGACAGGTATAGTGTCCTTAGGACACCCCCATTTTGATTAATTGTGGACATCCCGGACACACGTGCTGTCCGCAGACACCCCAACTGCCTTTTAAAAAAAATAAGACACAAAGGACTGAATTAAAACACACATAATATATTATTTTATTATATACAGATATAAAATGTATGAAAAAGAGGGGCAAGGAGAAACTAATACAAATACTGGGGAATAAGGGGTTTGGAGAAGATGGATGGGAGGGGATGAAGGGATGGATGTCTCAACATAACGTCTTTCTAGGTACTGAGGGTTTGGGGATAGTTGACTGGGACATGGAGTGGGGGAACAGGTGCATGTGGGACAATGATATTTTTTTTTTCTTTTATGTGGTCCTCCACAAAATGTTCTAAAATAATGAAATTTTCCATAAGCATATCTATGTTTTGTTCCATGCGCTGAAGAGTATTTTCTAATGTTTCTTTTGCTATATTATGTTCAATGTTTGTATGGTCTGTTAACAAAATACATATATGTTAAGTACACAAAGTAATGATTATTAATTTGCCTATATAGAGACATGTCTACCGTTAGTATCATTATGTTCAGTCATTTCCTCCCGTGGGACATTTTCTTCAAACCATTCCAAAGTACTGGACATTTCTGTATAAAAAAATATATTATTTTTAGTGTACCTGATACAGAAAGTTTAGAAATATATAAGAAAAATGAAGTTTACTTACTAGTTTCTGGTTAGTTTTGTTGTTACTGTTGTGTTGGTCTGTGTTGCTTCTTACTGTTCCGTTTCTGTGAGTTAATTATGTTGGAGGCATATCTTTTTTGTTTTGGTATATTCCATTTTAGTACATATGCTATTTAAATGGACGGTTGATGTGTTACATATGTAGGTTCCACTTCGTATTTATTATTACATATAATGTGTTAATGTGCTGCTTTTTGAACTTGTTGAGTTTTTGTATGGCATGATAGAACAATTTAAGATACCCCCTGAGTTTTTGGGTAGTGTTGATGTTGGCCGCGTCCGTCCGTGGACATCAAATCACTAGCAGGGGGTTCAGTATATTCTATGTTACATGTATATAACGTAAGGGAATCCTAGTAAACATCTATGAAATTCACACTATGAATATGTATATTCAGTAAAAAAAATATTTGGTAAAGGGAGGTAATGGTTAAGTTGCACTATTAACAACCTAGGAAATTCAGTAAAATAAACTTTGTTAAAGGGACATTGTGGTTCAAGATAAAACGAAAAACCCCTGAAATTCGCTAATTATGGTAAGCTAAGCAACCATAACTCGCACCACCACCGTGCATTCCTAAGACTAACACCCAGGACATCAAAGATGACATCACAAATGGCATTGATGACATCACTGATGACATCACATAGGCATGTACTTTTCATGAAAAGTCTGTACAAGGTATTCTTATTATAATGTTGACAAAAACAGTTTCAAGGATCATTGGAATAGATGTCATGAGCTATGTAGTGCATTGATATAAATAGCATTCTATTATGAAGTTATTTACAGTATAATAATCTACTCATGTAGAAACATAAGCATTGTGTGCAGCATACATGATGATGGTGCAATATTCATAATCTGCCCATGTTAAATAATGAAATGATACATTCTTTCTTATTAGAGGTTTGTGTACTGTGCAACATGTAATAAGTAGCTAATGAAACTCACTTCCTACATAATTTCATTATTACATACAAAACACAAAGACACAACAACACATACAAATATGAGTATATACAGGGAAAGTGAATTATGCAAAAAAGCAGCAGTAGAACCAGAAATTGTTCATAACCTACGTGATTAACTTTATGCACAGAAATTATTGTACTGCTTCAAACCTACTATTTCCCTATGAATAACTATTACATGATGTGACTGCACCCTAAAGAAAGTAATGTGAATACAAATATGAGCATATCCAGAGAAAGTAGAGTAATAAAAAAACAGCAGAACTATAAAAAATTGTTGATAACCTTAATGATTGTCTTCATACACAGAAAGTATTGCTATCTTTCAAGTGTGTATTCTCCCTATGTATATGTTTCATATGCTGTGAGTGAACCCCAAATGAATTTCTGTGAGAACATATTTGAAGTATAAGTCTACATATATAGTACTTTTTGATTTTTTTTCCTAAGTATTACTGGCTAAAATATACCACTAAAGGAAAAAAGAGTGAGTCAAACATGTGATGTCATCATTGATGTCATCAATGACATTTGTGATGTCATCTTTGTTGTCGTGGATGTTAGTCTTACCAATGCACGGTGGTGGCACAAGTTATGGTTGCTTAGCTTGCCATAACTAGCACATTTCAGGGGGGTTTCGGTTTTACTTGGAACCATAACGTCCCTTTAACAAAGTTATTTTACTGAATTTCATAGGTTTTTAGTAGCGCAACTTAACCATAACGTCCCTTTAACAAAGTGTTTTTACTGAATATGTATATATGTGTTTATATATATATATATTTCAAAAATGTATCAAACTACAAATTCCAGCAAGAGAGGTGTTTAAGGCTGAGAATATCATAGCATAATAATGCCCAAGCACTCTAGACCACTTTGGTGGAAACATATGTATTTTATTTCTTCATTGCAATAATGAGCATCAGTGTTAAAAATGTCTTATTCAATTCTATGCAGACCAGGTAAAAAGCATGATGAGTACCTCACCGGGTGGAGTTCGCCAAGCGTTCCGCTCTATTCCAAGAGCTTCGTCAGGCTATTTGTAATCCATTTGGTTGCACTCCTGCTATTGTTTTTAAAAGGTAACCAAGTGGGTGTTATATGTAAGGATATTTGGCGTGTTACAGCACAGAGTACAGCACTACTACACAGGTAGCAAACAGGACAGAGTACAGCACTACTACACAGGTAGCAAACAGCACAGAGTACAGCACTACTACACAGGTAGCAAACAGCACAGAGTACAGCACTACTGCACAGGTAGCACATTTTTTTTTGCAGCACCACCACAAGGGTGCGGTGCATTGCTATATGTGTTACCAGATTAACAAGAAAAGACAGGCTATTCAGTCAAAAACGATTTTAACATATAAGATGCAAATCTATTCTTACAGTTAAAAGCACACGTGCTCATTTAAAAATGCACACTATTTTTCACCTGAAATGCCTATGGTGCGAGAGACACATTTGAAAATAACAACTAACATAACTTATAACTAACCTGACTAATGAAACATAATCCACTAATAAAAATGTGTCTCCACTGCAGAATTAGGCCTATTCTGAAAGTGAACTTTTAAACGCACATCCATTTCTTTTTCCTCTCTGCTGCCCTGTCCACATAATTACAGGAAGCAAAAGAGCTCGAAAGAACAGGAAATCAGTTGGTTACAAAGTATTACTATAAAAATGAGCCATTGTGTAGAGAAGGAGGAGATGGCATGATTGATTCTGATTGGAGCAGCGTCATAGCAAGTATCATGCTAGAGGGAGTGATCAGAGTTTTGCTGGGGGGAGTTGGAGGAGAAGGAAAGGCAGTCAAGATTTGGCAGAGCTGGGAGGAAGACCTTTTCCTGGTTGGAGCATTCCTATCTGCAAAAGCTGAGAATTCCAGGCAATGACCCCGGTTTGAGAAGGCAGGCGTTCCTTTTACTGGGGTTAATCTTCAAGGGAGCCACATTCAGAAAGAGAACAGCCAAAGAAAACTCTGAACAGATAAGGTAATTACATAAGTGTGGGAGCTGAGTGTGTACGAGGCGATAATGTTCAGTCAGAGTAGGAAAAGAGATTCCGGTGCCTTAATCACAAGTTAATGTTGCAAATTATGTTCTGTTCTCTGCCAGTTTTTTTTTTCAGTGTATTTCAGACAATGCTGTTAATGTGCTGTTTTAGTTATTTCTGTAAAGAGTGAGATCGTGTTTAAATGCAACTTTTATAATACAGAAAAATATTTGAAAGCAGACGGGTGGTGTGTCTTCTATTTACCAATACAGTGCTGATGAGGGGAGATTTTTAAACAATGCAATTGTCATTTTAAGACAGATGTGTGCATGACATATTCAGTATGGAGAGTTGAGAGTGATTGTTTGTAGTATAGCTCGTTGGAGGTACATGAGCCAATGGGAAGAGAGACTCTCTGAACATAGTTCCCTACCGTATATAAGGTAGTGGAAATTACCACAAAATTACCACATATAGCTCTCTGTCGTAAATAAGTCAGTGAGATCGCCCATGGTGGCACACTAACACTAACACTGAAAATGTGGTATTCCTAAAATGTAGGTCTGAGGTCTCTCTAGTGATTACACGAAAAATCTAAGCAAAGATAAGGGATTCTTGACATTGGGGCCACAAATTAAACAAGGCAATTATGCTCACCAATATACCACCAACCACGCATACCAACCACGCATACCAAATATGCATGTCTGGGTGCTGAAATAATGCATGTCCACTGTATTATTGTTGTACAGGGCCCAATCTGAATACGAGGAGTGATTATTGCTAAGTTATTTTTCGGCGGTAATAAAATACCGTCAGGCCCCAAATCTCCACAAAATACCCTACATATTTATGGTGCGTTGCAGGCCGGGAAAGTGATCATAGAGTACCTACTGGGCGTGGCAAGCGTGTCTCACACTGCCATTTGCACATTAAAGGGAACCCATTTTATAATAGCAGTGTGCCACTAAAAACGATTTTCAGAATGTCACAAAGGGAAACCACATTCTCAGATCTAGTGCAATATTTAGAGGAAAAGTTATTTGCACATGGGAATTGGTCTTCGAATAGCACGTTAGAATGGAGTAACCACATTCAGGGTGAGGTGCAGAAAGAAAAACTAGACAATATTTTTGCAGAAGGCAGCATAATTCAGGTCTGCCATACAAGATTATTGAATGCAGCCGATAAAAGTGCAGAGAAAGACTGTTTAATACGGCTATGCGGCAAAATATGGTTTATTTTAAACAAGTCCCTGCGAATGCAAGAGAATGATACTCAGCTAATTAACAGGTTAAAGACTGAATTAGAGGGGGCAAGTAAAAATCAGGAAATGTTGAGAGCAGAATTGGATGTATGCCAAAAAGACATGCAATTAAAATGCAGAGACTTTGATACTCAGTTATCCAAAAGCAAGAAACAATTTGAAGATAGTGAGCAAGAATTGGCACACTTAAAAGCCTTAGTGGATCACATTAGGCAGGATAAAGATGAGGTTGTTTCAGAAATGCAGATTTTACAAAAAGAACATTGTGAAAAAGAAGGTGATCTCCAGAGTGCAGAACAAGAAATGATTAAAATGATTCAAGAAAGAGACAAGAGAAATAAAGAGTTCAATGAATGCCAAATGCAAATGTGCAACATGCAGGAGGTGATTAATAAAATGAGTGATGAAAATAATTATTTGCAAAATGAAGCAACCAGACTCCTTAAAAAGTGTAAGGACTTAGAACAGCAAATGTGCATTCCCAGGTCCCAGGAGAGGCGGCAGGGTACCACATTCAATGGAGTGGAGGTGAATTCTAGCTCTGCCCAAAGAGCTAGTGCTCCAGTGACTGGGCCGGTGACTGAACTTGGTTGCAGCGCCCTTGGGGGATTTGATACTCCCATTGGGGGCAGCCACCAATCTCATACACCTGAAAACAGGATTGAATCACAAAATAGTGCAATTCCATGCATTGCAACAAGTAGCCCCATAAACATAATGAAATCCATTAAAGCCCTGATCAAACCATTTAAAAAGGGAGGTGAATGCTGCATTGAGGATCACTTAGAAGCGGTACATGACATTTTTAAAGCACTCCAGATACCTAAGGAACAGTACAGACAATATTTTCATTTAATTTTAGATGCCCGACGGCCAGCATCATAAGGGGATTAAATGAACAGCAGAATATGACCTGGTTGGAGTTTGAAAAAGAAATTAGGCGTCATTTTTCTCCTTTTCAATAATTGCAGGAGGCAAAGAAAGTCGCGTACACAATTACTGCTGGACCTAATATATCCCCTCGCCAATTTTTACAAGACTTAAAAAGAGCATTTTCTCGCTTTGATGTATCTTTTGACTCAAATTCCAATGAGTTTAAAACTGCATACTTCTATGGGCTACAGAAAGACATCATATCCCAATTGGTCCGTGAATTTGACCGTGACAAGTCCCTTGAATGGATTGTACATCAAAGCACAAAACTATATGAGGTACTCTATTGTCAGGGTAGAGAAAGTGATAAAATGAAAGATACTAGACCTAAATCTAAAGAACCCTCAGCCACAGTAATGGAAATCAGGTCAGCCAAAATGTCCGTTGAGTCTGCTCAAAGCCAAGGTAAAAATAATGTGACACCTGAACAAAGGGTTAATCAACAAAGATCGCCATTTCCTGTACCAATGTTCCAATCACATGATCCTAGTAATAGAGAGAGCTACATCAGCCCTAGGTATTTAGGGGACAGACCCCGGGTAGGATATCGGCCTGATATGGCAGGTATGAACAATAACCAGAGACAAAATCAAGATCAAAGAAATGATGGTCCCTACCAGTCATTGGGGACACAGAGTAGATTTGATCCCAGCACCATGATATATGGTAATCAGGATAGGCCCCGATATGTGGATCGATTTACTGATAATGGAAATCAACATAGGGGCCAGTACCCACAATCTGAGAGACAGGACATGAGGCAAAACGTGAACTACAATCCACGCCAGTACAATGATTCCCCACCAGGGGACTATAATCAAAGGATGGGTGCAACTCGCTCCTCTCCACAAATGAATCAAGAGTTCAGAAACCATCCCAACCGACATCAATCACCTGAGAGGTATCAGAATAGATCCAATCAGGGGGAAAACAACCAATATCGACCTAGGCCACAGAAAGAGGATCCTAGAGAGATGGAAAGGTTCCAGTGCCTTGAGGCCCAAGTGAAAATGTTAGCTGAGCAAATAGGAAAGCTCTATACAGCGCAAAAACAACCTTCCAAAGAGGGGGCTGATGGCCATAGCAATGACCGTGGGGCTTCCGAAAAGTGACTAAGTACTCATGATAACTGCAGTGCCAAAATGACAGATTGCTCTGATATAATTTTGCATAACGACTCTGAGATGCCTAATGGATTAAAAATGAAAGTACCAGTAAATTAATTTGTGACAGAAAGTGCAAATACTTCTAAAAAAGAGGTACGGTTTAACTTAGAGCTAAATAAAACAGTAAAGATTTGCACAAATGAAAAAGAAACATTAGGAATTCCAAAAGAACAAAGGAACAGATTTAAGAAAAATGACTCATGCATGGGGAATACCAGTGAACAGGGAGTAAGTGGGGATGCTATAGCTCCTTCCCTGGGCAAGCAAAACAATGACCAAACACAAAAAAAAAAGAAAATACTCACAAGGAGGGTACAAGTCAATCACCTAAAGAATTCTTTGAGCCACATATTTTTGAAGAGGCTGAAAGGGCTGGTATTACACTAAATGATCACAAATGTACAGAATTAAAAAATGACAAATTGCTGAATGATGTTGTTACACATGTTCAGTTGGAGGATTGTAATGTAGTCTCTGATGTTACCCAGATGGGTGGGCGAACAGTGGCCACACTCCAAAAAACCTCTGATCATGCAGAAATGAATAAAACCTCTCGCGCAGAAATGGGTAAAAAGGAGGGAAAAATGTCTTTTCATTTACCAATGTGCTTAGCCAAAAGTGAAAAAGATCTGAGAAAGGTGAGCCCTGAAATCAGTAAGAATTCACATTTCTTATGTGTATTAGAGGAAGTTGAGGACAGATATTATGCACCCATCACTGTAGAAGAAAAATGCCACACCTTTGCTATGATTGACACTGGCGCACAGGCCACAATTATGTCCAAGGAGCTGGTAAAGAGTATCAATGAAGGGAGGCCTCCACAGAGTCAGATCACAGTGAAGGAAAATCAAGGCCCAGTGCATAACTTTAATGGGGAGGAGGTGCCCATCATAGGTGTAACTGAGGTTGACATAAAAATAGGAAAGCACAGAATGAAACAAGAGGTATTGATCACATCTATTTGTGAAATTCCATTTCTGATGGGGACAGATTGCCTGAAAAGATTGTCTCCTCTCAATAATGGGGTGAATGGAGTGCTGTGGTCCTTAACCAAAAAACCATTGAGGCCTAAGAAACTAAAAACACAAAACAGCAATATAAATGAATGTCACGGCGTTGCCAAAACAAATGATGCTGTGGAGGTATATCTCCAGAATAGCTGCATACCTAGTGTCACTGTCATACTAATGTGTCAAGACAAAATACAGAGCGGCAATGAAAAACTACCTGTACAAATATACTTGGACCCAAGGAAAGATTGGCAGACTGCCATAGATGAGCACACATTATGTTTTTATCTAAAAGAGAAAACGTGCAAACAGAATATTGCTCCTAAAACAGATTCAGAAAAACACATTACCACTCTGGCAGAAATACACATGGAAGATGAGCAACCATGGGTTCATGTTGGTATAAATGATTATCTTAAAACAATAAAAGCCACTTTAGCGCTTGAACATGAAAGGAGTTTCATTAATGAGAAATTGTTGCAAAAAATTATGGAGAGGGAAGAAATCCCGAAATTTAGGATTAAAAACCAATATGTTTCTGGGTTGGACAGTCCAGACTTTGAAAACCGAATTGCAGGCAGATCCATGCTTAAAATTAGCATTGGGCAGAAAACAATTTACCATAATGTATGGATAGTGAGTGGGGCACAAAATGAATTTTACATGGGCAATGACATCATGCACAGAATGTGTATGGTGTTAGATTTCCTTAACCAAAAAATATGGTCACGCCTAGGTGGTCCGGCACCTGAATTTGAAGACAAAAGAAGGGCTTATCATTGTGCACAACTGGTTCCTTATGCAGTCGAATTACAAATGAGGAAAAATACTATTATTCCTGCATTTACAAAACAGTTTGCAATAACACTGAAATGCAAAAATGGACAGCAGATTAAAGGCTCTGATGCATTTGTATGCCTGAATGAATCCATAAAACAGCAAGGCCTGGATTATGAATACATTCCATTGGTAGACATTGGTGAAGGATCTGTAAAAATCATGGTAAATAATAAAGGTTGTCAGGATATTCATTTAGAGGAAAACTCCCCATTAGGAATGGCCATACAAAAATCACATTATACGGCAGATTTAAATAACATGGTGATTGGGAATATTCCTGAAAAATATGTAGATGCCAAGGGCGTGTTGCCAGAACACCTGGACTCTCAGCCCAAAGGAATATTTAAAATTCATTCTGTGTATCCTTATGATTCAAATGAGACAGTGTGCTGCCATCAAGAGGATTGCATAATATTTAATTTAAATGAAAATGAAACAGGAAATCAGTCCATTGAAGTGGAAGCTGATATGCCAAAATATTTAAAAGTGGCAGCTTTACAAAAAGACACAGCCACACAGTTAGAGGAAAGCGCCGAGATTCCCTCACCAGAAGATTTTCCAGAATTTTCCAAAATGGTAAAAGAGCAGGTCTCCTTAGCGGATGCATGTGAAAGCGATAAGGATAGGGACAACCTGAGGGAAATATTTATGGAGTTTAAGGATGTATTTGCAAAAGATGCTTATGACTGTGGTTTAACTGATTTACATGTGGCCACACTACCAGAAGGTTGTAGCAGAAATCCAGTGTTTGTACGCCAGTATAGACTACCGCTGGCATGTTTAGAATCATTGGCTGAGATTATTAAAAATTTGGAATCACGGGGAATAATCAGGCCCATTCATAGCACATCCAATACGCCTATTTTAGGTGTGTTAAAGCCAAATGGTCAATGGCGGCTGTGTGCAGACTTCAGAGAGTTGAATAAAAGAGTACCAATATCTAGGTGGCCACTGCCATTCATTGATCAGGGCCTAGCTCAGATACATGGTTCAAATGTATTTACCACATTAGATCTCACCTCTGGATATTGGTGCGTGCCATTGGCAGAAGAGATACAACATTTATTTTCCTTTACATTCGACAGGACTCAATATGCCTGGCTTAGAGCTCCGTTCGGGTACATCAATAGTGGGAGTGAATTTGGCATATTTTTGAGAAAGGCCATGCCGGATGCAGCGGAAAGAGGAACAATAGTTTATGTGGATGATGTCCTGATAAAAAATGAAAGCCTGAAAAGCCATTTTGATGAAATAAGACATGTACTTGGCCAATTACAGAAAGCAGGCGCCAAAGTATCTTTGCAAAAAGCACAATGGTGCAAGAAAAAAGTGAACTTTCTAGGGCATGAAGTGACTGAACATGGGCTAAATCCACAAAAGAACAAAATAGAGGCCATACAAAGATTAAAAGATCCTAAAAATGTGAAAGGAGTAAAAAGTTTATTAGGGATGACAGGCTATAACAGAAAGTTCATTGAAAATTATGCAGAAATCACTCAACCATTGACTAAACTGCTTAAACTGAATACTCCCTGGAAATGGGAAAGAGGGCAGTCTGATGCAGTGGCTAAATTAAAGGAATGTCTTGTAAAGGCACCATGTTTAGCATACCCCATAAATGACAGGGATTTCTTTATAGAAATAGGTTTTTCTGAACATTGTATGTCAGCAGTGTTATCACAAAAACACGATTTGAATCACAAAATCATTGCATATGCAAGTAAGGCATTTTCCCAAGTTGAAATGAAATTTAATGAATGTGAAAAGGCCCTATTAACCACTGTGTGGGCGCTACAACATTTCCGCCCCATTGTTCAGGGAGAAAAGGTGATTATTGAAACAAATCATCAACCTTTTCAATTTTTAGAGAGTAAAAGAATTAGGTCAGGCAATCTAGCACAATCCAGAATCACTTCATGGACGCTGGCATTACAAGGTTTTCCCGTAGAAGTGAGATATGGACAAAATAAAAAGAGCCCAATTGCTCAAGGGTTAGCTGACTTACATGACTGTGCAGCTGAACAAATAACAAATGAAATGGAAGTGGAAACTAGTTTACAGGAATTTGAACAATCACCACACAAAGCTTTTGATGAAAAAACATGCAAGGATTTGCCAACTGTATATGTGGATGGTTGTGCTTTTCACATTGAAAATGACAGTAATAAACAGTTAGTGGCAGGAATAGGAAATGTTTGGTTGAAATGTGAAGGCGTTCCCAGTATAGGGATGAGGATTGGAGATAGGAGCAGTCAGGTGGCGGAATTGGCAGCCATTTATAAAGCAATTGCTACTGCAGTTGATAAAAAGTTCAGTGAAATTGTCCTGGTGACTGATTCTGACTATGCACGGAATAGCTTTGTGGAGTATTTGCCTGGTTGGAAAGCAAGAGGCATGGTTACATACAACAAAAAGCCACTTAAACATGGAAAAATGATACAAGCCATAGACAAATTGGTGTCAGAAAATAATTTAACAATATACTGGAGAAAAATTTGTGGGCATTTAAAAACACTAGGAGAGGATAAGGAGGGAAATGATAAGGCAGACCACCTGGCTAAGATTGGGGCTGTGATGGGAGAATTGCTACCTATTGATTATTTGATGGGTGAAATACAAATTGATGCAGTCACACGTTCTAAAGCACCAAAGGAGGTAGATCAACCGGTGGTGCAGTGGAGTCATGACACGCCAGACCAAGATTTGATTGAGGCACAAAAGAATGATCAGATTTTGGGAATCTATTATAATCATTTGATAGACCCCGAACAAAATCCTTTAACAGAAAATGATTGTATGGGAAAAGAAGAGTTGAGGGTGTTATTAAAGAACAAAACACGAATTAGATTACAGGATGGACTCATGATTAGAGAGTCCATAACAGGGCAAATACAGTGGGTAGTACCCCTTTCATTCAGAGGATTAATGCTACACCATGCACATGATGCCATAACTGCAGGCCATAGAGGTTCACAAAAAACATTAGAAATACTAAAAGATTATGCTTACTGGCCACATATGTCCCAAGATGTGGAATTATATACTAGAGGATGTCTAGTATGCGCCCAATTTAAACCTGCTTCACCAATGCATAGAGCACCATTGATGAAAAGAGGCCTAACTCTCCCATGGTCAGATTTGCAAATAGACTATGTAGGTCCTTTAAAAAGGTCGAGCAGGGGACACCGTTATATTTTGAGTGTGGTATGTTTGATGTCGAAGTGGATTGAATGCATTCTTGCGCCAGATTGTAGTGCGCAAACAGCAGCCACATTGCTGGTGAACCATGTGTTTTCAAGGTTTGGGTTGCCACAAAGAATTGAGTCAGACAGAGGAAGTCATTTCACAAGTACTCTAATGAGTAAGGTATGGCAAATACTAGGTGTGAAAAGGAAACTACATATCGCATATCGGGCGGCGTCTTCAGGTACAGTTGAAAGAAGCAATAGGTCTGTTGTGGATATTTTAAAGAAATTTGTGGCAGAAGCAGGTTCCAGCTGGGATTTACGTTTACCGTTGGTTTTGATGGCAATCAGGTCGACTCCTGCCAAAGCAACAGGTGTTAGCCCCCATGAGGTCTTAACAGGTAGGAAAATGGTGTTACCACAACACCTACTATACAGAACACATGAGCAAACCCTTGTGAGTGCATCCACAGTTCATGAATATATTGATGAACTGAGGAGGCATTTGCAACATGCATTTGCTTTTGTGCAGAGAAATCTGGAAAGAGCTGCTGACAGTGCAAAATCGTATTATGATAAAAAGACATCAGTAAAGGAATACAGTGTAGGGGATCAGGTATACAAGTTTCATTTTGGAAAAAGTAAACAGAAAAATTCTAAATTTCTAGCAGCCTGGCAGGGGCCATTTCGAATTATAGATAAGGTCTCTTCTGTAGTGTATAACATTTTGAAAAATGAAGGTGAAACAGCAATAGAGCAGTTTGTCCATGTAAATCAAATCAAACCATGCCATCCCAGACATGAGATCAGGCAGCTTGAGCATGTAGAAACAGATAAAGTCCCTTGAACACAAAAAGAGAAAATAAATGGGTACAATCAGGAGGCAGTGACAAAGGAGTTAAAAAGTTGATTGTTATGATGGCACATAAACACTGTAGTATATGTAAAAATATATAATATAAAATAAATAAATAAATAAATAAATAAATGCACATATAATGGAAGCTCATGGTTGGTGTGCAGAGAGAAAGTGTGTTAAATATTGAATATCTGCTTGTTTTCTTTTAACTTGTGTTTAATTTCAGAAAAAAAAAAAAAAATGAAATATTTTTACCAAGCATGTTTTATTTTTGGCAAAAGGATGAAGTTAGTATTATGCTATGTACTTAATTTGTTTATTTTCTATTTTGATTTAGACAATTAACATTATTTGGTCGGAGGTTCCGGGATCAGAGCCCACGGGAGAGACGATGGAGTCCTGGAGTCCCCTGGATGAAGACCAAAAGATGCCTGCCTCCAGGTGGAGGTGAGGACAAGATAGCCAGAATGCTAAAAAGGATGACTCCTATGGATCTAAGATTGCCAAGATGGAAGTGTACTCGAATGAACCGAATAACATCGCTGGTCGGGACATATCAGAAGCGGACAAGAGTCCTGACATATGGAGTTCCACCTATTTATTATTTTAATTATTTATTTTAATTTGTTATATTAATTATTTGTGTTAGTTAGTTGTTTTATTTCTTTGTTTTTAATTGACTTGGAAAATCTAAACTTCAAGTGATGCCACTTCAACTGAGAAGGCAAATGTAGAACATTTTGTAAACTAATGAACTCAGATGAATACTGTGTTGATTGCAAATTTTTCATTGATGCACATGAATATTCATTTTGTTGGATTGCTATATTGTAAAAGAAAAAAGAGAGAACAAATTGTTTTTAGGAATTGGCTTGGATTATAGCCAAGTTCTAAAAACAAAAGGAGGGTATGTAAGGATATTTGGCGTGTTACAGCACAGAGTACAGCACTACTACACAGGTAGCAAACAGCACAGAGTACAGCACTACTACACAGGTAGCAAACAGCACAGAGTACAGCACTACTACACAGGTAGCAAACAGCACAGAGTACAGCACTACTGCACAGGTAGCACATTTTTTTTTGCAGCACCACCACAAGGGTGCGGTGCATTGCTATATGTGTTACCAGATTAACAAGAAAAGACAGGCTATTCAGTCAAAAACGATTTTAACATATAAGATGCAAATCTATTCTTACAGTTAAAAGCACACTATTTTTCACCTGAAATGCCTATGGTGCGAGAGACACATTTGAAAATAACAACTAACATAACTTATAACTAACCTGACTAATGAAACATAATCCACTAATAAAAATGTGTCTCCACTGCAGGATTAGGCCTATTCTGAAAGTGAACTTTTAAACGCACATCCATTTTTTTTTCCTCTCTGCTGCCCTGTCCACATAATTACAGGAAGCAAAAGAGCTCGAAAGAACAGGAAATCAGTTGGTTACAAAGTATTACTATAAAAATGAGCCATTGTGTAGAGAAGGAGGAGATGGCATGATTGATTCTGATTGGAGCAGCGTCATAGCAAGTATCATGCTAGAGGGAGTGATCAGAGTTTTGCTGGGGGGAGTTGGAGGAGAAGGAAAGGCAGTCAAGATTTGGCAGAGCTGGGAGGAAGACCTTTTCCTGGTTGGAGCATTCCTATCTGCAAAAGCTGAGAATTCCAGGCAATGACCCCGGTTTGAGAAGGCAGGCGTACCTTTTACTGGGGTTAATCTTCAAAGGAGCCACATTCAGAAAGAGAACAGCCAAAGAAAACTCTGAACAGATAAGGTAATTACATAAGTGTGGGAGCTGAGTGTGTACGAGGCGATAATGTTCAGTCAGAGTAGGAAAAGAGATTCCGGTGCCTTAATCACACGTTAATGTTGCAAATTATGTTCTGTTCTCTGCCAGTTTTTTTTTTCAGTGTATTTCAGACAATGCTGTTAATGTGCTGTTTTAGTTATTTCTGTAAAGAGTGAGATCGTGTTTAAATGCAACTTTTATAATACAGAAAAATATTTGAAAGCAGACGGGTGGTGTGTCTTCTATTTACCAATACAGTGCTGATGAGGGGAGATTTTTAAACAATGCAATTGTCATTTTAAGACAGATGTGTGCATGACATATTCAGTATGGAGAGTTGAGAGTGATTGTTTGTAGTATAGCTCGTTGGAGGTACATGAGCCAATGGGAAGAGAGACTCTCTGAACATAGTTCCCTACCGTATATAAGGTAGTGGAAATTACCACAAAATTACCACATATAGCTCTCTGTCGTAAATAAGTCAGTGAGATCGCCCATGGTGGCACACTAACACTAACACTGAAAATGTGGTATTCCTAAAATGTAGGTCTGAGGTCTCTCTAGTGATTACACGAAAAATCTAAGCAAAGATAAGGGATTCTGGACATTGGGGCCACAAATAAAACAAGGGAATTATGCTCACCAAAATACCACCAACCACGCATACCAACCACGCATACCAAATATGCATGTCTTGGTGCTGAAATAATGCATGTCCACTGTATTATTGTTGTCCAGGGCCCAATCTGAATACGAGGAGTGATTATTGCTAAGTATTTTTCGGCGGTAATAAAATACCGTCAGGCCCCAAATCTCCACAAAATACCCTACAGTGTTAACGCGTTACGCAAGAGCTCCGTCTTACTCTCTACATTGGATCATGTAATCACTACTGCCTTTCTGACCAAACACGTCATAGTCATGTGACTCTGAGTGAGCTGTGATCGAGATATCTCTAAAGCTCTAAAGTTGCACGCAGAATAATATCCGCCATCTTTGAAGGTCTAAGAGTTTACGTGATCTCCCAATAAATAAGGCTGGTGCCTCTATATTTGGAAAGGACCTCTCGCACTCACGCAGTTAATATCCACTTGGTTAGTTACAATCTAGATAACATTTCGCAGGAATATTCCACTAGTGTGAAATCTATCGTTATGATAGGCTCGAGAGAACAGAATTACAATTTCCGTTCTCACGCCTATACAGCTCCCCGGTGATTACCATTACATGCAGAAACAAAGGAATGCAGTTTAAGTTACCTTTCCACATACTATCACGCACCTAGTGGCACTGATGTGTTAATATCCTGCACTGCCATGTTATACTAAGTTCTTAAATTGCTTCCTAATTGGTTCTTATAGACATAATCGGAAAGCTAGTGCTCGTGCTCATGTAATAATTGATTCCAACTGGATATGTATTTCTGAGAGTTAAATAGTTTGTTTATGCATGTTCAATTGTCTATGCATAAAGCCGTGCTGGCTGGAATTTGTAGTTTGATGCATTTTTTAAATGTTGTCAGCTTAGCCAAGCTGTAGCCCGGTAGCACCAGCTATTTGATAGAGGTAGAGCGCAGAGATCTTTGGCTAAACGGGGATTTTTGAATATATATATATATATATATATGCATATTATTTTTTTTATTTGTTTTGTTTTTCAGATCAAAAGAAAACCTTTACATAAATTCATAAAAATACAGTATCAAAAATAAAAATAAAATAAATAAAAATAAATCAAAACACACAGAATAAAAAGAATACAGTAACAATATGTTGTCATTCCAGTATCTTACATTTCTATAAGACAAATATCAACAAACAGTGATTATAAAATGCATCTTCTCAAATTTCTTTAAGAGTTAATCCGACAATTAAATATTTGCCAGGACAGATTGTCAAAATATATTTAAAATCACCATGATCCACGACCAAAAAAACAAAATCATTTACTTTATACAGATTTCACACAATACAATCGAAATCCCATGATATGCTGCCCAAAGCAAATTCATTAACCTAATGCACAACTTTGTGAATCCATTTTTCAGGGAGATAGTCATAAGACTGTGTACTTTAGCTAATAATCTAACAATGGTAAGCTTTAATGCAACAGATTTCCTGTTTAACATGTTCCACCATACAGAATCAGAATAGATGCATTCGGTATCTAGAACAAATTTCCCAAAAGCCCTCAACCGTTGCGACTTGATTACAACACATTGTCTCAAGGTTTCCTTCACAGACAGACTTTTACAGAAACGAAAAGGCATGCGTATACCTTCACCCCCAGCTCTGACTTCCATGATTTCACCAGTTAATAACACATTGAAGCAAAACCTCAGATAGGAAATTTGCCAGTGATGATCAGGATTACCCATGGATTTCCAATTTGAAACTAGGTGATAGTAAATGGTAGACACAAGCACCTTGTCCATGGTTTTTGCCCAATCGTTGTTTTGTAACAAACATTTTGCTCTGACAGAGTTGACCATAAGGTCGGCGTGTGATAATCCTATATTATCCAATACCTTTAGACAGTTTGTCTGCAAGAGCAGTAACCATAGGGACTCCAAGCAACCCGTTTTTAATTTAGCCCCTAGATCTGCATAGAGACAATTATCATTTGACAGTAACACATTTCAATATAAAGTAATTATTTTCCATTGCACCATGCACTCCAAAGATAGCAGGACCAATTCATAATGAAGGGCAGGAAATGGTACAGATTTCAGAAGATAGAACAACAGTTTTCGTAACACGTTAGCTTCAATCTTCTGCAGGTCAGATGGCAAATAGAATGGTAGTATTTCTAATCCATAACTTAATTTTGGAATCACTTTAAGGTTGTAAAACCGAAGCAAAGGTGTCAATGAATATTTACTATATTTTTGGGCAACCTTTTTCATTTGAAATATCAGGTAAACTGAACGTTCTGTGATACAATTCCAATACAGGCATTTTTTGCACGTGTCAAACACAGGAAAGCCAAGATATCGCATTGATCTCGTTTTTGTAAGATTATGATTATGTACATTTCATCTAAAGGAAGGAAGCTTTTTACGATTTGTAACGCACATAATCATAGTTTTCTTCACATTTATTACTAGGCCATTTCCCTTTACATAAACAGAGAATGCGTTCATCTTGCGCTGAAGGCCTATAGGTGTCCCGTCAATCAATAAAAAATCGTCGGTGTAAGCACACCAATTGATTTTTGTCCCCTCAATTTTTGGAGAGATCAATGATGCAAAATCTAGACTGATACCTGCGTCAGACACCTACAGATTAAAGAGTATAGGAGCAAATATACAACCCTGCCGGATACCGTTCATGGTTTTTATTGGACATGATAGCTCTCTTTCAATCTTGAGTCTCACCTGTACTACAGAACCCTCATGAAGGTGCAACCACGAGGAATCCCTAAATGTAAAGGTTTGGTTCATAATAGTACTCTGTTGACCAAGTCGAATGCTAAGGACAAGTCGATTGCAGCAATCTAAATCAGAGTAGCGTCCTTCCTACATGCCTTTTCTTGAAGTAGAGTGAACACCAGTCCCCCTATTTCCATTCCCATAGTCTTGCGGAAAGCAAACTGTCTATTCAAAAGAATATCATTCGATTCTGCCTACTCTACCACGTGCTTCAGGACTAAACCTGAAAATATCTTTGATTTGACGTCCATAAGTGCAATGGGTCGATAATTTGCTGGCATACCCCTATCGCCTTTCTTACACACTGGAATAATGTAAGATATAGTCTATGATTCAGGTATAGTCCTATTCACCTATATATCTGAAAACAGCAATGCAAGGGCTTTTGCCCATACCTCAGGATAAGCCTTCAAATTAACACTGGCTAAACCATTTGGACCACACGTTCTAGATGAGCTTGAGGATTTAATTTGTCTTTCAATGTCTGAGATCAAGAAATTACATTCCCAAGGATGATTTCTAAGTCCCTCAAGTGCTACCGGGGTGGCATATTTTCCTGCATAAAGGGTGCTAAAATAGACAGCCCAAGTCTCCTCCATAATGCAATTTGATTGAACTGCAACCTGAGAGGACTCAACTTGATTTATCAACCGCCAAAACTGACGTACCAAGCTCTGTTTTAGAGCCTTCAACATGACCTCGTTGTCAGCTTGGAGCATGTATGCCTTGTGTCTCCTTATCCAGTTTTGCAATGCCTGTTTTGCAGAACAGACTCTTATTATCTTGGCTTCCCATTCCAGAGAACTATTCATTGTTCTCTTAATCTTTCTCCTACACCAATTTTTCTGCTGTCTCACTAGAGTGCAATAAGCATGCAATCGAGGGGCTGTACTAATGCTCCCCCCAGTTGTTTTAATACAGCTTTCGACCAGTGACTTTACATATTCAGGAAAGATGGCAGTTGAAAATAGTTCACGGCTTTTGGCCCAGGAGTTCTTCTGATTCTCAGAAACAATGGTCACATTTAACTTGTCTACTTTCCCATCATGCCATGTAATACCATTCCAAGATGAATTCACCTCTAACTTTATGTTGAGCATTCACCCCCGGGGACCTTACATATCAGTTTCAATCCAACCTCCAGAATCTTATGATCACTTAAGTGGGAGTCTACGATGCAGAACCTTTTACATACTCTGAATAATCTTTGAGATAGAAAAATATAATCAATGGATGACATTCTCACTCCATTTGACCACGTAGAAGTTTCACAAACAGGATTTAATAAACATTAGCATGCGAGAGACCCCAATTTTCATGCCATTAGTTTCCTTGGCATTCTCCTTGGGATCCCTTCAATTCTTTGTAATTGAGCCCAAATTTTTAAACATCCCTGATCCATATTTTATCTCTGCATTTAGATCACCAGCAACCACTACATTCATCATTATAGTCAAACATTTGTTTATTCTGGTTATAATATCTGAGAAATCATGAAGCGGGTTCCAAGGGAGATAATCAAAATATGTCTCTAAAACCACAGTCATGGCCTCAGTTACAACATAAGAGGATTCTAGGATCTTAATACCCACATCATTTTTTATTGCAATGAAGAGACCACCATACGGCCTACCTCTAAGACCTCTTTGTCCAGTTGGTGCTTGCACTCAAAACCGTCAATTTGGAGACCATAGGACATCCAGGATTCTTGGATGCAGACAACCTTACACGTATTAAACTTCGCACACAAACTTTGCACACAGATCATCAGATGAGAGGAGATTAGAATAACCTCTCGAAATTCCAAGACATAATTACCCATTCCAATTGTTGATCATTTGGGTTAAAGATCTTGCCACAAGGATTTTATTTGGGATATAGGCTCCCTAATGGATAAAGCCTGCCATCTCCAACCTTGTTCATCCTCACCATGCAGCAAAGGTCTTTCACTGGTCGAGCGAGTATTCTCAATTTGGGTCACCCTTTGCCGAGCAGACCCTCCATCCCCCTACCTTGGATGACCAAAACTTGTGGAGAAGATCAAAATATCATAACCCATAAAATTAAACTGCTCAGCCTCCTGAAGAATAGCCTCAAATATCTGTCTGGAATATCGAACCAACCTCACATGATCATAGCATATAGGATGAATAAAATCTATGATCTTTATGTCAGCAAACAAGATCAATCTAAGTGCTGGTATCTCACTGAAGAGGGCCAAAACTTGAGAACAATGTGAAGTGATGGCCCTCCGTCATCAAATAGATTATAAAATAAAATACGAGGGAACACAGGAAACTTTGGTTTACGCCATTGCACATCTCTCAGATCACTGTCATTAATGTGATTGGGAAAATTTCTCGTACCTCCAGTGGGATCTACTTTGCTCCAAATGCTTTCTCCTTCATATTGTTTCCACCCGTTTGTGATTCCAGTTCGGGTTGCTCTGAGACTTCTTTAGAACCCGCCCTGATTTTATCATAGTGGATACTTTATTCTCTGACGTGCTGACTTCACCAAGCCCTATTCCCACCTTCTCTACATATTCATTACTTCCAGGAGGGACGATTATTGCTTGCATGGTGCTTAGTTTGGGCAAAGCCGGTAACAGTTCCAACACAGTCGACTTAATCAGACTACCAAGGCTTTGATATTTTCCCTAATTCCATAATGTTTGGGTAAGTCATTAGTTAGTTTTACCATCTGTCCCAGAGAGACCTATTTGAGGGCCTGAGATACTACCACAGGAGAATCATTCACGAGCTGGAGTGCTTTGCAAAGAATTTGTAGCTGCAATTTGCTCCTTAACATCTTTGTTAAGGATATAAGACCTAATTGGCATATCCCTCCCCTGAATCTTTGGCAAAACTAGGGGGACAGAAGTAAAGTTTTCGCCTAATGGTAAACCCCTAGGTAGACCCTGAGGTAGCATTTTTGTAGATTTTTCTACCAATGGGTAGAAAGGAGAGAGTTGAGACTGTTTAAGCTCTTTGGATTCGTTCGTAAATTTGCTATCTATTGGGTTGATGGAATCATTACTGCCCGATGGATCCTCAGCAGAGTTATTCCCCATTTGGACAGCCTTATCTGTAATCTGTAATGAGAGAAGTATCATGTAACTGGAGAGCCTTTCGGCTCTCTTCATCTAACTGCTCAAGGTCAGATATGACAACTTCATTTGAAGGATTTAAGATGTTTATGTGTGCAATTTGTGTCTATTTAAATTCGGAAAAGGGATATTTCTGGTTATTTTAGTGCAATCTGTCTGCTCGGATTTCTTATGAGCCCTTCTTTTGCTGGCTTTTAAATTCAGCTGTTTTTTTGTCGCTGAGATAAGAAGCACCACTGGGGATTTCCTGTTCATTTGATCTATCACAACTTCTTGGTCCATTTCCTCTCCCCCCTCTTCTCTTTGTTCCTGCTGTATCAAGTTTGTTAGGTGTGTAGGACTATATCAGATATAGTATCAGATGGTCTTGTTTGCATCCCGTCTTTATATTGTAAATACATCTTTCTGTCAGTTTACAAATGAATCCTTCTCTGTAAATACATCCCTCTCCCATTCAGTATATAAGCAATTGAATCAGTTGGTGAATTACCACTATTTTAGTAGGACCCATACTAATGCGGTCCATGACAGAGCATTTTGGGAATTAAAATATAACGACAGATGTTATAAATTGGACGAATAACCGTCTAAGAGTGATTTGATGATGCAATTCTTCTCTTCAAATAATGCACAATGGCCTTGGTGCTCATTTGATTTATCACAGCCCACACCCTAACAATAGTTGGACCTGATTCACGGAGCATTTTTCAGTGGGATTGCACCACTATAAAAGTCTTCTGTGAATCAGGCCCGACATGTCTGCACACCAAGAGCCTTTTATCCTCATTTGAACAGCCTCATCTCTCATGTGTGAGAGCTTGGCCTGCTCGACTTGAACAGGATGACTCAATCATTAAATGCCTGCAATTGTTAGTTAGATACAACTAGTCTCCTGAAGTGCCTGTGTCCTACGGATGCCCGCAAAGTGCCCTGAGAGAAGGGTGCAGTTTTTGGGAGATTGCTGGAGTACTAGCAGCGCTAGGCTCGACCCACTTAAAGATTATGTCCCCGCTCCCTCCATCAAGAGCCCTCTTTCTGCCTCCTCTTCACCTCACACAATGCCCCTAATGCCGCTGCAGGTGACATTTTCCTCTTACTGGTTCTGCCCCTCCCTTTCAAACTGCACAGGCAACAGCTCAGGAGCTGCAGCTTTTAAAACACCTGATACACCAGGCTGACAGCACTAGACATAGAAAAGAGACACAACAGGCACTGACCATAGGGTGCCAGTGGGAGAACGTCGTGAGCAGCAATCTCCGTCTTGGTAGCCATGTTCAAGTGAGGGCTATGTCAAAGTTTGCAGTTAACTTTCTCGAGAACTGTATACAAAATATTCAACAGAATTTTGTTGTCCTTTTACATTTTCACGACTGTGTCAGGTTTAAGCAACTCATATCATTGTATATATTTTATATATTTAATATATTTTAGCTCATAGATTTATTAAGCAGTAAATATCCATCATAATTGTTCACACTCTTGTCTTTTTATAATGTATATGTAAATATGGACAAGCCTTATTTTACCTGACTGGAATGCTCACTGCCGGGATAGATGACGTAAGTACCTCGCTGTGATGAGAGCAATTGGAGGTACACCCAGAGCTGAGCAGGAACAAATGAAGTTTCAATCTGCTCCAAAACAGAACCAAAGCAAGTCATTCCAAATGCAATTCCAGATTGACCCATATAACGGAAAATCCCTGTACGCTGGTTTCAATGGTAGAATGTTACTTAAATTAGCAATGTGTGCTTTATCTGACATTGGTCATGCCTAACATATAGGGCCCGATCACGACTTTGGCGGTAACGCCGGCGGTATTACCGCCTGCGGTATTACCCCTTCTTGGCGAACTCCTCGGCGCTAATAGAGCTGGGTCACAAGTTTGGCGGTAATGTCATTCCCCATTCCCCATTGAGCCCATTCGGGAATGGGGCATTCCCCATTGGGCTCAATGGGGAAAATGTGCGCTCTTACCGCCGGCGGATTTACCGCCGGCGGTAATAGCGTGGATTTTCAGCGGATTTCCCCCCAGTCACGAGCGGGGGTGAAATCTGCCAAAGTCCTGATTTGGCAGACCCTTAAATCCGGCGGTAATAGCGCGACCGCCGGATTTCAGGGTTACCGTCAAAGTCGTGATGAGGCCCTATATAGTTTGGTTTCCAGTCTCCCATTTCTCTCTCTCTTAAGTGTAGCCAAGATGTCATCAATGCTTGCATACCTGTTACTTTACCGTTGCGTCAGAATACTGAGGGGTGTGCTCAGCGCTCTACAATGTTAACATGCAGGACATCTACAAATAGTGCTCTTTGTAATAAAACCGTAAGGTCCTAATTCATGTAAATATTTGCACGGTACAAAGTGACTTTGCACAGGTGCAAGGTGATTTTGCACTGCCAACAAACACCCTAATTCACAGTGAGGTGCACATTGTATTTTTCCATAGCAAAGTCACTTTGCACTGCAAAAATACACTTTGCACAGCTCTGTGGATCAGGGTGTTTGTTCAGTGCAAAGTGACTTTCCACCGCACTAAACGTTCCATGGTATGAGGCGCTAAAGGTCTAAAGTATAATTTGGAATAAAACTAAGGGCATTAGAAATAATAGAAGATTATGCAATCCATTAAAGGAAAATAACATTCAAAGTTAAGTTTTAAGTTATAATTGGAGAGAAAACATGATCTGCTAACGGACTCGCACGTCAACATGCTTTTATGAGCACGGTGCTGGAGACTATTCTATAGATAAAAAGCAACTGTCCCAAATAGGAGACTGGCCACAAATTGACCTCTAATGGTCCTTCTTCCAGAAACATTTCAAGCACATGTTGCAAATTGAAGGAAACAACAGAATAGGTTGCCATGGTGCAGTATTCCGAGAAAACAGCGCGGGTTAAAGCGAGATGAACAAGAAGAACTTTTCCACTGTGAGGTCTCCTTTGTGCGAGTCAGGCAATTACGATCAGCTCAGCTACAGTAAACAGTAGCACAGCATGAGGCGTGCAACAATTGAAAGGCGGCCTAGCGAAGGCAAAGCAATAACACACACTTCGGTAATGAATATGTTGCAATCGTACAGCAGATACAAGTTTGAGATTCCACTAAGAACAAGAGGTATTGTTGTAGATATTTTGTCGTCACGTGGTCTAGGTATTGTTGTCCAAAATTCCTCTGATAAACTTGAACTAATGTCATGTTTTTTTTTTGTTGCAAGGGTTGACCTGCTTTTACTTGCATATACTTATGAATGGTCTCGGGCATTATACTCAAATCCTGCGTAACCCTCTCTCTACAGCAGAACACGTATAAGCACGTGCAAGACGTACTGCTAAAAGTATGGTTTGATATACAGTTTTGTTAAAGGAAGCAATAGAAATGCCCTCCATCTACTAGACCCAAATGAGAAAAAGGAACATAAAGAGGACAAATAAATCAAAGAAAGCAATATTCGTCGATAACATTGAAAGCTTCTCTATAACTCATCTCAAATGTACGAGGCAAAATAAGACAAACATTGACGCTTCCTTTAAATGGCATCGAACAAAACCGCCTTTGCAGATAAACATCTTTAGGTTTTTAAATACAGGCTATCAGATATTGTTTTTACATTTTAAAGTTGATATTTCACATTAGTTATTTAAACATCTACGGGATTGCCTGGACAGATATGTCATGGAACTTTATATTGTAGAAGAAACATCCGCAGTTGTTCTGGGTTCAGAAATAGGTGAGCTTGATAACTGGGGCCTACCATTCCAACCTGTAGGGTTACTACGTGGTTCCTTCATATTATATGAAGTAAAAGCATTGAACACTTTTACAACCGAAATAGGTCCGTTTTGCTTTTTTTATAGCTACGTGTTTTAAAATTCTAAATAAACAATGCATTGATTTTTAGCAAAACATTGCTGCATAACATTAAGCAACCCCAATTGTACAATATCATTCACCACGTTTAATTATCAGAAATGATTGCTACTCTTGCTGTTTTTAAAACAACTTGTAGTTAAGGAAACGGATCTAGGTCTGGAAACTTCATAGATGTGGATGTTACGGAGGGTGCAGAAATTCACTGTTGTATCCTCGATCCTCCAGAGGCGGGGGTAAGTGAAGGTAGGCAGGCTTGAGGTTGGGCCTATGGATGGCAATAGGCAGGGGTGACTTTGATCGAGAGATGGTGGTAGACAGGTTTGAACTTGAGCATGTGGTTGAAGGAGGGTAGGGATGAGCTAATTTGGGTGGTGGGGTTATGCTGTGCTTGGTTGTGGTCAGTAGCATGTTTCTGTCAGGAGAGAGCTGGGATAGGTTGGTGCAGCAGGAAAGGTCGAGCTAGGTTGGTTGGTTGTTCATATGAAGTGGTGAACTTGAGTGATTGGGTATCAGCATTGATAAGGTAGGAATTGTAGTGTGTGTCGGCAGGAGTGGGCTAGGGTGGCTAAATAGGATTGAGCTACGGGGTGGGCAATGGAAGGCAATAGTGAGATACAGTGGTGGTAAGATTTGGCAGGGGTGAACTAGGGTTGGTGGGGGTTGCTTGGGTAAACCACAATGGGTTATGGGGAAATCTAGGGTAGTTGGTGTCGTGGCAAAGTGGTGGGTTGATGGATGAGGTAGACAAGTGAGGGTTAGGTTAGGTGAGGTGTGGTTGGTGTGTTGGTTGGGCCAAGTGGTGGTGGGTGAGGTTGGGCTCATAAAGTGAAGTGGCTGTGTGATGATGGTGTGGATTAGGTGGTTTGCTGAGTGTATAGGGTTGAGTGGTGTGGATGACTTAACTTGAGATGGTGGGATGAGGGATAGTTGGGTGAGTTAGCAGGGTGTTGGTATGTGAATGTTTGGGTGATGTCAGCTTGGGTGAGCTTTTGTGGTTGAGGTGACATGAAAGTTGGATGGTGATTGGTTTGATTGAGGTGCTGGGGGAGGTTTATGAATGAGGTGGAGGTTTGGGGTGATATGTTGATTTGAGATAGTGTGAGTAGTGTGAGTTGGTTGGTTAAAGGTCAGGGTGGGTGTGGTGAGGTGGCAGTGATAGTATCAGTGTGTGGAGTGAGATGGTGGATGTTGTCAGTGTATTAAGTTGAGTAGGTGGCATGAGTCTTTGGTTGAGTTAGGGTGATGTACTGGGGTGATGTATGATGTGGGGTTGGTGTTGTGGTGAGATTGTGGAATGCAATGGGTTGGTTTTTTGTGTGTATGCAAGGAGAAGACGTTGCATTAGGTGACAAGGGGAGATTATGGGTTGATGTGCTGAGGTTCAGAAGAGTGCTTATGTAAAATGGGATGGTTGATATGTCATTTGTTCACAGTATATATTATTTTAAAAAACATTTCACAGTTTATGAGGGACTCCAGCTTGAATCCAGACACAATTCACCACATTACTTATGCTGAATGAGACGTGCATTCCTTTCAGGCTTTCTACTAGCCCCATAGCTATACGAGGTAAAGTCTTGCCCCAGAAAGCATGCCTGCCCATGATCTAATCCTGAATATGCCAACAATAAAAATAATAAAACTAGTATCATTGAGATGTGTTTTTTTTTTTTTTTTTTTTTTACCATTGCAAGAAAATATATATTAATATTTGGGTACAAACCAAACCCCGCCCACCCCCAATTTAGTACATTTACCCATTCAAAAAAGAATGATTAACTAATGATTTAGAGCAGCTTCTGTACCGTCAAAAATAAGTTCCTATATAATATTACGTAAAACATGTTCCATTCAGTCTGCAGCAAATGGGCATTTGAGATGTGCCCTCCATGTAACAATTGTGGCTCCCTTTTTTTAGGAGGATACATCTGCTGCCCGTGTATTTCGGGAGGATAAAATAGGTTATCATTTTAATGATAAGAGAACCTCCCTCCCCCCGAGGGTCCACTGTTTTCTTTCAGGCGGAGATACATACAATACATATCCCCTATTTGTGGGGGTGGAGAAGCCTATGGGATAATTTTGCAGGAGAGCCGCAGGTCCTTTTCCTGGTGGACAATTGTATCATGTCGAGAATCCATCTTCCAACAAGAAGGCTGAATTCATAGATCCTATCAGAGTAATCAACACTTAGAAAGAAATCCCATTACCAGCTCTGTCCTTTCCATCAATTGGCATTACTGCCATTGTCCCTCTCCGTATTGCAACCCTACTGCAGGACACAGATGTCAATGGCTGAAGGAATAAGGCTGGCTGGGGGATAATGAAAAGTGAAAACAGGTGAAAAGGGGATGAGAGGACAGCTGTGCAAGCACGTTTTCGCCCCCCCCCCCCACAGGAAGGCAGCTACACAGGATAAGAACCTTACCTATTTAATTCTGTTTGGTTCACACTCAGTCAAAAAGTCCCCCCCATTGTTATGTTGGGTGGTATTTGTATAGTGTCTGCTACCATTGGTATGACGTTGAAGCCCTGTGAGGATGAACGCCCTTCAGAAGACCGTAGTCTGTGTTGAAATTAAAGGAGTGGTAAAATGTATGCGTGCATTTATAGGCAGTTAGAAGGTAGCTGGAGGATGGCTATATCTATAAACAGCAGCCCCTATTACAAAGGCGTATAGATGGAATGCTGTGTCAGATTGTCAAAGGGTCAAGCTATGTCAACAATTGGACCGAATTTTGCATGGGACTCTGCTTTATACTATGGGTCATAACATTTAGTGGTCGAGTGTGATGTATCTTTTAAGGGCAAGGAATAGACAAATAGTAAGTATTTAAAAGGTGTGGGTACGGTTATGTAAACAGCTGGACAGAATTATTTCTAGGGGCTCAGCTGTGTTCTGTTGGACACAGCACACAAGCATCCTGTGAAGATGGGCTGAAGCATATTATTGTTAGTGATACAGCGAGTACCCTTGTCTTAGGAGGATATCATAGGTGCAACGTGCTCACCTTGGAAGCAAGACGACACGAAGAAACACAGGTTTGATCCCCAAGTCCGCGCTTATAAACCTCTTGGTATTAAACACATTATAAATAACATATATCATATCATAATCATAGGACTGGTGAGGAGTACTATGATCCCCTAACTGACCCCTCTTGTATGCCCAAATTCCCCATGAGGGAAGGAGGGCAGAGGCTGGCGCTCCTGTTGGGTGTGACATCCGGCCTAAGTGTGGAAGGGGCCGGAACAGAAGAGCAAGATTTTGAGAACCTTCCTGAATGCAAGGTGGTTCTCTATGTGGCAGATTGTTCATGTGGGGGAGTTCCAGGTGGTGGGTGCTTGGACCGAGAGGGAGGAACACATCACTGGATTGATGAGAAGAGGTGCTGAGCCTGTTCCGAGGACTCTGTTAGACCTGTAGCATGTGAATTTATGCTGCAGGTATTTCAGTCCTTTGTTGTAGAAGGCTCGATAGGTGATGCACATCACCTCTAAAGTGGATTGAAAGCCATTGAATAACACATAGGGTGGGGAAGATCTGTTCTCTGGGGTCTAGGGCTCAGGGAGCCTTATTTTAGTGTTTTGTACTTGATGGAGTTTATTTTTGCTGCAATGCGGGGGACCCACCCCTTGGTAAAGGGTGTTAGCATTGTCTAGATGTTTAGATTCTGTGTGGGAATGTCAGGTGAGGAAAAAAAGGTATTTTCTTTTGGTTTTCTTTTCTTCAAAAAGGGGGAAACGGATTGTCTAAAAAAAGGTGCCTATTGGCGGCAGTTGACCTGGTGTAGAGAAATGGCCCATACTGAGCCTTCTAGCGTGGAATCTCTGACCGGGATCTACTCGTTGCATTGGCAGCACACTTTTTGCACTCACTACTGTAGATTGAGGGTTGGCAGCGGAGGATGACATTGGGTGCTAGTGGAAGGAGCTGAAGCTGTGGCTGTAGAGGTGGATGGCGGTAATGTTGCAGCAGCAACTCAGAGGTGGACGAGGCAGAGATGATTTGAGCATAGAGGTATATTCTGGCTGATTGTGGTCCATTGGCTTTAACTTTGTGGTGGTAATGTGCCTTTCTATATGGTTACTCTACTTCTTCCCAATGGACTCGTAAAAGGTGCTGAATTAAAAGAGGTGCCCAGGCTTTGAGACGTTTTGGTGGATGTCCCTCACTGCAGTGCCTAGACGTAAAAAAATACAATGTACTTCTTCCACCACTTTCTTGTTGTGGTACTGCTTCACATTCTAAACTGCTCCAAAACACAAATAGAGACTAGAGGGACAATATCACATCCAGTTAAACAACCCCTCTGCAGGTTAGTAACCATAAACTAACAATAATGTCACTGGGTCCAGTTGTTTCAGAAGATTTGATGAGGGTTATTGCCTGCTTATCGCTGTTATATTATAGCATTTGTAAGAAAACAATCAGTGTGCACAAATATCATAATTTCATTTGATTTAAATCTATATAAAACACAAAGAAAAGGGAAATATGCATGGCAATATTGCACGAAGAAAAAAACAAATGTGATTTGTGCTTTGCAGTGTGTCCTATAACTTGATACATACAGTACATTACACAATGTAGTACAAACACTCTTAAAACCAATGTACTCATTCATACTTTTCATACTTAATTCACTCTAATGTACTGCCAGCTGTCTGCCACAGTGTTCATTGCACACTGTTTGTTCCTTGAAGGAGAAGCGGTTGACAAGCAAACACCATCTTCATCGCTGCTGGTCCCAGACATACTAAAATGTTGGACCTGGGAGGAAAAATGAAAACACAAAACACAAAACAACACAACATGGACTCTGCCACTTAAAAGGAAAACAGTTAAAACAAATAACAAACTAACATAAAGAATATACTCAAACTACAAATGACAGGGCAAGGGAGGGAAAGAACAGATTGGAAACATGTGGATTGTGCTCTTTCAAAGTTCCTGGAGGATCACAAACAAGTTCACCAAGCAAGACACAAAAAAGATATGAGGAAAATGAAATGAGGTCTCCTTGGGTCTAGTGAATAACTGTGGCTACACCCATAGTGCTGAGTTTCGGACTCACATCTATGATCAATAGCCATGCCACTGCTGGAGAACCAATCAGATCTTGCTGTTGTTAATTGGCTACACATGACACTTAGCCATGTAAACAGGACCAACCAGTCAAGTGGCGAGCGGCGTTAACACTGCATCGACCAGGCACAATGACAAATACTCATGCTTTCGCTAGGGAGCAATCAAATTGCGCTCTGTGGTTACTTGGCTACACATGACACAGCCCTGTGAGCAGGATCAACCAATCAGGTGGCAAGCTACATTAGTGAGTCTACTGCCAGGTACAATGATAAATAATTGCACGTTCACTAAGTCCAATCACATCACTCAATGCAGTATCTCGGCTACACATGACACATAGCATCATGAACAGTGGAGACTAATTGGATGGCGAGCTGCTTTAATGTGGCTATGTCCAGGCACAATGATGAATACTCGCGCACCAAAGCAAGTACCGTACAAGTACCGCTTGGCCACGTTACTTTTGTCTCCTGCCTCGTGAAGGACCTACAATTTCGACTTTAAGGAATATATAAGAACTGCAATTCCTAGCAGGCTTAAAATCTCAGAGCCTTGATTGCTGTAACGCCCCCTCAAATGTGTGTATAAAAACTGGAACGCGTGCACCGCACGCACACACCAAAGTAAGTCTCCTGCTTCGTGAAGGACCTACAATTTTGACTATAAGGAATATATAATGACTGCAATTCCCAGCAGGTGAATATTGTGCAGCACAACGTTAAGACCTCTGAAATGTTGCACTGATACTATCTTACACCTATTTCTACTTGTTTGATTAGGCTTAAAATCTCAGAGCCTTGATTCCTGCAACGCGCACTCGAAGGTGTGTATAAAAACTGGAACGCGCACACAACGCACCCGCGCACCGAAGCACGTTCGTACAAGTACCGATTGGCCGCTTAGCCGCGGAGCTGCGGAACTACGGTACAAGGTACTTAGTCGAGTAAGATAGTTCATATTTCTTTGATCTATTTCAGTGTATGTGAACAAAAACATGTGTCAAATTTTGTTGATTTTGTTTAACCAACTGGCTTAGTGTGAATGTGAAAAAGGTGATAGACGATCAATTGTGATGGCATTAGTTAATTATATGCAATTATATACACTTAAATCTAATATGCCAGACTTACCTGAGTTGCCGCTCACTCCACTGTCAACAGTATGTAAATCAGCAGAGAAACCAAAGCGATTGTCGTTGCGCAAGTCCATAACGGTTACACCAGTCTTACAGACTCCGAACCTTAACAAAGACATTTGTCTATTCTGTGCCCTGCACAAGAACACGGACACGGTTCCTTGCGCAAGCATAGAAAGTGTTGATACAAGCGAGAAAATCATAGCAGCACATAAAAACAATCTGAAAACTGACATTCAAGCAATCTCTGATAATACCATTCTGCAAGTAATCAAGTAATCAAAAAAAGAGGCAAGACCGCATTTGACAATGGTGGAGGAAGCCTCAGAGAGTGAGTAGGTTTTCTCAGATATTTCAATTCATGCAAGCATCAGAGGTGAATTGACCTCCACTCATACAGTGTCACCAGATTACCATGCCCGTTGTTCGATTGACTCAACTATATCTCTAGTTGCTTCATATTTACAACCAACCCCAAAGCGGTGTTTGTCCACCAAGGAGCGACCCTATGGCTCCTGTTAATGATGGACTGATTGAAATTACTCTTGTGGCAGTTAACACTACGATAAAAGCCTATTCAAATTGTTTGAATCTCTTGAGCTAAAGATTAAACAACAATCGCATCAAATCCAACAAATTGTTGACTGGATTGAAAAAAATCCCCATATGTCCATCTTCCCAAAGCAGCCACCTCGAACAATGGACATGAGTGTACAAATGATCACAGAAAGTGCTGTAGCTTCGGTTTTACTGACTTTTATGCACATAATATGTCCCGTTGAATGTGGCAAAGTGATATCCATCGATCCTAATTCCTCATGGATTAGTGTTGAGAATCAACCCACTGATAACCAACAGAAGGGCGAGCAAGACATCTAGTCACAAAACCTTATCAAACAAACCGCAAGTCAAATAGAATATCTGATGCCCAGTCACGAACACAGTTGATAGATCTCACTAAATCTATCAAAGGCTTCCAGCTAACAATCTACAGCAGTACCAAAAACTGTGCCAGTGGCAAGCATGAATATAGAGATGCCTCAAAATGAGCCAATAATAAATCAAAAACACAGGGCAAGGGCTCAACCACTCAATCTCTCACCTTTGAATCAGCTGGTGGCAATTGTTGGGTGTGCAGTCAAAATGTCGAATCAACAACAAAAAAAAAAAATTGACATTTCTTTTTCGACATTATTGATTTGACAATAATGCATTCGAAATTATAGATTTTGAAAATATGATTATAAACCCAATTGTTGAGGGAGATGTGGCGGATCGATTGGGCGAAGCTAGAGCGCTTGCGGTCCCGGAAGATAGCAGACGAAAGCTGATGACAAACCTAAGTGTACAAACTCTAAAGGAAAGAGAAGAAAAGCAGAGAATAAATGATCGCATTGTGATTATCAAAGCAGCAGTGGATGCTTATCTTGTTCAATGTACAATAGATAATACTCTAGTTGCGACCACGAAGAGTGTATCTCTGAAAGTGCCACAGTTAAACTCTAAAGGTGTACCACATTCATGCACGATTATCCAGAAGATACCAACTCGAGATGATAGTACAAATGAATGCCTATCTACATCCGCTAAGGCACAACAGAGAATAAATTCATCAGAAGTAAGTACTAATAACCAACCAAATGTGGAAAATAGCCACAAAACTCAAAGGAGGGATCATAAAAAAATAGTTGTTGGAACTATCACACATTGATCCTAAAATGTTGTGATGCTCCATATGAAAAATATGACTTATGTAGGACAAGTATTCTCAACATATTCAATGATATACACAAACTGGAGGATATCACGTTGGCTGATATTGATCAGGTTGAATTCCTGTGTGACCAAAATGTAGCCATTGTGCGCTTGTGGATCAGGTCAGGACTCGTCCTGAACACATTATGGAGAGCAAAAATTGAACTATTTAAGATGGGCTTCCTATTGGCTCAAGACCCAGAACGGGTAGCGCGAGAGTCTAATGCACAAACATCTATGGTAGAACAATCACAAACAACAAAGGTAAAACAAATAGAGTGCCAGTGTGTACATTTTGTGATATGGCACCAAAAGCATGTAGTGAAGGAGGTGTTTATATACAAGCATAACCATTACCTGACACACATCGGAAAATAGTGTGGAATTCCAGAGGGAATAGTCATTTGCAATGGGGACAAAACACAGGCATAAATGAATTTGACGTTGTCGCCCTCCAGGAGACGTCAATGAATTCACCTCCGGTGTGGGACGACCATGAATCGACCCTCCTGCCAGCAAATTCTGCCCTGACGACCGATGGCCGGTTTGTTGGTTGCTGTTAAAACCAGTGCGAGCTTAAGATTGCAAGCATGGGCAACTCCTAATAACTTCACCCAGCTAGTTAGAATTTCGAATGGTAAAGAAGATCTAGCTCTCATCAATTTATATAGAAATCCCGCAGCTATTTCTGATAAAACCTTCTACAAAGATTTATCTAACCTGCTTGAAATAATAGCCAAGACAAATAATACTATGGCGACTATATTGGTAGGAGACCTCAATCTCTACTGTATTGAACCAACTAAAAGAAACAAAACACAAGAGGTTATCGAATGGAATCATTTTATGTGAGATGGAAATATGAGGATGGCGAATGGCTCTTTACCGAGTGACATGCTATCTCAACCCACGTGGCAGAGAGGAACCTCGATGAGCACTATTGATTATGTATTTCTATCTGAAGAATTGTTCATGGAGGCGATAAGATTCAAATTCATCCAACAAACAGCAAGTAATCATCACATGCTGGCATTACACTGGCCATGGGGTGATGACACTAATGCACTTCAACAACAATGGATGACCCATAGACTTACTACTAATAAGGCCAAATCTCGTTTTAAATGGTCTCCTGATAAGTTAACCCTGCTGAATGATGTAATTAAAATACAACAATCATGGCTTTATTTTGAATCACATGCAGGTGCATTATCATCATTCAAAAATCTATATAGCCCTCCTGACCCCCGATTAAAGAAGCATAGCCATATCTTTGACTACCTCATACAACAATCAAAAACAATGTACAGAAGAGATTTGAGATTCATCTACAAGCTTCCTCATAATGAAAGATCACAAGCTCGTAGGTCCATTAGGTGTAGATATAGAAACTGGACACGAGCGCATAAAGCCAAAATGCTAAATGAAAGATCAGGACAGAAACAGGTAGAGACACAGCTGAATGGTGTATCAGAGGCCCAATGGGTAGCACATTCCTCCGAATTATATGTTGATAATAATTTTGATAATTATAAATATAAAATCCTGTCTGATTCACCGTGGATCCTTGAGTGTTCAGAAAAAATAACAGAAGAGGTAATACTCAAGTCCTCATCCTCACGTGCAGCAGGCCCAGATGGCATGACAAACTATATGCTGAAACAACATCCCTAGCAGTGGGCCATTATTCTCAACAACATATTTGCACATATATTAGATACTCAAAGAATCCCTGATTGATGGTGCTCATCTCTCATAGTCCCCATTTTCAAGAAGGGCGATTGGGGAGTGCCATCAAATTATCATCCCATCGCCCTACTTGATACCCCTGGTAAAATCTTCTCATGCTTAGTTCTGAGAGATTTTAACCAATGGACACAAGAAGCCAAACAATGGGACCCAAATGAAACAGGATTCGTAGCGGGCATGGGGACAGCAGTACATTTATTACCACTTAATGCACTGAAAAAACAGGCCCATAATACTAAAGCACCAATTTATTTTGCCTTTATTGATCTCCATTCTCCTTTGGCTCTGTTTCAAGGGTAAAATTAATGGAAAAATGAATCAAAGTCAAATGCCCGACAAGTCTAACTGACATCATCTACAAGTTGGACTCCCTTACGTCAGTGCAGATTAGACTCACAATAATGAGCATTTTGTCATCAGTAGTTCGAACAGCAAGAGGGCTGAAGCAAGGTTGTATCCTTGATTCAGCCCGTTTTAATTTTTTTATTTGTGATGTGAGAACAATTTTTGTGGGTGTTGATTCTGACTCGCCCAAGATGAACAAAGTGGCGATCCAAGCTCTCTGGTATGCAGACAATCTTGTATTAATATCAAAGACCCCCACTGGACTCCAAACTTTACTGTTAGCTCTCACTACATATTTTGATGATAATGAACTCATCATACATTCAAAGAAGTTCACAATTGCTCAGTATCCTCCTAAACGTACCGCCAGATACAGGATGGAATGGAAAATCAAGAATGTGAACCTAGAAATTGTGCCTAATTACATGTACCTAGGCCTCATTTTTGATGGTATGCCAACAAATGATACACAATTGAATGCCATAGAAAATAAATTGATCCCAGCCATATCCCAGACTAGGTTAATTTTATACAAATTTGGTACATTTTCCATCAATGCAGCCATTTTGTTTTGGTGACAGAAAAGTATTCCAACGCTGCTATATGGGCTCGAAACAAGAAAAATTATCGAGTCCAATTATCTTAACAAACTAGAAGCCAAATTCTGGAGACAAATCTTAAATGTCTCGCAATGTATTCTTGGACCTTGGCTGAGGTATGAGCTGGGACTTACGTCTCTTCAAGCCAAATATCACTGCCAACTATGTGCTTTGTTTCGTAAATGCCTTGTATATATGAAAGATGAAACAGATCTTGCAGTATTGTCGAAATACATGCTCTTGTCGAAACATGATTTTGTGCAAAGATGGATCAAATATGTTCTTGAAATCATGGCTATAGCTGTTGTCACATTAGAGACACAGATTATGAACCCTGATAGAGCCAAAAAGAAGATATTCTTACAAGATTGGATAAACACATGAACAATTTGTCTCACATATAAGCATTTCAATCAACATTTTTTTGGCGAAAAGAAAAATGGCGACATTGAGCCATATTTGTGCAAAGCTCCAACCCCGCAAATCTGATCAGCCATTCTGCGATTACATTTGAATTTGTGTACCACTCGCGATGTTATGGCACAACGGAAGCAAATCAGTTCTGAAGAAAATTACTGTTAATTTTGTACTAACTTGCTAATCAAAGAAACTCTTGAATATCTTATTATAGATTGCATAGCATTGGTGGATTTAAGACGCAAATATTTTGTGAAACATATACTTCAAATTGGAAATGTGTCACCGGAATATAGATGGGCTATGATAGTGGCCTCTCCACATATGTGCATACGAATAGCCACGATCAATTGCTTTAGCGCCTTGAATTTAAATGATGATAATAATCTTGTGCATCACTAAGATCAATTCTGAAATGTTTTGTTGCAATGAGAGTACCAAGTTCAGTTTGTAAATTCTGAAAATCATATGTTTTATTGTAATAAGAGTATTATGTTAAGATTGCAATGTGATAAGTATATTTTTATAAATTATTTGAAATTGAAAAGTTGATAAATCAGCTAAATCAATAAAAATAAAAGAAAATACTCGTGATTATGCTATGAACCAATGGAGCCATGCAGTATGAGGTTTTTGTGGCTACACATGCTCTGTATAGGTGCAAATACAAACCAAGCTTTTTGCTTGGTGGGCGTGTAGCCACAGATAATTCACCACACCCACAGAGAACTGCTTAATCTTTATCATTGTTTTTTGTTCATGATAGTGAGCAGTTTGTCTGTACACTTCAAGAACTTTTCCAAGCAAATTCTTCATTTTTACCACCCTTTTTTTGCAATCCTTTGTTCCTACAACTCTTTCCCTTATGCTGTCACTTGTTGTGATAGTTTATTCTTTATTTTAGTTTATTATTTTCTTTTTTTTTTAAACGTATTTGATTGGCATTGTCCTGTTTGTCCTTTTTTACAATTCTTCAATTTTCCTAGCTTACCAGACATTTTCAACATGATTGGCCATAGTGTTAGCAGTGATGTCATTTGGGTACCTACACTGTCACCCGCAAAATGTTGTGCGGGAAGAGGAAGGTGGCATATAGTTGGAGATATTGGGCCTCATTACGACCCTGCTAGTCCAGAAAGAACGGTGGCGGTAAAACCACTGCCACCATTGTTTCCGGACCGGCTGATTCAGAGTCCTGCAGGTGGGAGGTGTCACTCCCACCAGGTCCGACCTGGCGGGATTAACACCACCCGCCTGCAGGCGGACATGGAAACACCGGCTCTGTCAGAGATGGAACCAGTGTTTTTCCATGGTCCCCATCCCCATGGAGTCCTGTGGGACTCCATGGGGATTTACAGAATTCTGTCTCCAGAATTACTGGGTCACAGGGGTTGTAATGCCCCGGTGATTCCGGCAATCACAGAGGCATAATGGTATTACGGGTCCGGTGGCAGCCTGCTGGTTTTTCCGGCACGGCTACCGCCAGACTCGTAATGAGGCCCATTGTCTTGTAAAAGAGCACTACTCAAAGAAGGAGATGTAATAAGTGCAATGCACCTTCAATGTGGGCCATCAAATGTTCCATCACAGTGCTTAGGAACATCAGTGCTCATCCAGCACCTGGTCCGTGTACATTTGGACGAGGTGAATGAGAAGTATCGTCAGGCCCACAAACACCACAAGGTGAAGGCACGTGAGCCTCACTCTGTATGCCATTGACCTTCTAAAGTAGCAACTGCTTCTTCGGCTTCTAGATCTGCAGCTACTCTTATGACATCAACCTCCAACACCCACTGTTGCAACAACTGACAATCCACTTGGTGTTATCTGACCAGCAGCCAATTTGAATGAGTGTAGAATTCTCTGTACTGTGTGCAACAAGTGGATTGTTCCAGGAGATGCTACTCTAGCTGCATGGGAAATGGTCATTGCACAATGCCAGGTTCATTGCCATTGCTAGTTTATTATTTGTTGAAAGTGGCAAACGTTTTCCCTTTTTTGAAAAAATAAAAAATAAAATGCCAACAAAAAACATGTTCCCTTATTTTTGATCCCTTGTTATATGTCTCAACCCTAATTTTCCAACCTCCTCCTTTCCTCTCCCCAGAATGGAACTTTTCAGGGCCAACCTTTCAGTTATAAAAATAGAATTAAAAAAACAGACAGTTTAAATGTATCAATAAAACGTATATGACCCATTTCATACAGTATGTGTGAAAAAAATGTTTTTATATTTTTTATCAAAACAGCAGATATGATATGTACCCTGCCATGAACCCGTGGGTATATATATATTTTTCAAAGGGTGACTTTTTTGCTTTCCATGAACATCCATGACCCTATTTGTCTCCCCTCCACCACCACACACCCAAAACAAGTTCTCCCCTTCCCCATAATGCCCACTTCCCTTCCTGCCCAAGTACAGTATATTTTTCTGTGATACAGTCACAACTCACCTATTCCCCATCATAGTAGCTTCGGTTATACAGAACAGTGGCAGACCAGTGGCCACCATCTTCGGCCATGCCCACTGTATATTTTACAATACTACCAGTCGACTAGCCATGGCCTTTGGCCTTTGGTCATGCCAACTATATTTTTTAAGACAATAATTGACCTCTAACCATGGCCTTCAGCCATGCCCACTGTATATTTTCCAACACTTATAAGCCACTAGCCATACTGGCCACAGCCTTTGGCCGTGCCCATTTTTTAAAAATAATTCAATTTTTTTAATGCAGATTGTAATATTATTGGAATATTATAAATATACTTTTCACTAATATTGTGCATGTGCTGTGAGGGTTATTCATAAGTTTCTATAAACTCACTGATACCTGACTAATCCTATTCTATGTGCAATGGTGTTCTGTGTGGCACATTCCTTACCAATTGGAGTTTTTTCAGTGAGATTCTTCCAACAGAGATAAGTGCTGTTCATTGATCATTCTGTTTTAACAGATGTGCACTTCTCTGTTCATTGTTCGATCACTACCAGCCAGTGACCTTTATTATGATACATTTTGATGTACTTACAAGGAAAATAAGTTGTTATATGTCTTTTGAACACAGGCTTGGGTACTCGGCTAAGCTGATGTATTTTGACCATTCTGTGAGTAATGTTTTGTCCTCTGGCACTGGGGTCTGATGTTTCTTTGTAACCTTTTTATGACCTCACTACCACAAGTCAGGCCTGGGAACATGTTTGCACCATTGGCTTATCCAATCAGTGTGCGGCATTAGGTCTTACTGTAGAAAGTTACATCTTGGTGTATGTGCTCTCCGTTACAAGGGTCTGGCTGATATTTTCTGCTGAGGGTTTCATGCTTTGGAGATGGCTAACTGGGTCTCAAGGCATATATGTGTTGATTAGGGTAAAGGGTCATTGTCATGTACTACCATCATGAGTGCCCAATCAATGTTTCCCTGACTACTAGTAAATGCTGCTGTACATGTTAAAGACACAGGGTTATGTTGAATGCACAATCTGTGCACAATGGCTCACTGAAGCATAGCTACTGTCATCTCATTGGGCCTTCATAGGGAAATTTCTTTTGTGTGGGGCTGCTCTCTTTGCGCTGTATGCCTTTTCATAGTGACTTTCAAAGTTGTATTTTTGTGCACGTTTGGGGAGCTGAATGTACTCTCCAGGTGTTTACTCCCAACATTCCCCTCTTTTTGTCCCATGAGGGACACATTTCCCCACAAACTCTTTATGCTTTTTATCTTGCTCTTGTTGTCAGTCACATATAGGTTTGGGCACCCACATCTTCCACACATTTCGCAAATCACCTCCCCACCTAGCATAATCCAATGGGGCGTATCCTAGAAAATTGCAATCCCCATCTGCATTGGGGTCAACATAGCAATCTAAGTAATTCTCTGGACCTGGAGGAAGTACCATCTGGGCATATGTGATGATCTATTGGGTATATTTGTATTCCTCCTACTTTTGGTTCTGTGTCAGTTTGACAGCTTTCATCTTTCCAATGAGGAGTGGCACTGCCTGTCATAGCTGCAAGGAGGTTATGTTTATTTCCATGAGACACACAACAAGTTGTTATTATTTGGTAAATACACCAGATTATTTTAAAAGCAATAAGGATAGGAAATAAAACTCGTCAGATGTTAATGATACACTGGGGCATCCATGAAGTAAGGACTGCTGCTTCCATGTCGGTTTTCAATTTGGCCATTTGACCGTGAGAGTCAATGTGTCATTGTCACATCGTTGGGAGAGATGTAGGTACAGCAAGTGCTGCCAATGTTCCTGCAGATGCAGCCTTCCATTACTGCGGAAGTGTACCAGAGTGTCTGTGTGGCTGGAGGGACTGCCGCCCCCTGCTCCCATCAACATGTGGATCATTACCAGCTGACTTGCGGTACGAGCGTAAAGAAATTGGACAATAACTACATGCGTATATGCATGGTGCACTTTACTAGCGTGTTTATTAGTGCTTATTAGTGCTTTCAAAAACATTAATTTTATGTTCTTGCTTAGGCTCCACCCTTCACTTCACCACTTCCTATATCTTTGGTGTGCGCGCACTGCGGAAGTGTACCAGAAGTGTCTGTGTCTGTGGCTGTGCCATGCCGGTGGCGGTAAAGTCCTTGTGTAATATTACTGTGATTATATTGCAACTGTATTTTAACTCCATGTGATCACTGCACATCGCATCACACATCGCACATTAAAGCACTGTTTAGATTTGATCTGTGCTGCATGCTTGCATGTGAATCTGAGCTTGGGCAGGCTGCAGGCAGGCGGCTGCTCTATGTATATGTAATCGGAGATTGAGAATTTGCTGCCCTTCCTGTCCTACCTGTAATTTCTAATAATACTTGCACTATATCTTGTGCTTTATATTTAAATAGCGCCAGAGTTCTGGTGTTTATGTCATAAAAACGTAGCTACACTAACTGGGAACCAAGCTGTTCGAGTATACGTGGTTTAAAGTGATTACGTAATACGTATACGTATATTTGGCATTAGATTGGATTTTGAACAGTCCATTTTAAGGTTGTGTGCAACATGAATGCAAATAAATTGTGTCAAATTGATCCCAAAGCTGACCCAAATGCAAAACAGTGTAGTCTGCTCCACACAGATAACCACACAGCCTGAAAAGCAAATGGTTACTCGTAAAATGACCACATACTACGCTAAAGTTGGTAAACTTGATTCTGCCGATGCTCTACAAGCCCTGTTGGATGTAACCAGTGAGCTCTAAGACTCGCTCAACTGTCTTGGCTAGAAACTGGTCACTTATTTACTAATCCCCCAGAGCATTAGTACACATGCATCTGAGCTCGGGACTGCCATTGAATTAGAACAAGAAAACAGTGTTCAATCCAGCATCAAAATTAATGCAGAAACAGTATGCCTGGTCACAGTTAACAGCTTACAGTGTGGCTCCCATGATTTCCTAAAAATGCACTTTGATACAGCCCAAATATACAATTCAGACTTAGGTAAAATACATTCACCTTCAAATAATGAACAGGCACAGGTACATGAGAGAGATGGGTTGGAGCTCAGCAATTCTGGTGGTTGTATCCATTCCACTGTTACCACGCTAACCACAGATGCTCATATACATACATCTATTATGAGCAGTATTGATTTCTTAGCCCCTAACAACTATCACATTGATATCAATACCAGTATGGAAGAAATGGAGCTGGAGTTTATGGGTCCTTCATTAGATCACTCCTTACCACTGATAAGTGACCCAGTTGATTTCCAGCAGTGTTTATTAACGTTAGAGGCTGAAATAGACAATGAAAATGTCAGCTGTAAGAATGTGTCTATTAATGCTTGGGTACTTACAAAATGCCCTTTAACCCTGAACTGGGCTAAAATAAGAATTTTGTGCCACCATTATCATCACCAGTTATTAACTCTGTAAACAATTATACTATGGATGAAGAAGCTAAATCAGCACCTGCCGAGAACATAAGCAATAGCATTGCTTTAAACGACTTACCTCGCTGTATAATAGCCAGAAAAGCTAGTGCACCGAGTATAAATAGCATGTCCTCAGACAAAATGTTTCAAGTGTTTGAACTATTATTAAAAACACTCCTAGATAAATGTGAAAAGATGAAAATGACACTGGACTTGCAATCCCTACTTTTGTACAAAAGCATAAACAGAGGAAGGAAAATTGTGCATGATCAAGTTACAAACACGGATTTTAGTGCATTCAATGTAAATGATAAAGTTTATCCTGTATCCCATATATATACTGCCAAATCAGGTGTCTTAAAAAAGACCCCACTACAAAGTATAAAAACATCCACAAACCATCAAAGGAAAAAAAAAAGTCATATCACAGGTAGTAATGTATGCAAAACGGCCACGTGATAAGCAGAAGGCAAAAGCAACTGCCTTAGCCATTCCGCCAGTGACATTTGTTATAACTGTGAGTGACACAGGTGCTTCTTGTAGCACAGTGCCTTTTCTGAGAGCTGGAAACACAGCTCACACCAAAAATAACCGTGCGGTAATTTCTGATGCTGCAGTAAGCCTCCAGGCTTTGCCTGATGACAACTGAAGTGTGAACTCTAAAAATGATAGACACCCTGCACAGAAGCCAATTACTGAATTATGGGCGTCTTTAAATAGTCAACCACCTGCAGCTAGCATTAACTCCCAAAAAAGAAAGGACACAATATGTAAGGCCAATTCATTAAAAGTACTACAGCTACAAGCCCTGCTGTCAAATGGCTATGCTCTTCCATTGAACAGGTTAGCAATTCTTAGCTTATTCCGAAGTATTGCACCCTTGCATGTAATAATATCAGATGATATAGCACTTGTTGATCAAGTAGACCATAGTCACCATAACATCAAAAACATCTGTTTTAAATCAATCAAACTATTAGAGTATGTACTCTTATATCAGGATGCCTTGTTTAAAATGGGCTACTTAAGTATTGCACACACATCCCCGACGTCTAAGTCATCAACGACAAGAGAAAAACAAGCGCAAAAGATAAGAATAACATTACTGAAAACCACAAATTATCCTAAAGACATCAATACAATTAATGGGAAGGCTACCCCTGTAAATCCTTGCTGCTTGAATCAATGCAGCCATAGAATCAATCCTCACACAAATGGACTGACAATTGATATACTTGATCACAGCAACACTTTTGCTAGTAACAAAGAGCTGTCTGTGGGACAATGTTAGGCACCCATTGCTACTCCAGATACCTATGATGCAGATAGTGGGTACAGGCAATGGCTCCTGTCAATCTTAAAAAAATATTTTGGGCAAATGTCTCAATGACATTCATCTGGTAATGTCCTAGAACACCAGAGGATTTGCTCACATATTTAGTGAGGGAGGGCTAATATCTTATATAAACAACTATTCGCTGGTCGCATTACAAGAGACATGGCTCTGTGAGCAGGTTGATCACGATGCATGCACAATTATCGTCAAAACTGCATCCAAAGGGCTTAAGGGGAGATTGATGGGTGGTCTAATGATATCTGCTGCTACACCTTGGAAAATTGAAGAACTTCAGAGTACAGTAGCACTGGTATTAGAAGCAAAATTGTCCCTTGGAACAACCCGTCTGATGTTAATAAATGTACACGATCCACCAATGAATAGTGACACAGTTGTAAATGTAGCAATGGTTCGAAACATTCTGAAAAAAACATTATAAATCAATCCCCATAATATTAATAGGTGATTTCAAGGTCTTTATTAAAGTAGCAAACTTCAATCGTTGTGATAATCTCCATTTGTAACCTATAATTACAACAAGTGCCACCTTTAGGCACGGCAGAATATCTGTGTCACTAATGGAAGAGTACACTATGATGACACTTAATGGGAACTGTATAGGTGATATCCTGATGGGCTACACACGCATATGTGGTAAGTCATCCACAACCCTTGACTATATATTTGTGAATACAATTGTGAATACAATTGGGACATGGCAATTCTACACCGTAGTGAGAGTGACCACTTTCCACTATGTGTGTTGTTCACATCGATAGCAAAAAGTAACCAGCTAACATTTACTGCCCCAAATGGAATTATCTCCACAAATTTACAAGGGAATCAAATTCGATGGAACGATCGAAAAATCGGAAAAGGGGCCAACCTATCACATTAATTTATTACTACATTTAACGGTACCTATGATGACCCTAATAGTGAGAATAAACGTGTAGACATTGTTACTGCTTTTGTAAATATGGTTGCTAATATTAAAGAAGCGTCTTTGGAGACACGTAACTACAAAAACATAGCCAAAAAGAGTGATAAACAATATAACTCTCGAATTGATTATTATCCGAAAATAGCAGAAGATAAACTGAGCTTAGGAAGGCAATCGACAATGTCACATACCATCAACTCAAACCATATACCGCTTGCAAAGTTGCCAATTTTATTAGATCTATTAAATCGCATCACCATAAATGGTTGTCTGAATATAAAAAAAAACTCAGCGTACGAACAAATGGAAGGACATTGTGCAGCTTGCATTAGAAAAGGACACCAATCATTTTTGGGAGCTAATGCGCAGTGCTCAACCACGTGGGCTACTCACCATTGGTATTAACGAACCTGAGTGGGAAACACACATTGGGAAAACTCTGGGTGTGAGTAATGGTGATGTGACCCTTCCTCACAGAATTGAAATATGGACATGTCAATCGACCCCTTTTGATATAGCCAACATCATCAGACATTTAAACAAATCCTGTGTCTCTGGGCTTGTTGGTCTTTGCAATGCTGTGATTAAACATAACCCTGATTTATGGGCCCATGGGCTATATTTGTTTTTCGTCCACATCGGCATTGTGGGTGTTATACTGCCGTCCTGGAGGGAAAGCAAAATACTGCCTGTATATAAGAACGGCCCTGGGAATCTGGCAGCCAACTATCATATGCTGGCAATGCTAGATGTGCCCTCTAAAGTATTAGTAAAAGTGTTGTTGATTGAGCTGAATACTTGGATTGACAAAAATGGGATTTTGCCACCTAACCAGATGGGGTTTGTTCAACATTCCAACACACCATATAACCTTTTAATATTGGATTATTCGATTGATTATGCATGGATGAGAAGGAATCTTAAACTATACACAGCTTTCATAGATTTTTCTGCCGTGTTTCATACAGTGCTTCAGAGACGGCTATGGAAAAAACTTTCAGAATGGAACATGCCGGCTGGGCTGCTAAAGATGTTAATGTTCCTTTATAATGACACTACGGTCATAATAAGATTGGATGGCAAGGGCAATTTATCTGCCCCATTCACAACCCCTTGTTGAGTTAAGCAAGGGTGCATGGTTGCATCTACCTGTTTAATTTATATTTGCCTGACGTGGCGCAGGAATTTCTTAATCATCTCCTATGTCCGGTCATAGTAGGTCTCCATTCACTAAGGTGGCTAGCATACGCTGTTGACTTGGTGTTGGTCGACCACACTCCGAGGGGACTACAGGGTCTTGTTGAATCATTAGGGAAATATGCAAGCCTAAAAGGCTTGGAAATAAACATCGAGAAGAGCAAGACAATGGTTTTCACCCTGAAATCCTGTAGGTGAAGAAATGATCCATGCATCTTGAATGCTCAGAGGCTTGAGAATGTAGATAACTATAAATATCTAGGTCTACATATCCAAAGCAATCTTAGATGGGACAAGCATTGGGAAGTGATAAATGTAAATGTAATGCAGTGATTCACATGATAAACCACTTTGTAATGAAGACAGCTTTACTACTTTACCAGACGAAAGTCCGATCAATTCTGTTTTATCGTGTGGAAATTTGGGGCGGAAATTACTTAGATTCCCTAAGAAAATATGAAGCAAAAGTATTACGCAAGTTGCTTGGGTTACCCGTCAACACCAATGGAATTATTGTAAATTGAGGTTCAGCTACCTGGCATTGTGTATGATCCAACAAAAAAACGATTCTATTCTATGATAAATTGCAAAAGATTGGACCTGATGCAATGATTGGTGCATTTATGGGGGCTTTCCGTGATCTAGACAACAGTCTTACATTGGGCACCCTGTGTAAGATGTTTCGCACTTGCACTTGCATGAAATGGCAAGTAGGATGTTGATCTATACTTGATGACCTTACTACAGCAGTCTTTTAGATCCAGTAATGCAGGGCCCTTTTCCATGCGAGCAAGCATTAGCTGCTGCTGCATTTGATGTACAAAAAAGTGCCAGCATAGTTATGGGGTGTCCACTCACTTTATACATTGAGCATGCGTATTCACCATCTTAGAAAGAAACAAAACAACACTCACCATGCAAAGAACAAATGGTTATGAGATAATCCTTACCAACCCAGCCATCACAATAGTGAGATGCCACACAGTCAATTTAGCAACATTCATAGCCAAACCAGTGGGGCCACATGATGAGGTTCATGACTGTGCAGTACATGAAGGGAAACCGGATAAATACAGCAGGTTGTGTGAGGACCCCCTTGACACAGTATAACTGCACAGACGTCAAAGTCTGTGTCCCATTTGTGCTGTCCGACAAGGATGGTATGGGAGTTCCCTCACTATTCATCTTTCCTTTATTATAGCTCTCATCATCCTTGTATAATGTCCACAATTCTAATATACTCTTCCTCTTCTTCATCTTTTTACCCTTGTATGTGGACTGTAAATAGGTGTGCATATGTTCCATTATGTTCTTATCATGTGTACACTCAGCTGACACAGCTGTAAACATGTACCGATCAGTCCCCACTGCCCATTTGCTATTATATTTGGTTATTTGCTCCGTATAAGTTGGAAATTCTACACATGTGCTCTAACGAGTGCTCATGTTTCTTCTGTACAATAAAAGCACAAACACAACTGATCAGTATTACTCCTTACACAAAATGAAATTCAAACCATGCCCTTTTGAGTGCCGACCCCCTATGGCGTACCCCTGGAATACCTCACAAACACAAAATACAAGAGAGAATAAAAAAATGCAACATTTAAACACCAAAGCACACAGCGTCTTCACGCAGAACTACAATTTCCAAAACCACTCCCGAAAGTAGTCTCCCCCACAATCTTTTTCCCACTCAAACTCATACCAACTGTTGCCTCTGATCACTCACTAGCTTTATATATATTACACGGCCCACGGTAACAGGTGTGTAGTTATGGTTAAGTTGCTCAACTCATAGGAGGAACACTTTTTGGGTGGCTTATAACTTTGCTCCCCGTGGAGGAATCCTCACCAAACTTTGCAGAAAAGTTTATGGTCCACTCTGTTGGTGAGGTTTCATCCAGGGGGCCAACGTTATAGGAGGGTCCCGTTTTTTTTTCCATAGACTGAATGGACAAAAAGTTTGTGCATGACCACAGCCCAAACCATTGGACGTATGGAATTTGCAGCAGGCGCGGCGGCTTGGTCCCAAAAGCGTGCTTATGTTAACTTTGTGATAATCAGTCATGTAATTTTATTTTAAAAAGGAGGTAAAATGTATGTCTCCAAAAATGAGTGATATCTGGCTCTGCTCCGCTCTGGATCCCTATCTACATCAGCATGCCTGTTCCCTTGTCCACACACTTCGGAAGGAGGTGGTGGTGGTCAGGGTGAGGGTGTGGGTGCTGCTGGCATAGAGGCAGCTGTCAACGTTGCCATTAGTTGCAAAGATAATATAGCACAGCAGAATTTCTCTAAAAGCAATTCCAGCTCAAGGCATTGTCGCCTGCTACTTTGCTCTGAAAAGCCAAAAACGGAATGCGGAGCAGCTCTCTGGTGTGGCCTTTTGTAGGGCTGCTGTGGAGCCCTTGCAAGCAGTAAAGAGGCCTAAATTGTTCAAACAAATATTGACATGTGCAATGGCACAGTGTGGGATGTTTGTAAGAGTGTACTTTTACAATAACACCCCGTACATTGCAGAACACAGTGCTTTTCCAATGTCTAAGGGCCCACGCGTAGTATGGATGCAGTCACATAGTGACCTTGCAAATGCTCTCAAATGGGACAGCTGTCCGGAGGATGCGTATTGGGTGGAATACTTTGTGAACTTGTTCATAGGTGTACTATGAACAGGGTTGGTCCCCCCAGACTCTTTAAAAGTGTGACACATGTGCGGCGATCAGTTCTGCACAAGCTGGGTGATGGAGGCTACAGCAGGTGCAATGTTCGAGTGTACAGTTTTCCGTAGGCCGAGGGTGGATGCCTCCACTTACTGAAAGTACGATGCAACTTCTTCCTACCATGCTGGAAACATACATGCCAACATTTTGTGACCACAAATGTGTAGGAATCTTAATGTTTAAAAAATAGTAATAAGCATAATGATAAGATCCCAGGAAATGATGTCACATCAGCATGACCTGATGAAATGACAGGAGATGACATCACAGGAAATTATGTCACGAGAACTTTGAACTTACAACATCACAGGAAATTATTTCACTTGCCATATGGCCTTGAAGAGATCTCAGGAAAGGACTGCCTGTCCTCTGACCCAACATGAGAAAGAAATGTGCCAAATGTGTGAGCTGTGAGCACTGTGACCAGCTTCGTCCTCATTAAGACATATTTTCTCTTCAAACATACGAGAGATGATAAGAGGTGATAACAAATCTGTATAACCCAAGTTAAGTGACGCCACAAGGGCAAATGCAGATTGTAAAGTGAGAGCTGCAAAGCACACATTTAAAGCCCCAGAACAAAAGTAATATAGAGAGAAATGTATTGTTGTTTTTTTGTTAGACTGCTGTCTTGCAACACGAGGTAGTTGCTGAGGGCCTCCCTGCGACTCATGGCCACTTTCCACTAAAAGAGTGGAAAGTCCCTGATGCCGTCCCTACTTTTGACACCTGAATTGCCAAATTTTTTGGGGGAAAGTATGGCAGTTTGAAAAGGCAATGAGGTGGTAACACTTCTGTTTACCCAAAGTGAAGTGACAGCCGCAAAGTCTCCAGCAAATGCAGCGTGTAAGACGAGCACTGTAAAGTGCACATTTGAAGCCCCACAATGAAAGTAATATAGACGGAAATATATTGCTGGGTTATGAGACTGCTGGCTGAGAACATGGGACAGTTGCTGCCCCCCACACCCTTCGGGCTCCGACCTCCGGGCTCCTTTTGACTGAAAGAGTGGAAAGGCCCCGATGCTGTAGTGAGACAGAGCAGTGGTTCGGAGCTCTGAACAAACAGTATGCATGCAAGAGCTCAGACAGGCAGCTCTGAGGTGCACAGGATAATTGTGGCCGGAGCTGCCACAGGAGTCTTCAACTTTTGCATCTCCAGATGTTTTGGACTACAAATCCCAATATCCCTCTTCATTGACAGTGATAGCTAGGGCATGTGGGAGCTGTAGTCCAAAACATTTGGAGCGGCAAAGGTTGCAGACGTCTACGCTATTATATTCTATATGAAACAATTTTAAGAAGTTGCTTTATTATGACTCCGGCGGTAGCCGTGCTGGTAAAACCAGCACGACTGCCACCGGAGTCATTTTTTTCCAGCGCCTGGGAATGGCCAATTACCAGGGCATTACAGCCCCGGCAGACCTGGTAATTGCCCATTCCCGGACGCCAAAAACAATATGCTCCCCATTCCCCCATGGGGCTCAATGGGGAGGTCGGATGCACCGGCACCATTTTTGAATGGTGCCGTTGCATCCAACATGGTCTGCTTGCGGGTGCCGGTCCACCCACCAGGTCAGACCTGGTGGGCGAAAAGGACGCCGCAAACCTCATAGTTTGCCAGTCCGTTAACAATGGTACTGGCAAGCTTACCGGTACCATTGCTACTGGGCCGTCAACCTTTGAGGCCCAGGATCTGTATTACTGTGCCCTAGGGCTGGGCGCCATTGCATTAGAACATTCTTTACAACCAAATAGAAAAGGGTGCTTTTCTGGTTTGTCATTGTCATTTTACTTTTCTGGTCTATGTATTTTTTAAAGGCAAAAAACAGATGTGAACTCTCATGTCTACCTCATGTACAAACCCTTACCTGCTGAGCTACTGAAAAGGAGAAAGCATGGGAAAAGTGTCAGAGAAAGCTTCACAATATTGAGGGTGACATTGCACAAACAACACAACACACCAAGGGCCCGATTCATGGAATATTTGCACAGTTCAAAGTCAGTGCATGTGGATATTTTTGAAGTACTAAATGACGTTGCACTGACTTTACACTGCAAAAATAAACTTTGCACAGTTCCATGAATCAGGGTTTGTGTCGGTAGTGCAAAGTCATTTTTAAGCAGCGCAATGTAATTTTGAACTGTGCAAAATGTGAATGAATCAGCCTCCAAGTTCTGATTAAAAAGTAACAGGAGTTCAACAATACTGTCTGACATTACATAAGCAGTTTCTGGAATATGTTAAGACTTGTTCAAAAATTAGTTTATGTGGTACTACCGTTCTATCACTTTCCACTTATGAAACCAAATCTACTTTTCAAATGCATTTTAGACCGATCTGTCATGTAAGCCAATCTGTCACAAAACATAAGCATTGCTACTTAACTTTTCCATTTTTGCGGGGCCCTGAAAAATTCAACTGTGAATATAAACTTTGTCAAAAATCCAACATTATAGCACTGTATATATTATTGCTATCAGGTAATTACAATAGCTATTACAAAGCGTGGGCAGGGATTTGAAAACGCATTGGGAATGAAAGCCCATGCGTTTAACTCACCCCCATTTCCCTCTCTGTTGCCTTCTTCTTGCCTGTCAACAAAGCGACCGAAAACAGGTTGCTGTGAACAGTACAATACTAATGTATATATCCAAGGTCTGACGCACTAATCACAAAGGCACTAATCACAAAGAAGCTGTGCAGTGGTGGTGCCATATCTCTGAATCTCTGAACACGGGCAAGTGGTTCTCACAGATATTGAACTGCAGAATAATTTATTAAATCTGAGACCACAAAAAAAACGGGTAATTGTAAGTCTTCAAATATAGCAATATGTGGATCGAAGGCAAAGTATGGTGACTTCATTCACAGAGATAAGTACATTCTGAAATACAAGAATGCTTTGGAGAAACGCAGCTTCATTTCGTGGAGCCAGAAGATAATTATTCAGGCAGTCCCACGCGGCCACAGTACCTTTGAAACAACCATTGATATTCTTTTAGATCCGAAGATTCTGCTGTTTATTTAGTTGTCCTTAGATTTAGTTGTATGTGAGTAACCAAGCAGCAACAGTGATGCCATTTTCCAGACTGACTAGAGACTGTCACACTTGCTGTGATATCCTTTCTCCAACTCTACAAACCGCAGCTGACAACTTGACACTTTACCTCATGGTGTTCAGTGCAGAGACGGTGTGCCTGTTTCATGGGCCATGCAAGGGCAAGCAGCACATCAATCAAATTAATGAGCCATTTAACACGCCCACCGTACAGTGGAGGATGCTGTTCCTTGCTCCCACTGGGCCTCAGGCAGCCAGGCCTGCTGAAGCCATAAATCTGTAGGTTTGGACACCAAAATCCGTAGGCAATAGGACTGCTTGCAATGCCGTAGCCTACCGCATTAATCTGTAGGAATGGCAACAGGGGCGGTGTTACCAGGACACAAATGATGAAATACGCATGTGCATAGCTGTGGAACTGAGAGACGTGCACTCCCTCAACTATTTCAAAGTACATTCGAAGATGCAGACATGCGGCTAGTACTGCAGTCCTACAGATACCTGCATTGTGATTGCGCATACGCCGGGCAGGTGCAGTCTCCCTAGGAAAGCTCGATTTTGCTTACCTGCAGCCATCTTGGAAAGTACTGTGCACCACAGACTCACCATGCAATTTTGACACAAATGGAAAAACCACTCACGCACTCACTAACACTTTACTCGTATACCTTTCATTTCTAAGAAACATAGACACTATTAGGAAAGTGAAGGGGTAGCACAAATGGATACATAGCGAGGGGAATTGGGGATTTCAACATGTTCGTCATGAGGGAAGCCAAGGATTGATGTCTCATTGTAACGTCTCTGCTCACAGAGATTTTGTTGGGGATGGTGGGCTGGGAAATGGGGAAGGGGTACACGTGTAGGTGGGCCAGTGGTATTTCATGTTTCCAATAATATGTCCTTGTACAACATCTTTTAAGGTGGCTAAATTGTTTAGCAATTGTTCCATTTTGACGTCTAGGCTGTCTAGGTTGCTTTTTACAGCGTTTCCTTCTTTTCCTGAGGCCATATGCTGTTGTGGAAGAGGTGCCGCTTGTGATGCATTCCATTAATTTCCAGTATGTCCTGTTAAAGATAAAAATATCTATTAGGTGTATATGAAGCAATACATATTAACTGTCTTACTTTTTACACTGTGCTGCGTCCCAATGAAGTTACTATCGTAACTCAATTCATCAAGAGGGAAATTCTCTTCCAGCCATTCTAGGGTGCTTCGCATTGCTGCGTACAAAAAAAAAACTGTCATGGTTCTTCACTGTTGTACACTGCAGAAGCTGTGCAATTATAGGAGAAACTTCAGTGTAGTTACCGCATTGTAGTGATGTTCTGTTCTCAATACTTTGCAGTCCTTACTCTGTCATGTACTTATTTGTTTCTTTGTAAAGCAGCAGTGAAGTAATATTGTTGGACGCAGATGTTACTTCACCTATTGGTGCATTCCATTATGGTGTATACTCTATGCCTTTGCTCTATTTGTTTCACAAGTACAGAGTTTTCAGACCTGCTCCATTTTTCCTTGCAATGCACATACATTGTGCTCTTTGTACATGTTCCTTCTCATTGCTGAATGGTATCACTATGTAAGAGAACCCCTGCCTGTTTCAGCAGTTTGAATGCTAGCTGCTATCCGCGAACAGACACACAGTCCACGGTTACTGTGCCCATCGGCATGCAGACATCCATTTGGTATGCTGTATGGTACATCTATACAAACTAAGAGTATCCTGGTAAAAACCTGTGAAATTCAGTGAAAAAACATTGTTAAAGGGACATTATGGTTATGCTGCGCTACTAAAAACCTATGAAATTCAGTGAAAAAACGTTGTTAAAGGCACATTATGTTTCAGTTGCCCTATGAAAAACCTACCACATTCAGTGCAAAAACTTTGGACGTTATACTTACTTTGCAGTAACAACAACCTATCCATATTAGGGTACATGTAAAACCGAAAAACCCAAGAAATTCACCAGTTATGGTAAGCTAAGCAACCATAACTCGTGCCACTACTGTGCTCTGCTTAGACTAACACCCATGACATCAAAGATGACATCACAAATATCATTGATGACATCACATCTGGCTCCCTCTTTTTTTGTTCACTGACATATCTACGCCAGGTGGTTTTCATCACTGCCAATCAGGAAGTAAAAATTCAAACGGTGCTACATTTGCTGACTTTACCCTTCTCATATGTTCTTACACTACGCAGTAGCGGCCGGATAGTTACGGTTAAGTTGCTCTTCTCATAGGAAGACCACTTTTTGGCTGGCTTATAACTTCGCTTCCCCTGGACGAATGTACATCAAACTTTGCAAAAACAGTATATGGGCTGCTCAGAATTATTTGGGATGTTGGGTGATGTTTCGTGGATGGGGGGCAAAGTTATAGGGGGTCCCACTTTTTATTTTTCCATAGTCTTATTGGAGAAAAACTTTGCGGAGGGCTACAGGGCAAACGGCTGGATGGATTTTCACCAAATTTAGGGCAGGAGTTGCGCCTTGGTCCCAAAAGCGTGCTTTTGTATGTTTCATGCAAATGCAACCAATACTTTTGTTGCAAAGTACTGACATTTTTGTCTCAAAAAATGGGTGCTATCTGGCTTTGCTCCACGGACCCATTTCCCTGTTCGCTCTGCGGTCAAAACTGTCATTGCCTTGGAGTATTCAGAAAATATGCACTGTTTCCATGCAAATGTCATTTCTTTGACCACCATTTAATGCTATTTTCTTTTACATTGTGCAAGAAGCGTTGACCAGAATTGGGTAAAAATGCAAGGCGGAGAAGAAAACAGAAACTCATATAAAGAGAAAAAACAAAAAAGGTTCTTAGCAAGCACGTAAAAAAAAACTCTTTTCAGAGCCACCAGTAAAGACCACATCCCCTACCCTGTTTCAAATGTCTTCCTGTCACGCTCATCTTGGCTCCACGGGGGCATGCTCGTGTGCGTAGGGTGTTGTCTGTCCTGATGCTGCTCTGCTTGGCTGGAGATGCTAGCTTGCAAGTCGAAACAAGATATTATCTACCGAAGGGAGCTGGTCAGTGGTTTCACCTCCTTCCGATCTTTCCTTCACTTCTTCTGGCTCACCTCGGTTTTTTAATGGCCAAGCTCTCCGTCCTACACACTCTGGCAGGGGTGCAGTTCACAGTCTTTCCTGGATCGAGTTCCATCACTTGACGAAGGAGGTTGCTGAAGTAGAAGGCACGGGAGTAAGCAGGTAAGTCTCTATTCCAATAACTCCTTGGAATGACTGCCTTTCTGTTCAAGATAACTAATGTCCGTTATTGTTTTACAGGTGCGGCGTTAAGCGACCTTCGGATGCTGGATGACCCTCCTGACAATGATGATCAGGATTCCTGCAGGTAAGTATAGCGCTGTGCTGGGCGCGCAAATGTTCGCCTCTGTAGCTTTCCTTTGCTACGTGCGACTAACCTGCTTGTCTTTTTCTGTTCAGCAGGTACGGCGATTCCAGGAAGAAGAATAGAAAATCTGTGTGGCGGTGTCGAGCTGCGGCGTGCTGCTGAGTGAAGAACTGTCCGATGAAGTTCCTGGAGCGGGCCGATCAGGTGAGTAGCTACCCGAGAGGGTACTTTTCGTTCTGTTCTGCAGATGCGGTAGTCCGTGGGAAAGCAGGAGATGAGATCTGGATGTACTGCAGGTAAGGCCTTCGATGCTTAAACAACTCCTGTTATTCTCAGTTTGGAGGTGCCGATTGATGGAAGACTCTGGATGGGCGTGGCAGAAGGAAGCAAGAACTGATCTGACACGGTGAGCGTTACGCTGCAGGAGTGCAGAATAACACAAAGCGTGTTCAGATTGTTAGGTGCGGTTTAAATAGCCTTGCAAGTAGTTCCAAGAAATAGTACTCTTCTCCGTATCCCTTCTCTCAGGTAAAGTAGTTCCCGCCACACCCTGAACTGAATGGCTCAGCCTCTCAGAGTCAAGGTAATGGATCATGTAGCTAACACCTCCATGAGCCTGGCACCATCGGTGCCAGGACTGAGTCCAGGTGAGCCTGGCTGGGGCCTGATAAGCCCTCAAGGGGGCCAATGTCTGGGATGGCCCCACCAATTTCAGGCTTTTGGGTGCTTGCACCATGACAGCACTCCCAGCCAAAGCCCCCCTAATGGCTGATCCACTCATTGGTCCTGGTTTGTTTGGGTGATTGAGGTGGAAACTTTTCAATAACCGTGGAGCATGTACATTCTCGCTAGGTTCCCATGATCTTTCATGTGGCCTGTACCCTTTCCAGTCTATTAAGTAAAAGAGTTTTGATTTGGTGATTTTTGAGTCCAGAATCTCTTTAACCTCGAACTCGGGTTCCCCGTTCACTGTGACCGGTTTCGGTGGTTTCACAACTCGTATTCCAGGTTGCACCGGTTTCAAAACTGAGATGTGGAACACTGGATGAATTTTCATGTGCGGGGGTAAGTCCAATTTCATAGCCACTGGATTGATTATGGCATTAATGGTATACGGACCCAAATATCTGGGATTGAAGGTACGAGGCCCTTTAACAGGTATGTGCTTTGACGCCAACCAGACTTCATCCCCAACCTGATAACTTGGAGCTTCACTTCTATGCGCGTCGGCTGATTTCTTGTACCTTTCCTTAGCCTGCCTTAGATGATCTGTTGCTTGTTTGAAGGCTTGGGAGATGGTAGAGTGCAAACTTTTCAAAGCTGGCATTTCCAGAAGTTGTGGCGGGTCAAGGTTGGAAGTTCGTGGGTGTAACCCGTAGATTGTATAGAAGGGACTTTGACCTGTGCTGGAATGGAGTGAGTTGTTATAGGCATACTCAGTGATCCATAAAACATCCTTCTAGCTGCCTTCAGTTTGATGTAACATCCACCTGATATATTGCTCCAAGGTCTGGTTTGTTCTCTCTGTTTGACCATCGGTTTGGGGATGGTGACTGGTGGAAAGTCTTACGTCGATTTGAGCTAACTCGCAACACTTCTTCCAGAAGCATGAGATAAACTGGCTGCCACGGTCTGAGATCAGAATGGTAGGAAATCTGTGAATTCGGATAATCTGTTCCGGAAATTCTTTAGCCAGAATTGAAGCTGAGGGTAGTTCTTTTAACGGGATGAAATGGGCCATTTTTGAAAACAAATCCACCACTACTAAAATCGTGTTGAATCCGTTACTGGGAGGAAGATCTGTTATAAAATCAAGAGATAGTGTATGCCAAGGCGTTGGTGGAATGTTTAATGGCTGAAGCAGGCCTGGTGATTTTTTCTTTTGGGCCTTGTTTTGAGCACAAACTCCACAGGATAGCACAAACTGCTTGATGTCCTTATGCCATGTCGGCCACCAAAAATGTCGTTTGATCTTGGTCTCAGTTTTTGTGATTCCAGGATGACTTTCTCCTAATGAGTCTTGGTAATGTCAGATGACTTTTTCCTGAGTTCTCTGCTGGGTAGATAGAGACGTCCTCGAAAATAGGGTAGTTGGTCTGTGACCGAGTTGTGAGGACTTTTGGTCGGCCACTCCCTTAGGGTGTTGGAATCCATGAGATGAGAGATACTCTCTTGAACGTCTTCTAATGTTAGAGACGTAGTAATCCCAAGAATCTTCTCACCAGGAATGATAGGCACTGGATCGGGGTTGCCTTTTTCCTCGTCTACTCCTGTACGGGACAGTGCCTCTGCCTTGCCATTTCGACAGCCAGGTCAGTAGGTAATTACAAAGTCAAACTCAGCAAAAAATAATGCCCATCAGAGTTGGCGAGATGATCGGGATTTTGCCACCTTCAGGTACTGTAAATTGCGATGATCGGTAATTACTGTGATGGTGTGCCTTGATGGCTAACAGTTTCTTGTCCGTAATAGCATAGTTCAGCTCGGGAGCCATACATTTCCGTGACCAAAAGGCTACTGGGTGCAGTTGACCCGTTTCGGGATCCCTTTGTGAAAGGACTGCTCCCATTGCCAGACTGGAAGCATCCGTTTTGACCACGTACGGTAGATCTGGACGAGGGTGTTTCAAGATCGGGGCTAAGATGAATAATTATTTTAGTTCCTGGAAGGCTTTCTAAACTTCTTTGGACCATTGAAAATGCTTGTTTTTGTGAAACAGAGTGGTGATGGTGTGCACTAGTTGCGAGAATCCTAGAATGAAGCGACGATACAAGTTTGCAAATCCGAGCATACTCTGAACTCCTTTAATCGAGGTTGGCGACGGCCAGTTGAGAATGGCATCCACCTTTCGTGAATCCATGCTCACACCATGAGGGGTTAGGACAAATCTGAGGAACTCAACCTCAGTAACATGGAAAAAACATTTCTCCAACTTTGCAAATAGTTTGTGTTGTCGAAGTTTATTCAAAACTGCTTAAACATGTTTCACATGTTCTTGCTCTGAACGGGAGTATACCAGAAAGTCGTCGATGTATACTACGACACACACATCAATAATTTCTCGCAAAACATCGTTCATGAAATATTAGAACACCGCTGGGGCGTTGCAAAGGCCAAAAGGCATCTCCTGGTATTCAAACAGTCCGTATTTGGTGCGGAAAGCAGTCTTGCATTCGTCCCCTTTCCTGATCCGTACCAGGTGGTGAGCTCAGCAGAGTTTTAACTTGGTGTAAATCCGGGCATCTTTAACTTGATCCAATAAGTCAGGAATCAGAGGCAACGGGTAACGGTTTTTAAGAGTGGCCTGATTCAATGCGCGGTAGTTGATGCAAGTCCTAACATCACCTTCCTTTTTAGGAACAAAGAATAACGGTGAAGGCACCGGGGACTTGGATGGGCGGATGAAACCGTTAGCCAGTTACTGGTCTAAATATTTTCTCAAGTGCAGGTTCTCGGGTTCTGTGAGAGCATAGATTCGACCGCACAGAATCTGTGCTCCTGGTACTAGGTAGATCTGGCAGTCATACGGCCTGTGAGGGGGCAGAGTGTTGGCTTGATCCTTTTGGAATACATCCTGATAGTCTTGATATACCAGAGGTAGCAAGTTTGTTGGTTTCATGATCGTTGTCGCTCCAGTGACCAAAGGTCCTTTAGTTGGATAACAAGTCTGAACACAGTCGACTGAGACGGTCAGCCTCTTGGCACGCCAGTCTATGCAAGGATTGTGTGATTCCAACCATGGCATACCCAGAATTATCTGAAATTGTGGAGCCTTGATTATATCAAACACTGTGGTTTCCCGATGACCGTCTTGGCACAAAAGAGTCATCTCAGTCATAGAGTGTGTTACCGGACCCAAAGCTATTTCAATTCCGTCGACTGTGGTGACTGAGTCTGTTGCTGCCTTTTCGCTAAGGGAAAGGTTCATCCTTGAAGCCAATTCTTGAACCATATAATTTCCAATGGCTCCACTGTCGATGTATGCTCTGACTGCATGCATTCGAGATGATTGCTGGTGGTTTATAAGGACCATAGGCAAAACTAGGTGCGAGGTCTGGGAGTCCTTCCTTTCGCTCAGCAAGCGGACCTCTACGCCTGCCGGGCGAAGAAGTTTTCTGTCTCAGACTCTGTTTCAACCTTACCAGCGACTCCTACTGCCGTTTTGGGTGGCTTCACTGGGCATTCTCTGAGGAAATGGCTGGCTGAACCACAATATATACACAACTGTTGTTGTCTTCTCCTATCCCTTTCGGCCTTGGTTAATGGCCCCTGTACTCCCCCGATTTGCATGGGTTCTAACACATCGGTGGTCCTGGAGGCATTTTCCTTGGGGTGCACTAATACTCTAGAATCAATTCTAGCACGATCTGCCTTACTGTTCTGCAGTCTGTGATCTAGCTGGACTACCAAGTCTATGTACTCAGCACAGTCCCTTGGCGGGTTCACCACTTGAGCTAAAACGTCCTTTAACTCCCCTCTCAGACCACGGTAAAAAAACGTTGTTCTCTTGTCGTCCGGCCAATCAGTTTCCACAACCAGTCTGTTGAAGGTCGCGATGTATGTTAACAAATCCTGATTGCCCTGACGCAAAGACAAGAGCTCATTATCTAATGCCTGACCTTGACAACGCCGGGCAAACAGCTTCTCCATATCCAATTGGAATCTTTGGAAGTCTCTCAAAATGGGATCATCCCAACTGACCAGCGGTACAGACCAGTCAGCAGCACTGCCACTAAGATATGAAAGTACAAAAGCCACTTTGGACTGGTAATTTGGAAAGGCTCCTGGCCTGCATAGAAAATGTAGACGGCACTGGTTCATAAACACTGCATACCTTTTTGGATCCCCAGCGAATTGTTCTGGGGTAGCCAAAGCTACAGATCCTAGGAGGACCACCTGAACTGGATTGCTTGATGTGGGGGGTACTGTTGACCCCACCCCGGGTAGCGGCGTCTGCCCCGCCTGTGACTGGAGCAGCTGTCTGGCGAGATTGTCGGTGCACTCCTTGGCTACAATCAGTTCTCTTCGTAAGGCATTGCTTTCCTGTCTAGCCGAATGGACCTCGGCCCTGAGTCCCCCTAAAAGCTGAGCTAGCTGATCTGTTTTCCGAGGTTTCCATGATGCCCAGGTAGAGAATGTTGTGTAGGCTTTGCGCTCTGACACGCTCACATGGTCTCCACTGGGGTCTGCTCGTGTGCGTAGGGTGTTGTCTGTCCTGATGCTGGACTGCTTGACTGGAGATGCTAGCTTGCATCTCCCTTTAGTCCTTGCTTCAGGAGATGTTAGCCTGCAAGTCGAAACAAGATATTAGCTACCGAAGGGAGCTGGTCAGTGGTTTCACCTCCTTCCGATCTTTCCTTCACTTCTTCTGGCTCACCTCGGTTTTTTAATGGGCGAGCTCTCCATCCTGCACACTCTGGCAGGGGCGCGGTTCACAGTCTTTCCTGGATCGAGTTACATCACTGATCCGAAGGAGGTTGCTGAAGTAGAAGGCCCGGCAGTAAACATGTAAGTCTCTATTCCAATAACTCCTTGGAATGACATCCTTTAAGTCTTTCTGTTCAAGTTAACTAATGTCCGTTATTGTCTTATAGGTGCGGCGTTAAGCGACCTTCGGATGATGGATGACCCTCCTGACAATTATGCTCAGTATTCCTGCTGGTAAGTATAGCGCTGTGCTGGGCACGCGAATGTTCGCCTCTGTAGCCTTCCTTTGCTACGTGCGACTAACCTGCTTGTCTTTTTCTGTTCAGCAGGTATGGCGCGATTCCAGGAAGAAAAATAGAAGATCCGTGTGGCGTTGTCGAGCTGCGGCGTGCTGCTGAGTGAAGAACTGTCCGATGAAGTTTCTGTAGCGGGCCGATCAGGTCAGTAGCTACCCGAGAGGGTACTTTTCGTTCTGTTCTACAGATGCGGCGGTCCGTGGGAAAGCAGGAGATGAGATCTGGATGTACTGCAGGTAAGGCCTTTGATGCTTAAATAACTCCTGTTATTCTATGTTCGCAGGTGCCGATGGATGGAAGACTCTGGAAGGGCGTGGCAGAAGAAAGCAAGAACTGATCTGACCCAGTGAGCGTTACGCTGCAGGAGTGCAGAATAACGTGAAGTGTGTTCAGATTGTTGGCTGTGGTTTAAATAGCCTTGCAAGTAGTTCCAAGAAAATAGTCCTCTTCTCCGTATCCCTTCTCTCAGGTAAAGTAGTTCCAGGCCACACCCTGAACTGAATGGCTCAGCCTCTCAGAGACAAGTTAATGGACCATGTAGCTAACACCTCCATGAGCCTGGCACCAGCGGTGCCAGGACTGAGTCCAGGTGAGCCCGGCTGGGGCCTGATAAGCCCCCAAGGGGGCCAAAGTCTGGGATGGCCCCACCAGTTTCAGGGTTTTGGGTGCTTGCACCATGACACTTCCCCCCTAGCATGGTAACTCTGTGGACTCTGCTATAGTTTCAGGATCACATGTGTCACATCTGGGCCTTTTCAGGATGGCAGCCATGGCAATGGGACTGTGAAGGCATTGCTCAATAAGGTTTTGGGGTGTGCTGTGCACGCAAAAACTGTGGCAGAAGGTATATTTGTACAGAGAAATGCAGAAGCTTATGGTTGAAGTGTGTAAGGTAAGGGACAGGCATCCTGTTTTTAAGCATGCAATGTGTGTACTTGGTGTAGGTTGCTAGGATACATTCAGTGCTGCTTTTGTGCGATATTTCTATGATTTATGTAGGAGATGGGTTAGTGCGGAAACACATTTGTAGCATTGTCAGAAGGAAAGAAGAGAGTTCCTCTTTGGATACTACAGTGGCTGATATGCATAAATGAAGACATTGAAAGCATATACCATTGAAGTGGCACTTGATGGTAGATGATGGGAGAATAAACACTATGTTTTTTAGGTACATTATGGACGTTCAGTGGTAGATACCCTGCTCAGAGGCACTTATAACAGAGTTGTAAACATACTTTACAAAAATAATTCATACCTCTAATTTGTGGTAATGGGTGCCCATGTAGATGAATGTGGATGCAGAAATCTTGGATAGTTTTACTGAACCTTCTACTGGAGGTGCTTTCGAATCACACAACACTTCTGAATGTGTAACGGTAGATATGAAGTTTTGTACAGAACTAACAGTGTTAGATGTTGATGACTTGGCTGTGATTGGTGGATGTGTGTGTGGCTATTTAACAGTACCCAACGAGGTAGTGCTGGACAAAAAATAGTGGAAAGGGAAGAAGGACTGCTCCTGCTTTACTAGGGTGCCGCCCTTGTGGTATTTGGGGAAGCACACGTGCCACATTCTGCGCTTCTCATCATGCTGGCCAATGTGAATGGGACTGTGGGGATTGTCCAATCACGTACTGAGGGTGTGGTTTACAAGAAGGGGCGGTAATACTGTTTTTATTACTCTGCGTAATGAGGCGGGCTGACATGGAGAGACGCACTGTGTTTATTTTGGGTGATACCTTTGTGGTAGATCTGCACAGGTATGCCCAGTAAAGAGATTTTGATGGCAATTTCCCTTTGGAAGGAGTGGAGGCAATGTGGTGCGTTGTCGATGTCCACAGTTTCAGCGTTATGCTTGCACTTGGCAGAGAAGTGGCCAGTTATGCAACTGTTCATGTAGTTGTCATACAGTACGGTGGCATGCATTTGGGTTAAATGGCTTGTTCACGTTTGTTCCATCAACTGAAGAGGTTGAAGAATGCAGTGAAGAGGATTTCTCCCACTGCCCAGGTGGTTTTCTCAGCCATACCACCAAGAAGTATATGGGACTATACTAATGTATCCTGTTCCCAGCCAGAGGTTGGAAGGTGTCTCATCAACAAAAGCATGTATGATTTTTTGTCCACTCGTGGGTTGTTCTTCTGCAAAAATGACATAATGAATTCTCAAAATGCATAGTTTTTCCATGCAAATGGCATTTCTTTGTCGAGCATTGGTGATGCTATTTTGTTTGCCCATCTACAGGATGCGTTGAAGAGTTTACTGTAAGAATGTGAGGAGGAGAAGAAAATATAAAACACTATAAAAACCAAAATAGAGGTGTTTCTCTAGAAGCACCTAAAAAAATAAAAAATGCTTTTTTCAGAGCCACCAATAAAGGCAAAATCCTCTACCCTGGTTGCAATTTATTCTCTGATGCCCACACACAGCAAAGAAACCACATCCGGGCTTTTGAGGATGGCAGGTATGGAAATGGGACTGTGGAGGCTAAGGTATTGTGCACTAACGTTTCTGGGTTTGATGTGTATGCAGAGGACTGCTGTACAGAACTGATAGTTTACATGGAGAGCTGTTTAATGTGATTGGTGGATGCATGTGTGACTATTTAACAGTACCCAATGAGGGTGTGCTGGAAAGAAGATAGTGGAAAGAGAAGAAGGACAGTTCCTGCTTTACTGGGCAGCGGCCCTCGCGGTACTTGGCAAAGCGCACATGCCACATACCACCGTTTTCAGTATGCTGCCCATGGGAATGGGACAGTGGGGATCATTAGTACTGAGCATGTGGTTCACAGGAAGGGGCGTTATAACTTTTCTCCATTAGTGTGCATAGTGAGCTGGCATAGATGCCATTACTTGCAAAGGTAATGTAGCATAGCAGAATTGCTCTGAAATCAATTACAGCTGAAAGCTATGTAGCATGCTACTCTGTTCTGAAAAGCTACAAACAAAATGCGGAGCAGCTCTGCGGTGTGGCCTTTTGTAGGGCTGTTATGGAGACCTTGCACCTGGAAAAGAGGCCTACATCATTCAAACACATACATGCATGTACAATGGCACATTGTGGGGTGTTTGTAAGTGTGTACTTTCCCGAAAACACACTCCATATATTGCAGAACACTGTACTTTCCCGCTGTCCGAGGGTCCGGATCGTGCCCATAAAATAAGGGCCCATGCACAGTGGGTGGTGTCTCATGGTGATGTTGCAAATGTTCTCGATTGGCATGGCTGTCTGCAGGATGCGTTTTGTGTGGAATACTTTGTGCGCATGTGCATAGGTGTTGCATAAACACTGTTGGAATCACTGGACTGATTAATAGTGTGACACACATGCACCAACCATTTTGGGACAAGCTGGGTATTTGCAGGGTACAGTAGGGGGGATGTTTATGTGTACAGCTACAGTTTCTTTGCATATGTTGGATCGGGTGGTGTTACCAGGAGACAGAGGAAGAGATAAGCATGTGCATACTTGTGAAACAGACTAATGTCCGCTCCCACAACTAATTGAAGGTGATTCACAAGATGCAGACATGCGGTTCGTAGTGGCGTCGTACGGATTCCTCCATTGTGATTGCAGATAGGCCTGGCAGATGTGGTGTGGTGTCCCTTTTGATTAATTGTGGTAATTCCCACCAGTACTATGTGCCGCTGAGTCATAACAGGATTTTAAAAACAAAGGAAAAGGCACATATACACTCAGCAACAATTTACATATCAACCTTTATTTCAACACATTCATACATACTATGAGGAAACAGCAGGGGTTGCAGAAGTGGATACATGTTGTGGGGATTTGGGGATTTGTACAAGTTGGTCGTGAGTGGAGGAAGGGATTGAGTATCATCGCAATGTCTCTGATCACACAGAATGTGAGGGGATGGCAGGCTGTGAAATGGGGAAGGGGTACACGTGCAGGTTGGGCAGTGATATTTCATTTTGTCTAAAATATGTCCTTGTACGTAATCTTTTAAGGTGGCAAAATTGTTCACCAATTCCTCCATTTTGGCTTCCAGGCTGTCCATTTTGCTATTTACAGAGTTTCTTTCCTTTCCTGTGCCCATATGCTGTTGTGGAAGATGTGCTGCATTGCTTTCCTTTCTAATGTGTTCTCTTAAAGAAAAAAAAAATCTGTTAGTTATGCATGAAGCAATAGGTATTAAATATTGTATGTTTGCGACTGTGGTGCGTACCAATGGGGTTACTATCGTAAGTCATTTCATCATGAGGGAAATTCTCTTCCAGCCACTCTAAGGTGCTTGCCATTGGTGCGTAAAAAAAGAAACGTTATGCTTATCTACTATTGTATACTGCACCACCTGTGCAATTATCAGACACATTTTAGTGTGCTTACTATGTTGTAGTGATGTTCTGGTCTTCGTACTTCCCAGTCCTTACTCTGGCAGTTTGTTCTTTGTTCCTATGTAAAGCAGCAGTGCGGTTAGATTGTTGAAGGCAGACGTCACTTCTCTTGTTGCTGCATCCTGTTATAGTGCACTCCCTATGCCTTTTTTTTGTTTGCTTCATAACTACACCGTTTTCAGACCTACTCTATTTTCCCTTGCAATTCATGTATATGGTGCTGTTTCTATATGTTCCTTGTGTTTGCTGAATGGTACCACTATGTAAGAGAACCCCTGCCTTTCTGAGCAGGTTGGATGCCACCCGATGTCTGCGACCAGACGCATACTGTGTGACTGCTGTATGTATTAACAAGATGCCAGCAGGTTCAGTATGTTGTACATTACATCTTTACAAACTAAGGGTATCCTGCTATTCTAGGGACTTTATGGTTAAGTTGCACAAATAAAAACCTATCAAATTCAGTGAAAAAACATTGTTAAAGGGACATTATGGTTTAGTTGCCCTACTAAAAAGCTATCAAATTCAGTGTAAAATCTTTTTCAATGGGACATTATACTTACTTTGCACTAATAACAACGTATTCATATTGTGGTTACTAGTAAAACCGAAAAACACCAGAAATTCGCCAATTATGGTAAGCTAAGCAACCATAACTCACACCACCACCATGCAGGTAACTTTTGTGGTTGCACTTTTGGGATTCCACTCTATCAAGAGTTTTGATCTCTCTCATCCCTCTCCCATGCACTTGCACATTCTCATTGTCACTGGGCCTTGTAAGATTGTTAACAAGAAACAGTACAACCGAGGTGTACCTTTTTATTTGCACAGTGGTTTAGAGAGGATTGGAGGACCTGGAGCTGGGTGTTTATATATGTGTTTGGCTCTACGGGTGCGGTGAAGAGGTGCTTTAGCTGGTGACACTGGGCTCTAGACGGTGGCACGCATGAACTCACTGTATGAGTTAAGGCAAGACAAATGCAATATTTAGATGACATTCTGCGATAGATGACTTACCATTTTTCACTAAAGTTGGAAGATTCCCATTCTCATTTTCATTTCTTTCTATGTGCTGTTGATGACATGTTGCTGTATTCACATTTATGACATCATGGCTTGGTAATGTATACTTTACTGTATGGTTTGATGTTTTATCCTGTATTTTTTGACCATATTGCTATTGGGGGATACACATATCTATTGTAATGTTGGGCATTATTATTGTGGAGCAGAGCTTTGCCTTGAGAAAGACCTGTGGAGGTCGAAACACGTGTTGGCATATGACTCTGCCATCTGGGCATATAAATCAGCCTACGATTTTACAATCTGGGCATACAAATCTGATGTTGGATCATGGACTATGAATATAATTAAAAAATACCCAAATCTATTCATATTTCAATCAAAATATAATTTGTATATGGACTGTCCATGAGGATGTTTAATACTATAGATGTATAACAAATGTGAGCTGGCAGCGCATCCGATTGTAGAACATTCATTGTTTTTATTGTAAGATTGTTGTTTTGTTCTCCCATGTTCCCCTACCTTGCCTTGTTGCCCTCTGAAACACGTGTACAAGCACGATAGAAATAAAATATCAATATCAATATCAACCTCCATCGGGTCCAACCTTTCCCACTGCTGCTGACATCAGACCTAAATGATTGCAAAGTTTGTTTTTTTTGGCTTTTATATATTTATTTTTATTTTTGCTTTAAGAAACTGAAGTAAGGAAGCATTTCACCGATTTTCCTTATTTCTTCTCACTTTCACAGAAACTTCTTCAAAGCATTTTGAATGTTTTCCACAAAATCTCACCGGAAAATGTTGGCCCTATCAAATGTAATGTTCTCATTATGCAACAATATCATGCTAACATCGTGAACAAAAGCACACACAAATTTCTTTATGTTGCTACTCACGTCTTCATTAGCAGACCAAATGAATTGAAACACATCCACATCTGTCTCTGGGCAATTCGTGAACATTTTTTGGGGGAATTAGGGAACATTTCCTTCAACTTTCCCAATGTCTCCTTCATTGCAAACTGCAATGGGATTCCAGTCATGTTCTCAAGAACCATTCCCACCACAATGGGCCTCATTACAACCCTGGCGTTAAGGGGTTAACGGCGCCGTAAAAGGCTGTGGCGCCGTTAAACCCTTAACGCCAGATTCACACTTTAACGCCTGCTTTTTGCAGGCGTTAAAGTCCATCCCGCTAAGGGACCTTGGTGCTAATTACGGCACCGTAATTTACGATGCCGTAATTGGCGCCTTCCCCATTCCCATTGAGTCCTATGGGCCAAAAATGGCAATGGGGAAGGGGCCATGGTGAATGGGGATTTACCGGCCCGCCAACCTTGGAATGGGGCGGTAAATCCGCCATCCACCATGGCGGAATCCGGCATGGACCATGGTGCTAATAGCACCATGGTCCAACGCCAGGGTTGTAATGAGGCCCAATGAATGATCAAAATGTCTGAATGCTTCAATTGAATTATATTTGCACAACATGGGAGCAATTCAGCCCACTTCATGCCACGCAATCCGTACCAGAACACTTCCGATTCAGGAAATCCAAGATTTCTGGCTATTCCACAATACTCAGCATACACCTTCACCATGTAGACCCAAAAGTCCCCCAAAATCCAAACACTCTGCCTGCTGAAAGACATTGGGCCTCATTAGGACCCTGGCGGAGAGGGTGTTACGCCAGCGTAGTGCATGGCGTACCTCTCCGCCATACTACGAGTTCCCGTAGCGCCATGGCGGCCTTTTCCGCCTGGTTTTACCAGGCGGAGAAAACCATGGCGCTACGGGACCTCGTTGTTAATTACGCCACCGTATTTTACGGTGGCGTAATTAACTCCTTCCCCACTCCCATTATACCCTATGGGGCAAAAATGGGAATGGGGAAGGGCAGAATGGGGATTGGGGATTTACCGCTCCGCCGAGGTCGGAATGGGGCGGTAAATCCGCCAACCCCCATGGCGCTATCGGCGGCTTTCCGCCATGCTTCGCGGTGCATTTAGCACCGCGAAGTCCGCCTGGGTCGTAATGAGGCCCATTGCCATGTACATTTTCAATCCCCTCACAACTCCTACTAACAAAACTACTGCTACCATCTCTTCCTGTATACTACAGCCAGGAAACCTGATTGGCTGATCCCCTGATGTCTGTTCTGTGGACACCTTGACTGTCTGCGGCCTTCACAGTCCCCTTTCCATGCCAGGCAGCACCAAAACACCAGGATGTGGCACGTGCTGTACACGGACTACTGCGGTAAACATGGATATGTCATCCATTGAACGGGCGGGGAAGGAAATTAAACACAATGGGCCTCATCACGACTTGGGCGGTAATGCTGGTGCTATTAGTGCCGGCGCTATCTGCCCTAGCACCGAACCCCCCGGTGCCAATAGCACCGGATCACAAGTTCGGCTGTAATGGTATTCCCCATTGAGCCCATTCGGGAATGCCCCATACCCCATTGGGCTCAATTGGGAAATTTCGCGCTCATACCGCCGGCGGATTTCCCGCCGGCAGTATGAGCACGAATTGTTGGCAGATTTCCCCCCAGCTCAGAGCTGGGGCGAAATCCGTTGAAGCCCTGATTTGGCGGACCCTTAAATCCGGCGGTAATAGCGCTACCGCCGGATTTAAGGGTTACCGCCAAAGTCGTGATGAGGCCCAATGTAAGATATTTAGTTGTTAGTGCTGGCTCTGAAAATAACCTTTTTTGGGGGTTGTAAATAAACACCTTTTTTTCTTTTTTGACTTTAATGTTTTTTTCTTCTTACAGGAACCTCTTCAGTACATTCCTTAAATTATAAAGGAAAAATGCATTTACGACATATGTGAAGTAAATTCCATCTGGACAAAAAAAATCACACCCTGAGAATTGATATTATCATTCTTAAAAGACGACATTCCTGAAGCATACACAAAATCAGATACACCTTTATGGATAATCTGTCTTGATTGTTCAATTTGAGGATGGAAAACATGTGTTGGACATCAATAAAAAATAATCTAAGCAGCAGGAAACAGTTGCATTAGGCTTTTAAAAAAATCCTTCAGCACAACTTGCAAAGACACTGGAGTCACAAACTCCAAACTGTCCCCTCCACAAAATCACAATATCTAGATATTTTTAGTGAGCCATATTCTCACAAAATGAAAGCAATCTTGCCCAGTTTGAGTCACAAACTGCATACCAGGAAACTCCCACTTCTGCCAATTCAATATTTCTAAGGATGGACCTTCAATGACTGAATTGAAGAGACCCCCACAATCCACACAATCTGGGCCTCATTATAAGGTTGCCGGTCAGGTAACAACGGTACCAGTAACTTGCCAGTACTGTTGTTACCGGACCGGCAAACTATGAGGTTGGCTCGCGGATGCCTTTTCGCCCCCAAGGTCTGACCTGAAGGCCAGACGATCACCCGTGAGAAGACCTTGTCGGATGCACTGGCACCACTCACGAATGGTGCTGGTGCATCTGACCTCTTCATTCCCATTCAGCCCTATGGGGATCGAATGGGAATGGGGAGGATTTTTTTCCGGCGCCTGGGAATGGGCAATTACCGGGTTCGCCGGGGCTGCAATTCCAGAGTCATAATGAGCCCCCGTGTCTTCTCAAACACATCACCATAGCCTTTATCACTGCTCTCACAACTCCTGCAAATAAAACTCCTACTACTCTCTGTTCCTGTATATGACACCCAGCAAACCTTATTGGCTACTCCCCACAGTCACCTATCCATGCAAGGCATCTGTAAAAGATGTGGCACTTGCCGTCAACGATCTGCAGACCCACTTGCAGAGGGCAGCCCTTTTACTCTTTCCACTTCCATGTTCTTTACACTCCCTCATTGGCTGTTTTCAAAGAGTGACAAATCCATCCACCAATCACATCCAAACACTCTACACTTAACCCTGTCATCTCTCTTCAACACTTCATAAGTACACATGAACTCTCAGATTACATATCTCCTGTTATTAAAAGACATCTGCATCAAAAACTACTGTGCAACTGTCCACATTTTTATTTCCAGATTCAGCAAGATCTGCGTCTAAGAAAATATAGCAGTGGTATGCTTATATTAAAAAATACAATTCTTGAACTCTTTCACAAATATATACAGGGTTCCTGCTACTTACCCTGGAAGCAGATGGCCCTTTTTAACAACTCTAGCAAATGCCATACAGTGCAGCATTCATCACATGCTCACATAAAGCAGCAAACAATTACAATGCTCTGCCTTTCAAAATGTTTTTTTTAACACATGTTTTATTGGTTTTCGAATGAACATACATATATTAATGTTAACAGTTTGACAAGCATTTTGATGAAAGTTGAAAAATGCATATGTGAATGTACAGCAGCACTGTGTCACTTTTCCATAAAAATAAGGGAACACCAAATATAATAGACCTGTACACCATTTTGAAATGCCACTTAGTGTCTCAGTGTTTAATATCTTGGCAGCACATGCATATATCCCAACATCACCCATTCCAATGTATGTTTCTTAAATATTTCTTTTTTCCTTTGCATTCTATAAGTTCCAATTGACTTCACCCGTTATAAAACTGAAACTGCAAGTCCCAGAATGCAAAGGAAAAAACACGACTAAACTTCACAATTCCAAACTGTGACATGCATTTTAAATACACATATGTAATGCTGTGCTTTTCTAAATATTATTTTGGAAGCCTTTTTAAGAAAATTAAAAAATGCATATCTGCATTTCCAGCAGCAGTGTATCACGTTTTCAGAAAACAAAATAAAAGCACAAAAAATTGATTTGTACACCATTTGTAATTGGTGCTCATTGTGTGCCAGTTTAATATATTAACAGTACATGCATAATTCCTAACAGAATCCATTCCAATCTTCAGCTGCTTATGCTGTCCTACTTTTTTCTCTACATTCTATTCCAACGTTTATAATGGTAATAGTGGAACTACAAGTCCCATAATGCAAACAAAAACTCTATGACTGCATAAACACCTACATATTATAATGCATTGTGTACTACAAATCTTTTCCTTCAACTTTTCTCTGCTTTCACAAATTGTTACGGAGCTTCTGCAAATGCACATATACATTCCTTAAATTTCAAAAATGTGTTCCTAAATACAACCATTTTTAACTGTCCACCAATTTTATTCACGTTTTCCCACCACTCCTCCTCCCATTACAAATACAACCCCCCTTTCCTAACAGTACTTCACCATTACCACATATGCCCACTAACTTTCTTTTACAATTACAGGAAAGAAACACATCACTGCAATCAAGAACTGAAAAACGAATACCCTTTGCATCCAACAAAGTAAGTACATTAATGGACCCAGGTATATGTATGTTATTATGGCAACACAGTGTCACTATATATATCACCCCAGACTACTTTTTGCAACACCCACTCTGTTCCTCAAAACAGCACAATCACCATACAGATTCCATCACACTACCACTGCCTACCTCACTAACTCAACACCATTTTATCTCTGCACACTCTTATTCCCACAACCTTTCCAACCGCACCTAATATACCACCTTACAATCAAACAGTACTTGATTCATCTCTACAATCACTCCCACACACCCATGCATCATAAATGCATATACATTGCACAACTTACCAATGCAACCTTTCTCTTTTCTCAACAGACACAACATGACTACTAAACAGCAACTCCATAGAAAAGAAGGAAAATCTAGAGCAGATAAGACTAAAAGTACACCACAAAGTCATCCACATCTAAAACAATTCATAGAAAATCTAAAAACAAAAGAGCTAGTAACTACATTCAACAAAACTAAGCCAACCACGACTAAAGAAGGTAAGGCCCATTTTGAAAAACCAAAAACTTAAACATTATGTACAAAGAAAAGGGCACCTACTAACCCAATCCTCTATCTACCAGTGTTAACTTAGTCAGGGTGAACCAATCCAAAAAAATGATGTTACAAACAATTTTCCACCGTAGAGTTCTTCACAATATTATGAAAAATCTGAAAAGTCTTGACTTTCCCTTAAAAACACATGCAGTAGAGTAATCCTGCAAGCTCTAATCGACAGCACTTTTCTACTAAAGAGAAAATTGTTTATATTGATTTTAAACAGAATGAAACCACTAACTAAATTAACCAATAAATTACAAAAAGTGCTTGTAAACATATGCAGTGTCAATATAGAGACCTTTTCAAACTTCTTTGATGGTGAATGGATGCACACAAGCAGCACAGAACCATACTTCAATGAAGAAGCTTATAAACAAGAACATGAAAATTGACAATAGTGGTTGAGGTTAAGGAATGGTGGACCAAACCATTATGCAAAAAGAAACACTTATAGAAAGAAAATCCCCACCAAACATTGAACCAAACGCTCCTTTCACCCAAAAAAACTGTCCAGTGTACAAATGGACATACAGCGCAATGTGTAATGTACGCCAACTATCCTTTAAATCTTTACTGCAATTCCTCAATCACTATGTAAAATTAAAAGACAAATGTAAAATGAAACCTTTAAAAACTATAGATTCCTTTCCAGTGTGTAGCCCCACTGGTCTTCTAGGACATCCATTAGCCTGCACTGTCAGAACTGCGTGCAAAAGCACTTTCCACCACATCAAAATGTTAGCGACACACCGTTCCACTATACAAAATCTTGTGCATCAAATATACTATCCAAACAGTCCTGCTCTGGAACTGCAAAATTTAAATAACATTCTGCTACATGGAAAAGCCAAAGAACTATAGCACATCCAACGTAAATACTTTGGAACTGAAGGTGACTTAGAGAATTCTATACCTTCAGAAAACATTACCAAAAACCTAATAAACACCAACATCCTAATAAACACATACAAAAAAGAAACAGCTACATTTCAAAACACATCTGCTGAAATACCAGACCAAATATGTGTCTGTTGCTGCAGAACGATTTATAAAAATAGCACAAAGATAGTAGATCTAGCTTACAACATAGAAGACAATGAAGAATCCCAATGGTTCCAATTAGCTTAATATCTAACAGCAGAAGGTAAACATAAAATAACTAACCCCTCAAGAGTATGCACATAGTGCAACACAAAGTTTGACAATAACCAAATGCCTCCATGTGCTATCACTAATAACTTAGAAATATTCCCACTTCCAAAAGCTCTCCAACAGCTTAACTTGTACAAGAACATTATATACAAACCGTGAGACCATTTCAAGCTATAATACACCTTCAACCAAAAACAGCCACATTTTTGCCATATGAGATAATAAAGGGCATCTGTGGCAAAGTAGTGTATTTGCCTTTGGACCTAAAAGAAAATGTTCAAACTGTACGACTACAACTGTCAATAGATCAATCTTTGATTATACTAGTTAATGGTGTGACAACAAAAGACAAAACAATTTGGCAAAAACTAGTTGACTTAAACAAAGTTAGACAAGCCCTACAGTATCTAAAAGAAAACAATACATACTACAAAGATATAAACATAGAGGAAAACATAAAAAGAAACCACCCACAATATTCAAGAGTCACCAGAAACTGACCAATTTGAATGTGTAGATCGTGTTGCAGGAGGCATTTTAGATCAGTATACCATTCACCCACTGCATTCCAGAGACACAAATAACAATGCATTAGCCCTATTAGTGCCCATTGGAAAACACTTAATGCCATGCTATTTTCTCTGATGTGTAGATGTTTCATCTCAAACTGCTGTAGCTCACTAGAAATCGATAATAGTATGGGATAATCATACATTTTTTGTTTCAGTACATGTTTCTCTATAAAATGAGCCAAAAAGCACACCTTTGTGTCACACCCTTAGGTCACATGCCATAATTCAATATGGTCGACACCTATCACTGTAAAGAGTATATATCATTTTAGCACTTTCAGCAAATATATTTTTTCAGTAGGTAGATGGATACATTTCATGCATATGATGTTTGCTGCTCAGACAAAAATCAGAATGTCCATGTTTTAATTAATGAATTAATTTTTTGGGACAAATAGTAAGTGCATCCTATGAGTGTCATATGTAAACATTTTTCCAATCGACACATATTAGAAAAAAAGTAAAAGTAAAAAACCAATAATTTAGAAGCATCATTAGAGAAAACAGGTTTTACTTAGTGGCAATATGATGCAAAGCGAAAATAAATATTCTCAGTGGTTCTGTTTAGTCTTACATACATTTCAAAATGGCTGACATTGTTTATTTCCTTTGCTGTTTTTCATACAAGAATATCTATTACAGAACTGGAATTCAATAAAGTCTACTACATGTTTTCTTCTGCTATGTATGTTTAGGCATCAGACATTTTTCAGACGTGCTATCTCAGTATGTGAGCCAATGGGTCACATGGTTGTTATATCTGACCTTTGACCTTAAAATGCACTATATGAAATGTTTTTGGCACCATATCTTTGTAACCCTAGATCTGTTTGTCCTGATTGTGGTGTCTTTTTAAAGTTAATGACATGCTCTCTGTAATCCATTAGGTCTAATAGGTTGAGGTTATGACATTTGACCTTTTACCTCACAATAATCAAGTGCAAAGTGTGTTTCTGTTAATTGTTGTAATACCATGGTACCCGATTTTGACAAGTGAGGTGACTCCTCGAAATACCTGATTTGTGTTTTTTAATTTATGGATCATATAAGGTCTGGGGTTTTGTCATTTGACTGTTGACCTTAGAATTTCCCACCCAAAAGTTTTTTTTCTGTTGTTGCTCTGCTACCATTTAGGGCATTTATATAAGGGAGGTGTTATTGGAACAGTCATGTTGGGTGTTCTGTCTTCTAGTAGAGTGGTCTGACATTTGACTTTTGACCTTAGAATTGCATTTAAAAGGTGTATTTGTAATTTCTCAGCAACCATTCATTTGATTTAGATGTGTGGGGTATCACTGGAATGATCATGGGTTGTGCTACTCATCAATGGAGCAGGTAGGTAGTAAAGGTGGCCTTTTCTTTTGACCTTTTGTTATTTTAGGACAACTCTTGAACAGTTTTAGGACAGTGTGAATCCAACACAAATGTATTGCCATGTATTATCACATGTATTGGATACAGAAATCAAGTGGACATTTTAGCTGACCTTTGACCTTTAGAACAATCCTTCTCAATTGCTTTGTAACTGTGGGTTTGATACACACACATGTGGTGTCACCTCAAACCCCTTCTACATCCTTTCATATAAAAAATACAGGTCAGTTGAGATGATTTGGGATTTGACCTTTGACCTCTAAATCATTCAGCTAAATGATTGTTTATATTTTGATCTTCTACCATGTTAACATTTACACAAGAGTGGTGTTGTTGGCATGGCCATGTCATGTGTGTTGTCTTCTATGCATCAAGTAGGGCATAGGAGGGTAGGACATTTGACCTTTGACCTTAAAATTAGCATTTGCAAACAGTTTTTTGTAATATCTCAGCAACCATTGATTTGGATGAGTGTGGTATCACTGTAAAGGTTATGGTATTTGCTTTCTCATAAGTGTTCTGGATAGTTAGAGTGGTCATTTAATTTGACCTAGTCAAGTGGCAATTATTGTTGACTTTTCACCTTAGAACAATCATTCTTAATGGGTTTTTGACAATTGTTTTAAAACTGTGGAATCTATACAGACATGTGTGTCACCTCCAAGCCATGATACATATTTTTCTATTAAGGATACAGCTATGTTGAGTTGCTTTGCCATTTGACCTTTGACCTCATAATCACTTACCCAAAAGTGCTTTTTCTTTGTTTAAAAAAAACAGACCAGGCATACATTACAGAGATGTCACCGTCATATGGCAATAACACCAAATCCGGAGGGCAGGATTGTGTGGCAACCGCCCTGAGCCCAAGGTATAGACTGAAGTGCAACGAGAGCCTCAACGGCTGTCCAAGGCGATAGTACCACAGGATTCGGCCTGCCGAATCTGGTGTTATTGCCAGTAGCATCTCAATTTTCCAATCAGGAAACCCAGGGTGGTATTTGTAGGAATAAATGGAACACCTCGCACCCACCCGTTTATTCAAACAAAATACTGACTTAAGATGGTGGCCGTGGAGATGGAAGGTGGTGCTCCATGCCCAGTCCATCTTCCATTTCCACGGCGGCCCAGTGTGGAGGCTGGAGTGGGGTTGTAATTTGTGCTGTAGCTAAAAGAATAAGCTGAGTGGGAAAAGAGGGTATATAGTGTAGGAAACAATGACCGTAGGACTGGGGATCATGGGAGTAAGATGGTGGGGCGGGGAAGCAACCTTCAGGCTGGGAGAATGCTTTGTTCTTTTTACATTCACTTTAACCTCTTATATTTGCCAGTGGCTATTTCATGAAAATGGAAGCCATCAAAATTCATGATGAGCCATTTAACATTCCCCTCCTAACTAAAACATGTAGGAAAAAACAAGGAATTTTGTCTATTTGAAATAACTGGAGGTTGAAACGAGAAGGCATGTATACGCCATTGCCTGAAATTGTGTGGTCTTTGGCACACCCCTATCAATAGCTTTTCTCCAGGGCAAGCAGGACCTCACCGGGAGCGATTCCCCCCACTATAACCCATCATTAACAGCTATAATCCAAAGAATACAAGAAGAATAAGCTACTGTTTGTTACTGTGGTATAAAACCATTGTTTCACCATAACAAGACATATTTCTGTAATACTGAAAAGAAGTGGAGTGCCTGAGTAAATGAAAACTCTTGGGAAATAGAGACAAAGGACTATAAGGCTCCCCTGGGGAAGACCCACCAAAAAGTCATAAAAACAGAAGAAGGAGTCCCATTGCAGAGAGAAGCCTGGGAGTTTGAGTCAGCTGTGCCGCGAGAGCCGAGAGAGACCGGATGTGCAGCATTCAAACCTTGAAGAACTATTGACTACTTGGTGACTATGAACATGTTGAACACACGAAACCCAATAACTCTTATATGAAATAACAACAAACACTCTCTACAGAAGACCACCCCACCTTTCCATCACACTCTCCAAATGGGGGTGAAAGTAGGGCAAAATACTTTTGCAAACTTTAACCACAGCACATTGGAAAACCAGTGGGTGACTGCACATGTTGTTCTAGTCTCTAGAGGAATATGCACACTTTAAGTAACTGTGTATGGTCAAATAAGTGATAAACTGAGTAATTAGACCTCAGACACCCATCAATCCCCCACACCCATTCTCTTCTCAACTCCCCACTCCCTTGACATCCTGCCTCACTCATGACCTCCCACCTCCCTCAAACCCCAACGCCAAACTATTTTAAGAAATAAAAATTGAAACATAGATGCTGAAAATCAAACTAAGATTACTGCAAGCAACCAGTAGTTTACTGACATATTTAGAAATGCATTAATTAAAATACTGCTTCTGAGGCCTAGTCTAGTGGAATGTGGTGGTGGATCTAAAGAAGACGATGCCCAGTTCCACCTGCAAGGGTAAAAAGGCTGCAAATATTTAGCTGTCAACCAGTTGGCCAGGGGGGGGTGCAAGGGGCAAACTTACTACCCCATCAGGCACTCCGATGGGCAGGTTGGAAGAACGCAAACTGCATAGTCCTAACTAGTGTGTTGAGTGTAGAGAAGATGATGCCCGGGTCCACCTGCAAAAAGAAGACGGATGCAGAGATTTTGCCATCAACCAGCTGCCCAGGGGAGCGCAAGGCGGGAGAACTCACTGCCCGCCAGGCGCTCCGATCGGCAGGTTGGATAGACACAAACTACATGGGCCTAATCTAGTGGCAATCCCTGCTCTACTGTGTTGGGTGTAGAGAAGACGATGCTCGGGCCCACTTGTAAAAAAAAGAAGGATGCTGAGATTTTGCCATCAACTAGCTGCGCAGGGGAGCGCAAGGCGGGAGAACTCACTGCCTGTCAGGTGCTCCGATGGGCAGGATGGATAGACACAAACCTCATAGGCCTAATGTAGTGGTAATCCCTGGTCTACTGTGTTGGGTGTAGAGAAGACGATGCCCGGCTCCACCTGCAAGAAAAAGACAGATGCAGAGATTTTGCCATCAACCAGCTGCCCAGGGGAGCGCAAGCCGGGAGAACTCACTGCCCGTCAGGCACGCCGATGGGCAGTTTGGATAGACACAAACTGCATGGGCCTCCTCTAGTGAAGCGCCCTGGTCTGTCATGTGGGATGTAGAGAAGACGATGCCCGGCTCCACCTGCAAGAAAAAGACGGATGCAGACATTGTGCCGTCAACCAGCTGCCCAGGGGAGCGCAAGGCGGGAGAAATCACTGCCAGCCAGGCGCACCGATGGGCAGGTTGGATAGACACAAACTACATGGGCCTAATCTAGTGGCAATCCCTGCTCTACTGTGTTGGGTGTAGTGAAGACGATGCCCGGGTCCACCTGCAAAAAAAAGACAGAAGCAGCGATTTTGCCATCAACCAGCTGCGCAGGGGAGCGCAAGGCGGGAGAACTCACTGCCCGTCAGGTGCTCCGATGCGCAGGATGGATAGACAAAAACCTCATGGGCCTAATCTAGTGGCAATCCCTGGTCTACTGTGTTGGGTGTAGAGAATACGATGCCCGGCTCCACCTGCAAGAAAAAGATAGATGCAGAGATTTTGCCATCAACCAGCTGCCCAGGGGAGCGCAAGGCAGGAGAAATCACTGCCCGTCAGGCACGCCGATGGGCAGTTTGGATAGACACAAACTGCATGGGCCTCATCTAGTGGCACTCCCTGCTCTAGTGTGTTGGGTGTAGAAAAGACGATGCCCGGGTCCACTTGAAAAAAAAAAGATGGATGCAGAGGTTTTGCCATCAACCAGCTGCCCAGGGGAGCACAAGGTGGGAGAACTCACTGCCCGTCAGGCACTCCGATGGGCAGGTTGGATAGACACAAACTGCATGGGCCTAATCTAGTAGCAATCCCTGTTCTACTGTGTTGGGTGTATAGAAGCCGATGCAAGGGTCCACCTGAACAAAAAAGATGGATGCAGAGATTTCGCAATCAACCAGCTGCCCAGGGGAGCGCAAGGTGGGAGAACTCATTGCCTGACAGGCGCTCTGATGGGCCGGTTGGATAGGCTCAAACTGCATGGGCCTAATCTAAAGGCAATCCCTGGTCTACTGTGTTGGGTGTATAGAAGCCGATGCAAGGGTCCACCTGAACAAAAAAGATGGATGCAGAGATTTCGCAATCAACCAGCTGCCCAGGGGAGCGCAAGGTGGGAGAACTCATTGCCTGACAGGCGCTCTGATGGGCCGGCTGGATAGACTCAAACTGCATGGGTCTCATCTAGTGATGAGCCATGGTCTGTCATGTGGGATGTAGAGAAGACGATGCCCGGCTCCACCAGCAAGAAAAAGACGGATGCAGAGATTTTGCCGTTAACCAGCTGCCCAGGAGAGCGCAACGGGGGTGAACTCACTGCCCGTCAGGCACTCCGAAGGGCGGGTTGGATAGATGCAAACTGCATGGGCCTAATCTAAAGGCAATCCCTGGTCTACTGTGTTGGGTGTAGAGAAGACAATGCCCGTGTCCACCTGCAAAAAAAAGACGGATTCAGAGATTTTGCCACCAACCAGCTGTCCAGGGGAGCGCAAGGTGGGAGAACTGCATGGGCCTAATCTAGTGGCAAGTCCCTGTGTACATGTTCAATTTATATGCACCTGACAAAAGCATTTCCATTTCTAGAACAAGAAGAATGCAGGTAATAAACTCGATTCCTAGAAAGTATACCATACTGCTTGGAAAATAACCAAACAGTGCCCACAGCGTATGTATACCCATCTCCGACTTACCTGGGAGTTTATTTCATTGATCTTCAACACTTGCCTGCACATTGGTCTGGTAGTATGCATAGATATTTCGGTGAAGTAATTCCAAAAACAAAGAGAAAAGAAGTCAAGCATACAGAAGAGGCACCGTCCCTCCCCCGCCAACTACAGCTGATTTCAGTTGTCTGATTTCCATGTCTCAGCAGGCTAACAGTTCAACTTATTACACAGATAAACCCGCAAGAGTCCTCACTATTTCAAAACCCTCACTTCTCCCCAACCCAATGAACCACCTTCAAATATCCAATTACCTTACATTACACAGAGCTACAGGCTACCTATCACTTGGTAATGTTATGCCTTACAGTACCTGATTAAACTTGGCACACCTAACTTGTATAAAATATGTATATAGGATTGACCTCAAACACTCGCATGCCGAAGACATCAAAACAACTTTACCCTACAAGACATTCACAGTATAATCACCTTACACTTTAAGACTAAACAATTAATGAGAGTTGGGGTGGGTACCGTGAGAGGAGTAGCCTTGAAACAGGTTAGAAAGCGAGGACCATCTTAAGGTTTTTGGAACTGAGCACTTTCCCCACCCTTGGAAATACAACAAAAATAGACATCTCTGTTCTCACATGCCATGCATTTGACATCTAGGTAAGGATAGCATCTGCAGAAAAGAAAAAATACAGAGAAGGTTCCACAAACCAGAAGACCCCTTAAGCCTGAGAGCCCTCTGATTAGCACATATGACATATGACACCTATGCAAGAGTGATCTTCCAAGTTATGAAACATGTCATTTACCTATTTACGGACCCTGCAACACCACATTCCACCAACAAGTGCATCACAGGCAACAACTTCTTCCCCTACCAAATGCACCCTACTTTTAGCCTCCTGGGATACGGCACACCCTTGTTTCTAGCTAGTTTTGTGCTTTATAAATCTTAGAGGGGCCCTCATAAGATTGTCTTCACTTCCTTTATGCTAGTTATTTTAGATGTTTCGGTTTAGAAATATCACTGTTAGACTACTTGATGGTGGCTTCTTTCCTATCTTGGTGTATCCAGTGCTTTCTTGTCTCTACTGAAAAAGACAAGGTGGTGTTAGTCCTGAACTTTAAGTGGATATAAACAGCAGAATAAAATGGTCAACCCAATTGGAAAGGACATTACTGAAATATAGACCTACATGCGCTTCGAAGAAAACAGCTTTCTTTTAGGGAGATGCTGCATGGTAAAAATGACAAAATATCTGTCCAGTCTAAAATGAGAATATTAGGTTAAGATATTTTAAACCGGAAGGAAGCAATGTGAGAAGGGAAAAAATCACATTACCACTCAACAGAAAAGCTGCAAAATCAAGGATGCTTGGCCTCTACCCAGTGACATGATATTTGAAGGGGAGGCTTTAATCAATGATGAAACATAAGATATGGCACGTGCGATTATTATTCTTCATGAACCCAGAGACATTCACTTCAGATTGTCCTGATCAAACGTATTTTGTCTGGCTTGGTTTGTGGAGAACACAAATTCAGTTTAGATGAAGTTGGGATGTAGTTATGTGTTTGATAGCCTAATTTTAATGAGCACATATCAGTGTTTTTTCCATGATATAACTTCCCGAAAGGAAGGAGGCAAACTCGGTGGGGACAGTCTGTGAACCCCAACCATGTAGTGACAAGAACTGTTGAGTGGTTGGCAGCGTCCAATGCTGGGAGAGGATGAGCAAGCCATTACAGACTCAATCCTTCACTTTATGTTTTTAGTTGGCCTTCCTAAATGAGATGCTGTGGCCAAACATGAGTCAACTGCTCTCTGTGCCACAGGCAACCAAGATGAGGTACGCATAAATACAGTTGTGACATTCAACTTAAAAAACATGAGGAACCAAACTTTTGACCTCAGGAGGTGCCCAAAGTGGCTCCTGCCCGGGATGCTCCACTCCTCCAGCTTTGGGCTGTGATAAGGGGAACCTTCCTTCACTGTGGAGGGAAGAGACAGGACAAAGGTCAGTGGTTTAGAGGCATGGGTGGAACACATGCACACACAATTGTCATTTTGCTCAAGCACATCCAAAAACACAGTGCCCCACCCACCCCCACCACACTTAAACCTTGTAATAGGCTGGCGCACAACAACTGAGAACACCAGAAAGCCACACAGCAACATCGGCGCAGAGGGACACCTCTCCCTTTTGGCACCCTCATGGACAGCGGGAAAGGTGTTCTACAGGCCTTTCAACCTTTTCAAATTAAAGGCTCCTCTAGCCTCAGGGGGCCTCCCAGCAACTCCCAGCCCCTATTGTATAACCCTCAATGCTGGATTCCAAACTAACCCCGACAAGGCACTGTTCTTGAAAGTGAAACACTCCACGTAGGCCAGTGTCATGTGACTATTGAAATTAAAAACCCAGGCAAACCTTGGCAAATGAAAACAAGCATGGCTGCCGCCATTCAAAGCCTCATTACTGCTGAGGTTGAAGTCCTGTGAGTTGATTCAAATACAAGCATTACTTCACAAGTTCCGCCTACACCAGGGACACTCACAATGTTTCCACGACACAACCCACCCGAACAAAGAGTAGGGTTGAAATGCACAAACAGGTCATGTGATGAAGGACACACCTGGGTGAACCTATGGCATACAATGTGCTGGATCAGAATTCAGATCCAGAGGAAATGCCAGAGAGGCTGATGGAGAGCTGCTTGGACATACACAGGCAGCAGCTACCGATGGAGAGGTGCTGGGACATGGACGGCTAGAGTGTTATTGGCGAAGGTCAAGGCAACAACAGGATGATGCAGCGGAGCTGGGCAGGTGGGGGTAGCGAGGGACTGGTGGAGAGGTATTGGGGCAGGTGAGAACAGCAACAGATGATCTAGACGTGCTGTGGAATATACAGACAGCGAGGGACTGATGGACAGGTAGTAGGGCAGGTGGTGTAGTGAGGGGGTGATGGGACAGATAAGGACAGTGAGGCACTAATGCAGAGGTTCTGGGATAGGTGGAACAGCAAGGGGCTGATGAAAAGGTGTTGAGACAGGTAGGTAAAGTGATGGGCTGATTGGGAGGTGCCGAGGCAGCCACGGATAGAGAGGAAAAGGAGAGGGCAACAAGGAGATGATGGAGATGAGCTCTGCAATATGCAGAGACTAAGGGACTGGTGGAGAAGTAACAGGGCAGGTGGGTGCAGCATGCACAAGACGGAAAGCTGCTGGGTTAAGATGGGAAAGCTGCTGTGTTAAGGTGGAGTCAGCAAGGGGCTGACAAAGAGGTGTTGTGGAAGATAATGGCAGCGAGGTGCTGGTAGAGAGCTGTTGAGGCAGGCAGAGACAGTAAAGGCCTAGAGGAGAGGTATTGACACCATATGACAACATTAGTGCTGTCATTCATTGCAATGCATGCTCACTTCCTCAAATTCCTGCATGCATACAGAGTCACACATGTACGCACATTCTCACTTGAACATGTTGTAAAGTGTCAATTATGCACTAAATCAGAGACAGTGGTCATGACACTTTAAGGTAAATCCAGTAATGCGAGTGGGTGTGGGTGGAGTGACAAGATTAGCCTTCATACTGGTCAGAAAGCCAGGCCATCTTAAAGTATTGCACCGTTGACCACGAGACCCTGCTCGCCATCTTTGACACCCACATTGTCTTTAACAGAACAGGCCCATAGTGGTTTGTTACATGCCGCTGCAGCTGATGAAGACATTTGTTGAGATGTGCCCCAACAGATCCCAGCAATGCCCACTAATGCAATGAGGTCCACGAGGCTCTGTCTTGTCCCCAGTATTCTTCAACCACTCCATGGAACTTCTGGGTGAACTCCTCTTTGCACCAACATGAAGATACACCAAGACCCAGATATGAGACCACTTTACCTAATGATCAATTACACCCCACAACACCTAATAGTCCAAATGCAAGCACCCCAAGCAGGCCTCTACTGCCACCTTGGCCAACTGCAGTCTCTTGCACATTCAAACCCCACACTCCATTGCATGCCCATGGGGGCACACTCTTACGCAGCTGTACTTGGATTCCTGGTCCAGAGGGGTCTTCATGAGGATGACGAGGTGTGCTGGAAGTTGCTCCTTCTCATGGTGCTCCACTTCTCCATCTTTGGACTGTGACAAGGGGAAGCCTTGTTCACTGTGGGGGCAGAGACAGGACAAAAGTCTGTGGTTTAGAGACATGGGTGGAACCCCTGAATGCCACCCTCCCACCAGGACTGCTATGTGTTTTCAAAAAAGGCCCTGCACACTGGTGTGTTGAAAGACGTGTTATAGGGGGTGAGATGGAGAACCGTGTTCCCTTTCAACACTGGTTCCTCCACAGCTCTAAAAACCTGGCTCTTTCCACAAACCTGTTTAAGACCACCCAGAGCCGCTGACACCCGACAACACCATGGACCAAGACTTCAATGTCAATGTCAGTCTACTACACATGCATAGCTGCCTCCTGCGCCATCTCCCTCTGAGTGCAGCTATCACAAAATGTGTGAATATAATCCAGAACAATGGGCTCGTAAGAATAAAACATCCACTCCAGACACTCACCTCTCCTATCACTATACTCACTCTCTACTCTACACAAACACACAATAGAGTGCAGCTACACCCCTCGGTCAATTCAGCTTAGCTGATCACATTCAAACAATACTCCATAAACACCTCAACATTCTGCTAGAATGCAGCTATACCCAATGAAAAATCGTCCTAGCTGCTCACATAAACGTCCTACATGGGCCTAATTCTGCCAGAATGCAATTTCAGAGACCAAACACCAGAATGCACACATTCAACTGATCTCTCAATACCACCACACCTAATACTAGGATGCAGCTACCATCAGGCAATCAGTGACACTGCTTCCATGGCAAATGGGCTGCGTTGAATCCTGCACCATTTTATCCTCTTCACTGGCTGTACACTCCGTGAATGTACTATTTTCATTTGCTGCCTTACTTCTCACTCCTGGCACTGCACCCAATCCACGTGTTCTCTTGAGCTTCCATGACCTCTCACGACCGTACTCACTTTCCAAGAACTGCACTCACTTTCCTGGCAGTGTACCTTTTTTACCAGTACTTCATTCACACTCATTGCACTTTGCTCATTACCCTGGCAGTGCACTTAGACTTGCGGCAGTGTACTCTCACACATGGCTCTGTACTCAATTTTCCAGTCCCTACTCAAACTCTTCTGGAAGAGAACACACCTTCATGCTACTGCACTCACTCATCTAGCATGCAAATAACCTTGCAATACTAGTAATCTCAATTGCCTGCACACTATGACCAGACCAACGTACTGAGCGTAGCAGGACACAGACAATAAATGGTGGCGGCGAGCTGCACAGTTAACAAATGCCCAGGTATTACTGATGTAAAACGTTTAAATGAGCAGCACATGCATTCGTATGGATGATTGTAAGCTATTGAAATTGTGATGGGGTTGGTACTTGCATGTCAGGGGGGTGATTGGAAGGGTAGGGGGAAGGAGACAGCGCCTTCTCACAGCAGATCTTAAATGTGTGCTTTCCGAAATGGAGAGAGTAAATTGCACTAGAATAGTTTAAATACAATGTGTAAAGAAGTTACATGGCCCCTATACAAGTAGGTTTGCACCCCTAGAGTCTCTGATGTTAGCACCTCTCCAAACAGTTGCAGGATTAGCAGCCCTTACCAAAATGCTAGACTAGGTGCACCCCTGCTTCACACTGCACTCATACGTATGTCCCAGCATCACACGCTCCTAGCACTGTCCCAAATCTCCTCATACTAGACTAATTACACTGGTTCTGCACTCATTAACATGTTACTAAATATACTCATATGTGTGTGAATGAATTCCCATGGCACCTGACTCTCCTGGCATTGCAATCATTCTCCAAGCAATCTGCTCACACGCTACATAATGCCCTCAGACCCTTCACACTAGTCTCAATCCACAGGCACTGCACACACTCTATTGATGCTATTGTCACAGGGTAGGGCGTCAGTGTGCTAATACTTTTATCACATTTGTTAAATTACACAGGGAAGTTTGCAAGGTGACGAACGTCAGTGATTTAATACTGGCATCACTGGGCATAGAAGAAGCTTGTAATGGATCCATTTCAATATTATAACGCTGTAGTGGCGGGGCACTCCGAAAGCTGAGGAATGGTTATCAGGAGTAGGAAAATAAAACAGAAGATCGGGCCGCACATAAACCAAGGTCAAATGCTGGAGACAAGGGGCCTCATTACGACCCGTGCGGAATGGGTTAACGGGTTGTGCTAATGGATGCGGACCCGTTAACACCATTCTGCACAATTACGAGGTCCCCTCGCGGGACTCGGTAAGGACGCCTGGTAAAACCAGGCGTCCTTACCGGGTCCCGCAAGGGGACCAGGGAGCTAACAACGGGCTCAAATGGGAATGGGAAAGGTCTGGGTCTGGGTTCCCAGAGGGAGGAATTACTGGTGCCTCCAAACTCGGAATGGCCTGGTAATTCCCCATTCAGGGAACCCCGACGCAGACACAGTTTTGGTGGCAACCATGCCGCCAATAGCGGCATTGCTACCGCCAAACCCGTAATGTGGCCTAAGGTCTGGATGCATCGAAGGCCAAGCTGAGCATATTCACAGCAATACAATACGAGCAGGGGTTTCCTGTCCCTCAAAATGAGCCACAAAACGGCATTTCATTAACTAAAAAAAAAAGGTTTGAGAATAGAAAAAATGAAAATGGCTTGCTGGACAGGATAATATTACGGAAGCATAAGTGCTGAGGGCATGTGTCTACTTACTGATTTGCTTGCACTAAAATGCATTTGGAAAGTACATTGAAGGTACATTTCCTCATAGCAGTTCCCCGATCTCTATTGCAAATTTTACTAACGAGTACCTTTGAAGCTCAAGGTACGTGTAAGTAAAATGTGAATTGTTACGTTGCTTTGCTCTAATCATTAGGCAAATGTGAGGGGAGGATTACAGCGCCTCTCATGCAAACAGGGAAACACTTCAAAACACATGTTCAGTATTTTTACCGAAAGACCCTATGTTGAGCACACAATACGAGCAGGAGTTTTATTATGGTATTAGACAAAAACAAACCTGCAGAGAAATATTTGTGAAATTAGTATTTCGGGATGCATGTAGTTCCTGGAGAAATGTCAGGGGGAACATATAAGTGCAGTGCAGATGAAAGGTGCTTAACAGTGCTCTGGAAACCATGGCCTCGTTGATGGTCCTTGGGCACAGCAACAATATTGCACTGTGCACTCTGCATGAACGTGCCAACTGTCAGATGAGGCCCGGGCAAAATCTGGCGTTTCAAATGCCCAGACCGTCCAGTGTTTCACATACCCAGACTAGACTTCTGAAACAGAATGGGCAGTACCATTTTCAGCAATAAGGTGGGGGTGAGGGAGGAATGCACTAATGGAATTGTGTGCATACATTAAAATACATTTTGAAAAATCATTGAAGGTACATTTCAGCATGACAGTTTCTCGTTCTCTGCTGCACATTTTACAAACAAGTACCTTTGAAGCTCACAAAATTTGAAATGTTACTTTGCATTGTTGTATCCTTTTGGCTAATGTGAGTGCAAGATTACAGTGCCTCTCATCCAAACAGGAAAACACACGTTCCGTATGTCTACTGAATGGCGCTATGTTGAGCACACACCATGAGCAGGAGTTTGCTGACTCACTAAGGGAGCACCATTTTTTGTATCACACAAAAACTAACATGCAGATAATTATAATTTAAAAAAGTGTATTTCGGGATGCCCCTAGTTCTTGGAGCCAGTTCAGGGGAAGCACGTACATGCAGTGCAGATGAAAGGTGCATACCGGTGCTCTGGAAATCCCAGCCTCGTTGATGGTCCTTCGGCACAGCAGACCGCAAACTGGGCACGTGCAGAGGTTTGTGTTTCACATGCCCAGCCCAGACTTCTGAAACACATGGCCATTACCATTGTAAGCAATATGGTAGTGTGAGGGAGGAATGTACTAATAGTACAGAGACCACTGATTACTTTACAGACCCCTAAACTTGTGTATGTCCATATGATAATTTGCACTGCACTGCCTACAGTCACAGCCAATCATAAATAAGGCATCATTTTATCAATCATTTATCAAACATGATGGTTCATTCTAGATTTGGAAATAGGGGGTGAGTTAGAGGGGGAAGTCTGAAGGGGGATAGAAAATGAATGACAGCACTGTGCACTGTGCTCAATGAACATTGTGTATCCTCCTTTTATTGGAGGATGCATGTTAGGGCCGATCTTATCGGCCGGAAGATTTCCCATTTCAACCAGGGCTGATGTAATTGGCCGTGGCACTTCTAGGGTTAGAAACATATTAAATGTATAAAACCAGGGGATCCCCAATGAGCATATGGGAAAAAGTGTAGAAGCTCATTGATTTCCTCTACTCTTTCTTACAGGAAAAGAACAAAGATATGATAAAATGTCCACACAAATTACTACATCACAATATCACTCCTTACGAATGTATTCTGAGGACCCGAGAATCAGGCAAAATGTCGAATACATTTTCCACCTCCTCTTCGAAAGTGAACTAGCAAATCTATGTCATGGAGTTGCACACACATTAAAAACAGGCTCTACCTTTTTAAACATATCCGCTACCCAACTACTTAATAAAAATAAAAGACAAAGATGAAGTTTTGCAGTCAAGTATCACAAATCTCTTGGCAAACATGCGTGGTACAAAAGAATACTGGTTCTGACATCACGCTGATGTACGTTGTGTGCTAAGGAAACTAGGCCCACCCACATGGTTTGTTACTTTAAGTTACGCATGGGATGACTTGTTTGGCTTCTTACGCAGTGCAAACCAAAATAAAGATGGAATAGACATAAAAACACCAGGAGAGCTCTGTTCTCTTGACTCTGTGAATTTATCAAGGTACTTTTACCATTACTTCATAGCCATGCTGCATTTATCTGCAATCAAACATCCCCTCTGCTCAGAGAAGTGCAATACTTCTTTTATAAAAAAGCATATTAATCCAGAGGAGCACCACACATCAACATGCTTTTGTGGATAAAAGATGTGCAAAAATTAGGCCATGATTCTGATGCCACTGTTTTACAATTGATTGAAAAATACATCACCTCTGACATCCCTTCAGAAACCACACAAACTGACCTACATACACAAGTGTTAAGCTTCCAAAAACATAAATGTGGCAAATACTGCCGATGTAGATATAAAAACAAAGGGACACACTATACCAAATGTCGCTTTGGCTTCCCTAGACCAGTGTGCAAAAAAGGACAAGTAAATAGCTTGATATTTCCTGTTAGACACGGCATGAAAGGTGAATCCCCCAAAAATACATGCAACATTAGAAGGGACAAAGCATCAAAATAAATCAATGATTACGATGCAATCATTGCCCTGTTGGGTATTTCGTGTAGATTTAGGGCCTAGCGGTATTTTCTTACCGGCAAAAACTAAAATAATTTAGCAATAATCACCCCTTGCATTTAGATTGGGTTTGGTATTATAATGGTATAGTGGCTATGCATTATTTCAGTACACAATTACATTTGGTTGGTATATATTTTGTTGTGGTATAGTGATGAGCATGATTTTCGGTTCTACTTGTGGTCCCCAATATACAAACCCCCCTTTTTCTTGCTTGGTCTGTTCGTGTGATCACTAGAGAGACCTTGGGCCTACATTTTATGGATACCACAATTTTCACATATAGCATTCACCAACCCCTAGGTTATTATCACTAATTTATTTACATTAGTGAAATTTTGTTTCTATGGAGTTTTCACAATAACATGTGGTATTATCACTAATTTATTTACATTAGTGAGATTATATTTCCAGAGGCCTCTCTCTCTGCTGACTCATGTACGTCCAGCAGACTATTGTGTTATGTTCCACTCAGAAGCCACAGACTCATATACACTGAGTGGAACCACGCACACAGCTATTTATAATTGCTCATAACATTACTTTATCTACATAGGAAGTTTGGGGCATATATTACCTAATAACCTCCCCTTTTATTATGTGACATGGGCTAAATGCACCAGAGAAAGACAGAAGCAAAAAAAACCTTTACACAGGTTGTGATTTATACCAGTTTCATTTCAAAATTATACATTACCAGCTTTGCGAGGCAGTCTTTTCTAGAATAAACAGAAGAGAAACAATTGCAAAACTACAAGGCATTTCATTAAGTTCTTTGCAACAATAAAAAAACAGTATATCAATTGACTTGCATTTAGATGGCAACATTAGAATGTGGCATTTAATCACAGTGATTCCCCAATAGTAATTATAGCTACGCTGCCTGCCTAAAATAGACTTCATGCACACATCACTCCCTTAACTTGTATGAGATAATTACCAGCAATTTGTAGCTTTTCAGCACGCAAAATCTCCTGGCTGGTCGCCTCCGATAAGTGGCTCAGGGTTCTTTTTAAAGCACCCAGCGAGAACATGCAGTTCCAATCTGCAATCTTCTGTTCTCAAGCCGGTGCTAATTGACTGGAAAACCCAGTCTCCAAAGGTCAGCAGTGCACTGGAACAATGCCTCCCAGCAGCCCAGCCAGGCAACCCCACAGCAACTCCAGCCAAGTCTTCACTGAAGCTCTGTAAAATGTCCACTCACTCTCCTTCTCCCCGAGCTGCTTCAAGAAACCTATGTTACAACCCTTAAAATGACGTGTACCCAATCAAAGTCCATCATGTCATACCCTCCTTCTTTAAACAATAGCTCACTTTTACAGTAGGCAACTGTATCAACTAATTTCCTGCTATTGCTTCCTGCAAAGACCGTGGCAGGGCAAAGAGAGAGAGAAAAAAATAAATCTCTGAATGCGCGTTTAAAATGACTCTCAGCCTGCTTCATTTTGCACATGGAGAACGCATTATAATGTTAATGAGTTAAAATCATGTTGGTATTTGTTAGTTAGGTTAAATAATTAAGTATCTAATGTGTCTCCATGAGTGAGACATTTCAATCGAGAAGAGAAAATAATGTGCGCTTTTAAATGTGAAAAATAAATGGTTTGTTTTTAACATGTGTAGCCTGTCTTCATTTACACGTCCATATGTTACATTGGGAACACATGGCTTGCTGTACCGCATTATAGCAATACATTGATCCCATGCAGTGGCGCTGCACTCCAAAAACACGCTAAATAATACTACATATTCCCTCCTTTTTCTGAGAATTTGGCTATGGTCCAAGCCACAATTGGAAGAAACCCAACTTGCCTCGTTTCTTCTTTTAAAATGTATCAATCCAATAAAATGAATATTCATATGTGGAAAATGAAAATTGAAAAATCATTGTTCAACAATCATAATATCGAAATCCATCTCTGAGTCCATCAGTTCTTATAAAATATTTTACATATTTCTTCCCAATGGAAGTGTCCATAGTCCATTGTTTTAATTTTATACTTGAAGTCAATCACAAAACAACAAAATAAAACAAATAACTAAAACAAAGAATTAACATAACAGATTAAAATAATTAATTAAAATAATAAATACGTGGAACTCCATACTCCAGGACACTTGTCTGCCTCTGCTATGTCCCCCCGACCAGCGATGTCACATCATTTGGTTCATTCGGGTACTGTTTCATCCTGGCACTGTTGGATCCTCTTTCCATGGGAGTCATCTCTTTTGGCATTCCGTTTACTTTGTCCTCACCTCAACTAAATGTATGTTAATATTCTAAATTAAATATAAAATAAACAAATTAAGCACATAGCACAATACTAACTTCACCCTTTTGCCAAAAATAAAACATGCTTTGCAAAACATTTCGCCCTTTTTCTCTAGCCTTCTGAAATTAAGCACATGTTAAAGAAAAACAAACATACATAAAAATAGCATTCAATATTTAATACATTTTCATTTTGCAAACCAACTCTATTAATTTCAACTTCCATTATTTTTTTTTATGTATATATACATATATCACAGTATTTATGTTCCATTATAATAATCAACCATCTTTATTTAACTTCTCTGCGGCTGCCTTCCGACTAGAACCATTTATTTTACCTTTTTATGTTCAAGGGACTTTATCTGTTTCTACATGCTCAAGTTGTTTAATCTCATGTCTGGGGTGGCATGGTTTAATTTGATTCACATGAACAAACTGTTCTGTTGCTGTTTCACCTTCAGTTTTCAAAATTTTATGAACCACAATTCGGAATGGCCCCTGCCATGCTGATAGACATTTGGAATTTTTCTGTTTACTTTTTGCAAAATGAAATATATACACCTGATCGCCCACACAATACTCTTTCACTGATGTCTTTTTATCATAATATGACTTTGCACTGTCAGCAGCTCTCTCTAGATTTCTCTGTACAAAAGCAAATGCATGTTCAATGTATTCATGAACTGTGGACCCGCTCACAAGTGTCTGCTCATGTGTTCTTTATAGCAGGTATTGTGGTAACACCATTTTCCTACCTGTCAAAACCTCATGGGGGCTAATACCTGTTGCTTTGGCAGGAGTTGATCTGATTGCCATCAAAACCAAAGGTAAAAGTAAATCCCAGCTGGAACCTGCTTCTGCCACAAATTTCTTTAATATGTCCACAACAGACCTATTACTGCGTTCAACTCCACCCGAAGAAGCCGCCCGGTATGCAATATGTAATTTTATTTTCACACCCAGTATTTGCCATACCTTACTCATTAGAGCACTTGTGAAATGACTTCCTCTGTCTGATTCTATACTTTGTGGCAACCCAAACCTTTAAAACACATGATTCACCAGTAATGTGGCTGCTGTTTGCGCACTACAATCTGGTGCAGGAATACACTCAATCCATTTCAACATCAAACACACCACACTTAAAATATAACGGTTCCCCCTGCTCGACCTCTTTACAGGCCCTACATAGTCTATTAGCAAGTCTGACCATGGAAGAGTTAGGCCTCTTTTCATTAATGGAGCTCTATGCATTGGTGAAGCAGGTTTAAATTGGGCGCATACTAGACATCCTCTAGTATATAATTCCACATCTTGGGACATATGTGGCCAGTAAGCATAATCTTTTAGTATTTCCAATGTTTTTTGTGAACCTCTGTGGCCTGCATTTATTGCATTATGTGCATGGTGTAGCATTAGCCCTCTGAATTAAAGGGGTACCACCCACTGTATCTGTCCTGTTATGGACTCTTTAATGATGAGTCCATCCTGTAGTCTAATTCGTTTTTTATTCTTTAATAGCACCCTCAACTCTTCTTTTCCTATACAATCATTTTCTGTTAAAGGGTTTTGTTCAGGATCTATCAAATGATTATAACAGATTCACAAAATTCGATCATCCTTTTGTGCCTCAATCAGATCTTGATCTGGTGTATCATAACTCCATTGTACTACTGGTTGATCTACCTCCTTTGGTGCTTTAGAACGTGTTACTGCATCAATTTGTATTTCACCAAGTAAATGTTCAATAGGTAGTAATTCTCCCATCACAGCCCCAATTTTAGCCAGGTGATCTGCCTTATCATTCCCCTCCTTATCTTCTCCTGGAGTTTTTAGATGCCCACGAATTTTCCTCCAGTATATTGTTAAGTCATTCTCTGACACCAATTTGTCTATGGCTTGCATCATTTTTCCATTTTTAAGTGGCTTTTTGTTGTATGTAATCATGCCTCTCACTTTCCAGGCAGGTAAATATTCCACAAAGCTATTTCGTGCATAGTCGGAATCAGTCACCAGCACAATTTCACTGAATTATATTATCATCCGCAGTAGCAATTGCTTTATAAATGGCTGCCAATTCCGCTACTTGACTGCTCCTAGCTCCAATTCTCATCCCTATACTAGGGACGCCTTCACATTTCAACCATCCATTTCCTATTCCTGAAACTAATTGTTTATTACTGTCATTTTCAATGTGAAAAGCACAACCATCAACATATACAGTTGGCAAGTCCTTGCATGTCTTTTCATCAAAAGCTTTGTGTGGTGATTGCTCAAATCCCTATAAATTAGGTTCCACTTCCATTTCGTTTGATACTTGTTCAGCTGCACAGTCATGTAAATCTGCTAAACCTTAAGCAATTGGGCTTTTTTTTATTTTGGCCATATCTCACTTCTAAAGGAAAACCCTGTAATGCCAGCGTCCATGAAGTGATTCTGGACTGTGATAGATTACCTGACCTAATTCTTTTACTCTCTAAAAACTGCAAAGGTTGATGATTTGTCTCAATAATCACCTTTTCTCCCTGAACAATGGGGTGGAAATGTTGTAGCGCCCACACAGTGGTTAATAGGACCTTTTCACATTCATTGAATTTAATTTCAACCTGGGAAAACGCCTTACTTGCATAGGCAATGGTTTTGTGATTCAAATCATGTTTTTGTGATAACACTGCTGACATACAGGGGCCGATTCATGGAACAAACGTGCGCCGAAAATCTTCGCGCAAGCAGGCGCAAGCAGGCGCAAGCAGGCGCAAGCGGAAAAAAACAGGCGCATGCGCACGCGTGTGATTCATGGAAGTCCCTGCGCGTGTTTACCTCGGGATGTGCGCCAAACCCGTGCATGGCGCACACGTCACTGCAACATCCCAAAAGACGTGCGCGACGCGCACAGCGAAAGCGCACAACCTCGGCGCATACACCAGAAAGTGGGCGGAACACGGGGCGTAACGCGCGGAATGGGGAACAACTCGCGAAAACAAGGGCGTAACTGGGGATGTACTGCAGGGAAGCAGAAGGAACGCCCACACGCACCCGAACCACACGTATTCATGGAATCGAATAGGGCAAAGCCACGCACAGCGAAAGACACGCACAAGCCGATACACGTCCGCCACACGAAGGCAGGCGGTAGCGTCCCTGCGCATTACAAAAGTGGCAACATACAGCAATTGTGCGAGCGGGGTATGTGTATTCCGGGGGTTCGCGGGAAGTCACACACGCGATCTGGCCTGGGGGAGCAGGCTACGTGTATTACAGGGGTTCGCGTGAACTTTCTCACGCGATCGGGCCTGGGGGAGCGGGCTATGTGTATTTCAGGGGTTCGCGTGAACTTTCTCACGCGATCGGGCCTGGGGGAGCGGGCTACGTGTATTTCAGGGGTTTGCGTGAACTTTCTCAGGCGATCGGGCCTGGGGGAGCGGGCTACGTGTATTTCAGGGGTTCGCGTGAACTTTTTCACGCGATCGGGCCTGGGGGAGCGGGCTACGTGTATTACAGGGGTTTGCGTGAAGTTTTTCACGCGATCGGGCCTGGGGGAGCGGGCTACGTGTATTTCAGGGGTTCGCGTGAACTTTCTCACGCGATCGGGCCTGGGGGAGCGGGCTACGTGTATTTCAGGGGTTCGCGTGAACTTTCTCACGCGATCGGGCATGGGGGAGCGGGCTACGTGTATTTCAGGGGTTCGCGTGAACTTTTTCACGCGATCGGGCCTGGGGGAGCGGACTACGTGTATTACAGGGGTTCGCGTGAAGTTTTTCACGCGATCGGGCCTGGGGGAGCGGGCTACGTGTATTTCAGGGGTTTGCGTGAACTTTCTCACACGATCGGGCCTGGGGGAGCGGGCTACGTGTATTACAGGGGTTCGCGTGAAGTTATTCACGCGATCGGGCCTGGGGGAGCGGGCTACGTGTATTTCAGGGGCTCGCGTGAACATTTACACGCGATCGGGCCTGGGGGAGCGGGCTACGTGTATTTCGGGGGCGCGCGGGAAGTGACACACGCGATTGAGCGGGGTACGTGTATTTCGGGGGTGCGCGGGAAGTTACACACGCAATTCCATCAGGGTACGTGTATTACAGGTGTGCGCGATATCAACAGGGTACGTGTATTACAGGGGTGCGCGGGGAGCAGCACACTTGAATTGCATGTGTGGGTCCTCCCAGGTGTTCCCTCTACACCCTCCACGGCCCCTGCAGGTGGCTCACACCACAGGGGCCTACCCAGCACATGTCATGCAGGCACCCCACCCACCATGCCCATGCCCACCAGCCAACTCACATGTCAACTTGCACTACTCCCCCCCAACGCATGTCCCCCTGCACCCCCAGCCACCATGGGCAGCCTCCACCAGGTCCTCACAATCCCCAACACACATGTCATTACAACTCACACACATGAGCCATACCACAGCCATATCGCAACTGCCACCACCATCCATACACATACAACAGCATGAGCAGCCAAAGGTGAGCCAGACATCACATGCAACACAGGAAGTGCACCACACATGTACACACACCACCACACTTGCATGCATGTGTACACCTCTGCCAAGTGTCGTACTGTTCAGACGGCCATCCATGTCACATCTGCCAATCAGGCTTCCACATACCGCTGTCACATGCATCCATGTGGCATCACTGTTGCACCCTTGTCAAATACACACACATGCACATGTGCACAGTGCTGATACATGCAGCCGAAAACAACATACATGCGTGACATCACGGACATGTCTACTCACATACACATTCATCCAAACATGTGTGCCCACACAACTGCATTTGGCATGCGAGCCTACACACACAAGCACCATCCATGTCTCACACATCACAGCCCTCGCATGTGTCAGCCCCACGGCCCTGTACACCCCCACCCATACTCGACCCCATACAAACAGATGTGCAACCTGCACACTACCGAATAATCACCACATGCACTGCTCACAATCAGGATGCATGTACACTCACCGCTCGACTCCAGACGGGTCTGCTTCTCTAGGACCTGGACGTGGAGCGCTGGGGATATGCGTTCCAGGACCCTTATCTGTTCTTCCGACAAGTGGCCCCGGCGCCCCTTGGCATCCGCTGCCTTCAAGAGGCGCCGGCCCTTGTTCAGGGTCCTGGACCTGAAGTCCTCCCAGCGCTTCCTGACATGTTGTAAGTCGCGGACTGCCACCCCCTCCGCGTTGATGGCAGTCACGATCTCAGTCCAGATCCGAGTCCGTCCTTCCTTGTCGGCGCGGGAACTTCCGAAGAGGGCATCATACTGCCCCAGGACTTGCTCCACCAGGACACCAACTTCGGTGGCACTGAAGCTGGTGCCCCTCTGCCTCTCTGGCCGGGGGTTTTCAGTGGTCACAGATGGTGTTTGCCCGACATGACAACCCCAGAGGCAGGAGTGGGTGGGCAACTGGGTCCTGGGGCTGGGCTGTGGAGCGATGGAATCCCAGTCGGGAGTCTTCGGTTCCAGCAGGGGTGGTCACAGCAACAGCACCCCTGTCTGATGTGCAGGCAGCAAATGGCAGTGCACGTGGGCAGCAGGCAGTCAGGCAGCAGCAGATGGCAGGTGGGAGCGTGCTCGGGGCTCTGGGGGGCAGTAGTTCGGCCTTCTGGGCAGGAGCGTGGTCTTCCGTGTGCATATGCGTGGCCAGCTTGATACGGAGTGATTTGGCATGTTAAAAATCTGCACGTCAGCGTGTAATACGAGGAAAGGGCCATGCGCGTAAGCGCGCGTGGAAACTGCACGTCCGCGTGTAATATGAGGAAAGGGCCATGCGCGTTAGCGCGCGTGGAAACTGCACGTCCGCGTGTGATACGAGGAAAGGGCCTATGCGCGTAAGTGACGTGACACGCGCGTGTGTTTCCCTCAGCACAGGTTAAAGGTGAGCGGGCCCAGCAGTTCGCTGTACGTGCCTTTCGTGGAGACCGACGTGTGTTGCTGCTTCCTGTTGTTTCGCGCGCCATCACAACTTCACAGATATCAAGGACGTATCTCTTCTTTTGGCGGGGGTATTGGCTACGCGTGTTTTTCTGCATCGCGCTAGTCAGACGGTGAGTCACACACGCTCTTTTTCCCACTGCGGGTGCCCCTGTGTATCGCACCCATTTTCGATGTCATAGTAGTCTGCGTGTCCTACGCGTAAGCGTTATTCGTGTTACTGGGTGCCACCGCGTACTGCGGGAGGTTCAATCCACGCACGTAGGCTGCAGGGTTGCGTGCACGGTTTTACTGCAGTTTTGGGGTGCCTGAGCGTTGCGTGACCCGTCACCACATCACCGGGGTCACATACAGCCTTGCAGGTGCAGGGGGGCTGTTAACATCTTGCTTCCCACCCCCTTCACCCCAATTGCCCATGTCAATTGTGGTGTACACCTCCCATTGGCACCACTCCATCTGTGCCAGCACTACTACATCTGTGCCATGGTTGGGAGGCCACCAAAGGTGAGGGGAGCACCAGCTGGGCGTACTCCTCGTGGCGGGCGTGGTCGGGGACCTGGCCGTGGTGACCAGGGAGTAGGGGGACTCCAGGGTGTCCAGGGCAGCCACAGAGGGGGAAGAGGCAGGGGTGCGCCACTTGAGCACAATGTTGTGCCATGTGTCAGTGCAGCCATGCCACCACCCCCTGTGGTTCCGGGGGATGCAGCTCCTGCATCTGGCACTGGCACCCATATGACCCGGCAGTCCGTTCCATCGACTGCCACGGGCCCAAGGGTGGTGGTAGCTGCAGGTGCAGCTGTGGACACCGCCACCCAGGCTCAGGGTCTGCCAGCGCAGGCTGCGTTGGCACTTGAAGAGCCCTTGGTAGATCTCCACCATGCCAGGGGGGAAACCATAGGGGCACGCCGGGCTGCTCAGACCAAGACACGTGTCCCTGGGGCAGTCATGTCATCTGCTGCCCCGAACAGCCGGGTGTTGGCAAGTGCAGGGGCAGATGCACCCAACAGCACCCCGGTTGTGAGTCTGCCAACCAGGACTGTTGCGGCCAACCACCCTGCCACAGCTGATGTTGCTGTGCAGGGTCCATTAGTGGGCACCCAGCTGCCACTGACACAAGTCAGGCCTCTGGTCATCCCTCCACCTGCCACTCCCTTTGCTCAATCCACCGAACCCACTGGCCATGCTGGTCAGGGCGGCATTAGCCAGCCAGGGTCTGCGCCACAGTCCAAGAGGAGGAAGGTTGCACCTGCAGCACAGGCTGGGACCCCACACACAGCCACGACCTCCTGCACATCAAGGAAGAAGCCTTTCTGTAAGCAGGAACTGGACTTCCTCGTGGACTACGTGCGGGGCCACAGCCGTGACATGCTAGTGGGTGCCAATAGTCAGACCACGGCTGCCCAACGTGACACCCACTGGAAGCATGTTGCGGAACATGTCAGTTCATTCGGCCATGAGGTGCGCACGGCGCAGGAGTGCAAAAAGCGTTGGAATGACATCCAGCGCAGCACTAAGGCCAAGCGTGCCTCAAATTACAACTTGACTCTGGTGACTGGCGGTGGGCCTGCACCAGAGGAGGAAGAACTCACTCCGCATGAGGCTCTCGTTGCGGAGTTCATACCACCTGAATTGGTCGAAGGAGTGGGAGAGAAGCTGGACTTTGATGCCCAGTCCAGTGAGTGTTGATGCGTGTTTGTTGAGGACGTGTGTGTTTCACTTGTGGGATGTGTTGTGCATGATTGCTGCTACATGTGACGTGTACATGGTTCTGATGTGTAAGTAATGCAATGCTACCGTCATGCATGTCTCCTCTGCCTGCATGCGGGACTCCATGTAGGCATGCTCCCTTGCCCCTCCTCCGCCACTCTGCACCCCAGTTCCACCTTTGCACTGGTCTGCTCCAATCTTGCCAATGTGTAGTTTCTTGTCCATGTGTCCTGTGTAGATGCTAACTTCCAGCGTAGAATCTGCCAGAAATATGCCATGTCGTACAGCCTTAGTACTCGATGCAGGGTATCTCACTTGTACTGTGCATGGGTCAGATGTACCGCAGGGACATGAGTGCCCATTCAGGCTCCATGTGCATTGCACGCATGCCCCTATGTGTCCTTGACTGGATGATCACTGTAATATAAGTCCTTGGTTACATACATTGCCTGCCATCTCATCAGCCTTCCCATGTCAACTGTGCCTCAGTCCTGCGTTGCACACATGTTTAGGCTCTGACAATCTGTGTGGCTCACAGGCCTCAGCCTGTTCAATGGCCAATGACTCTGTCCAACTCTTGTTGTGTCTTCTTCACACGTGGGCGGCCTCCGGAGTTTCCATCATGTGTCCTGCCCACTGTCCCAGCATCATTTGCAGTGTTTGAATCACATTAAGCTGTTGATGCCAGTCAACACTGCCTGTCAATACACAGGTGTATGGTCAGCCTTTTGATACCATGATAGGCATCCCTGCTTTGGTTCTGGGGTGGAGGGGTGCTTGGCTTCTGGACATGGTACACATTGAATGCACAATGCACGTGATGTCTGATTTTGACATTGCACTGCCTTCACATTTCCTGGCACACACCATGTAGTGCTTGTACATGTAGGTAGTGAGTGGCGTACACATTTTCTGCACTGCATAGACCCACTTCCATGGAAACTGCCACCTTTCAACAGGTCTGATCACAGAAGCTATTCAAAGTAGACCCAGCATGCATGCCAGGTCATATGGTGTGTATCACATGTCTGCCTGATGCCTTTGCTGTCGGTGTGTGTGTGTGTCGTGTGCTTCTGACATGTGTATTGACCTTTTCCTCTCTATTTTTCAGGTGATGACGCAATGGAGGCAGAGGATGGTGTTGTCATGCCAGACACAGGGTTGGTAACGCCACATCAACCCGGCACTAGTGGGGGTCGTGGGGTGGTAGGCCACGAAAACCCCCAAGTGCTGCAGTCCATCTTGTCTCTGGCTGCCTATGAGTCCAGCCTTGATGACGACTCTGACGTCCATGTTGAGTTGGATGACCATCAAGTCCATGTGTCAGGGGTGAGTGATTCTGATGTGGACACTCCTCTGTCTGCGACACCTGCACTGAGGGATCAGACAGTCTTGGTTCCTCCGCCCGTGGTGGATCGGGACGCAGGGTCACCCTCCACACCAGTCACTGATGTGCCTGGGACATCACGTCGACGGGGGCATGTAGTTGTGCAGCCGCAGGCGGTGCCAACACAGTGAGGACCCCCGGTCCTTGGGTCCCGCAGGGGTCAAGCCCGGCAACGCGGTCGCCGCGCGCAACCGCTGTATACTGAGTGGGAGCAAGACATGACTGCCAATTCCGAACGGCAGGGGGCAGCAATGGAGAACATCGCTGAGAGCATGGAGCGTGTGGCCCGATCTGTGCTCCCCACTGCTAGACAGGTGCTTCTCCAGCAGCAGGCGGCACAGTCCACGGCCCGCTCGCTCAGGCTGGGCATGGCGGCCTCAGACAGGGCACGCCAGGCTGAAATGTCGTCTCTGCATCAAGCAATTACTGCTCACGCAGAGGCGCACATGGATGCTTTGAGGGAGGAGTATGCTTCCCTCAGATCCACTCTGGGTGTCCTTATGATGTCCCAGAGGCAGCGGGCAGAGGAGAGGTTTGCACAGCTTGAGTGTACCATCTCGGCTGAGCTACAGGCTTGCCGGGAGGTGCAGCGGTTGTCCAGCCAGGCCTTGCAGGAGGAACTCCGTGTTACACGTGCTACCTTGCAAGAGGAAGCACGTGTATCACGGGAGGTTCTGCATGCAGACCTACGTCACATCGCCACACAGAACCAGGCTCACCCGTCCGGCAGACTTGCTGCCGACGAGGGGCAAGCTGCGGCTAGGCGTGGCCAGGCTACTGTGCCATGTCCTCCTTTCCAGGATGAGCCAGACTCGGACGACCATCTATCTCCCACATAGGTCGTGCTGTGCAGGCGTTGAGCCCATGGAGGTTTTTTTTTTGGCTCAGCATCATCGCATGTGGATGTTGAGCAGCACCCTGTACCTCCCCCCTCCTGGGTGCCTCCCCTCCCCCCGGGTCGTATGTGGCCATTTTTGATTTTTTTTTTAGTTTAGTTAGTTAAGTTTCTGTTTGATAGTTAGTTTAAATAGGTAATGTAGGTTTTCCATAGTTAGTGTAATTAGTTAATAGTTGATTTAGTTTAAAATTGCTAGTCTATTGTGCTTTCATGTGACGGTGCGGTGCTTTGTGGCTTTTGAAGGCATCCACTGTCTGTTCCAGCTGGGCCCTTCATGGTTGTCTTGTGTATGTGTTTGCTGCTTGGGTTCCTTGACTCACATATGCCACTCCTGCCTCCCTTATCCATGGGCTCGCAAGGATGGTTCAGTGTTACAGCATTTTACACAAGGGCATTGGACTGTCATATCTGTGGCATGTCTGGTGCTGTGTGACTTGTGTTGACACCCCTAGTGTGGATGATTTAGGTGTCATTGTCCACTGTTCAGCTTTTGCTAGATGGGGTGTATCATGATTAATGTGGACATTGATTGCTATGCATTGTGTAGTATGTTTCATTTCTTTCCTGTACATGTGCTTTTTGCAATTCATGCTGTAGATAGTGTTCCACACTTTGTAGGTGAAAGACGGACTGATGGTGTGATTTGTGATGTGACTCTTTGACATGGTCAAGTAATGAGATGCCTGATGAGACACACACAGATGACTTTGAAGCATTAATCATGTGTTCCATGCCCTTTCTGCAGGGGGATGAGCCTCCAGAGCACCTTTGCCAGCAGACATGTCCCATTGGACGACGGAATTCTGGACCCGTTTGTTGGTGCCCACATGCACATGTGTGCAGAAGCAGAGGCACAGTGATTGCAGACCCACATCCTAGAACTGCTGACATGTTCCAAGAAACTCCAGGCAAGGTGAGCATCACAGGGGGGCCACGACACAGCAAAGCTTGCACCAGGCGAGTTGCACATGCAGGCTTAGTCACAGCACTGAGGGTGAGCTTAGACGAATATTGGTGTTGAAGCACACAATGCAGCTCAGATGTGTTTGTGGACTGATGGCTGCTGATAGTAGGGTTGTCTGGGACACATGCAGGGGCAGTGGCACATACCCTCCGGTACACCAAGGTCCATTGAGCCACTTGTATCAACCATGTAGCCTTCCCAGACATGGAAAGGGGCAGCTCACAGGGACATGCAGCAAGGGACATACTCGGGTGCAGTGCATGTCTTTTCCACGTACTTCATGATAAATGCACTGCCAACTTTGTTTCGGTCATGGTGGTACGCAACTTGCTCTGTAGTCATGGCTTGCTATATGGGTCTGTCTGCTTACCCAGGGAACATTGCATGTTGTGTGAATTGTGACACATTGGTGTTCCATTTGCCACGCACCCAGCAGCGGCTGCCTTACTGCATTGACTGTGTATGACCCGTCACAGGGGTGATGTTATATATGGGTACGAAGCATCAACCACAGATTGTCTGTTTGTAGAGTAGTCTGTTGCTACGGGGCATGTTTGGTGTTGTGTTTTTGTGCAATTGGCACGTACAGGTTGTTGACTGTGTCTCTCTTTGCAGCATTGCAGTGCTCCTGTAACCGGACCTGAGAGTGCGCAGGCAGGAGGCCAGCACTCAAAACCAGAGCTAAGTGTCTTGTTGTTTTTCTTACAAACTGCTCTGCATAGGCTTGCTGGGGAGTGTACTGATGCATGGATGTATGTGTGGTTCAATTTGGTATGTTATTTTCTCCCTAATCACCCGTGATCCTATGCAATTTTGAAACCTGTACCCTCTACCCGGTGTTCCTGCTTCCCGTGCCTATCCAAGCAACGTTCCCTGACCCTCTTTCCCCACTGGGGTTGCGGATGCCTGTGTAAGCCCCGAACTTGCAGGCGCCAAAACCCTAGAGGGGGTGGTTGGTTCGTACCACTCCTGAGCCTGGACTACAGAAGGCCATGACAATGATGTCCAAGTCTGTTTGGATTGTGTATGTGTTCATGCAGGTTGTACATTTTCGTGCATTCCCTAGTTTCATGTGTCATTCCACCTCCCCTCTCCTGCCGCTCATTCCAGTCATCCAGTGTGTCAACACCTGTCCCGACTGCATATCCCTGAACCTCCTTCCCCACCAGGGTCTCAGGGGCCTGTGTGAGTTTGACCTTGCAGGCACCCGGGACATGGTGGGGGTGGTTGTTTCGTGGCACTCCCGCGCCTGTACAGGGGACCTCTGACAGTACACATCCATTCATGGTGCATCATCCTATGTCATGTACCACACATGTCTCACATCCTGTCGTGACATTGTTTTGCTGTGCTACCTTGGTTTTTGCATCATTGTGGTAGTACTTGGCCTTTGTGAGGTACTGCTACGTCAAGTCATCTACTGGAGGGTGTTTGGGTTCGTTTTTATGCCTTGGATTTTGTGTTTCGGAAATGAGTGTGTATTCTGAGGGTTCAGGCATCTTTTTACACACAAGGTGGGAGATGGTGACAAAGGGTAAAGGTGATCCTGTGGCCAGGTGGAATTGAGGTTTGGGGGCTCCATGACCCAGGTGCAGTTGTTCAGTGGGTCATGGTCATTTGTGAGGGATGGGGGGGGGTTGTTGTTGATTGTTGCCTTGCCCTGCAGTGTGATGGGAACTCTGACATAGTAATGGTGGTATCCCATGTACATGTTGTGTTCTGCTGATCAATGCCTGTTCATGTGTTGAGTTTTCCTTTCAGAGGCGAGGGGATAGTTGTGGTTTGACATGCTGGGGTGTACACATGGTGGATGTTCACATGTGATGTGTAGGGAACACTGTTGGTCACTTGAGTGCACATGCATATGTGGAGTGCATGTCCTTGCAGAACCACACACTTGCACTCTGATGCACTACATGTACTCCCACCCTTGCATATACACGTGTACACTGTTTGCCTTCTGGTGCCCACTGTGTCCTGGCAGCACATGTTCTGTGACCGATCATGGATCCAGTACATGCCTAATTTGATGTTTGACGTGGTCTGTCACTTAGATGTGATGCTCAGGGTGTGCATCACACACAATGGCTGTTCACTGTGCTGTGCGCTGAGCAGTGTGATGCAGGAGTAGGACACTGCACACATGAGCTGCAGTGTTGATTTTGCAATGCATAATGTGCATGTAGACAGGCATTCATTGTGATGTTACGTCTACGACTGTTGTAATGCATTTTGAAATGACTTATTTTGGGTGTGAGGTTGTTGGTCTGTCATTTCATCTGATTCCGGGTCAGGCAGCAGTGTCCGATACCACTGTGCATTTAGGACATGGCAATGTGTACCTTATCGTTACTGCATTGGTGTATGGGTATTGCGTGCCATGACATGTTGATGTTTGGGAGGGTTTGTGTGACATGACAGTGATGGCCATGGCCTGGTTTGCAGGTGTGTGTGATGCACACCTTGCATGTCCGTGTCATCCGCTTCTCAGAGCAACTAGCTGGGGGTAGATTTCTCTCCGCAGCAGGGCCCCCCCCCCTGGAACAGACTTCCGGCCTGACTTGGACTTGAGGGGAATCATCTCCAGTTCTGGAAGCACCTCAAGTCCTTCCTCTTTGCTTCTGCTTACTGTCTGCCTCTCCCTTGCAGAATTCTCCACTGGAACTGCACAGGAGCTGCAACTGGGCCACTCTCACCGACCTTGGTCCCTGGCCCAGCCACTCTCCACTTGCACTGCCTCCCTGGCAACCCCTGCACTGCAGTACTGTCTCTCTATCCCTACAGCCCTCCCTTCCCAGCACTTGTCTGCACTCACCTTTGTAGTTGCCACCAGGCGACCTATGTATTATTTTTTTGGGCTACTTCCCCTGTACTGGACTCCCCCCCACCCTTCCCCTTGCACTTTTCCCATTCCCCCTACCCCTGCACTTGCACGATCCCAATGACACCTGGCCTAGTAGTACCGTTCTCTGTGTTCCCGTGTTCCCCCCTCCCTGCCTCATTGCGCCTTGGAATACTTGTGTATGGCACATATCATGTCATATGTCATATGTGTGCCTTTTGGTCACACAGGATAGCTTGTGTTTAAGTAGCTAGGGATGCAGACGATGTGGCACTTCCATGGCAACTATCTCAGGGTGGTAAGGTTGTGACAGTTGACTGTCTCTTTGTCATCATCGATTGTCACCTGGTATGTGCCAGGCCTGTGTGCACTCCGCAGGGGTGGGAGTTTAGGTGAAAAATGTGGCCACAAGCTGGGTCCGGGCTTCCTCGCCACGTGCCCTGTCCCCTCCCATGGGCAGCGCCTGTGGTTGGGGATGTGGGGGCACCACCATGTCCACCGGGACGCCCTGCCGTGTTGCAACATTGTGCAGGACACATGCTGCCACAATGATCCTGCACACTACTGGTGGTGCATAGAGTAGTTGCCCACCAGAGCGGTCAAGGGAGCGGAAACTTGACTTGAGCACTCCGAATGTGCGCTCCACTATGCCCCTGGTTGCAATATGGGCGGCGTTGTATCTTACCTGGGGTGATGTGGTGGGGTTCCGGATTGGCGTCATCATGTGGTTGCTCAGAGGGTAGGCACTGTCCCCTGGGGAGATGATAATAGTTGAGATTATTAGGGTTTGGATATTTGTCTGTGTGTGACTTGCATGCATGTGCAAGGGCATTTGTACTGACCTAGGAGCCATGTGTCGCCATGCTGCCCAGCTTCCAGGGCCCGGCTCAGGGCGGACATTCTGTATATGAAACTGTCATGGGTGGAGCCAGGGTAGTTTGCATAGACAGAGGTGATGATTCCCTTTGCATCACATACCACCTGTACATTGATGGAATGCCAGTTCTTGCGGTTTCGGTAGATGTGCTCAATGGCCCTAGGTGGACGTAGGGCCACATGGGTGCAATCTATGGCACCGAGCACTTTGGTGAAGTGTGCCACCCTGAAAAAATCCAGGACAACGGCCTGCCTTTCTGCGGGTGTTCTGGGCATGTATATGTGCCTGCGGACTGAGGGGCGCGCTGTCATGATTGCCAGTACCTGGTGTAGGCAGCGTGACTGCGTGGACTGTGAGACCCCCCCCACTATGGCAGTGGTCCGCTGAAATGACCCAGTGGCCAAAAAATGCAGGACATTGAGCACTTTCTCCAAGGGGCTCAATGCTTGGGAGCAAAGGGTGGGGGATGTGAGGTCATCTTCCCACTCCCTGACCAGGTCTAGGATGATATGGGGTGGAAACCTATACCTGCCATAGACCTGGTCGTCAGGCATCCCAAAAAGGCGTGTCCGTGTTGCGAAAATGCGTGCCCTGGCTATTCTCCTCCTCCTGCGGTGTCCCACGATCAGTGCAGCGACAAATGGGGCATTCATCGTAGCTGTATATACGCGTTTGTTGTTTGCGCGCACTTTTATGCTGTGCGCGGGGACGCTTCCGCCTGCCTTCGTGTGGCAGACGCGTTGACGCCTGTGCACGTCTTTTGCCGTGCGCGTGTTTCCCGTGTTCAGATACGGTCCGAGCGTCATCGCGTGTGATCGGAGGGGAGTGTGCGTACATGCAAGTGGCCTGGGTACGTGTGTTTCGGGGTGCCCTGGAAGTTCCACACGCGATTAGCCTGGGTACGTGTGTTCCGGGGTGCTGGGAACTTTCACACGCGATTGGTGGAAATCCACGTGTGTTCTGTCATCACGTGCAATGAGGGGAACACCTGCGCGCGTCACGTCACTTACGCGCATAGGCCCTTTCCTCGTATTACACGCGGACGTGCAGTTTTTCACGCGCGCTGAAATGCGCATGCACGTCTGTACGCGTCACGTCACAGGGGCGCTTGCGCTTGAGGGGCCTTCTGTCCAATGAAAATGCGTATGCGTGCAGACGCGGTTACGCGCTAAGGGCCTATCCTCGAATTACACGCTGACGTGCAGATTTTTCACGTGCCAAATCACTCCGTATCAAGCTGGCCATGCGAAAACACACGGAAGACCACGCTCCTGCCCAGAAGGCCGAATTACTGCCCCCCAGTGCCCCGAACAGCCGCCCACGTGCCATCTGCTGCTGCCTGCCTGCCTGCCTGCTGCCACCGTGCCCTGCCATTTGGTGCCTGCACATCAGCCATCTGCAGGTGTCCAGTTGCTGTGTCCACCCCTGCTGGAACAGAAGACTCCCGACTCGGATGACATCGCTCCACAGCCCAGCCCCAGGACCCAGTTGCCCACCCACTCCTGCCCCTGGGGTTGCCATGTCGGGCACATCAACATCTGGCACCAGTGGCAACCCCCGGCCAGAGGGGCACCAGCTTCAGTGCCACCGAAGTTGGTGTCCTGGTGGAGCAAGTCCTGGGGCAGTATGATGCCCTCTTCGGATCGTCCCGCGCCAACAAGGAAGGACGGGAGAGGATCTGGGCTGACTGTGTGGTTGCCATCAACGCGGAGGGGGTGGCAACCCGCACCATCCAGAAGGTCAAGAAGTGCTGGGAAGACTTGAGGTCCAGGACCCTCATAAAGGCCCGGCGCCTCATGGAGGGGGGCCGGGGCCGCATGATTTCCATCCAGATGAGGGTCCTGGAATGCGTACACCCAGCGCTCCACGCCCAGGTCCTTGAGAGGGAGACCCGTCTGGAGTTGAGCGGTAAGTGGCCAAGCATTGCTGTGTGAGACAGGGCATGTTGCAGTGTGCTGGTTGTCTGATACTTGCCTGTATGTGTGACATAGGCCATGTACGCATGTATGTGTGCAGGGACATCATGGTAATGCATGTGCGATCAGCAATGTGTGAACCGCATGGTCGTTGCATGTGTTTAAATGCGACATGGGGAGCCCTATGCAGATTGTACACATGAGAGCATGGCAGTCTCTGTTCCTGGACATGGGTGGGGGTGAGGGATGGGTGCTGATGCCAGGTACATATATGGTATCCATGTCTGTGTGCCTGACCTGCGTGTCTGTGACTTGTGAATGCCATGGATGCATGACACATGTCTGTGACAATGTACAGATTCACTGATGCAGCCTAGTCATCCTTGTATCCACTGTGATTGGGGTGTACGGGGCCAGATGGATGTGACTGAGGTGAAGTGTGTGCATGTGATAGGCATGACCCATGATGCATGTGAGTACCATTACATTGTATGTTTCGAGAGTCCATTGGACATGTATGGAAATGTCCATGGCATGCACCATGACTTTCACTGTGTGTGTTTTGCCTGGACTGACACATGTGTTGTGGAGGGACATGATGGAAGTGTACTTTGACAGTGGCACTCATCTGCTATTGCTTCCTGTCTAGGGGACCATTGTACAGTACCCTGATGCTTGTGTTCTATGTCTCCCTCTACGCAGCGGCTAGTGAAGAAGAGGGCAGAGACGGCGCTGTGGAGCAAGGCGGCGGGGATGCCCCCACGGCTGCAGCGGAAGGGGTGGGTGAGCCCCCACAGGGGCCTGCTACGGCAGAAGACGGTGAAGAGCCATCTAGGTTTGTGGTTTCCACAGAGGAGGAGGAGGCCACTACTGAGGTGCACATGGGGCCTGGTGGGGGCATCCCTGCTGGTGCAAGTGGTGCAGTCCAGGGGCAGGGGCAGGAGGCAGCACAGGTCACCGTGGAGGGGCCTGTGCATGTCGCTGTCCCTGACCCTGTGGGTGCACCACCATGCACCAGCAGGGATGCCCCATCCCAGGCCCGTCCGCAGGTAGAGGGGATGTCCATGTTATCTGTCTCCCCTCCACATGCGGACGAGGGGACCCCTGGCCGTATGGAGAAGGTCCTGATTGGGGTCGCGATGCTCCTCTTCCCAGGAGGAGCACGCACGTCATCACGAAGAACACCGTGCCGACGTGGCCCAATTGGGATCGTCCATGTTGGGGGTTTCCTGCATGTGTCGGCCAATCTGGCGGCCCTCTCCTCCTCTGTGGAGACTATACGCCAATCGTTCTCCTTGCCGTCTTCCGGCCCAGATGCCACCAGGGCCCCCTGTGGACCGGCCCTGACCAATGCAGCCAGCTCGGTGGGGATCCCATCCCTGCCACAGTCGGGAGTCAGAGATCCAGCAGGGGTGGACACACCAGCAACTGGACCCCAGCAGATGGAGGATGTGACGGCATCATCGGGCAGGGCACGTGCACGACGGCGTCAGTGGTTTCCATCAGCCTGGATGCCGTCGTGCTGGCACAGGCAGTTGCGTCGGAGGCAGCAGCAGGCTCAACGTGGGAGGCATCATGGCTCGGGGCCATCAACATCAGGGGTGCAGGCATCGGCCGGAGGGCAGGAGAACCCTGGAATGGGAGTGGCTTCCGTGTGGGAGCGTTTGTGCCAGCAGATAGGTGCGGAGCGGCAGCGGGCAGAGGAGGAACGGCTCACAATGGTCAGGGCGGAGGACTCCATGCGGAGGGCGCTGAGGCGGGCTGAGTGCCTCGAGGGTCTTCACAGGGAGTTGGAGCTGGACACTGCATTATCCCTGCGGGACCTCGGGGCCAGGGAACATGCCCGCCTCCAAGCCATTGAACGGGAGTTCGATGATGCCCTGGCCCATGACAACAACCAGTGAGCCTTCGGACTAGCCCGCTGCCTTTATATATAGTTATATAGTTAGTGGTAGGTTTCCTTTCAATTAATTTTTTTTTATTTGGTTGCGATTGGACAATGCGCCACTTTTTTGTATATAGTTCAGTTTTTAGTTAGTTGACATAGTTAGGTTTCATTTGGTTGGGCTCATGGACCCGGGATTGACTTGTAAATGGTTCTTCTATGTTTTTTTTGATTTTTTTGATTTTTTTCATGGACATTCATCTTCTTTTTGTTGTTTTGCTTTGTGGTTTTTCTCATTACATTTCCATTCTAGTTGATTTTCAATACATTTTTATTTTCATCCTTCAATGTGTCGTGTCATCTCATTACTTTCATGCATGTCATGTTGGGTGTTTTAACATTCACTTGCAGCCATTGTGTGTGACAGACATGTGTTCATTTGCATTATTTACATTGGGTGTGTAACATGTAATTGCCTTTGATATGTGGGTGGATGTGATAGTTGGTTGGGCCTTTTGGCAGGGGAGGATGGCCATTACGGACATGATTGGGGATTGTTGGGACCCAGGTTCAGGGGGGCATGGATGGGACATGGGCAAGGGCCTGGTGGAGTGTGCCCCGCAATGCTGGGGGGTGGGGGTGGTGGGGAACATGAGTTGGACATGGGTGGGGGCCTGCTGGCAGGTGCCCCACAGTGCTCGGGGGTTGGGGTGGTGGGGGACATGAGTTGGACATGGGTGGGGGCCTGCTGGCAAGTGCCCCACAGTGCTGGGGGGTGGGGGTGCAAGGGGACATGAGTTGGACATGGGTGGGGGCCTGCTGGCAGGTGCCCCACAGTGCTGGGGGGTGGGGGTGGTGGGGGACATGAGTTGGACATGGGTGGGGGCCTGCTGGCAGGTGCCCCACAGTGCTGGGGGGTGGGGGTGGTGGGGGACATGAGTTGAACATGGGTGGGGGCCTGCTGGCAGGTGCCCCACAGTGCTGGGGGGTGGGGGTGCAAGGGGACATGAGTTGGTGTTCATTAGTTCAAGGAGACATGTGCCTTTGCTGGGGGGCATGCCCATGTTGGGTGGGCTGCCTGCGGGACATGACCAGGGATGCAGGGTAGTCCCCTGTGGTGTGGGCTGCCTGCAGGGGCCGTGGAGGGTGTACAGGGAACACCTGAGAGGACCCACACTGTCAAATCACATGTAGGACTCCCCGGCACCCCTGAAATACACATACCCTGCTGAAATCGCGTGTAAACTTTCCGCGCACCCCTGAAATACACGTACCCTGCTGAAATCGCGTGTAAAACTTTCCGCGCACCCCTGAAATACACGTACCCTGCTGATATCGCGTGTGGAACTTCACGCGCACCCTGAAATACACGTACCCTGCTGATATCGCATGTGGAACTTCACGCGCACCCTGAAATACACGTACCCTGCTGATATCGCGTGTGGAACTTCACGCGCACCCCGAAATACACGTACCCTGCTGAAATCGCGTGTGGAACTTCACGCGCACCCCGAAATACATGTTCCCTGCTGAAATCGCGTGTAAAACTTTCCACGCACCCCTGAAATACACGTACCCTGCTGATATCGCGTGTGGAACTTCACGCGCACCCCGAAATAAACGTACCCTGCTGAAATCGCGTGTGGAACTTCACGCGCACCCCGAAATACACGTACCCTGCTGAAATCGCGTGTAAAACTTCACACGCACCCTGAAATACACGTGCCCAGGCCAATCGCGTGTGGAACTTCCCGCGCACCCCTGAAATACACGCGCCCAGGCTATTCGCGTGTGGAACTTCCCGCGCACCCCTGAAATACACGCGCCCAGGCTATTCACGTGTGGAACTTCCCGCGCACCCCTGAAATACACGTGCCCAGGCCAATCGCGTGTGGAACTTCCCGCGCACCCCTGAAATACACGCGCCCAGGCCAATCGCGTGTGGAACTTCCCGCGCACCCCTGAAATACACGCGCCCAGGCCAATCGCGTGTGGAACTTCCCGCGCACCCCTGAAATACACGCGCCCAGGCCATTTGCGTGTGGAACTTCCCGCGCACCCCTGAAATACACGCGCCCAGGCTATTCACGTGTGGAACTTCCCGCGCACCCCTGAAATACACGCGCCCAGGCCAATCGCGTGTGGAACTTCCCGCGCACCCCTGAAATACACGCGCCCAGGCCATTCGCGTGTGGAACTTCCCGCGCACCCCTGGAATACACGTGCCCAGGCTATTCGCGTGTGGAACTTCCCGCGCACCCCTGAAATACACGTACCCTGCTGATATCGCGTGTGGAACTTCACGCGCACCCTGAGATACACGTACCCTGCTGATATCGCATGTGGAACTTCACGCGCACCCCGAAATACACGTACCCTGATGGAATTGCGTGTGGAACTTCACGCGCACCCCGAAATACACGTTCCCTGCTGAAATCGTGTGTAAAACTTTCTGCGCACCCCTGAAATACACGTACCCTGCTGATATCGCGTGTGGAACTTCACGCGCACCCCGAAATACACGTACCCTGCTGAAATCGCGTGTGGAACTTCACGCGCACCCCGAAATACACGTACCCTGCTGAAATTGCGTGTAAAACTTTCCGTGCACCCCTGAAATACACGTACCCTGCTGAAATCGCGTGTGGAACTTCACGCGCACCCTGAAATACACGCGCCCAGGCCAATCGCGTGTGGAACTTCCCGCGCACCCCTGAAATACACGCGCCCAGGCTATTCGCGTGTGGAACTTCCCGCGCACCCCTGAAATACACGCGCCCAGGCCAATCGCGTGTGGAACTTCCCGCGCACCCGTGAAATACACACGCCCAGGCCAATCGCGTGTGGAACTTCCCGCGCACCCCTGAAATACACGCGCCCAGGCCAATCGCGTGTGGAACTTCCCGCGCACCCCTGAAATACACGCGCCCAGGCCATTCGCGTGTGGAACTTCCCGCGCACCCCTGAAATACACGCGCCCAGGCTATTCGCGTGTGGAACTTCCCGCGCACCCCTGAAATACACGCGCCCAGGCCAATTGCATGTGGAACTTCCCGCGCACCCCTGAAATACACGCGCCCAGGCCATTCGCGTGTGGAACTTCCCGCGCACCCCTGGAATACACGTGCCCAGGCTATTCGCGTGTGGAACTTCCCGCGCACCCCTGAGATACACGCGCCCAGGCCAATCGCGTGTGGAACTTCCCGCGTACCCCTGAAATACACGTACCCTGCTGATATCGCGTGTGGAACTTCACGCGCACCCTGAGATACACGTACCCTGCTGATATCGCGTGTGGAACTTCACACGCACCCCGAAATACACGTACCCTGATGGAATCGCGTGTGGAACTTCCCGCGCACCCCTGAGATACGCGTACCCTGCTCGCACGGGGCCAATCGCGTGAGGTACTTCCCGCGCACCCCAGTGATACACGTAGCCTGCTTGCTGTGCTGGCACAGGGTTAGCGCAGCCCTTTGCGCTGGATTGGGTATGTTGATGGCTTTTCCCTGCGCGGGAGGCGTTCTTGGGGGCGTAACTGGCGATGCTGCAGGGTCGCTGCGCCACTGTGCGCCACGGCTGGTTTTGGTGGCTGGAATCCATGAATACGCTGTGCGCGGAAATGGATTTCAGCACACGCGGCTGGCGCAGGTATTCGCACACTGTGCGCCAGCCGCGTGCGCCACTTGTGCCCTGAATTCTATGAATTACCCCCACAATGTTCAGAGAAACCTATTTCTATAAAGAAATCCCTGTCCTTTATGGGATATTTATTTATTTATTTATTTATTTTTAATGGTAAACATGGTGCCTTTACAAGACATTCCTTTAATTTAGCCACTGCCTCAGACTGCTCTTTTTCCCATTTCCAGGGTGTATTCAGTTTAAGCAGTTTAATCAATGGTTGAGTGATTTCAGCATAATTTTCAATGAACTTTCTGTTATAGCCTGTCATTCCTAATAAACTTTTTACCCCTTTCACATTTCTAGGGTCTTTTAGTTTTTGTATGGCCTCTATTTTTTTCTTTTGTGGATTTAGTTCAGTTACTTCATGGCCTAGAAAGTTCACTTTTTTCTTGCACCATTGTGCTTTTTGTAAAGATACTTTGGCGCCTGCTTTCTGCAATTGGCCAAGCACATGTCTTATTTCATTAAATGGCTTTTCAAGCTTTCATTTTTTATCAGCACATCATCCACATAAACTATGGTTCCTCTTTCTGCTGCATCAGGCATAGCTTTTCTCAAAAATATGCCAAATTCACTCCCACTATTGACGTACCCTAATGGAGTTCTAACCCATGCGTATTGAGTCTTATCAAATTAAAAGGAAAATAAATTCTGTATCTCCTCTGCCAATGGCACGCACCAATATCCAGAGGTGAGATCTAATGTGATAAATACTTTTGAACCATGTACCTGAGCTAATCCCTGATCAATGAATGGCAGTGGCCATCTGGATACTGGCACTCTTTTATTTAACTCCCTCAAATCTGCACACAGTCACCATTGACCATTTGGCTTTAACACACCTAAAATAGGTGTATTGGATGTGCTATGAATGGGCCTGATGATTCCCCGTGACTCCACATTGGTAATAATCTCTGCCAATGACTCTAAACATGCCAGTTGTAATCTATACTGACGTACAAATATTGGACTTCTGTTACACCCTTCCGGTAGCGTGGCCAAATGTAAATCAGTTAGCCCACAATCATAAACATCTTTTGCAAATACATCTTTAAACTCCATAATATCTTCCTCAGTTCATTTCTATCCTCATCGTTGTCACATGCATCCGCTGATAAAATCTGCTCCTCTACCATTTTGGAGAATTCTGGAAAATGTTCTGGAAGGGGAATCTCTGCACTTTCCTCTAATTGTGTGGCTGTGTCTCTTTGTAAAGCGCCACTTTTAAATGTTTTGGCATATCAGCTTCCACTTCAATGGGCTGATTTTCTATTTAATTTTCATTTAAGTTAAATGTTATGCAATCCTCTTGATGACAACACACTGTCTCGCTTGAATCATAAGGGTACACAGAATGAATTTTAAATATCCCTTTGGGCTGAGAGTCCAGGTATTCTGGCAATTCACCCTTAGCATCTACATACTTTTCAGGGATATTTCCAATCACCATGTAATTTAGATCTGCTGTGTAATGTGATTTTTGTATGGCCATTCCTAATGGGGAGTTTTCCTCTAAATGAATATCCTGACAACCTTTATTATTCACCATAATTTGTACAGACCCTTCACCCACATCTACCAATGGAATGTATTCATAATCCAGGCCTTGCTGTTTTATGGATTCATTCAGACACACAAATGCATCAGAATCTTTCATCTGCTATCCATTTTTGCATTTCAGTGTTATTGCAAACTGCTTTGTGAATGCAGGGATAATAGTATATTTCCTCATTTGTAATTCAATTGCATAAGGGACCAGCTGTGCCCAATGATAAGCCCTTCTTCTGTCTTCACATTCATGTTCCTGCCCAAGCTAGGCGTGACCATATCTTTTGATCAAGGAATTCTAACACCATACACATTCTGTGCATGATGTCATTGCCCATGTAAAAGTCATTTTGTGTTCCACTCACTATCCAAACATTATGGTAAATAGTTTTTTGTCCAATGCTAATTTTCAGTCTGCATCTACCTGCAATTCGGTTTTCAAAGTCTGGACCGTCCAAACCACAGACATACTGGTTTTTAATCCTAAATTTCGGGATCTCCTCCCTTTCCATTATTTTTGCAACAATTTCTCATTAATGAAGCGCCTTTCTTGTTCAAGCGCTAAAGTGGCTTTTATTGTTTCAGAATAGTCATTTATCCCGACATGAACCCATGGTTGCTCATCTTCCATGTGTATTTCAGCAAGAGTGGTAATGTGTTTTTTTGACTCTGCTTCAGGAGCAATATCCTGTTTGCATGTTTTCTCTTTTAAATAAAAGCATAATGTGTGCTCATCTATGGCAGTTTGCCATCTTTTCCTTGGGTCCAAGTATGTTTGTACAGGTAATTTTTCATTTTCACTCTGCATTTTGTCTTGACACATTAATATAACAGTGACGCTAGGTATGCAACTATTCTGGAGATACACCTCCACTGCATCATTGCAACGGTGTGACATTCCTTTATATTGCTGTTTTGTGATTTTAGTTTCTTAGGTCTCAATGGTTTTTTAGTTAAGGACCACAGTACTCCATTCACCCCATCTATGAGAGGAGACAATCTTTTTAGGCAATCTGTTCCCATCAGAAATGGTATTTCACAAATCGATGTGACCAATACCTCCTGTTTACCTATCTTTATGTCACCCTCGGTGACGCCTATAATAGGCACCTCCTCCCCGTTAAAATTATGCACTGGACCTTGATTTTCCTTCACTGTGATCTGATTCTGGGGGGATCTCTCTTCATTGATACTCTTTACTAATTCTTTAGACATAATTGTGGCCTGTGCGCCAGTGTCAATCATTGCAAATGTATGGCATTTTTCTTCTACAGTGATGGGATCATAATACCTGTCTTCAATTTCCTCTAACACACATAAGAAATGCAAATTCTTACTGATTTCAGGGCTCACCTTTCTCAGGCCTTTTTCACTTTTGGCTAAGCACATTGGTAAATGGACAGACATTTTTCCCTCCTTTTTGCCCATTCCTGTGTGAGAGACTTTATTCATTTCTCCATGTTCAGAGGTTTTTTGGAGTGTGGCCACTGTTCGCCCATCCATCCAGGTATCATCAGAGGTCACACTACAACCCTCCAACATCATTTGGCAATTTGTCATTGTCTAATTCTGTGCATTTGTGATTATTCAGTATGGTACCAGCCCTTTTAACCTCTTCAAAAATATGTGGCTCAAAGAATTCTTCAGGTGATTGACCTGTACCCTGCTTTTGAGCATTTCTTTTTCCTGCCTGTGTTTGTTCATTGTTTTGATTGCCCAGGGAAGTAGTTATAGCATCACCACTTACTCCCGGTTCACTGGTATTCCCCATGCATGAGTCATTTTTCTTAAATCTGTCTCTTTGTTCTTTTGGATCTTCAGGTTTTCCTATTTCATTTGTACAAATCTCCAATGTTTGATTTAGTTCTAGGTTAAACCGTACCTCTCTTTTAGAGGTATTTGCATTTTCTGTTACATGTTCATTTACTGGTATTTTCATTTTTAAATCATTAGGCATCTCAGAGTCATTATGCAAAATTACATCAGAGCAATCTGTCTTTTTGGCACTGCAGGTATCATAAGTACTTAGTCACTTTTCAGAAGCCCCCCCGGTCATTGCTATGGCCTTCTGCCCCCTCCTTTGATGACTGTTTTTGTGCTGTACAGAGCTTTCCTATTTGCTCAGCTAACATTTTCACTTGGGCCTCGAGGCACTGGAACCTTTCCATCTCTCTAAAATCCTCTCTCTGTGGCCTAAATCGATATTGGTTGTTTTCCCCCTGATTGGATCTATTCTGATGCCTCTCAGGGGAATGGTTTCTATTGGGATGGTTCCTGAACTCTTGATTCATTTGTGGAGGGGATCGGGGTGCACCCATCCTTTGGTTGTAGTCCCCTGGTGGGGAATCATTGTACTGACGTGGAGTGTAGTTTATGCGCTGCCTCATGTCCTGTCTCTCATGTTGTGGGTACTGGCCTCTACGTTGGTTCCCATTATCAGCAAATCGATCCACATATCGGGGTCTATCCTGATTACCATATATCATGGTATTGGGATCAAATCTGCTTTGTGTCCCCAAAGTCTGATAAGGACCATCATCTCTTTGATCCTGATTTTGTCTCTGGTTATTGTTCATACCTCACATATCAGGTCGATGGCCTGCCTGGGGCCTATCTCCTAAGTACCTGGGGCTGATGTAGCTCTCCCTATTACTAGGATCATGTGATTGAAACGTTGGTGCAGGGTGTGACGACCTTTGTTGATTACCCCTTTGTTCAGGTGCCAAATTATTTTTACTTGGACTTTGAGCAGACTCAAGGGACATTTTGGCTGACCTGATTTCCATTACTGTTGCTGAGGGTTCTTTAGATTTAGGTCTAGTATCTTTCATTTTATAATTTTCTCTACCCTGACAATAGTGTACCTCATACAGTTTTGTGCTTTGGTGTACAATCCATTCAAGGGACTTGTCACGGTCAAATTCACAGACCAATTGGGATATGATGTCTTTCTGTAGCCCATAGAAGTAGGCAGTTTTAAACTCATTGGAATTGGGGTCAAAAGATACATCAAAGCGAGAAAATGCTCTTTTTAAGTCTTGTAAAAACTGGCGAGGGGATGTATTAGGCCCAGCAGTGATTGTGTAAGCGGCTTTCTTTGCCTCCTGCAATGACTGGAAATGAGAAAAATGACGCCTAATCTCTTTTTCAAACTCTGCCCATGTCATATTCTGCTGTTCATTCAATCCTCTTATGATACTGGCTGTCAGAGCATCTAAAGTTAAATGAAAATACTGCCTGTACTGTTCCTTAGGTATCTGGAGGGATTTAAAAATGTCATGAACCGCTTCTAAGTGATCCTCTATGCAGCATTCCCCTCTCTTTTTAAATGGTTTGATCAGGGCTTTAATGGATTTCATTAACTTTATAGGGCTACTTGTTGCAATGCATGGAATTGCACTACTTGGTGACTCAACCCTGGTTCCAGGTGTATGGGATTGGTGGCGGCCTTCAATGGGAGTATCAAATCCCCCAAGGGCACTGCAACCAAGTTCAGTCACCGGCCCAGTCACTGGGGCACTAGCTCTTTGGGTAGAAATATAATTCACCTCAACTCCATTGAATGTGGTACCCTGCCGCCTCTCCTGGGACCTGGGAATGCACATTTGCTGTTCTAAGACCTTACACTTTTTAAGGAGCCTGTGTGCTTCGTTTTGCAAATAGTTGTTTTCATCACTCATTTTATTAATTACCTCCTGCATGTCACACATTTGCATTTGGCATTAATTAAATTATTTATTTCTCTTGTCTCTTTCTTGAAGCATTTTAATCATTTCTTGTTCTGCATTTTGGAGGTCACTTTCTTTTTCAAAATGTTCTTTTTGTAAAACTTGCATTTCTGAAACCATCTCATCTTTATCTTGTCTAATGTGGCCCACCAATGCTTTTAAGTGTACCAATTCTTGCTCACTGTCTTCAAACTGTTTCTTGCTTTTGGACAATTGAATATCAAAATCTCTGCATTTTAACTGCATATCTTTTTGACATACATCCAATTCCGCTCTTAACATTTCCTCTTTCTTACTTGCCCCATTTAAGTCAGTCGTTAACCTGTTAATTAGCTGGGTATCATTTTCCTGCATTCGCAAGGAAATAAACCATTTTCATATTCAAAATAAACCAGATCTTGGTGCATAGCTGTATCAAACAGTCTTTCTCTGCATTTTATGCTGCCTTCTGCAAAAATATTGTCTAGTTTTTCTTTCTGCACCTCACCATGAATGTGGTCATGCCATTCTGAGGTACTATTCGATGACCACGTCCCATGTCCAAATAATTGTGTCTCTAAATATTGCACTAGGTCTGAGAATGTGGCTTCCCTTTGAGACATTCTGAAATTCGTTTTTAGTGACACACTGCTATTATGAAATGGGTTCCCTTTAATGTACAGATGAGGGTGTGAGACACACTTGCCACACCCTGTAGGTGCTCTATGATCACTTTCCCGGCCTGCAACACACCATAAATATGTTGGGTATTTTGTGTAGATTTAGGGCGTACCGGTATTTTCTTACCGCCAAAAACAAAAATAATTTAGCAATAATCACCCCTTGCATTTAGATTGGGTTTGGTATTATAATGGTATAGTGGCTATGCATTATTTCAGTACACAATTACATTTGGTTGGTATACATTTCATTGTGGTATAGTGATGAGCATGATTTTCGGTTCTACTTGTGGTCCCCAATATACAAAACCCCCTTTTTCTTGCTTGGTCTGTTTGTGTGATCACTAGAGAGACCTTGGGCATACATTTTATGGATACCACAATTTTCACATATAGCATTCACCAACCCCTGTGGTATTATCACTAGTTTATTTACATTAGTGAAATTATGTTTCCATGGAGTTTTCACAATAACATGTGGTGTTATCACTAATTTATTTACATTAGTGAGACTATATTTCCAGAGGCCTCTCTCTCTGCTGACTCATGTATGTCCAGCAGACTATTGTGTTATGTTCTACTCAGAAGCCACACACTCATATACACTGAGTGGAACCACGCACACAGCTATTTATAATTGCTCATAACATTACTTTATCTACATAGGAAGTTTGGCACATGTATTACCTAATAACCTCCCCTTTTATTATGTGACATGGGCTAAATGCACCAGAGAAAGACAGAAGCAAATAAAACCTTTACACAGGTTGTGATTTATACCAGCTTCATTTAAAAATTATACATTACCAGCTTTGCGAGGCAGTCTTTTCTAGAATAAACAGAAGAGAAACAATTGCAGAACTACAAGGCATTTCATTAAGTTCTTTGCAACAATAAAAAAAAAACAGTACATCAATTGACTTGCATTTAGATACCAACATTAGAATGTGGCATTTAAACACAGTGATTCCCCAATAGTAATTATCGCTACGCTGCCTGCCTAAAATAGACTTCATGCACACAACACTCCCTTAACTTGTACGAGATAATTACCAGCAATTTGTAGCTTTTCAGCATGCAAAATCTCCTGGCTGGTCGCCTCCGATAAGTGGCTCAGGGTTTTCTTTTTAAAGCACCCAGCGAGAACATGCAGTTCCAATCTGCAGTCTCCGAAGGTCAGCAGTGCACTGTAACAACACCTCCCAGCAGCCCAGCCAGGCAACCCCACAGCAACTCCAGCCAAGTCTTCATTGAAGCTCTGCAAAATGTCAACTCACTCTCCTTCTCCCCGAGCTGCTACAAGAAACCTCTGTCACAACCCTTAAAATGACGTGTACCCAAACAAAGTCCATCATGTCATACCCTCCTTCTTTAAACAATAGCTCACTTTTACAGTAGGTAACTGTATCAACTAATTTCCTGCTATTGCTTCCTGCAAAGACCGTGGCAGGGCAAAGAGAGAGAGAAAAAAAACATCTCTGAATGCGCATTTAAAATGACTCTAAGCCTGCCTCATTTTGAGAACACATTATAATATTAATGAGTTAAAATCGTGTTAGTATTTGTTAGTTAGGTTAAATAATTAAGTATCTAATGTGTCTCCATGAGTGAGACATTTCAATTGAGAAGAGAAAAAAATGTGCGCTTTTAAATGTGAAAAAAAAATGGTTTGTTTTTAACATGTGTAGCCTGTCTTCATTTACACGTCCATATGTTACATTGGGAACCCATGGCTTGCTGTACTGCATTATTGAAATACATTGATCCCATGCAGTGGCGCTGCACTCCAAAAACATGCTAAATAATACTACACCCTCTTGTGGATTCCAAACATAGACATACAATACAGAAGTCCAGTTCAGTTGCAAGAAATGTCACAGCGTATCTCACCAAATCTGAGAAAACAAATCTAAAGGATTTCTGGGATGACATATCATCTGACAAAAGCCTATCACAGAAATTGTACAGATTTCTTATAAAAATGCTCTGCCATAAAGAATGCAGGTCCTACGAAGCTGTAGACCGCTTAACAGGTACAGCCTTATATGGCAATTCTGAGCACATTGTTTGACTGAACCTTGGACCAGCCTCATCCCGAAAAAGAGTACTGAACCCTACCAAGATATCCACACATGAACCCAACAGCCAGGACATAAAAAGAAAAAATACTTCACACATACTACCCAAAAAGAAATATCGAAGTATCTCTATGACATTGCCCAAAACTACACCTACAAAAACAATGTCACAACAAATGAGACAGCTGACACATATTCAGTTCCAACTTGTAAAGGAAGCCTAGTGAAGCTCACTAAACCCAGTCTAATTAATCATGCAACGTTATAATTTTAAACTCCACGATCTAGAGAACTGTATTACATGGCCCTACTCCAACTTTTTAAACCTTGGAGAAAAAACAAATAATTATTAGGTGACTATGACTCATTTGAAGATGCATTTAAAGCAACTGAAAGCAGTATAACAATTGCAAATTTTAAACAGTACAAAGACATTTTGGACAGTCAAAGCCATCAAGAGGAAGACATTGAAGCTCAACTAGAAGAAGACACTCCTGAGGACAATCAACCTTCCCTTTCAGGAAGCAAAGACCCACCTGGAGAACCACTCATTCTAAATGAAGCAGAAATAGCCATGGCTGAGGTAGGAAATGCTGTGCATCAATATCATTTGAGGAAAACTTGAAAGTTCTGCAATCTCAGCTAAATGATGAACAACTCACCGTTTATCTGGAAGTCACACCAAAAAATTGAGCATGGTTTTAAAATAATCAGCACATTTCTACAAAAGTTAACAAACAACAACCTTTTGGCTGTAGTTTCAGCTCGTACAAAGTTAGCTGCTTATAACATAGGTGGTGTCACTTTACACCGACTATTACTCCTCCCCATAGAAAACCAAAACTAATTAGAATACTACAAATTATCAGCAGAGGCTGCAACTGAGGTATGCAGAATTCTAAAACACATGAAAGTGCTCTTGATAGATGAAGTAAGCATGGTGTTCAACTTCATGTTGCCTTTAATTCATCTCATAATGCAAGAAGTCCTGAACACTAACTACGAGGAACTGTTGGGAGGAAAACAAGTTATTGTTTTCATAGACCTCCTACAGTTGACACCAGTGAAAGGGCAAACTATTTTCAAAACATTAGGACACAAACAATATCGTAATGCTCTCAGCAACATTGGAAATCTCTAGGCAACGGAAGGGATGGCCCTTAATGTGGAGGGATCTAGGGCTATAATATAGTAGATAAACAATGGAGGATCCCAACCATTTACACATTTCTAAGCATTACATTCCTGTTTCAATGCTTGTTCAATTATTACTACAAACTTACAAAGCACTACGTATTACTAAGTACTACTTAGTAATCCAAAGCACTGAACAATACAAACAAATGGTGACAGCACTGCTTAATGATACTACAAACTACAAGAAAATTAAGAAGGATTCAACTGAGGAGATTAAGAACACTGTACCAGAAATAAAAAGGTTCGCCCTTGAACAAGGATGGATCACTGACAAGGAGGAGAAATATCTTAATACAGTGGAGGGCAGAATTCCAGTCTTTTATGCCCTCCCCAAAATCCATAAAAATGCAACTACCCCCCCCTCCCCAGAGAGACAGATTGTATCTGGGTGCGGATCTATACTGGAGCCTATCTGCAAATGTATAGACTTTTTCCTCAAGCCTTTGAGTCAAAAAACAAGCACCTATCTTAGAGACACAATGTCCACCATCTCCAGATATGAGAACCTTCCATTTGACAAAGCCAAAGACTTGTTAGTTACTATGGACATCACCGCTCTCCACACCAACATCCCACAAGAGGCGGCTCTGGAATGCATAAGGAACCATCTAACCCACCGTCTGACTGAAAAACGAGTCCCAAAGAATTTCATCATTGAATTGCTTGAACTGGCCCTTACTAAAAAATACTTTTCATTTGATGATACCTTCTTCATCCAAACCAACGGTACGATCATGGGGCCTGGCTTTTCCCCAAGCCTGGCCGTCATTTTTATGGCAGAATTTCAAGATAAGTATCTACTGTCACCTCACAACCCATTCCTGAGCCACATATCAAACTGGTTTTGCTACATAGATGACATTATTTTCATTTGGCACGGCGAACCTGCACTACTGAACAATTTCCACGAATGGCTGAATCTCCAGACAACGGAAATTAAATTCACCATGAGCTATAGCATGGATAATATTAATTTCCTAGATCTCCAAATAGAGACAAAGGAAGGTAAGCTTTCGTGCACTCTATTTAGGAAAAAGACAGATCGCTACACTCTACTACATTACAACAGCAACCACCATAGGAACCTTTGGAATAATCTGCCCTATGGCCGATTTCTTAGACTCCGCCGCAACTGTACAGAAACCAGCCAATACAAACCCACTTAGCTGAACTAGAAGAAAGATTACGAGCAAGGGAGTACCCAAAAAAACTGGTGAGAAACACCAACAAAAGAGTTCTATGTACCCCACCAGACCCACTATTGACTCCCAAAAACAGGACCACTGAAAATGAGAGAATAACATGTGTCACTACATTTGGACCCAACACCACCAGGGTACAACAGACTATTAAGAAATGTTGGCCTGTAATACAGTTGAGCCTCCCTGACGAACCACCCCCAAGGATGGCACTCAAACATGCCAAAAACCTTAAGGAACACCTCACCCATGCACGCCTCAAGAAGACATCCCATATAACACATTGGAACCTGGGGGAACTATCAGGACACCACCCCTGCAGTCAATGTGTTGCATGCAAATTAACCAAGAAATAAAAACCTTCAAGATCGGCAACAAAGACTGGGTGCTCAGACACTTTTCTAACTGCAAGACTCGCAACACTAACTATTTAGTGGAATGCCCCTGTGGTTTAAAATACATCAGCCAAACCCAAAGACCGGTCAACAAAAGGATCAGCGAACATCACTCACAGATCCGTTGCGGGACACACAATGCCCCACTGGTATCTCATTTCCTGGAATTCCGGCACGGTCCAGATGATCTTACCTGGTTGGTTATTGACAAAGTGGAGAACAATGCTAAAATCAGAAATGCATTGAAACATAAAGAAGCATGGTGGATCTTTAAACTCCAGACTATCATATATGGCCTCAACAAGACAACAGTGACATGGGACTAATTGCCTCAAGGTGAACCCATCACTTGCCAATGGGTCATGCCTTTGCCATCTACCATGTTATAGACAAAGGTCCCCTTTCTCCTTCATCAGCAAGGCTACCTACCTTCCTCACCTTCAGCTGGGGCCTCTTTGCCCCTTACCACACACCTAGCAACTGCACAATACACAATATGCCTGGCACACAAATACAGTGACCCATCCCTTAATTTCCACTGTGCCCCATCTGCCACAGGCCTAGACCACTAGCCCTTGTCCCTTAACCTACCTGAACACCCAGTCTAAGTATCAAAACTCCTTAAAGGGGGTTCCACTGAGCTAGATCGACTTCAAGCATTATATCAGCACGGGCCATCAGCCACCATATGAGGTTAAGAACTGGCACTCGCCTGCTACAAGACCCTTGAGCGATCAGAGGCAAGTTGAGTTTCCAACACCACAAACTTGCCGTATTTTTCAAAAATTCTTTTTCGACTTATCCCCTTTACCCCAAGAGCAGTTATAGATCATTAAGGCCTGACTTCTTCCTAGTGCCCAGCTTTCTATAGGTTACATGGAGGCCAGCACAAACTGCACCACATAAAATATATTGCAGAAGTTCACCCGCACACAGATGCCCTTTTCATTACTTGTTCCACAAAAATCCAACAAACATCCCAAAATAGAAAATATAGCACCTTTGAGCTTACTAGTGGCACATTATGTGTTGCCATAGGTACAAACCTGAAGCTCACCCTGCACACATGTGCGGATGTCTGATGGGGATTTGCTGCTTGCAGTAAATAAATACTCCTTGGAAGAGTTCACCTACCCATAGATGTCCCATCAACTAGATGCTTTGATGCCACTTGCTCTATGAACACGAAGCCAGTGCATCCATTGTGCACCTAATGCACTTCTTAACTTACGAGTGGCTCACCCTGCATTGCTATAGCTACTCGCCTGACGATTACCCTGCACGCATGCGTGGAAGCTTCAACACTAATCACCCATGCATGCGAATAGCCGTAGATTCCACACAGCTTAGTTTCAGAATTATGGACGGCGCGCTGCAGTGTAAGCTCCATAACGGGCTCCATAACAGCTACACTCCAGCCACTTTCACGAGATCCAGCACTGTTTCTGGATTGTATTTAGGTAAGCAGCACGTATTTTGACAGCGCCAAGCCCGTTGTTCTGTTCAACTTACCGAATGCCATTCTGTTTCCCCCCGGGATGCACCACAGGCTCATCACATTCTCTTTTCTTTCTTTCTTTTTCTTTGCTTCTTGCACTCTTCTTATTTCTGATTTCGTAGGCACTCTCCACATTAAGGATGTTTTCCTTTTATAACTTTTATTTGTGTATCTTTTCATTTCCCCATGCAGTGCATTGCCATCTGTGAGGGGTATACCATACCCCTTGGGACTACCCAAACCTCTGAGTCCTCCCTGCAAACAGCCACTCACCGCCCTGCACTTGAAGATTTGTGTTCAAGGACACTCCGAGCCACAGCTGTGCAAACTGGGACCCACCTCACAGGTCAGTCCCTGCCCAGCTCCAGCCATATAAAACAGACGTGAGCTGATTGTATATTTTATCAATACTTCAAGTAGCCACTGATATGGTCTAGCACCAGGCAGCAGTTTTTTACTGTATATAACATACATTTTTAAGACACAAGCTATTGGTCTCACTCCCTCCCTTTCCTTTTCTTTTTTTTTCTCTCTTTTCCCTCCCTATCTACCCCACCCATCCAGAGAGACAAACCCAGATGCCCAGATGAAGGTTCACCAGAAAGAAGCCGAAACACCTGCGGACAGAGCTTAGACTGGCTCCCCAGTCCATACCAACTTTTAAGGGGGCTTCTCCCCCTGGCGTAGACCAGTGGTTTTGGTCCTCTGTTGGAAATATCTTTCCCACCTTCATAGCTGGTCTATTTAGTGAGTCCTAGTGAAAAAACTAGTCCAACTAAACAGCAGATCAGCCTCTAAATTATTCAGATACTAACCTTCAGGATGCCTTCTTTCAGAAATATTTGAGGAAAATGTACTGAACAAATAACTCTTTTGCTTTATTGTATTGCCTGTTAGGCATCTGATGAACCTGTTTGATTTATCACATGTTTTTTCATGAGTTTCTCTTGCACACTACTTTGTTTTATATTTGTGCTTTATGATGTAACCTTCTGCACACGGACAGTACTAACCCACCAACGAGTTTGAAATTAGCTGATATGAACTCTACTGTATCCAAATGTATGTTGTTTACTTTTATCACTATATTTTTTGGAGAAAAAAATCAAAACCTCAAAAAACGACTGCTAATAAAATAAAGCAGCAATCTGAGTTAGAAACTATCTCTGTACCATTTATTCATTGATTAATTCCGCAGTAAAAACTATTTCCTTTAGGGATACTTGGCTTACCTTTTGAAGCATGCATACGTAACTCAATACAATTGAACAAGCATTGAAACAGGAATGTAATGCTTAGAAATGTATATGTGGTTGGGACCCCCCTTTGGTCCTCTGCATTGGAAATCTCTGGCAACATTTTCACTACAAAGAACTAAATAAAAATATGAGCCAGACGGCAGATGTCACATATGCTAACATTTTAAAAAGCGTTAGAACTGGGTTGCTTACTAAAGATACAAAATCCATCTTAAATAGTAAACTAATCCATGAGCTATATGGGTTAAAGAAATCTGCTCCTTATGTCATGGAACAATTAACGCAACTAAAATCTAAAATGTATGTCCTTAATGTCAACACTTGCAAGATTTAGTCAATTCAATGAAACAATGTTGTAAAAAGAAATGCAACCTATACTGCTTTTAAGCTCCACAGACAAACTAGAGGTGCACGGCATGGCACCTCTGATGTGTCAACAAGCAACAGTATGACTATATAGCTCAGAAAAATATATCTCCAACACATCCGGATTGTGTCTAAACTAGAGAGTAATTCTAAAACGGTACCTTGACGTAAAACGAGAATTAGTCAATGGAGCAATTGGTACAGTTGCTGGCTTCCAGACATATCTGCATGACAACTACATTCAGTTTGACAATATCTACTTTGACAAACTAGCAGAGTTGAAACAAATTGGCCAAACAATAGGCCATTTCCTTTTTTTCAAAGACATGTACGTGCCCAGAGATCAATTTTCTCTGTCAGTTGAATATGCTGTCACTATTCACAAATCACAAGGTCTAACCCTAGATCAAGCATTACTTGACATGGGCAGCACAGTTTTTAAAGAAGGTATGAGATATGAAGCACTTTCACATCAGCGTACACACAATGGTCTATTCCTAGTTAACTTTGATGCAAACAAAAGTCAACGCGGACATTCCTTGCATTGTAGAATACAACAGGTTATGGGCACAATATACCCCCCATCTAAATATGTACCCTGTACCTCAAAAAAGGAAACCTTTTAAAAAACAAACAATGGAAACAGAAGCTATAGCAGATTTCTCAACAATACCACTAAAAAAACAGCAAACTGTATCTGCATCAAAAAATACAACACAAAATTATCTAGTACAAAGTCAAGTTCACATCCATCAGAAAAGAAAGACACAAATGTGTCTTCTCCACAAACATCTGTAGACGCATCTAACGATCCACAAAAAGAACTCTCCTGCCCATTTAAATTCACAAACACAACTGAAGTAAATTGTTATGCTAATGTGACAATGAATCTTCTCTTTCAATTGCCACCAATTGTTCACAACATTTACTTAAACTGCTCAGACCAGTTGTGTTGCAAATGCTTGCCCTTCACAGAAATGTCACAAATAAATAATCCGTACAACGCCTACAGTGTCTCAAGTATAGGGCAAGAAATGAACTACTATGCAGGAATGGTAAACTTTACCATAAACACACAAGAAGATCCACAATAATCCTAATGTACCTACTACAAATACTGGAAACCAGATGTCATACACAGGGAAACATACACGGACTCTCTGCAACCATGTTTAATAAGACCACGTCCCTAATGAACAATTTCTATCTGTATCCATACCAAATTCTGAATCCAATCCATTCCATTTCACAAGCATCTTCAGAATGCAAATCATGTCATATGATGCCCTTTTTACAATTCAGACAATCATCCACCATACAAATAAACTCACATAGCCAATGTTTCATACTAATGCTTCTAAGGTACAATGCAGATGGTACCAACAATAATTGTAAGCTTACAGGCTTTACACCCAGCCAAGTATCTCTTGGAAAGAAAGCATTCACAACAGTAAGTATAATATACCACTGTGGTGCCACAACTACTTCAGGGCACCACACTGCATATGTGAAAAGAAAAAGTCTTTGGTTTGAATGTAACAATACCTCTGTTGCCCCAAAACATAGATTACCAGCAAAGGTTACAAATGCCTACTTAATATTCCTTAAAGCCAAATGTAGTCACTGAACTGTAGCACAATTAACTGTTAAAATACACCAGCAGGTATCTAACTACATCCATAATACTGAAATAACACTTTGCAAAGTCAATCTAGTTACAATACGCCAACAGGTATCTAACTACTTAAAAAAACACCCTTGATTGTAAAGTATTTCAAATACGCTGTTTAAATTGTTATGTGACTAAACATGTTATAACCTCTAATGTAGTTACAGTACGCCAACAGGTAAGTAACTATTTCATAAATTCTCTCAATTACAACATACATCAAACAAACATACCATCACCTTTGCACTCACATAACTGTAATCAGTTTGTTTTATCGAGCACAGATTTTCTTTCCCAATAACCCAATGATTATATAAAGTGAAAATAACAGTGGTGGGTCATACACTAATGTTTTAGCAAACATATTACTTAAAATGCACTGTTTATGAGGATCTAAAAAAGAAAATGTATATTTAAAGCTGTGTACCACCACAGCTTTTCAACTGTCATGCTTAACCAATTGTACTTTTTTCCACAGAGAAGAACCCACAAAAGGCAGCTGCATCACGCTATAACACTAAGTAGCCACAGCAATCTTAAAAAAGTACATATTCTGTGAGCACTATCCTCAATTGTACTATAATTATAATTACTGTATACAATTCAATTACATAATTCCTCCATATCACAAACATGTTTTACTCCTACTACATTACGTGCAATTACTGTTCACTTATTCCTACTATGGTAATTCTGGCCATGCTCATATTACATTACCTATAATTACAATACACATATAAGTATTTTACCCAGTGCACATATTCTGGTGGCATGGCCTGAATCTGTCCACTAACTGCACCACAATTAACCCTACAACAAGTATGTACCATACACGGTAAACCAATAAAACTCGTCCCCTTGCAATCAAAGCCGTGGACACCGACATTGACCACAGGCCTGGCGACATTTGCAAACCCCTTTTTCACCTATAGAAACAGCTCTACATTATCTTTATTCCACTTCCCTACAATTACATTGCCCTCTTCCAGCCATCAAATAACCCCAAATGCCCTTTCAAAGCCACCCATTCATGGTGCTGTCCACAAACAACTCAGTTGTCTGCGAACAACCACAGCACCTGCCCAGTTTTTTTTCAACTTACAAAAACAGCCCCATATCATTTCCACTCCCCCACCCTTCCCAGCCCTTCTTTCCACCACCAAATGACCAAATATTTGTTTTCCAGACATTTTCCCCACCAAGCTGTCCGTGGTCTGCTGCGCATGTCCGAAGATCCAACATGGAAGGCACTTCCAAAAATATGATGCACCTCATGCTCTCCACCATCCAATCAGCAAGCGTGTCCGATGTCCCCAGACATCACATTGGCCCCTGGGTCAATCGGAGGCCCGTCCGCAGACCGAACAGGAAAATGATTCCACGGAGCGAACTAAGATATCACACATTTTTTTTGGCCCACTTTTTGGTCGTTTCAAATAAACTACTGGATGGGTTTACACCAAATTTACAAAAACATGCTTTTGGGCCCAAGCCACTGCTCTTGCCACAGATTTGGTGAAAATTCGACTAGCGGTTTGGGCTGTAGACGTTAGCAACATTTTTTTCCATTGTGTCTATGGGAAGAAACACACAAAACCTCAACAATCTGCGCAGGATCGATCTGATGAGGCGGTATACTTTCTGTGCAACATTTCGTGAGGATTCGCCCAGGGGGGGCAATGTTAATAGCTGCCCAAAAAGTGAAGTAAAACTGAAAAACCCCTGAAATTGCCCAGTTATGGTAAACTAAGCAACCATAACTCACGTCACCACCGTGCACTGCTAAGACTAACACCCAGGACATCAAAGATGACATCACAAATATCATTGATGACATCACATATCTGGCTCCCTCTTTTTTCCTTTACTGACATATCTAGGCCAGTAACAGTCAGGAACTAAAAATTCAAAAAGTAGTATATTTGTAGACTTATACTTCATATATGTTTTTACAGTAATTCAATTCAGGTTCACTCACAGCATATGAAACATATACATAGGGGAAAACACAGACTTGGAAGAAAACAATGCTTTCTATGTATGAAGATGATTAGTAAGGTTATCAACAGTTTCTTATTGTTCTGTCGTTTTTTTATTACTGTACTTACCCTAGATATGCTCATATTTGTATACATTGTACTCACACTACTTTCCTTAGGGTCCAGTCACATTATGTGATAGTTATACATAGGGAAGTAGTAGCTTTAAAGCAAAGCAATCATTTCTGTGCATGAAGATAATCAGTTAGATTATGAAGATTCTCTGGTAACACTGCTATTTTTTTGTTTATTTCATTTTCCCTATATATGCTCATATTTGTATGTGTTGTTGTCTGTTTGTGTTTTTATGTTTGCAATAATGCAATTATGTAGTAAGTGGCTTTCATTAGCTACTTATTAAATGTTTCACACTACACAAAACTGTAATAAGAAAGCATTTATCATTTTTTGTATTCAATATGGCAAGATTATTAATATTGCACCTCCATCATGTATGCTGCACACAATGCTTATGTTTCTACATGAGTAGCTTAGTATACTGGAAAGAACTTCATAATAGAATGCTTTTTTGTATCAATGCATTGCTTAATGCACTACGTACCTCATGCTATTTATTTCAATGATCCTTGACACTTTTTTATCAACATTACAATAAGAATCCCTTGTACAGACTTGTCTTGAAAAGTAAATGCACATGTGATGTCATCAGTGATGTCATCAATGCCATTCATGATGTCATCTTTGATGTCCTGGGTGTTAGTCTTAGCAGTGCACGGTGGTGGCGCGAGTTATGGTTGCTTAGCTTACCATAACTGGCGAATTTCAGGGTTTTTTCGGTTTTACTTGGAACCATAACGTCCCTTTAACAACATTTTTTACTGAATTTCATAGGTTTTTAGCAGCGCATCTTAACCATTACGTCCCTTTAACAAAGTTTTTTTTACCGAATATAGATATAGACATATAAATTGGATAAATGTTTCTTAGGATTCCCTTAGTTTATATACATGTACCATAGAACATACTGAACCCCCTACCTGTGCTAGTGGGTCTGATGTTTGCGGACCATGCGTATGTTCGCGGACAGACTGGGTCAACATCAACAGTATCCAAAAACTCAAGGGGTATCTTGCATTGTTGTATCATGCAATAGAAACACTGAACATGTTCAAAAAGTAGCACATAAATTACATTACACTCAATAATAAATAAGAAGTGGAAACTGCATATGTAAGACACCAACCGTCCAATTACATAACATATGCAACATAATGCAATATACCAAAACAAAATAAATATGCCACCAACAGAATTACCTCATGCAAACTGTACAGCAAAAATCAGCAGCACACCTATGCAGCAGTAACAACAAAACTTAGCAAGAAACTAGTGAGTACACTACATTTATTTTATATATTTATAAACTTTCTGTATTAGGTACAGTAAAAATGATATATATATTTTTTTTTACACAGAAATGTCTAGTACTTTGGAATGCCTGGAAGAACAATTTCCTTGTGATGAAATGAGTGATAACAGTGATAATAATGATAGACACTACACTTCTCTATATAAACCAATTATAACCCATTACTTTATGTGAACTTACCAAATTTTACTTTTAAACACACCATACAGACATTAAAAATAATACAGAATCAGAGACCTTAGAAAATCATCTGCAGCAAATGGAGCAAAAAATGGATCTATTAAATGAATAGTGAGATCAGGAATATTATTGTCCCGAGGGTTCGATCGTACAAACATTTCCTAAGCACCTTACCATAGTTTTCCTCTTTTTTACACATGCAAAATCAAGCAGTAGGGCACAGCCATTTTGTGATAATCTTATCCATTGCTGCATCGCCCAAGGTGAACTGGCATCGCCCAAGGTGAACTGCCATGGTACCACTAATTCATATGCCCCACCCCTGGGGCTGAAATCACCAAACCTAGTGATATTCTCCACCTATCTCCAGGATGTTCCTTGGCAGCATAGCCAAATGCACCCAGTCATCACCTACATGATAAAGTTAGTTGAAGCAGAACCCGGAATATCAACACACATCATCTCACAACAGAGTGCGTCCCAATTTTGAATATAAAGCCATACCTTTAAAGGAAACAGCAAAACTGTACAATTTTTAAAGTACTTTTATTTCACAATAAACGCTCCGAGAACATCCGGTGATTGCCATATTCAAGCAAATGGGTAATTTTTTTCTTCATTCTCGATCCACAAATGTTTATCGTGAGTCACGCGGTGTTGCTTTTGTGTATAAAAAGCGCATTGGACGCACTGCGAATTGCAAGGCTTTTGCATCAGCTTGGCGCTAGGCCACCGTAAACGATGTCAGTTTGCTCCTTATCACTGGTACTGCGTAAGGGCATATCGTCCCGTGGCGATCGTCCTAAAAAAGAGTCATTGTTATCCAGCTATTCATGTGTATCTGCAGGTGCCAGTTGAAAAACCCGTCAGTTGGTATCTGGAATCGATGACAATAGTAGAAAGGCAGGATGTAGCTGTTTAAAAACGATAACTGAAATGTGTCTCAGAAGCCGATATTTAGTAGAGTTTATCATTTTACCCATTAATTTGGCCTGTGTTAAATGTAATGATGAACACGGACTTGAAACAATTGGAACACAGAAAAAATAATGTGGAAAGTAGTCTTCAATTTACTTCAAAGGTTAGTGCCATGCAGTATGTTCAGGTCGAAATGGGATGTGGACGCTGATGCTACAATCAGGGAGCAAGCTAAGGGCAAGAAGAACACATAGACAGAATTTTTAATAAATATTTGCGTTGAATTACACGTTTGTGGAACCTGGGGGAACCCACTAGTTGACTACACGCATCTCGATGCTGGAATGGCCATGAGCCCGGGACAAAGGCAAGTACACACACAGGTTGTATTTGCGTGTCTTTGCAATATAACACAAAAAACAACCAAGTACAATGTAAGCCAGCAATAATGGTCAGCAAATGATAAGTTGACTCGCTGGTCTATAAAATCGGTGAAAGTTAAACTTACATAATATTTGGCATTTCCATTCTCTCGGCGTAACGCAGACACTCCGGTCAGGTCAACAAATTTTCATAAAATGAAATTACATATTCCTTTGTCCAGTTTTGGAATGGTGAACCTTATCATATTTGACAGTGTTACATCTCTCCCTTCAGGCATTCCTTTTGGAATCCTCCCTTTGTTTCAAGGTCGAAAAACAATTGAATGTTATACTGTTTATGATGCGTGGGTTTCCTCAGCTCGGAAGCAACATTTCAATGGCCCTGACCTTCACTCAGAATAGGAGCCAATAGCCCTTCACACCATAGTGGCATTAGAATTTTTTTTTTTAAAAGATATGAATTGTTTGCTACCATTCACTAATACGGGCGACATTTCTACTGATTTACTTTGTTCCTCTGGAGAACTTCGCGCTCTCCCAGCGACTCCCACAGCCAGGCCACACCACCTGTCAGCTCAGCCCATCTCCTCTTCACACAGCAAATCACGTAAACATTTTTCGCAAGGAGTACATCTCGAGCCCTGACAAAATGTGCTCGTACGAGAATGTCCGAGCAAGCCCTACTGCAACCCCCTCCGGGCATGCCACAGTCCCCTGACCCCATGACCGCAGTTATATATTAGAGGCTTATAATTTGCATACGTGTGTTTTTACTATCCCACTTTGGGTCACTAGCGAGGTGAACGGTGTGAGGGTCTTGCCACCTTTGTGACCTAGATTTCGTAATTGTAAATGAGGAGCGCACTACTCCTCAAGGGAATCAATTGGATTGGGTCATAGCAAATAACGTAAAATCTCAAAATTGCATGACAGAGCCATGCATATGGAGTGACCATTACTTAGTTACTTTGAATATCGAACTTAAGGCCCCTCTGATGAAACACAATCCTCATGTTAAGGTTATCAGTAGAAATTTTAAAAACCTGACACTAGAACAGATTCAGCCATGCCTAGATATAATACTCACCTCCTTTCAGGAGCAGGATAGTTGTGATGTATTGATTAAGAAATATATGATGCACATACAGAAATTAGTAGATGAAATAGCTCCACTTAAATCCAAGCTAGCCAGGAAAATCAGTAAGCAAAAGAAATGGTACAACTCAGACTTAGAAACCATTAAAATTGAAAAAAGAGCTCTGGAAAGGCAATGGCATTCAGATAGGCCCACTGAAAACAGAGAGATATGGAAAATAGCAAACAAGAAGTATAAAGAGAAAATAAGACAAGCCAAGGCCAATTACTTCAATAAGGAAATTGAACTAGCAGATAATAAGACCAGCAGACTCTTTGACACTCTCAAGTGTGTAGAGAAACCGCAAAATCTTACCCCACCTCTTCTTCCATCAAAAGAAAACTGTGACACCATGCAAAAAGCGTTCTCTGCTAAAATAGATAAAGCTAGGCAGAACATCATCAATGCCAGGAATAAATTAAAACAAGACATCAGCACCACTGAGACTGATAGAACCCAGGGACTGGAGACCTTTACATTCACCCCAATAACAGAAACAGAGTTACTGTAGGTGCTTGGTCACATGAAACCCACGTCCTGCGCGGAAAATGTTTTACCCCCTAACATTATCCTTCAAAATAAAGAGCAATTTGCTCCCATTCTGCTAAGAATCATCAATGCCTCCTTTAAAGAGGGAATAGTTCCTGAAGTAATAAAAAAGGTCACCATCACATCTTTAGTGAAGAAAGTTGGGCTGGATACAAAGGATCCAGGGAATTTACGGCCAATAACTAACTCAAATTTTATTCTCAAAATCTTAGATAAAATAGCTACCCAACAGTTACAAGACCATGTAGAATCCCACGCATGCCTAAACCATCAACAGTCCGGTTTTAGGACGGCACACAGCACAGAGACGGCCATGCTGGATCTCCAGAATCAAATGCTAGGACTCATGGACAAGGATAAATTCGGGATCCTGATGCTATTAGATCTTAGTGCGGCATTTGATCTGGTTGATCATGCTTTACTGGTCAAAGCCCTGCGTGACATTGTAGGCTGTTCAGATATGGCACAGAAATGGCTAGTTTCTTTTTTTACTAATCGCCAAGCTAGAAATCACTGGGGAGAACATTTTTCAGATCCCATTCTCATCCTCTTTGGAGTGCCCCAGGGCGCCAGTCTATCACCCATGCTCTTCAATTTGTACATGCGTGCACTGTGTGATATCTTGACGGAGTCAAGAGTCTTTTTTACCAACTATGCTGATGACACGCAGCTAATAATAGAGCTAGAAGGATCTTACAGAACAGACAGTGACAAGACAGGACTAATATACAGCAAAATCGATGACTGGATGCAAGCCAATTGGATGTGCCTCAATGATTCTAAGACTGACCTCATGCTGTTTGGATCCAGTCGCTTTTTAGACAATCATACAGCATCATTTTGGATGACTTGACAGGTGTGCAGATCTTTTGCACAAGCTCCTATGAGAAGGGCATTACCATAATCCAGCCTAGACAGCACCACGGCCCTGGCAATGGTGGCTATGTCGTTATCACTCAGGAATGGTCTGATAATCCTCATGAACCTCAGATAGTATGCTGTATTGTTTCGCAGGAAGTTTGCCTGAGCTTCTGAGTTGACGGAAGAGTTCATCATCAAATCCAGGGTTTTGACCTGGCTGGATACTGTTATGATGGCCTCATTGATATGGAATGATTTATATCCCCCTCCCCCAATTGGTCTAAACAGCGACTGGATCCAAACAGCATGAGTTCAGTCTTAGAATCATATTTCTTCTCTGTGGAAGACAGTGAGATGAAGACTTTAGGTAAGTCTCTCATAACCAGGACTAATGTCTAGCAGAGGGACTCCCAGGACCCCTCTTGGTAATTTGCATGAAAAAACTGTATACAACCACAAAAAGTCAAATAGTAAGTATATAATGATTGGACTCACAAACACCACAGCATAACACACCCATTCAAGCAAACACCTCACCATACACCACAATCCAAAATGTTTGTTTTCATGGTTATTTTATGCTGCAGGGATTGTTGCCAAACACTACAATCTTGACTGCATGGCCTCGCCAACACTCTTCATACAGCCTCACCAAAAGAAACACTAAGTATATAACAATTAAACTCACCACCACCACAACATAACACAGCCATGCAAACGAACACCTCACCAGTAAATACAACCCAAAATGCCTAGAGTCTTCAATACCAACATTCTGAACACAATCCAACAAACAAACTAAGACACATCATGTCACTCTCATATAAACACCATTACACTGCTACCAATCAGTACACACATTTTTAAAAACATATCCTCTAAGCAGCCCACATACCACAGTCAGAATCTTTGTTAACATGGGTGTGTTATGCTGAGGTGGTTGTAGCCAGGGCCTAGATTTTTGGGTGCATGGCCGAAGGCCTACAGCACTTCGGCCATGCACCCAAGAGTCTAGGCCCTGGCCACAACCATCACAGCATAAGACACCAATAGAAACAAACACCTACCAAATGACCACAACCCAAAAACATAATACATCCACCTCAAAACCTACCCACTTCAATCAACATTCCAAAAAATAATTACAACCAACGTAGAAACTCTTAAATGCATACCCTCTTTACCCAATGCTCTTATGACGACCCAAAACCAACATCATACCAAACTAAAATAGCCAGTAGTGCCCCCAGTGTTTATGACACACCGAAAACACATCACAACCTTTTCCCACTTAAACAAATACAGCATTTGACCCATCTCTTACTCCCCCAACCTCTCCAAGCACTCTTACACACCAACACACTCCCCAAAATTGGATGTATGCTCACATCCACGCTGCGCTGTCTGCGGACGTCCGCGGATCCATTATGGCGGGCGCATCGAAACAATGAACGCACCTTACGCCTCAACCCAGCCAATCAGAGAACACGTTGCACGGACATGACGCAAGCTGATTATCCAATCAGAGTCATGTCTGCGGAGCGCCAGGGAAGTGTGTCCGCTGAGCGGACATAGATAGTACTTATTTTTTTAGACCTACTTTTTGGTCATTTAAAAAAAAAAACTACTGGATGGATTTTAACCAAATTTAATACAGCACACTTTCGGGACCAAGCCACCGCTCCTGCTGCAAATTTGGTGAAAATCCATCCAGCGGTTTGGTTCTGTAGGCAATACAGAAATGTATTCTCCATTCACTTTATGGGAAAAAAAGAAATGTTGGGACCCCCTATGACTTTGCCCCCCCGGACCAAACCTCACCAAACTTTGCAGAACAATTCAAAGTGGACCATATACTTTCTTTGCAAAGTTTGGTGAAGATTCGTCCAGGCGGAGCGAAGTTATAAGCCGCTCAAAAAGTGCTCTTCCTATGGGTTTAGCAACTTAACCATAACTACATGGCCGCTACCGCAGTCCATGTAATATATTACACAGCCATGGTAGTGGCCGTGTAGTTATGGTTAAGTTGCTGTTTCTATAGGAAGAGCCCTTTTTGGGTGGCTTATAACTCCGCTCCCCTTGGACAAATCTTCACCAGACTTTGCAAAAAAAGTATATGGCTCACTCTGAATTGCAAACTTTGGTGAGGTTTGGTCCAGGTGGGGAAAGTTATAGGGGGGGGTCCCAAGACTTCTTTTTTTCCCATAGACTGAATGGGGGAAAAACTTTGCGCACGGCTACAGAGGAAACCGCTGGACGGATGTTCACCAAATTTGCAGCAGGAGCAGTGGTTTGGGCCCTGAAAGTGTGCTTTTGTAAATTTGGTGAAAATCCGTCCAGTAGTTTTCTTTAAAATGATCAAAAAGTAGGTCTCAAAAAATGAGTGATATCTATGTCCGCTCCACGGAGAGACTTCCCTGTTCGCTCTGCGGGCAGGACACCCATTGACTAATGGCCTCGCATCATGTCTGCGGACACGCAACGTGTCTGCCGATTGGCTGAAGTGAGGCGTGATGTGCGTCAGATTGTTCCGATGCACCCGTCATCTTGGATCCACCGAAAGCATGGCGGCGAACAAAGGCAAAATGCAGTTTTGGGGAGTGTTTTGGTGTGCAAGAGTGCTTGGGGAGTTTTAGGGAGGAAGAGATGGTTGAAATACTGTATTTGTTTAGGTGGCAGGTGTACTGATGTATTAGCCATGCCCGCGCTGTCCGGGATGTTCGTAATTACTGAAAATGAGGGGTGTTCTAAGGATAGTACTGCTGTCAGTGCTGTGCACAGGCATGTTGAAACTGTTCTAAGGACACGCATGGTGTCAGCAGACTTTAAAATTGAGTATATGCCGCAGTTAAAGTTTTTCAATCTATGGGTGTCATACTGAGTTATAAGTCACCATGGTTGTGATATGCTGTGGTGGTTGTGGCCAGGGCCTAGAGTCTTGGGTGCATGGCCACAGGCCGTAGGCTGTAGGCCATACATCCAACACTCTAGGCCCTGGCCACATCCACCACAGCATATCACACCTATAGACCACACCCATAGAATCGAATATCTATTAGGTGGTTTTGGGCAGGCCCTAGAGTCTTGGGTGCAAATTGAGTATATGCCGCAGTTCAAATGTTTCATTCTATGGGTGTGATAATGAGTTATAAGCCACCATGGGTGTGATATGCTAGGGTGGTTGTGGCCAGGGCCTAGAGTCTTGGGGGCATGGCCGCAGGCGGTAGGCTATAGGCCATATACCCAAGACTCTAGGCCCTGGCCACAACCACCGCAGCATATCACACCCATAGATACACCCATAGAATCGAATATCTAACAGGTGGTTGTGGGCAGGGCTAGAGTCAAAGGCCATGCACCCAAGACCAAAGTTATAAGTACTGAAGTTAAAAGCCACAATGAGTGTGATATGCTGCGTTGGTTGTGGCCAGGACCTGCATGGCCGACCCAAGACCAAAGTTATAAGTACTGAAGTTATAAGGTAGCATGGGTGTGATATGGTGCAGTGGTTGTGGTTGTGATATGCTGCAGTGGTTGTAGCCAGGGTTTATAGTCTTGGGTGCATGGCCGCTGGCCGTAGGCTGTAGGCTATACACCCAAGCCTCTAGGCCCTGACCACAACCACTGCACCATATCACAGCCATAGATCACACCTATAGATTCGCATATCTATCAAATGTTTGAAATTATACTTACTGTTTCATTTGTTGAGATTCAATATATTTTTTACATGAGTTTGGTACCTGGAGGAAATATTCTTTTTCAATTTCTGTGATAAAAGAAAAGAGCATGTAAGTGTATGTATTTTATAAAGACTTATTACATAGCATAATAAACATTTCAGCTTTTTCTGGACCCTCATATTTGGTTTACAAACCAGTGTACTGTGCATTTTGCTCAGTTTCTGTGTTTGTTTTTCAAATCATCGGGTCTGTGGAAAAAAAAAATCCTTGTCGGATTAAAAAATAATTTTTTTGTTATACTACAGTCTCTTTGTTTGTTTCATTTCAGTGTACACTTGTTGTTTCTGGTTAATGTTCTATCTGTTGGATTGTTGCAGATTTCTGAAGCAGTTAGATACCTGTTGGCATATTCTAAATGTCTATTTTCTGTTACAATTTAGTGATATTCATTTATCTGTTTGGTTGTTATAGAATCTTGGGCCAGTTAGATACCTGTTGGCGTATTCAAACTGTTTATAGTTTTTTATTAGCATTTTTGTTAATGTTGAAGTACAGATTAGTTATTAATTTTTGGTTTTAAGAAGATTAAATAAGCGTTTGTAAGATTTGCAGCTAATCTCTGCTTTAGAGTAATGGTACTATCATTACATTCAAACCATCTACATTTTTGTTGCAGATTTCTGAAGCAGTTAGATACCTGTTGGCATATTCTAACTGTCTATTTTTTTGTTACAATTAAGTGATATTCAATTATCTGTTTGGTTGTTATAGAATCCTGGGCCAGTTAGATACCTGTTGGCGTATTCTAACTGTTTATGGTTTTTTTATTTGAATTTTTGTTAATGTTGAAGTACAGATTAGTTATTACATTTTGGTTTTAAGAAGATTAAATAAGCATTTGTAAGATTTGCTGCTAATCTCTGCTTTAGACTAATGGTACTATCATTACATTCGAACCATCCACATTTCTTTTTAATATATGCAGTGTAGTGACCTGCATTGGTTGTGGCTCTTGTGTGGTACATTATACCTATTGTTGTGAAGGTTTTCTTACCAAGTGATACTTGACCGTGTGTGAATCCAGTCAGCTTGCAGTTTTTTTTGGTAGCATCTGCATTGTAACGTAGAAGTATTTGTATTACAGAGTTACTATGTGTTTGTATTAGTAAGGTTGAGCGATTATCTGAATTACAGGTAGTACATAATCTGCCATTGTTTGCATTTTGTACAAGTTGCTGAAATGGAATGGATTCACAATTAGGTATGGATACATACACAAAGCGCTCATTAGGGATTTTTTCTTGTGTCACATTGTTGCAGAGAGTGCATGTATGTTTCCACATGTTTGAAATCTGGAAGATTTCATTTCTAGGTATGTTTTTGTTTTCCAGTATTTGTAGTAAATACATTAGAAATTCTTGTGGATCTTCTTGTGAGTTTATAGTGAATTTCCATTCCAGCACAGTAGTCCAATTCTTGTCTTATTCTGTGAACACGATACGTGTTGTCAGGATTGTTTGTTGCGTTTCTATGAAGGACTAGCATTTGCAAACGCAATTGGTCTGCACTGTGTAAGTAAATGTTGTCAACAATTGGTGGCAATTGAAATATAATATTCATTGCTACATTTGCGTAAGAACGTACACCAGTCACTTTTGAAAATTTGAATGGACAAGATAGTTCTGTATCCAAGTCATTTTTTCGTAGTATGTGTTGCTTCTTTGAAGAAGTACCTGAGTTACTTTGACTAATAGGTTCTTCTTTGGTTATGGTAATTGAAGTATTAGCTTCATTTACATTCTTTGGAGGATTTGCAGTCAGATTCTGATGCATTTCAGTTTGAATTAGTTTTCTTTTACAACGTTTTACTTTTTGTGAACAGGATATGCTTTTAGGTGGGGGTGTATAGTGAACATAGTCTATTGTTTTCTAGAATGCAAGGAATCAGTGTTGACTTTACTTGCATCAAAGTTGATTAGAAATAGACTGTGAAGTGTACGTAAGCGTGATAGTGCTACGTAGGTCATGCCTTCTTTAAAGACTTTGTTACCAATATCTATCAATGCTTTGTCTAGGGTAAGACCTTGGGATTTATGAATGGTGACTGTATATGCCAGAGTTAGAGAAAATTGTTCTCTGCGTACATACATGTCTTTGAAGAGAAGGAATTGAGCTGTTGAGCTCCCTATCCTTTTTACTTCTGAAAGATTGTCGAAGAGAATATTGACAAGCTGAATGTTGTTGTCACGTGGGTATGTTTGAAAGCCAACAACTGTACCCAGTGCTCCATTAACTAGTCCTTGCTCCACGTCAATGTTACGCTTGAGCATTACTCTACAGTTTAATGATCATTTTAATATTTTCTCCAACCCAACTGTCCTGGAGATAGAATTTTCTAAGGTATTTAGTCTTGTTGTGATTTGTTGACACATTGGCAGTGTCATACCATGTACGTCCAGTTTGTCTGTGAAGCAAATTTCAATTATTGGTTGCATTTCTTTTTTTAACATTGTTTCATTGAATTTGGAACAGCTTGCAAGAGTTGGCATTAAGGCCATACAATTGACATTTTTGTGCGCTAATTGTTCCATAACATCAGTAGCACATGAGTTATCACCATAAAGTTCATGGATGTGCCAGGCTTTTAATATTGTTTGTTCTTCTTGAGATTGTACACCAACTCTAATACTTTTGAAAATGTTGGCCTAGGTGAGGTCTGCAGATTGGGGCATGTTTTCTGTTAATTCTTTGTATTGGAAATGTTGCCAAAGGTTGACATTTCCTATGCTGCCAACAGTTTTACATCTGAGTTTGTGTCCTAATGTTTTAAAAATAGGTTCACCTTTCACAGGTGTCAATTGAAGAAGATCTGCGAAAACAATAATGTGTTTTCCTCCAAAGAGTTCTTCGTAGTTTGTTTTTAAGTACTTCTTGCAATCTGAGGTGAATCAAAGCAAACATTAGTTTGGAGATCATGCTCACTTCATCTATTAGTAGCATTTTCGTTTGTTTTAATACTCTGCGTAGTTCCATTGCAGCTTCTGTAGAAAGTTTGTAATAGTCTAATTTGTTTTGGTGTTCTACTGGAAGGAGTAGTAATCGGTGTAAAGTGACACCGCCTATGTTGTAGGCAGCTACACCTGTGGGGGCAGTTACAGCAGCTGACAGTTTGTTGTTTGTCAATTGTTGAAGGAACGTGCTGATGATTTTGATTAAGAATGTTTTGCCTGAACCAGCTTCACCACTGACGTATAGCAGTATAGGTTTTTAATTTTGGCAGGTACATTCTTTATTTTCGTGTCGTGTTGTACACCATGTGCAATTTCTTATGTTACTTCTTCAAAAATGGTGCGCTGGACTTTGTTAAGTTTTGATTGTAGTACAGTTAAGTCTTCTGTATCTTCTTCATAGTGACACATGGTGTTTACTACTTCTGTCATAGGTAATTCTGCCTCATTTGCTATTAGTGGCTGTCCCAGTGGTTCTTGGCTTACTGTTACAGAAGGTTGACTACAGTCGGAAGTGTCCTTATCTAGTTGGGCCTGGAGTTCATCTTCATGTTGCTGTTCATTTTGCAACATTGTTTTGTACTGCATAAACTTAACATCAGTGATAGTGCTTTCATTTGCTTTGAAAGCGTCTTCATAGCAGTCATAGTTATCTAGTATCTCTTCTTCTTTTCTCCAAATGTTTAAAAAGTTGTAGCGGGGTCATGTAATATAGTTCTTTCTGTTGAGGAGTTTTTAATGACAATTTGATATGATTAATTAAGCTTTGTTTGGTAAGTTTCACTAAGCTGCCTTCACAATCTGTCACTCTATAATGGTCATTACAACACCGGCGTTAAGGGTTAACGACGGCGTTAACCCTTAACGCCGGATTCCCACTTTAACGCCTGCTTTTGGCAGGCGTTAAAGTCCATGGCGCTAACCCGCCATGGTGGTAATTACGCCGCCGTAATTTACGGCGGCGTAATTAGCGCCTTCCCCACTCCCATTATGCCCTATGGGGCAAAAATGGGAATGGGGAAGGGAAAATGGGAAATGGGGATTTACCGCCCCACTCACCTTGGAATGGGGCGGTAAATCCGCCATCCACCATGGTGTAAACGTAGTTTACACCATGGTGGTAAAGTTGGTGCACTTAGCACCAAGGTTGTAATGACCGCCTATATCTACCTTTGTTTTCATCGGGTTTTATATTATTTTTGTATGCAAAGTTTTGGGCTATGTGGTATAGACACATGTTTTTCAAAGTGGTACTCCTGTTCGGGTAGTATGTGTCTAGTAAATTGTTTTTCAAAATGTCTTGGCTGTTGGGATCATTTTTGGCTATTGTTTCTATGTCGTCATAAGATTTGAGAACTCTTTTTCTAGATTTAGCAGAACCAAGACTTAGCCATACTATAATTCAGATTTTCCATACAAAGCAGTACTGGTTAAATGATCTGCAGCTTCATAGGCGCCACATTCTCTATGAGATAGCATTTTTATGCCTAAGCTGTACAATTTCTGAGATAGTGTTTTGTCTGATGATAGGTCATTCCAGAGGTCTTGAAGCTTTTCTGCTTTTAAGTAGGCTGTAACATATTGTGCAACTGCAGTGGAATTGTCTGCAAATGTAAAGCACATCTATGTTTGCATTCCATAAGAGGGCAATGATTGCATTGCAATCTTTGATATATTTTGATTCTTCTGTTCTTTTTATGTAATACGTGTTCTTAGGTGATTTACCTTTAACACTATGTCTAACTGAAGACATGAAGTTGTTCACTTAACCTGTTTCTGTAACTGGTCTAGGTAAACCAAAACGGCATTTCCCTTTGTTTTTGTATTTGCGATGACAATATCTGCCACATTTGTGTCTTTAACATTGTACAATTTGTGCATGAAGGTCACTCTCTCTCGTTTGTGAAGGGATTTCACAAGTGACATATTTTTGGATGAACTGCAAAACAGTGGCATCAGTGTCCTGACCAAATTTAGGAGCATCTTTAATCCATAAAAGCATGTGGCTATGTGGTGCTCCTCTGGCTTGTTATTCTTTTCTCCAAAAGAAGTGTTGCACTTCTCCGAGGGGAGGAACAGTTTTATTACAAATAAAGTGTAGCATAGAAATGAAACAATGGTGGAAATATCTTGAAACATTAACAGGATCTAGAGAGGAAAGTTCTCCAGGTGTTAGTATATTTATGTTTGTTTTGTTTTTGTTTGATATGCGTAGAAAATCAAGTAAATCTTCCCATGCATATTCTGCACAACTTAATGTAACAAACCAAGTGGGAGGTCCAAGGTTTATGATCATGCAACGTACATCTCTGTGATGTCGGAACCCGTATTCTTTTGTACCACACATGTTTTCAAACAGATTTGTAATGCTTGATTGTAAAACATCATCTTTTTCTTGCACTTTTTGTATTAATTGCGTAGCTGACATATTTTGAGAGTGGGCTCCAGATTTCAATAAGTGTGCAACTCCGTAACATAGAGTTGCTAGTTCACTTTCAAAGAGTAGGTGGAATATGTATTCCACATTTTGTCTAAATCTGGGATCTTCAGAATACATTTGTAACGAGTGCTATTCTGATGCTGTTGTCTGAGTGGGTCTATCATCGTACCTTCCACCTTTGCCAGTAGGAAATAAAAAAGGAAAAGCATGTGCTTCTATACTTTGTTCCATATGCTCACTGGTGATCCTTTGGTTTGTCACATGTAGTACGTTTCCCGTGCATCATCTATGCTACCTTTAGAGTGAAATGGATGAATTGTATAATGGTCTAAAATATTGGATACTGCAACAGGATCCAGAAGTTCAAATTGACCAGTTTCTGGTGACTCTTGAATTATTTCAGTTGTTTCCCTTATGTTTTCTTCAATATTTATTTCTTTGTAGTACTCATTATTGTCTTTTAGATATTGCAAGGCTTGTCTAACTTTATGTAAATCCACGAGTTGTTGCCACATTTTGTTGTCTTTTGTTGGTACACCATTTACTAAGACAATTAAAGATTGCTCTATTGGATGTTGCACTCTTAGAGTGTGCACATTTTCTGTCAGATCTAAAGGTAAATAAACTACTTTGCCACAAATGCCTTTTACCAATTCAGAGGGAGGTAATTTTGCTGTTTTTGGTTGAAGGTGTATTATTGCTTAAAATGAGTGTACTGTTTGAATTATGATGCTCTCATATAAATTGAGTTGTTGCAGGTGTTTGGGTAGTGGGAATAATTTGAAGTTACTTGTGATAGCACGTGAAGGAGTTTGGTTGTTGTCAAGTTTTGTAGTGCAGTAACTGCAAAGTATTATGGGGTCATTTATTTCGTATTTGTTTTCTGCTAAAAGGCAGAGAGCTAATTCAAACCATTTGGAATTTTCATTGCCTTCTATTTTGTATGTTAAATCTATAGTTTTGTCTTACTTTTGTAAAAAGTTCTGCGGCAACACACACACACATGGTTTGGTACTTCAGCGGATGTACTTTTAAATTTTAGTATTTCTTTTTGTATGTGTGTAGTGGAAGGTTGCAATGTGCAGAATTGTTGCTAGTCTCTTGTAAAGCTATTGCATTTTGTAAGTGGCTTTCACTTCCAAAATATTTTCTCTGTATACGGTCGATTTCTTCTTGTAGGTCTTTGGGTGTACCATGTAGAAGAGTGGTATTTAAATTGGGTACTTCTAAAGCAGGACTTTTAGCATAGTACAGTTTATACACTAGATTTCTTACAGTTGAATGATGTGGTGATATCATTTTGATATAATGGAAGGTGCTTTTGCAAATAGGTCCTGAAATGCAGGCTAATAAATGTCCTTGTAGTCCTGTGTATTTGCGCACTGGACAGGTATCCATATTTTGCTGCACTTTCATTTTGATTTTGTCTTTACCTTTCACATACTGATTGAGGAACTCGCGTAATGATTTTAAAGATTTTTGGGGAATGTTACACATTGACGTGCACGGCCATTTATATACTGGATGTTCTGGTTCAGTCAAATGGAGAGGTAATTCTGAGTTTTCTTGGGATATGTTTGTAAGCAGTGTTTCTTGTTCCATGATGGTATTATTAATTTTTTCATAACCTCGTCCACTGCTATGGATGGAAATTGTGTTTGTTTGCTTTTGTTTGTATGATTCTTCATTAAAATATGGTTCTGTGCTTGTGGTGTGACTTCATTCACCTCCACGGATATTTAAGAAGTTATTTTTGGTGACATTGTGTTCATTGAGAAGTTTTTTTGTAGTTTAATACTTAGTTTTTTTAGTGGTTTCATCCTGTTTAAAACTAAAATAAATAACTTCTCTTTGAGAAGGATTGCACTGTCTACGAGATCTTCTAGAATTAATTTTCTACGGTAGGTTTTAAGGGTTGTGCATGATTTTGCTACTGTTTTTATCAGATTCCAAAGGACTCTGTGGCAGAACATTTTTGCTAAAATACTTTTTTTGGTATGGTTACTTGCCAGTACAACAAGATTTATAGAAGCAGTGTTAGCAGTAGTTTTAGCTGAATTTGTGTTAATCACTTTCTGTTTCGTTTTACATTTTGATAGAGGCGGCAAAGTTTCTGTACTAGAAGCTTCTTTTTTTGTTAAATGACTGCATTAGCTGTTTTGTTTGAACGTTTTGTACAAACTCTGGTAGAGATGGATGCTTATTTTGGACACTTTTATTTTCATTTGCTCTATTTCTGCGTTGCCAGGAGTCGTGGGTGTGGTGGTTGTTTACCGTTCATGGTAACATACCGAAAGCACATGCGAACAAGGTCACCTGTAATCAGTGTAATTTAGTGCTGAGTCGTGGGAGACGTGGTTCGTACAGCTTTGGTACGACATCCATGAAGCGACACCTAACTTCGTTCCACGGTGAGGACATTCGCAAGATTCTACCATGTAAAGAACGTAGTAGGTTGAGTTCCTCCGCAGCATCCTCTGTTTCCGATCCTTTCACCACAAGAGACACTCCTGTGGTGAGAGTGCATCCCTCCAGCTGTTTCACAGGCCATTCGCGATGCTGTTGTCCCTTACCTTTCGAGGGTCACAATATTGTGTATGTACTGCAACACAGTATTCTGCATGGGGGAGAGTCTTCGAAGTGCTTTCGAGACTATGGTCACGGACCACCAGAAGAGCTGCTACCTACCTAAATAAGGCCCACCCTGCATCTTCCTCTCTCCACGTGCCCTTTCTTATCCCCGTGGTTTGTGTCCCTTCCTTACCCTCCTTTCCCCTCCTCTCCTAGTGTATCAGGTGTAGAAAAAGCCCAAAAAATATATAAAACAACAAAAAGAAAAAAAAGGCTCTTTTCAGAACCGCCTTTCTCAGTTTAAAAATAGAACTATCAAGTAAACGGTGCAGGGCCGTGCGCATTTTTTAAAAGTCAGTGGACAGTCCTAGTACAGATAAAATTTTGCGGCGCAACCCCATCAAAACCAGTGCACTTTTCTCTGGGAGTAAGTGGTGGCTCTGAAAAGAGCCTTTTGGTGGTGTTTGAAAAACATGGATTCGTCAATATGTACTGCAAAATAGATGACTATACTTCCAAAAAAGGTTGCAATGCATTTTATACCCTTCGAATAAAAATCTGATTGCCAGCATATCTAAGATGGACTCCATCTCTGCGAAAAATGAATGTTCTACGAAACATAATATTTTCATTGTGGAAAGAGGACATGCCAACATCTCTTAGAAAGGCACAAACTGCCTTGTTGAAATTGCGCCTCACTTTCTCCATTTGTGGACCAAATGAAGAAGAATGCAGCCGCATTTGTCTTTGTGCAATAAGAGAAAAAAATTACTTGGAAACATGGCCATGACCATCTCAAATCCTTCCATCATTGCAAATTGCAAAGAAATTCCAGACACATGTCCTAAACTGTTCCTTCCACAATGAATTATAATTATGTCAGGATGACGCTCTGTCCATAAAGTAGCACATGGAGGTACCAAGTCCAGCCACTTCATTCCACGCACTCCATGCCAGAAAGCTTCCACATGAGGGAATCCAGGATCTGCAGATATACCACAACGTTCTGCATGCACCTTCCACCAATGTATCCATGAGTCTCCCAAAATCCAGATAATCTGTTTTTGAGCACACACAGCCATAGCTGTCTGTTCTCTTCTCAGGAAAAAGACGTCCTCACTAAATTTCTCTGTACACAAGACACCCACTAAACTTTACTGACCAATCCCAAGCTCTGCTCATTCTCATTTGCATTCCTCTCCACCCTAGAATCCCTGTATGTAATATGCGCTGTCCGCAGACTACCGCCATGTCCGCGGACATGTAGACGATCTGAGCATGGCAAATGTACATTTAAATAGCGTACCCCATTTCCCCTTTAAGGTGGGCTCTGAAAAGAGCCATTTTTTTTGTATTTTTTGCAGATGCCTGACAGACACCTGTTATTTAATATTTTTGAGGTTTTTTTTATTCTTAGTTTACTCCAAAAATCTTCACATAACCTGTTCCAAAGCAACCCTTACAATCCAAAAGAACATGGCATTTCCCAAAAAATATAAAGAAACACCATCTGCTTCAAAATAAGCTGCATTTCTCGAAACAATGTCCTCGTGGCTACAGAAAAAGATACCAGTTCTTAGCATGAAAACATGCATGCCTCGATTGATTGCACACCTAGCAATGCTTTGATCAGGACAAAAAACAGAACTGTTGTCCCATTTTGCTCTAGGAAGTAATCCAGAAAAAATTACTTTTGTATTTGGAAGGATGTTGATTACTGCTTGAACCAACTGTTCCAAATCTCCCAACGAAGTAGGGGAACTCATTTAGCAAAATGGAGAGCACCATAGTGCAAAACTACCACATGGGGTCTATTCATCCTACGCATATCTCTGCAAACTTGGAGAATTGCCTATACATTGAAGTCAGTCGCAGCGCTCCACACCACCTCCACTCCTCTAACATCGAAATTGTATGCCACATGCCTACATTGAGAATAGTGCTGTAAACCATGGAGAAACATATTTCCAAGCACCAACACCCTGACTGTCTCCACCTCTGCCATCTTCACTACACACACTCTCTTTCTACACAAATCAACAACATCAACATCTGATTGGCTGATCCCTACAGTCCCCTTTCCATGCTGGATTGATGTAAAAGCCCGTATGTGGCACGCCCTACCCGCGGACAGAGGCGGTGTCCGCGCAGCACGTAACACCTAGCCAGCCCTTCTACCCTTTCCACATCACTCGCCAATCCATTTCCTCATTGGGCACAGCTAAGCAGTCACACAGCCATCCACCAATGACATCCAAGACCTCTACATCCAACTCCATCATCAGAGTTCCGCACTTCAAATGTACTGTTGATCACTCTGAATACAAGTCTCATATCATTGGAAAGCACCTACTACAAAAACTACTGTGCAAGTCTCGAAGATTTCTACTTACAGCTCCATGCATATCCACATGCATGATTACAAAGTACAGGTATGCATATTTTATTCAGAGTACATGTACAACTCTTATGATTCCATATTAACAAAGTAATGCCACTAAATCTGCATAGCCAATACATACATTCCAAAGCTCCCACTTTAAGTGTGAGACTCCCAATTTTTCATTGAAAAATCGCACTACTTTTTACTATCTCCTGCATAACCTATACATACATGCCAACCGTCCAGATTTAAACGCGAAACTCGATTTTTCATTAAAAAATGTAATCATTTTTTACTGTCTCCCGCCTAAATTAATGCTAATCCAAATGCGATCGTATGCGAAAAATAAACGTTCACGATTGCTGTGGTGAAATCTCCCTCTCAGGTGCTCCCGATTGTTCGCATGTCTAGTTATAATATGAAATTATTCAAATTTTTCCCATCTACTATAATGAACTATCACTTCCAAACCTCTCTGCTATCTACAACACAGCTGAAAAATAAAAGGGAATTTCATTAACTTAAAATTCTACTCATTTGCCAAGCAGGTTGAACTAACATACTGCAAATAACATATAAGGGCTGCACATAGTCAAATGAAATGCATGCATACACTATGTTCAGATATCAAACAAGAATACTACCACGAAAACATAAAAATCAATGTGTACATTAACATCAGTGCTATAAACACACAAAATTACTAACTTCTTCCTTTTACAATTGCAGTGAAGACCACTCTCCTGAAAATCAACAGCATCTAAACTACAAACAACTTATCCGAAGAAACCTGCTCATTCCACAAAAAAAGTAAGTACAATACTACCTTTATATTCTTACTGTTCCTCAAAGAGACTGTGTGGTTCATTCATGTAATTTGTGCACCAAAAAAAACATCGAATTCTGAACCATTCTGCCCACAAATTGCCATTTATTAAACAGAGATTAACAGGCAGAATTGCACACAAATCCCTGTTTTTTTGTAACACAAATAACATACTCAAGCCTTAGAATGTTAGTACTACAAAACAAATAACTGTTTGAATTTCATACCATTATGTTTACTATTAATGCTTCTCCTCACCACTAGCTCACTTTCTACTCTGATCTGAACCACAGTGTAGTAACATACAAACAGAAAAATATTCCTTCCCAACTCATTGAAACTGCCCAATGCACATTCACACACCACCACAAACATCTTCCCCATCGAACTCATACATGCATGCACACAACACACATACATTGTAAAACAGACCAACCCATGCCTTCTTTTTTTTTCAACAGACCCCAAAGAATGCCTACCAAAAAGCAAGTCCGTAGAAAAAAACACAGAAATACAGCAAATGAAAATAAAAGTGTCCAAAATAAGCATCCATCTCTACCAGTGTTTGTACAAAACGTTCAAACAAAACAGCTAATGCAGTCATTTAGCGAAACAAAAGAAGCTTCAACTACAGAAATGCTGCCTCCTCTATCAAAATGTGAAACGAAACAGAAAATGCTTAACAAGAATTCAGCTACCACTACTGCTAACACTGCTCCTGTATATCCTTATGTACTAGCAAGTAACCATACTAAAAAAAGTATTTTAGCAAAAATGTTCCATCACAGAGACCTTCAAAATCTAATAAGAACAGGAGCAAAATCATCCACAACCCTTAAAACCTACCGTAGAAAATGAATCCTAGAAGCTCTCGTAGACAGTGCAATCCTTCTCAAAAGGAAGTTATTTATTTCAGTTTTAAACAGGATGAAACCACTAACAAAACTAAGTACTAAACTACAAAAAAAACTTCTCAATAAACGGAATGTCAACAAAAATAACTTCTTAAATATCTGTGGAGGTGAATGGAGTCACACCATGACCACAGAACCATATTTTAATGAAGAAGCATACAAACAAAACCAAACAAACACAATTGCCATCTATAGCAGTGGACGAGGACATGAAAAAATGAATAATACCATCATGGAACAAGAAACACTGCTTATAAAATATCCCCAGACAACTGAGAATTACCTCTCCATTCCACTGAACCAGAACATCCAGTATACAAATGGCTGTGCACGTCAATGTGTAACATTCCCAACAAATCTTTCAAATCTTTACTCCAGTTCCTCAATCAGTATGTGAAAGACAAAGACAAAATCAAAATGAAAGTTCTGCAAAATATGGATACCTGTCCAGTGCGCAAATACACAGGACTACAAGGACATTCATTAGCCTGCATTTCAGGACCTATTTGTAAAAGCATCTTCCATGATATCAAAATGATATCGACTCATCATTCAAATGTAAGAAATCTAGTGTATAAACTGTACTATGCTAAAAGTCCTGCTTTAGAACTAGCCAATTTAAATAACACTCTTCTGCACGGTACACCCAAATACCTACAAGAAGAAATCAACCGTACCCAGAGAAAATATTTTGGAAGTGAAAGCCACTTACAAAATGCAATAGCTTTAGAACAGACTAGCAACAATTCTGCACATGGCAATCTTCTATTACACACATAAAAAAAGAAATACTAAAATTTAAAAGTACATCCACTGAAGTACCAAACCATGTGTGTGTGTATTGCCGCAGAACTTTTTACAAAAGTAACACAAAAACTATAGACAATGAAGATTCCAAATGGTTTGAATTATCTCTCTACCTTTTAGCAGAAAACAAGTACGAAATAAGTGAACCCTTAATATTTTGCAGTTACTGTACTACAAAACTTGACAACAACCAAACTCCTTCACTTGCTATCAAAAATAACTTGGAATTATTCCCACTACCAAAACCCATGCAACAACTCAATTTGTATGAGAGCATCATAATTCAAACAGTACACCCATTTCAAGCAATAACATGCCTTCAACCAAAAACAGCAAAATTATGTCCCTCTGAATTGGTGAAAGACATTTGTGGCAAAGTAGTTTATATACCATTAGATCTGACAGAAAATGTGCGCACTCTAGGAGTCCAACGTCCAATAGAGCAATCTTTAATTGTCTTAGTAAATGGTATACCAACAAAAGACAAAAAAGAATTGCCAACAACTCGTGGTCTTACATAACGTTAGACAAGCCTTGCATTATCTGAAAGACAATAATGAATACTACAAAGCAATAAATATTGAAGAAAGCTTAAGGGAAACAACTGAAATAATTCAAGAGTCATCAGAAATTGGTCAATGTGAACTTCTGGATCCTGCTGCAGTATCCAATCTTTTGGACCATTATACAATTCATCCACTGCACTCTAATGACAGCATAGATGATGCACTAGAAACTTACCAAATGCGACAAACCAAAGGTTCACCAATGAGCATATGGGGAAAAAGTATAAAAGCACAAGCTTTTCCTCTACTATTTCCTACTGGCAGAGGAGGAAGATACAATGATAGACCCACTCAGATAACAGCATCAGAATACCGCTCATTACAAATGTATTCTGAAGATCCCAGATTTAGACAAAATGTGGAATACATATTCCACCTACTCTTTGAAAGTGAACTAGCAACCCTATGTTATGGAGTGTCACACACATTGAAATCGGGAACCCACTTTCAAAATATGTCAGCTATGCAATTAATACAAAAAGTGCAAGAAAAAGATGAGGTTTTACAATCAAGCATAACAAATCTGTTTGCAAACATGCGTGGCACGAAAGAAAACTGGTTCCAACTTCACGGAGTAGTACATTGTATGATCAGAAACCTTGGACCACCCACTTGGTTTGTTACATTAAGTTGTGCAGAATATGCATGGGAAGATTTACATGACTTCCTGCGTATATCAAACAAAAACATAACCAACATAGATATACTAACACCTGAAGAACTTTCCTCTCTAGATCCTGTTAATGTTTCATGATATTTCCACCATCGTTGTATTGCTATGCTACACTTTATTTGTAATAAAACTGTTCCTCCCCTCGGAGAAGTGCAACATTTCTTTTTGAGAAAAGAATACCAAGCCAGAGGAGCACCACATATCCACATGCTTTTATGGATTAAATGTGCACCTAAATTTGGTCAGGACAGTGATGCCACTGTTTTGCAGTTCATCCAAAAATATGTCACTTGTGAAATCCCTTCACAAGCGAGACATAGTAATCTTCATGGACAAATTGTACAATTTGAAAGACACAAATGTGGCAAATATTGTCATCGCAAATACAAAAATAAAGGTAAATACTACACCAAATGCTGCTTTGGTTTCCCTAGACCAGTTACAGAAACAGGTGAAGTGAACAACTTCATGTCTTCAATTAGACATAGTGTTAAAGGTAAATCACCTAAGAACACGTATTACATAAAAAGAACAGAAGAATCAAAATATATCAATGATTACAATGCAATCATTGCCCTCTTATGGAAAGCAAACATATCGGCAGTACATTGCAGACAATTCCACTGCAGTTGCACGATATGTTACAGCCTACTTAACAAAAGCAGAAATAACAGACCTTCAAGACCTCTGGAATGACCTATCATCAGACAAAACACTATCTCAGAAATTGTATAGCCTTTGCATAAAAAAGCTCTCTCATAGAGAATGTGGCACCTATGAAGCAGCAGATCGTTTAACCGGTACTGCTTTGTATGGACAATCTGAAAATATAGTATGGCTAAGTCTTGGTCCAGCTAAATGTAGAAAAAGAGTTCTCAAATCATATGAGGACATAGAAACAATATCCAAAAATGATCCCAACAGCCAAGACATTTTGAAAAACAATTTACTAGACACATACTACCCGAACAGGAGTACAACTTTGGAAACCATGGGGGTAATTCATAGAATTCAGCGCACAAGTGGCGCACGCGGCTGGCGCACATTGTGCGCGTGCGAATCCCTGTGCCATCTGCATGCGCCAAAATACATTTCCGCGCACAGCGTATTCATGGATTCCAGCCACCAAAACCAGCCTTGGCGCACAGTGGCGCAGCGACCCTGCAGCAGCGCCAGTTACACCCCCAAGAACGCCCCTTGCGCAGGGAAAAGCCATCAAAATCGCCAATCCAGCGCAAAGGGCTGCGCTAACCCTGCACCAGCACGGCAAGCGGACTACGTGTATTTCAGGGGTGCGCTGGAAGTTCCACACGCGATTCCATCAGGGTATGTGTACATCAGGGGTGCGCGGGAAGTTTCACATGTGAATTCAGCAGGGTACGTGTATATCAGGGGTGCGCGGGAAGTTCCACACGCGAATGTCCTGGGTACGTGTATTTCGGGGTGCGCGGGAAGTTTCACACGCGCTATCAGCAGGGTACGTGTATTTCAGGGGTGCGCTGGAAGTTCCACACGCGACTGTCCTGGGTGTGTGTATTACGGGGTGCGCGGGAAGTTTCACACGCGATATCAGCAGGGTACGTGTATTCCAGGGGTGCGCTGGAAGTTCCACATGCGAATGTCCTGGGTACGTGTATTACAGGGTGTGTTGGAGGTTTAACACGCGATATCAGCAGGGTACGTGTATTTCAGGGGTGCGCTGGAAGTTCCACACGCAATTCCATCAGGGTACGTGTACATCAGGGATGCGGGGGAAGTTTCACACGTGAATTCAGCAGGGTACGTGTATATCAGGGGTGCGTGGGAAGTTCCACACGCGAATGTCCTGGGTACGTGTATTTCGGGGTGCGCAGGAAGTTTCACACACGATATCAGCAGGGTACGTGTATTTCAGGGATGCGCTGGAAGTTCCACACGCGAATGTCCTGGGTACGTGTATTACGGGGTGCGCGGGAAGTTTCACACGCGATATCAGCAGGGTACGTGTATTCCAGGGGTGCGCTGGAAGTTCCACACGCGAATGTCCTGGGTACGTGTATTACGGGGTGCGCGGGAGGTTTCACACGCGATATCAGCAGGGTACGTGTATTTCAGGGGTGCGCTGGAAGTTCCACACGCGATTCCATCAGGGTACGTGTACATCAGGGGTGCGCGGGAAGTTTCACACGTGAATTCGGCAGGGTACGTGTATATCAGGGGTGCGCGGGAAGTTCCCTGGGTACGTGTATTTCGGGGTGCGTGGGAAGTTTCACACGCGATATCAGCAGGGTACGTGTATTTCAGGGGTGCGCTGGAAGTTCCACACGCGAATGTCCTGGGTACGTGTATTACGGGGTGCGCGGGAAGTTTCACATGCGATATCAGCAGGGTATGTGTATTCCAGGGGTGCGCTGGAAGTTCCACACGCGAATGTCCTGGGTACGTGTATTACGGGGTGCGCGGGAGGTTTCACACGCGATATCAGCAGGGTACGTGTATTTCAGGGGTGCGCTGGAAGTTCCACACGCGATTCCATCAGGGTACATGTACATCAGGGGTGCGCGGGAAGTTTCACACGTGAATTCAGCAGGGTACGTGTATATCAGGGGTGCGCGGGAAGTTCCACACGCGAATGTCCTAGGTACGTGTATTTCGGAGTGCGCGGGAAGTTTCACACGCGATATCAGCAGGGTACGTGTATTCCAGGGGTGCGCTGGAAGTTCCACACGTGAATGTCCTGGGTACGTGTATTACGGGGTACGCGGGAGGCTTCACACGCGATATCAGCAGGGTACGTGTATTTCAGGGGTGCGCTGGAAGTTCCACACGCGATTCCATCAGGGTACGTGTACATCAGGGGTGCGGGGGAAGTTTCACACGTGAATTCAGCAGGGTACGTGTATATCAGGGGTGCGTGGGAAGTTCCACACGCGAATGTCCTGGGTACGTGTATTACAGGGTGTGTTGGAGGTTTAACACGCGATATCAGCAGGGTACGTGTATTTCAGGGGTGCGCTGGAAGTTCCACACGCGATTCCATCAGGGTACGTGTACATCAGGGGTGCGCGGGAAGTTTCACACGTGAATTCAGCAGGGTACGTGTATATCAGGGGTGCGCGGGAAGTTCCACACGCGAATGTCCTGGGTACGTGTATTTCGGAGTGCGCGGGAAGTTTCACACGCGATATCAGCAGGGTACGTGTATTCCAGGGGTGCGCTGGAAGTTCCACACGTGAATGTCCTGGGTACGTGTATTACGGGGTACGCGGGAGGCTTCACACGCGATATCAGCAGGGTACGTGTATTTCAGGGGTGCGCTGGAAGTTCCACACGCGATTCCATCAGGGTACGTGTACATCAGGGGTGCGGGGGAAGTTTCACACGTGAATTCAGCAGGGTACGTGTATATCAGGGGTGCGTGGGAAGTTCCACACGCGAATGTCCTGGGTACGTGTATTTTGGGGTGCGCGGGAAGTTTCACACGCGATATCAGCAGGGTACGTGTATTTCAGGGGTTCCATGGAGTACTACACGTGAATTGGCCGTGTGGGTCCTCCCAGGTGTTCGCTCCACAACCTCCTCAGCCCCTGCAGGCAGCCCACACCACGGGGGACTAGCCTGCACCCCCACTCATGTTCCCCTGCACCCCCACCCCTCAGCACTGGGGTGCACCCTCCACCAGGCTCCCATCCATGTCTCCCATCACCCCCACCCCCAGCACTGTGATGCACCCTCCACCAGGCCCCCACTCATGTCTCCTATCACCCCCACCCCCCAGCACTGTGGGGCACCCTCCACCAGGCCCCAACTCATGTCCAACTCATGTTCCCCTGCACCCCCACCCCCCAGCACTGTGGTGCACCCTCCACCAGGCCCCAACTCATGTTCCCCTGCACCCCCACCCCCAGCACTGTGGTGCAACCTCCACCAGGCCCCCACTCATGTCCAACTCATGTTCCCCTGCACCCCCACCCCCCAGCACTGTGGTGCACCCTCCACCAGGCCCCCACTCATGTCTCCCATCACCCCCACCCCCCAGCACTGTGGTGCACCCTCCACCAGGCCCCAGCTCATGTTCCCCTGCACCACCACCCCCCAGCACTGTGGTGCACCCTCCACCAGGCCCCCACTCATGTCTCCCTCACCCCCACCCCCAGCACTGTGGGGCACCCTCCACCAGGCCCCAACTCATGTCCAACTCATGTTCCCCTGCACCCCCACACCCCAGCACTGTGGTGCACCCTCCACCAGGCCCCAACTCATGTCCAACTCATGTTCCCCTGCACCCCCACCCCCCAGCACTGTGGTGCACCCTCCACCAGGCCCCCACTCATGTCTCCCATCACCCCCACTCACCAGCACTGTGGGGCACCCTCCACCAGGCCCCAACTCATGTCCAACTCATGTTCCCCTGCACCCCCACCCCCCAGCACTGTTGTGCACCCTCCACCAGGCCCCAACTCATGTCCAACTCATGTTCCCCTGCACCCCCACCCCCCAGCACTGTGGTGCACCCTCCACCAGGCCCCCACTCATGTCTCCCATCACCCCACCCCCCAGCACTGTGGTGCACCCTCCACCAGGCCCCAACTCATGTTCCCCTGCACCCCCACCCCCCAGCACTGTGGTGCACCCTCCACCAGGCCCCCACTCATGTCTCCCATCACCCCCACCCCCCAGCACTGTGGGGCACCCTCCACCAGGCACCAACTCATGTCCAACTCATGTTCCCCTGCACCCCCACCCCCAGCACTGTGATGCACCCTCCACCAGGCCCCAACTCATGTCCAACTCATGTTCCCCTGCACCCCCACCCCCCAGCACTGTGGTGCACCCTCCACCAGGCCCCCACTCATGTCTCCCATCACCCCCACCCCCCAGCACTATGGCGCACCCTCCACCAGGCCCCAACTCATGTTCCCCTGCACCCCCACCCCCCAGCACTGTGGTGCACCCTCCACCAGGCCCCCACTCATGTCTCCCATCACCCCCACCCCCCAGCACTGTGGTGCACCCTCCACCAGGCCCCAACTCATGTCCAACTCATGTTCCCCTGCAACACCACCCCCCAGCACTGTGGTGCACGCTCCACCAGGCCCCCACTCATGTCTCCCATCACCACCACCCCCCAGCACTGTGGTGCACCCTCCACCAGGCCCCAACTCATGTTCCCCTGCACCCCCACCCCCCAGCACTGTGGTGCACCCTCCACCAGGCTCCCACTCATGCCTCCCATCACCCCCACCCCCCAGCACTGTGGGGCACCCTCCACCAGGCCCCAACTCATGTCCAACTCATGTTCCCCTGCACCCCCACCACCCAGCACTGTGGTGCACCTTCCACCAGGCCCCAACTCATGTCCAACTCATGTTCCCCTGCACCCCCACCCCCCAGCACTGTGGTGCACCCTCCACCAGGCCCCCACTTATGTCTCCCATCACCCCCACCCCCCAGCACTGTGGTGCACCCTCCACCAGGCCACAACTCATGTTCCCCAGCCAACATGTCATCACAATCTAGATCCCTGGTCCCTATGGTCAGCCTCCAAATGCAAAACACCCACCCGAGTATTGCATCCACCCACTTAGAAATGGCAATAACATGATAGAACACCAATTTCAAGTTTGGAAACAAACACATGTCCCTCACATACACCCGATGGGGGTCAGTGAATCTCAAACCCATATCATGATATGCATGAAACCAATGAGATGATACTACACATTGAAGTTTGAAAAAAAAATATGTATTAAAGGAAACATAAATTGAATCAAAAATAAACAAACAGAAATGGGAATGTAAAAAAATTAAAAGAAGCATGTCCATGAAAAAATGCAAAACCAAAAATCATAATCCAAAGTAATGGTGTCCAAAGTCACAGTCCACAAAAGAAAATCCAATGGAAAATTATAATTGAAAGCCATTGCTCCATGGGTAAATTGTAAAAAAAAAAGAAAATCCAACAGTCAACTATGTACAGATGAACAAGCCAGGGTCCATGATCCCAACAGAAGAAATGAAACCTATCTAATAACACTACCTAATTAAAAAAAAACTATATACAAAAATGTGGCCCATTGTCCAAAAGGTTCAAAAAAAATGCAAAACCAAAGGAAACCTAACACTAACTACAGAACTATGTACAAGGGCAGCGGGCTAGTCCGACGGCTCACTCCTGGATGTCCCGGGCCAGGGCATCATCGAACTCCTGCTCAATGTCCCGGAGGCAGTCCTCCTCCATGGCCCCGAGGGTCCGCAGGGCCGTCGACGTGTCCACCTCCAACCCCCTGTGGATTGCCTCGAGGTATCGGCCCGCCTCAGGGCCCTCCGCATGAAGTTCTCCACCCTGACCATCGTGAGCCGTGCCTCTTCCGCCCACTGCCGCTCCGTATCTATGGCGTGGCCCAACCGCTGCCACACAGAAGACACTTTCTGTCCTGGGTCCTCCTGCCCTCCGGCCGATGCCTGCCCCTCCGATGTCGAAGGCCCCGAGCCTTCATGGCTCCCACCACGTTGCTGCTGCTGCTGTGCCTCTGCCCGTGCACTGCCTCCTGCTGCCTGCACATCCTCCGCTGGCTGGGGTGCAGTCGTTGAAGTGGCCACCCCTGCTGGACGTCCGACTCCCGACTGTGGCAGGGATGCCTCCTCCACCAGCCTGGCCGCACCGTCAGAGGCAGCTCCACAGGGCACCCAGGTGACTGATGGGTGGGAAGATGGCACGGGGGACGACTGGCGCATAGGGGGTTCAGTTGAGCAGGGGGTCGCAGGAAGCCCCATCAAACGGAGGAATCCGGCCTGGGTGACCTTTCCCAGTAGGCCGACGCGGTCAACGAGCCATTCGAGATGACGTGCAGTCTTCTCATGAAAAGACTGCAGGTCACTTCGCATGGCCCGTTGACGCAACGCCACACCAGTCAGGACAGGCTCAACCCGGACCCGGATAGCCACGTCCGCAGGCAGAGGAAGGCCAGTTGTCGTGAGCTCATCCCCTGCCTGAAAACGGGTCTGGACGTAGTCATCCCTGCTGGTGCAAGATGATGCAGGGACAGGATCAGGGACAGGATTGCACACAGGCACCTCCGCGGCGGCCTCTGCTGCCTCCTGTCCCTGGTCCTGCACTGCACCACTAGCACCAGTGGAATCCCCACCTCCAGAACCCGTCTCTGTTGCTTGCACGGCCTCCTCCTCCACCAAACCCCCCACCAACCTGGATGACTCCGTGCCATCTTCCCCCGTTGGGCCCTGTAGTGTCCCAGCTGCCCCTTCTGCTGCCGAGGAGTCCAACTCCAACCCCCGCCTCTTGGACCTCCCCCCGGCAGCTGTGGCCTGGGACGCGGCACCGGACTCCTCAATCCCTGACGAGATCACAACCTGGGAGGGGAGCCGGGCCTTGCATCTCCGGCTGGCGGTGGGATTCCCACCGCTGTGCTCCACAGCACCTTCTCCGCCCTCTTCATCAGTTGACGCTGCAGACAGGGAGAAATAAAACACAGGCATCAGGGCACTGTACAATGGACACATACACACATGACAGTTGTACATGAGTGGCATTGGCAAACCTCAGACATGCCATCACAATCCCCAACACAAATGTCATTTCAACTCGCACACATGACCCATACCACAGCCATATCGCAACTGCCAGCACCATCCATACACATACAACAGCATGAGCAGGCAAAGCTGAGCCAGACATCACATGCAACACAGGAAGTGCACTACACATGTACACACACCACCACACTTGCATGCATGTGTACACCTCTGCCAAGTGTCTTCCACATCCAGCTGTCACATGCATCCATGTTGCATCACTGTTGCACCCTTGTCAAATACACACAAATGCACATGTACACAGTGATGATAAATGCAGCTGAAAACAACATACATGCGTGACATCACGAACATGTCTACTTACATACACATTCATCCAAACAGGTGTGCTCACACAACTGCATTTGGCATGCAAGCCTACACACACAAGCACCATCCATGTCTCACACATTACAGCCCTCGCACGTGTTAGCCTCACGGCCCTGTACACCCGCACCCATACTCAACCCCATACAAACAGATGTGCAACCTGCACACTACTGAAACATCACCACACGCACAGCTCACAATCACGATGCATGTACACTTACCGCTCGACTCCAGACGGGTCTGCCTCTCAAGGACCTGGACGTGGAGCGCTGGGGATATGCGCTCCAGGACCCTCATCTGATCTTCCGACAAGTGGCCCCGGCGCCCCTTAGCATCCGCTGCCTTCAAGAGGCACCGGGCCTTGTTCAGGGTCCTGAAGTCCTCCCAGCGCTTCTTGACATGTTGGAAGTCGCGGACTGCCACCCCCTCCGCGTTGATGGCAGTCACGATGTCCGTCCAGATCCGAGTCCGTCCTTCCTTGTCGGCGCGGGAACTTCCGAAGAGGGCATCATACTGCCCCAGGACTTGCTCCACCAGGACACCAACTTCCCTGGCACTGAAGCTGGTGCCCCTCTGCCTCTCTGGCTGGGGGTTGTCAGTGGTGCCAGATGTTGCAGTGCCTGACATGACAACCCCGGAGGCAGGAGTGAGTGGGCAACTGGGTCCTGGGGCTGGGCTGTGGAGCGATGGAATCCCAGTCGGGAGTCTTCGGTTCCAGCAGGGGTGGTCACAGCAACAGCACCCCTGGCTGATGTGCAGGCAGCAAATGGCAGGGCACGAGGGCAGCAGGCAGTCAGGCAGCAGCAGATGGCAGGTGGGACGTGCTCGGCGTTCTGGAGGGCAGTAATTCGGCCTTCTGGGCAGGAGCGTGGTCTTCCGTGTGCTTACGCGTAGCCAGCTTGATATGGAGTGATTTGGCACGTGAAAATTCTGCACGTCAGTGTGTAATTCGAGGAAAGGCCCTTAGCGCGTAAGCGTGCCTGCACGCATACGCAATTTCATTGGACAGAAGGCCCCTCAAGTGCAAGCGCCCCTGTGATGTGACGCGCGCAGGCGTGCATGGGCATTTCAGCGTGCGTGAAAAACTGCACGTCCGCATGTAATCCGAGGAAAGGGCCCATGCGCGTAAGTGATGTGACGCGCGCGGGCATTTCCCTCAGCACGGGTTAAAGGTGAGCGGGCCCAGCAGTTTGCTGTACGTGCCTTTCGTGGAGACCGATGTGTGTTGCTGCTTCCTGTTGTTTCGTGCGCCATCACAACTTCACAGCTATCAAGGACGTATCTCTTCTTTTGGCGGGGGTATTGGCTACGCATGTTTTTCTGCATCGCGCTAGTCAGACGGTGAGTCGCACATGCTCTTTTTCCCACTGCGGGTGCCCCTGTGTATCGCACCCATGTTCGATGTCATAGTAGCCTGCGTGTCCCACGCGTACGCGTTATTCGTGTTACTGGGTGCCACCGCATACTGCGGGAGGTTGAATCCACGCACGTAGGCTGCAGGGTTGCGTGCACGGTTTTACTGCAGTTTTGGGGTGCCTGAGCGTTGCGTGACCCGTCACTACATCACCAGGGTCACATACAGCCTTGCAGTTGCAGGGGGGCTGTTAACATCTTGCTTCCCACCCCCTTCACCCCAATTGCCCAGGTCAATTGTGGTGTACACCTCCCATTGGCACCACTCCATCTGTGCCGGCACTACTACATCTGTGCCATGGTTGGGAGGCCACCAAAGGTGAGGGGCGCCTCAGCTGGGCGTCCTCCTCGTGGCGGGCGTGGTCGGGGACGTGGCCGTGGTGACCAGGGAGTAGGGGGACTCCAGGGTGTCCAGGGCGGCCACAGAGGGGGAAGAGGCAGGGGTGCGCCACTTGAGCACAATGTTGTGCCATGTGTCGGTGCAGTCATGCCACCACCCCCTGTGGTTCCGGGGGATGCAGCTTCTGCATCTGGCACTGGCGCCCGTGTGACCCGGCAGTCTGTTCCATCGACTGCCATGGGCCCAAGGGTAGTGGTAGCTGCAGGTGCAGCTGTGGACACCGCCACCCAGGCTTAGGGTCTGCCAGCGCAGGCTGCGTTGGCACTTGAGGAGCCCTTGGTAGATCTCCAACAGGCCAGGAGGAAAACCATAGGGGCAGGCCGGGCTGCTCAGACCAAGACACGTGTCCCTGGGGCAGTCATGTCATCTGCTGCCCCAAACAGCCGGGTGTTGGCAAGTGCAGGGGCAGATGCACCCAACAACACCCCGGTTGTGAGTCTGCCAACCAGGACTGTTGCGGTCAATGACCCTGCCACAGCTGATGTTGCTGCGCAGGGTCCATTAGAGGGCACCCAGCTGCCACTGACACAAGTGAGGCCTTTGTTCGTCCCTCCACCTGCCACTCCCTTGGCTCAATCCCCCGAACCCACTGGCCATACTGGTCAGGGCGGCATTAGCCAGCCAGGGTCTGCGCCACAGTCCAAGAGGAGGAAGGTTGCACCTGCAGCACAGGCTGGGACCCCACACACAGCCACGACCTCCTGCACGTCGAGGAAGAAGCCTTTCTGCAAGCAGGAACTGGACTTCCTCGTGGACTACGTGCGGGGCCACAGCCGTGACATGCTAGTGGGTGCCAATAGTCAGACTACGGCTGCCCAACGTGACACCCACTGAAAGCATGTTGCGGAACATGTCAGTTCATTCGGCCATGAGGTGCGCACGGCGCAAGAGTGCAAAAAGCGTTGTAATGACATCAAACGCAGCACTAAGGCTAAGCGTGCCTCTAATTACAACTTGACTCTGGTGACTGGCGGTGGGCCTGCACCAAAGGAGGAAGTGCTCACTCTGAATGAGGCACTCGTTGCGGAGTTCATACCACCTGAATTGGTCGAAGGAGTGGGAGAGATGCTGGACTTTGATGCACAGTCCAGTGAGTGTTGATGTGTGTTTGTTGAGGACGTGTGTGTTTCACGTGTGGGATGTGTTGTGCATGATTGCCACTACATGTGACGTGTACATGGTTCTGATGTGTAAGTAATGCAATGCTTCCGTGATGCATGTCTCCTCTGCCTGCATGCGGGGACTCCATGTAGGCATGCTCCCTTGCCCCTCCTCCGCCACTTTGCACCCCAGTTCCACCTTTGCACTGGTCTGCTTCAATCTTGACAATGTGTACTTTCTTGTTCATGCGTCCTGTGTAGATGCTAACTTCCAGCGTAGAATCTGCCAGACATATGCCGTGTGGTACAGCCTTAGTACTTGATGCAGGGTATCTCACTTGTACTGTGCATAGGTCAGATGTCCCGCAGGGACATGAGTGCCCATTCATGCTCCATGTGCATTGCACCCATGCCCCTATGTGTCCTTGACTGGATGATCACTGTAATACAAGTCCTTGGTTACATACATTGCCTGGCATCTCATCAGCCTTCCCATGTCAACTGTGGCTCAGTCCTGCGTTGCACACATGTTTAGGGTCTGACAATCTGTGTGGCTCACAGGCCTCAGCCTGTTCAATAGCCAATGACTCTGTCCAACTGTTGTTGTTACTTCTTCACACATGGGCGGCATCCAGAGTTTTCATCATGTGTCCTGCTTACTGTCCCAGCATCATTTGCAGTGTTGTCACTTGAATCACATTAAGCTGTTGATGCCAGTCAACACTGCCTGTCAATACACAGGTGTATGGTCAGCCTTTTGATACTATGCTAGGCATCCCTGCTTTGGTACTGGGGTGGAGGGGTGCTTGGCTTCTAGATATGGTACACATTGAATGTACAATGCACGTGATGTCTGAATTTGACATTGCACTGCCTTCACATTTCCTGGCACACACCATGGAGTCCTTGTTCATGTAGGTAGTGAGTGGCGTACACATTTTCTGCACTGCTTAGACCCACTTCCATGGAAACTGCCACCTTTCAACAGGTCTGATCACAGAAGCAATTCAAAGTTGACCCAGCATGCATGCCAGGTTATATGTTGTGTGTCACATGTCTGCCTGATGCGTTTGCTCTCGGTGTGTGTGTGTGTGTTGTGTACTTCTGACATGTGTAGTGACCTTTTTTCTCTCTATTTTTCAGGTGATGACGCAATGGAGGTGGAGGATGGTGTTGTCATGCCAGACACAGGGTTGTTACCACTACATCAACCCGGCACTAGTGGGGGTCGTGGGGTGGTAGGCCACGAAAACCCCCAAGTGCTACAGTCCATCTTGTCTCTGGCTGCCTATGAGTCCAGCCTTGATGACGACTCTGACGTCCATGTTGAGTTGGATGAGCATCAAGTCCATATGTCAGGGCTGAGTGATTCTGATGTGGACACTTCTCTGTCCGCGACACCTGCACTGAGGGATCAGACAGTCTTGGTTCCTCCACCCGTAGTGGATCGGGACGCAGGGTCACCCTCCACACCAGTCACTGATGTGCCTGGGACATCACGTCGATGGGGGCATGTAGTCGTGCAGCCGTGGGCGGTGCCAGCACAGCGAGGACCCCCGGTCCTTGGGTCCCGCAGGGGTCAAGCCTGGCAACAAGGTTGCCGCGCACAACCGCAGTATACTGAGTGGAGCAAGACATGACTGCCAAATCCGAACGGCAGGGGGCAGCAATGGAGAACATCGCTGAGAGCATGGAGCGTGTGGCCCGATCTGTGCTCCCCCCTGCTAGGCAGGTGCTTCTCCAGCAGCATGCGGCACGGTCCCCGGCCCGCTCGCTCAGGCTGGGCATGGCAGCCTCAGACAGGGCACGCCAGGCTGAAATGTCGTCTCTGAGTCAAGCAATTGCTGCTCCCGCAGAGGCGCACATGGATGCCCTGAGGGAGGAGTATGCTTCCCTCAAATCCACTCTGGGTGTCCTTATGATGTCCCAGAGGCAGCGGGCAAAGGAGAGGTTTGCACAGCTTGTGCGTACCATCTCGGCTGAGCTACAGGCTTGCTGGGAGGTGCAGCGATTGTCCAGCCAGGCCTTGCAGGAGTAACTCTGTGTTACACGTGCTACCTTGCAAGAGGAAGCACGTGTATCACGTGAGGTTCTGCATGCAGACCTACGTCACATCGCCACACAGAACCAGGCTCACCCGTCCGGCAGACTTGCTGCCGACGAGGGGCAAGCTGCGGCTAGGCATGACCAGGCTACTGTGCCATGTCCTCCTTTCCAGGATGAGCCAGACTCGGATGACCATCTATCTCCCACATAGGTCGGGCTGTGCAGGCGTTGAGCCCATGGAGGTTTTTTTTTTGGCTCAGCATCATCGCATGTGGATGTTGAGCAGCACCCTGTACCTCCCCCCTCCTGGGTGCCTCCCCTCCCCCCGGGTCGTATGTGGCCATTTTTGATTTTTCTTTTAGTTTAGTTAGTTAAGTTTCTGTTTGATAGTTAGTTTAATTAGGTAATGTAGGTTTTCCATAGTTAGTGTAATTAGTTATTATAGTTTAAAATTGCTTGTCTATTGTGCTTTCATGTGACGGTGCAGTGCTTTGTGGCTTTTGAAGGCATCCACTGTCTGTTCCAGCTGGGCCCTTCAGGCTTGTCTTGTGTATGTGTTTGCTGCTTGGGGTCCTTGACTCACATATGCCACTCCTGCCTCCCTTATAGATGGGATCGCAAGGATGGTTCGGTGTCACAACCTTTTACACAAGGGCTTTGGACTGTCATATCTGTGGCATGTCTGGTGCTGTGTGACTTGTGTTTACACCCCTAGTGGGGATGATTTTGGTGTTATTGTCCACTGTTCAGCTTTTGCTAGATGGGGTGTTTCATGATTAATGTGTACATTCATTGCTATGCATTGTGTAGTATGTTTCTTATCTTTTCTGTACACGTGCTTGTTGCAATTCATGCCGTAGATAGTGTTCTACACTTTGGATGTAAAAGACGGACTGATGGTGTGATTTCTGATGTGACTCTCTGACATGGCCAAGTAATGAGATGCCTGAAGAGACACACACAGATGACTTTGAAGCATTAATCATGTGTTTCATGCCCTTTCTGCAGGGGGATGAGCCTCCAGAGCACCTTTGCCAGCAGACATGGCCCATTGGACGTCGGAATTCTGGACACGTTTGTTGGTGCCCACATGCACATGTGTGCACAAGCAGAGGCACAGGGATTGCAGACCTACATCCTAGAACTGATGACGTGTTCCAAGGAACTCCAGGCAAGGTGAGCAGCACAGGGGGGCCACAACACAGCAAAGCTTGCACCAGGCGAGTTGCACATGCAGGCTTAGTCACAGCACTGAGGGTGAGCTTGGACGAATATTAGTTTTGAAGCACACACAATGCAGCTCAGAAGTGTTGGTGGACTGAGGGCTGTTGATTGTAAGGTTGTCTGGGACACCTGCAGGGGCAGTGGCACATACCCTCCGGTACACCAAGGTCCATTGAGGCACTTGTATCAACCATGTAGCCTTCTGAGACATGGAAAGGGGCAACTCACAGGGACATACAGCAAGGGACATACTCGGGTGCAGTGCATTTCATTTCCATGTACATTTTGATAAATGCACTGCCAACTTTGTTTCGGTCATGGTGGTACGCAACTTGCTCTGAAGTCATGGCTTGCTATATGGGTATGTCTGCTTACCCAGGGAACATTGCATGTTGTGTGAATTGTGACACATTGGTGTTCCACTTGCCACGCACCCACCGGCGGCTGACTTACTGCATTGACTGTGTATGACCCATCACAGGGGTAATGTTATATATGGGTACGAAGCATCTACACCAGATTGTCTGTTTGTAGAGTAGTTTGTTGCTATGGGGCATGTTTGGTGGTGTGTTTTTGTGTAATTGGCACGTACAGGTTGTTGACTGTGGCTCTCTTTGCAGCATAGGCTTGCTGGGGGGTGCACTAATGCATGGATGAATGTGTAATTCAATTTGGTATGTTTTTTTCCCCCTAATCACCCGGAATCCTATGCAATTTTGAACCCTGTAGCCTCTACCCGGTGTTCCTGCTTCCCGTACCTATCCAAGCAACGTTCCCTAACCCTCTTTCCCTGCTGGGGTTGCGGATGCCTGTGTAAGCCCCAAACTTGCAGGCACCAAAACCCTAGAGGGGGTGGTTGGTTCGTGCCACTCCAAAGCCTGGACTACAGAAGGCCATGACAACGATGTCCAAGTTTGTTTGGATTGTGTATGTGTTCATGCAGGTAGTACATTTTCGTGCATTCCCTACTTTCATGTGTCATTCCTCCTCCCCTCTCCTGCCACTCATTCCAGTTATCCAGTGTGCCAACACCTGTCCCGACTGCATATCCCTGACCCTCCTTCCCCACCAGGGTCTCAGGGGCCTGTGTGAGTTTGACCTTACAGGCACCCGGGACACGGTGGGGGTGGTTGTTTCGTGACACTCCCGCGCCTGTACACGGGACCTGTGACAGTACACATCGGTTCATGGTGCATCATTCTATGTTATGTACCACACATGGTTCACATCCTGTTGTGACATTGTTATACTGTGCTACCTTGGTTGTTGCATCATTGTGGTAGTACTTGGCCTTTGTGGTGTACTGCTACGTCGAGTCATCTACTGGAGGGTGTTCTGGTTCGTTTTTCTGGCTTGGATTTTGTGATTTTGGAAATGAGTGTGGATTCTGAGGGTGCAGGCATCTTTTTACACATAAGGTGGGAGATGGTGACGAAGGGGAAAGGTGATCCTGTGGCCAGGTGGAATTGAGGGTTGAAGGCTCCATGACCCAGGTGCAGTTGTTCAGTGGGTCATGGTCATTTGTGAGGGGGGGGGGTTGTTATTGATAGTTGCCTTGCCCTGCAGTGTGATGGGAACCCTGACATTGTAATGGTGGTATCCTATGTACATGTTGTGTTCTGCTGATCAATGCCTGTTCATGTGTTGTGTTTACCTTTCAGGTGCGAGGGAATAGTTGTGGTTTGACATGCTGGGGTGTACACATGGTGAATGTTCACATGTGATGTGTAGAGAACACTGATGGTCACTTGATTGCACATGCATATGTTGAGTCCATGTCCTTGCTGACCCACACACTTGCACTCTGATGCACTACATGTATAACCACCCTTGCATATACACGTGTACACTGTTTGCCTTCTGGTGCCCACTGTGTCCCTGCAGCACATGTTCTGTGACCAATTATAGATCCTGTACATGCCTAATTTGCTTTTTGATGTGGTCTGTCGCTTAGATGTGATGCTCAGGGTGTGCATCACACACAATGGCTGTTCACTGTGCTGTGCGCTGAGCAGTGTGTTGCAGGAGTAGGACACAGCACACAGAAGCTGCAGTGTTGATTTTGCAATGCACAATGTGCATGTAGACAGGCATTCATTGTTATGTTACGTCTACAACCCTTGTAATGCATTTGGAAATGACTTATTTTGGGTGGGAGGTTGTTGGTCAGTCATTTCATCTGATTCCAGGTCAGGCATCATTGTCTGAAGCCACTGTACATTTTGGACATGGCAATGTGTACCTTATTGTTACTGTGTTGGTGTATGGGTATTGCTTGCCATGTCATGTTGTGGTTTGGGAGGGTTTGAGTGACATAACAGTGATGGGCATGGCCTGTTTGGCAGGTGTGTGTGATTCACACCTTGCATGTCAGGGTCATCCGTTTCTCAAAGCAACTAGCTGGGGGTAGATCTCTCTCCGTGACAGGGCCCTCCCTCTGGAACAGCCTTCCTGCCTCACTGGAACTTGAGGAGAACCATCTCCGGTTCGGGAAGCACCTCAAGACCTTCCTCTTTGCTTCTGCTTTCTCTCTGCCTCTCCCTTGCTAAATTCTTCACTGGAACTGCACTGGATCTGCAACTGGGCCACTCTCACCGACCTCGGTCCCTGGCCCAGCCACTCTCCACTTGCACTGCCTCCCTGGCAACCTCTGCACTGCGGGACTGTCTCTCTATCCCTACAGCCCCCCCTTCCCAGCACTTGTCTGCACTTACCTTTGCAGTTGCCACCAGCTGGCCTATGTATTTGTTTTTTGGTCTACTTACCCTGTACTGCACTCCCCCCTCCCCTTCCCCTTGCACTTTTCCCTTCCCCCTACCCCTGCACTTGCACAATCTAAATGACACCTGGCCTAGTAGTACCGTTGTCTGTCTTCCCTTGTTCCCCCCTCCCTGCCTCATCGCACCTTGAAATACTTGTGTATAGGCCATATCATGTCATGTCATATGTGTGCTTTTTGGTCACACAGGATAGCTTGTGTTTAAGTAGCTAGGGATGCAGACAATGTGACACTTCCATGGCAACTATCTCAGGGTGGTAGGGTTGTGACAGTTGACTGTCTCTTTATCATCATCGATTGTCACCTGGTATGTGCCAGGCCTGTGTGCACTCCGCAGGGGAGGGAGTTTAGGTGAAAAATGTGGCCACAAGCTGGGTCCGGGCTTCCTCGCCACGTGCCCTGTCCCCTCCCATGGGCAGTGCCTGTGCCTGTGGTTGGGGATGTGGGGGCACCACCATGTCCACCGGGACGCCCTGTCGTGTTGCAGCATTGTGCAGGACACATGCTGCCACAATGATCCTGCACACTACTGGTGGTGCATAGAGTAGCTGCCCGCCAGAGCGGTCAAGGGAGCGGAAACGTGACTTGAGCACTCCGAATGTGCGCTCCACTATGGCCCTGGTTGCAATATGGGCGGCGTTGTATCTTACCTGGGGTGGTGTGGTGGGGTTCCGGATTGGCGTCATCATGTGGTTGCTCAGAGGGTAGGCAATGTCCCCTGGGGAGGTGTAAATGGTTGTGATTATTGGGGTTTGTTTATTTGTGTGTGTGTGTGTGACATGCATGCATGTGCAAGGGCATTTTTTACTCACCTAGGAGCCATGTGTCGCCATGCTGCCCAGCTTCCAGGGCCCGGCTCAGGGCGGACATTCTGTATATGAAACTGTCATGGGTGGAGCCAGGGTAGTTTGCATAGACAGAGGTGATGATTCCCTTTGCATCGCATACCACCTGTACATTGATGGAATGCCAGTGCTTGCGGTTTCGGTAGATGTGCTCAGTGGCCCTAGGTGGACGTAGGGCCACATGGGTTCAATCTATGGCACTGAGCACTTTGGGGAAGTGTGCCACCCTGAAAAAATCCAGGACAGCAGACTGCCTTTCTGTGGGTGTTCTGGGCATGTATATGTGCCTGCGGACTGAGGGGCGCGCTGTCATGATTGCCAGTACCTGGTGTAGGCAGCGTGACTGCATGGCCTGTGAGACCCCCCCCACTATGGCAGTAGTCTGCTGAAATGACCCAGTGGCCAAAAGATGCAGGACATTGAGCAGCTTCTCCAAGGGGCTCAATGCTTGGGAGCAAAGGGTGGGGGATGTAAGGTCATCTTCCCACTCCCTGACCAGGTCTAGGATGATGTGGGGTGGAAAACTATACCTGCCATAGACCTGGTCGTCAGGCATCTCAAAAAGGCTTGTCCGTGGTGCGAAAATGCGTGCCCTGGCTATTCTCCTCCTCCTGCGGTGTCCCACGATCAGTGCTGCGACAAATGGAGCATTCATCGTAGCTGTATATACGTGTTTGTTGTTTGCGCGCACTTTTATACTGTGGGCGGGGACGCTTCCGCCTGCCTTCGTGTGGCAGACGCGTTGACACCTGTGTGCGTCTTTTGCCGTGCGCGGGTTTCCCATATTCGAATCCATGAATACGGGTTGTTGGCGTGCGTGTGGGCGTTCCGTGTAGTTCCCTGCAGTACTTCCCCAGTTACGCCTTCTTTTTCACGCGTTATTCCCCATCCCGCGTGTTCCGCCCACTGTTCCGCCCACTTTGGTTGTGTGCGCCGCGCTATGTGCGCTTTTGCTTTGTGCGTAGCGCACGCCGTTTGGTGGAGTGTGTGCCCGCGTGCGCCATGCAAGGATTTGTCGCACGGACAGCGGGAAACACGCGCAGCGTCTTCCTTGAATCGCACACGTGCGCGTGCGCTGGGTTTCTCACGCTTGCGCCACGTAGCGCCTGCTTGCGCTGGGATTTTCGGCGCACGTTTGTTCCATGAATCGACCCCCATGTGTCTATACCACATAGCCCAAAACTTTGCATACAAAAATAATATAAAACCCGATGAAAACAAAGGTAGATATAGAGTGACAGATTGTGAAGGTAGCTTAGTGAAACTTACCAAAAAAAGCTTAATTTATCATGTCAAATTGTCATTAAAAACTCCTCAACAGAAAGAACTATATTACATGTCCCTGCTACAACTTTTTAAACCATGGAGAAAAGAAGAAGAGATACTAGATAACTATGACTGCTATGAAGACGGTTTCAAAGCAAATGAAAGCACTATCACTGATGTGAACTTTATGCAGTACAAAACAATGTTGCACAATGAACAGCAACACGAAGAACAACTCCAGGCCCAACTAGATAAGGACACTTCCGACAGTAGTCAACCTTCTGTAACAGGAAGCCAAGAACCACTGGCACAGCCACTAATAGCAAATGAGGCAGAATTAGCTATGACAGAAGTAGAAAACACCATGTGTCACTATGAAAAAGATTCAGAAGACTTAACTGTACTACAATCAAAACTTAACAAAGACCACTGCACCATTTTTGAAGAAGTAACAAAAGAAATTGCACATGGCGTACAACACGACAATAAAGAATGTACCTGCCAAAATTACAAACCTATACTGCTGTACGTCAGTGGTGAAGCTGGTTCAGGCAAAACATTCTTAATCAAAATCATCAGCAAGTTCTTTCAACAATTGACAAACAACAAACTGTCAGCTGTTGTAACTGCCCTCACAGGTTTAGCTGCCTACAACATAGGCAGTGTCACTTTATACTGATTACTATTCCTTCCAGTAGAACACCAAAACAAATGAGACTATTACAAACTTTCTACAGAAGCTGCAATGGAACTACACAGAGTATTAAAACAAATGAAAATGCTACTAATTGATGAAGTGAGCATGGTCTACAACCTAATGTTGGCTTTGATTCACTTCAGATTGCAAGAAGTACTTAAAACAAACTATGAAGAACTCTTTGGAGGAAAACACATTATTTTTTTCGGAGATCTTCTTCAATTGACACCAGTGAAAGATGAACCTATTTTTAAAACCTAAACTCTGCCATAAAACTGTTGGCAGCATAGGAAATGTCAACCTTTGGCAGCATTTCCAATACAGAGAATTAACAGAAAACATGCGTCAATCTGCAGACCTCACTTACACCAACATTTTAAAAAGTATTAGAGTTGGTGTACTATCTCAAGAAGCACAAGCAATATTGAAAAACTGGCACATCCATGCACTTAATGTTGTTAACGCATGTGCTACTGATGTTATGGAACAATTAGCGCACAAAAATGTCAATTGTATGGCCTTAATGCCAACTCTTGCAAGCTGGTCCAAATTCAATGAAACAATGTTAAAAAAAGAAATGCAACCAATAATTGAAATTTGCTCCACAGAAAAACTGGACGTACCTGGTATGACACTACCCATGTGTCAGCAAGCCACAACAAGAATAAATACCTTAGAAAATTCAATCTCCAACACAGCTGGGTTGGAAAAAATATTAAAATTATCCTTAAATTGTAGAGTAATGCTTAAACGTAACCTTGACGTGGAGCAAGGACTAGTTAATGGAACACTGGGTACAGTTGTTGGCTTTCAAACATACCCACGTGACAACATTCAGTTTGTCAATATTCTCTTTGACAAACTTTCAGAAGTAAAAAGGATAGGGTGCTCAACAGCTCCATTCCTTCTCTTCAAAGACATGTATGTACGTAGAGAAGAATGTTCTCTAACTCTTGCATATGCAGTCACCATTCATAAATCCCAAGGTCTTACCCTAGACAAAGCATTGATAGATATTGGGAACACAGTCTTTAAAGAAGGCATGAGCTACGTAGCACTATCACGCTTACTTCCACTGGGCGGTCCATTTCTAATCAACTTTGATGCAAGTAAAGTAAAGGCTGATATGCCTTGCATTTTAGAATACAATACACTACGTTCACTGTACACCCCCCAACTGAAATCATATCCTGTTCCACAAAAAGGAAAACGGTGTAATTCAAACAGAAATGCAACTGAATCTGACTGCAAATACTTCGACGCAAGTAAAAGAAGCTAATATTTATCAATTACCACAACCAAAGAGGAACCTATTAGTCAAAGTTACTCAGGTACTTCTTCAAAGAAGCAACACAAACACAGAAGAAATGACTCGGACACAGAACTATCCGGTCCATTCAAATTTTCAAATGTAACTGGTGTAAGTTGCTATGCAAATGTAGCAATGAATATTCTATTTTTATTGCCACCAATTGTTAACAACATTTACTTACACAGTACAGACCAATTGTGTTTGTAAATGTTAGTCCTTCATAGAAACACAACAAACAATCCTGACAACACGTATAGTGTTCACAGAATAAGACAAGAATTGGACTACTGTGCTGGAATGGTGAGGTTCACTATAAACTCACAAGAAGATCCATGTACTTACTACAAGTACTGGAAAACAAAAACATACCTATAAATGAAATCTTCAAGATTTCATACATGTGGAAAGATACGCGCACTTTCTGCAACAATGTGACACAGGAACAAATCCCTAATGAGCGCTTTGTGTATGTATCCATACCTAATTGTGAATCCATTTCATTTCAACAACTTGTACAAAATGCAAACCATGGCAGATTATGTACTATCTGCAATTCAGATAATCGCTCCTCCTTACTAATACAAACACATAGTAACTACTTAATACTAATGCTTCTACGTTACAATGCAGATGGTACCAAAAACAACTGCAAGCTGACTGGATTCACACACAGTCAAGTATCACTTGGTAAGAAAACCTTCACAACAATAGGTATAATCTACCACACAAGAGCCACAACCAATGCAGGTCACTACACTGCATATATTAAAAAGAAATGTGGATGGTTCAAATGTAATGATAGTACCATTAGTCTAAAGCAGAGATTAGCAGCAAATCTTACAAATGCTTATTTGATCTTCTTAAAACCAAAATTTAATAACTAATCTGTACTTCAACATTAACAAAATTCAAATAAAAAAACCATAAACAGTTAGAATACGCCAACAGGTATCTAACTGGCCCAGGATTCTATAACAACCAAACAGATAATTGAGTATCACTAAATTGTAACAAAAAAATAGACAGTTAGAATATGCCAACAGGTATCTAACTGCTTCAGAAATCTGCAACAGGCCAACAGATAGAACATTAACCTGAAACCACAAGTGAACACTCAAAGTTAACAAATAGTTTGTACCATAACAAAAAAAAGTTATGTTTACCCACAGACCCAATGATTTGAAAAACAAACACAGAAACTGAGCAAAATGTCTACTATGCAATGTAATAAGTCTTTAGAAAATACATACACTAACATGCTCTTTTCTTTTATCACAGAAATGGAAAAAGAATATTTCCTCCAGGTACTAAAGTCATGTAAAAAATATATCGAATCTCAACAAATGAAACAGTAAGTATAATTTCAAACATTTCATACATATTCAAATCTATATGTGTGATCTATTGCTCTAATATGGTGCAGCGGTTGTGGCCAGGCCCTAGAGTCTTGGGTGTATAGCCTACGGCCTACGGCATGCGCAAAGTTTTTCCCCCATTCAGTCTATTGGAAAAAAAGACATTGGGGACCCCTTCTATAACTTTTACCCACCTGGACCAAACATCACCAAACTTTCAGTTTGAGAGTGGCCCATATACTTTTTTAGCAAAGTTTGGTGAGGATTCGTCCAGGGGGCGTGAAGTTATGAGCCGCCCAATAAGTGTTCTTCCTATGGAAACAACAACTTAACCATAACTACACAGCCACTAATGTGGCTGTGTAATATATTACCTTCACTACTCTAAGAAAGGCCCCAGGGGGTCTAGAACATTTTAACGTCAAATTCATTGATACTCTCCCCGGGCTACTTTATGTCATGTTATGTTATGTTATAGTGTTTCACACCAAATAGGTGCAGCGCAACCAGCACCAGAAACGCAACCTGGTGCTATGACTGACAAAAAAGGAATCACGAGGAAGAAAAAGAAATTAAAACAATAGAGTTTTAAGGGCTTTCCTAAATTGAAGATGACCAGACACTGCACAAAGGGAGGCAAGGAGAACATTCCACAGAGTAGCCACTTTGACCAAAAAAGAATGGCCTCTAGTCCTCGGCAGGACGGACCCTGTGGACAGCCAAGAGAGAGCGGCTCCAGAACAAAGCGTGCGGGCAGGTACATATGGTCAAAATGTTTGATGCAGGTACTCTGGGCCAGCATCGTAAAAAAGCCTCATGCACCAAGCATGAAGATTTGAAATGAACATGTCTAGCCACAGGCAGCAAGTGAAGGGTGCTAAGGACTGGGGAAATATGTTACCGATAGGGAGTACCAGTGGCAAGACGGGCCACAGAATTTTGGAGAACCTGCAGACGCTGTATCAAATAGTCCATCTCAGCCAGATATTGAGAATTGCAGTAGTCAATCCTGCTGAGGACCAAAGCAGAGACCATTTTAGCTAGACCATCAGAGCCTTCTGATAGATCCATCGACTGTGCCTCCATGATGGTCCGTGAAAGTGGAAAAGAAAAGGCCTCTCAGATGATGGACACTCTTAAAATAAAGGGGAAGAAGAAAATACTGCAGGTAAAGAAACCTTCTTTAGTAGAGGGTAAAGTATCTACAACCCATTTTTAAAACCCTCAAAAAATCAGGCGGGTCACTTAGATCTCAGTGCTTTAACTGTATCCTCAGACACAGATGTTATGCCTCAAGGGTCAAGCTAAGTGATTCGTTTTGTACCCTCCAATGTTCACTCTCCCTCCCTTCCCCCAGTATCCCTTGAGCAGGGACTCTTTAAGTGGTCTTTCATGTGTGGTACCTTCTCTCAGGTCCACTCAAATAAAGAAGTATCTGAGCGTAAAGCGGTTACAAATACTATTGTAGCTTTGACACTTCCACATGTGGCCCCTACTGTGAATCATCACCAAACATGCCACCAAATCAGGAACACTGTGTTTGGGTGCTTCTAACTTTGTTACAAGTATGGTTTTACCCTTGGAAAAAACTAATGATGTAGTGAAGAATATTACGCTGTAGGCGCCACCACCTATGAGAAGGTATGAGAAACCCTTCTCAATTTTTCGGTCACTGGAAGATTGTAGAAAAAAAGGTTTTAATGAGATCGAAGGTAAAAAACATAAACCTGACAAACCATCTAAAGTTACATTTCAGATACCTAAAAAGGGGGACCCCCAACTTAGCACTGTGACTAATAGTTTAATTCCTTCTGGGTCTTAGCAGAGGGAGAATTTGTCTTATTTATTTATTGAGCAAACTTTTAATATGAGGAACTTTTTACCCTTAAATAGACAATAAATAATGGCCTTATTTGAGGAGATCCCAAAGTTGGGTGCAATTAATTTGGGCCATATTGTCCAGGTGCAGTTTACTGATCCTATAAGAGTGGACATTTTGAAGTTGGCCTTTAATCAGAGTTTATTCAAAATGTGATTCTGGAAGAAGCCTTGTCATTGAAAAGACTGTGATATGACATTTCAATCTCCCAAGATTACTTCTCTACCGTTGAAAAAAGTGAAATGGATGTGCCCTATAAGGAGGCTTTGGTCATAAGTGGTAATAAGAATGACACTTCCTCGCAGATGGTGATCAATCCATTGGACCCTAAAAGGGGACCTGCGTATAAATGGTCAAACATTTTGAATAATTTGCATACTAAATTTGACGGGCCTTACCCAGAAAAGTGAGAACACATTTAGGGTAGCCTCCTTGAATACTAGGGAGTTCTTGCATCTTATTAATTCATTTACTATTTGGGGCATGAGTCATTTTATTGCACTTCAGGAAACTTGGTTGTTGGAGACCCCCATTCTGGGGGGGTTCAAGGTTTGTACCAAAGCCGCAAGGAAAAACACGAAAGGCAGACCATTTGGTGGCTTGGTTTGTGCCCTGCGTAATGATTGTGACATCTTAATGGAAACAATACCTATAGTAGATAGGGATATCGCTGCAGTGCTACTTAAATCTAAACACTATGGTAACACTCATATTCACTGTTGCTTGATTTTGAATGTCTATTTTCATCCCTGTACGGGTAATGTGGAAAATGTCCTCGAAAAAATTCAAGAAATTATGGAAATGCACCTGTGTGTTGAACAGCAAATGTCTAGATGATAAGTATTATGTCGAGAATAGACCTGAAGATTGGGCTGTTAGAGAAAGAGGAAAGCGTTGGAAAGATGTTTTGGCCTTGTGGGATATGAATGTGGTGAATGGTATGATTAAGGGAGACTCTCTGCCACAGTTTATGAGAATAGGATCCAAGGTCAGTTCAACGTTGGATTATATCTTTCTATCAAAAGACCTGTTTAATTTGGTAGAGAAATTTGAGATGGTGGGTAATGATAAAAGTGACCATTTGTGCCTTATACGTACCTTACTGCTGGAAACACAGAGGTGTAATTGAAATCAGAGTATCTAATAATAAGATTTATTGGAGACCGTCTTTTGCTTCGCGACTTAATAGCAAATTGATGGCATGTTTGGCAACATCAAACGTGGATGACTTTTCAGCAAGGAACTTTGCTCCTTTTATTCAAGAGCTTGTATAGCATGGCCGGGTTCATCTAGCAGCCACCCAGATTATTCACAGAGAACACTTTGGCCCCTCAGAAACTTCCAGCCACAAGAACGGAGAACTCAGCCATTCGGCAAAGGTACTGTTGTTTATTTGCATCTAACAGGTATTGCACCAGAAAAACAAGTTTCATCTAGAGCTGTTAGCTTCTATAGATGAGTCACCCGATTTTATTCGGGTTTGACGCCAAAAATCCAGGTTCCCTCCCTGAAACTTATCAAACACTTACATTGGTCAATTTGGGTAAGGTTGCATATAGAACTTCCATATTTTATTCCTCTAATTGTCTAGCCATATCTACTGGATCCTTTTAGGACCACCTCTGCTGCACCCGTTTACAATGTTGCAGGCTTGCCACAAAACCGTTGGCCTGTACAACAAATGATATCCCCCTGAGAAAGGTGAATTTGGATTGGGCAGAACGTGTCCTCCCACCCTGGGACCCTAGACAGTTCTCAGACTGAATACACCTCTTCAAGGTAATGAGAAAGAACATGGAGGTGCCAAACATTCCCTAATGTTGCCATTCTATAATCACCCAAGCCTGTGAGAGTGCAGTCAATTAGTGAAATTTGGGCAACACTTGTCTTCTCTCTGGAAACGGTATTCTCTGTCTGGGTCACATGTGTCACGACCATGAAATAAAGCCCTCTCGCTGTAATTATGAGGAATTTAGCCTGAATTTCTGTAGGTGGCTCACTATTTCGGTAGCTGGAATTTTCCTGCTACACTTTCATCCTTGGCTGGGTGTCCTGTTTCTTCTCGCCTTGAGCTGCAGAGATTGTGTCAGCTTGTCTGTGCAGTCTGAATCTGCCTCTCCCTTCTTGTTAGTTTCAGAGGCCTACAACTTCTTTAGTATTCCTCATGGTTTCTCCATATTAGTAGCAGTTAAGCATGTGCAAGCTAGATATATGAATTCCGTGCATCTTGCAGTTTCAGCTTTGGCATAAAGATATGAATATATAGATATGTATGTGAGTTTATCCGCTGCCTAAGTGGGTCATACGTATGTGCTTCATGGCTATATGCAAAAAACTAGTGCAGGTTTGTGTAGCTTAATGAATGGAGAAATTTGTACTGCATGTATAAAACGTGGCTACGTTGTGATGTTAGTGATGACATCATTGGCTTCTGACTTCCCAGCCAGTTGACCTGATTAATTGATGTCAATTCTATGTCTTCCAAATCATCAATTGGGTATGGTCTGAATGGTTGAGAATACAGTTTTTCACACCTGCGATGCATCGATGATTGTGGTGATGGACCTAAGAGCGAGCGACATCTATAATTTCCCTGTCTTCGTGTCAAGAGTTGTGCGCAGGGAATGAGGGGCAAATTTGGCCCCTCATCTACAAGTTATTCAAGTGTTTGATTTCATCTAGGGTGCTGAATACTGCTGGCCATACGAAGAAGCATTTTAATGTTTAAGATAGCAAGGTACATGCTGAAAAGAAGTTGTTCAAATGTCATTTTAGGGCACTGAGGAAGGTGCTGGTGAAGCATTAATCATGACTAAGAATCTAAAGCAACTCTACGCCTATCAAATGAAGTCCAGGAGGCCCTTAAAATATCAACATCATGCAGAGCAAATGCTTTCAGCGTTACTCTCTAAAAGTGGAAAATCCTTTTGGCCATTGGTTAAGGATGGATATGTTCAGACTTCCATCCAATCTAATCTGATTGCTAACGATAAGTGGTTACATTTTTTTACTGAACTTTATGTAGACCCTAGAATAGTGACACACGATCTTAAATCACACTATTGGTATGATTTGGTGAATTTGGAAAGTATTGAGATAACTCAGCAGGAGGATGAAGGAGCCATCATTAAGTAAAATCTTCCAGGGCCCCAGCCTTGATGGGCTCTCCAAACTCACGTTGACGTTGAATCCTAATTTGCGGTCACATGTGCTGATGGAACTGTTTACAAATGTTAAAAAAACAAAAAATATTCCCCCTTCTTGGAGAGATGCCAGGATCATACTTATTTACAAATCAGGTAAAGACTTGACCCAGCAAAATATCGGTCGATTTCATTGCTAGATAGTTTGTACAAAAACGTTGCATCCCTGATCTTGAAGTGCAGTCTAGATGCACAATGACATATTTCAAGCAGGCTTCAAGAAAGTGCTAAATACCTCTTTAAATGGCTGCTTTACTTGATGTGCAGAAAGCTTTTGATTGTGTAAATCATCCCCTCCTATGGTCTAAGGTAAAAACTCAGGAATGTCCACTATTTCTGGTAGTTTTGCTTGAAACACTTCACTCTCAGACAAGAATTAGAGTGAGATTGGACTCTTATGGGACCATGTCTGACTGGATAAGGAGTGAGAGGGGCCTATGCAAGGGTGTGATTTGGCCCCTCTGCTTTTTAACGCATACGTATCAAATTTCAGAAAGAATTTACAGGGACTTCATATTTTTCCACCTCGGTTGGGGGACTTGCGTACTCCATCCCTGCTTTATGCAGATGATATAGTTTTACTAGGTTATATGAAAGTAGGCCTCCAGAGAATGATCATTTTGCATCATTGGGTCTGGAGATTAATGTGGATAAATCTAAGGTTTTGGTGTTAAATAACAAGAGAAACTGCAGAAAGGGTAACTTTAAGTGGCTACTTAATAACCAGAGACTGGAAGACGTTCTGCAGTTTAAATACTTGCGTACCAATGTGTGTAGTACAACAAAAAGGTACAAAGATTTGTCTACAAGTAATACAGCATTGGTACACTCCATACCCAAGTTGAAACAACTGCATACAATTGGTTCTCCTTGCAACCAGCACTTACATATTATCAACAAAACATTATACCTAATGTTGTTCATGGTGCTGAGGTCCCAAACACTAAGGAGTCCTTGACTCAGTTTGAGGGTAAATTGTGGCGCAAGGTCATAGCGCTCCCACAAGGTACTCCCTTTGCAGAGATTAGACATATCATGGGTCTGATATCTATTCAGGCCAGGATTGATTGGAGGACCATGCAACTATGCAGAAGCTGTCTGCACCTGGCTTCAGGGTCCCTGTTCATGGAATTGCAGCGCCTGCTAATTCTGGACACCTGTAGACTCTTGTCTGTATGGGCTCAGAATTGCCTTGCAATGATGGCAAGATGGGATATTACTGTAGAAATGTTGAAATGTTGAACAGAGACCTGATGTTCCAAGAAATACATTGTTCAAACAAAATTGGATTGAAAATAGATATGTGTTGATGTCTTACAAAGTGTTTAAACACTTTATTTATGATGTAAAATGTGTGGGTCTATGAATGATATTTTATTGAAATACCCTGCTAAAACAATTTGTCACACTTGGCTGCATCTAAAATTAAACGTATTTAATACTCTTGAAGTTAAAGGTGCTGGACAAGGTATACCCAGGAATGACAGGCAGTGTTGAATTGAAACAATACAACATATGTTGTCGGTTTGCACTTGGCTGGACGCAATTCAGTTTGCTGCATTGGGAAAAAAAGTGTGGGACTCTCTTCTTGTAGTACCGTCAATGCCCTTATTGATCTCTGTGGTGAGATTTCTTGCTATGGTGTTTCCTGAGTTTCCTAACCAACTACCTTAGTAAATGTTTTTAACGGTTCATTTCAATTTGACCTGGCTGTTGCTCTTAGTTTTTTAAGTTTTTTTTAAATTATTTGTGTGTGGTTAAAAAACCTTTACAAAATAGCACATCAATACATATTTACAAATCACAATACAAAACTATTCATTATTAAAGAATAAAATTAAAACAGATTTTTAAAAAAACAATTTGATCAAAATCAACAATTATATTACTTAATAAAGAAGAGAAAAAATTTAACACTAAAATAACGAAATCTCCTTTTCTATTACTTTCAGAAAATCAACCAATGCAAAGATTAATGCTCTCTCATGTCCTTGCATGAGTCAATTCCAAAGAGATTCCATGCAATCTTCATAATTCACATTTACAAATCGTAAAAAGAACTTAATCCTTACATCTCTAAAATATGAGCATTCTAAAATCAAATGTTTTAAAGTTTCATTTTGTTCTGGACAATTAAAAAAACTACATTTAGAAGCACCCTGATTTCCATTTAAAGCTCCCCAGTATTTTGTTTGTTCAAGAGTATGGTACTGATTTAGTCTAAATCTCATATAATACATTCTAGTTACATTACATGGAAATATAGTTAGATAACCACAACAGCCATCTCTTTTATGTGGACATTTAGCATATTCTTTGTATGTTCTCAGTATTTTTATTTCATCTACGGTTTTGCACCAATCGTTCTCAAATAATTTATGTTTAACATAATTTGTACGGATATAGAAATCATCTAGGTCAACACCCAGATTATTCATAGTTTTTACCATAGATTCATAGTAACCAGCAATGGAGCTAGAGGAGCTAAATTCAAAGAAATCTTGATATATTGAATTATCGGGGCAGTTAAGAATTTTACAGTAGTTAAATAGAGCCTGCCTCGTTAGTCTAGTAGATAGAAAGATCAAGCTCATCTCATGTCTGATAAGACAGTTAGGAATTGCTGGAGACAAACGCAAAGCTTCTTTCACCAAACTGCCCTATATAGAATCTAATCGCTTATGCAGATTGCATATACAAATATCCAATGCATATATAAGAATTGGTTCTATTTTTAGGGTGAGGAACTCGAGTAACGGTGTCACAGAAAATTTGCAAAGTTTTGCAAAAATAAATTTAATTTGGCTTTTGAGAGGTCTAGCTTTTTGCTTCAGATAATCCACCCATGAATTAATAGGGGTCACGTTGCTCAGGCGATATCCTAGGTAAATAGTTTCTTGTAATCCATGTATGGAAATGCCCTTGATATTCCAACTATACTTCTTCTGTTTCTTACTGGATTTGAAGATCAATATACTTGTCTTAGAAGGATTAGGTTCGAGATTGTTTTGATAAGCAACTTCTGAGAATATATTTAATTTAGATTGGAGACCAGCTGGGGTTAGATAAAAAAAATAAGATCATCTGCAAAGGCTAGCCAGTGTAGTCTTAATGAGCATAGCCTTGCAGGAAAAGTAACAGTGGATTTAAAAAGTTCATCTGTATCGGAGAGATAGAGGTTAAACAGCAAAGCTGCAAAATTGCAGCCTTGCTTTAACCCAAGATGTAATTGCACAGGGTAAGTCAGAGAACCCCCTTGAGTTAAACAAATTTGACATGATGTATTGGTGTGCAATTTGGTAATCCAATATATAAGATATTCAGGAATTCCCAATTTACGTATTTTAGTCCATAGTACATTGCGAACGACAGTGTTGAACGCAGAAGTCATATCGATTGAGGCAATGTAAATGGTGCTGAGTTCTTTTTTTTTTAACTCCGGCAATCAAGTGCAGCATTATTGTAGCATTTAATGTTGTTTCCATCTGGCGTCTAAATCCAACTTGGCATTTGGAGTATATCTCATAGGTCGCTAGATGTTTATCAAGCTCATAGATAACTAAAATAGAGAAGACCTTGGCCATTGCATCTGTCAAAGAAATAGGTCTATAAATCTCAGGTAAGCTAGAGTCGCCTTTTTTATAGAGCGGGATCAGAATAGAAGTAACCCAGGACATAGGATGGTACCACTTACTAAAATGCTGTCAAACTTAATTTTTAAGATCGTACTCCAGAAAGTTGGATCAGACATATATACACATGATAGAATCCCATCAGGGCCTGGAGCATGAGAATTGGATACTTTTTTGATGGCCCACATGATATCAAAAGTGGACCAAACAAATTGAGCAGCCGGAGGAGTCAAATCCACATCGTCTTGTAAATTTCCAAAACGATCAGGTAGCGCACATTTTTTCTTGACATAGGCAATCCATGTTTCTGCGTTTATTGCAGACTTATTTTGGTAAGCTGGAGCATCTCCTTTCTTAAGTGTGGTCCAAATATCTTGTGAATTATAACTGCAGATAGCTTTGATCATTTCACAATTTTGTTTATTATATTGTTCGATATGTACTCCTTTTATTTTAAATTTATGTTCTTGGATAATATGCTTCTTTTTTAGCAAATATTGTTTAATTGGTAAGTGCACTAATTCAAGCTTTCTTATATCTCGGTTTTTAGATCTTTTCAGAATTTTAATTTTATAATTAGATCTATGTTTATGATTAATCACAAAAGGAGTTTGTTTAATTCTGAAATGATCAAGAGCTTCTTTAATACAGTTATTGATGATCAGATTTAGATACTCAATTAAATATAATTCAAGTGTGTTAAAATTAATACTGCATTTAAGATGTTTTGATACATGCTCTGCTAACCTCCTACATAAAGTGGGATTCCATCTAAGAGAAATATTATTCCTTTTGATCTCAATTGCTTGTATACAGTGATCGGTATACCATTGGTTGGTATCAATGAGAGTATTGAGAATAATAGGGGCGTGATCACTATAAACAATATCTCCAGTAATAGCAGAGTCAATGCATGATAACAATGAATCGGAGACACAAAAGAAATCAATCATAGAACTAGTGTTTCCTCTTTTCTAGGTATGAGTATTAGAAAGTTCACTAAACTTAACAAATGACATGCCCCAGTCCTTGAAGTAGGCACACAATTCAACCCCTCTCTTAAAACTGTTTGTTTTGGCTTATTTAGAGGCATTGTAATATGCAAGCAATCAAGTACATTGAGAGTTAATGTCACCACCCACAATAGTAGCATAATTGGAGTAAAAGGTTGAGGCTTGATCAAAACAACAGTCTACATCATCAAGAATCTCCATTAGTTTACATTTCAGGGGATTGCAGTACAAGTTAATGACTAGAATCACTTTTGTATCATGCTTGTTCAAACACAAAAATATCGCTAAAACATGAATGGATGAGTACACCAGAGTTACATTGCAGGTAACAGAATTGTTAACTGAGATTGCTAGGCCACCATAGGGCCTGCCTTCCACACCTTTAGTGGCAAGAGTACAATATGAATGATAATCAGGGATAACTAGTGGGTCTGTTTTCATAGTTTCTTGAAACATAAAAATTGATGGTAGTTTGCACTTTTGAAGAGTAGATAGCCAAATCGGAATATTACTGAATCCACAAGAGTTCCATGACAGTACAGTAAGTACTGTCTTCACCTTAGCTTATGATGCAGATAAATTAGGATTTGCCGCAAATATTGTTTTTAGTAGCGGTTCAATCCATGCCATTTCACTATTGGTGTGAGCAATCGTCAGTAATTGGGAAATACAGAGTTTTTCATTTTTTGCACTAATTGTCAAGTCACCATTCATTCTTTGCTCAGAAGATTCAGAGCTCTGATTATCATATGCAAATTCTCTTGCCAGCTTTTCATCATTGAATGTAAATAATGAGAATCCCATTTCAGATAGCTCCTTTCTATAAGACCATATAAGTTTCAATACATGTTCAGAGAAAGGGTAGCATGTCATACGATAGTTATTAATTGGAAATAGTGCAATATGTTCAATATAACTAGAGGCTAGAATTCTCAATGCTAGAATTGCATAAAGGAGATCCAGAAGATATCTTCTGTTGATTTGTGCATCACCTAGGATTTCCTGGTTTCCTTCCAACCCTAACATGTTAATACCTTTCTTACTGTTGTCTTTAACGGGGCAAGGCTGGGCATCAACAATTTTGCCTTGCTAAGCCAATGAACTGCCTTCGAAGACGTTAGCAGAATTATTTGCCTCAAACACAGGATCATTTAGATTCAGGACATTTTTCAGATCGGTTAGGGTTGCATTAAGGGGTCTATCAACAGGTTCTGATGAATTAAGTTGTTTGCACGATGGAACTGTTTCAGGAGGTATTTGAGTTATGTTATGCTGTACAATAGTTACACTTCCTGAAGCTTCTGTATTTAGGAACTGATTAATTATCTCAATTGGTGGTATTCCTGCCTTTAAAGCATTAAGCATGGAATCATGCACATTTGATACATCAATATTGCAATGATTCTGATTCTGAAATCTGCAATGATTGTCTAACTGTTTCCTGTACAACACAAGCAGGGTCGTTAAAATCCCCTTGATTCTTTGAGAGTAAATTTACATTGGATGATTCATTGGGTAGAATAGTAAGCTTCCCTCTCCCATTTAAAGTAATAGGTGCATTAGTGGTATTGGTTACTGGATCTGTGTCAGGTTTTTTTCAGTAGAGTTTCGGAATACAGTAACGGTACCCCTTTTGTTAGTACAGCAGAGGGTGGTTTAGATACTTTACTTAAGTCTGTAGGTGGTTTGGAAGATAATGAAGACCTATTGGAGGTATAGTTCCTTCCAACACTTTGAAAGTAATTTGGAAGTATTTTTTGAACTTTCAATACTTCTCCTTTGTCTTCAATCACACTATCAGAGGCAATCTTTGAATCGTGCATGGCTGAAGAATTTGCGCATTCAGAATGCACTTCAGCAGTAACTATTTTTATGTTGCAGCAGGAATTTGATAGTAAATTGTCTTCATTTGTCTTTGGCATCTTCTCACAGTCGGTGCCAAGATGCGATTGACATTCCACAGAAAGTTGTGCTACATCGATTACATCTTCTCTGCCACTGTCAGAGATCACCAACATTCCTTTTTTTGATTTTTTAATTTTTTCATTGGCAGATCCCCTTTTTTTTCAGCGTGTTTAACACTGCGTTTTTGATTGTTACAAAATCTTCTAGAAGAATAGCCTATTTAATCAGTTTCGCAGTCGGCAGATCCTGCGTCCTGTTTTTGTTCATCCATAAGTTTAGTTAGGACTGAGGGACTATCAGCAGGTACCTCCCTTTTTTCTGGTAAGATATTGGAAGTCGTTGGCCCAAGATTATTTCTAAGTTCAACTAGAGAAGAGTTGATAGTGCCTAACTCAGATAACAGCAAATCAAATTCTTTAGAAGGTTGATTTACAGGGCCATAAGTATTAGCAAAATAGGACTCTTTGAATTGAGTACCTTGTTCATGTGAGATCTTAGCTTTGGCCTCATGGGGATTCTTTGCACATAGATGGAACCCTTCTAATGCAAGAATAAATCCTTCCATTCTCGTGACTTTGGACACGATATCACTCATGGTATGTTTTATGTGCCTTAATTCCAAATGAGTAACATTGTGGCCTTTGTCTAACAATTCCAGTATCCTTATTATCACCCGAAATGTAAACGGTTCTTGATCTTTAGGAGTAAGAGGCAAGCTGGTTTCACTACCATTATTCTGTGAATAGGGGACACAAAGATCCTGACTTTGTGGAGGTTCTGATTAAGAAACATTACCTGTCACAGTATTGTTTGCAATTGGATTAGGCAGAGGAGGACTGGAGGGCATATAAACTCCATTGCCGTATACATTATCATGCAAATCTTGATTTTTAGGTATGAGGGCGGTCAGTAGGCCAATAGATAACCTAATGCGAGAATCAAGGTCAGCCAATGCTTTGATATCAAAGTCGCTATTTGGCGATTAACTGGCTGAGGTTGGAGACACGACAGTTGAGGCATTAGGTTTTGCATTCATATCTAAATGACTTGCCTTGACAAAGTCTTCACTACTTGAAGAAGGGGCTGCACAATTATTGGTAGGATCATTAAGGCTAGTAGGCATCACCATACCAGAGCACTTTCTACTTCTCAGACAACTGGCCCTCTTCTAAGGTATTAGGTAAGTGCTAAAGTAATCATATAAAGGCTACACCAAGCAGTAGGTTTTTTACAGTGAATACACAAAATAACATAAGGCTTACAATAGCAAGTCCTACCTCAATTCAAAATGATGGTTTCCGTATAACGGGACTTGCAGACCTTGTGAATGAATTAAATTAGGACTGATTTAGCCCACCAGCCCAGCCGAACAGCCAAACAGCCTGTTGCACTTCCAGGCACTTACGGTGCGTGCACGCTGCGCGTGCCCGAATATTTTCAAAGGAATGAGCGCCAATCACTGTGGTGAGGGGGCGGGGCTGCCGGCGGCACCAGGGATTATGGCTGAAATGAGAGAGGTAGGCAGTGAGTAGGACAGTAAAGTAACCGGGAGCACAAGCACTAACTCCCAGTAACTAACTCCCAGGGAAAGATAGATTGTACTATCAGGAATTAAACAGGGCTATTTACTTAATGTAGTTCAGAAACAGCGCGTTGCGAACAGATGGCTCTTCCTCTTGCTGACGGCGTCCTGGTGGAAAGAGTGAAAGAGTGAAGCTCGCATAAGTCCAAAGTCAAATGGGTCCAGCAGCAGCTCCAGCCAAACAGCCTGTTGCACTTCCAGGCACTTACGGTAAGTTTGTTATCATGTTCATAGACTGTTATTAATGTTTTAATGTTTGAAGAATTAATGTATTCATGAAATAATGTGGTCTAATGTTGTATGGGTGTGTTTTAGGAGCTTATGCTGCTACATAGATTTTTTTTGTGATGTGCATTTGTGTGAAAAGTTTTTTTGTTTAAACTATGCAATACAATAAATAAAAAATACATTATTTTATTGTTTTTATTTTTGTATTTGTTTATGGTTAATTAAAACCTTTACAAAACTAAACAAACTCAAATTAATCATTACATATTCACATAAATTTGAAACGAAAAGCGATTCAATTCATACATTTTGTTTCCAAGTTAAAAGATAATACAAATTTCGCTGTTGCTATCTGTATTCTCTCAGATTTAGATGACAAAATCAGTGCCCAAAGTGAATTCGCTGTTAAAATTGTGCAATTCTCAAATAAGTGTTTAAAATACTGGTTTTGTCTATTTCTAAGCTCATGACATTCAGAGACTAAATGTTGCAAAGTTTTTATTTGAGTGGTCCCACACTCAAACCTGCAAGTACTGTCTACTTTTTTTATCTACTTCCTTTTTAGTTGGATTTCTCTTGTATGATGTAGAATTATTTGTCTGATTGGAGGGTTCTGGAATGTTAACAAATAATTTTCTGTTGTCCTCATCTTTTTTTCCATTAAGAGGCCAACTCGGCTAGATTCATATGTTTTTGATCTTATAAATACAAATAAATATTACTGTAACTATAAATACAAATAAATATTACTGTAACTTAATATCCACAAATCATAGACCACATTTTGAGCTTGTCCTTTTGGAAGGCTTTCATAAGTGCCAAAATATGTCCTAACCCACTGTAGATGCTGAAGATTATCACTCTGAGAAGAAGACATTTTGTTTTTAAATAATTCATTCTGCACCTGTAAAAGCTTCTCTGCCATGTTGTTTCTGTATAGTAAAATACATCTCTGGAAACAAAAGCAACATGCAGCCAGTGAAACATTCACCAGAAATGTAATCAGGTACACAGTGTTAGGTAATAATTGATGTAGTAACCCTGTGGTAGTTTGACTGCGCAGCCAGGCTTATCTCAAGAGGGGTAAATGTGAGATGTAGAGCTGTGGGAATGAAATCCACCAATACAAGTAGCCAAGTAACACTTACACTCAATGTTTCTGTTATAAAATTGTATTTATTTATTTAACAGTAGTTTTTAAATAGCATTATTTAGAAGGGGCAATCTATGTAAGAATCAAATATACTTTAAAATACTTTTCCAGAATCAACACAAAGCTAGTAGATACTCTTTAGAGATGCTTTGTACACACTTCCTATACCCTGAGGTGACTTCACTAACTAGGACAGTAATGGCATTTATATATCACTAGTACACTTTGTAGATTCTGAAGTTTTGCAGAAAGGAAAGGTTAAGGGAAGGAAAAGGGTTAAACAGGTTCTCAGAGCCGGTGAGGACTTAAATCTTCCAATGAAGTCTAGACAACAACCTTTCCCAGCAATAATAGTTGAAAAACAAGTTATCACCTATGAGGGACAGTAAGTAGCAAAGTAAAATGGACTAGAAGAGTCTGCAGGGAGCCAGGAGAGCCAAAGTCAATTGGAGCAATTGGAGCATATTCTAAGCAGCTCGGCCACTTTGTAGGTAACAAAGTCTTGCACAAAGTTAGAGAGTTTGTTGAAGAAAAATCCCTATAGGGTCCCAAGATGTTACATTTGTGAATGGTAGAGCTGAAATCAACTCTAGCAAGGTAGTTATTGCAAGTCTCAACTGAGAATAGCAAAGCTAAAGACACTGAGGTAAGTATCCCAAGTCAGAACAGTACCTTTGGTTAGAAGAAGAGTGGTACAACTGGCTTCTGGCTGGTTACAGTGATGCAGATACTGGATTCCTGGGCTTCAGTCTTGGGGACAAGAGGGAGGATGTCTGGAGGACTCCTGCGGCAGCAATTCAGAGGTCGGCGGCAGCTATGAGCTCTTTTTGGCTCAGCGGAACTTCGCGGCTTCAACGCTTGGTAAACAGCACCACCACAGATCTTGGATACCAGTTGGGCTTCCTTCACTACTTGAGACTGGGTGCATTCAGGCATTCCTAAAGACAAAGGACAGGGGAGTTTCAGGAACCTCCCTCACTTCCTGCCCTTCCAGACACATTGGAACCAGAAGAGAGTTTCAGTACTGAATCCCGTCAAAGTCAAAATGAACAAAAGGCTCAAACCTGGATTGGCGCGCAGAGTAAAACCCAAGAAAGACCTCACAAACCGAAAATGGTGAAAAAAGAAGACTGGGGCAAATTTGACAAAATGATCACCAATGGGTGATATAATGCAGCTGAGGATTCAGCCTGCGATAGAAAAGCACAATGGTAGGAAACTTAAACCACTGCCACCAGCCGTTTAAAGTACTGAGGGTAACATAAAAAATGTTTATTTATTTTTATTTATTTGCATTTATAAAGCGCACAGAACTGCCCTGGGGCATCGTGGCGCTGTTACAGCAGACTTAGTCATGAACACAAGCATAGGAATGTGTTTACAGATGTAAACCGAGTTACAGAGTACATTTCACATTGGTAATAAACATTGAGCTTAAAGGTTATGCTATGCTGTGGTTACAATGCAAGCATGAGAGTGCATGTGGTAGACTTTAGCGGAATAGGAGGGTTTTGAGGTTTTTACGGAAGGTATGGTATGATTTTTCGTTCCTTAGTGAGGTAGGTAAGGAGTTCCAGTTTTTAGGTGCGAGGTGTTGGAAGCTGGTTCCTCCCGCCCTGGATCTTTGAAACGTGGGGACATCAATCATGTTGGTGCGGTGAGCTCTGGTGGGTCTGATGGAGGCTTTCGGTGTGATTCTTTCTGCGAGATAGGGTGGGGCATCCAGGGATAGGCATCTATGTGTGATGGTCATGGCTTTGAAGAGTATGCGTTCCTTCACGGGTAGCCAGTGAGCATCTTTCCTTGCTTGCGAGATGTGTTCTCTTTTTGGAATGGACAGTGCTGCCCGGAGCGCATTGTTTTGCGTGATTTGGAGTTTTTTTAGGTTGTGGGCGGAGGTGCCTAGGAACAGGGCATTACAGTAGTCTAGTTTTGTCCCTATAGTGGCTCTGGCGATGGACAGGCAGTTTTTAGCGGAGAGAAAAGGCTTGACAGCATTTATCATCTTGGTGGTAAGTGCCGAGGAAGAGGCTATGGCGTTGACCTGGCGAGACATAGATAGTGAGGCATCTAGGTGAACGCCTAAGGTTTTAACAGTCTTGGAGACTGTGATGGTGGAGTTGTCGATGTTGAAGGATTTGTATTGGGGGGGGAGTTTGTTGAGAATTTCATTGGTCCCTACTATGAGGATTTCGGTTTTGTCCCCGTTTAGGCAGAGGCCGTTGGCCGCCATCCAGGTTTGGATGGCTGTGTAGATTTTGGTTAATGCTGTCGCATCTTCTTCGTAGGTACCAGTTAGAGGGAGTAGTACCTGCGTATCGTCTGCGTAGTTGGTGTACGCTATGTTACGACAGTCGAGGTCATTGAAGAGAGGAAGGGTGAATATATTGTAGAGAGTGGGGGCGGTGCAGGAGCCTTGTGGGACGCCGCAGTGGATGGTGGTAGGGGTTGCCGAGGCAGTGTCTGAGAAGACTTTCATGCGTCTGCCATTTAGGAAAGAGGCCACCCATGCAATGGCTTCCGGGGAGAAGTGTGCTTCATTTTTTAGGTGCATGCCTAGGATATCGTGGTTGACAAGGTCAAAGGCGGCAGATAGATCCAGTAGGAGAAGGAGTGCAGGTTTGCCTTTATCCATAGTGTCTGCAAGCTGTATTTTCAGATCAAGTAGGGCTGACTCTGTTCCGTGACCTGGTCGGAAGCCTGACTGTCTTTTTCCTAGGATATGGTTGGTTTCGAGATAATCCTGGATTTGTGTGTAGGCCATTTTATCCAGAATCTTGAGCAGGAAAGGCACAGTGGTGATGGGCCTGTAGTTGGTAGCTACTTCAGGGTCGAGGGTGGTTTTTTTTAGAAGCGGGCGCACCCAGGCTTCTTTTAGACTGTCAGGGACAGTATTGGCTTTGAAAGAGGCATTAATGAATGATTTAAGGAAAGGTGCGAGTGTTTCAGTGCAGTCTTTGATCAGGCTGGCGGGGCAGGGATCTCCTTTACAATTGGATGGTTTGATCTTGTTCATTATCTCAATAACTTCGTGTTCTGTGACTTCCCTGAATTTGAACGGGGTAGTGGGGGCTTTGGTGGATGTGGTTCCCGAGCTAGGGGTGGGCATGTGGCTCGTGGTGGTGGGAGATTTGAGGTGCAGTGATAGGTTTTTGTGGTGCTCGTTAATTTTTGTTTGTAGGAGTTCAATTTTATTTAACAAGGCAGATTGTATGGAGTTGCACCAGATTTGGTCTTTAACAATGTCTTGTGATTTGGTGGCCGGTGTGGTGAGTTCGTTGAAAATGGCGAAGAGTTCTTTGGATTCGGAACTTGCATTAGCAATTCTGTCATTATAAGAGACTGATTTAGCTGTGATTATGGCTTTTTTGTATTGGGCAGTGATTTTTTTGTAGGAGGATAGGGTGGCTGGGGAAGGCGATTTCTGCCAGGAGTTTAGTGCTTTTCTTTTCTGTGAGCGGAGTTCTTTGAGTTCAGTGGAGAACCAGGTATTTGAGTGTTTGATAGTTTTGGCTTTTTTGGTCTGCAAGGGGGCAATGGCGTCAATGGCGGTGCTTATGGTGCTCTTGTAGATATCTGCTAATTCTGACGGGTCAGATGACTTGAGGTCTGTGGAGAGGATGTGAAGGTGGGGTGTAATTTTATCTTTCGTGAGATTTTTTACACATCTTGCCAGTGCTGGGGGGATGGGGTTAGGTTTGTTTGTGTTAGATACGGCGGGAATAAAGAAGTGAATGAGGTGGTGATCTGACCAAGGAGTCGGGGTGATGGAGCTAATGTCGACGTGACAATTGTGGTCAGCTATCCAGTCCAGGATACGGCCTTTGTTGTGTGTGGGTGAGGTTATTTTTTGGTCGAAGCCTAGTTCTTTTAAGGCTAGTGCAAGAGATTTAGCTGGCTTGTCCTTTTTGTCGTTATACCCCAGGTTAAGGTCACCTAGAAGGATGCTTTTGGAGGTGAGTTTTAGGTTTTCTGTTAGGCGGTGTACAAGGTTCTCATGGAACTCTGTTAGTGGGCCGGGCGGGCGGTAGACTAGGTTGAAGGTGATGGTGGAGTTAGGGGAGAGGGCAATTTTTATAGCTAGAGAGTCTATGGTGTCACCTAGATTGGAGGTGATTTGTCTGGCCTCGAGGTGATCTTTCAGGATGAATGCTATAATAATGTTACATGACTAGGTAGGATAAGGGGTTACTAAGTAACCCCCCAGCACTCCACATAAGATGGCGTGTGCTGGACCTACAAAGAGAAAAGGTAAGTAAAGTCAATTTCACTTTACTATTCATGGGAACAATAGTTCACACAAGAAAAGGTATTTAAACCTTATGAGAAATCTAAAGGATTTCTCTGTGACACTGCACTGAAGGTGTTGTGTGTTACCATACAAGTAGATGCCTATGGAGTTTGCTAGACTTCAAAAACAAAGCAAACACATAATCCAAATCAGGTCAAAATACATGAGACAGTGTGAAAAAGGGCCTGCTCACTCCATGGTTAACATTGAAAAGTCCTATAGTCCAGTAAAAGAGCTGGGGGTCTCTAGGGTTGAAGGGAATTAGCACAGAAATGATCATTCTTCCTAACACACGGTCACTTATCAATGAGTACATGTGATGCATGTTTAAAAAGCCAACAGAAAAACATTGCTCTGGTATCTTCCGTACCTCAAATCTAAACGTGGACTTTTGCATCCAGATGCTAGAAATGTAAAACATGTGAAATGTTCTTTAGATTTCTTGGTTCTTAAAAGAACAACATTTTGATGGGATGTCGAAGAAGGTGATGTCCTCCTTTATCTGCTTAAGATTTTGTGACGATGGCTCAAGATCTTAGGCTAGTCCCTCGAAGTGTAGGTTCAATTTCAGGAAATTTAGTAGATGGGTGCTAGAAGGGCACAAGCATATATTGTTTATCAATCATGGCTGGGGATATGTTTTGCTTCAAGACAGCTTTCCAAAAACATAAATCAGCTTTATGGTCTGCAAATAATGCACCGTGAAATGAAGTAAGCTGAATATATTAATTTGGGATATCCTCAAAGAAAACATATGTGAAGACACAGCACAAGATCATTGCAGCTTGTTTTAATGTGCTCCAGAATGGAGCAGTATGCACAAATGCAGCAAGATGAACATGCACCATAGGAGTGTTATATAATGTCATAACTTTTGAAATTCTGTGAAACTTTCTTGATAAAGTGATGTTATGGTTCATTTATGTTTGTAAAAAGAGGGATTTAATAGCTAATGTTAAGTGAAGCAACATTATGAAATAATTTAAGTGATAGAAACCTTTGAAATTCGATTAAAAAATAATTTTGGGGATTTTATGGCAAACCTGACGCTTTACTGCGATTTAAATTCAGTGAAAACTTTAGTTCAGGGGAGTTTATGGGTGCAGTACAAAACGTTAACAGAGAATTATGACTGGTATGGTAAGCTGTGTAACCATAGCTCATACCATCACCATGTACATCACATACCAAAACACATTACATCACACATAACATCAAAAGTCAGAGACGTGCAATATTTAAAAATATAATGGCACTATTTCCCTCTGAAAAAAAAGAGTTAAATACATGTCTTTATTTCACATCTGTCTCTTCTTTTTTTCAAACTAGTGCCACTTTTTCTAAATTATTTCACTTATTTATTTATGAGGCGCCAAAGCCCGCAGGCAACAGGGTTCACCTACATAGACACAAGAGAGACAGGTACAAAGCCGATGAGACACCAAGAGCTCCAGCAGGATTAAGAGCAGGAGAGGATTTGTTCAAAGAGGACCATTTTCCGTTTATGACAAAAGCTGAGATTGTTTTCCTCAAGTCTCAGATTATAAGGAAGGGAGTTCGATATTTTAGCTGCCACAACTGGAAAGAATTTACCCAGGCCATTGGTCCCATTGAAACATAAAAATCTTGCTAACCCCATATCAGAAGAGCACAGAGATCTAATCAGGACATAGGTAAGAATCATGGATTTAAGGTAAGCAGGGGAAGTGCTATAAAGACAGTTGTGTACCAAAATCGCCACTTTGAAGGATTTGCGAGCAGTGATGGGAACTTGCCTACTCTTAGAGATGTGTTCCTGCATCGATTTGCTTTTGACAATTCTAACTGCGTCGTTCTAGGAAGTGAGAAGTGTAATAATAATAATAATAATAATAATAATAATAATAATAATAATAATAATAATTTAGCATTTATATAGCGCTACAAACCCTCGGGTATGTGAGCGCTGGTTATTATTACCCACGGTGTGTGGTGCTCATTTATCTACCTCAAAAGGATGAAAGGCTGAGTTTGGCCCTGCCGGGATTCACACCTGCGTCGCCAGGCTCTGCACAGATGTCAAAGCGAGCCCTCTACTCACTGTGCTCTCTGACAGGCATTTCTTATTAGCTCCAATCAAAAGTGAGTTACAATCATCTATTCTAGACAAGATTATGGCCCGGGTAATAGACCAGCAGTTTTTCTCAGACAGGAAGGGTCGGGACTCCCTCAGCATTTGGAGATAGTAGGGGCAATTTTAAAACACTTGGTTTACATGAAGGTCCGCAGAAAGGGATGAACCCAGGTACGTGCCAAGCGTTTTTACCATTTCTAGAACTGAGATATCACAATTGTCAAATCGAAAAGATTGAATTTTGGGGACTAATTTAGCTTCAGTTTGGGATAAACCAAAGAGCAATAACTCTTTTTTGTTGCCATTAAGGCGCATCCAATTGGCGTTCATCCAAGAATCAATTGAAGCATAGATGTACCCTAGATGGTTTGAGTCCAAAGAGTAGTCACCCGATAGTTCTATCACCAATTGGGTCTTCATCTGCATAATCAGTAAAGTAGCCATCCATGCCTTCCAGGAGGCTACACAAGGGTCTGATGTAAATATTGAAAAGTATGGGAGATATACAGGCTCCCTGTGGGACACCAGAGGTGATCGGAACTTGAGAGGACGTTTCCTCTCCAAGCACACTCAGGACATCCAATGTGTCAAGAAGGAATGCACCCATTCTATAGAATTCTGACCACATAAACCAACATCTTTTAGTGTGTGAAGTAGGCATTTGTGGTCCAGCAAATTGAAAGCCGCTGAGGGATCTAAAAGGACAAGAAGGCCTGTATGTCCCTTATCAATGATCCCCAGCATATAGGTCTGAAGATATAGTATAGTTGTCTCAGTGCTGTGATTGGGTCTAAACCTCAACTGCTTTCGGTGTAAAATCCCATCAGATTCCACGAATGACTGAAGTTGTAATGTAGACATTTTAACTAAGATTTTCAGTAGAAAATTTCAGTTGGTGATTGGCCTCAATTACTGGCTTCCATGGGGTCCAGGCTGTTTTTTTTTCAATAATGGGTAACTGTGACCACACCTTGATGTTCTCTGATACCAGTTTGTGATGTGTTAACTAATCTAACAAGAAAAGTGGCAAATGTTGTCAAGTATCAGTTTTGGTGAATCACATTTTCTGGACTGGTGGACGGACGTTTTGTAGATAAGGGTTTATTCATGTTAGCAATCGATACAGGATGGAATTCTAAATGCCGCTGTCCTGTCGCACTAGCGTGCACAACCGTATGTGGATCAGATGTGTGTTTTAATAGAAAAGTCTACATTTTATCACAGGCTTTCAAGATCTTGGTATCAGAAGCAAGCTGAACTTTAGTACAAAACAAATCAATAGGTGTAACAGTTGTTGCCTGAAGTTCAGGGGCCACTATATGATTGAAAACCTCAAAGAGTTTTTTTGGGTTGTTATTTGCAGCATCTATCTGTTTACTAACGATATTCTTTTTTGTTTCTAGAATAGTAACAAAATAGATATTTTTCCAGGGTCTTCCAATTGATCTTATTCAGCTCAGTGGGATATTTCAACCATTTACCCTCTGCATTCTTTTATCGTTGTTTCATTGTATGCAGCTCTTGGATGAACCATTTTTGATGGTATAGGTTTTCTCTATTTAATGTATGTTTAAGAGCAGCCACTTTATCCAACATTTGGATCATAATAGACTGAATATTTGACACCTAGTTGGGTGGGGGATCTAGATTATTGGAGGAAAGCATAACTTGATCAATGGAGATCTGCAGATCCATCAGGCGAATGTTATTAAAATGATGGATAACAACTTTCGTTAATGGGTTCTTGGCCTTTAGGAGGGGATCATACAACTGGATCTGAAGGAGAATGGCATAATGAGATGACCATATGCAGGGAATGGTGATATCAATATGCACATCAAGATTTTTGGCCATGACCCAGTATGAGTGTTAGCTTTGGTAGTGGTGGGCTCGTTGTAAGCCACAGTAAAGTCAATGTCATTTACAGTCCCAAAAAGTGTGGAGGCTTCTTTACCAGCTTTATGGTGTAGCCAGTGATTGAAATCACCAAGTATTAAGGTGGAACGATTAGGACAATTCAAGTCTCCTAAAATGTCCAAGAGATCTTCATTGAAGCTTGGCATATCAGCTGGGGTGTGATAAATTAAGATGAAGTTTATGCAACTACAGGGACTTGTGGTCATCTTTAGATGGAGAAGTTCACATTTTTAACAAGAGATAGGTGCTTGAAAAAATGTCAGGGTATTTTCTGGCAATAATAGCCACACCCCCAATATGCTTTCAAGGTAAAAACATTCCAGTGCATTTATCAAATATATCTCTCTCGTTTCTTAGGTTTCACATGCAAGACATATGTACTAATTTGCAAAGTAAAGAATATGTCGAGCAGTAACTTAACTCTTCCGGATATTCCAATAAGAGGTCTGCATTTATGCTTTCACATTTAAACAATTTCCGCTCAGTGTTTGGACAAAGCACAGTTATAAACTGATCAGATGCAGAGGTCTGCAACCATTAGCTCTCCAGACGTTTTGAACTACAATTACCATGATATCTCGCTATTGACTGTGCTGTTTTTGGATGATCAGAGCTGTAGTCCAAAACATCTGGAGAGCCAAAGGTTGCAGACCTCGGGTTTAGAGGATGTGTGTAGTTTCATATAATATATATATCTTCCAGAGACGGATAGTAATGTAAATGAAATGTAACAGTTTTCTAAATTAATTTGTATTATTATCACAACTAATTATCTTTTCAATCGAGAATGAAGGCACCTAATATGGGAAGGTAATTAACTTTAACAGTCAATCTGGAGATAATTTAATTATATGTTTTAGTAAGAAAAGATAATTAATACAAAGAAAGATGAGGCACATTAATCTTTAAATTGGTGAGGTTGCAAGTGTATAGGACGTAAATTATCTTCTCAACCTTCAACTACATTTTGCAAGGAATCCTTTCTTTATTTTTACAAGCAGATAAAATAGCAGATAAAATACATTATTTCACTTGATCTACAATATGACGGTGTATATTTCTGTATGTTTTCAGCTGTTAGCATACATACATGTGTACCTGTAAAATATGTCTCATACATTGGGAAAGAAAGCATGTGAAATGTTCACACCAATACATAGTTTCGAATGGTGTCATCAGTGACGCCATATATGTGTTCTAGTTTCCAGTGGTGTCATTGATGATGATGATATAATTGATACCATTAATGATATTCTAAGACCAGTCCTAGGTTCATATCTATTTCTCTTGTATTCTCTAACTATTGCTGTTTTGCTTCACATTATGAAATTCAATTGATTATGTATATATGTGCTGTTTATATGCAAGTGTAAATCATCTGATGAGATTGTTTGCATCAGTGGTTAATTGTTGATATACACACCAAAGAGCCTACTGAAGGCTGTTTGTCTTGGCTCCTGCAATCTATTTGAAGACAGCTATAACCTTCTGGTTGATATATCAATAAAAATATATAATATGATGTGAATACATCAGCAGTCTCTACTAATCCCCCAATATCCCCAATGAATTAAAGCAGGTGGGATCAGGAGTTTATTGATATAAGCATTAACATATTGGGCCTGATTACACGTTTGTTGGATAAAAACTCGTAATACCATTGCGCTGATATTACTATTCCTGGCAGGGCAACCACCGGAAATACTGGCGCATCAAAAGTACACAGGCGTGTTCACACATCCTTCCAGAAATGGTAATACCGCAGCACAGTATTACTGGTGAAGACAGCAAATCATTAGCATTACTGGCATAACGTACCCAAACTGACACTGTTACCAGCACCAGAATTGATGGTACTGGAATTACCATCACCACCAGAATGAGAAGCACGCCGGCGGCCATCCTAAACAGACTCAATCCACTCTCAATCTCCCTTTTTCTGTCTCCATTCAATGCTAGAGGACGAACACAATCTCTTTCAAGGCCAGAAGAGAAGGCACATGTACCTGAAGTGAGAGGGTGGAAGCCTAAGTTCTCTGAGGCAGAACTCACTGCATCGGTAGAAAATGAGTTCAGCAAACTGTTGAGCTATTTGGGGCTGAACACCGCGAGGCCAGCACCTAGCAGAAGTCAGCCATATAGTGGGAAGTTGCAATCTGTGTTACAGCAGTGGGTACTGTACCCCGCACACTGGGGAACTGCCACAAAGGGTAGGACGACCTGCTGGTGAGAATATGCAAAATTATCACCACCAACAGGAGGGAATCCTCCGCCATGGAAGGAGGGATAATGACACCTCTCATGCCCTGGGAGGAAAGGTGCAGATCCATCTTGCACATGGAGGGCTTTGAGGGTGTTGGTACGGTTGAGGCAGGAGGTGGGACCCAAGACAATGGTGGTAAGTACAAAACCCCCCATGTGAAGGCCAACACTGTGTCAATAAACATGCATCCCCTGGCAGAGTAGCCAACACATGTCTGAAACAGCACATGCCCTGATCAGAAATATATGCACAGGCATGCGGGTAGAAGTAGCCATGCACAAGCATCATAGCCAATATGTACAGCCCCACACATGGACACACAATGAGAGCCCATGTGTGCCAAGGGAGGACAGGACATGGATCATAGGCCCAGCACACACAGAACCACAAGCCAATGTGCCAGACCAACAGTCAATGTGCACACCTACCACCTGCATGTGCATGCACACATCATAGCTAACACACCGTAAAAGCTGCAAAACAAGAGCCAGACACACGCAATGCCACATGAGTGAGATGCAAGCTTGCAGACATGACTCCCAGATCACTGACACCATGCTTACGTCGACCCAACAGGAAAGCAGTCTTCTGACAGTGATGCAGTGGTACCATCAAGTGGGCAAGCTGCAGCATGCACACCAGCCAATGGCACATGATCCGCCAGCAGGGCCAGGCAACAGGGCAGTGTAGAGGTGGAGCCAAGTACCCCCATCCAAAGCTCCTCACCCATGTTGCCTATATGTTGGGAGCCAGAGTGTGAGACATGTGCATTACCAGTAAGAATACCTATACCAAAGAGAATCCTGGTAGTTAGATTCCCATTGAGAAACCCATACATGCATACACGACACGATGATGGCTATTTGAATGAAATCCCGGTGGAAGTGTTGAAAACTGAGCAAAAGGGAAGACTGGTGACATCATGAAAAGCAGAGCTGACACACCCAGAAGAGATGCAGAGATGAGAGAACACAAATATTCTATAAACTCTAAAGCGGAGGTGTTAAAGATGAGCAACATTTCCGGCTCGAGATGAAGATGCTCATGCTACAGAAATAATGAACAAGCGATCCAGTCATTTTATAATCGTACAGATGCAGTAAAAAAAGTATACAAAGTATTCTTAAAGGCTAGCTATGTAGTAAATAGATTGCTGCGATGCACCAACATATATATATATATATATATGACATGTAAGGACTATGGATGATAACACAAGGCACTTTAGTAGAGCTGAGTCCCAGGAGCAGAAAGACTTTTTCAGTGTGTCGCAGTTTGAAATCGGGGAGACTTACCCATGGAGGTAAATCAAAGAAAGGCTTGGTTGGATCAACACCAAGAAGTCAAGGCCACCGTGGGCCTGGATGTGTGTACAAACAATTACAGAACGTGTGAAAAGAATAAACCTTCTGTCTTAAGTGAGGGGCGACAACATTGAAGATGTCAGGGGCTCATCAGATAATAGTATTTTAAATGCAGTAAGACTTGAAAACATGGTGTACAGTCACGTGGTCAGATGAAAATAGATACTATGATGAGCTGTATCAAAATCAAGAAGACAGAGTATGCTATACTCCCTCGTATTCTCCAGCACAAAGAATATTTCCAGGGCTGAGTTCAAAGCCTTAATTGACTAGTAGACTGCAAGAGTGATGATGGATGCCAGAGCCACGTTGGTGGGAAGCTATGGTAATGGCCAGCCCACCAGCACCTGTGTGGCAGCCTGCTGCTGCTTGCATAGGTGGAATATTACAGAGGGGTACATGGGTGCCAACCAATTATAGAGGGACACGTAATAGAGAGCCCTATAGTTTGAATAACCAATGGGACATTGTGTATTTGATGACGTTCGTAGAAACCTGCACTAGAGGAGGGCTTAGTTGTCCCACCTGATGTTAGACTGCCAATCACCTTCCCTGACAAGTAAAGAATGTATACCTAGATGTTCCCTGTGTTCCACACTCTCCTTCTCTCCTCATATATCTGACGTCTCTAAGAAGTCACACTACCAACTGCACCTCCTCAGAGGTATTCTTCCCTCCCTCTCCTTCCCCCAGAAGCTCACTGTCTCCCGAGCCCTGGTTCTCTCAAAGCTGGACTACTGTAACAGCCTCTATCTTAATCTGCCTGCCTCCACTCTCCGCCCTCTGCAACTCATCCAGAACAGAACTGCGAGACTTGTCCTTGGCCTCAAGCCCAGGGACCGTATCTCTCCAGGACTGAAATCTCTACACTGGCTCCCAGTGGCTGCGAGGATAAAGTTCAAAACCCTCTGCATTGTCCACAAGGCCTTCTGGGGCCTGGGGCCTAAATACCTTCAACTCTCTCTTCCTAAATATCTTCCTTCCCGAGCCCTTCGCTCATCTGTCTCCAACTCCCTCAGGGTCAGCTGCTTCTCGAAGCTACGGGCTGGGGGTAGATCTCTCTCCGCGGCAGGGGCCTCCCTCTGGAACAGCCTTCCTGCCTCCCTGAAACTTGAGAACCATCTCCGGTTCCGGAAGCACCTCAAAACCTTCCTCTTTGCTTCTGCTTTCTCTCTCCCTCTCCCCTGCTAATTCTTCGCTGAAACAGCACTGAATCTGCAACTGGGCCACTCTCACCGACCCCGGTCCTGGGCCCAGCCACTCTCCACTTGCACTGCCTCCCTGGCAACCCCTGCACTGCGGGACTATCTCTGTATCCCTTCCCAGCACTTGTCTGCACTTACCTTGCACTTGCCACGAGCTGGCCCTCTTTATTTATTTATTTTATTTTATTCTTCTTACCTTGTACTGCACTTTCCCCCCTCCCCTTCCCCATGCACTTTCTCCCTTCCCCTGCACTTGCGCGATCTGAATGACACCTGGCCTATTAGGATCGTTGTCTGTCTTCCCCTTGTTCCCCCCTCCCTGCCTCGTCAAGCCTTGAAACACTTGTGTATAGGCGCGTTACAAAAGCCATATCATATCATATCATATCAAGCCTATCACCATCCCAAGTAGGTTTTTGTAGTTTGCAACATAGACTGATGTCAATAATGATGAGTTTTTTGTATATAAACCGCTTTTTTATATGTTGCATAGAGTGTGAAGATCGAGCGAACACATTGATGTTCGTTGTAACTCCCTGTTTTAGATAATTCATATTAAACTAGTCGCACTTTGCCATCTTCCTGAGTCAGTTTTGATTATTGATGTTTGAGTAATATTCTGCATCCCATCTGTCTCTAAGTATTGCTGCCTTGTCTTAAAGGGCTGGGTCTGACACCCCAGTTCATGTGGTAGCAAAGCTGATGGTTAAAAAACCATCGACCTAGTATGCTTTGGGTTCCCAGAAATAACTGGAAGAACGTGAGGCTCCCTGTAGATAGCAGCCGTTGGTTTAAAAACTTGCCAAGTACAGGTGGGACGGGTCCCTCATTTTCAAGTGAAATCCCTTCCCGACATCTACAGGAAGCTGAGCGGACTGAAGGCTGATGCGGCTGGTTTGAGGAGGAGACGATCCAGAAAGTCAAAAGTTGAAAACGTGAATGCTGAGTAGGCTGAATGTGGTGGCAAATTGAATTAGCACTGAGTGGGGATGAGTGATAACGGGGATAGAGTAAGGGAGGGTTGGTTGGGGTATTTTATTATTTATTTAAAGACGATGAGCGTCATAGTGTGAGGCGATGAGCGTCATAGTTTAAGGTATATAGACAAGGAGAGATTTATATAGTAAGCCCGGAAACCTAAGTCAAGGACCTTTAGAAGGAGCTCATCCTAAAGTACCAAGTGGACGTATATAGGCTACAAACTATCAAGGCATTGTTAAAGAGGACAGCTCATACTCCATTGAAGTTAATTTTAGGGGCAGATATAGTCACGAGGAGCGTGGACTAAAGTATGTGTGGGCCGGCCAGTCTGTCAAGTATTGTCTGTCTGTCTGAATATTGTATATGATATATGTGACAAATTAAATATTGAGAAACCATAGACTATGTAGGAAACAATGAGATTTGAAATGTTATTATTTATGTATTAGTTAACTGATAATGTTCAGTGAATAGGTAGATTGAAGTAAAAGGTTATATAGAGGTTTGGAGCTGTGATGATTGGTGCACGCTCATATTGTATTATTTTTCTGGGAAGTATTTATTTGTGTGAAATAACAGTATGTAGTGACAGTCAATTGTGACTAAGTCATGATGGGAGATATTACTCCGCTCATAGACTTGTGCAGACAGCTGCAAAAACACACACCCAAGCTTAAACAATACAGTGCAGAATGGGTTAAGGGTATGGCAGATAAGATGTTCATGCCATGGCCACAAGGGGGATCGCTGTCCAAAGCGTTCATGCAACCATATGATGACATATATGCATGCAGCATGTACGGGTAAAAAGTTAGAAAAAAGGTTAGCAAGCTTAGAGCTCTGGAACATGTACCAGGAGGAAAGGGAAGACCTGCCTCCTGAGGACTGGATGCTTAAGCAGTGTAAAGAGGGGGTGATGAGCCTTCTGCTCCCCCTATCGTGCCTGAAGTAAATGGAAATAGTATTAAAGATGAAGGATTATATGAGAGAGGTCAAGGCAGCAACGGGATATAGTAACCCAACGTATAAGTCACCTGTATGTAGCAGCAACGAGAGTCCCGAAAAGAGTCCAGAAACTGATGTGATTTCTAAAGTCTGGAAAGGAGAGAAAGACAAAGCTGAGGAGGTAGAGCTCATACAAAATGAATGGATGGGTGGTCAAATATTGCTCAAACCTGATGGAAAGCACATCGAGGAAGTAAGACAGAAGGAAGATCAGGATGAGCCAGATAGAAAAGATGAAGAAAGAGAGACACGATTGAAAGAGGATAAGGCTAAAAGAAAGAGTAGACAGAGACAGGAACAACTGTATCAAGATGAGCAGTTGAAAAAACAAGAAAGAGCAGAGGAGCAAAGAAAGTATGATAATAGACAAAGAGCAATCAAAGAACAAGATAAACTAGAAATGAAAAAGGAGGAAGAAGTGGAACAGAAGTTAAAGGATAGAAGGAAACAAAGACAAAGAAATGAAGAAGTGCATAGAGCAAACGAGAGAGAGGGGTGAGAATACAAGAAGAGGAAGAGGAAAGGGTAAGAGAGGAAGCACAGAAACAAAGAGAGCTTGAAGAGGAAATACGTGACATTGATCGCATAGAGAAAGAGTTTGGAACCTAATCCAGAAGTAGTATGGGAGGACATAGAATAATTTTTCCCAACACATGAACCAATGCCAGATCCGTCTAGAGAAAATCTAGAAGATGATCTTGATATAAGAAGCATTGTGGAAAAAAATAGATAAGGTTTATCTTGACATGAGGACCAAAAGTGAATAAAAAAAATAAGGGAATAAACAATCGATTTGAAAGTACACAATCACAAGGTAAAGAGGGAAGTTTGTTTAGCCTTCAGCATAGAGCTTTGTCTTTGCACAGGCTGGCTCTGAATAGAGATGAGAAAGAGGGAAGTCATACGAGTGAGGAACTGGATATGTCAGATGAAGATAGAGAAACCTTCCGTGTGAATGAGGGAACTAATGTATATGGTTCTGAAGGGTATTTTCCTATGGACACAAGAGAAGTAAGATGGTCAGATCTAGACCAACCTAAATCTCGAGCATCAGAACCTCTGGCGCAGCTTGATTGACCTAAAGGACAGTCCCATATTGTTAGGGGGACTCACCACCTTATGTGAGTAGACAAAGGTCAGTACTGGGAAGAAGACTACGTGGATCCATTGTCCCTGCTCTGGACAGACAGACGATGGAGGATGAATGCAAATTTGGGATCTCACAATTCCCATTGTTAGGGAAAGGAGGGGTCAGACCACAGTATATTCCTTGGCCCCAGATGGATAAGGATCATTTAAGGTGTAAACTCCCGAGTTTGATGTCGGGTGCTGGAAAATGGATCTATGAATTAGAGAAAATGACAGGAGGAAATACATTAGCAATAGGGGACATTAAGAGTCTTCTAGCAGTCTTCTAGCAGCTATACTTGGGGAGAGAGCTGATGACATTTGGTCGAGAGCAGGATATGCAGGTGACACTGCTCAGAACACTGCTCATGATGGAGCAACGTTTAGTAGAGGAGCAGTCTGGAAAGTGCTTTGAGTACAATATCCAGACACATCAGACATGGGAGCTAAAATGGCACGCAAGATGCAGGAAGAGGAGGATCCATTGATTTATATTCAGAATTTCCATGAGCAATGGAGCATGGAAATGCGCACTGTATTCTATCATATATTATGTCAAGGGCTGCCATACAAGATGCAGAGACAGCTCTAGAAATTGGTCGGTATGGAGGCTAAACCTCGGCCAGAAATAAAGTTGACAATAGCGCATCAATGCTGTTGTTTGTTACAAGAGAAACACCAAAAAAAGAAGAAGGTAGGAAGCTTGAGGAGGCTAAGTTGGTACAGAAGAAGCTATCAAAGTATTCTATGGAGAGTGGCAATGTTGACTAGTGGAGAAGTGCAGATATTGCAGCAAGCAGTAGGTATGCAGCAGGCGAATAACCAACAGCAGTTTGATCAAGGAGGGAAGGGATTTATACCACGAGGTAGAGGAAACTTCAGCATACGAGGAGGTTATCAGAACATCAGAACAATCAAGGGAACTTCCAGAATGACCAAGGTGGGTTTCAGCCTATACAGAACGATAATCAAGGTATGCAGGGAGGAAAAATTAGAAAGTTCCCTCCTGTAAGTTGGACATGTGGAACGACAGGGCATATAGCACCAACATGTTGGAGCCAAAGATGTGTACAGAATGGGCCATCCTCAAGAGGGGGGACTGCCTAACACGTGTCTGGAGTTTCTGTTGGTACTCTTGTTCAGAGGAGAATTGCCTAGCATTTCGGTGCTGGACTGCCCCAGGGCAGGACAAAGACTGATATGTTTGGGATATTTCTTCTCTGTGAAAGATAGTGAGCTAAAGACTCTGGGTAAGTCTCTCATAACAAGGACTAATGTCTGGGAGAGGGACTCCCAGGACCCCCCTTGTCAGAGCTGGGGCTGGTAAGGGCTCTGGGAGGGTGGTGGGCGCCCTCATTGGGTGCAGGACTCATCCCACGCAGTACTCCAGGCGTGTTCTCCATCCCTATTATAGATTTTTGGCCCAGGTACGAAGAACAGCCCGAGTACTACAGTTCCAGCAGGCCGTGTGCGCCACAGGCCTGCTGGGATGAAGTCAGCCACGCCCGCGCTAATGCACAAGCGCGGACCGCGCCCAAGATCCATGCTTGCAATCCTGGTCAGCACAGAGGAAGGACGTGCAAAGCTAGAGCTCCTGTAGGCAAGCTTACGCGGGGCGTGCCCACCGCCTGCAAGTCACACCCCAGGCCCCGCGAGACAACTAAGATAAGTGCCTCTTCATAGTACGCGCTCCAGGCGTTCTTAGCAATCGAAGGAGTAATGTAAAACGAAGTCGCGTTTGGACTTCAAAGCTTACAGAAACCGCGAACGAAGCGCTTAGGAAACGCATGGCGCTCCACCCCATAACCAGCATGAGATAATCCCATTAACACGTGATTGTGTTCCTAGATGGAAGCGTGTAACTCGCATGTGTTCTAACTGTGAAACGGTTGAGCAGACCAACCGGATAGACCCTAGGCAGTGACTCTGCATCCTTATGCGCTCCTGAACTGACTTCTATCTTGCTTCTTGCAGCACAGCAGCGCAAAGGAGGTAGTGATTGATACTGTAGAGGCCCGAACAACACGAAAAGGCCAGAAGACTCACCCAGCAGCTCTGAAGCTAAGTGCAATAATAATTACTTGTAAAAGGGCACGAGTAAAGGGCAAAAATAGTAAAGCTATTTCTTTTCTGCATGAGGCAATACAGGGATTGATTCCTCCATGATGTAATGTGAGGATAGTGTTTCACGTCGTAGTGTATTACATGACTGAATGTAAAGAGTTCACAAGACTGGTTCTGGGGCTCCAGTACAAAGGCCCAATGTATTCTGGCATATAGTGTGAAAGCTAGTGAAGAGTTCACAAGACTGGTTCTGGGGCTCCAGCACAAGGCCCATGTATTCTGGCATATAGTGTGAAAGCTAGTGAGTGCAAGAGTAAGAAGACGGAGAACTCCTGATTCTGGAGCCGGAGCTGAGGAGCATGTTAACGTGATCTTCCCTATTCCTATCCACAACTTCTCCCTTACCCTCTTCCCGGTCTTCCTAATCTCCCTCTACCCATCCAACCGACGGACCCTAACCCTCTTTCCCCGAAGGGTTAAGGTGGCCTGTGTTAACCACTTCCAGGTGCCAAGACCTGACGGGGAGGGAGGTGTTTGTGCTGCATTTGTGCTGCCTCTGCGCCAAGGAGAAGCAAGTCCTGACACCCCTTGTTAATATCCACCTGCATATGGCACACAAAATAGGGATGGGTTTGCCCAAGATCAAACAGTGTTATTAGGCACAAGCACCGAGAATACAACAGGCTTTGCAACCAGAGCAAGCACCATTGAGTCCGTACAAGGGCAGTCACAGCATGCACCCATGCAAACAACAGCAAAGCACAAACACAGGAACGTTACTGCCTCCTAGGATAGGGATGTCACTCTTGAGGGAGGGAATCCTTTCACAGGCACAAGAATAAGCATGTACCCACAACAGCACAGCTCACTGGGTGACTTGATGTGTTCAGAACTATCAGTAACGTGAAATCCTCAAGAGGAATCAAGGGTTGACGTCACGATAGGAGGCAGATCTTTTTCTTTTTATTAGATAATGTTGTAACTTGCTCATGCATATGAGAGGGAACATTTTTACTCTCAGGTAATGCAATGCATGCTCAAGGTTTCACAGGAGCTGCAAGTAGAGTTCCTTTTACTGAAGAATTACCAGTCGCAAAAGCAGACACCAATTAATATACTGGGTCGAGCTTTAATGACAAAGCTGAATATGACACTTTTGTTTACTGATGAAGGCATAGTGTGTTCAACACTAGGAATACATTATTTAAATGTGAGCATATTCATTATGGCATTTACATGGAAAATAGCCATATGAGGAGTACCGTTAGAGCCAGAGGTGTTTCATTATGGGGTACATATTCTGTCACCATGGCTGCCTGGGTTAGTAGGTAAGACCATGAGAATACGGGATGAGTTTCTATTCAGTCCAGAGATCCTATGGACGAAGAAGGGGGATTTGTCCCTTAGAACTACAAACAGCTGTAGAACAAGGAGTTTTGGCTATGCTCATAGGATTTGATGACAATGGCAGATCACAGAGCACAGTAATCGCTATCGGAGAAGGTTACAGATTAACTGACATCACCCATAAGGACATGTTTAAAGATGACACATGTGATGATGAAGTAGTGTTCGAGATGAGCATTACATATTGGGTTAGATGAGAAAAATGCAAGATCCCGCAGAGAATGATGATAGTGAGACAGCATCCTGCATTTTTCAGATGAAGACATGGCGAAAGTGCCAGTTTCTTTATGGAATACGGGCCCCTATGAGTAGGCCAATAACAAGGGGTTGGAGAGTTTAAGATCAAACTAAAGCCAGGAGCAATTTTACCTCGAGCACAACAGTCTCCCATGTCTTGAGAGGCATATGAGGGTATTTTTAAGACGATATCCGCCATAATGGATCAAGGCATTTTAGTGACGTCAGAGTCACCATGTAATACGGCCCTGTACCCTGTCAAAAAATCGAAGGGGGGTTGTGGCGTTTAATTCAGGACATGAGTCTGATTAATCAGATTGTAGAGTCTGAGTTCCCCTAGTTCCTAATCCAGCAACGATTTTATGTAGTATCTGTTGAGGCACGATATTTCACTGTGATTGACTTGAAAAATGGGTCTTGCTCAATCCCATTGCATAAAGATTCTCAAGACCTGACGTGATTTACGTTCAAACAGACTAACAGGGTAATTCATAGAATTTCGCCCAAAAGTGGCGCATGCGGCTGGCGCACAGTGTGCGCGTGCGAATGTCTGCACCAGCCGCGTGTGCTAAAATCGATTTCTACGCACAGCGTATTCATGGATTTTCGCCTCCAAAACCAGCTGTGGTGCAAAGTGGCGCAGCGACCCTGCAGCAGCACCAGTTACGCCCCAAGAACGCCCCTAGCACAGGGAAAAGCCATCAAAATCCCCAATCCAGCGCAAAGGGCTGTGCTAACCCTGGACCAGTTTACAGGGCTGCGAAACAGCAAACGCCAAGCGAGGAACGTGTATTACTGGGGTCCGCGTGAAGTTTCACACGCGAAAGGAACTGTGCGAGTGGGGTACGTGTATAACTGGGGTTCGTGGGAAGTTTCACACGCGATTTCAGCAGGGTACATGTATTACGGGGTTTCGCGGGAAGTCTCACACGCAAAAGGGCCTGTGCGAGTGGGGTACGTGTATAACTGGGGTTCTTGGGAACTTTCACATGTAATTTCAGCAGGGTACGTGTATTACGGGGGTTCGCGTGAAGTTTCACACTTGAAAGGGCCTGTGCGAGTGGGGTACGAGTATAACTGGGGTTCACGGGAAGTTTCACACGTGATTTCAGCAGGGTACGTGTATTACGGGGTTCCACGGGAAGTTTCACATGCGAAAGGGCCTGTGCGAGTGGGGTACATGAATAACTGGGGTTCGCGGGAAGTTTCACACGCGATTTCAGCAGGGTACGTGTATTACGGGGGTTCGTGTGAAGTTTCACACGCGTAAGGGCCTGTTCGAGTGGGGTACGTGTAGAACTGGCGTTTGGGGGAAGTTTCACACGCAATTTCAGCAGGGTACGTGTACTACGGGGGTTCGCGTGAAGTTTCACACGCGAAAGGGCCTGTGCGAGTGGGGTACGTGTATAACTGAGGTTCGCGGGAAGTTTCACACGCGATTTCAGCAGGGTACGTGTATTACGGGGGTTCGCATGAAGTTTCACACGCGGAAGGGCCTGTGCTAGTGGGGTACGTGTATAACTGGGGTTCGCGGGAAGTTTCACACGTGATTTCAGCAGGGTACGTGTATTTCTGGGGTTCGCAGGAAGTTTCACATGCAATTTCAGCAGGGTACGTGTATTTCTGGAGTTCGTGGGAAGTTTCACACGCGATTTTGCAGTTAGAGCGAGGTACGTGAATTTCAGGGGTGCGTAGTGAGTCCTACACGTGAATTGGCAGTGTGGGTCCTCCCAGGTGTTCCCTCTACACCCCCCACAGCACCTGCAGGCTGCCCACACCACAGGGGACTACCCCCCACCCCTGGTCATGTCCCGCAGGCAGCCCATCCACCATGGGCATGCCCCCCAGCCAAGCCACATGTCACCTTGCACCCCCACCCCCCAGCAGTCAGGTGCACCTGCCAGCAGGCCCCCACTCATGTCCCACACATGTCCCCCTGCACCCCCATCCCCCAGCAGTCAGGGGCACCTGCCACCAGGTCCCCACACATGCCCCCCTTCACCCCCACCCCCCAGCAGTCAGGGGCACCTGCCAGCAGGCCCCCACACATGTTCCCCTGCACCCCCACCCCACAGCAGTCAGGGGGACCTGCCAGCAGGCCCCCACACATGTGCCCCTGCACCCCCACCCCCCAGAAGTCAGGGGCACCTGACAGCAGGCCCCCACTCATGTCCCACACATGTCCCCCTGCACCCCCACCCCCCAGCAGTCAGGGGCAACTGCCAGCAGGCCCCCACACGGGTCTGGACGTAGGCATCCCTGCTGGTGCGGGATGATGCAGTCACAGGATCGGGACAGGATTACACACAGGCACCTCCGCAGCGGCCTGTGCTGCCTCCTGTCCCTGCCCCTGCACTGCACCACTGACACCAGTGGAATCCCTACCTCCAGACCCCGTCTCTGTCCCTTGCACGGCCTCATCTTCCACCAAACCCCCCACCAACCTGGATGACTCCGTGCCATCTTCCTTCGTCGGACCCTGTGGGGTCTCAGCTGCCCCTTCTCCTGCCGAGGAGTCCAACTCCGACCTCCGCCTCTTGGACCTACCCTCGGCAGCTGCGGCCTGGGATGCAGCACTGGACTCCTCACTCCCTGACGAGATATCAACCTGGGAGGGGAGCCGGGCCTTGCGTCTCCGGCTGGTGGTGTGATCCCCGCCGCTGTGCTCCACAGCACCCTCTCCGTCCTCTTCATCAGTTGACTCTGCAGATGGGGAGAGATAGGAGACAGGCATCAGGACACTGTACAATGGACTGATACACACATGCCAGTTGCACATGAGTGGCAGTGTCAAACTTCAGACATGGCATCACAATCCCCAACACACATGGCATGTCAACTCACACACATGAGCAATTCCACAGCCATATGGCAACAGCCAGCACCATCCATACACATACAACAGCATGAGCAGCCAAAGGTGAGCCAGACATCACATGAAAGACAGGGAGTGCACTAGACATGCACACACGCCACCACACTTAAATGCATGTGTACACCTCCACCAACTGTCGCAGTGATAAGATCGGCATCCATGTCACATCTGGCAATCAGTCTTCTACATATCAGTGTCCTAAGCATCCATGTTGCATCACTGTTGCACCCTTGAGAAATACACACACATGCCCATGTACACAGTGCAGATACATGCAGCTGGAACCGACATCCATGTGTGACACCACAACCATGCCAACTTACATACACAGTCATTCAAACATGCGTGCTCACACATCTGCATTTGGCATGCAAGCTTACACACACATGCACCATCCATGTGTCTCACACATGAGAGGACTCACATGTGTTAGCCTCACGGCCCTGTACATACACATCCATACATGGCCCTACAAACCACATGTGCAACCTGCACACTACTGGCACACCACCACACGCACAGCTTACAATCAGTATGCATGTACACTTACCGCTCGACTCCAGATGGGTCTGTCTCTCAAGGACCTGGACGTGGAGCGCTGGGGATATGCGTTCCAGGACCCTCATTTGATGTTCCGACAGGTGGCCCCGGCGCCCCTTAGCATCCGCTGCCTTCAAGAGGCGCCGGGCCTTGTTGAGGGTCCTGGACCTGAAGTCCTCCCAGCGCTTCTTGACATGTTTGAATTTTCGGACTGCCACCCCCTCCGCGTTGATGGCTGTCACGATGTCCGTCCAGATCCAGGTCCGTCCTTCCTTGTCGGCGCGCAAACTTCCGAAGAGGGCATCATACTTCCCCAGGACTTGCTCCACCAGGACACCAACTTCGGTGGCAGTGAAGCTGGTGGCCCTCTGCCTCTCTGGCTGGGGGTTGCCAGTGGTCTCAGATGGTGGTGTGCCTGACATGGCAACCCCAGAGGCAGGTGTGGGTGGGCAACTGGGTCCTGGGGCTGGGCTGTGGAGCGATGGTATCCCAGTCGGGAGTCTTCAGTTCCAGCAGGGGTGATCACAGCAACTGCACCCCTGGCTGATGTGCAGGCAGCAAATAGCAAGGCACGTGGGCAGCAGGCAGGAAGGCAGCAGCAGATGGCAGGTGGAGCGTGCTCGGGGCTCTGGGGGGCAGGAAAATAGCCTTCAGGGCAGGAGCGTGGTCTGCCGTGTGTTTTTGCGTGGCCAGCTTGATACGGAGTGATTTGGCACGTGAAAATCTTGCACGTCAGCGTGTAATTCGGGGAAAGGGCCTTAGCGCGTAAGCGCGTCAGCACACGCATGCGATTCCATTGGACCAAAGGCCCTTAACGCGTAGGCGCGTAAGTTCCATTACGCGCGTGGGCGTTTCCCCCATAGCACGTGATGACAGAGCACATGTGGAAAAACTGCACGTCCGAGTGTCATCGCGTGTAACTGGATGAAAGCGCCCGCATACACGCGTCTCTGACGTGTACATGTGAGCCGGTTTAAAAGCTGCGTGTAGGACGCCATTGCCTTGTACGTGCTTTTCGTGGAGAGCGAGAGGGTGAAATCTGTACTTCTTGTAGGTTCACACGCGATTACTTCACAGCGTTTCTAGTTCGTACTCCCTGTTACCTCTGACAGCTCTTTTCTGATTTTTTGTTGGGCCTGTTTCCTCAAACAGAGTTCACTTCTCCTTTTGTCCTGTCTCCTCAGACAGCGTACAATTCTTCTTTTGGCGGGGGTGTTGTCAACGCGCACACGCTCGTATTTTTCACGTTCTTTTTCCAGGCAGACGGTGAGTTCCGCACGTACTTAGCAACTGTGCTTGCCCCGTGTGTCGCGTTCCCCTTCAGAGGTCATTGTAGGCTGCGTGTATTACGCGTACGCTTATTTTTGTGTATCTGGGTGCCACAGCGTAGTGCGAGTTCATTTTTGCACGCACGTGGTCTACGAGGGGTTCCGTGCATGTTTATTTTTTATTTTGGGCTGCCTGTGCTTTGCATGACCCGTCATCTTCCCCCAGGGGTCACAGACAGCCTTGTTAGAGCACTAGGGTACGATTTCCATCTGGTATCCTACCCCTTTCACCCTGAACTGCCCAGGACAATAGTTTACTGAAACTCCCGTATGCACAACAACATCAGTGCCATGGCTGGGAGGCGACCAAGCGGTAAGGGAGGCAAAGGTGGCCGACCCTCAAAAGGTGGGCGTGGTGGGTGCGGTAGGGGACGTGGCCGGGATTTGCAGGGTGCCCTTATGCCCCCATGTGTGGAGGAACAATCAGGGACACCCATGCCCCCACCCCCATGGTTGAGGGAAACGTGGCTGACACCATCCAAGCTCAGCCCCTGTTGGACCAGCCCATTGTGGCACCTAACCTGGCACAGGATGACTCCCTGGCTGACTTCCAGGTCAGCAAGTCTAGGCCACGTGTGGCGGTGCAAGTTGTTGTCACCAATCCATGTGGATCTGGGGCAGCTATGTCATCTGCTGCCCCAAGTATGCAGGGTGGGTAGGCTGCAGGGGCAGCTGCAGCTCCATCCACCCAAGCTCTGACTCTCCCAGCCAGGCCAGTGTCAGTCCCAGTCCATCAAACTGACGTTCCCCCTGCCAACATTACCCTGCAACCAATGCCTGCATCAAGACCTATGGTCATTGTGCATTCCCACACTACTACTACCCAGTCCACCGGTGATTCTGCCCCTACTGGCCAGAGCGGTGTAAGCCACTCTGGCTCTGCTCCACCTTTAAAGAAGAGGAAGAAGGGTGCTCTGGCACGACAGGCTGAGACCCCCGACACGGCTACACACTCCGTTACCTCAAGGAAGCCTTGCTTCAATGAGACGGAACTTGATGCACTTGTGGGCTATGTGTCGGCACATAGCCACGAAATGGTGGTGACTGCGGGGTGCAAGACCACACCTGGTCAACGTAAGGCACACTGGCAGACCATCGCCGACCGCATAAGTGCCCTTGGATTTGTGAGGCGCTCAGCTGATGATTGCTACAAGCGGTGGAATGACCTGAAACGCAGAGCAAAGAACAAGCTGGCCTCAAATTATGCCGCTACTCTGGTGACTGGCGGTGGGTCTCCACAAGAGGACAACAAACTCACTGAACATGAGTCTGTTGCTGGGGCCTTCGTCACAGAGGAACAGATCCAAGGAGTGGGAGGACTACATGATTATGAAGCATTGTCCGGTGAGTGCCCATGCATGTGTGTGTTATGCATGTGTATGTTGTTTGGGTGACGGGTTCTGATTGAGTGCCAGGTGAGGGTGTGTGTGTCTGAGTGGTATGAGTCATCCATGTGCTTCATCCAAAACATTCAGCGGCCTTGGATTTGGGTGTGACAGTATCCCTTCTGCCCACATTAGTAATTTGGATCAACATTACGACAGTTGCCCTTGAAGTGGCATCTTGCAACAACATTGTTTGTATTTTTCAGTGTTCGTTCAGGCTGATTGTTTCAATTCTCCCACTTTGGCTACGCATTCCTCAGCCCTATTGTCACATTTGTGACATGCTTCTGTCATTGATGAACCACACATTGGACCACATCTGTTACCTTGTTAGATGAATGATTTGACCATTCAGGCTAATTGAGTATTGGCCTGATCACAGGAATTTATGGGGCCTGTTTGAATGTGGAACATGATAGTTGTTTCCTGTCATGTTGAAATGACAAACCATTGATGTGTACATCTGCCTGCATTCACTGTATTTTTGTACACTGGATGTGTTGCAGTGTGTGGCACATGCCTATTTTGTCACACTATGTAGCATTTTTCATCTCATCATGTCCATCTCACATGGATGGCTGACAGTATTCATTCACTGACATGTGGAATTTACCATGGCTATGGTACATGCTATCTGTGTGATGGCATGTGTCATGTATGTGTATTGGACATGCCACTCATAGGCCAATGTGTGATGGCAGTGCTACCCAGCATGCAGCAAATGTGTTGCTCTTCCATGTAGGTGTCATCAGTGCCTGCCTTTTGGGTCCCCTTCAAACTCAGTGACAGTGCATGCATGGGAGGGTTATAGTCATGTGGGACATGTGTAAATCGTGTAAATCATGTACTGGTTATGTAGCTTCTCAGGCCTATTTGTGTGCTATGGTGCTAATGCCTGTTTCCATTTTTTGTCTTTCATGTTTTTGTAGGGGATGACGCACATGATGCTGTTGAGGTTGAGGAGATGGTGCAGACCCAGGAGGAATCTCAGGCACGACCGGGCACCAGTGGGGGACGTGGTGTGGTGTTGGGTGAGATCCCAATCTTGCTGCAGAACATTCTGTCGAGGGGTGCCTCTGGGTGCACCTCCCCAGACCTCTATTCAGGTGCTGATTCGGATGATGAGACCTATGTGCCGTCGCAGGTAAGTGTTTTTGGCAGGGATTCTGTTCTGTCCAACCCACCTGTACCAGGGGTAGAACCCTCTATGGGGATGTCAGTGTTGGTAAGTCCGCCTTTGGTGGTTACGGATGCAGGGTCACACTCCACAACATCGGATCCTGTTCCTGGGCCAGCAGATCCGAGGGGGAATGCAGTCCGGCAGCCTCAGGCAGTGCCGGCACAGCAAGGCGAAGATCGCCTTGCCCCAAACAGGTCTGGTGCCCGCCGACGCGGTGGCCGTACGCCACCAGGCAATACCTCATGGGAACAATCCATTTACGGTATGGCAACCCAACAGGCAGCATCAGTTGAGATGATGGCTCAAGCAATGGAGAGGGTGACCACTTCCATTGTCAGCCCAGAAAGGCAGATGGAGCTACTACAGCAGGCAACAGACTCCATTTGCCAATCACACAGGAAGGACATGTTGGCGTCCAACAGGGACAGACGGGCGGCACTGGAGACTCTATGCCAATCGATATCAATAGAGTCCCAGGGCCACAGGGAAGCCCTGAGGGTAGAACTCCATCACCTCAGGGAGACTCTTGTTGACCTTGAGGCTTCCACTAACTTGAGGACAGAACAGCAGCTGGAGCTGCTCACACGTTCACTCTCAGCTGAGATGCAGGCAATTCGGGAGGAGATCCGTGCATCACGTCAGGTTCTGCATGGGGATCTCCGCACTATAATCCTCCAAAACGAGACCTTCCACACCCGCATGATTGCTGCCATGGAGGACAATACCAGGGCTTTGCGTGGGCTGCCTCCCATTGCACCTCCACCTCCTGCGGCAGCACCACCTCCTGTGGCAGCAGCAGAGGGTGATGATAGCGACAGCAGCAGTTCTCCCACATTGGCATCGCCGTGCAGGCCATGAGCCCATGGAGTTGTTTTTTTTCCCAACATCCACACAAGTGGGTGTAGGAGCGGACCCTGTCCTCGGACCTCCTGGGTGCCCCCCCTGACCCCCACATGGCCATTTTGTTGCAGTGTGTTGCCTTGTGTGGTTCCCGTGGGCATCCATTGTATTCCGGCTGGGCACATGCAGGCTTGTCCTGAGTTCGGGTTAGATGCTTGGGTTCGTGAGACACACACACCTCCTGCTTCCTGTTTCCATGCGCTTGCAAAGGGTGTGCCCAAGTGACATTGACTTACATGGTGACGTAGGACTCCCATGAGCTGTGTGGGCAGTCTGTAGTCAATACTGTGTATATATTCCTAGTGGATATTGTTGTTGAATTGTACACTGCATGGTGTATTGCTATGTGCTTGTGCATCCATGTCTTTCGCCTAATTTTCAGGTTAATTCCTCATGTCTTCACAAGGCCGTCTACTTTGGAGACGGAGTTCATGTTGTAAGCAGTGCACTTGGACATTTGCGTGGCAGCAGCACTGTACAGTTGGAAGTGGCCGATGTGCTGGCATGATCAGGTTGTAAGACTACCACTACTTTAACTTAGTACTATCATGTTTATGCTATATTTGAGGTTGTGTAGCTGCATTGTATTGTTGGTAAGTATTTGGTCATGTGTGTTGTTAGTTCTACATTACTGGGAGAATATTGTGTGTGGGCAGTTTCCATTGAGGACACTGTACTTTGACACTTGTGTGATGTTTTGGGGATTGCTTTGTTTGCTCTCACATAGCATGACATGCCATGGTGTGTTGGGTGGCGGTGCTGGGGAGGGGTTGGGTGACATGGCACTGTTGTCATGTTGTATTTTGCAAGGGGGTAATGATTTTTGTAGCATAGAAGTGTGTCTTTTGATGACACAGCATTGGTGGTATATGTGTAGGTATGGCACACAATGTAACACTTTCCGGTGACCAATCTCAGGCTGGTATGGTTGTGATAGTTGACTGTCCCTTATGTCATCATCATTGATTGTCAGCTGGTATGTGCCAGGGCTGTGTGCACTTCACAGGGGTGTGATTTTAGGTGAAGTAATTATCCAACAACTGTGTACGGGCTGCCTCACCCTGTGCCCTTTCCCCTCCCATGCGCAGCGGCCGTGCTTGTGGTTGGGGATGTGGGGGCACCACCATGTCCACGGGCAGGCCCAGGCATGTTGCAACGTTGTGCAGGACACATGCTGCCACTATGATCCTGCACACTACTGGGGGAGCGTATAACAGCTGCCCGCCAGAACGGTCAAGGGAGCGAAAGCGTGACTTGAGCACTCCAAATGTGCGCTCCACTATGCCCCGGGTTGCAATGTGGGCTGTGTTGTATCTTACCTCGGGTGGCGTGGTGGGGTTCCGAATTTGCGTCATCATGTGGGTGCTCAGAGGGTAGGCACTGTCCCCTGGGGAGGTGGTGATGGGTATCATTAGTGGGGTTGTGACATTGCTCAGTATCTGACATGCATGCATGTGCTGTGGCATTTATACTCACCGAGCAGCCATGTATCGCCATGCCGCCCAGCTTCTAGGTCCCGGGTTAGGGTTGACATTCTGTAAATAAAACTGTTGTGGGTGGACCCTGGATAGTTGGCATATACTGAGGTGATGATTCCCTTGGCATCACATACTACCTGGACGTTGATGGAATGCCAGTGCTTGCGGTTTCTGTAGATGTGCTCTGATGCCCTGGGGGGACGTAGAACCACATGGGTGCATTCAATGGCACCTAGCACTTTGGGCAAGTGTGCCACCCCGTAAAAATCCTGGACGACAGCCTGCCTTTCTGCAGGTGTTCTGGGCAGGTATTTCAAGAAAAGGTAGCAGGCGCTCCTCTCCAGAAAGAACAAGGCATGATAACCTGTTCTGAGATGAGAGTTTGCAGCACACACTTTTTGCTCACTGTACATTTCACAGATGGGAAATATCCATTTGCATATCAGTCTTTGTCCCGCCCTTATGGGCAGTCCAGCACCGAAATGCTATGGCAATTCCTCTCTGAACAGGAGTACCACCAGCAACCCCATACACATGTTTCAGCCTTGTTGGGCATCATCAGTGAGGTGATGCTGTGCCTCTCTAAGCACAGTGAGCAGGGACTCCACATCTGGTTGCCCCCAGGTAACTTAGGGTGACCAACCCCAAGTTCCTTGCAAACATTTCAAGAAAAGCTAGCAGGCGCTCCTCTCCAGAAAGAACAAGGCATGATAACCTGTTCTGAGATGAGAGTTTGCAGCACACACTTTTTGCTCACTGTACATTTCACAGATGGGAAATATCCATTTGCATATCAGTCTTTGTCCCGCCCACATGGGCAGTCCAGCACCGAAATGCTATGGCAATTCCTCTCTGAACAAGAGTACCAAAAGCAACCCCATACACGTGTTTCAGCCTTGTTGGGCATCATCAGTGAGGTGAAGCTGTGCCTCTCTAAACACAGTGAGCAGGGAGTCCACGTCTGGTTGCCCCCAGGTAATTTAGGGTGACCAACCCCAAGTTCCTTGAAAACATTTCAAGAAAAGGTAGCAGGCGCTCCTCTCCAGAAAGAACAAGGCATGATAACCTGTTCTGAGATGAGAGTTTGCAGCACACACTTTTTGCTCACTGTACATTTCACAGATGGGAAATATCCATTTTTATATCAGTCTTTGTCCCGCCCACCTGGGCAGTCCAGCACCGAAATGCTATGGCAATTCCTCTCTGAACAAGAGTACCACCAGCAAACCCATACACATGTTTCAGCCTTGTTGGGCATCATCAGTGAGGTGAAGCTGTGCCTCTCTAAGCACAGTGAGCAGGGAGTCCACGTCTGGTTGCCCCAAGGTAACTTAGGGTGACCAACCCCAAGTTCCTTGAAAACATTTCAAGAAAAGGTAGCAGGCGCTCCTCTCCAGAAAGAACAAGGCATGATAACCTGTTCTGAGATGAGAGTTTGCAGCACACACTTTTTGCTCACTGTACATTTCACAGTTGGGAAATATCCATTTGCATATCAGTCTTTGTCCCGCCCACATGGGCAGTCCAGCACCGAAATGCTATGGCAATTCCTCTCTGAACAAGAGTACCACCAGCAACCCCATACACATGTTTCTGGGCAGGTATATGTGCCTGCGGACTGATGGGCGTGCAGTCATGATGGCCAAGACCTGGTGTAGGCAGCGTGACTCCGTGGCCTGTGACCCCCCCCACTATAGCAGTTGTCTGTTAAAATGATCCAGTGGCCAAGAAGTGCAGTACATTGAGGACCTTATGCAGGGGGCTGAGTGCTTGGGAGCACAGGGTGGGTGATGTGAGGTCATCCTCCCACTCACTGACCAGGTCGAGTATTATGTGAGGTGGAAACCCGTACCTCCCATACACCTGGTCATCAGGCATCCCAAAAAGGCTGGTTCTGGGTGTAAAAATTCTGGGCCTGACTATCCTCCTCCTCCTCCTGTGGTATTCCACGACCACTGCTGCTAGGAACGGTATATTCATCCTGGCGTCTGTGCTTGTTTGTTGTTTGCGCACACTTTTATGCTGCGCGGGTCCACGTACACCTGCTTCCTGCTGGCGTACGTGTTTCTGGATTAGCGCGTCTTTTTGCCACACGCATTAGCCCCGTTCGATTCCATGAATACGTGTTTTGAACGTGAGTGTGGGCATTCCGCACACTTGCCTCCTGTACTTCCCCGTGACGCCCACATTTTCACGAGTTGTTCCCCATTCCGCGTGTCACGCCCCCTGTTCTTCCTACTTTTGTTGTGTGCGCCGTGCTATGTGCGATTTTGCTGTGCGCTTAGTGCACGCTGTTTGAAGATGTGTGGGCCAGCATGCGCCACGCAGAATTTTGGCGCACATCCTGGAATTTCCTCGTGCACGGACTTCCATGAATCGCTGTGCGCGGGTTTCGCTGCGATTTTTGCACTGGCACTGCGATTCGGACGCTTTCGCACGCTTGCACTGAAAATTTCCGTGCACATTATTTCCATGAATCGGCTCGTTAGTTAAAAAGTACAATATTACCTCAGGGGTACTGTGAGTCCCCATCGATTTTCAATAGAGTACTGCAGATGGACTTAAGCAATGTTGATTTGCCAATACTGTGCTGCAATACGTAGATGACATTTTGGCCTGCAGCATGTCAGAAGAATAACGTAGATGTGATTCAGTTCAGCTAATGGTCATTTTAGCTGTGAAAGGATATATAGTGGACAAAGAAAAATTGCAGTATTGCCAAGAAGAGGTGTTATACATAGGCCAGTTATTTTCGCATGAAGGAAAGAAAATTACACCTGAAAGGGCCGAGGAAATTTTGAAGACAGACGGTAAAGCATTTGCAGCAATTTTCTGGACTATGCAATTATGTGAGGGCATGGGTATTTGATTATAGATCATACACAAGGCCATTTTTGCAGGCCATGAAAAAGGCTCAAGTAAGTCAGGAAAAGATTGTATGGACTGAGGAAATGGAGGAAGGGTTTGACGAGTTGAAAAAGGCAATTTGCACAGCTCCAGTTTTGGGGATCCCGAATTATTCGGAGGAATTCTTTTTATTTTCGCACACAAATGGAACAGTTATAACAGCAGTACTCCCGCAGGGAACTACGATGGGGTACAAGCCTTTAGCGTATTACAGTAGGATTTTGGACCCTTTAATGAGGGGTCACTTCCCCTGCGAACAATCTTTGGCAGCCACTGCGTTTGCTATTAAGAAGTCGGGTAGCATAGTAATGGGATGTTCCATAACGTTGTTTGTTGAGCATGCATTATTTGCTGTTTTGAAAAAACCTAAACTGACTTCTCAAAGAGCTTCTGCTTATGAGATGGTCACATCAAATATGGCAATTAAAATTGTTAGATGTAAAATGGTGAATCCTGCCACCTTTGTACCAGAAACACTGGTAGAAGACGAGCATGCCCATGATTGCTCGAATTATGAGGAATTCTTTGACGAGATTCCAAAAGTGAAAGAAAATGCTCTGACAGATGGAGAGACCCTCTCTATTGATGGTTCGTTGTGGATCGATCAAACTGATGGCCAAAGATATTCAGGTGCCACTGTGGTGAGGCTCATGGCTAACAGGGATTCAAAATAATGACAAGCGCATGACTACCGTCTCACTTTTCAGCACAAGCTGCTGAATTAGTGGAGCTGATTGTCACACTCGGTAACCACGCAGACAAAGAAGTAACCATGTACAGTGACTCCGCCTATGTGATGTCGACAGTACACTCAGGGATATCATTTTGGAAAAGGAGGGGCTACCTCCGAATGGACGGCAATCCAGTGCAGCTTGCCACCTTATTGGAAAGACTTATTGAAGCACTACAGCTCCCAGTAGCCATTGTGATCGTTAAATGCGCAGCGCACAATAAGGGCCGGATTCACATAACATTTTCCTATGGGACTGCACCATTATAAAGTATGTCTGTGAATGAGACCCTAAGAGAGCAGACTTTATTTCACACGGAAACCAGGCCGTAGACGAAGAAGCAAAACAAGTTGCATATTCAAAGAATATTATGAGCTTTGATACGCCTGATGTGAATGAAAGAATGGTGGTGATGATGATTGTAAATGGAAGTTATAATAACTTGTCGAAGACACAATTAATGGAAGTTTAGGGTGAAGCACGACAGGAAGAGAAAGATCTGTGGACACGGATGGGGGATTCTTTATCTCCTTCCGAGGCATTGTGGCAACAGGAAAGCATTGGTAAACCGGTGATACCTGGAGCCTTATTAAGGGTAGATTTGGAACAGGTACACTACCCTGCGCATGTCACTAGGGAAAGCCTTGCAGCAACTATCGCGGAGGAATGGTCTGTAACAAATTTGTTATAACAGTTTGCGTTTTGTATGTCAAAAGTTTACTGCTGGGCACAAGCTGCAAACAGTCAGAGGAGTCATACCTCGACCTAATGGTCCTTTTAAGTATTTACATATTGATTATGTTGGCATGCTGCAAGTCTGAAATGGCTACAGACATATGATAGTGCTGGTGTTCCCCTTCTCAAGGTGGGTCCAAGCTGGCCCATGCACACATCCAGATGCTACTTGCGCTTTGAAATTCCTAGTTCGAGAATTATTTCCTAGGTGGAGAATATGTGAAGTATTCAGACCAGATAATGGCCCGCATTTTGTGAATGAAGTATTCGAGCAGATCAGCTTATTGCTCAGTATAAAGCATAATGTTTCTTCGGCTTATCATTTCTCTTGCATTATATGCATTGAGGAATCAACCAGGCTCTGACCATCATCTTACACCCTAAGAACTAGTAACGGGGAGGCGAATGAGAATGCCTCTCGCTCCTCCATAGAGGACTAGAAGTGATGCCCAGACAACAGCAGAATTGATGGGAGATGAGCAACATGCGTACTTAACATGTATGACTAGAAGTATCTCTGTCATTTCAGACCAAGTCAAACGGACGGGGTGTCGGTCTCAGAACACAGATGAAGACCATAGAGCAACCGGATCAAATCAACTTCTATTTCCAAAGGATTTTCCCAGAGATCAGGTTCTGAACCAGAACTTTGTCCGCAAATGGCATCAACCCGGAGGATGCGCTTGGATATTCCTGGGAGATGTGACGATCTACACCGGCGAGACCACCGCACCCCCAACCCATTTGGAAGCAAGCCAAAGAGAAGCAGTTCAGCACGTGCAGACTAGATCGATGACGAGGAAGAAAGATGCAGAGACTGTTCAGTAGACAGATAAAGAGTTCATTGGACTGTGATTCTTTTGAGACATTCTTTGTAGCTGCTAGCAAGGAGTGAAAGGAAAAGCTATTTGTTCTTGAGCCACATGAGCTTGCTAACATTGGACTGAGACATATTTAAGTCTTGAAGGGAAAAGAGCTGCCAGACTTAGAGTTCACCTTTGACAATTGGAAAGGGGAGCAGTACCCTGATTCCTTCCTCACTGAGTTTCTCTTTGGAAGCACCCATGGTGGTGCCTAATGGCAACATCCTTAGGATCATTCTTTCCGGTTTCCTCTACATTCTTCGAACTACTGATGATGTGATTTTTGCAAGATCCTAAAAATGGTCCAGTCGTGAGGAGATTGCTCACAGCCATAATAGGCAAATCCTCCAACTGCCTGAGTACTGTATGGAAAACACAGATGCCTCTGTCTGGCGAAGATGCTCGTAAACTAGTTGGAAGGGTCTTTTATTTCTTGATTGAGGAATGCCTGCACCTTGTTGAACGTCAAACCAACACTCGTATATTCCCGATAGACCCTAGGAATCAACCAGCAATTAATCAATTGCTCTGTGATATAATTGAGCAAGTTCATCTATTGTCTGAAACAACACAGTGAGCATCCTGAACAGCATATTGAGTGAGGATATCCATAATCTGCGGACCTTGATTTTATGCTGCTGGAAGTTCATCCTCATTTTGTTTGGCGACAAGACAACACCTTTGTATTTATCTGAAATCTAGTTAATCATCCTAAAATCAGCCAGAAGCTTGTGGAACTTGTGGAAACGATTCGACAGTTGCCAGATATTGTATGAGATTGCCCGATTAAAGTTTGGTTTTTCCTACCTTAAAAGTAAAAATAGAAAATGGGCAACATTGATAGCAACAATAATGTGGCAAACAATGAGAGACCGCCACAACATGCAAGAGGCTATTGTTGTATACATTGGACTTACTGGTACATTATCTATACATGCATGGTATTCACTATCTTTCTACTTTCTCTCACAGTACGTACTGTCTATTATGTACATCCAAACAAGGCAGTTGTTCCTGTATATCTTCCTATGCAGCAGGAGAGGCAGGAGAGTACAGATGTGGCAAGTGTAAAACCACCAAGGCCTTATTTGATTGTTCCTACTCCAGGGGTACCTATGAAAGTGCCCAGTCCTGTGACAGGTAGGTCTGAGCTTCCTTTTGGAGGGAGGTCAGCATTGCAAGTATTCATGATTCTTGGTTACCTCCGTATTATGTCAATAGTAAGAGACCTTATGTCACTGTTACTACACCAGTAGCGCATGTAAAGACACCGATTGTACTGACGAATGTCCCTATGCTTCCCCCAGTGGGAAGGAATTATGCAGATATACTTCATGAGATGATTATAAAAGCTCATGAGGTGAGAAGGAGACATAGGAGAAGTACAAGGGAAGATGACCATGACATGAGCGATTATCTAGACAGCACAGTTCACTTGGGAAACAATAAATATGTGGTATCAGCACATGAAAGAGGTAGACAAGTGAAAATCAAAAGAATAATGTTATGTATGTGCACTCCTGCCTTATAGTATGGGGAAGTCTAAGATATTCATAGCTATTGAAATAAATGTTCAGACAGCACACTGCCTATCCCCATTGCACTCTTCAGAGTTAGGGGTCAGTTCATGGGCCAAACAGCTTATTTAGCATGGGCAACTGAATGGACAGATCCACATGAAGATGACTATGTGCACAACACAAAGACAAGAGCAAGAATCCCACACTAAAAATCATGTGATCAGATATGTACATCCTGGAGTGAAAGGGGCTGGAATCAGGTGGGAAGTAAACAGAAGACTTGAAAGTCCAGGAAAATCAGCAGAAGACATTTGAAGATTGAAGAACATAGGCCAGTTGCAGATGTGGGGATCAGTACTTTCTCCAGATGGATGGGAGGAAGGAGTGGTCATCTGCAGAGCGTGAGTAATAATTAGAAGCTACAAACCAACCATTGACATTCTGCAAAATGTATGCAAATCTCTTTGGCCGAGACTTGCTAAACTACTGACATGGGTCGAAGACAAAGGAGGGCCCTGGCAGAAAGTGCCTCTGGAAAGTGCAAAGCTATGCTTTAGAAATAATGGGACAAGACAAATTAGAGAAAATCATAATTGTGGTTGAATCTTTGACGTGCCAGGAATGAACATTGGAACAGTAGTGCTAATGGATCACTACTGGGCTTGTGGATCAAGGGCATACATGAAGCTAGTGAAAGTTCATGTTTGAGCATTGGTGATTCCTAAAAGTGACCTGAACATTGACGAGTTTCCAAAGGAAGAAGAGATCTGCTGAAATCTTGAGTCGAATGAAGAGAGAGTCTATTTCTCAGCCAAATCGATAGAAACCTTTGATTCTATTCCATATGAACAAAGATTGTTTAGTAGGTCTTCATCGATATTCATGATAATCTTCATGCCCAGGGTCAAGACAGATGCAAACACTGAGTGGTCACAGATAACCAGATGGGAATTGCTGCAGACGAACAACACGACTATCAAAGGATTTAATGCAATCAAAGAGGAGCGGACAGCCATTCGATTGATGACTCTTCAGAATAGGTATGTCCTGGAAATGGTCACAGCTATGGATGGAGGTGTTTGTGCCAATATTGGAGAATCATGTTGCACGTTCATAGCTGCTCATGACAAAGAGAATGGCACCTTGACAGAGGCTGTAGAAATGCTGACAAATGTACACGTCCAAATGATAGACAAAGTCGAAGACATTGCTGATGACAGTTGGTTTGCATCACTCTTTTCGTGGGTTAAACAATGGATGGCAGATATATTCAAGTTCCTTGGAGCCCTTAGGATAATAATCGCATAATGTAAGATGACTGCAAAGAAAGCTGTGGGAATGAAGATCATGAATGATGTTGAATCAGGATGGAAGATGAAAGAGCTGACAGACAAAGAGATCCGAGATTTTGTGAAAGCCAGTGTCCATGCACCTGAATGAACAAAGTTCCTATACCCAAAGAATCACAAGAAGTATGTGGCAAAATTGATTTATTGCAGTGCATGTGGGCAATGCATGCTCATGTCTTGGATTAAGGATGAGCATGTGAAATCAGCAGGATGCCTGACTGGAGTCATAAAGGTATTGGTCCCAAAGAAGCAGTTCTTCAGACAAGGATGTCTAGATGTGAAAACTGATGAGAGAATGGTCGATGAATCCCCCCGAGAGGGGGGACTGTAGAGGTGGAGCCAAGTACCCTCATCCAAACCTCCTCCCCCATGCTGCCTTTATGTTGGGAGCTAGAGTGTGAGACACATTACCATTACGCATTACCAGTAAGAATACCTATGCCAAAGAGAATCCTGGAAGTAAGATTCCCATTGAGAAAGCCATACATGCATACACGGCACTATGATGGCCATTTGAATGAAATCCCGGAGGAAGCGTGTAAACTGAGCAAAAGGGAAACTGGTGACATCATGCAAAGCAGAGATGACACACAGAGAAGAGATGCAGAGACGAGAGAACATAAATATTCTATAAGCTCTAAAGAGGCGGTATTGCTCTAAAGATGAGCAATATTTCAGGCTTCAGATGAAGATGCACATGCTACAGAAATAATGAAGAATATATCAAGTCATTTTATAATTGTACAGATGCAGTAACGCAAGTAGACAAAGTATTATTAAAGGCTGGCTATATAGTGAATAGATTGCTGCAATGCACCAACGTATATACATAGGAAATGTAAGGACTATGGACAATTCCACAACACACTTTAGCATAGCTGGATCCCATGAGTAGACATACTTTTTCATTGTGTCACAGTTAGAAATCGGAAAACTGAACCATGGAGCTAAATCAAAGAAAGGCTTGGTTGGATCAACACCAAGAAGTCAAGGCCACCATGGGCCTGGATGTGCATACAAACAATTACAGAATGTGTGAAAAGAATAAACCTTCTGTCGTAAGTGAGGGGCGAGAACGATGAAGACGTCAGAGGTTCATCAAATAATAGTATTTTAAATGCAGCAAGACTCGAAAACATGGTGTACAGTCACGTGGTCAGATGAAAATAGATACTATGATGAGCTGTATCGAAATCAAGAAGACAGAGTATGCTATACTCCCTCGTATTCTCCAGCACAAAGAACATTTCCAAGGCTGAGTGCAAAGCCTTAATTGACTAGTAGACTGCAAGAGTGATGATGTACGCCAGAGCCACGTTGATGGGAAGCTATGGTAATGGCCAGCCCACCAGCACCTGTGTGCCAGCCTGCTGCTGTTTGCATAGGTGGAATATTACAGAGGGGTACATGGGTGCCGACCAATTATAGAGGGACACGTAATAGAGAGCCCTATAGTTTGTATAAACAATGGGACATTGTGGATTTGATGACTTTCATAGAAACCTGCACTAGAGGAGTACTTAGTTGCCCCACCTGATGTTAGACACCCAATCACCTTAGAGAACAAATTGTTTTTAGGAATTGGCTTGGATTATAGCCAAGTTCTAAAAACAAAAGGAGGGTATATGTAAGGATATTTGGCATGTTACAGCACAGAGTACAGCACTACTGCACAGGTAGCAAACAGCACAGAGTACAGCACTACTGCAGAGGTAGTAAACAGCACAGAGTACAGCACTACTACACAGGTAGCAAACAGCACAGAGTACAGCACTACTGCACAGGTAGCACATTTTTTTGCAGCACCACCACAAGGGTGCGGTGCATTGCTATATGTGTTACCAGATTAACAATGAAAGACAGGCCATTCAGTCAAAAACGATTTTAACATATAAGATGCAAATCTATTTTTACAGTTAAAAGTACACGTGCACATTCAAAAATGCACACTATTTTTCACCTGAAATGCCTATGGTGCGAGAGACACATTTGAAAATAATAACTAACCTTACTGACAACTAACCTGACTAATGAAACATAATCCACTAATAAAAATGTGTCTCCACTGCAGAATTAGGCCTATTCTGGCACATAATTACAGGAAGCAAATGGGCTCGAAAGAACAGGAAATCAGTTGGTTACAAAGTATTACTATAAAAATGAGCCATTGTGTAGAGAAGGAGGAGATGGCGTGATTGATTCTGATTGGAGCAGCGTCATAGCAAGTATCATGCTAGAGGGAGTGATCAGGCTTTTTGCTGGGGGAAGTTTGAGGGAGGAGAAAGGCAGTCAAGATTTGGCAGAGCTGGGAGGAAGACCTTTTCCTGGTTGGAGCATTCCTATCTGCAAAAGCTGAGAATTCCAGGCAATGACCCCGGTTTGAGAAGGCAGGCGATCCTTTTACTGGGGTTAATCTTCAAGGGAGCCACACTCAGAAAGAGAACAGCTAAAGAAAACTTCACTGAACAGATAAGGTAATTACATAAGTGTGGGAGCTTAGTGTGTATGAGAATATGCAGTCAGTGTAGGATTCCTGTGCATGCCTTAATCAAATGCTAATGTTGCAATTTGAGTTCTGTTCTCCGCCACTCTCTTTGCAGTGTGTCATAGACAAAGCTGTTACTGTGCTGTTTTAGTTATTTCTGTAAAGAGTGAGATCGTGTTTAAATGCAACTTTTATAATACAGAAAAATATTTGAAAGCAGACGGGTGGTGTGTCTTCTATTTACCAATACAGTGATGATGTGGGGAGATTTTAAACAGTGCAATGGTCATTTTAAGACAGATGTGTGCATGTCAGATTCAGTATGAACCGTTGTGAGTGACTGTAGCATAGCTCGTTGGAGGTACATGAACCAACGGGAAGAGAGACTCTCTGAACATAGCTCCCTACCGTATATAAGGTAGTGGAAATTACCACGAGTTTACCATATATAGCTCTCTGTCGTAAATAAGTCAGTGAGATCGCCCATGGTGGCACACTAACACTGAAAAATGTGGTATTCCTAAAATGTAGGTCTGAGGTCTCTCTAGTGATTACACGAAAAATCTAAGCAAAGATAAGGGATTCTGGACATTGGGGCCACAAATAAAACAAGGGAATTATGCTCACCAAAATACCATCAACCACGCCTACCACCCACGCATACCAAATATGCAGGCCTGGGTGCTGAAATAATGCATGTTCACTGTATTATTGTTGTACATGGCCCAATCTGAATACAAGGAGTGATTGTTGCTAAGTTATATTTCGGCGGTAAGAAAATACCGTCAGGCCCCAAATCTCCACAAAATACCCTACATATTTATGGTGCGTTGCAGGCCGGGAAAGTGATCATAGAGTACCTACTGGGCGTGGCAAGCGTGTCTCACACTGCCATTTGCACATTAAAGGGAACCCATTTTATAATAGCAGTGTGCCACTAAAAACGAATTTCAGAATGTCACAAAGGGAAACCACATTCTCAGATCTAGTGCAGTATTTAGAGGCAAAGTTATTTGCACATGGGAATTGGTCTTCGAATAGCACGTTAGAATGGAGTAACCGCATTCAGGGTGAGGCGCAGAAAGAAAAACTAGACAATATTTTTACAGAAGGCAGCATAATTCAGGTCTGCCTTACAAGATTATTGAATGCAGCCGATAAAAGTGCAGAGAAAGACTGTTTAATACGGCTATGCGGCAAAATATGGTTAATTTTAAACAAGTCCCTGCGAATGCAAGAGAATGATACTCAGCTAATTAACAGGTTAAAGACTGAATTAGAGGGGGCAAGTAAAAATCAGGAAATGTTGAGAGCAGAATTGGATGTATGCCAAAAAGACATGCAATTAAAATGCAGAGACTTTGATACTCAGTTATACAAAAGCAAGAAACAATTTGAAGATAGTGAGCAAGAATTGGCACACTTAAAAGCCTTAGTGGATCACATTAGGCAGGATAAAGATGAGGTTGTTTCATAAATGCAGATTTTACAAAAAGAACATTGTGAAAAAGAAGGTGATCTCCAGAGTGCAGAACAAGAAATGATTAAAATGATCCAAGAAAGAGACAAGAGAAATAAAGAGTTCAATGAATGCCAAATGCAAATGTGCGAAATGCAGGAGGTGATTAATAAAATGAGTGATGAAAATAATTATTTGCAAAATGAAGCAACCAGACTCCTTAAAAAGTGTAAGGACTTAGAACAGCAAATGTGCATTCCCAGGTCCCAGGAGAGGCGGCAGGGTACCACATTCAATGGAGTGGAGGTGAATTCTAGCTCTGCCCAAAGAGCTAGTGCTCCAGTGACTGGGCCGGTAACTGAACTTGGTTGCAGCGCCCTTGGGGGATTTGATACTCCCATTGGGGGCAGCCACCAATATCATACACCTGAAAACAGGATTGAATCACAAAATAGTGCAATTCCATGCATTGCAACAAGTAGCCCCATAAAAATAATGAAATCCATTAAAGCCCTGATCAAACCATTTAAAAAGGGAGGTGAATGCTGCATTGAGGATCACTTAGAAGCGGTGCATGACATTTTTAAAGCACTCCAGATACCTAAGGAACAGTACAGACAATATTTTCATTTAACTTTAGATGCCCCGACGGCCAGCATCATAAGGGGATTAAATGAACAGCAGAATATGACATGGCTGGAGTTTGAAAAAGAAATTAGGCGTCATTTTTCTCCTTTTCAGTCATTGCAGGAGGCAAAGAAAGTCGCGTACACAATTACTGCTGGACCTAATACATCCCCTCGCCAATTTTTACAAGACTTAAAAAGAGCATTCTCTCGCTTTGATGTATCTTTTGACTCAAATTCCAATGAGTTTAAAACTGCATACTCCTATGGGCTACAGAAAGACATCATATCCCAATTGGTCCGTGAATTTGACCGTGACAAGTCCCTTGAATGGATTGTACATCAAAGCACAAAGCTATATGAGGTACTCTATTGTCAGGGTAGAGAAAGTGATAAAATGAAAGATACTAGGCCTAAATCTAAAGAACCCTCAGCCACAATAATGGAAATCAGGTCAGCCAAAATGTCCCTTGAGTCTGCTCAAAGCCAAGGTAAAAATAATGTGACACCTGAACAAAGGGGTAATCAACAAAGATCGCCATTTCCCGTACCAATGTTCCAAACACATGATCCTAGTAATAGAGAGAGCTACATCAGCCCTAGGTATTTAGGGGATAGACCCCGGGTAGGATATCGGCCTGATATGGCAGGTATGAACAATAACCAGAGACAAAATCAAGATCAAAGAAATGATGGTCCCTACCAGTCATTGGGGACACAGAGTAGATTTGATCCCAGCACCATGATATATGGTAATCAGGATAGGCCCCGATATGTGGATCGATTTACTGATAATGGAAATCAACATAGGGGCCAGTACCCACAATCTGAGAGACAGGACATGAGGCAAAACGTGAACTACAGTCCACGCCAGTACAATGATTCCCCACGCTGAAGACATTTTTATTTAATCAAAAAAGGGACAATTTTAGTGGCACCACCTTTCCCATTTATTTAGCTGCAGATTCTGCAGCATTTCTCACTCTTAAAAGCAAAATAAAATCAATACACCAACCCTCTGCATCAGGAAATGTAATTCTGGAAAGGTATAGGCCTTTATTACTGAACACATTCCCAAGCGTTTTAATAAGCACAGATTTTTTAAATCCAACCACAGATTCTCAGTGACATGGATATTTCTCGTTTTTGCTGATCATGGTATTTATTACCACTACAACCAGAGACTGTGCTGTTTAAACCATCCCAACCGACATCAATCACCTGAGAGGTATCAGAATAGATCCAATCAGGGGGAACACAACCAATATCGACCTAGGCCACAGAAAGAGGATCCTAGAGAGATGGAAAGGTTCCAGTGCCTTGAGGCCCAAGTGAACATGTTAGCTGAGCAAATAGGAAAGCTCTATACAGCGCAAAAACAACCTTCCAAAGAGGGGGCTGATGGCCATAGCAATGACCGGGGGGCTTCCGAAAAGTGACTAAGTACTCATGATAACTGCAGTGCCAAAATGACAGATTGCTCTGATATAATTTTGCATAACGACTCTGAGATGCCTAATGGATTAAAAATGAAAGTACCAGTAAATGAAATTGTGACAGAAAGTGCAAATACTTCTAAAAAAGAGGTACGGTTTAACTTAGAGCTAAATAAAACAGTAAAGATTTGCACAAATGAAAAAGAAACATTAGGAATTCCAAAAGAACAAAGGGACAGATTTAAGAAAAATGACTCATGCATGGGGAATACCAGTGAACAGGGAGTAAGTGGGGATGCTATAGCTCCTTCCCTGGGCAAGCTAAACAATGACCAAACACAGACAGAAAAAGGAAATACTCACAAGGAGGGTACAAGTCAATCACCTGAAGAATTCTTTGAGCCACATATTTTTGAAGAGGCTGAAAGGGCTGGTATTACACTAAATGATCGCAAATGCACAGAATTAAAAAATGACAAATTGCTGAATGATGTTGTTACACATGTTCAGTTGGAGGATTGTAATGTGGTCTCTGATGTTACCCAGATGGATGGGAGAACAGTGGCCACACTCCAAAAAACCTCTGAACATGGAGAAATGAATAAAATCTCTCGCACAGAAATGGGTAAAAAGGAGGGAAAAATGTCTTTTCATTTACCAATGTGCTTAGCCAAAAGTGAAAAAGACCTGAGAAAGGTGAGCCCTGAAATCAGTAAGAATTCACATTTCTTATGTGTATTAGAGGAAGTTGAGGACAGATATTATGCACCCATCACTGTAGAAGAAAAATGCCACACCTTTGCTATGATTGACACTGGCGCACAGGCCACAATTATGTCCAAGGAGCTGGTAAAGAGTATCAATGAAGGGAGACCTCCACAGAGTCAGATCACAGTGAAGGAAAATCAAGGCCCAGTGCATAACTTTAATGGGGAGGAGGTGCCCATCATAGGTGTAACTGAGGTTGACATAAAAATAGGAAAGCACAGAATGAAACAAGAGGTATTGATCACATCTATTTGTGAAATTCCATTTCTGATGGGGACAGATTGCCTGAAAAGATTGTCTCCTCTCATAGATGGGGTGAATGGAGTGCTGTGGTCTTTAACCAAAAAACCATTGAGGCCTAAGAAACTAAAATCACAAAACAGCAATATAAATGAATGTCACACCGTTGCCAAAACAAATGATGCTGTGGAGGTATATCTCCAGAATAGCTGCATACCTAGTGTCACTGTCATATTAATGTGTGAAGACAAAATGCAGAGCGACAATGAAAAACTACCTGTACAAATATACTTGGACCCAAGGAAAGATTGGCAGACTGCCATAGATGAGCACACATTATGTTTTTATCTAAAAGAGAAAACGTGCAAACAGAATATTGCTCCTAAAACAGATTCAGAAAAACACATTACCACTCTGGCAGAAATACACATGGAAGATGAGCAACCATGGGTTCATGTTGGTATAAATGATTATCTTAAAACAATAAAAGCCACTTTAGCGCTTGAACATGAAAGGAGTTTCATTAATGAGAAATTGTTGCAAAAAATTATGGAGAGGGAAGAAATCCCGAAATTTAGGATTAAAAACCAATATGTTTCTGGGGTGGACAGTCCAGACTTTGAAAACCGAATTGCAGGCAGATGCATGCTTAAAATTAGCATTGGGCAGAAAACAATTTACCATAATGTCTGGATAGTGAGTGGAGCACAAAATGAATTTTACATGGGAAATGACATCATGCACAGAATGTGTATGGTGTTAGATTTCCTTAATCAAAAAATATGGTCACGCCTAGGTGGTCCGGCACCTGAATTTGAAGACAAAAGAAGGGCTTATCATTGTGCACAACTGGTTCCTTATGCAGTCGAATTACAAATGAGGAAAAATACTATTATTCCTGCATTTACAAAACAGTTTGCAATAACACTGAAATGCAAAAATGGACAGCAGACGAAAGGCTCTGATGCATTTGTATGCCTGAATGAATCCATAAAACAGCAAGGCCTGGATTATGAATACATTCCATTGGTAGACATTGGTGAGGGATCTGTAAAAATCATGGTAAATAATAAAGGTTGTCAGGATATTCATTTAGAGGAAAACTCCCCATTAGGAATGGCTATACAAAAATCACATTATACGGCAGATTTAAATAACATGGTGATTGGGAATATTCCTGAAAAATATGTAGATGCCAAGGGCGAGTTGCCAGAACACCTGGACTCTCAGCCCAAAGGAATATTTAAATTTCATTCTGTGTATCCTTATGATTCAAATGAGTCAGTGTGCTGCCATCAAGAGGATTGCATAATATTTAATTTAAATGAAAATGAAACAGGAAATCAGCCCATTGAAGTGGAAGCTGATATGCCAAAATATTTAAAAGTGGCAGCTCTACAAAAAGACACAGCCACACAGTTAGAGGAAAGCGCTGAGATTCATTTACCAGAAGAGTTTCCAGAATTTTCCAGAATGGTAGAAGAGCAGATCTCCTTAGCGGATGCATGTGACAGCGATAAGGATAGGGACGACCTGAGGGAAATATTTATGGAGTTTAAGGATGTATTTGCAAAAGATGCTTATGATTGTGGTTTAACTGATTTACATGTGGCCACACTACCAGAAGGTTGTAGCAGAAATCCAGTGTTTGTAGGCCAGTATAGACTACCGCTGGCATGTTTAGAATCATTGGCAGAGATTATTAAAAATTTGGAATCACGGGGAATAATCAGGCCCATTCATAGCACATCCAATACGCCTATTTTAGGTGTGTTAAAGCCAAATGGTCAATGGCGGATGTGTGCAGACTTAAGAGAGTTAAATAAAAGAGTACCAATATCTAGATGGCCACTGCCATTCATTGATCAGGGCCTAGCTCAGATACATGGTTCAAATGTATTTACCACATTAGATCTCACCTCTGGATATTGGTGCGTGCCATTGGCAGAGGAGATACAACACTTATTTTCCTTTACATTTGACAGGACTCAATATGCCTGGCGTAGAGCTCCATTCGGGTACATCAATAGTGGGAGTGAATTTGGCATATTTTTGAGAAAGGCCATGCCGGATGCAGCGGAAAGAGGAACAATAGTTTATGTGGATGATGTCCTGATAAAAAATGAAAGCCTGAAAAGCCATTTTGATGAAATAAGACATGTACTTGGCCAATTGCAGAAAGCAGGCGCCAAAGTATCTTTGCAAAAAGCACAATGGTGCAAGAAAAAAGTGAACTTTCTAGGGCATGAAGTGACTGAACATGGGCTAAATCCACAAAGGAAGAAAATAGAGGCCATACAAAGATTAAAAGATCCTAAAAATGTGAAAGGAGTAAAAAGTTTATTAGGGATGACAGGCTATAACAGAAAGTTCATTGAAAATTATGCAGAAATCACTCAACCATTGACTAAACTGCTTAAACTGAATACTCCCTGGAAATGGGAAAGAGGGCAGTCTGATGCAGTGGCTAAATTAAAGGAATGTCTTGTAAAGGCACCATGTTTAGCATACCCCATAAAGGACAGGGATTTCTTTATAGAAATAGGTTTTTCTGAACATTGTATGTCAGCAGTGTTATCACAAAAACACGATTTGAATCACAAAACCATTGCATATGCAAGTAAGGCATTTTCCCAAGTTGAAATGAAATTTAATGAATGTGAAAAGGCCCTATTAACCACTGTGTGGGCGCTACAACATTTCCGCCCCATTGTTCAGGGAGAAAAGGTGATTATTGAAACAAATCATCAACCTTTGCAATTTTTAGAGAGTAAAAGAATTAGATCAGGCAATCTAGCACAATCCAGAATCACTTCATGGACGCTGGCATTACAAGGTTTTCCCGTAGAAGTGAGATATGGACAAAATAAAAAGAGCCCAATTGCTCAAGGGTTAGCTGACTTACATGACTGTGCAGCTGAACAAATACCAAATGGAATGGAAGTGGAGACTAGTTTACAGGAATTTGAACAATCACCACACAAAGCTTTTGATGAAAAAACATGCAAGGATTTGCCAACTGTATATGTGGATGGTTGTGCTTTTCACATTGAAAATGACAGTAATAAACAATTAGTGGCAGGAATAGGAAATGTCTGGTTGAAATGTGAAGGCGTTCCCAGTATAGGGATGAGGATTGGAGATAGGAGCAGTCAGGTGGCGGAATTGGCAGCCATTTATAAAGCAATTGCTACTGTAGTTGATAAAAAGTTCAGTGAAATTGTACTGGTGACTGATTCTGACTATGCACGGAATAGCTTTGTGGAGTATTTGCCTGGTTGGAAAGCAAGAGGCATGGTTACATACAACAAAAAGCCACTTAAACATGGAAAAATGATACGAGCCATAGACAAATTGGTGTCAGAAAATAATTTAACAATATACTGGAGAAAAATTTGTGGGCATTTAAAAACACCAGGAGAGGATAAGGAGGGAAATGATAAGGCAGACCACCTGGCTAAGATTGGGGCTGTGATGGGAGAATTGCTACCTATTGATTATTTAATGGGTGAAATACAAATTGATGCAGTCACACGTTCTAAAGCACCAAAGGAGGTAGATCAACCGGTGGTGCAGTGGAGTCATGACACGCCAGACCAAGATTTGATTGAGGCACAAAAGAATGATCAAATTTTGGGAATCTATTATAATCATTTGATAGATCCTGAACAAAATCCTTTAACAGAAAATGATTGTATGGGAAAAGAAGAGTTGAGGGTGTTATTAAAGAACAAAACACGAATTAGATTACCGGATGGACTCATGATTAGAGAGTCCATAACAGGGCAAATACAGTGGGTAGTACCCCTTTCATTCAGAGGACTAATGCTACACCATGCACATGATGCCATAACTGCAGGCCATAGAGGTTCACAAAAAACATTAGAAATACTAAAAGATTATGCTTACTGGCCTCATATGTCCCAAGATGTGGAATTATATACTAGAGGATGTCTAGTATGCGCCCAATTTAAACCTGCTTCACCAATGCATAGAGCACCATTGATGAAAAGGGGCCTAACTCTCCCATGGTCAGATTTGCAAATAGACTATGTAGGTCCTTTAAAAAGGTCGAGCAGGGGACACCGTTATATTTTGAGTGTGGTATGTTTGATGTCAAAGTGGATTGAGTGCATTCCTGCACCAGATTGTAGTGCGCAAACAGCAGCCACATTGCTGGTGAACCATGTGTTCTCAAGGTTTGGGTTGCCACAAAGAATTGAGTCAGACAGAGATAGTCATTTCACAAGTACTCTAATGAGTAAGGTATGGCAAATACTAGGTGTGAAAAGGAAACTACATATCGCATATCGGGCGGCGTCTTCAGGTACAGTTGAAAGAAGCAATAGGTCTGTTGTGGATATTTTAAAGAAATTTGTGGCAGAAGCAGGTTCCAGCTGGGATTTGCGTTTACCATTGTTTTTGATGGCAATCAGGTCGACTCCTGCCAAAGCAACAGGTGTTAGCCCCCATGAGGTCTTAACAGGTAGGAAAATGGTGTTACCACAACACCTACTATACAGAACACATGAGCAAACCCTTGTGAGTGCATCCACAGTTCATGAATATATTGATGAACTGAGGAGGCATTTGCAACATGCATTTGCTTTTGTGCAGAGAAATCTGGAAAGAGCTGCTGACAGTGCAAAGTCATATTATGATAAAAAGACATCAGTAAAGGAATACAGTGTAGGGGATCAGGTGTACAAGTTTCATTTTGGAAAAAGTAAACAGAAAAATTCTAAATTTCTAGCGGCCTGGCAGGGGCCATTTCGAATTATAGATAAGGTCTCTCCTGTAGTGTATAAAATTTTGAAAAATGAAGGTGAAACAGCAATAGAGCAGTTTGTCCATGTAAATCAAATCAAACCATGCCATCCCAGACATGAGATCAGGCAGCTTGAGCATGTAGAGACAGATAAAGTCCCTTGAACAAAGAAAAGAGAAAATAAATGTGTGTAATCAGGAGGCAGTGACAAAGAAGTTAAAAAAAAAAGTTGATTGTTATGATGGTACATAAACACTGTAATATATGTAAAAATATATAATATAAATAAATAAATAAATGCACATATAATGGAAGCTCATGGTTGGTGTGCAGAGAGAAAGTGTGTTAAATATTGAATATCTGCTTGTTTTCTTTTAACTTGTGTTTAATTTCAGAAAAAAAAAAAAAAAAAAAAAAAATATTTTTACCAAGCATGTTTTATTTTTGGCAAAAGGATGAAGTTAGTATTACGCTATGTACTTAATTTGTTATTTTCTATTTTGATTTAGACAATTAACATTATTTGGTTGGAGGTTCCGAGATCAGAGCCCACGGGAGAGACGATGGAGTCCTGGAGTCCCCTGGATGAAGACCAAAAGATGCCTGCCTCCAGGTGGAGGTGAAGACAAGATAACCAGAATGCTAAAAAGGATGACTCCTATGGATCTAAGATTGCCAAGATGGAAGTGTACTCGAATGAACCGAATAACATCGCTGGTCGGGACATATCAGAAGCGGACAAGAGTGCTGACATATGGAGTTCCACGTATTTATTATTTTAATTATTTATTTTAATTTGTTATATTAATTATTTGTTTTAGTTAGTTGTTTTATTTCTTTGTTTTTAATTGACTTGGAAAATCTAAACTTAAAGTAATGCCACTTCAACTGAGAAGGCAAATGTGGAATATTTTGTAAACTAATGAACTCAGATGAATACTGTGTTGATTGCAAATTTTTCATTGATGCACATGAATATTCATTTTGTTGGATTGCTATATTGTAAAAAAAAAAAAAAGAGAGAGAACAAATTGTTTTTAGGAATTGGCTTGGATTATAGCCAAGTTCTAAAAACAAAAGGAGGGTATATGTAAGGATATTTGGCATGTTACAGCACAGAGTACAGCACTACTGCACAGGTAGCAAACAGCACAGAGTACAGCACTACTGCACAGGTAGTAAACAGCACAGAGTACAGCACTACTACACAGGTAGCAAACAGCACAGAGTACAGCACTACTGCACAGGTAGCACATTTTTTTGCAGCACCACCACAAGGGTGCGGTGCATTGCTATATGTGTTACCAGATTAACAAGGAAAGACAGGCCATTCAGTCAAAAACGATTTTAACATATAAGATGCAAATCTATTTTTACAGTTAAAAGTACACGTGCACATTCAAAAATGCACACTATTTTTCACCTGAAATGCCTATGGTGCGAGAGACACATTTGAAAATAATAACTAACCTTACTGACAACTAACCTGACTAATGAAACACAATCCACTAATAAAAATTTGTCTCCACTGCAGAATTAGGCCTATTCTGAAAGTGAACTTTTAAACGCACATCCATTTTTTTTTTCTGTTCTCTCTGCTGCCCTGTCCACATAATTACAGGAAGCAAATGGGCTCGAAAGAACAGGAAATCAGTTGGTTACAAAGTATTACTATAAAAATGAGCCATTGTGTAGAGAAGGAGGAGATGGCGTGATTGATTCTGATTGGAGCAGCGTCATAGCAAGTATCATGCTAGAGGGAGTGATCAGGCTTTTTGCTGGGGGAAGTTTGAGGGAGGAGAAAGGCAGTCAAGATTTGGCAGAGCTGGGAGGAAGACCTTTTCCTGGTTGGAGCATTCCTATCTGCAAAAGCTGAGAATTCCAGGCAATGACCCCGGTTTGAGAAGGCAGGCGATCCTTTTACTGGGGTTAATCTTCAAGGGAGCCACACTCAGAAAGAGAACAGCTAAAGAAAACTTCACTGAACAGATAAGGTAATTACATAAGTGTGGGAGCTTAGTGTGTATGAGAATATGCAGTCAGTGTAGGATTCCTGTGCATGCCTTAATCAAATGCTAATGTTGCAATTTGAGTTCTGTTCTCCGCCACTCTCTTTGCATTGTGTCATAGACAAAGCTGTTACTGTGCTGTTTTAGTTATTTCTGTAAAGAGTGAGATCGTGTTTAAATGCAACTTTTATAATACAGAAAAATATTTGAAAGCAGACGGGTGGTGTGTCTTCTATTTACCAATACAGTGATGATGTGGGGAGATTTTAAACAGTGCAATGGTCATTTTAAGACAGATGTGTGCATGTCAGATTCAGTATGAACCGTTGTGAGTGACTGTAGCATAGCTCGTTGGAGGTACATGAACCAACGGGAAGAGAGACTCTCTGAACATAGCTCCCTACCGTATATAAGGTAGTGGAAATTACCACGAGATTACCAGATATAGCTCTCTGTCGTAAATAAGTCAGTGAGATCGCCCATGGTGGCACACTAACACTGAAAAATGTGGTATTCCTAAAATGTAGGTCTGCGGTCTCTCTAGTGATTACACGAAAAATCTAAGCAAAGATAAGGGATTCTGGACATTGGGGCCACAAATAAAACAAGGGAATTATGCTCACCAAAATACCACCAACCACGCCTACCACCCACGCATACCAAATATGCAGGCCTGGGTGCTGAAATAATGCATGTTCACTGTATTATTGTTGTACATGGCCCAATCTGAATACAAGGAGTGATTGTTGCTAAGTTATATTTCGGCGTTAAGAAAATACCGTCAGGCCCCAAATCTCCACAAAATACCCTACAGGTACATGGGTGCCGACCAATTATAGAGGGACACGTAATAGAGAGCCCTATAGTTTGTATAAACAATGGGATATTGTGGATTTGATGACTTTCATAGAAACCTGCACTAGAGGAGTACTTAGTTGCCCCACCTGATGTTAGACACCCAATCACCTTCCCTAGAAGTATGGAACGTATACCTAGATGTTCCCTGTAAGCCTAACACCATCCCAAGTAGGTTTGTGTAGTTTACAACGTAGATTGACGTAAAAAATTATGAGTTTTTAGTATATAACCTGCTTTTTTTATGTGTTGCATTGAGTGTGAAGATCGAGCGAATGCGTTGATGTTCATTGTAGCTCCCTATTTTAGATAATTGATAATAAAACAGTGCCAACTTCCTGAGTCAGTTTTGATTATTGATGTTGAATAATATTCAGCATCCCCATATGTCTCTAAGTTTTGTTGACTCATCTTAAAGGGCTGGGTCGGACACACCAGTACAACAGGGCTACTGCACAGCCAATAGCAGCAGCCCCACCACTGCCAACTGTTACAACCCCACCACCGCCAGCTGTTAGAGGCTCGCCAACCTCACTGCCATCAACACCACCCCACCACCCATCAGCATCACTGTCAGCCCCCGCCACAGCAAAGTCGCCAGCATCGCCACCAACTGCAGCAAGTGACACAGCAGCTGTGCATTCATCACACAACATTGCCTCACCAGTGTACTCTCGCTCCACTGTCCCTTCCATGCCCAGCACACCACCACAGGCACATCAGACACAAGGCCAGCGTGGCAGGGAAACATACGATGAGGAGGATGATGACAGTACCATCTACCCATCATCCTGCTACAGCCACCCTCCTGCCCCCCACAGCCTCCCTCCTCTACCAATGCCCAACATCCGGGTCATGGATGCGTGATGGAGGACCACCATGGGGAAATGTCCACACTCACCAATCAGCAGCATGATCAGTTGAGGCAGCTGCATGAAAGCATCCGGACCAGCAGCCATAGGAGTGCAAGAGCACAAGGCTGTACCACCATTGCCCTTCTCATCCTGCCCAAACGGCAATGAGTTGATGCCATCCATGTTGGACTCCCTCACACACGTGATGCAACTGACACTTGAGCAGCAGACTGGAATAGGCATCGGATTAGGGGCCTTAAGGAGGCCAAAGCCCCTTTCACGAAGGCCCATTCAACTGTTAACCTGGTCCTGATGTGGACCCGATTGTACGCATGTTCCTGTGACATCTGGGGGTTGCTTAATGGGTCAAGAGCCACAGAAGTGGTGGGTATCCACAGTCACCTACAAGGGCGAAAGACACAGTTGTCAGATCAGTTTTTGGGCAGCGGGACTGCCTGTGACAGTGGCGTGTAAGTGCACAGTCTGTGCATTCATCTACCTTTTCACATTGTGCTACTCTGTTTCACATTCCGGTCCTTGCATGCGTATTGCATTGCTCAGGGGGGTTTCCAGTCAGACATGGCAATACTTGCACGCTGCTCTTGGCCAACACTCATTTTGTTTAATGCATCTGAATGAGAGGGAGTCATGCCATGATCGGATGGCATGGGCCTGTGAACTGCTGACATGCTTGGATCTTGATGGCAGTCAGGGTCACACGTGCAGGTGGCCTGTTGTTCTGTTTGCTGTGATGGATTGTATCACTTCTGGTGTACATAGTGCATGCCAGGTCAGGTAGCAGGGCAGTGTCCCTCAGTGATTGTTAGGCAGTGTACAATTCCTTGCATGGGGGAGTCAAATTGTGCCTTATTCCATGTCTTGGACAGGTGCGCTTTGTGATTTCTGGGCACTGCACCTGGTCTTTGTCCCACCAACTTTGTCACACCAACTTTGTGTGGGTAGAGCAACCCTGTTGTTGTATGTGCACGGCTAATTTCAGATCACTCGACTGTTTCTCCACATGTAGTTGTTCCTCTGTAGTGCCCTCTGTTGCTGTTGCGATATGTTATCATCAGGTTTGCCCATGGACTCTTGAGGGTACCCCAGGACATTTGTTTGATGGGAATAGGTGGCCATGTCTATCTACTCACTAACATACATCTTTAGTCATGTTCCATCCCTTTGTGCTGTGGCCTTTAGATTCGAGGGGTGTGCTGGTAGATCCTGCATGTGCAGGGTGCTCTATACTTGCATTCATGGCATGGTTAACACCCCACCTCCCATTGCCTCTCACTCAGGCTCCAAGGCAGTAGTGGCTGTAAATGTACTCACCCAACATCCAGGTCCTTTCTCTTCTGTGACGTGCCATTTACACAGGCAGGGTGCTGTTCTGGAGGACCATAGATTTGTGTGTTGATCCTGTGAACAAACAGCAATGCTCTGACCGATCTAAAAAATACAAACAACCCATTCTTCAAACTAAAAGCGATACATACAATGAGAATTGAAAAAGCTAATTCAGGTACAAGAGAGCTTTTTGTTTTCTTACATGAACTCGAAACACCAGCTCCTTCAACAGATATCTGCATCAAACACCTCCCCTGGCGCCAGAACATCCAAAACGCATTCCTGGACAAAATCTCACTACACCAAACAAAAATCTTAGCAAAATAAACAAAACTCTCATCAGTTGACCAGCCTCCAGACCAGCTGCCCCTACCACCTATCATCTCTCCATGATTTGAATTTGTATCGGCCACTGAAACCACCAAAATGATTAAAGGCTTGAAACCATCCAGATGCCAAGGAGACATATGTTCTGCCTCTTTTGTAAAAGACTGTGCCGAAGTACTTCCCCCTTTCATCTCAACGCTGATCAACAATTCCTTCTCAACCGGCAAGGTGCTTGAATACCTAAAAGAAGCTTGGGTACTCCCCCTCCTCAAGAAGCCCACATTAGACGCCAATGTTCCCACAAACTACTGCCCTATCATGACTGTACCGTTCCTCCTTAAAATACTAGACAGCCGATTTGCAAATCCAAAAATAGATGGAAACATACAACCTCCTTGGCCTACGCCAATAGGGTTTCCACCCAGGGCATGGAACGGAATCCGCTCTCATGGACTTAAAAATCCAAATGGATGTAATTAAAGACAAGTGCAACTTAGCCATCCTCCTCTTACTTGACCGCTCAATGGCCTTTGACTTGGTCAATCACAAAATCCTCTGCCAACACCTCTCATCAGCTGCCCATTTCTCAACCAAAGCCATAGCGTGGATAGAGTTCTTCCTATCTAACCGCACAATAGAGAGTGTTCTCCACCTCTGCTGCTGCCCCCACCCCCCGCTCACAGTCACTTGCGGAGTGCCACAAGGCTCATGTGTCTCACCAACACTATACAATATCTTTACTAAGCCCCACTTTGACCTCCTAGATGATTTGGGCATTACCTACACAAAATATGCGGATGACACCCAAATCCTCTTACCTATCTCCGGCAAATATGACACTGACTCCAATGCACTGAACGAAATATACCAAACCATCCAGGCCTGGATGGCACAACAATGTCTATGCCTAAATGATGAGAAAACAAACTGCTCCTTATTGGCACACAATTGCATCTAAACAAACTCAATGACTGCTATAAATCCTTCATCATCAACAGGAATATCATCACTATTGCTGAAGAGGTGAAAACCCAATGAGTATACTTAGACTCTGTGCTATCCCTAACCAAACAGGTAAAAACGATTGTTTCGGTGGCTGCATACATTGCCAAACTGATCAATGCCTGCAGGCCCTCTGTGTCCGGCGATAGCTGCATCACATTTGCTAGAGCCCTTATCTTATCCAGGATTGACTACTGTAACTCCCTCTTCGTAGGCTCTAACTCCAGCAACATAAAATAAATTACAGGTCATCCAGAATAATGCTGTAAGAGCCGCTCTAAACATCCCCAAAAAAGACGACATCTCCACAGCTAGACAAAACATCCACTGGCGCCCTGTCCAAGAAGGTATCATTATCAAAATGCTCTCTCTGACCCACAAATCTCTATCAAACACGGCCCCAATTTAGTTGTCTAGAAAATTCTCCAAAACCCAATCCATCAGACCTATGCGGGCTGCCTATTCACACCTACTCACCATTCCCAGATACAGGCGTCAGAAGGCTGAAGGCAGCAGCATCCCTGTGATCTCTGCCAAACACTGGAATGTCCTGTCACTAACTCTAAGACCAGATGCTTCCTTCTAGTCTCTCCACAAGGACCTCAAAACATGGCTCTTCTAAGACCTCTGAAAGTAACTGAATTTGCACAACACTAAAAGCACGTGGCAATTGGCACCTCCACAAAGACCAGAAATGTAGATCTATGTGCTTTGTTGTACCATCTATGTCTGTAACATTTTGTAACCTCTACTTTCATGTAAACCAGCGGCCGGAGCCCCTGGGTTCAGTGTGCCATATAAATGTCAAAATACATGATTAAATAAAACCGTGCACAGCACTGTGTAATGGTCGTGTCAGCATCACAGGTCACCTGAACACTGACGGAATGAAACTGCTTCTGGGTCCAGTAGACTTGCATGGGGGCCATCTCCACATGCATATAATCCAGTGCAGCCAGCACATTGGGCATACCTGCAATGGTGTTGAAACAGGCCTTGGTTGTGTTGATCTGTGCCAGGGTGGCGGAGAGGGCAATGTATTGGCCACATGGCACAGGAGTGTCTCCAGCACCTGCACCAGCACCTGCACCTGCAAAAGCACTCTGGAGTATGCAGGCTGTGATAGGCCATGCTGCTGGCTCACAGAGGCCAGAAAGTGCAGTCCTTACACCAGATTTCCCAGTGGTGGTATGGCTGTCCTGATGCCGATTCTGCTCTCTATGTCATCCTGGATGTGGGTCAAGGCAGTAGTAGGTGATGATGTGGGTGTCTGTGTAGGTCCATGGTGTGAACCTTGTGCACGATATAACTGCACCTCTCCTCCGTGCCATCTGCATGGCCATCTGCTGTTTCCCCCTCCTCCTCCTTCTGTCACTGGCACCCTGTCATCACTTCAGGTACTGCAGCCCCAGCAGCAGTACATCTGCATGGAGTAGCTCCAGTCCCTTTGTTGCAGCAAGAAATGGCACAATGGTTGTGTTGGTAGGTGTTTTTGGGGAAGGTGTAGCTCTGTTCTGCTCTCCCTGTGTTTATTGGGTGCACCTGGGTGGATTAGGTGCAACTGTGGCCTGCTTACCTTCACCTCTTTCAATTTACCAGCTTCTCGGAGGTGTTGGTAACTCCACCAAGATTTTGCCAGTGTCACTGACATATTTGTGCAGGTCATATAGCATATCTGGGCTTATAACTGGCTGGTGATACCGCTGTGCAGGTTATTTCGGCTTATGTGTCTGAGCCTTCTGGTATGCCATTGCCAGTATTACCAGCAACAGTGATTCCGGCAACTTGCTTCTCCGGTGCTGGTATTACCAGCAACAGTGTTTCAGCCTACTTGTAGTTTGCTGCTACGTTAAAAGTGCTGCGATCCGGATTTACCGGCTCTTTTAACGTTTACCAGTGAATTTTTTATGAGGACCATGTGTTAAGGTTGCCACCAGCAGCCAGAGATTAATTACATAAGGTGGCTCAACCATGGCTCGAACTATAACCCAATTAGCAATTCAAATAACCTAATAGGTAGACAGACTACACTTTTGAGTTCTGTGACATCGTTGTGTGGTACTCATTCTAACAGTTATGTACGTTTTAACTAAACGCTTCTCTCCATCATTCTCTGTCGATTCCATGCTACTACTTTCATAGATAGATTTTCATAAATTTAAGCATACAGCTTCCTTTTTTTATTGACAATACCCTTTTTTGGCCCAGGATCCCTGGGAATATGGAACGATGGCATAGAATGATTTGTGAATGTAATCAATTAGTCACACATGATAAATGCTAAAAATGGAACTTAAATAATTGGTCATATGCAATGAAGATGTAATGATTCAATAATTGGCAAATTACATATCTATATATTCCATGTTTTTCATATTGGAGTTTGAGAGATGCACTTTGACGCATGCGCAAGAGAGTAAAGGGGGCCTTCATTTGTGAAAAGTGTGTGCTGTGAAGCCTGTGTACATATTTCTTCCCAGATTCCTCCCTTTTTCAGAATTTATTTGGAAAGTTGACTATCAAAATTTGAATATGGGAAATGGATGTCTTAGCATTAGGGCTCCTAGGAAGGAAAATTGTAGACCAAAGATACAACAACATATGTTAGCTGGAAATTCGATTGTAACTGGTTCAGCACCAGAACCATCTTTCACTCATCCAATGAGCCAGTGCCTGATTACAAGCCTGTTTATTCTCGTGTCTCTTCATTGATGCTGAGTGGAGCTCAGTTAAACTTTACACTAGGTTACCTCAACAGCATGTGTAGTCAATAGAAGCCTAAGCAAAACGTACCACTGTTCTGAGATCTTATGTGTAAACAATCTTAAAGGGTAGGCTAGCTCTATTGGATGATTGACATTAATAACGTTGGGTTGTCTTTAATTCTACTTACCTGGCATTGTGCATAACATGCCCAATACTTTATTACATGATTTAAAATATGATCTTGTAATTCAGCATGGAACGTCTTATTTTAATCAAAGATATATCATTATTTACTTATTTGTATTTCGTTCACAGATGTATGTACGCTGGTTCTCGTCGACATTAAACCCCTCCAATTCCCTAGAAATGGTTTGTTCATCGACATCTAATAAAGGTTAAACATAAACGCTAAGGGGGGTGGGGGGTTGTCTTAAAGAGATGAGGAAGCAAACCCATCTGATAAACTTAGGGCTGCGGGACATCTCCAGACAGGCATGGCGTTGACTCCATAACAAGATGTATTTTTTCGAGGCAGAAGGAAATGGATGCTTACACAAGTTTCAGCTTGGAGAAATGAAGGCAATATAGAAGTCGACTTTGCTGATCCATTATATAGTGCCAGGATTGCATTACATTGTTTCAAATCAGGGCGTCAAAATGTGAGGAACCTTAGCATCCCTATCCAATTACTAGTAGACTGTGCACACATCGTAACCTATGCATTTACACTTCAAAAACAAGATGTGATTTGCCAGTTTTAATGAATAGTGTTCTTTATGTCTTTGTCCATCGAGAATTGTGTTGCTGCTCGGCATTTGGGGAGACATTCGAGAAGTTAATACTGTTGACTCTCAATTCTTAAACCATTTCTGAAGGGATGTTTATGTTTTGAAGACACGATATTCATCTTTCTGTTCCAGTTCATCCTTCTGCTGGCTCCAAATAGTTACCTGAAAAATCACTATACATGGATCTATGGACAAATACTAACAAAAGTGAATCGGCAAGTGAACTGTACAAGCCATCAGAGGTCACTATGTCCTATTATTTTGCCGAAGAACAGAATGTTCACTTAGCAATAATGTTGCATCCCGCTCAATGGCCTCCTCTCCCTAAGCATCACTTGATTGTGCCTATGTTTAATGAAACCTATACTGAATAATACAACAAAATAGTCAATAAAATATCTGTTATTTGCATCAAACACTACTGGGAATGAGATAAGAAGCTTTAGCAAAATTAAAATAGACATCATATTTTCAGTCCGTATTCTAGATGCGATATGTGCGCAATAATAGCTTGCACAACAGAAATTCAATGAGTGACCGTGCTGGTGTGCTCCCTTTTCGGATTGATCTCGGTCATTTAGCTGTGATGACATAACTGCTTCTCTGCAGAGTACAGATTGTAACGTAAACTGGTGGCATACTTGCCAACATTCTGTGACCAAAAAGAGGTAGGATTTTTCAAGTTTGAAAAATAATACTTAGCCTAACAATGACATCACAGGGAATTACACAACATACATTGTTGGCACCAATGGAGCATTCGGACATGCACAACCCATCAAACACCACAACATCGAAAGATGCTCACGTTTTTTTAAAATGTATAATTGTGAATGGTAAATTAACACCAAATTCAATTACCTAACTTCACAGAACATAATCACAACGCTGGTAGGCAACGTTTGTCACTGCTCCGTAGCGGCAACCCGGGCAGTACATATGTATTCATGCAGTGCAGGTTGAGCACTGAACAACATGGAGACTAATACCCTCATCAGTCTGATAGGCAGATGCTGTGTGATGGTGTTATGGTCTGCGACTTGCCTTCACTGGTGGTTCACCTAAGGTCTCTCCCGGCAAGAGTGCAGGGCAGAGTCATGCAGCTGTCAGGTCATTGGATTGATCTGAGTCAGACAGACTAATTGCCTTACAGTCACATAAATTACCTGCCACTGTAAAAAGCAGTAGGATCTGTCACCCAACTCTGTTGGCGGTAGGACTTCTTAAAAAGCTGTAGCCTAATGCCTTAATCAGTAGGGGTGGCATGTATGCGGTACCCTTGGGCATGTGCAATCACATTACCACTAGTGCAAATTAAATTGCAGAATGGGAATGCGATACATTTTTCAAAATATACTTTGTAAACACAAAACAGATTTTACACCTACATTCCAAAATGCCCACATAAAATATCATATAAGAACTTAGCAAACTGATGTCACCAGTGATGTCATCAGTGATGACATCATTGTGGTCATACATTGCATAGCAGGGGGTGCAAAGTTAAGAGGGTCTTGCTTGAAATGCGAGCGCTGAATATCTTGGCCACTGTATAGGTTGTACCAGTACATTTCTTTGTGGCCTACCAGCCATGGCCATCAGCCGTGGCCACTGTACAGGTATCACCAATAGGCTTCTTTGAGGCACACTAGTCAGTGTCCACAGTACCTGTTGCACTAATAGGTTTCTTTGGGGCCCGCTAGCCATGGCTTTCAGCTGTGCCCACTGCACATGTTGCACCAAAATGTTCCTTTAGAGTCCACTAGCCATGGCCAGTGGCACCCAACCCCATTACCCCCTGCCTAGTAGATGTTATCACTGTAGGTAAAGTGTCCTTTTTTCCACTTTCTTCTGACTCCCTTGGTATTCGCTTGATAACGCACACAAATCAAAAACTATTCCAGTCCTCACAGGCATTCAACAATTGTCCTGCTCCTCTTTCTATGGTCCCCTAACTCATCCCAGCTGCTTTTTACCTCTCTGGCCCACTCCCATTACACCGTTTTCACATGGATTTCTGAACGTAGATCAAAGATCCTGTTCAATAATACAACTTCCCCTCTTGTGGAAAACTATACAGAGGCCCACCACACACCGGATGACCTACTTTGGTGGGTCATAGAAAAAGTGAAAGGGGGACCCAATGTACCTAGACAGCTTTTGGACCTTGAATGCTGCTGAGGCCACAGACTAGACACTTTCAACCATGGGATGAACGACCAATTATTGCCCATGGCTACATAAACAACTACCCACTAGTCAGGAATACCTAGATGATCCCACCCATTTATCCGCTGAGGAGCGCTCAACCATTCACACATCCATATTAGGCCACTTTGTCTACGGAGTGTTCCTCTACCCTTTTGTCCCGCTACCTGCCTGCTCAACATTTTCTTACATGCATATTACCTCAGGCGCAGTGTACAATTTACAACCCTTATATGCCCCATACTCTCTTTCTGTTGCTTAAACAGGATGCCTATGACAAGTGGACCACTCCTCTGCTGTTGTGATGTTCACGCCATGCATACAACCTGGGCATACTCAAATCATTTTGCTCCCCTCAATCGCACATGATTTCTGACTATAAGCGGTCCTTTCATCTAAGATCGAGATGTTCCTCTTCAGTTGCACACCCCGCCCCTCCCCTGAAGCACATCTCCCACATACTGATTCATTGCGGGCCTAGTGTCAGCCGAGTTTGCTCACACTACCACTTTCCCATTTCGGATCCCATGCTCCAGTAATGCTTCCCGACTGACACAATGGGCCACGTCTTTGTCTCCATGACAACAACGCTGCCGACAGAAATGACAGGCCCCAGCAAGATCTTGGTCCCAATCACAGAGGAGCACAATGTGGCTCCTATGGCAACCGCATACATACTTCCCCAAGATCGGTTACGCCATGCCACACATGATGCTGCTCAACCGATGTTGATTCCTTTCCTCTGAATGTTCTAGAACATTTCATACACTGCAGGTATACCTCATTATTGAGTCTGCCTCCCGGAGTTAACATGACAGGTCTACTCGGAGCCCGACCCAATCTCTGTGGATCAGTATCTCACAATCATTCCTTTCACTTGTTCAGATGCAGCAGGATGGGAGCATACACACCTCAGTATCCCTCATGTAACTTCCAGATGACAACCTGACTTACGGATTTGTCTGCACATACATCCTCAAGGTAAGCTACCCCAATATCCTGGGATGGACAATGGACACTGACCTGACTAGCACAACACATCAACACTGTGTCAAATCCTGCTACCTATATCCCTGCATACTCAGAAGGATCTTCTCTTACCTCACCTACCGCTATAGAGTAATGACAATCATGTTGATTGTCTAGTCAAACTAGACTATGCAAACTTTCTCTGACTGCCACTGCCTACCAACTCAAAAAGCTCAAAGGAGTCCAGAAATCTGCAACTAGACTCCTTTTCACCCTCAGCAAAGAAAGCACATCACCCCAACCCTCCGTAGCCTCCACTGGCTCCCAATTGGACGGCGGGTCATTTTCAAAGTCATGTGCATAACTCACCGAGCGCTATACAAGATAGGCCCTAAATAACAGCAGCAGAAAATACATCACCCACCTGACACCCCGATATAAACTTGAGATCAGGCACTGCTCTCCTTCTGGTGGTTCCTTCTTCAAGTCTTCCCAAATTGGAGGCACCACTTTCTCTGTCCAAGCCCTGACTATCTGGAACTCCTTGTCCCTCATCTGGCGCATAGAGGACCACATGACCTTCCAGAGGGCCCTCAAGACCTGGTTATTCCCCCTGGCACCAAGAATAAGAAGGACTGACTCCCTGAACTTACTTTCTAATCTCAGGAAGACACATGAATGAACACATCACCTACGACTGATTATCCATTGTGTTGCATTTAATGTAATATTCAGTGAAAAAAACGTTGTTAAAGTGACGTTATGGTTAAGTTGTGCTACTAAAAACCTATGAAATTCAGTAAAAAAACTTTGTTAAAGGGACGTTTAACAAAGTTTTTTTACTGAATTTCATAGGTTTTTGGTAGCTCAACCTAACCATAATACCCCTTTAACAACGTTTTATCACTGAATATAGATAATATAAATTTGATAAATGTTTACTAGGATTCCCTTAGCTTACATAAATATAACATAGAAAATACTGATCCCCCTGCTAGTGATTTTGATGTGCATGGACCGTGCGTTTGTCCGCAGAAGGACGCGGTCACCATCAAGACTTCAAAAACTCAGGGGGTATCTTACATTATTGTATCATACAATTTCACAAGTCACAGCTACCGACCAATGTTGTTGTAAGCAATATTCAATCAACACTACAGCTAAGTCAATGCCTAGTCTGGGATGCTGAGGAAAACCCTTATTGATGTATTTTTATATCCAGTTCAGTACTCTGGATGACAACCCTTGTATAACACCCCCCTCTTAGAATCCCCCTGACCCCACTGAGCCAAGAAGTAGGTTTGTTTTGCAAATTAAAAGGTTTATTTGAAAATGTAAATAATATATATATCACACTTCTATGAATACATTGATAATGGATATTACACTTGTGAATATGAGCAGTAATCAGCAAGAGGTAACTATGAATAGGAACAGAAGAACAAGGTGGGAAAGAATGCTTTATATGGTTCAAGGAAACGCAAGGTGGAATAAAATGCAGTACAGAAATAACTTGTTATGATTTTAGCAAAAGGTAATATGATCACTTTTTCTTTTGACAATTCACTCCCCCCCTATGCAATCCAAGAAATGGAAGGAGAGCACACAGTCTTCAAGAATCCCAACAAATCACACTTTATAATGCAATACAGAGTTCCAGTTCTCCCAGCAAGCTTAGGGAAAACAGGGATGAGTTTTAAACACAGGCAAATTACTTTAATGTGGTTTGCAAGGAAGTAAAAAGGTGCTAAAATTGCTTTTAATTCTCTATAGAGGTTCAGGGTAGGTGATGGCTACTTTATATTAGGTCAGGCTCACTTTAACAATACTCTATGAATGATTAGCAGATTACAAACAAATTTTAGCAAAGAGAAGCAAAAAGCTGCTGATTTCTACAGATGAAGAAATCGGGCCAAATCGCAAATCGCAGTAAATTTCGCGAGTGCGTGTCTCGCGATTACGGGAAAGTTAAAGTTAAATGAAATGAGATGAAAGTTAAATTTCGTTCCTAGCCCAAATGGTTCCAGAGATACGGACGATTAAATAAAGGTAGTTTTTCGGATTTAAAGAAAACTCAAAATGACAGGTGACAGCTTGCAGCTGCAGAATTGACAGGTGACAGTTGTGCAGCTTTAAAAATGACACGATTTCTAGGAGGCAGTTCTACTTAGGTTAAAATAGTTTGGATTAGATTATTTTAACTAAGAGATTGGTTCTGCACAGTTCTGGTAGGTACTCACAATGTAAATTTGAACTAGGCCTCGTCACAGATCTGGTCAACACGTCCGGCTGCGGTTCTGTCTGCTCGGCGGGTCAATCAGGCACCGGTTCTGCTCACAGCGATCTGGGTCAGCTCTGCTCTGCTGGTCTAGCCTCTCTGGATTCTGGATGTAACACTGTTTTCTGGGTACTGCTACAGGTTCTTGCAAAAATTCTCAGCAAAACTTCAAACAGCTCGCCCGGCTGTTGAATCGTTTGGTTAGTTTTGAGGCCTGCTGAAGAGGATTCAGCTGGTGGATTCAGGCCTCTCTGCTGCAAATTCTGCAGTAATTTCTGGAGATTGATGGATTTGAAGTCTGGATCTCTGGATGTGAAGTCGTTGGTCAGCATGCTCCGCAGCAAATGGAATTGAATGTCTCTACCTGTCCCAGCAGTCTCTTTTTATGTGTTTTGGAAAGTGGGTGTGTGTGTTGGTCATAACTAAACCTGCCCCTCTCACTTATCATTGGCCAATTCCTCCTCTCTCCCTTGATTGGGGGAAGGAAATGTGAGTCAGAGTGATGTTGTAGGTTTTATGGTCAGAGGAACCTCCCCTTGTCAGATTGCACACAAATCTATTTATGACCCAAATACATATTTATCTATGTACCATTTTTCTAATATTATAGGTCCAGTTAACATATTTTCTGTAGCACCAAACGATCCGATCCCTGTCTTTGTACGATGTTGTGTCCACTGATGACAGAATTCTCCCCTTTTCATCCAGATAACGACCTCTAAACCTTTCCAGATTTTAAACAAATGTGCACCAGGGATATGGGTTACAGATGATAAAGTGTCAGATTTTTAACATGCATACATTTGGAGTGAGACCCTATTTTCCGCTAGCAACCCCCCAGAATACACCACAGGGTCCTAACGCCTCTTAAAATGTTCACAGAAAAATCACAAAAATAATGATATTACTTATATAAGTCCGCACTATGAGTTATCTATCTTTTTAAAATTATGCACTGGTCAAAAAGGGGTGTGGCTTCCCACATCACAGGGTGGAATAACTGGTTCATCCACTTCCCCCAAGCCAGCTTGTTCACAGAGGCACAGCTGCCCCCCAGTTTGTCCCAAGATGTAGCTATTTTACGACGCACCCAATATAACATTTGCCTGAGTCAAGGAAGTTGCATTGTTCTGTCCCTTCCAGTTCCCAGGTGCTCCACCCCTAATCTAATCAGAGAGGTGAACTCCTTTTGGCAAGGGGCAACAGGATGCAGCTAGGCCTGGGAAGAGTGGCTGTTGATCCAGTTTCAACTCCTGTCGGGGGTAGTTGTCAGGCAGAATTCAGTTTCATTAAGCCAGGTTTCAGCTAAATGTCACTTTTTGTTCCCAGTTTTCTACATTCAAATCAAACTGACAATTTTTACCTATACATTAAATAATTACTTCCTTCAAGTCATTTCAGAATATAGTTTTACATTGTATCCACCTCTTAGCAAGTCTTTCCTTGGTCTGGTTTTGTTTCATTTGTTCAGTTTTACACAAAAGTCTGGTGGTTTTAAAACGCCGGCTTTCTGATAGTGGTGAGTACTGGTAATGCAACCATTTTTGGGATTAAGAAAATGAATTCCCCACAGTTCTGAGTTCCTTTTTGGCAATCAGCATTGCCATTCCCAATGGTTTCAGGCTACTGTGTGTGTAGCCCAATGGTGGTTTTAGGCAGTGCCCTCCTGTGCTCACAACATAGGCAAAAATGGGTGGCAGCCTATTCTTCATGTTTTCCCTGTGCACTCTCTGGGGAGTTCTGGCCATCATGATGTTGTCCATGCCAGTACTGCACATTTTTATGGTGGGGCTTGGATGCATGGGTAAAAACATCCCACAAGCCCCCCCTCTTGCGATGGCCATTCTATCCTTTCGCTGATGGAACTCTCAAGATCTGGGATGTTCGCCTCCTCTTCTTCCAATTCCATGGATGGCACAGTTCAGCATCTTTTCCTCCCTCCAGTCGATCAATCAGTTCTCCTTGCTGGTCCTGATGGGAGGATTGGGCGGTACCCCGGGCCCCTCGGGTCTCTGCTCCCGGTCCCCGGTCGTCCTCCTTGGTCAGTCTCCATGGTTTCATCTCTCCTAGGATGATAAAGCAAAGCGGCAATACCTATTCATAGACATTTCTTCACCACTATTAATGGTGTGGCGAACATATACATTTTATGAATCAGAAGATATGAACATATACATTTTTTTTAGAATTAGGAGACAAGAACATATATATATATATATACAAGGATCACAAATTTGATATGCTATATGTGGAATATTTTAGGGTTGGAACTGAATTACTCTGGAGCGGCCCCCTCTGGGATTCCAGTGGATTCCTCCAGTTGTTGCAGAGTGTGCCTGGGATGGCAACACTTTAGCTGATTTATATGTACCCACTTGTCTTCCCCTTCCACCAGACTGCCTTTGGGGATGCAGATCTTATAGGCAACAGGGGAGATCTTGTCTATAATTTCAAACGGTCCCTTCCATGTAGGCAAGAATTTTCGCTGTTTGGCCTGGTTCCTTTGGAAATTGTATAGATAGACCCGATCACCCACCTTATATTCCTTTCGGGTAGTTTTCAAATCATAGTGGGTTTTCATACTCTCAGCTGATCTTTCTAGATTCCGCTGAGCATAGGCAAAAGCATGCTGAAGGTGTTTCCTTAAATTCTCCACATACTCATGACTTGTGGAGGCATTTATCAGTGTCTGCTCTTGAGTCCTGTAGAGCAAATGCTGGGGAAGCACCATCTTGCGTCCCGTCATCAACTCAAATGGTGACATTTTAGTTGCAGATGAAGGGGTAGATCTGATGGCCAGTAGGACCAAAGGTAATCGGATATCCCAACTTGGCCCAGAATCTGCCACAAACTTTTTTAATATGCTCACAATGGTTCGGTTGTATCTCTCCACTGCTCCAGCTGGCCTGTAAGCAATGTGTAGCTTCCTTTTAATCCCCAGTATCTCCCACATCTTTGTCATTACTTCACTGGTGATGTGGCTACCCCTGTCTGACTCAATCCTTTGAGGTAGACCAAAACGGGAAAAGATGTGGTTAATCATCAGGGCAGCTGCTGTTTCTGCCTTGCAGTTTGGGGCTGGGAGACATTCCACCCACTTGGTAAAAAAGCATGTAACGGTCAACATGTACTTGTTTCCTCTAGACGAGCGGATTACAGGGCCTACAAAGTCGATTTGCAAATCTGACCATGGCAGTGTCATCCCCCTCTTTTGGAGAGGCGCACGGTGTGTGAGGGATGATGGCTGAAATTGTGCACACACAAGACACCCCTTCAAGTATTGGTCGAGGTCCTGCCCCATGTGTGGCCAGTATGCAACCTCTCTTAAGATTTCCAGTGTTGTGTGAAACCCCCTATGACCGGCGGTGGCCGCATCATGGGCGTGATTTAACATCAGGCTTCGGAATGAGGTAGGAACCACCCACTGATCATGGCTAGCTTGGGATTTCCTTACCAAGAAACCGTCTTGGATTCGGAACATTTTTGAACATTTCATCAACACTCTTAGGTCCTCTTTCCCAATGTAATCTGTGTCCGTCAGGGGAAAGTTCTCAGGGTCCTCAAGGTGTTGGTCAAACTTACCAATGATTGGATCCCCCTTCTGAGCTGTAATCAAATCAGCATCAGGGGTCTCCTTGCTCCATTGGGCAGTTGAAAGATCATTGTGAGCATTTGTCTGGGACCTAGTGATCGCAGTGACCTGGATTTCCCCCAACAGGAACTCTATTTCTATTAGATCCCCTTGGATGGCCCCGGTTTTGGCCAGCTGATCAGCTAAGTCATTTCCAGTATTGTCTGGTCCCTCTACTTTGGAATGACCCTTGATCTTTTTCCAGTAGATGGTCATCCCATTCGATGTGACCAGATCATCAATATTTTGGATTAACTTCCCATGTTTCAGGGGTTTGTTATTAGCACATAACATGCCTCTGGTTTTCCAATTAACCAGGTGCTCCACGAACCCGTTCCGTACATAATCCGAATCTGTGATTATGACCAGTTTGTGGAGTTGATGTTGGACAGCAGTGAGGATGGCCTGATGCACAGCCATCAATTCTGCCACCTGACTACTTCGGGGACCAATTTTGTATCCAGCGGAGGGTTCTGGAAACTCCTTCACCCATGCATTCCCTACGCCGGCCACCAGTTCTTTCTCCCCGTTGTTGTCAACATGGTAAGAGCATCCATCCACATAGACAGTGGGCATTCCCTCACACTTGTCTTCTTCAAAGACTTTGTGTGGGGAATTAAGGTATGCCTCCATGTTGTCCTTGATTTTTAGACTTTCGTCCTCAAGACAGTTTTCTCTGGCACAATCATGCAAGTCAGCCAGACCTTGCGCGAGGGGACTCTTCTTGTTTTGGCCATATCTGACCTCAACAGGAAAGCCTTGCATTGACAGAATCCAGGAAGTAATTCGGGAATTACTCACATTTCCGGCCTGGATTCTGTCACTTTGGAGGTATTGCAGAGGCTGGTGTGGAGTCTCCACTATGATGTGTTCCCCCTGGATAAACGGGCGGTAATTCTTCAATGCCCACACCGTTGCCAGGAGTGCCTTCTCACAATCGTTGAATTTTTCCTCCACAGAGGATAAAGTTTTGCTCGCATAGGAGATTACTTTATTGACCTTGTCAGGCTTTTGGTATAATGCTGGCGTCAAGCACGTATTAGAGACCCTGTCTCCAGGAAGAACTCCTTGTTTCTGACAGGGTAAGCTAGGCAAGGCGCTTGTGAGAGGCTTCTTTTGAGTTGTCTTACTGCCTCGGATTGTTCTGGACCCCATTCCCACTTGACCCCCCCCTTCAAGAGATGAATCAGGGGTCTAGTGATGTCTGCGTAGCCTTCAATGAACTTTCTGCTGTAATTAGTCAGTCCAAGGAGGCTCCTTAGTTCCCGCAGGGTTGTGGGATCCTTCAGGTTTTGGAGTGCTTCCACTTTCTTTTCTTGGGGACAGAGACCATGAGGAGTAATCTCATGCCCCAAGAAATTAACACGGATTCTACACCACTGTGCTTTCTGAAAGGAAAGTTTTGCTCCGGCGGCCCTCAACTGCGTCAGAACATAACGGATCTCCGCTATGTGTTCTTCCACAGATGAACTTTTGATGAGGACATCATCTACATAAGCCAGGTTACCCCTCGCACCCAGGTCGGGCATGGCCTTATGTAAGAAAATGTTGAATTCATTGCCAGAGTTGAGGTATCCGAAGGGAGTCCGGGTCCATGTGTACTGCTGGCCCCCAAAGGTAAAAGCCAGTTTGTATTGGTCTTCCCTACTGACAGGCACGGTCCAGTTTCCATTGGTCAGGTCTATTGCTGTGAATACCTGTGACCCTTGAATCTGGACCAGCCCTTGGTCAATGTAGGGCAGAGGCCATCGGGAAGTATGGACCCGTTTGTTGAGCTCCCTAAGGTCAGCACAGAGTCTCCACTGGCCGTTTGGCTTCAATATTCCCAACACCGGATTATTGAAAGTGCTGTGGACTGGACGGATTATTCCCCGGGACTCAAGGTTCTTAATTATTTCACTAAGGGACTTCATGGATGCGAGAGGCAAACGATATTGCTTCACAAACACTGGAGTCATTCCAGGGTCCGTGGGAATTGTTGTGGTGTGGATGTCGGTGCGACCACAGTCATATGAGTCTACCACAAAGAGATCTTGAAAATCCAAGAAAACTTGTTTCAACTTATGCTTCTGGGGAAAGACTTCTGGTTTGGCTATCTCAGCGGCCTCCTCCAGCTGGGTGGAGAAGTCCCTGGTCAGAGTGCTGATTTGGACTGGAGGCTTCAGGTGGGAAAGGCAGCCCTCATGGACCTGGAAAATCACCTCATCCCCTCTGAAGTCACAAGTCACATCTTCCTTACCATAAGGGCAAGAAGTGTACACCAGGAAGTTCCCCCCATGCCGGGTGAAAATCCTGTCTGGTGTTGTATTGTCATCACTGTCCCAGTCAAAACAGTCCTTGGGGATTAGTCCTAACAGTTCATTTCCTAAATCAATGGAGAAATGTCGGTCATCAATCGCCATTCCAATAATGGTGCCTGCGGCTAGAGTAATACTCTTTAAGTCGCTGTTATCCACCTCTATTTGAATGGTGTCATGTTCTATGTTGACTAATGGAGTTGGGTTTACCCCCAACCCTTGCTGTTGGAGAGAAGCATTTAGATGTATATAAGCATCAGGGTTTTTCAATTTTTGTCCTCTTTTAACTTTCACTTCCAGGGAGAATTGTCGGGTCTTTTCTGGGATGGTGACTTCCTCTTTGATCTGAATTTCAACTGCATAAGGTAGCAATTGAGCTGACCTAAATGCTTTTTCTGGATCATCAAAGCCCATGGGATTATCCACTAATCGGGACCAAGCTTTGAAGTTTATTAGGTCCAAACTATTGGCAAAGCGATTGAGAATGTCACTGCCTAAGTAAAAGGCGGCAGTGACGTCTCGCACGACCCAACAATTATGGACTATGCTCTTGTTGCCAATGGAGATTTTGAGCATACACCTGCTTGGCAGGAGATGTTTGGAATTAGGTGCTTCCAGGTCCATTTCCCATTTGTCTATCAGTTTGAATGTGGGAATGGCTGGATCTTTTGGGAATTGGCGGAACATGGCTTCGCTGATGAAGCTCTTACCGTTGTTCACACACACTCGAGCGAGAACAGAGTCCTTCCCATCATTTAACTGAACAGGGATGAACAACTGCTCTCCAATTTGCTGAATATCAGCCAGGCTCTGAGCTGATTTCACATCTTTCTGGACCATAGCAGTGGGAGTTTCTGATTGTGGATTAGTAAAGAATTTCAGGGTGTTTCCTTCCAGTGTGGAATACCACCTTAAACTGGAAGGAAGGTTGATTTTCAGAAATAGAGAGGACCCCCCATCACCAGTCTGTTGTCCTACTGCTATTACTGTCACGTCTGGAGTTTGGTTGTTCTGGAAGTGAAATTCTACTTGGTCCGATTTTTGTGGCAGGTGCCGTTTAAACTAACATGGTTGACACTCTGTTTTAATTTTATTGGTCGGCTAGTCTGGGTCCAGAGGACCTTGTTACACAATCTATTAGGGGTGACAACCTTCTCAGGAGGTACTTCCCTAGTAAACAAGGGGTGCCCTCTGGAGTCACTACTATGACCGGGTGTTTCACCTTGTGTCGCCCAATTTTTATGTCCAAGTCTGCATTCCCCTCAACGAGAATTTCTTTCCCGTCAAAGTTCTGCAGTTGTCCAGGAAGAGAGGTGAGGGGAATTCGGTAATTCTCCCCCCTTCCTGCATTTAGTTCCTCAAAGGCCCTTTTGGACAGAAGGGTAGCTTGGGATCCAGTGTCCACCAGTGCCAAAATTGTACCCTGCCCCTGTACTTATACCGGGGCATAGTATCTTCCCTCCTTCTCCTCAAGGGGGCACAGATAATGCACATTTTGGGACAACTGGTGGGCTAACTTTCTGGTTTTGGACATTGCTAGCGAAGAGATTTGGGCAGAATTCTGTGGAGAGCCTTGGGAATCTGAAAGAAAAAGTTGGCAACTGGAGATCAGAGCCATTGTGGGTTCCTCTGGTTCCGGTTCTGGGCCGCCCCGCCCTTTTTGGAGGCAGTCATCAGGATGGGTTTGACCCTTGGGATTTTGGTATTGTCGGTTCTGGGATGAGATGATGGGCGGCGGTAGCTCAGTCTCCACATCTCCCCAGTCTGAATTGGCATCCCTTGGGACCCATTTTTCCTTGGGAGGAGTTCCCCCATCTCTGAAGGAGAAGATCCTTTTCCCAGGAACTTCTGAGGATCCCTCTCCCTCAAATTGGAATACCTGTACCTCCTCCACAAAGTGGGTCTGTTTGGGTCCTTTGTTTCTCCTACCTCCTCTCTGCTCCTTGGGTGGCAGACTTTTAGGGGTAGGAGATTTTGTTTCCGGTTCCCGTTTTTTCAGGGGCTGTTTACAAGTTGGGAAGGAAGCTTCCTCCAAGGCTTTACACCCCCCTTCCCCTTGTGCCTCCTCCCTGGGAACCGGTGGGTTATCGGGGTGCTGCCCCCGTCATTGTTCTCGAGCACCAGTTCCAGAGTTTGGGGCATTCTGCGGTGGCATGCTCATCTGAGGGTTCTGTTGAGCCCTTAGTATGTGACCCAGATCCCGTGCCATATTTTGGACCTGGCGCTCAAGTTTTGAAACCCGCTCAGGCTGATACGGGGATCTATTTTCTCCCCTGGGCTGATCCCGGGAAGGGTAGCTAGCCCTTCTCTGGTAGTACCCCTGGTTGGGAAGATTTTGGTATCCCTCCACCCTTGGCCTCCTCTCTCCCGGATTAGGTTGTCTGGGCTCAGGGAATTGGGGAAAGAAGGATGGATGATTTTGGGGCTGGAAATTGGGTGGATACCTGGGGAAAAAGTTCTGCCCAGGACTTGGTGAATTTCTGCCCTCCTGGGGGAAGTTAGGAAGGAAGTTCCCCGGGTCAGCTGCTTGGCTGGATGCCCCCCTTTAGCTGGAGGAGTCCACACATAACCCAGGATTGGTCGGTTTCCCTTGTAGCAGGGACTTACATAGTCAGGGGGGCGGGGGACCCCATTTGTGGGACTACCTCCTCGACTCCCTGTCTGTGACTGGCCCGAGGGCCTTCTGGGCTGTGAATTATTTGGTGCAGGCAGGTTTTTAGGCCCCCCCCATCTCCAAATCTAAAACGGGGGCAACCTTTACCTCTGCCACCTTGGCAGCAGCAGGGGTGCTGTTGGTTTTGGGGTTTTTCGGCGCATTATTTTTATTTTCGATGGGCTTCTGCACCTCATAGATCCGGTTAGCCTGTTCAATGACCCAGTCTAAAGATCTTTTCTCATGAAAATCTCTCACGAGCTGGGTCATTATGTATTTGGGTAAGCCATGGAAAAACGTATTGATAAATTCTCTGCTATCCGTGCGCACCCTTCTGGTGGTCTGCGCAAAAGCACGCTTTAATTCTTGCACAAACTCTTGTGGGGCCTGATCCTCCCCACATTGCAAATTGTAGGCTGCCTTGCGAGCCTCTTGAGGATTTCTGTGCACAGAAAAATGTTTCAAGATGGCCGCCCTGTATGTGGACCACCTTGAATGGTTTTGATCCTCCAGCACCGCAAAGAAACTGGAGTATTCTGGTGAGAAGGTCCACTTTACATATTGAATACAGCTTTGGCTGTCCTTCAAATGGAAAGTCTCCATCATTTGCTCATAGAGCTCCAAGTGTTCCCAAACAGAATACTTGGCGTTCTTATTATAAGGCGTAATGACACTCCATATTGCCTTTATTTGTTTCAATGGGTCCTTAAGCAAGGCCCCTTTTGCCTTATTGGCCTTTTTGGTTCGGGTAACCCTGCTCCATTCATCCTCCGACTCAGAAGCGCTGCTCCCATAGGTGCCCGTCTGATCTTCCAGGTTTTCCTGGATTCTGCGAGCCTGGGAATGGCTGGCAGAATGTGGGGACCTGGTCTCCTGTATCTGTAATGCTCAGAGGAGTCTTCAGACCCCTCCTTGCTGCCAGGATTTGATGGGTACCCCCCCACTGACCTAACAGGGCAGAGGTTTTCAGGATGCCCTTAATGGGCCTACTCTCCTGGGGTTCCCCACTAAATTGCACTGTGCTTGGGTGCCCATACCCGGATGCCCGCCCATCCATTCCTGGGAGGTACTGGCCTATGAGTCCCATACTTCTAGCTGGATAGTAATCTGCCATCTCCGTGGCCCTGGGTTCATGTGCGCGAGGGGACATGGGGGTGACAGAGTCCAGGGACTGGGAGAGATGAAGGCGTCTGGTACCAAGGCTCCTGACTGTATGCTCAGGCGTTTCCCTTTCCCAGCGCACCTCGTCTCTATCAGCCCCTGCTCCCTGTTGCAATGCAAGAACCTGCGCTTTCAGTTCCTCAGTTAAGGTCTTACTAGACTCTATCAGTCTCTCCTGCATCACTACCTTTTGCTGGAGCCTATCATTGTGCTGACAGAGAACCTCATTTTCTCTCTGTGCCTCCTGATTGGTCTTGGAGTATTGGGCCAGTCTCTGCTGCAGGAGGGTTACCTCCTGAGCTGTGTCCCTATTGGCCTGCTCCTTTCTTGCCAGAGCATCCTCCACCCTCCTGGTGTGCTCTAACAGGTTCTGGTGTTCTTTTTGGAGGTCACCCAGTCCCTGGAGGGCCAGGTGATTTTCTCCCATTTGCCTTTTGAAGTGGCAGACTTCCTGGCCTAAGGTATCCCTTTCCTGACTAAGAGCCTGCATCTGTGCCGCCAGGTCGTCCCTTTGCCTTTGGAAGGCACCAGCTTTCTGGCTCTCCTGGTCAAACTCTGCCTGGGTATCCAGGTCTTTCAAAATCAGTTTATTGCTCTCTGCCTTCTCCATATCTAGGTGGCTTTGCAGGGTGACTACCTGCTCGGCACATGCCCTATTGAAATCTAATTGTTGCTCCAGCTTTTTCTGGCTCTGCAGTAGGGAGTCCAAACCTTCTTGGTACTCCTTCTGCAAGGCCAGAAATCTGGTATCCTGGTCCGCCTTTTCCTGTTGCAGCACATCCATATCCTCCTTTATTTTAGTGATGTACTGTCTGCTGTCCTTTTCTGACTCCTGGATCCTGGGGCAGCCTCTGCTCAGAAGAGTCCAGATCAGATTGGGCCTTCTCTAACGCCATCTGTTGCCTATTTGCCAGATCTTGGCCTTCAGCACATTTGTCCTGCATGGCTCCCATATATAGATACAAATATGCCGCTATCCTGGCAATCTTATTATGTTCATCTTTGGCTTTAGGGGCCATATATAGTTCACTCAGGGCCACATGTAGGGGACCCTGATCTCCCCATTTATCTGACCCTGTTTCAGTGACCTGTTGCGCGATTGCCTGAAACCAGACCGTTTGGTCCTGATGAGTCCACTCACCTCTCACAAATAGCTTATGTAAGAAGTGCTCTCTGGCTATTTTCATATCTACCATGGTCGTCATTCTGGAATTTGAGTTCCTTCCTGCCTTACAGAAGTTTGTATTTTATTTTGCAAAACAGAACGTTTCCTTAGAGCGTTCCTTTGAGGGATGCTTTCACAGTGTAAAACAGCGTGGTGATCTAACCGGATATGTGTATCTGGTCAGTTGGCACACTGTATTAATCTGCACAAGTGGTAAATCTAACCCAGAATATCCCGGCTCCGAGCCCCCACTTTTGTAAGCGATATTCAATCATAACTACAGCTAAGTCAATGCCTAGTCTGGGATGCTGAGGAAAACCCATATTGATGTATTTTTATATCCACTTCAGTACTCTGGATGACACCCCTTGTATAACACCCCCCTCTTAGAATCCCCCTGACCCCACTGAGCCAAGAATTAGGTTTGTTTTGCAAATTAAAAGGTTTATTTGAAAATGTAAACAATATATATATCACACTTCTATAAATAAATTGATAATGGATATTACACTTGTGAATATGAGCAGTAATCAGCAAGAGGTAACTATGAATAGGAACAGAAGAACAAGGTGGGAAAGAATGCTTTATATGGTTCAAGGAAACGCAAGGTGGAATAAAATGCAGTACAGAAATAACTTGTTATGATTTTAGCAAAAGGTAATATGATCACTTTTTCTTTTGACAATTCACTCCCCCCCTATGCAATACAAGAAATGGAATGAGAGCACACAGTCTTCAAGAATCCCAACAAATCACACTTTATAATGCAATACACAGTTCCAGTTCTCCCAGCAAGCTTAGGGAAAACAGGGATGAGTTTTAAACACAGGCGAATTACTTTAATGTGGTTTGCAAGGAAGTGAAAAGGTGCTAAAATTGATTTTAATTCCCTCTAGAGGTTCAGGGTAGGTGATGGCTACTTTATATTAGTTCAGGCTCCCTTTAACAATACTCTATGAATGATATATAAATTTGAACTAGGCCTCGTCACGGATCTGGTCAACACGTCCGGCTGCGGTTCTGTCTGCTCGGCGGGTCAATCAGGCACCGGTTCTGCTCACAGCGATCTGGGTCAGCTCTGCTCTGCTGGTCTAGCCTCTCTGGATTCTGGATGTAACACTGCTTTCTGGGTACTGCTACAGGTTCTTGCGAAAATTCTCGGCAAAACTTCAAACAGCTCGCCCCGGCTGTTGAATAGTTTGGTTAGTTTTGAGGCCTGCTGAAGAGGATTCAGCTGGTGGATTCAGGCCTCTCTGCTACAAATCCTGGAGTGAATTTCTGCTACAGGTTCTGGAGATTGATGGATTTGAAGTCTGGATCTGTGGATGTGAAGTCGTTGGTCAGCATGCTCCGCAGCAAATGGAATTGAATGTCTCTACCTTTCCCAGCAGTCTCTTTTTATGTGTTTTGGAAAGTGGGTGTGTGCGTTGGTCATAACTAAACCTGCCCCTCTCACTTATCATTGGCCAATTCCTCCTCTCTCCCTTGATTGGGGGAAGGAAATGTGAGTCAGAGTGATGCTGTAGGTTTTATGGTCAGAGGAACCTCCCCTTGTCAGATTGCACACAAATCTATTTCTGACCCAAATACATATTTGTCTATGTACCATTTTTCTAATATTATAGGTCCAGTTAACATATTTTCTGTAGCACCAAACCATCCGATCCCTGTCTTTGTACGATGTCGTGTCCACTGATGACAGAATTCTCCCCTTTTCATCCAGATAATGAACTTTAAACCTTTCCAGATGTTACACAAATGTGCACCAGGGATATGGGTTACAGATGATAAAGTGTCAGATTTTTAACATGCATACATTTGGAGTGAGACCCTATTTTCCGCTAGCAACCCCCCAGAATACACCACAGGGTCCTAACGCCTCTTAAAATGTTCACAGAAAAATCACAAAAATAATGATATTACTTATATAATTCTGACAAGTCCGCACTATGAGTTATCTATCTTTTTAAAATTATGCTTTGGTCAAAAAGGGGTGTGGCTTCCCACATCACAGGGTGGAATAACTGGTTTATCCACTTCTCCCAAGCCAGCTTGTTCACAGAGGCACAGCTGCCCCCCAGTTTCTCCCAAGAGGAAGCTATTTTATGACGCCCCCAATATAACATTTGCCTGAGTCAAGGAAGTTGCATTGTTCTGTCCCTTCCAGTTCCCAGGTGCTCCACCCCTAATCTAATCAGAGAGGTGAACTCCTTTTGGCAAGGGGCGGCAGGATGCAGCTAGGCCTGGGAAGAGTGGCTGTTGATCCAGTTTCAACTCCTGTCGGGGGTAGTTGTCAGGCAGAATTCAGTTTCATTAAGCCAGGTTTCAGCTAAATGTCACTTTTTGTTCCCAGTTTTCTACATTCAAATCAAACTGACAATTTTTACCTATACATTAAATAATTACTTCCTTCAAGTCATTTCAGAATATAGTTTTACATTGTATCCACCTCTTAGCAAGTCTTTCCTTGGTCTGGTTTTGTTTCATTTGTTCAGTTTTACACAAAAGTCTGGTGGTTTTAAAACGCCGGCTTTCTGATAGTGGTGAGTACTGGTAATGCAACCATTTTTGGGATTAAGAAAATGAATTCCCCACAGTTCTGAGTTGCTTTTTGGCAATCAGCATTGCCATTCCCAATGGTTTCAGGCTACTGTGTGTGTAGCCCAATGGTGGTTTTAGGCAGTGCCCTCCTGTGCTCACAACATAGGCAAAAATGGGTGGCAGCCTATTCTTCATGTTTTCCCTGTGCACTCTATGGGGAGTTCTGGCCATCATGATGTTGTCCATGCCAGTACTGCACATTTTTATGGTAGGGCTTGGATGCATGGGTAAAAACATCCCACAAGCCCCCCCTCTTGCGATGGCCATCCTATCCTTTCGCTGATGGAACTCTCAAGATCTGGGATGTTCGCCTCCTCTTCTTCCAATTCCATGGATGGCACAGTTCAGCATCTTTTCCTCCCTCCAGTCGATCAATCAGTTCTCCTTGCTGGTCCTGATGGGAGGATTGGGCGGTACCCCGGGCCCCTCGGGTCTCTGCTCCCGGTCCCCGGTCGTCCTCCTTGGTCAGTCTCCATGGTTTCATCTCTCCTAGGATGATAAAGCAAAGCGGCAATACCTATTCATAGACATTTCTTCACCACTATTAATGGTGTGGCGAACATATACATTTTATGAATCAGAAGATATGAACATATACATTTTTTTTAAAATTAGGAGACAAGAACATATATATATATATATACAAGGATAACAAATTTGATATGCTATATGTGGAATATTTTAGGGTTGGAACTGAATTACTCTGGAGCGGCCCCCTCTGGGATTCCAGTGGATTCCTCCAGTTGTTGCAGAGTGTGCCTGGGATGGCAACACTTTAGCTGATTTATATGTACCCACTTGTCTTCCCCTTCCACCAGACTGCCTTTGGGGATGCAGATCTTATAGGCAACAGGGGAGATCTTGTCTATAATTTCAAACGGTCCCTTCCATGTAGGCAAGAATTTTCGCTGTTTGGCCTGGTTCCTTTGGAAATTGTATAGATAGACCCGATCACCCACCTTATATTCCTTTCGGGTAGTTTTCAAATCATAGTGGGTTTTCATACTCTCAGCTGATCTTTCTAGATTCCGCTGAGCATAGGCAAAAGCATGCTGAAGGTGTTTCCTTAAATTCTCCACATACTCATGACTTGTGGAGGCATTTATCAGTGTCTGCTCTTGAGTCCTGTAGAGCAAATGCTGGGGAAGCAGCATCTTGCGTCCCGTCATCAACTCAAATGGTGACATTTTAGTTGCAGATGAAGGGGTAGATCTGATGGCCAGTAGGACCAAAGGTAATCGGATATCCCAACTTGTCCCAGAATCTGCCACAAACTTTTTTAATATGCTCACAATGGTTCGGTTGTATCTCTCCACTGCTCCAGCTGGCCTGTAAGCAATGTGTAGCTTCCTTTTAATCCCCAGTATCTCCCACATCTTTGTCATTACTTCACTGGTGATGTGGCTACCCCTGTCTGACTCAATCCTTTGAGGTAGACCAAAACGGGAAAAGATGTGGTTAATCATCAGGGCAGCTGCTGTTTCTGCCTTGCAGTTTGGGGCTGGGAGACATTCCACCCACTTGGTAAAAAAGCATGTAACAGTCAACATGTACTTGTTTCCTCTAGACGAGCGGATTACAGGGCCTACAAAGTCGATTTGCAAATCTGACCATGGCAGTGTCATCCCCCTCTTTTGGAGAGGCGCACGGTGTGTGAGGGATGATGGCTGAAATTGTGCACACACAAGACACCCCTTCAAGTATTGGTCGAGGTCCTGCCCCATGTGTGGCCAGTATGCAACCTCTCTTAAGATTTCCAGTGTTGTGTGAAACCCCCTATGACCGGCGGTGGCCGCATCATGGGCGTGACTTAACATCAGGCTTCGGAATGAGGTAGGAACCACCCACTGATCATGGCTAGCTTGGGATTTCCTTACCAAGAAACCGTCTTGGATTTGGAACATTTTTTGGACATTTCATCAACACTCTTAGGTCCTCTTTCCCAATGTAATCTGTGTCCGTCAGGGGAAAGTTCTCAGGATCCTCAAGGTGTTGGTCAAACTTACCAATGATTGGATCCCCCATCTAAGCTGTAATCAAATCAGCATCAGGGGTCTCCTTGCTCCATTGGGCAGTTGAAAGATCATTGTGAGCATTTGTCTGGGACCTAGTGATCGCAGTGACCTGGATTTCCCCCAACAGGAACTCTATTTCTATTAGATCCCCTTGGATGGCCCCGGTTTTGGCCAGCTGATCAGCTAAGTCATTTCCAGTATTGTCTGGTCCCTCCACTTTGGAATGACCCTTGATCTTTTTCCAGTAGATGGTCATCCCATTCGATGTGACCAGATCATCAATATTTTGGATTAACTTCCCATGTTTCAGGGGTTTGTTATTAGCACATAACATGCCTCTGGTTTTCCAATTAACAAGGTGCTCCACGAACCCGTTCCGTACATAATCCGAATCTGTGATTATGACCAGTTTGTGGAGTTGATGTTGGACAGCAGTGAGGATGGCCTGATGCACAGCCATCAATTCTGCCACCTGACTACTTCGGGGACCAATTTTGTATCCAGCGGAGGGTTCTGGAAACTCCTTCACCCATGCATTCCCTACGCCGGCCACCAGTTCTTTCTCCCCGTTGTTGTCAACATGGTAAGAGCATCCATCCACATAGACAGTGGGCATTCCCTCACACTTGTCTTCTTCAAAGACTTTGTGTGGGGAATTAAGGTATGCCTCCATGTTGTCCTTGATTTTTAGACTTTCGTCCTCGAGACAGTTTTCTCTGGCACAATCATGCAAGTCAGCCAGACCTTGCGCGAGGGGACTCTTCTTGTTTTGGCCATATCTGACCTCAACAGGAAAGCCTTGCATTGACAGAATCCAGGAAGTAATTCGGGAATTACTCACATTTCTGGCCTGGATTCTGTCACTTTGGAGGTATTGCAGAGGCTGGTGTGGAGTCTCCACTATGATGTGTTCCCCCTGGATAAACGGGCGGTAATTCTTCAATGCCCACACCGTTGCCAGGAGTGCCTTCTCACAATCGTTGAATTTTTCCTCCACAGAGGATAAAGTTTTGCTCGCATAGGAGATTACTTTATTGACCTTGTCATGCTTTTGGTATAATACTGGCGTCAAGCACGTATTAGAGACCCTGTCTCCAGGAAGAACTCCTTGTTTCTGACAGGGTAAGCTAGGCAAGGCGCTTGTGAGAGGCTTCTTTTGAGTTGTCTTACTGCCTCGGATTGTTCTGGACCCCATTCCCACTTGACCCCCCCCTTCAAGAGATGAATCAGGGGTCTAGTGATGTCTGCGTAGCCTTCAATGAACTTTCTGCTGTAATTAGTCAGTCCAAGGAGGCTCCTTAGTTCCCGCAGGGTTGTGGGATCCTTCAGGTTTTGGAGTGCTTCCACTTTCTTTTCTTGGGGACAGAGACCCTGAGGAGTAATCTCATGCCCCAAGAAATTAACACAGGTTCTACACCACTGTGCTTTCTGAAAGGAAAGTTTTGCTCCGGCGGCCCTCAACTGCGTCAGAACATAACGGATCTCCGCTATGTGTTCTTCCACAGATGAACTTTTGATGAGGACATCATCTACATAAGCCAGGTTACCCCTCGCACCCAGGTCGGGCATGGCCTTATGTATGAAAATGTTGAATTCATTGCCGGAGTTGAGGTATCCGAAGGGAGTCCGGGTCCATGTGTACTGCTGGCCCCCAAAGGTAAAAGCCAGTTTGTATTGGTCTTCCCTACTGACAGGCACGGTCCAGTTTCCATTGGTCAGGTCTATTGCTGTGAATACCTGTGACCCTTGAATCTGGACCAGCCCTTGGTCAATGTAGGGCAGAGGCCATCGGGAAGTATGGACCCGTTTGTTGAGCTCCCTAAGGTCAGCACAGAGTCTCCACTGGCCGTTTGGCGACCACAGTCATATGAGTCTACCACAAAGAGATCTTGAAAATCCAAGAAAACTTGTTTCAACTTATGCTTCTGGGGAAAGACTTCTGGTTTGGCTATCTCAGCGGCCTCCTCCAGCTGGGTGGAGAAGTCCCTGGTCAGAGTGCTGATTTGGACTGGAGGCTTCAGGTGGGAAAGGCAGCCCTCATGGACCTGGAAAATCACCTCATCCCCTCTGAAGTCACAAGTCACATCTTCCTTACCATAAGGGCAAGAAGTGTACACCAGGAAGTTCCCCCCATGCCGGGTGAAAATCCTGTCTGGTGTTGTATTGTCATCACTGTCCCAGTCAAAACAGTCCTTGGGGATTAGTCCTAACAGTTAATTTCCTAAATCAATAGAGAAATGTCGGTCATCAATCGCCATTCCAATAATGGTGCCTGCGGCTAGAGTAATACTCTTTAAGTCGCTGTTATCCACCTCTATTTGAATGGTGTCATGTTCTATGTTGACTAATGGAGTTGGGTTTACCCCCAACCCTTGCTGTTGGAGAGAAGCATTTAGATGTATATAAGCATCAGGGTTTTTCAATTTTTGTCCTCTTTTAACTTTCACTTCCAGGGAGAATTGTCGGGTCTTTTCTGGGATGGTGACTTCCTCTTTGATCTGAATTTCAACTGCATAAGGTAGCAATTGAGCTGACCTAAATGCTTTTTCTGGATCATCAAAGCCCATGGGATTATCCACTAATCGGGACCAAGCTTTGAAGTTTATTAGGTCCAAACTAATGGCAAAGCGATTGAGAATGTCACTGCCTAAGTAAAAGGCGGCAGTGACGTCTCGCACGACCCAACAATTATGGACTATGCTCTTGTTGCCAATGGAGATTTTGAGCATACACCTGCTTGGCAGGAGATGTTTGGAATTAGGTGCTTCCAGGTCCATTTCCCATTTGTCTATCAGTTTGAATGTGGGAATGGCTGGATCTTTTGGGAATTGGCGGAACATGGCTTCGCTGATGAAGCTCTTACCGTTGTTCACACACACTCGAGCGAGAACAGAGTCCTTCCCATCATTTAACTGAACAGGGATGAACAACTGCTCTCCAATTTGCTGAATATCAGCCAGGCTCTGAGCTGATTTCACATCTTTCTGGACCATAGCAGTGGGAGTTTCTGATTGTGGATTAGTAAAGAATTTCAGGGTGTTTCCTTCCAGTGTGGAATACCACCTTAAACTGGAAGGAAGGTTGATTTTCAGAAATAGAGAGGACCCCCCATCACCAGTCTGTTGTCCTACTGCTATTACTGTCACGTCTGGAGTTTGGTTGTTCTGGAAGTGAAATTCTACTTGGTCCGATTTTTGTGGCAGGTGCCGTTTAAACTAACATGGTTGACACTCTGTTTTAATTTTATTGGTCGGCTAGTCTGGGTCCGGAGGACCTTGTTTACACAATCAATTAGGGGTGACAACCTTCTCAGGAGGTACTTCCCTAGTAAACAAGGGGTGCCCTCTGGAGTCACTACTATGACCGGGTGTTTCACCTTGTGTCGCCCAATTTTTATGTCCAAGTCTGCATTCCCCTCAACGAGAATTTCTTTCCCGTCAAAGTTCTGCAGTTGTCCAGGAAGAGAGGTGAGGGGAATTCGGTAATTCTCCCCCCTTCCTGCATTTAGTTCCTCAAAGGCCCTTTTGGACAGAAGGGTAGCTTGGGATCCAGTGTCCACCAGTGCCAAAATTGTACCCTGCCCCTGTACTTATACCGGGGCATAGTATCTTCCCTCCTTCTCCTCAAGGGGGCACAGATAATGCACATTTTTGGACAACTGGTGGGCTAACTTTCTGGTTTTGGACATTGCTAGCGAAGAGATTTGGGCAGAATTCTGTGGAGAGCCTTGGGAATCTGAAAGAAAAAGTTGGCAACTGGAGATCAGAGCCATTGTGGGTTCCCCTGGTTCCGGTTCTGGGCCGCCCCGCCCTTTTTGGAGGCAGTCATCAGGATGGGTTTGACCCTTGGGATTTTGGTATTGTCGGTTCTGGGATGAGATGATGGGCGGCGGTAGCTCAGTCTCCACATCTCCCCAGTCTGAATTGGCATCCCTTGGGACCCATTTTTCCTTGGGAGGAGTTCCCCCATCTCTGAAGGAGAAGATCCTTTTCCCAGGATCTTCTGAGGATCCCTCTCCCTCAAATTGGAATACCTGTACCTCCTCCACAAAGTGGGTCTGTTTGGGTCCTTTGTTTCTCCTACCTCCTCTCTGCTCCTTGGGTGGCAGACTTTTAGGGGTAGGAGATTTTGTTTCTGGTTCCCGTTTTTTCAGGGGCTGTTTACAAGTTGGGAAGGAAGCTTCCTCCAAGGCTTTACACCCCCCTTCCCCTTGTGCCTCCTCCCTGGGAACCGGTGGGTTATCGGGGTGCTGCCCCCGTCATTGTTCTCGAGCACCAGTTCCAGAGTTTGGGGCATTCTGCGGTGGCATGCTCATCTGAGGGTTCTGTTGAGCCCTTAGTATGTGACCCAGATCCCGTGCCATATTTTGGACCTGGCGCTCAAGTTTTGAAACCCGCTCAGGCTGATACGGGGATCTATTTTCTCCCCTGGGCTGATCCCGGGAAGGGTAGCTAGCCCTTCTCTGGTAGTACCCCTGGTTGGGAAGATTTTGGTATCCCTCCACCCTTGGCCTCCTCTCTCCCGGATTAGGTTGTCTGGGCTCAGGGAATTGGGGAAAGAAGGATGGATGATTTTGGGGCTGGAAATTGGGTGGATACCTGGGGAAAAAGTTCTGCCCAGGACTTGGTGAATTTCTGCCCTCCTGGGGGAAGTTAGGAAGGAAGTTCCCCGGGTCAGCTGCTTGGCTGGATGCCCCCCTTTAGCTGGAGGAGTCCACACATAACCCAGGATTGGTCGGTTTCCCTTGTAGCAGGGACTTACATAGTCAGGGGGGCGGGGGACCCCATTTGTGGGACTACCTCCTCGACTCCCTGTCTGTGACTGGCCCGAGGGCCTTCTGGGCTGTGAATTATTTGGTGCAGGCAGGTTTTTAGGCCCCCCCCATCTCCAAATCTAAAACGGAGGCAACCTTTACCTCTGCCACCTTGGCAGCAGCAGGGGTGCTGTTGGTTTTGGGGTTTTTCGGCGCATTATTTTTATTTTCAATGGGCTTCTGCACCTCATAGATCCGGTTAGCCTGTTCAATGACCCAGTCTAAAGATCTTTTCTCATGAAAATCTCTCACGAGCTGGGTCATTATGTATTTGGGTAAGCCATGGAAAAACGTATTGATAAATTCTCTGCTATCCGTGCGCACCCTTCTGGTGGTCTGCGCAAAAGCACGCTTTAATTCTTGCACAAACTCTTGTGGGGCCTGATCCTCCCCACATTGCAAATTGTAGGCTGCCTTGCGAGCCTCTTGAGGATTTCTGTGCACAGAAAAATGTTTCAAGATGGCCGCCCTGTATGTGGACCACCTTGAATGGTTTTGATCCTCCAGCACCGCAAAGAAACTGGAGTATTCTGGTGAGAAGGTCCACTTTACATATTGAATACAGCTTTGGCTGTCCTTCAAATGGAAAGTCTCCATCATTTGCTCATAGAGCTCCAAGTGTTCCCAAACAGAATACTTGGCGTTCTTATTATAAGGCGTAATGACACTCCATATTGCCTTTATTTGTTTCAATGGGTCCTTAAGCAAGGCCCCTTTTGCCTTATTGGCCTTTTTGGTTCGGGTAACCCTGCTCCATTCATCCTCCGACTCAGAAGCGCTGCTCCCATAGGTGCCCGTCTGATCTTCCAGGTTTTCCTGGATTCTGCGAGCCTGGGAATGGCTGGCAGAATGTGGGGACCTGGTCTCCTGTATCTGTAATGCTCAGAGGAGTCTTCAGACCCCTCCTTGCTGCCAGGATTTGATGGGTACCCCCCCCCCACTGACCTAACAGGGCAGAGGTTTTCAGGATGCCCTTAATGGGCCTACTCTCCTGGGGTTCCCCACTAAATTGCACTGTGCTTGGGTGCCCATACCCGGATGCCCGCCCATCCATTCCTGGGAGGTACTGGCCTATGAGCCCCATACTTCTAGCTGGATAGTAATCTGCCATCTCCGTGGCCCTGGGTTCATGTGCGCGAGGGGACATGGGGGTGGCAGAGTCCAGGGACTGGGAGAGATGAAGGCCTCTGGTACCAGGGCTCCTGACGGTATGCTCAGGCGTTTCCCTTTCCCAGCACACCTCGTCTCTATCAGCCCCTGCTCCCTGTTGCAATGCAAGAACCTGCGCTTTCAGTTCCTCAGTTAAGGCCTTACTAGACTCTATCAGTCTCTCCTGCATCACTACCTTTTGCTGGAGCCTATCATTGTGCTGACAGAGAGCCTCATTTTCTCTCTGTGCCTCCTGATTGGTCCTGGAGTACCGGGCCAGTCTCTGCTGCAGGAGGGTTACCTCCTGAGCTGTGTCCCTATTGGCCTGCTCCTTTCTTGCCAGAGCATCCTCCACCCTCCTGGTGTGCTCTAACAGGTTCTGGTGTTCTTTTTGGAGGTCACCCAGTCCCTAGAGGGCCAGGTGATTTTCTCCCATTTGCCTTTTGAAGTGGCAGACTTCCTGGCCTAAGGTATCCCTTTCCTGACTAAGAGCCTGCATCTGTGCCGCCAGGTCGTCCCTTTGCCTTTGGAAGGCACCAGCTTTCTGGCTCTCCTGGTCAAACTCTGCCTGGGTATCCAGGTCTTTCAAAATCAGTTTATTGCTCTCTGCCTTCTCCATATCTAGGTGGCTTTGCAGGGTGACTACCTGCTCGGCACATGCCCTATTGAAATCTAATTGTTGCTCCAGCTTTTTCTGGCTCTGCAGTAGGGAGTCCAAACCTTCTTGGTACTCCTTCTGCAAGGCCAGAAATCTGGTATCCTGGTCCGCCTTTTCCTGTTGCAGCACATCCATATCCTCCTTTATTTTAGTGATGTACTGTCTGCTGTCCTTTTCTGACTCCTGGATCCTGGGGCAGCCTCTGCTCAGAAGAGTCCAGATCAGATTGGGCCTTCTCTAACGCCATCTGTTGCCTATTTGCCAGATCTTGGCCTTCAGCACATTTGTCCTGCATGGCTCCCATATATAGATACAAATATGCCGCTATCCTGGCAATCTTATTATGTTCATCTTTGGCTTTAGGGGCCATATATAGTTCACTCAGGGCCACATGTAGGGGACCCTGATCTCCCCATTTATCTGACCCTGTTTCAGTGACCTGTTGCGCGATTGCCTGCAACCAGACCGTTTGGTCCTGATGAGTCCACTCACCTCTCACAAATAGCTTATGTAAGAAGTGCTCTCTGGCTATTTTCATATCTACCAAGGTCGTCATTCTGGAATTTGAGTTCCTTCCTGCCTTACAGAAGTTTGTATTTTATTTTGCAAAACAGACCGTTTCCTTAGAGCGTTCCTTTGAGGGATGCTTTCACAGTGTAAAACAGCGTGGTGATCTAACCGGATATGTGTATCTGGTCAGTTGGCACACTGTATTAATCTGCACAAGTGGTAAATCTAACCCAGAATATCCCGGCTCCGAGCCCCCACTTTTGTAAGCGATATTCAATCAACACTACAGCTAAGTCAATGCCTAGTCTGGGATGCTGAGGAAAACCCATATTGATGTATTTTTATATCCACTTCAGTACTCTGGATGACACCCCTTGTATAACACCCCCCTCTTAGAATCCCCCTGACACCATTGAGCCAAGAAGTAGGTTTGTTTTGCAAATTAAATCACACTTCTATAAATAAATTGATAATGGATATTACACTTGTGAATATGAGCAGTAATCAGCAAGAGGTAACTATGAATAGGAACAGAAGAACAAGGTGGGAAAGAATGCTTTATATGGTTCAAGGAAACGCAAGGTGGAATAAAATGCAGTGCAGAAATAACTTGTTATGATTTTAGCAAAAGGTAATATGATCACTTTTTCTTTTGACAATTCACTCCCCCCCTATGCAATACAAGAAATGGAACGAGAGCACACAGTCTTCAAGAATCCCAACAAATCACACTTTATAATGAAATACACAGTTCCAGTTCTCCCAGCAAGCTTAGGGAAAACAGGGATGAGTTTTAAACACAGGCGAATTACTTTAATGTGGTTTGCAAGGAAGTGAAAAGGTGCTAAAATTGATTTTAATTCCCTCTAGAGGTTCAGGGTAGGTGATGGCTACTTTATATTAGTTCAGGCTCCCTTTAACAATACTCTATGAATGATATATAAATTTGAACTAGGCCTCGTCACGGATCTGGTCAACACGTCGGGCTGCGGTTCTGTCTGCTCGGCGGGTCAATCAGGCACCGGTTCTGCTCACAGCGATCTGGGTCAGCTCTGCTCTGCTGGTCTAGCCTCTCTGGATTCTGGATGTAACACTGCTTTCTGGGTACTGCTACAGGTTCTTGCGAAAATTCTCGGCAAAACTTCAAACAGCTCGCCCGGCTGTTGAATAGTTTGGTTAGTTTTGAGGCCTGCTGAAGAGGATTCAGCTGGTGGATTCAGGCCTCTCTGCTACAAATTCTGGAGTGAATTTCTGCTACAGGTTCTGGAGATTGATGGATTTGAAGTCTGGATCTCTGGATGTGAAGTCGTTGGTCAGCATGCTCCGCAGCAAATGGAATTGAATGTCTCTACCTGTCCCAGCAGTCTCTTTTTATGTGTTTTGGAAAGTGGGTGTGTGCGTTGGTCATAACTAAACCTGCCCCTCTCACTTATCATTGGCCAATTCCTCCTCTCTCCCTTGATTGGGGGAAGGAAATGTGAGTCAGAGTGATGCTGTAGGTTTTATGGTCAGAAGAACCTCCCCTTGTCAGATTGCACACAAATCTATTTCTGACCCAAATACATATTTGTCTATGTACCATTTTTCTAATATTATAGGTCCAGTTAACATATTTTCTGTAGCACCAAACCATCCGATCTCTGTCTTTGTACGATGTCGTGTCCACTGATGACAGAATTCTCCCCTTTTCATCCAGATAACGAACTTTAAACCTTTCCAGATTTTACACAAATGTGCACCAGGGATATGGGTTACAGATGATAAAGTGTCAGATTTTTAACATGCATACATTTGGAGTGAGACCCTATTTTCCGCTAGCAACCCCCCAGAATACACCACAGGGTCCTAACGCCTCTTAAAATGTTCACAGAAAAATCACAAAACTAATGATATTACTTATATAATTCTGACAAGTCCGCACTATGAGTTATCTATCTTTTTAAAATTATGCTTTGGTCAAAAAGGGGTGTGGCTTCCCACATCACAGGGTGGAATAACTGGTTTATCCACTTCCCCCAAGCCAGCTTGTTCACAGAGGCACAGCTGCCCCCCAGTTTCTCCCAAGAGGAAGCTATTTTACGACGCCCCCAATATAACATTTGCCTGAGTCAAGGAAGTTGCATTGTTCTGTCCCTTCCAGTTCCCAGGTGCTCCACCCCTAATCTAATCAGAGAGGTGAACTCCTTTTGGCAAGAGCAGCAGGATGCAGCTAGGCCTGGGAAGAGTGGCTGTTGATCCAGTTTCAACTCCTGTCGGGGGTAGTTGTCAGGCAGAATTCAGTTTCATTAAGCCAGGTTTCAGCTAAATGTCACTTGTTGTTCCCAGTTTTCTACATTCAAATCAAACTGACAATTTTTACCTATACATTACATATTTACATCCTTCAAGTCATTTCAGAATATAGTTTTACATTGTATCCACCTCTTAGCAAGTCCTTCCTTGGTCTGGTTTTGTTTCATTTGTTCATTTTTACACAAAAGTCTGGTGGTTTTAAAACGCCGGCTTTCTGATAGTGGTGAGTACTGGTAATGCAACCATTTTGGGATTAAGAAAATGAATTCCCCACAGTTCTGAGTTGCTTTTTGGCAATCAGCATTGCCATTCCCAATGGTTTCAGGCTACTGTGTGTGTAGCCCAATGGTGGTTTTAGGCAGTGCCCTCCTGTGCTCACAACATAGGCAGCCTATTCTTCATGTTTTCCCTATGCACTCTCTGGGGAGTTCTGGCCATCATGATGTTTTCCATGCCAGTACTGCACAGGATGCATGGGTAAAAACATCCCACATTGTCATGCTACTTCAGAGAGTGCAGCCACCCAGTAAAGTGCCCAGGTCCTTCCACATGGCACTGCCTCCCACTCATGGCCAACTTAACAATTGTTGGGCCCTGGGGAACATACAGCTGAAACCCATTTTCCTCCCCAAAACCCAGGCCCACCTGTCAATCTGCAAACACAGGAGAAATTGAACAGAAAGGAACCATTCCTTTTGGCACTTGCTGTTTCTTCTCTACTTCCTCAGTGCACACTGCTCATAGACGAAATGTTGGTGTTCACACTGCACCACTAAGGCAGGGGTCCGCAACTTTTAGCTCTCCAGATGTTATGGACTACAACTCACCCATGGTCCCTCACCATTGACAATTCTGGCAAGAGTTAATGGGAGTGTATGCTGAAATAGGTGAGCTCCACTCCACTAATTTACAATAACTATTTGAGAAGTTAACAAACTTGGTGAAAAAAGCCTTTCTAAATATGATTGTGTGATTGATTAGTGTGCTGTGTTCAGATTTATCTGTATATAAGGATGGCTATACCCGAACACGCAGGGCAATGGTGGGCAAATAGCTGAGTGGATTGTATGCACGCTGCAAAGAGGACTTTTGATCTCTGTGCCACACCTTTAAATCTTGCTAATAATTGATCCCCATTATCATACAAAATTAAAAATGCCCCTTAATGACATGGATCTCCAATGATTTGGGACTGTGCATAAAGGGAAACACTTTGTATAGCATGCAAGCTGTGGTCAACAAGAGGAAATCTAGTACAGAACAAAGTCATCGACCCTCAGTGATTCTTACACAAAATAGGTATGGCGCTACGATGAAAAACCTAGACAAATGCAGTGAGCAAGGTCAATCCCCTCATTGATTCCGTTAAGCACTTCTATTTTCTTGCTGATTCAAATTAGCATCAAGAAAAACAGGCACTCTCATAGCCAACAGTTTGGGTTTTTATATAGGTATGTGATATTCATTTTCCAGGGACTGATACTATGGTACTGCCTGGACTTAATATCGCAACAACTGTGCATACGATTGGCAGTTTCTGGAAAATGTTCATCTGTTACCTCAAGCTAAAACTGTTGGCTTTGTTGTTGCATTGTTTTTAACAGGACTACCCTGCATGCAAGGGATAAAAAACAAGTGGCTGAAGGCACACTTGGTTAAGAAATGTGTTACTACACCAGTAATGAAGACATTAACTCCCTACAGGCTGCTTTGAAATTAAAGGCTAAACGTGTTTGTTCTCTCTTCATAGAGTGAACTCAAAGAGATCCCAGGAGGATGTATTTTGGTTGGGGGGCGTAGGAAGTGGGTAGGAATGGCAATAAGAATTAGCATTGCCAGAGCAGTGAATGGGTGGGTAAAACACGAAACTACTCCCACAAGCTGTGTGTTCCTTCTCACATGCAATAATTTTGGCTTACAGGTAGTGCTTACTAGCCTAAACAAAGGAGCACAGCTGTCAGGAATGGACCCACACATGCCTTCGCCTGGGATGAGCTGGGGCATTGGGCTGAAGAACTGTGGGCGCAGACTCAATTTTTCCCTGCTCTTTGGCAAACATTTACGACAATGCACCAGCTTGGAGCGAAGGGCTTGTTCCGGAAGACTGGCTAGTGCACTGCATGAAAATCGTAGACAGTTTGCACTTTTGTTCATATGCCATCGCTTTCTGATGTCGTTTGCAGCCCCCTCGTTTTCGGTTACCGAATGAAAGGCTTTTGCTGCGATTGTTTTACTATCATTCTGCAACAATAGACGACTGCTCAATTTCTATAACTGTTATGAGACACCGCCTCACCAATGGACGCTGATAAACTCATCGAATTTTCATTTCATTTTGTCATTTGTATAGTGCCTTTCACCATGGGTATGGGACCCATGCACTGTCGGTATGTATGGGAAAGTAAGGCGGTGCTTGTGTGTGTGTGTGCATAATGGCCATTAAAGGTTATGAGGGCTTGGCCGAGTCCCCGCTAGCCACCAATTTTAGTTGTGAAACATAGCTACATTCGTATGGCAGAAGTGTTGTGCAAAGTGTCATTCAAGTTTTATGTGAAATTCGATGCTTGCGGGAGCGTGTCCACACCTTTGGCTAATTTCCAGAAGTGCACAGCACAACAGGAAAAATGCATTGGTTATAAAAGCATGGAATTGCTACATTTGTCAAAATTATAAAACATTCTAAAACATCTTGGTTGATAAATTATGGTGGATGTATTCTACATGCTAACAGCTATCATTAAGTGGCTGCATACGATACCACACTTTACCCTTAGGCAGCATATTGCCAACACCTGCAATCCCTGCAGTGGGAAACATTCTACAATCGCTTCAAATATATTTTTTTTTTTAATTTTTTTTTTTTATTAAAACATTTTTTGTTTTTGATGCAAACGCATCTTTACAAAAACAAATACAAATCAAAAATACAGATCAAATCTTCCAGTAATTCATTCACTTATGACATTCTATCCAAAATTAAACAGAACTATAAAGCTATTCTTATAATATAGATCAAAATTACATAATTCTTATAAGAGGACAAAAACACAAGTAACATAACACAATCGCTTCAAATAAATAACATGATCGCCATCATGGACTCGACTAAGTGCAGCACCCTGGTCAACTGCTCAACCCTTCCAAGTGCTATACAGTGGCTACCACAAGAGATCCTCTGGTGCAAGGATACAATCTGTATAATACAAAAGTTACCCTCACAAAATCCTCTGAGAACAACATCAAGGTACCCCTCCTGAATTATTCCAAGTGCAACACAAAGTTCAACCGCACAAATCTACTAAGTGTAACAAGTTGGCTACCCTAATGGATAGATAGTCACAGGGCAAAATCATTAGCTACACTTACAGACCATCTAAGAGCAGAAGCAATGGCCACATTTCTAATGATGTGGATCGACTTGTTGGCCACTCTCAGAAATACCTCCAGTGAGGTACATTGCCAGCCACCCAAAATCCTGCTAAATTCAATACATTGCCCACCCTCAAAATACATCTAAGTGCCCTGCATTGCCAGTCCCCCATGACTCTCAGTCTGGTGGTGCCACTTTGTGGAAGTACCCCCAGAGGGGATGGAGTCCCCCAACATACAATGAGAGACTGTTGTATTGAATTGTATGGCTCACAGCTTCTGCAATAACGTATTACTAATGAGCCACTCAAGTGTGAACCCGTACCGGGTTAGCCCATGTATAGCTCCTGGAGGGAATTTAATGACAGTTGTGGAGAAGGACAGATGAGATAAGGTGTTCATTAAAATGGGGAAAGGTGTCCATCATCTCATATCCTTAGAGGTGCCCCTTAGAGGTGCCCCGTTAACGCCTCTTAATACTGGGGGGCTCTGGTATCAGGTAATAAAATTGTGGCAAAAATGTTTCAGGTAAAAAAAAATCAGTGGTTTGGCCTGGTGAAGGTGTACCCCATTATACCATTTAAGGTGAGCAGGGATTGCAGGGGTGTAACCCGCATCCTTTACATGGTTGTGGCGGCCAAACCACATTTTTGCCGTGATATTTTTTTATTCACGCCCATTTTTGCCGCGATTTTAAGACATTGAACTGGGGCTCTTGCATGTAGACACTTTATAAGTGCTGGTGGAGTAGTGACTCATAATTATGCTGAGGTGCCATACACATTCCTCTGCTAGTTATGAGGCGATAGGGGGAAAAAAGGAAATGCTACTGTGGCGTCATGTTTTACCACTGCCTTTCACACTCACACACTGCATCGGTGAGGGCACTAATCCTGACAGATATTAAGCTGTTGCTGGCGACTGTGCTGCTCCATTCTGGCTGATGGAGGCACTACTTACTGCAGGGTTCCAAAATGTAATTGTCAATATCATTACTGGAATGGACTCAACAGATGTAATCAGCTGGCAGAGTCATTCGGGGGTGTGGGGGGCTAAATAACACTAGTGGCTAATGAAACGATGAGCGCTAAAGGAATTATGGATCTGCAAATCCTGCATTCTTTAATAAAATAACAACGGACACGCAGTTTACAGAGTGCTGCCTTGTCTGTGATGTAGCTTCTGATTATTCGCAATTTACAAATAGTGTTGGGGGAAACATTGATTTCATGTAGTGCTCCATTTACCCCTTCAGTATGGTAGGCAGAGGCATGTTTTAACAGTTAAGGGCAGATATTGGTTCGACAGTGACAGTATGAGGATGAGTAACTCAGATGTCTGTTGTGGCACTATACTGTGACCTGTAGAAACTGCTGCAGCATTGTCCTCTGCTTTGGGGAACTAGAAGTAAAAAGCTACACATACCTGTTCGAGGAGCGCTGCCAACCCTCAGAATCATTTGGCTAAACCTCTGAAAACCTTTGAGGACCCTCCTATACCCTGTGCTTGCCAGGCTAAGTCCAGCACCCTACCTGACAGTCAGGTAACTCTTCAGAGTTCAGATCATTCATACACTGCCTTTTGAGCTCCCAAGAACCCACACACCCAGTCTTCTGACCGGTCAAGTTACCTCTAATAGCTCTTCAAAATCAGAAGCCACTTAATGCCATCTCACGTATCCCACCTGTAAACCGCCGCAGCCACTACAATTCACCTCAGACCTACTCAGTGCTCTACACTAATTTTCACCACAGAACTTCCAGTTCCTGCAATCCTTCCGGTTTCGGCCCCACGCTAGGCCTTCTGGACTGCTCAGTCCTTATTCCCAGCACCAGGCACAAACCCACAGATAATTCTCAGAGCTTTCTCCAAACCTTCATTCTGATTCAACCTCACTCTGTCAGTCTGCACTCAATTTGCATCCGGTTGAATCAAAACCAAGGCACTTGCACTCACTGCTTAACCAAGAACATCTCTAGTTTTTAGGTGATGTGCACCCCCCCTTTTTGAGAATGCTCCAGGGTCTGTTAGTTTTCAAGGGATAACCGTCTCATTGAGCTCCTATTTTTCCTGCTCAGAACTCGGAACATAACAGACAAATCCCACCCATACAGCTCTCTGTGCCATCTCTTTAGCACGCAAATAGGACGTGAGAACTAGTCACCTGAAGAAAGTGCCGTACTCGACTAATTACTGATTGCAGCAGACCTTGACCTTGTCAGACCACGCAGGATGCTGGTACGGCTGTGATTCCGTGAGTCTATGGATTAGAGACACCCTCTATCTGCCAGCTATAGTAGGGTCCTTTCACTGATGCGTGATTGTGGCTGGTTACCAGCGCAGCGAGATAAAAGAGTGGAAGTTTCAGCTTGGAAACGAAGAAGGTTGTTGCACAATCAGTTCAAATGGAAACATAGACATACCAACATCCAGCAAAAGCTGGACTAATCAACCACCGTATAGTAAATCCCAGTGAAGCGTTCAGGTTCCTTGCACTTCATATAAAAGAAAACAATATGCATATACAAATATAAAACATTTCATCAGAGTGCATGTGTGCATGTTTTATTATTTTTTTATTGTACAGGGGACAACGCACCCCTAATGTGGATTAAGAGGTGGCAGCGCAATACAAAACGGTTGAGCACCATTCATTTTAAGGCTGAGAAAAAAAAAGAAAGAAAAAAGTGCACTATAAAAATACACAAGATGTGCATCACCCTGGAAGAGCTCAGAGCTCCAGGATTTCCCGAGATGGGCAGGAATGGGTGGGATTAGTCATAGGGTTTAGCATGGCTAGGGGCAGGGAATGGGAGTTAACCAACAGCTAATACACTGTGTGTCCCTCCTCAAATGTCATGCATTTGTACCCCTACGCCAACATGGCTCTAATATGCACATCGTGACATTTGAACTGCAAGTGTCTGCATGACAGCTTCTTGAACGGTATAAACTGGCCGCACAGTTGGACAGCAACAATGTTGAAGTATTATTGCCATACAGGGCGAATTACAGATATTGAATCAGTGACATTCTCACTTTTAAGCACGCAATTAAAATGTTGACCAGTAGGTGGATATAACGTGGGTTATTATGATATTGAAGTACATGTTCGAGAACAAATAACATGTCCCCTCCCCCAATGGGAGGAGGGGACATGTTATTTACATCTATGTGAAAATATCAAATTTGTTACTGCGAATTACAGATATTGAATCAGTGACATTCTCACTTTTAAGCACGCAATTAAAATGTTGACCAGTAGGTGGATATAACGTGGGTTATTATGATATTGAAGTACATGTTCGAGAACAAATAACATGTCCCCTCCCCCAATGGGAGGAGGGCCAGGTTATTTACATCTATGTGAAAATATCAAATTTGTTACTGTGTGGTATAAAACCTTGAATATAAAACAACAAATATTAGCTAAAGTAAATGTAGGGGGACCACTGCAGCCCGCTACATCCCTCCTCTTTAATAATTACACCAACCCCAACAGCATATATTTTGTCATCTAAATTCATTGTTTTACATTCACTGTTTTCTACCTCGCAGTAATGGTCTGCAATGTTTTCTGGTGATACCAACGGTACAGTTGTTACATGTTTTTTTTCTATAAGCGTGAAATACACATTCTAAAGTGTTACATCACATATGCTAAATTAACAGCACACTTGACCAAAACCAAAGAGCCCTGGGGAGGAGGACAATTTACAGTGTGTATTGCAGAGCCGGGCTCCGGCCTGGAAACTCCAAATCATCCAACGTAGGAAAAACTCAAGCCTGGGCACTGGCGCAGTGAAGTGATTGCAGGTAGCACTAGGGGCAGTATCGCTGCAGCTCCATGGTAGAGGAACCCGCACACAGGCATGCGAAAAAGTTATACAAGCACCCCAACTATTGTTTGTAGTTTGGGGCACTATGTAGCCAGCTCCACAGTGAATGATGGTTGAAATACTGTTAATGCATGTGTGTTTGGAGGGAACATGGGGATTATGCATCCAGGGACGTGGGAGGGCATGATCATTCATACACAGCTAAAGAAGTCATGGTAACAACAGGTCCAGGGCACGAGGATAGGACTGACCTGCGTGTACCTGCAAACCTAAGCTTGACTTGCTCACCAGCACCAAGCTATTTGTACCCGACTCTTTCTTCATGCACTGGAATGCTCCGGGTGCCTCCTGTATATTACTACTGTATATATTATGATTTTATACTCTTCTCATGATTACATGCATAGGCAATTCTTTGTTCTGGACCTAGATCCCTTGCCTTGTATATATCTGTCTAATGTAAATTGTCTGAAGACCATGTACTGTACTACTTACCATGTAACTGTAACTAAGCTGAGCATATTCTTGTCATTTTTTCTTCTGCGCCCTGATGCCCCAGGGTCTGGCGCGCTCTATAAATAATAAACTAAACTAAACTGTGAGGGCTCAGGGCTGTTAAGCGGATGACTGAATGGAGATAGGGATGGTGGGCATTGGACTAAAGAGGAATGGCAGGTATCGAGCTAAAGGCATCACGCTGCTGCAGAGATGTAATGTGATGCAGGCAGACTTGCATTCTGTATCCTTTCTTCAACTGAGTCAGTCACCTAAGGACTGGAGTAGGCCACAACATGCAGGCAACCTCAAGAAATAGGAGAGTAGAGTACAGGCCACGTATACTCATTTAGAATGTCCAAGCACCCCATCTAGAGTATCAGTATTGCAGGGTGGGGGGAGTGATATGTGTGCCTACTCGTGTTATTAGCCGATTATAATCTGATGGTCAAGGGTGTTGTTCCTTGCTTGTTAGTGGCTGTTGTAGGATAACCAGGCCAAATTATTTGCAAGAGGACATTTTGGTGATAACTCTCATTCCTATGGAAGGTGTGTGCCAATGTATAAATGATGATGGCATTGCAGCCAGTGTGTGTGTGGCTTGGCGCTGAGGTGAGACAGTGTTGTGAATTCATACAAACCAAAGAAAGGGTAGCTTGAATTGGTTACATAGCATAGCATAAGCATAGTGTACTATAGGACCACATTGTAGTATAGGGAATAATAATACTAATCTCTAACATACTAATCATTAACCCTTAACCCCTAACCCATTAACATAGTTAGTAATTAAAATGGGTGTAAACGTAAAGGTGCTAACTTTGGGTGCACACTGGGTGTGTCAATGGGGCTGCAGGCACAGACTCTGAAGTGCTGTTTAGGAATACAATGTAGGAATTAAAAGTGCTTTTGTGATGAGGATGAGGAGTTTGAAGAATCACTCAGTTCAAAACCGTTGATTGTGTTTTAGCTGCTAGCACAGGAAACTGGAAGAGCTGCAGCGTCAATAACTGAGCCAGAGAGTGGAGGAGTTAGAGAGAGAGGCTGCACCAGTGAGGCGGACAGAGAGAGAGAGAGAGAGAATGCTGAAGTAGGCACAGCAACTACCATGCAAGCTGACTTCCTTTATTGGATGAGGTGACCATGATCTTTTGGTAAAGATAATAATGAACCAAGCGAATATTAGAAGGACTCCAGGCCTGGCTTGGGAAGGTGTAGGAGTGGAATGAATAAACAGACAATTCAAACATAGTTAGCTATTTCTAAATGTGTTTTCCTCCATGTGCAAGGGGCCAATTTCATATGAAAATTGAAAGCTTTCAACCCTGACAAAATAGATGATACTTTTCAAGGCTACAAATACCAGTGAGTTTCCAGTCAAAGAGTAAAGTTTAAGTAAAAGAGAAAAAGGTTTAGCACAGGGGAGAAGTGATCATGAAGTATACTGACAACCCTGTTGTAGTCTGAAAAATAGAGAATGCGTTCACGCCAATGAAAAATGTGAGATTTCAATTTGTGGTTTTCATTTTTATATCATTGCAAATGGCATGCTCAGTTTATTACATTACATTTGTTATTTCAATCGTGAACACCATGTGCTCAGCTGAGAGTCTCAACTGCATAACAAGTACATGAAAGAATTAGCTCAGTGCTGGTCTGTTTCTTGTGTGCTCTGTTTATTTGTGGATGCATAGACAGACACAAAGTTAGGGAGCATTTAATACAACCTATGGTATAAGTAATATGAACCACAACATAAAGGCCAGTGCTTTCCTTAGTCAGTGCCCTGAATACAAGATTCATTTTTGCAGTAAGCTAATCTCCACACTAGAAGTCTGAGAAATACATATGACTACGTATGTGACTGTAGTGACCTGGAGATAAAATATCTGACATATTTTTGGTGCCCTCTGTGAGGCCTTTGACTTAAGATGCAGCTTCTGGGTATGTCTATACAGTACGGTCATATTGTGTTGTGAATTGTGCTCATTTTGTTATTCCTCTGTTTGAATTGCCTTGTGTGGGGAATTGGCAGTGATTGTGCTGTGTGCAAGTTGAATTTCGTTTTAATGCCACAGTGGCATTGGGTGCAATTATGACAGATACTGATATTGGATTTGCTGATTTGTGCAATTATGGGGAGGTTAAAGTATTTGCCTTGGCACCGTGGTCATCGGACACATTGTCAGGCTGGAGACAGAGGATCAGCAAAATATTTGCTGAAGGGAGCATTCTACAGACCTGCCTTGCCCGGCTTTTCCAGGCAAACAATCATAAACATGAGGTTGGCTGCCTTATTCATTTAGGTGGCAAACTTTGTATCTCATTATATAAACCTATTAGATTGCAGGCAAAAGACTCTTATGTGATTGTCGAATTACAGTGTGACTTGACAGCATTGCGTGAGCAAATGTTGCAGTTGGAAGGTAAAATGAAACAGAGTGAGCTTTCCCTGCAGGCCCAATGTGGTGATGTAAGTGCACATTTTTCGAAGAAAGAGCAACAGTTTTCGGAGAGTGAAGAAGAGATTGTGCATTTAAAATCTGTTTTGGATGGTGTTCAAAAAGATAGGGACATAGCACTTGCAGAAGTTCAAGCACTCAGAAAGGGTGATAGTCAAATCTCCAAAGAACTACAGGCAATGGAGGATGAGATTTGTAGGCTTATGGATGAGAATGATAAAAGGGTCCATACAAGGGATCAATACAAAACAAAAATTACTGAAATGCAGGGAGGCATTGTTCAATTGAGGAGAGCAAATTCTGCTCTTTACAGTCAAACTCATGATCTCCAAGCCCAGTGCAGGAGGCACGTTCATGTGTCAGGGGTGATAAGAATAAAGAGCTGTTCTCGAATCCCTGTAAGCAGAAGGGCAAAACTTTCACTGAGCATGAATGCAGCCACAGTCTGGGAGATGTGCCAGCTGTTGTTCACTTGGCATGAGCAGGCCGCTCCACATTCTTGAATGCACTAAAGATAATGATGTCTCATCAAACCCTTCAAAAAATATTCAGGGATTTCCTTTGAATATCACCTACAGAGTGTAACTGACATTTTCCAGACACTTGAATTACACCCGGCCCATTGGGGTAGGTACTTCCATCTTACTATGAACCCTGCTTCTGCTAGCTTTATTCAAGGTTTAAATGAACAGAAAAATCTATCATTGCAAGATTGTGAAAGGGAGATCAGGAAAAAATAGTTTTCATATCATTCCTTACAAGATGCCACAAAGGTCGCTTATAGAATGACTCAATTAAATGGGTCACCACAGCAATGTTTGCAACATTTGAAAAGAGCATTCTCATGTTTTGATGTGGCATGTGACCCCAATTCAATAGAGTTCCAAACCACTTATTTTTATGGATTGAAGCATTTCCTGTGCTTTGCCCCCCGTGGCGGCTTACAGCCTTTTTGAAAGCCAGTCTGTTTATTTTCAGCTACATGTAGGCTCGCATAGTTCGCCCTTTATAGGGCGTCATGAACATGAGACAGAGTCTTTGGTACTCACTTGATCAGCTATGCCCCAACATTGACATTTGAATTTACAATGTAAAGGGCACTTGTTTAGGTTATGCGCCCAATACAAAAATTGGTATTGTGTGATTCATATGATTGGAAGCATTTTATACATAAAGGGTAGTAATATGCTTTCTTCCTTTTCTTTCTTTGTTGGTGTTGTTAGGACTAGTGCAGTCTACGTGGACACCAATCGTCCATAATTATGGGCCATACTTGTGATAGTTCTATTTAAAGAGAGACGAGTTGCTGCCATTTTTCACTCCATTGGCAGGTTACCTTCAGGCTTCATTTGCCTGTATTTAGGTGAGCCCTCCTTTCTTCTTGGAAAGTTGGTGATTTTCAATTTGTATTGTCAGTTGTATGTTATGCAATAATGGCCTTCTATTTTATTCAGGCCCCGTCTCTCCAACAGGCCTGCGCTCATGATATGGCGTTGGTCAGTTCCGGTACATCTATTTAACTTTGTAAGCAGTGGACTATATACAAGGTTTGTCCACACTTTCAGGTGCATGCCTTTATGACATTTTGGGTCACTGTGGCATACGTACTTTTGGATTTTGATTCAGCTTATTCATGGTGTTGTCTTCTCTCCATCACCGAGCACGGTTCTTCTCTTTCAGGCCTCACAAAACTCTCGCTTTGGGGAAACTCTTTAGGGTGTGGAATGGTTCTATATATTGGAATAGGCGTGTCACTACTAATTTCCTGTTTGTTTACAATATTTTTACTTTGTGGGTTGCCAAATCAGCTTCTTTACGTCGAAACCGGTAGAGAAACCTCAAATGGGATGTGATCTTTTTGAATTATTGTGTTTAGATCTACCTCTGCGATAGATCATATGTAATAATTCTATTGCTTTTTCTAATTCGAAAACAATAAGTTTATCATAGTAACACGTTGCATGTCCCACCTCTTAATGTTATAAAGTATTGGTATGTTTTTTAGTAATTGTTAGTTGTATGATTGACACTGAGTGTAGATTAAGGTTTGAATGTTGTACTATGAATGAAAATTATTGGTATGAATTTTTTAGCTTTTTAGGTAGACTTTTGCTCCCCTGTAATATAGCTATGAAGTGTATAGTAATATGTGATCAATTGACTTTTTTTAAATTTGTTATCCTGGTAAATACATTTTGATACATTTGTAAAGTAAATACGTCCTCTGGACAATTTCTTCAGCATTCTTTTTTACACACTAGACACTGACATTCTGACACATGCTACTTATGAGAATACAGAACAACTAGTTTCCAGAGTGGAGGTAAGTGCAAGAGATACAGATAATGGAGAAAAGGCAGAAGATGAATGGGAAATACACACTGGTGATCCTGAGACAGAAGGGCAGTCAGTGGCAACACTCCAAATAAATTCTCACAACAAAAAAATAAACAAAGAAGTTGAGAGTTGGACAAAAAGGGGGTTTACATGTGATTTGATGTGCCCCTTTGCCTAGCAAGAAGCCAGGCAGGATTAAGCAAAATAAGCCCTGAGATCAGTAACAATTCACATTTGCTATGTCTACTGGAAGAATGTGAGGATAGGTATTATGCCCCTATTACTGTTGAGAAGAGATGTAATACATTGGAATGATTGACACAGGTGTGCAGGCAACTGTAATGTCAAAGAAATGAATGCAAAGCATAAATGAAGGGAGATCCCTACAAGACATACTGATGTTGAGGCAAAGTGAAAACCCTGTGCATTATTTCAATGGGGAATAAATAGCAGTGGAAGGTCTCACTTAGATTTATATCATGATAGGGAAGCATAGAATGAGAAAGGAAGTGGTGGTAGCACCAATTGAAGAGATACCATTCCTTATAAGAACAAATTACCTTACAGGACTGTCGCCCCTCAATGATGGGGTAAATGGGGGTGTTGTGATCTTTTGCCAAAAGACGCCTAAAACCTAAAAAGGTAATGAGCCAGAATAACATTGCAAAACAAGTCACACCATTGCTAGATCAGAGAGTGCAGTGGGAGGATATCTTCAGAATGGCTTTGTGCCTAGTGTCACTGTCATTCTCATGTGAAAGGATGAAATGCAAGCAGAAAAAGAAAAGAAATCTTTAGAGATTTACTTGGACCCCAAGAAAAACTGTCAGACACACGTAGATGAAAACACATTGTGATTCTAAGTGAGGAAAACTGTAAAACAATTATTGCTGTAGAATCAGATCGAGAAAAATATATTTCAACAATTGCACATGAAAGGAGGTCAGGCCTGAATTCCTGCATGTGAATGCACATCCAAAAATCATTGAAGCAACATTGGTCCTAGAGCTGGAAAAGAGTTTTATTAATAAAAATGTGTTTAAACAGATGCTTGACAAACAAGAGATACCACGTTTAAAAAAAGAAAAAAAACAGCAAATCTTTGGTTTGGATGGCCCTGAATTGGGGCAAAGAATTATGGGAAGATGCATATAAGTGTCATGACCCTTGCCCCTGGCCCTCACTGGCAAGTCAGCCTTCCATTTAGGGACAGGTCAAAGGCCTTGAAACCTCATCCAAGACTCTCTTGTAGTCAGTCCTGGCGCCTTTGTCGCCAGGCTCATAACCATCATGAAGACCAACATTAGAATGGCACTATTTACTTGGGACTATTTAACCTGGGGGGGGGGTTCACAACACACACACATAGCTCATTTACAAGGAACTGAGCTATGCGGTCTAGTCTTTTGGGTGTGGCAGGCCTGGGACTACTTTACCTGGACTACTTTGGGTGTGGCAGGCCTGGGACTATTTTACCTGGACTACTTTACCTGAGACTATTTAAACCGCACCCAAACAGCAGAACATGCTTTGTGTTATTCTGCTGTGGGCAGCGTAACGCTCACTGTGTCCAGTTCTTTGATGCCAGCTTACCTGAAACCAAGGACCTGCAGAGGGGGAAAAAACACTACAAAACTTACCTGGAACAGTATCCTGTCTTCAATCCATCGCTAACTTCAGTTCCGCTCGCTTGAAGATACAAACTGCATCGTCCGGCACCGCATGCATCCTGGAATACCATAACCTGGAAAGAGGAGAAAAGAAAGACAGCATTAATAAGCGTTTACTCACGTTTCGTCCCGAATGAAGAAAGCCACACAATTCTTACCTGGGTAGTCATCTCCTGGTCAGTATCACTGCTGGAACATTACAGTGCTTGGAGAGGAACATCGCAACCTGCAAGGAGAGAAAAGACACAGGTTAGCAATATAAAAGGCGAAACAGCGCCGCGCATCGCGCATTACTCACCGGACAGCATTGCGCACCCTGCGCTTTTGCCTACCGGCCCATGCTCATCTTCAAACTGCATGACAACACCAAAATACCTTTCCGTACCTAAAAGGAAAGAAGCAAGACATTATTATTTGAACTAAGAGGAACAAGAACTGCATATAAAAACTGTAAAGCAGCAAACCTACAGAGTCACAGCAGGCCTGGATTCCCACAGGGGGACTTGCACCAGTGAAGTAACTTAGTCACTGCTCGCCCCCCACATCTATGCACCCCTGCCACGAGGAGCAGGATGGAGAATCCACCTTTTACAATATTAAGGTGAGGAGAAGGCCCAAGCGGGAGGAAGGAGTTGAGGCCAAGGGAGGTGGGAAAACATCAAGACAATCTGGAATTGAATCCAGCTCTCCTATATTGCAGACCCATCTTTAACCAGAGGCCTTACCAAGAGACCGGGAGAGGGTTCAAGAGTCCAAATCATCCAACCAGGGCTGGATGGCGTCCCCGGGGATACCATATAAGCGTAACAATAAGAGTAAAAATTGGTTTCAAATTATTCCATCACAATGCATGGCTTGTAAGTGGGACCAAAAATAAATGACATCTGGCACAGAATGTATACGGTTTTAGATTTCTTGATCTAGGCTGTGTGGAGCAGCACCCAAATTTATGAAAAAAAGACAAGCTTATCATTGTGCCCAAATGATGCCAAATGCAATTGAGTGTCAGGTAAAGAAGGATGTCACTGTTCCTGCTTTCACCAGGCGAGTTGCTATGGTATTTAAATCCAGAAAGGGACAACAAATACAAGGGCCTGATGCATGTGCGTGCCTCAATGAATCCATGAGACAGCAAGGATTAGAATGTGAATATACACCATTAGTAGAGATTGAAGATGGCCCCATTTGAATACTGGTGAATAACAAGGGGTGCCAAGACACTAATTTGGAAGAAAACACAGCATTAGCGATGGCAGTGCCGGAATCTCACTGCAATGCCTATCTAAATAACCCAATTATTGGGAACATCCATGAAAGATATGTCACTTCACAGGGTGAATTGCCTAAGTCATTAGAATCGAAACCAAACGGGATTTTCAGGATTCAGTTAGTTTACCCTTACAAATCAAAAGATTTGCTGTCATCTGGATAACTGCATCCTATTTAAAGTGGGTGAATCTGAAATAGGAGAACCTCAAAGGGAAATACAGCATGTTGAAATGTAAGCTAATGTGGCAAAATATCTGAGGGTGGCAGCTCTCCAAAGGGACACTGCCACACAACTAGCAGAAAGCACAGAAATCCCTCCTTTAGAGGAATTCCCAGAATTATCTAAGATGGGGAGGAGCAAATTGAAGCTGCAGGTGCATATACAATTGAAGATGAAAGAGATCATTTGCAGAAGACATTTATGGAATTCAATGAGGTGGTTGCGATTGTGGGCTTACCGATTTACATCTTGCTACACTGCCAGAGGGTTATTGTAGGGAGCCAGTATTTGTGTGACAATATAGGCTACCCTTGGCCTGTTTGGAGGCCCTGGTGGAAATGATTAAATATGTAGAATCCAGGGGAATTATTAGGCCTATCCACAGTGCTTCAAATACTCCCATACAAGGCTTGCTAAAGCCCAATATTCAATGGTGCCTGTTTTCAGACTTGAGAGAATTAAAAAAGCGAATACCTGTGTCAAGATAGCTACGTACCTTTATTGATCAGGGCCTTGCAGAGGTTCATGGGTCAAAGGTATTTATCACTTTGGATCTTACAGCAGGGTACTGGTGTGTGCCACTAGCTGAAGATATTCAAAACCTATTTGCCTTCTCGTTTAATAGATTGCATTATTCATGGAATTGTACTCCCTTTGGATATATCAATAATAGGAGTGAGTTTGGCAGATTCCTCAACAAGGCACTCCCAGATGCATCTGAGAGGGGAACTGTGATTTATGTGGATGATGTGTTAATCAAGAATGAAAACTTAAAAAGTCACTTCAATGAAATTAGGCATGTACACTCAGTCTGTTACAAAAGGCTGGGGCAAAGGTATCATCACAGAAAGCAGAGTGATGTAGAAAGAGGGTAAACTTATTGGGGCATGAAGTAACAGAGCATGGGTTAAACCCACAAAACAAAAAGGTTGAAGATATTCAGAAATGAAAAGACCCCACCAATTTAAAGGGTCTAAATAGTTTGTTAGGAGTGACACGTTACAACAGAAAATGTATTGAAGATAGTGCAAAAATGACACAGCCATTGACTAAGTTACTGAAGCAAGGGGTACCCTGGAAATGGGGAAAGGAACAATGTGAGGCAGTGACCAAGTTAAAAAATGTTTAATAAAAGCCCCATGTTTAGCTTATCCAATAAAGAATGAGGATGTTGGTCAAGTGGCACAGCGAGTAGAGTGCTCGCTTTGACATCCGTGCAGAGCCTGCTGACGAGGTTTGAATCCCCGCAGGGCCAAACTCAGCCTTTCATCCCTCCAAGGTCGTTAAATGAGCACCACACAACTTGGGTAATAATAAGCAGTGCTCAGATACCTGAGGGTTCGTAGCGCTATATAAATGCTAAGTTATTATTATTATTATTATGTCTTCATAGATATAGGATTCACAGATCAATGTATGTTGGCGCTCCTATATCAAAAACATGATGCAAATAACAAAACCATTGTATATGACAGCAAAGCATTGTCACGGATAGAAACAAAATTTAGCGAATGTGAAAAGCCACTTTTGACCATTTTCTGGGCATTGCAACATTTCTACCCCAATATTCAGGGGGACCGGGTGGTTGTTGAAACAAGTCAGAGTAAAAGAATCATATCAGGGAATTTAGCTCAGTCAAGAATCACATTATGGACATTGGCATTGTAGGGGTTCCCAGTGGAAGTGAGATATGGACAGAATAAAAAGATGCTCAAGGATTGACATAATTACATGATTGTGCTGCTGTATGTGCCTTCGATAGCACAAAGTCAGAAAGGAAATTAACTGAATTTGAACAATCTCCACTCAAGGCATTCGAGGAAGAAACAGGTAGGGATCTCCCAATTGTGTATGTAGATGGATGTGCATACCACGTGGGGGTGATTCTGAAAAAGAATTGGTGGCAGGAATAGGGAATTTGTTGGTCAAGTGTAATGGCATCCCAAGAGTAAGCATGCAGTTAGGTTCCAAAAGCAGTCAAGTTTCAGAGTTGGCTGCCATTTACAAAGCAATATCCACAGCAATAGAGACCACATTCAAAGAGATAGTTTTAATTGCTGATTCTGATGCCCAACAACGATTTGTGGAATATTTACCTGGGTGTAAATTGAGAGGAATGCTCACATACAACAAGAAACCACTCAAACATGGTAAGATGATTGAAGCAATAGATATACTTTTTTCAGAGAATGTCATGATCGTTCACTGGAGAAAAATACAAGGTCACCTGAAAACAACAGGGGAAGATAAAGAGGAGAATGACAAAGCAGATTAGTTAGCCAAGATTGGGGCAGTGATGGGGGAATTGTTTCCTATTGAACACCTTCTTGGTGAAATCCAGGTAAATGGAATAAAATGCTCCAAATCTCATGGAGCAGTTGATCAGCCATGGCGCAGTGGCGTTTGGATACCCCAGATAAGGATTTGATCAATGCACAACAATAAGATCCCATTTTAGGTCTAGTCTATAACCATTTATTAGATGCAGAACATACTTTGTTTTTATTATTAGTATTATGCATTTAAATTAATAAGTTGTAATACACACATCAAAATGTTTTACTCAAATAAATGGCAATTAATTATCACTAGATTCTTTTCTTTCGGTGCTATTCGGATGACACTCAGCTCATTTTCAGGCTACCTTCGGCCACCTCTTCTCTGTCTCTCATCATCGAATGTCTGGCTGCTATCCAGGTGTGGTGTGCCGCCAATGACCTCTGCCTTAATGCCAGTAAGACCGAGATTCTCCTCATCGGCACACCCGCTCCCTGCTTTCCTGTCGCTCTCTGGCCTGCCGCTCTTGGCCTTCTTCCTGTGCCCAAGTGCAAGGCTAAAAACCTTGGGGGTCATCTTCGACTCCAGACTCTCCTTCTCTCCTCACATCTCTGACATCTCTAAGAAGTCACACTACCAGCTGCACCTCCTCAGAGGTATTCTTCCTTTCCTCTCCTTCCCTCAGAAGCTCACTGACTACAGAGCTATGGTTCTCTCCAGGTTGGACTATTGCAACAGCCTCTTTCTAATTCTGCCTGCCCTACTCTCCGCCCTCTACAACTCATCGAGAACAGGACGGCGAGACTTGTCCTTGGCCTCAAGCCCAGGGATCGTATCTCTCCAGGACTGAAATCTCTGCACTTTCTCCCAGTTGCGAGAAGGATTAAGTTCAAAACCCTATGCATTGTCCACAAGGCCTTCTGGAGCCTGGGACCTCAATACCTTCAACTCTTTCTTCCTAAATATCTTCTTTCTCGAGCTCTTTCCTCATCTGCCTCCAACTCCCTCAGGGTCACTCACTTCTCCAAGCAACAAGTTGGGGGTAGATCTCTTTCTTTGGCTTGGGCCTCCCTCTGGAACAGCCTCCCTGCCTCCCTGAAACTTGAAGAGAACTATCTCCGGTTCCGGAAGCAACTCTAAACCTTTCTGTTTGCTTCTGCTTTTTCGCCTCCTCTCCCCTGCTGACCTCCTGGCTGAACTGAAACTACACTGATACCTGGCCACCCTCTGATCCCGGGCCCCCAAGGGTCCCTCCCCCACCAGTCAAACACACCTGCACTGCCTGCCTGGCAACCCCCACCCGTGGGTACTGTTTCTGTATCCCTGCAGCCCCCCCACCAACACTTGTCACCTAATGTCTGCACTTACCTTTGCACTTGCCACCTGCTGGATGTTACTTTACTTATTGTTATTACTCTATTCCTGTGGACTGCACTGTCTCTTCCCCCCTTCCCCCACATTTTCCCCTTCCCCCTTGCCATGCACGTGCGTGATCTGAATGACACCTGGCCTAGTAGGATCATTGTCTGTCCTCCCTTTGTTCCCCCTCCCTTGCCTCGTCACGCCTTAAAACACTTGTGTATAAGCGCGTTATAAATGCAATATCATATCATATCATATCATCATATAATCAATGTCATGCTTCAATGTATACACTGATTTCATAGATTTCTTTACACAGATTCACAAAGAAAATGATCATTCCCTCATGATTCCCGGACATAAATATGGGCCGAGTTCATTTGGGGATGTGCCCAAGTCATGGCCTGAGGTGCTTTATGTCGAAATGTCGTCATTGCATGAAAATCACAGAGTAGGTGTCAGACAGATACAAGTACTGGTTCGCCACAAAACCGGCAAAGTCTGTGTTCTCTGTCAACTTTCAGCCAGCACCCAATAATCTCATACGTTTTGGCTACATTACATTTGAGGAATAGGTAGTCCCAAATGTAGTGATTGCCAATAAAGTTCGGGATATAGGGAGGAGCTAAGCAACTTTCCACAGAGTATCCACCACCCTTGGAAGCAAGTGAGCAAATATCCCCAGAATACCAGAACATAATCCTCTGACTGTGGGGGACTTTAAAGGCAGAGAAGAGTTGAGGATGTTGCTAATGAACAGGAAGAGAATTCGACTACAGGATGGGCTGATGATTCGGAGGTCTGTGTCAGGCCAACTCCAGTGGGTGGTACCTTTCTTATTGCAGGGATTGGTGCTACATCATGCCCATAATGGAATAACTGCAGGTCAAAGAAAGTCCCATAAAGCATTAGAAATTTTAAGAGAATATGCTTTTTAGCCTCACCTGTCCCAAGATGTAGAGTTATATAACCTACTTATTTAACACATAGGGTGCCATTAATGAAAAGAGGTCTGACACTTCCATGGGGCCTGTCCAAAGGTTGGCACAGAGAAACAGGTATATGCTGATGGTCACCTGTTTAATGTCCAAGTAGTTGGAGTGCAGTCCAGTGCCCGATTGCAGTGAGCAAACAGCAGCCAAATTGCTGGTGAATCATATGTTCTCTAGGTTTGGTTTGCCTCAAAGACTGTGGCAGCCATTTTACTAGTGCAGTGATGACAAATATGTGGCACATTTTGGGAGTAAAAATTAAACTGCACATTTTATATTGTCCTTCCTCTTCTAGAGGTGTGGAACTTTGCAATAGATCAATCATTGATATTTCTAAAATGTTTGTAGCTGAAGCAGGATCAAATGGGATATGCAACTCCCTCTTTTTCTAATGGCTATCAGGTTAACACTGTCAAAGTCCACAAACCTCAGTCCACACGAGATTATGACAAGTAGTAAAATGGTTTTGCCACAACATTTGCTGTACGGGACAAATGAACACAGCCTGGTAAATGCAGCCACAATTCATTAATTTGTGCAAGAGCTGAGAAAGCATTTACAACATGCATTCACATTTGCGCAGCAGAATCTGGAAAGAGCTGCTGACAGTGAAAAATCATACTATGATAGAAAGATAAATGTGAGAGAGTATGAAGTAGGTGATCACATTGTCAAATTTGATTTCACAAAAGGTAAACACAAGAATGCCAAATTTCTAGCACCCTACTGCGGCTCATACAAAATGGTTGACAAGGTTTCACCTGTAGTCTACAGAATTATCGTAAAGGAAGGAGAGTTGGCTGTGAAACAATGTGTCCATGTTACCCAAATCCAGCCATTTCACCCAAAACGTTATCGGAAAAGGCTAGCAAAAGCGGAAAAAACTAGAAGGGAATGAAAGGTGTAGTTGTATATTGGAATCAAAATATATTTACTTTGAAGGGATTCACCTGAACAGGTAGTTAGATGCAACATAGCAGGTAAGTAGGTGTGATTGGAATTATTAAGATAATCAGAAATGCAAAGGGGTGCACCAGATAAGTAGATGTGTATGAGATTATGGATGTAAAGTCTGAAAATAAGTAAAATAAATCAAAATAAAAAATGTAAAAGTATTTAGGCTTGTAATATTGTATTTTTAGGTTAATGATAGGTAGTACACATTTTGGCTTTAAAATAGGTGGAAGAAATGGGGGATGTGTTTGAATTATATGTTTTGCATCATGTTTAATCCATATAATTGCTTTCAGAGAATGTCGGTGTGAGCTCTGTATATGCTGTTTAACACAGGCTTTTGTTTCCAGTAAAGGAATTGGAATACAATAAAAATAATTTTTTCCAGGTCGTGAAGAGATACAATGGAGTTATGGCAATAAATCTTAATCTGTATATTTCTCTTCTGATTAATAGTTTCCTTCAACCTGTGCTCCTGGAGCTGGGTGTTCATGGAAGAGGCATCTGGATAAACAGGAGTAGCCTGGACAAAACCCCCTGGACCAAAGAAGGGGGGAAAGATGAGCGACTAGTGAGCATGAAGGAAACCCCACATATAGAGGACCAAGATTTGGTTCTATGTCTAAGAAAACTGTTGCATGGACACAGACACCGCTAAGGACCTGTGATGGATCTTCCACCACCAGTTTAAGGGTGTTGACATTTTGCTATTAATTTGATACTATTTCATTCATCCTTGCCTCTATCTATCTTTGGCTCAAGAGCAACTGTAGGATGAACATTTATTTTACGGGTGGGTCATTTTATCAACACGGACATTGGTTTCAACTTATCACTCGAGATGGACTGCTGCAGCCATCTATTCGTAACATAAAGTTGGAGAGTGAAAAAAGCTTAGATTCTTACGAATGCACCCAATATCACATGGTTGATGGAGTGGTGTAGCTGGGATTTTTATTTGTTTCTACAGAGGCCCTTAGATTTTGAGACCTTTCAGAAACAAAAGGGGGGAGTTATGTAGGATAACCAGGTCAAATTATAGTGAAGAGGGAATTTTGTTGACAACTCTGATTCCTAGGGAAGGTGTGTGTCAATGTATAATCATGATGGTATTGCAAATAGTGTGTGCGTGGCTTAGCACTGATGTGAGACAGTTTGTGAAAATATACAAACCAAAGAAAGGGTAGCTTGAATTGGTTACATAGCATTACATAGCATAGCATAAACACAGTGTCCCATTGGACTGCATTGTAGTAAAAGGAATAATAATAATCCCTAACATACTAAAAATTAACGCTTAACCGTTAACACATTAACATAATTAGTGATTAGAATGTGTGCAAACTTAGGGTGCACACTCTGGGTACAAATTGTTGGGTTTAAATGGGGCTGCAGGCATAGACTCTGCGGTGCTATTCAGGAATAAAATGCAGGAATCAAAACCGTTTTCGTGATGAGGGTGAGGAATTTGAAGAATCACTCTGTTTAAAACAGTTGATTGTGTTTGAGCTGCTTGCATGGGAAACTAGAAGAAGAAAAGGTTACATGCTGATTCCGGGCCCATCACACCACCTTGTATAAAAGGTGACAGGGTTGGAGCACATGTTAACTTCTGGAAAATGACAGGGAGTACTCTACAGGCACAAGTTTGATTGATGTATGATGTCACTGACATGTGCTTGGAGATCATATACCTTCTTTAGGAAGATATAGCTTGAATGGGCAGGCAGAGAGAGGACTTAAAAAGGAGGAGAAATAGAAAGGAGGGGACTTCTGTTGCAGAGAGAGAGTGGAAGAGGAAGAAATTGGAGAAATAAAGAAAAAGAACTCCAGGTTCTAGCTGAGACAGTGTGCACTGAATTCAGAGAGTGGAGGAGTGAGAGAGAGAGGCTGCTCCATTGAGGTGGACACAGAGGGAGAGACTGCTGAAGTGGGCACAGCAACTCCCATGCAAGCTGACTTCCTTTAGTGGATGAGATGAGCATGATATTCTGCACCTGGCTTGGGGACTCTGCACGTGGCTTGCGGAGGTGTAGGAGTGGGATAAATAAACAGACAATTCAAATGAAGTTAGCTATTTTTTTATGTGTTTTCCTCCATGTGCAAGGCACCCATTCCATATGCAAACTAAAAGCTTGCAACCCTAACAAAATAGATGATACTTTTCAAGTTACAGATAGCGGTTTGTTTCTAGTCAAACGGTAAAGTGTAAGTAAAATGTGCAAAGTGAGAAAGAGCTTTATCACAGGGAGAGCAGTGGCCATGAAGTTTACACCCATCCCTGTTGTAGTCTGAAAATGTGTTCACTGCAATGAAAAATGTGAGATCACAATTTGTGGTTTTCATTTTTATATCATTGCAAATGTCATGCTCAGTTTATTACATTGCATTTGTTATTATCATCGTGAGACTGTTTGCTGAGCTGAGAGTCTCAACTGCATATAAAGTACAGGAAATAACTTAGGTCAGTGCTGGTCTGTTTCTTGTGTGCTTTGTTTATTTGTGGATACATAGACAGATACAAAGCTAGGGAGCATTTAATACCGCCTATTGTAAAAGTAGTATGCACCACAGCACGAAGCCCGGTGCTGTCCCTTAGTCAGTGTCCCGAATAAAAGATTCATTTTTGCAGTGAGCTAATATCTACACTACAACTCAGAGAAATACATAAGACTGCGCAGATCACTGTAGTTGCCTGGAGGCACTCCTTCATATTATTGAAAGTGTGATTACCATCTGCTATTGATCAGCAAACAGCATCTACTAAAAGAGAGGCTACCATTATAATAGAAAAAGGCATTGGCATAAGAAAGCACTCTGCTACCTACTGATGGTGAGCTCCATGTTGTAGAGGGTGGTGGGAAGTCACAGGTGTCTGCTGCCCGCTGTTGTCAGTGTGACATCTAGAAGGGGATGGAGGTTGAGCACATTTTGCCACATGTGATGGTGCCATTGCCAGTCATCTGCCTGTGAGAACCGTGTTCGGACCTGTCTTCTGCCCATGGGAGATGGGATAAAACCATACTGCCTCGATGCAGAGACGACCAAAGGTCTGACTTCTGTGAGAGATTAAGAAAAAGCCAGCATTTCTTGTGAGTGTCATGGTGATCTCAATCTGCCTTCTTAAAAGGGGCTCAAAATTGCTTCACCTCTGTCGAGGAAGGGCTTTCTTCCATCTGTAAGAGGAGATACAAAAAACAACAGTACGATTGTAGCCAGATGTGCAAAACTAGCCTGGGACCTTTTAGTAATCGGGCAAAATTAACTATCTTGCTGCCAGTTTGGGGTAGGGTGGGTAGTTCTGGTGTAAGATAGCAAATGTCATTTTGCTGTCAATATTGGGCAAAAAGCCAATGCTGCCTCTAACAGTATCAGTTTCAGAAAACACAGGGTCACCAAGACCATTCACCCTGCCTTTTTAAAAAGGAGAGGGAGGACACAGGAGACCATGTGCCTTTATGGAAGGGGTGACTTCTCGCCAGTTAAAGGGCATGGAGACAAAAGGACCCTACTCATCATTGGAACTTATGTGTGTATGGCTTTCTATGTCTGGGAGGAGAGAGCGATGTCACATTCTGTCTCTGAATAACCCTCTGAGTAGAGGTGGGGGAGGGATATTGAAGATACTTCCATATGTCTGAAGTAGACACTGTGCCTTATTATAAGTTTGCTGGTCCGTTAGAAACGGTGCCGGTAAGCTACCAGCGCCGTTACTACCGGGCCGGCAGACTTCAAGTTGTGTTTGTGGGTGCCTTTCTGCCCACCAGGTCATGAATGGTGCTGGTGCATCCGACCTCTGCATTCCCATTGAGCCCTATTGGGCTCAATGGGAATGGGGAGTAATGAATACCGGCACCCGGCAATGGGGACGGACTGGGTCTTCTGGGATCGGAATGCCATGCCCCCGTTTGTCCCCATTGCGGGGTGCCAGTAAGTTCACAAGTTTGGTGGCAACCATGAAGCCCACTGTTTGTTCTGCTGTGTATGTATTTTCCCTTTTTACTGCGTTTTGCTTTCCTTAGCTATGGGGAACACCCGTGGTTCATTGTGTCTTTAACAGTGATTTACATTCTGTAAACCATGCCTCTTGTTGAAACAAGAAAAACTAGTTTCCCTGCCTTTTGCTTGCCTCGTTCTGTGGAAACATATTGTTATAGGTCTCCGCCCCTTCCAGTCGGGAAGCTGGACCGGGAAAGGAAGGGGAGGAGTTGAGAGGGAGGAAGGCAGTTAAGGTTTGCAAGTTAATAAATAAAGATGTATTGTCTCACTCTCCAGTGTCGCATCCTTCATTGAGTGCATTGCCCACCGTTAACACATGCTTGTAAAATATTTTCTAGTGTCCAGACAAAAGGCCTATTTCAAGCAGAGCTTCAAACGGCCCCTCCCAAAGACCAGTGCTGATACCAGTACAGTTGGCAGAACAGAACCTTTGTTCGGCAAGAGAAAATTGGCTGGTAACTGATGCTCAAATCAGCCACGGATGGCAATTTGCCAAGCCTAATTCACTGTGCCATGTGTGCTGTCTGAGAATATCCCTGAAACTCTTAAGATCAGAATCCTATAGTTCAGGGCTCTGCTCACACTAGGCAGTTAATTACTATTGCCATGTAATTATCCACATTGCAGGCCACCCCCACACTATAATATACAATTCACATTGCCAAGGATGTTTCCTTATTTCATGGTCCTTGCCAATGTACTCCAAGAATGTAAATAAATGTTGCTTGTGTCAGGGTTCACACTGCACTACGTATGGCAGTATTTCTCAGTGAAAGAACAGGAATAGCACTACCACAGTTGTGCAAGCTGTCTCTCACACGGAGGACAAAAAAAAGCAGCAACCGCAGCAGTGAACATCCCCCACACATAGAACCGGTACAGCCTCAGCCAGTGTTGAAAATGGAAAAAATTTGCACACTAGGAGGGACCGTGGGTGAGAGGGGTCAGGGTGAGGGGTCTGGGGCTAGGTTTATATGAAGTCAAAGTCGGAATGCTACTAAAATGCGACGACAATGTATCTTTTACCATGACCAGTAAGGTTGATATTCCTAGACAGCTTCTACTTTTTGGCATTCCACTGAACTCACTGTTCATTCTGTTAGAGAATTGTCGTGCACAGGCAGGGGGCCAACTGGGAGGTGGCACAGCAGGCAGGGTTGGACTGGGGCATGCAACTGTCTCGTGTACCAATTAAAAATTGACCCAAGTTGCAAATGACAATTCATTCCTTTTGTGACCGACTGTTTGAGTAGTACCCACGGGGAGGGTTTTTGTTCAACTGTGTTGCAAATTGTGTATTTTAAAGAATATGTATTCAGCAACACTTGTCAAAATGACTACCCGCATTGTGAAGTAACTTCTCAAAGTGGCCCACATTGGCCAAAAAAATTGGCCCACACTAGCATTTGGCGTTTTTGATTCGGCCCTATAGGCCAGTACGAGCCTGACAGGCAGCATTTAGCCAGACGTCTCGTGTTTAAGAGCCACGATAATTGCCAGAAATGTGAGGCCATTCACCCTATAAAAATGCTAAAGCAACAGGGGTGTGAAGAGCGCGAGGGCTTTGCAGTAATTCACGACTTTTAATTTCTGTACATTGGGAAGTGAGCCGCCTGTTGCTTGCAACCGGGGACTGGGAAGAATGGGTGGTGGCCCTACAGAGCATTTGTCTAGCCGCTTTGCTACACCGGGCGGTAGGCCGTCAGATGCTGTTTCTGGTGACATAAATGACTCAGAATGGGTCTTTGTCTCTATTCCGAAAATCAATCCCTGGCTGTGAGCGACGTTTGACATAAAAGATAAGACTGTGGCATAAACTAACCCATTATTTTGGAAACTTGTGCCCCTGTGTGGTGTAGCCATGGTGGGGCCAGTCACGTGGACGAGGGGAGACCTGAGTCACGTGATGTGGGCGGATAATAAAATCGGCCTGGAACTACGTCAGTCCGAGCCATTAAGCTAAACGGAGAGGTTGCAGTCGTTTTTTATAACCTGTATGCCAGGGGCCCGTGCAGGACTGTGAATAGAACGCAGGCCCCGAGTTGCATTAGAGGCTAATTTACATACATTTCGTGGGGTTTTGGACAAACTATGGAACTTATAGGCGCTGGTAGGGTATCGTAGTCCTATATCCGTTGGTTAAGTAGAAATTAGTGGTGAAGGATGAGACAGATTAGTTTTGAATTTCGCACGTAATGTGTTTTATTTCTATTCGTTGAACAGCACTAATACAATTCTTAGTCAGTTTCAACACATGGATAGCTTTACACAGCCACAGCCGACGCGCGTTTCAACCTTAGTCTTTATCAAGGCCTTTGAGTTGTATCGTATGCTTCAAGAGAATGGTGTGCTGGTCCTACCCATGCTGGGGTGCCAGAGGACTGGATAGTCGAGCTGTGCCGGCTGGCATGAATCAGCTGTCTCGTCACGTTCGCTAACCTGAACCTCAATCAGGTTAGCGAACGTGACGAGACAGCTGATTCATGCCAGCCGGCACAGCTCGACTATCCAGTCCTCTGGCACCCCAGCATGGGTAGGACCAGCACACCATTCTCTTGAAGCATACGATACAACTCAAAGGCCTTGATAAAGACTAAGGTTGAAACGCGCGTCGGCTGTGGCTGTGTAAAGCTATCCATGTGTTGAAACTGACTAAGAATTGTATTAGTGCTGTTCAACGAATAGAAATAAAACACATTACGTGCGAAATTCAAAACTAATCTGTCTCATCCTTCACCACTAATTTCTACTTAACCAACGGATATAGGACTACGATACCCTACCAGCGCCTATAAGTTCCATAGTTTGTCCAAAACCCCACGAATTGTTTTTACAAACAGGAACCCTGGAGTTGGTTCCCTGACAAACAAGAACTAGGCTGCAGGTCGTAATAAAGTACCAAACTAAAAATAGGAGTGCGCAGGAGTGAGGGAGTTCCGCCTACCAAACTCCAACCTTCCTTTCTAATTTACATACATGCCAACCCTCCCGATTTAGGAGGGAGACTCCCGATTTTTCGGTGAAAAATATTGCTATTTTGCACATTCTCCCGCCAAAAATTACTGTAGCCCCAATGCATTCCTATGGAGAAATGTAGGTCTCCCAATTTTCCAGTGGAAATCTCCCTCCCAGGTGGCTCTGAATGTTGGCATGTATGCATTTATCACCAACAGAACACTGGCAATGAGTATTCCTGAACCGTGTGTGCCCACGGATTAGAAAAGCAAATGAACGCTGCAGTTCAGAACACGACGTCTGCATGTGCTTTCCCTACGATGAAGAAAAAAACAATTTCAAAGCGTTTGAAAATCGCATTGCTACACAAACTCTGGTACGCTCCAAACACCGGTAAACGATAGCAACACCACAACGTTCCACAAGCCCATAAATCAGCTGCTAAATGACTGCCCAGCTTTAACTGCTGCGCCATTATCAAGACTGGCCCTTTAACGCTACAGTCAACACAGAACTCACTATTCCTCACCACAGAGCAACCTGGGTTGCAACGAGACTGCAATACAACGATAATAGAGAGCACAATTACCCAGTGCTTTGGGGAAAGGTACTATCAACCCTGTTCACCACCCCTCGCAGCAAGGCAAGGCCCCCCTGGACAGTAGGTAGGCGCACGTGCCATCATACGCGGGAAGCACACACGCATACTGCACTGCCTGCAAGCTCAAGACGGGCAGCAATCATGTCAAGCCCAAATGCAAGCCCATCCAGGGCAGGGGGCAGCGCTGCAGATAGGAGTAGTAGTTTATTCAGTACTGACAACCATGAAAACGCAGAAACAACTCAACTGACATTGACACCTACACAACAGGCGCAAATTGCTGCAGCAATTTGAACTGCATTTGCAAGCAAGAAATGTTACAAAAGAGAAAAAGAAGCACACACTCCTACTGCTGAACATTGGCCCGGCTGCCTTGCGTTTGTTTAATACACTTCCCAACAATGGGGCAGCAGATCTCCAATGCAGCCAAAGTAGCCCTAACCAACAGGTTAAAACAAGATCTCAACCCAGATTATGAAAGGTTCCATTTCTGTATGACCCGCCAAAGGGAAAAGGAGACAATAGATGATTTCCACGCCAGGCTGAGAGAGCTAGCTGTGGGTGCGAATTCCCTGGCGAGGAATTCACGATCCGCCTGCAAGTTATAAATGATCTATTATCTGAAAAGCTGCACAGGGTTGTTTTATCGGATAAAAACATTCCACTAACGCGCATACTTGAGTTGGGAAGGCTCCGGGAGCATACAGATGACCAAGTGGTGGTGATGGAAGCTGCAATTCAACGTTCACTGCTGGATAGCCTCCTGAAAGGAGAAGAGGTTGCGGCCATCAAAAAGGGACAAGAAAATCCGCCAGTGGAGGAGAGACGGCATGACTATATGAAGTACGGACGCCCACAAGCGCATAGTGATGCCTGCAGATGATGTGGTGGCACATGGCACCGCAACAAGAACTCTGAAGGGACTCCAAACAACACGAATCATCTCGCCAACAGAGAGGTAGAGGGAGAGCTAGAGCAGTCGATAGCTCACAGAGATCCCCCAGCAGTGACACTGAAGAATCATCCGACAAAAGTAGGTCCCCCAACAAACGCAGGAAAGACAGGCGGAAGAAGTCAAACAAGAAAGACCATTGCATACATATGATTTCCGCCATAAAGCCGTCTAAAATGAAACATGGACAGAGGAGAAGGCAAAATAATTGAGCATCCTGCACAATCCTGTCAGAGGGACAACCCACCATGGTAGTCATCGACACTGGGGAGACAGTCAACACCATGCCTGTCTGCACATATGACAAACTCGATCCGAAGCCTGCTCTTCATGACAGGCGCATAGAAATATTCACATTTGGCACCAGAAAATGACTACCTGTACAAGGAACATTCCGATCAAACCTGGCATGTGACGGAAACTCATGCCAGTCAAGAATTTATGTAGTGGATGCCGGCCTGGAAACAATCCTGAGTTGCTGAACAGCAAAAAAGCTGCATCTGATACAGTTCGCCTTCAGCATCAATCCGACAGAGATCGACTGCCTTCTCAGTAAATAGCGCTGAGCGTTCCAAGGGATTTGGTGCCTCCACAGCAGGACAATTAAGTTACATATTGACCTGACGACAGAGCTAAGAGCAGTGCAGCACCACTGCATTCCTTTCCGCATGAGAGGAGCAGTTGAGAAGGAACTAAAAAAACTAGTAAAATCAGGGATCATTGAAAAGACCTCCAGGCCCAACCCATGGGTGTCGCTGATGGTTGCGGGTTGCTAAGGAATCGAGATACATTACAACATTCTCATCCCAATGCGAAGACATAAACAACTAATCTTCGGCATAAGTTCCTCTGCAGCTGTAGTGTTTCAAAATGAGATCAGGAGGGTTAAACATGGTCTCGAAGGAACAACCAATATAAGCAATGACATACTCGTCTATGGCACCACTACCAGCGAACACTATGAGCGACTCTCAGCAGTCTTGCAACACCTGGAAGAAGCTGGGCTCCCCCTGAATGCAGAACAATGTGAGTTCAACAAGGAGGAACTCAACTTCTTTGAATATGTCTTCAACTCTAATGGCGTATCCATTGAGTGAGTGACATAAAGAGTATGAAAGTTCCCACCTCAGCCACCGAAGTGAGGAGCTTCATTGGCATGGCGACCTACTGTGCCAGATTCATACCTCACCTCGCTACCATTGCAGCGCTGTTACGGGAACTAACAAAGAAGGACCCAACGTGAAAATGGACATCACAGCATCAACAAGCATTCCAGCAGATAAAGGACTCACTGGGCCTCATTACGAGTTTGCAGCTAAAAAAATATAATTATCGGCATACCAGTGCTACCATGCCCGTGTAGCACTAATGCCAGAATCTACTGTAGATTCCAAGTCAGCATGCATGCGCATTGCGGCATGACTTTAACGGTAGCACCGGCATGCCATTAATGGTCCAAAAACCCTCTATAATGGCATCCACAATACCACAGGCACCAGCACTGGCACTGAGGATGCCATTAGTACTGGTACACTGATGCCGGTAATACCGCCACCGGAAGCAACGTTATCGCACCGAAATGGGAAATGCACCAGCGGCCATATTTAAAAACACAATCCATTCCAATCCTCAGCCTAGAGCACCTGGACCAGAGAAAAGACCAGACAGTAAGCAAGCCGAGGACGATGGCAGCAAGACAAGGGACAGTCCTTCGCAGAAAGCCAAATTTCAGCGACACAGAGCTGAATATGCTTGCTGACACCTTGGTGGAACATGCACATGTTTTTTGTGCAGATATGCGCCGAGCAGCCCAACTGCGCAAGAAAGCTGTGTGGGAGGAGGTTGCCCAAAAGATATCTGCGGTGGGGACAACACACCGGACAATCCGCGACTGCCGCAAGCGGTGGGATGACATCCGGCTGTGGGTCCGCAACATCCTCTCTGTCAATCGCAGCCAGGGGCTGGCCAAAGGTGGTGGACCACCATCACCAATAAAAATTGCCACATGGGAGGAGACGTGTAGCACAGTAATGGACATGGAAGGAATCAAGGGTGTCGGTCACGCCGAGAAGGGAGTCCCATCATCAGACGATGACGGTGAGTGACCCTTAGCGTAATACCAGAGTCAAAACACACACCTTCAACCCCAACTTCAATGGCTTAGTCCAACAGGCAAGTAGATGAGAGCAAACACATGCCCCATCCCCTCCCACCTAAAGCAACCTCTGACATAACCACGATGTCCCTGCCACAAACTCACACAACAGACCCCACTGACACAACCCACATGAGTCCCCAATTCCCAACGCAAAAACCATCTGCATGCACACACACACATACACATCACTGTACAGATGCAGGCCTCACAACCATGCCATCTCATGGCACGATGCACACATCACCACCACCAATTGCACACCTGACACACCCACCATGTCCATGCACGCAGTGTGCACATCAATGCATCGACCTACAGAATTTGAGCACATAAATCTCACAATTGAACACCACATGGCATGCAGGCTCTGTGGCATGGCCTCACCATGCAAACCACTAGACACTTGTGGGCCACCCAACAGACACCATGCACAACATGGCTGTACCAGAAGGATGCTCCGACACTGACACCCCCCCAATTCTGTGTGCACCATGCCTGGCCCTAAACATGTCCATGAGAATGTGCATGACTTGGAATGTACTAGCATCGATGTATGAAGGATGTATGGTGACCCATGACTAATGCCCTGACTCACTGTCCCCCACAGGCACACAGACAGACACTGCATGTTGGAGCCGTGGTGGAGACGACACCTCCAGCCAGGGGCCTTCGACCTTAAGGGCAAGGCAGAAGAATCCCACAGCTTCCATGCCACAGGCTCCAGCCAATAGGACACACAGGCTGCCCAGCAGTCCAAGCAGGAACAACCTACTCCCAGCAAAGACCCACTGCTGCCAGCAAGGTCCCCATCAATTACCCAGTGCTGCCAGCAAGGCCCCCCAGCAATTACCTACTGCTGCCAGCAAGGCCCCCCAGACAAAAGCCACTCCTGGCAGGAAGGCCCCACACAGAACAAGCACATCTGGGCACAGGAACCACTGCAGGTGGAAGAGCTGGTATCCACAGTGGCCAGTGACGTGGAGGACCTACAATCAGTCGCGACAAGTGAGCAGGGTGAGGCGGTCCAATCTTCCCAACACAGTGAGGAGGAGGTGGCAGACCCCCCAGGCAGCAGCACACATGAGGACCATGAAATAACTACACTCATGCAGGCAACCCCACTCTACTCACCGGGAAATGGTTCAGGTGGCCATGGCACAATGGATGACAGTGGCATTGACAGCAACATGGAGAATGCTGTGTACAGCCCCTGAAGCCCACACACCCCACCTCCCACGCAACCACCTGCTGCACAAAACATCCAGGATCTGGAAGGGCAGCAGTTGCGTATGGAGTGGCGGCAGCAGGCCATGCAGGACATGATGCGGCAGTACGTTGCAGATGGGGAAGCTACACAGAGGGCCATGCAGGAAGCCCTGCAGGGTAATGCAAGGGTGATGAGCCAGGCTGTGTACCGCGTGGCCTGGTGTGAGCGGGAAGGGATGGCAGACATGGCCCACGCTGTCACGCAGTTGGCGGCCGCTATGGTGGAGCTAATTAATGCAAACACTAACCCACAACCTGCTCCATCATCGAGCACGACACCAGCCAGCTCCACACAGACGAGCCCGGTGCATGACTCACTGCAATGTTTGTGCTGCACAGACCCTCAACCCCCCTCCTCCAAAAAGGGGGCATGAGTAGTGGGACTCACAGACGCATTTTGTGAGGGAGCAGTATTGAAGTTGCAATTGAGGCAGTTGCGGTGGGGGTTTTGGGTATGGGGGTAGGGGTGTTGGGGGTGGGGGTGGTGTTGTTGGGGGTGGGAGTGTCGGGGGTGTGGGTAGAATTCATTGGGATAGAGGTGCACGTTGAGGAATGGTAAATGTACATAGTTCACATATGATCAATACAGCTGGTGTGAGTAAGAAAAACACATGACTGGACATTGCTTCTTGAGTGTGTGTCAATTTATTTTTGTACAGTGGCCAGTGCCCAGTCTAACCCATATTCCCAGTGCCATGTGTTCCCCAGTCCATCAAAAGTATTGTGCAAAAGAATGTTGGCGTGCCGCACGTCCTTCATTCACATTGTGCCGCAAGAGATTTGCACCATCTTCCCCATCCTCATCTTTAGGAGGCATCAGGTCCTTGTCAGGGTGCAGGGGTGTGTTGGGCCGGATGCACATGTTGTGCAGCATGGCACATATCACCACTATATTGGCCACCTTCTCTGGCCCGTATATGAGTGCCCCACCCGACCTGCTGAGGCAGCAAAACTGGGCCTTCAACAGCCCAAAAGTCAGCTCAATTGTGACACGATTGCGTGCATGTGCACGGTTGTAGTCCCCTTCATGCCTGTTGACTGGTTGCCTGATGGGGGTCATGAGCCACGGCTTTAGGGGATACCCATCCTCACCTGCATGGGAGCAATAGAAAGTCTTTTTGTGATTAATTTTGGCATTTCTTGTGAGCACTGCCATTACAGTATTCATGATCATATCCAACAGTTACTGCACTTGACATGTTCCTTATACTAAGATTGAGGTAAGTGTACTTAGGGATGATCTATGGTCGGGGGGATGGCTGCTGTTCATGTCTCAGGGACCTTTCCATCAGAAGCAGCGCTCACACAAATGAACTCAAAAGGTCCATGATGTCCTCACATCTGATGGATGAGTTGCAAAAGTAAATGAACTATGCATGTACAGTGCATAAGGAAACATTTGCATGATGTGCTTCATGAAACACAGTGTTTTACTTATCATGCATCCGACTACTTTATGTCACCATGTACATGTACATCAATGCCTTCTGCCATATGACTAAGGCATATTCACATTGGGGGTATGGTCCGCCGGTGAATGGAAACCTATCTGTGATATGGCTGGGTGGGTACTGGCATGGTGGAACTGAGGTACTGTGGATGAGTCCTGCACCACTCAATCATATGTTAGTGGTGGTGAAGGCTTGACCCATTGCATTTGGAAGTGTCCCTTAAGGTGTCTGGACAGGTATACTGGTCTGAGGTGTGCCTGTGAGGTGGGTGCAGTGACAGAGATTTCCTTTATGTGGCAGTTGGATTTAGCTCAGGTATCGCTGCATGTCCCCTGATTTACTCTGCTGCGCTCATGTATTCCATGCATTGTGACTGTAGGGTGGTGCACTGTGGTACCTGTGGTTCATGTCTAATGATGTTCCTGATGCATGTGCTGGTGTGGGCACTGTGTATGTTGCTTCCATGTACGCACAGCTGTGTAGGCATGCCAAATCTGCATACATTGGCTGTGTCCCACATTTTGTTGAATTCATTGTGGTTACAGTTTTGGGCACTCATGACTCTGTGCCCCCCCCCACTCAACACCCCTCATGGCCCAGTGGTTAGACTTACCCAGCAGCGTGTTGTGCCATGTAGCAGAGAAGCCTGGAGTTGTGCAGCACCATGGCATCTTGTGTAGAGCCAGGAAATCTTGAACAGCAATGCGTTATGATTTTGCATGCATCACACACCATCTGGACATTCAGGGAATGGTAGAGATTCCTGTTGCGGTACACTACCTCCGCAGCATGCCTGACTACCAGCTCTACATGGGTGCAGTCGATGGCACCAATGACGTTTGGCATGTCTGCCAGTGCATGGAATGCTATTTTGGTTGCATTCACCTCCTTGGCAGCCTGTGGTAGCTTGATGTGGTCCCTGGCGTGTTTCAGGAGTGCATCTACCACCTGCTTCAGCACACGGGAGAAACAGGGTTGTGAGATCCCATGCAGCTGCCCCACTGTGTGCTGGTAAGTACCTGTGGCAAGGAAATGTAGCAAAGACACTACTTTCAGCAATGGGGGATGGCTGTCCGGATGTTGATGAGGCTCACCAGGTCATCATGGATGAGGTCCACTATTGTTGTGATGGTGTCCCTGTGCAGGCGGTACAGGGTGTGGATCTGTGCAGGGGTTAGGTCAAATGGACTGGCCCTTTGGCGAGGGATTAGTGGCTGCCTGCAGGGTACAACTGACTATGCAATTTGTATGTGCTGGGCCAGTCTCGCCCTCCTTCTCCTCCTGCACCTCTGCTGCATTCTCTTGTTCACTGCCTGCTCAAGGAGTAGCAGTTCAGGCATGTCCTCCAGCCCCAGTATTGCAACTGCCAATGGTAGCATTGTGAATTTGTGAGAAATGTGGTGTGTGGCAGTGCTCCTTCTGTGCTGTGTTTCACTCAATTGGCTCCACCTGTGCTGATTGTGTGCATCTGTGGCAGGTTTCTGCACAGCAGATTGCTATTGATGTCTGCTCCGCGATGCTGGCGTTGACGGCATCAAGGTATCTGTAATTACCAGCATCTACATGCCCGCGGTTGCATGTCCGAGCGACTCATGATGTGCACTTCGCAGCAGCATGCCGGTGTCACAGGCAAGGCAGCCGTGTGTCTGTGCACATTCCGGCAATGAGGAGCACGGTCACAGCGGGTCCCAGATGATGCCGGTGACACTGGCATCACTGCTAGTAATACTCCAGCATGGTAAACGATGCAGGTACGACCGTAGCTGCATAGTTTTTCTGGACCAGCAACCTTGTAATGAGGCCCACTGTCCAGCACCACAAGAATGGCGTCTTCAATGTGGATCGAGAAACCAAACTCCTGCTCGATGCCAGCCAGTGGGCTTGGAGCAGTCCTCAAACAATTGTACAAAGTCGGTGGCATACACCCAATTGCGTTCTATGTGCACATCGAGACAGAGGCGCTAGCAATCATCTGGGGCTGTCGCCACTTTAGAATATACCTATTGGGACAACCTGCCAAGGTGTTCACTGATCATAAGCCGTTGATCCCAATCTTCAAGGGATGTGTGCCACATCTGCCAGCGATGCTTGAGAAGTGGATGCTGCAGCTACAACCATATAACCTCAATGTAGAATACAGGGCTGGAGCGAACAATCCGGCAGACTACTTTTCCCACGACCCACGACCTGCCACGAAGCTCTAGGAACAGCATGCAGCAGAAACAGAAGAGCACGTGTACCACATTGTCACATGCCCGCAGCCACGTGCACTCACACTGCAAGATATAGCGGATGAAACAAAGACAGATGCATGCCTGCTAAGAACCATCCAAGCAGTCCAATCAGGACTGGAAAAATTACCTGTCCTTAGTGGCCCAGTGCGCAGGGCCCAGTGCACACCCACAGCTCAAGAAAAACTGCAAGACCTGTTCGGAATTTGCCACAAACTCACACTATCGGGGGAGGGTGTGTTGCTAAAAGGACACAGGATCATCCTACCAAGTACGCTGGAGGAGAGTGCTTTGAAGCTAGGGCATGGAGGCCACCAGGGCATAGTAAAGACTCAATCATACCCAAAATCGAGAATGTGGATGCCGCAAATGCACCAGTGCCTGCTAGAGCTAATTGAATCATGCGCAGCATGCCAATCGTCTAGGTGTCTGGCACCCCCCAAACCCATCACCTCCGCACTGCGGAGCCACATCAGGTGGGAGGCAATAAGCATTGATTTTGCACCATTGCCGGGGAGAGGTATCTCCTAGTCCTAGTTGATGAGTTCAGCCGTTACCCAGAGGTGGAACATGTGATATCTACAAATGCAGAGTCATGATCACAAACATATTTGCAGTGCATGGAATACCGACCAAACTGAAGAGCAACAATGGCCCACCATTTTCTAGTAAGGACCTCGAACAATTCCTCCGAGACCTGAGCATCAAACACAGGAAGATCACCCCTTACTGGCCGCAAGCCAATGCCGACGCAGAACCATTCATGGGGTCTCTGAATAAAGTTGTATGGATTGCCAAGGCACACAACCAACTGTGGCTGATGGCAGGGCCATTTTAAGCATTTTTGGGGCCCTGGGCATGGATATCTTTGGGGCCCCCTCCACCAAACCAAAGGAATTAAGTGATCAAGAATATCTGGTGGTACCCCCCCTCTCTCTCCCTCATCGTGAGCATAACCCATAGGTAGATATGCCACCTCGCAACATTACGCAAAATGGGAATGATTTACCAATCAATGGGCCTCATTACACGGATGGCGGTAAGGATTTACCGGTACCGGTAAAATACCGGTACCGGTAAATCCTTACCGCCTTACTACGAGGTCCCTTTGCGGGTTGGGGGATTTAACGCCTGCTTTTTGCAGGCGTTAAAAACCAACCCGCAAAGGGACCCAGGGAGCTAATTACGGTACCGCAATTTGCGGTACAGTAATTAGCGCCTTCCCCATTCCCATTGAGCCCTATGGGGCAAAAATGGGAATGGGGAAGGGCAATGGTGGAAGGGGGAATTACCGCCCCGCCAACCTTGGAATGGGGCGGTAATTCCCCTTTCGCCAAGGCGGTGCCGGTATTTTACCGGCATGAACCATGGCGCTAATAGCGCCATGGTTCTCCGCCATCCGTGTAATGAGGCCCAAATGTAATTTAACAAATTTAATCTAGGTATGTCTTTTGTACTTTTAAGCTTGAAATACTTCCAAAACAATGGCTTGTGAAATTGTCATTCCTAAACATGCAAAAAAACCTTTGACCTTTACACAAAAAGCTAAATGTTTTATGTTTCAAACGAGCAGAACATCTGGTCTGCTCTCTGCTGTCTACCACCCCTCCCACTCAAATGACCCACAGAAGAAGAAAGATCAAGTAATGAGCTAAACAATGCCACCAGCATGCAAGAAGGAAAACATCACAGAAGACAGCACCGTAACGCAAAAGATATATGATTTGACCAGGATCACTGTATCGTCTGCTGGCAAAGCCAGGAAACAACCATGAACACTTTGGTTCCATAGTCTTTTATTCACCACTTGGACTAATAGTTAATGCTCATCTTTGGAGGGGATTGCCCAGCTTTTAGAACACCCCATCGGAACAAACCAATTTCTAGACCTTCACCATATGAATGGCATGTTAGTTTTTATAGTAACCACTATCTGGTGCAGAAACATTGCTGATAGTAGCACCTCTTATGCTGCAAAACCAAGTACATATGCAGGTAGGTTTATGAACTTCAGACATCAGAAAGCTTCAGCCAGCCTTGCTGGAATGCTCTTTATTCTTTCATATGAACGCATATCTCTGCAATGAGTGCTAAACACACTGTGCTAACTTCTGAACCATTTTGGCACTCAATGTATCATTATGGATTTCAACTTTGGCTATTGCCCATGATCAACATAATTCCCACAAGAATGAACGAATGCCACAGAAGCTGTGCCATATGGAACACACAAACTATGTATTCCACAGTGAACACAGAAAGCATTACATGATTAATTGATCAAGGCAGAATGTACTTGTCAAAACAGGCAAGCAATAGGTTTAACACTTCAGCAGCATGCCATAATATAACCTGGCATGTGCTATTCAAGTCTGTTAAACAATGCAATCTTACTTTAGATCAGGTAGCCTTGTGGGGGCCCTCTCCAAGGTGGGGGCCCTGTGCAAGTGCCCCTTTTGCCCTCCCATAAAGACGTCTCTGTCTGATGGCAGTCTACCGGTTCTTGCAAGGTCATCATCAGACACCACATGTGTCAACAGGGATAAGCCCAGCAGCGCTAATCTTTGGAGTACCAATCCAAGCTGAACTCCCAGTACACCCGAGCTGGGTGAGCCCTGATGCCAACATAACCCACATCGAAGAAAGATGAGTAAGAAGGAACAAATAAGAAAGCCAAGCACGTCATGCCCGACACTGTGAGCTACAACCTGGAGACACTGTGCTAATAAAGAACAGGGCACCACAAAAGAAAATGACAATGAACTCTGAGTCCCGTCCGTGGATTGTGCAAGATACCAACCACAGCATGATAACCTCCACGCGAGTAACCAAAGTAGTGACACGGAACATGTCCCATTTCTGGAAAGTACCAGAATCAATGTGGAAGGAGCAAACTGAACACCAGCCAAATGGTGCAAGCTCTCCATCACGGCATGAGGCACCAGAACAGACAGAGGAAGACTTGTCACATTACCTGATGAGTGAACTGCCCCCCCAGCAAGACACAGCAGCTCCGAGTTCCCCCAGGATGGCGGAGCCAGAGAGGGAGAGGCCAAGATGATGGTCCTGTCTCCACGGGTATGTACTACAATGGGTGCACCACCGGAGAAGCGAAGCAGAGGAGCAGCAGTAAGAGACAATTCATGTTACAAAATTTATTATGTTTAGCACTCTTTGTTTGGGAGGAGTTTAGTGTAGCCATGGTGGGCCCAGTCATGGCGACGAGGGGAGACCCGAGTCACGTGATGTGGGTGGATAATAAAGTCGGCCAAGAACTACGTCAGTCCGGGCCAGTAAGCCAAACGGAGTGCTCGCAGTCTGTTTGTGTATGCTGTATGCCAGGGGCCCGTGCAGGCCCGTGAATAGAACGTAGGCCCTGTGTTGCATCGGAGGCTCATTTATGACGGACAGAACACCCAGCACAGAGAATTTATGATTGGCTCTTCAACCTCCACTGCTCTTGCTAAATCATCCATTGCCTATTTTCTGGATTTAAATAATCTCAAAGTACCACTGTTGTTTCATTGCTCTATTGATTTTCCGCCAGGTAGTAGTGCGAATACCCTGAGTTAAAACGGCTTGCTTTAGTGCCTTTCAGCAGACCTTGTTAGTGTCCTGGAGAGGGGAGAGAATAAGGAAAGCAGAGATGGCATGAAGGCATGATGGCATGGTGGTGCACTTCAGTGAAATAGGAACCAGGACACTGATAGGCACTGCAAGAACGACCGCCTACCTTCTCAAGCCATTCGTGGTCGTGGTGCACGAGTCTTGCAGCTCCAGCTCTCCAGCCTCTGGTAGTGCTTGAAGTTTGAAGCATGGCATGGGAGGGACCCACCAGGCCTCGCGCTTGGCTCTCTCTTCACGCGTGCAGTGCCGGTCCATGACCACACCCTCCAATCTCCAAGCGATTTGGGGCAGGCCAGGCAGATGAGAGATAACAACAATGCTTGATTGGCTCAATGCAGCAGCTAGAAGCTGCATGAGTCACATGATGGTGTGTCATGTATGTGTTGCTGTGACTGAGGCAGTCAGGCCAGCACCACCAGCAGGGCAGTAAACAACATGGGCTGTCCCGCCAGATGTCCCTCCATCAATCATATTATCTTCTCCTGTCATCAAATCAAACTATGCCGAAAACTTGTGTCCTAGGAAACCGGAGCATGACAAACTGATTATAATGGCGCTTGGTTGCCATGGTGGTGTGGTATGAGCTGTGATAAAGGAGGGGAGGAGAAGTGACACTGACTTTGGTTTAATGTGCCTGTAGGGCACGGACACAGGTGTTTATTTTTCCCAGGCCCCCTACCTAGTGACCTAGCTTCCCCCTCTAAGCTTGGCTCCAGCCCCCCAAAACCCAGGCTGGGCAATAGGTATACCCCAATAGTTGTGGCTAGCGGGAGGCAAAGGGGGGCAATTCCCCCCTATTGGCTGCTTTGCCCCCCAAGTTGGGTGGCATGCCACCACCCCACTCCCCTTGTTGTATCCGTTTGCCCCCCCTAATACTGATTTCTAGTGACGCTGCTGTGTGTTGCCCACAACCACTACATGATCCAGTTCCCAGGTTAACAGAACCCCCACAATAAAGGCAGTACGACAAACCGTTCCCCATATTTCAGTAGACCCTGGGGTCCTACAAAAGGAATCTCACCTCCGTTGACATACCAGGGCACTTCTGGAAACACAGGGCTGCTTCTGGGCACATTTGGCACTGATGAGGCAGCCTAGACATGTATAGGGGTTGGCATCATGCTGAATCCTTCTAATGTGATGTACTAGAATACCCATTCTGCCCCTTGTGCTGTGACAAGCTAGAACCCTGACTTCCTCTTCACTATGACTGTAGGGGGCCCTAGTGGCTGCACAATAGTAGTCCTTGAGGAGACTGAGGACATGTGCACCTGCTACACTACCCTGTGCCACCAGTACACCTGGTACACTACCTTTGTCAACAGTGCACATGGTTTGTCATAGTCATTTTACCTACGATGCAGCCCTTTCTCCATCCCTTCTTCCCCCACAACCTACCCCAGCGCAGAAGACGGTAGGCGTCTCCTCATGATGGTCTTTGCTAGTCACAGGGCAACATATTTCCACCCAAGACCCTCTTGGCTCTATGGTTTGTTCAAGTCAATGCTACCTGGTCCTCCCCTAGGCCTGGCTTGCCTCCTCCACATCTGGTGGAAGAAAAATATCGTCATCCTCCTTAACCATCTCATTCTCTACCTGTTCTTCCACCTACCACTAGTGTTGGACCACCCTCTTATGTGGTACATTTGAAGGCTGGCCCTCCCCCTGAGACTCCTCATGACAGACCCCCGTCATTCTGAGAATCCCAATATCACTGCTGGCTCGAGACCACTTTTATTTTTCACCACACCCAGACAAGTGTTGTCCCAAGCTCCTTCTCCAAGGTGCTTGCTGTGGCTACCCCCTCCGTTACTACACAGGCCTCCTCTAGCTTACCTAATATACCGGAGGCATCCCAAATGCCTCAGCCTCCCTACTGACTTGTAGGTTCTGCTATGGTGTTAGGTTTAGGGATATAAAGTTGATCCAACATGAACAAGATGTTTCCCCATACATCCTGGACAATTATCCCTGATGAGTAGCGCCAATGTCAACGCTTAGAACCACGTCTGGGTGCACAAAGGATAACCCACAACCAAGAGAACTAGAGAGAATCAGAGTACAAACATCAAGTGAACCAACAAGCGAATAAACAAGGGAACCAACAATTCTACCATTAGTACTTTACGACAATGCTAATCTAATGCACTACTACTACAATTGTGTGCAAAACAGCACACATCAGAAACACAGAGGAGAATCTGTAAACCTTTGTTGTGTTTTGTATATTGTGGGGGCATATAAATAGGTATATGAAAAAAAACGTTTCATATTTTATGCATTCTATAATGGAACAAAAAAGGAGAAAGGACCATGAGGAAAAGACAAAGATGTGTTTTCCTGTCTTTTAATATACAGATAGTGACAACACACTCTCACACACAGAGAAAACAGTAAGGCAAAGGGGTACAGAAATTGCCCTTAATAACTTACTAAAAAGACAAAGGACAAACTGACATTATTCATCAAACTTCAAAATACTACTTTAAAGCTCCAAAATCCAGTCAATCACTCCCCTGACCCTGCCCTGTACAATATCTTCCTGCAAATACTAGAAAAAAATCCAAAGCAGCAGAAAGTGAGCTGGACCTTATATACAGATATTAAATCCTCCAGGGATCCTGGAAAAATCACCCAAGAGGGCCCTGATTAGCTAGATAAACCTCACAAACAAACCTATTATTCGCCCCCTGCTGCCACTGCTGATTGGAAAAATGAATCAATGCTTGATACCCCGAAACAAGCTTTGAATCCGTCGAGGATAAGTCTGCTCAAAAAGCCCATCCTGATTTCACAGCAGGGATTATTCTTCATTAAAATATTAGTCTGCGACCTCAGCCCATTTTGGGGGCGTTTGTCTAGGCCCAAGAAGAATCATTACTAACTTTCACTGCAGCGTGCACAGCTGATACAATATTCAATCCTCAGGATGAAGCCACTCTATTGACACATTTGTTCACCTTCCTTGTTCTGCATGACTTCCTTAAGCTTCCTAAGTTGCTTCCTAAGTGGCACCTTGATCCCCTTAGGGACAAGAAGATGATGTGCAACATGGGCTCGACTCCTGGGTGTGAGCTTAGAAAATGGAGGAGTATGCCATGAAGTGTGGTATAAATGACCAATACAATACATGATAAAATGTAGTGCTTCAACTTTTAGGGACACCATACAAAAAAAGGGGAAAACATAGTGTCCAGCTACTTGTGAGTCTGTTTGGTTTGCCCTAAATATGAGTACAGCATTTTAGCCCTGCTCCTGTCAGGAAACATAACATACATGCAGAACGCTGCTGTTGCATTTGCAATTGAATTTCTTTCTTACGTGATGGGTGCTTATCTGAATATAATTAATCCCTTGAATCCAGATTTGCGACAAATACCTCAATCATTAAAGAAGAAGTTTGATGTTGCTCGCCTCCTCAGCTTTACAGTGTTGGTGTGGATAAGGGCGCATACTATACTGGCAGTATGATATGATATGGCATTTATTATGCGCCTATACACAAGTGTTTGAAGTGTACATTTTCTCTAATGTCTTCAACTCCCTTGCCTTCAGAGAATAGCTATTTTCTCTGTACCCTCCTCTGCTTTATCAACTATTTCTCCCATGAAGTATTAGATAACATCTAGAGTATGTGTGCAGCGCCCTGCAATAGGAACAGATGGTTGGCGTTTTCCATGCCTTTGCAGACTTCACTTGCCCTTGGAAAAGGCTGGATCTTACTGAGTTATCATCTTCTACGAGAAAGAGAACTATACAAGACAATTGTTATTGACCCACCTTTTCCAAAAATAAAACAAGAGTTACTGATTGCAGTTCAATTGCTGGTTGCCTTTAAATGGCCAATTTAATTCTGTGGGGCGCTTGTAGCTTGGTGAAAAGTATTATTTTCACACTGAAAGCAATGTGCCGTGAATGCCCTCCTCTCCGAGGAAACTAGAATTTCAAGTTAAACAGTGCAAAGTGAATAACTGCCAAGTTTGCGACATCAATAACTGCTTGATTTATCAGGAACATGAAGGCTGCGAAAGGAAACTAAATCGGCCCCTATACAGATCTTTCCAGTGAAGCACACTTATTAGTCATTTCCTTAAACGTTGTTGCTGGATTTGCATCTTCGTTTGGGGTACTGCGTTTCTTTCTCCAATAGTCTGCTGTCTATGGGCCTGATTACAAATTGTTTTTCAATGGGTAAAAAAGAAAAGAAAAGGTCAGGCGTGCACTGTAGTTCCCAGTCATTTTAATCCTTAAACTAGTAATAACAGGGTTTGACCCCAGCAATGTTCAACATTAACAGGGTTAAATCCCAAATGTGACTGGTAACAGGGTTGGAGCCCACAAAATGTTCAAAAAATATACCAGGGTTAAATCCCAACTGCCACTTCAAATGCACAATAGTTCTGCTCCTCCAAGTACTTTCGAGTCTCCAACTCTCTTCATGGAGGCTGTTTTTCTTTTCAGCTGTTGCCAATTACTTTTTTTAATTACAGTCACAAGGAATTCTGGTCATTGTACTGATGGCACAATGTTTTGTTCAGGAGACCAGGAACTAACTCCCCTCCAAACACACACATCTTACCCAAAATTCGGGGAGGGCGGAAAAACCATAATTATTGTTCTACAAAGTGAGGGCATGACAACCCCCGGTGCTGCTGCCTCCAGGATCCGCGCTTCCTGCAAAATCAAGTAAAAAAGAAAAGGTCAGTCGTGCACTCTAGTTCCCAGTCATTTTAATCCTTAAACTAGTTATACCAGGGTTTGATCCCAGCAATGTTAAAAAATAACAGTGTTAATAAAAGGTAAAAGTTTATCCAAACCAATATAGGGCAAGCAGAGAACTCTGCAAACTCAGAGAGCGCTCTGCCAAACATCAGCAAACCTTCACATTTTGTTACAAAACCACGTTATCTATGACGTGGGAGCTAGGGGATACATAAATCGATGAGATTGGGCTGTGGGGTATAGGCACATATGCATCCATAAGAGTGTTTTAGAAGTTCAGGTACTCTATCAGGGGGCATGTGTCTGGGATACCTCCATCATTTGGTTTTGTTAGATATAAGGGGGCATATTTATAGTATGTTAGTACAAGCGTAGATGTACTGCCATCATGATCAGTCAGGGTTGGGGTGAGCTTGTAGACTATCCGGTCAGAGGGCACATAGCTGATATATCAAAAAGGCAGCGGGATGAGAGGCTTGTTACTTCTATTTCTTTTAACCCAGTCCTCGGGGTGTGAAACATGTTTTATGGTGTTAGTTTGAATCTGAGAGCCTAGAGGAGGTCTGATCCTGAATGCAGGCTTAGCGAGTGTGGTGAGAGGTTGCAGGTACACCATCACATTATCAATGGAATAAGGGCCTTTAGTTCTCAGCCCAACCTAAGGAGGGGAGGAAAGTGAGGGCTGAGCTTGCGGTGCTGCAGTAGAAGGGAGGGAGCCCTGTTGTTTGTAGCTCATCTACATTATAAGGTTACATGCACATCATTTAAAATACGAGGTAAGATTAAAGCCAGTGTAGTTACACGTAAATCAAGCATTATGCGAGCTTATGAACACGGTATATATTCCACATTTGCATTTATCATGACTGTCATGTTACAAAATAACTTCTATCAACTACAGTCCTGCTAGCATCACATCATTCAAAGGGCTAATGTTTCACATCTGGGCCCAGCCAGAGGGGGAAGATTGGTGGGGGGGGTTGCTGTGTGCGCGGTGATACCTGAGAGGGGTGAGAGGAGAAACAGCCCTGTAGCATGTTGTGCTGTATATTCTCTACGTTGTGAGGGGCACACGCACAAAAGGTTTTCATTCAACAATGAGGTAGAAACAGGTTAGTATGTGCATCGATACAAGAAAGAGTTTGCAATGTTTTACTTATAGTATGACTTCAGTAACTCAATGCTCAAAGGGTAAACAAATGCTTCAAAGGACACTCTAGTATACAGTTAGCACTCATTACATTAAAAACCATATATATATATATCTTTAAAGCACTGAAAAAGACGTCAGGCTGGGTGAGTAGCACTCTTCATAGTTTCGAAATAAACAAAGTCCGGACATCCAAGTTGAGAAAAAAAGATATGTTCTTTATTAGTGCCTTGCAAAGTGGCAAAATATAATAAAAAAGCCATAGAAATAAGGCTCTCCCAAAGTGCAAAAATGTGCGCGTTTAGGAACGTTAACGCGTTTCGCGGCTTTCCTCGCCGCTTGATCACAACAATTCGTTCCTGTTTAACCATAGAGTTTTAAACCCTTAGGCAGAGCGTGCGGCAATATTTTGTGCCGACATAGAAAGGGGACTCCATTTCAAAACTCAGCCCATTCTAGGTCGGCTCATGGCGGCCATCTTAGTGTTATTGATCCTATGCTGGTTGCATAGTTATCAATGCCACATCCACCTAATTGGAGTGGTTCTCTCCTTAAGAGTGTGCAATCTGAGTTTGAAACTGAGTGTAATTCAAACTCATTAATGGTCCGCCATGGTCTGCCTCGAAAGGTAAGAGCTTCACCTTGGAGCCCCGTTGTATGCCAAATGCCTGTTGATGATCCAGTACGTGTATTGGCTACCCTCAGTTATAAAAAGAGTCTTGTTGCTGTAGTACCTCCATAGAATACACAGTCACTCTAAAGTGCTTAGTGCAAACAACAAAGTAGTAAAGTGCATCGATCTTTGAATGTGCAAAAGTCACTATAAGGTGCAAAGTGCAAATATGTTTGGTAATATAACGACTACTGTTGACAATCTAATTATTCTTGCTCCAGATAATCGTATATTGGATCTCATCATTGAGATATCTCGGTGAAATGCCGGGATCATTATGAAGTGCATAGTGCCCGCAACATGTAAAAATACAATACAACCAACTCTTTGAGGTACAGTAATCGCTAAAAATTGCACCGATCTCTTTAGAGTGCAACAGTCAATAAAATATACATTATGTGAATATACTTGCTAATGCAAAATGCCAGACTAGGACTCATCCGATTTGTCTAAAGTACTACCGTGTTGTCTATTGCAGCATATTATCTTGACAATTATTAGTTCAGGCTCTGCTATAACGGTTATATGTCAAACTCTGGTTTGTAAAAACAAGGGGGAGGGCGCAACTGCATCCCACACATGTGTAAACCAAATAAACAGTAAAGAAAGCAACCACCAAAAGGTTAAAATCGTATCCTGTACGAATTAAAACAATGTGGAATTCCAATTATTTAAGATGTTTTGATAATGATCACGGGGCAAGTGTTGATGACCAGCATTATTATCCTTTCCTTTTCTTTACCCCTGATTCCACAAAGAGAATTTGAGAATCCTACATTTTTTCTTTTCATTACACCATAGTAAAAAAACTAGAAAAAATATAAATGAAAAATATAGATAGAAAATAAGATATAGGAATATAGGAATATAAGAATATGAGAATTAGAATTTGAAATTTGAAATGATAAAGGACAGACACCCACATTCCAAAAAAAAAAAAGGGGGGTTAGATTTGAATACATCTTTTCTGGCAATTTGTCACTGGCCTAAAAAGGTATACAGTTCCTCATCTATGTTGTGTCCATTTGGGGTTTTACTCTCGAAATCCAATATGTAGCAAGTCTCTTTCTGTCTCAGGAGTTTCTCTTTATCACCTCCTCTGGGTCCTGTCTCTGTTCTGTGCACCCCAAAAAACCCAAAGCTGTCCATCTTTTTGTCATGGACTTTTGCGAAATGTTTGGCCATTGGGTAGTTAACAACATTATTGATGATGGCCCGTACATGCTGTTGTATCCGTGTCTTTAATTTACATTTGGTGCTTCCTATGTACCACTTGTTACACGCACAGGTCAGCACATAGACAACGTATTCCGTTTCGCAGGTAATTTTCCCCTGTATGTTGACAGTTTGATCAGTGATGGGATGTTTAAAAAAACTCCTGGGTTTGGCATATTTGCAAATGTTGCAGTGGGTGCATTTGAAAAAACCCTCTTTTTTGTTGCTTGATAACCAATTTATGTCATTAGTCTCATTTTCCTGGGTCATGTAACTTTTCACCAAGGTATCTCTTATTGATCAGTTTTTTCTGAAGGTTATCTGTGGCCGATTTCGGAGGTTTCTGTTGAGATCTTGTTCTGCCATAAGAATTCTCCAGTGATTGGTTAGAATACGCCTAATTTTTGGTGCTTGAGTGTCAAATGTTAGAATTAATCGAGTATTGTCCTTCTCCATATTCCTTCTCTCATTGTCTCCTAGTCCTGCTAGGAGAGTAGAACGTTCCTTTACTCTTGCTTTGAGGTATGCCCTTTCAACTACTCTTTTAGGGTACCTTTGTCTGGCGAAGGCTTGGGCGGTTATTCTGCTCTCTGTATCATAGGATTCCAAACTGCTGTTGTTTCTTCGTAACCGTATAAACTCTCTGTAAGGGACGCTCCATATCAAATTTTTCGGATGTCCACTGTATGCGTGGAGAGGGGCATTGGTCCCTGTGATTTTTCTGTATAGTTCGCTGGTTATTTTATTGTTTACTATCCTTACGTTGACATCCAGGAAAGTGATCAAAGTGCGACTATGTGTTTCTGTAAATCGGAGATTGTTATTATTAGAATTGAGTCGTTTAACGAAGTCTGTCCATCCTTGCTCGGTTCCTTTCCATATGATGAAGAGGTCATCAATATATCTCAACCAGAGAATGATATTGTTGGTATACTCGAGGTTTACTTCTGTCCAGACATCTCGTTCTTCCCATGCACCCATGGTTAATTTAGCATAGGACGGCGCAAATGTGGTGCCCATGGCAGTTCCTTGCAGTTGTTTAAAATATTCATTATTGAAGAGAAAAATGTTGTTCGTCAGACATAAGTCTATCATTGAGAGTACCATTTGTGAATGTTCCAGATAATTAAGGGATCGGGTCTGTAGAAAGTGTTGACATGCCTGTTTCCCATATTCATGGTCGATCGATGTATATAGTGAAACCACATCCATACTGGCAAGTAGGTATTCTTTCTCCCAGGGAATGTCTTCTATTTTTGATAGGAAATCTGTCGTATCTCTTAGGTAAGATGGTAGTGTTAACACAAATGGAAAGAGAACTTCATCTATGTATTTCGACATATTTTCCAATGCAGAGCCTATCAAACAGACAATGGGTCTTCCTGGGGGTTTCTTCATGTTTTTATGTACTTTGGGAAGGAAGTATATAGTGGGTGTAATTGAATTAGTGACAGTTAGAAATTTTCGGCTTTCTTCTGACAGTAGGCCCTTAGCTTCCCATTCTGCAAGTAGCATATTGATTTTGCTTTCAAGTTCTTTGATGGGATTCTGATCGATTTTCTTGTAGCATTTGCTGTCCTTCAATTGCTTATAAGCTTCTTTGATATAGTCTTTCCTGTTTTGTAAGACTATATTGCGCCCCTTGTCCGAAGGCTTAATGATGCAATTTTTCAGTTCGTGCAACTCTTGTAATGCCTGTCTGTCACCGAATGATAGATTGTCATTCCATATCCTTTTCTGTCCCTTTCTTCTGAGTTTTTTTAGATCTTCAATTACTAAGCACTGAAATGCCTCTATGTTGTTTCCTAGGTTAGCCACTGGATTAAATTTAGACTTGGATTTTAATTGACTTTTAGTAGTCCAGTCTGTTCTAATGTTCAATTCTTCCAAATCTAGGGGTTCACATTCTACCCCTGCTGCTATCCCCTTCTCCAGATTAACCAGATCTGTTAAGATGTTTAACTCCTTGATTTGAACCTCTGTTTTACCCATCTCCTTCTCTTTAGGGCGTCTTTTGTACTCGTTCATTGCGAATAATTTTTTAAGACGTATTTTGCGTATATACTGATCAAAGTCAATTCGTGTTTGCACGTAGTCATTTTTTGCTTTCGGGCAGAAGTTTAAGCCCAGATTTAGTACTTTTATCTGGTTGTTGGTGAGGACATGATCAGATAAATTAATTATTCTTAGATTTGTCTCATCCTCTGCATTCTTCTCTGTTATTTTCCAGAGCGCAGCTGTCTGGCCGGGGTATTGCTCATTGCATTGCCTGCTCCTCTTCCCCCTCCTCGTGGTTTTCGGCCGCCTCTGCCTTTCCCACGACTTTGATTTCCACCTCTTTGTGACTTGTTTTTTCTGCCATCTTGGCGTAGTAAACGCATTTCGTCTAAAAAATTCATCCGAATATTTGGTTCATCAGTTTCGCTACTTGTTAGATCTGATTCAGAGGTTAATGTATTATCACTTGAATGTTCTTCATTATCTTCAATTGATCTGCTTAGTCTAGATAGGGATGCTTGTCTCATCTGGTCAAATCTTTTTGCAAATGTGTAGACCCCTATATATATATATATAAAAAAAACTTTGTTGAGGGGGCGTTATGGTTAAGTTGCCCTATGAAAAGCCTGTGCACTTCACTAAAAAAAATGTTCATCCTCCCCATTATGGTTCAAATTAAAACCGAAAACCCCCTGAAATTCGCCAGTTATGGCAGACTGAGCCCCCATACTTGCCATCACCACTGTGCACTGCTAACACTAACACCCAGAACATGAAAGATGTCATCTCAAATGTAACTGATGACATCACTGACAACATCACATGTTTAGCCCCTTTGTTTTCATTCACTGCCCTATTTATATGTACATTCAGTAAAAAAACTTTGTTAAAGGGATGTTATACTTCACAGTGAAACCAAAAAACACTGCACATTCCCCCATTATGGTAAACTCAGCAATCATAACTTGCAGCATCTACGTGCATTGCTAAGACTAACAACCAGGACATCAAAGATGACATCACAAATATCATTGATGACATCACTGATTATCATATGCTGGCGCACAGCATGGGGGCGTGTTCGAAAAGTCATACCCACTTCACAATGACATGTGTAACTGGGTGATAGTGCAGAAGTACATTGTATATTCTTGTAGGAACTTGTCACTGGAAATTTTCTGGCACAGAACTCCACAAGGCAAGTGTGCAACACAATATAAGCAAAAAGTGCATACCGACGTATCTGGATCATTAACCCCCATTCATCCCCAAAGAGTGGGTGATGAATGCCATAAGCTATCGATATTTTACAGCAGTGACCCGTGCTACCAAGAAAGAGGATTTTTCGTCTTCAACCGGAACGCCTCTGGCATTCCCGGCTGAAGAAAACAAATCCTTTTTCAAGATGGCCACCATAGAAAGGAAAGACGGGTGTTGGATAGAAACCCTTCTTCGCTTTCCATTGCAGGCTACAGAAAGCAAAAATGAAACTGTGTGACAGTAAAGGCAGCACCACATTTGTGTTCCTTGAGAAATATGGTTATGAGCAAGATCTTTACCAGAAAGGCAGTCCCTGGTGGACATGGCAACCTCAATTCAATGTTTTGTCCCTTCCAGTAATGGCCAGTAGCCACATTCCCCGACATTGTGGCCACTAACCATACATAGAGGCTACCCCTCAGAGACGGAAGCTGTACTGTTGATTTGTTATGTACATGACAACACTTAAATATCAAAACTCTATCACATGCACAACATAAAACTTTTCGGGTGTTGGCAATGACCTTTACATACATGTTGTACATGTAATAATTCTTTTCTGTAAAAATATGCTTAAAAAACGCAAAGAAGTAGTCTACTTAAGTTTACATAAAATCTCAAACAAACTCGGTGATGGGAAGCGCAATGACGTTAGAAATACTGGAAGCAACACCATTACCACTCACCTTTCGACACATAATTTCGTAAGTGGCACAGGTCGAAGGTTTTGAAGATATGTGTATTGGGAGGGTGTAACCATGTATTATTTTACAAACATTTCTGTGCAGCAAACACTTTCAGTGCACCTTACCTCATTTTCCCGCTTTTAAGGAGATAGTAATCATTCTGAACTAATGTTGGTTAATAGGGCATCTGGGTGACAGAAATTGGTCTGACGGTGACAGAAATTGGCCTGACGACACTAAAGCATATGAGATGGGCCTGACCCTCCCGTAGCCAAAGCAAGTAGTATGCAGTACCTTTCTCCATAATGTTCCTTGGCAGCTTAAACAAATGCGTCCATATTGACGTACGTGCCATGATGTAGCACCTACAAAAGAACACATTACAACCTGCAACGTAGCATGCCACATTCTGAAAACAGAGAGTACATTTGTTAAAAAAAACACTAACATTTAAGAATTAGTACAGTAGTTTTATTTCACAATAAACTGAATGAAATCATCGCCCTAAGCAATTAGTAAAGTAGTTGTGTTTCACAATGAACTGTGCGAAATGATTGCCCTATTCACATTTCCATACAAGTAGTAAGTTTCTGTCTTTGGTATACAATCAAAATGGTAATGGACAGGTTGGTTTCTTTCACACACAGAAAGTAAGCATTGCTGCCAAGGTAGTCGTTTTCCTCCCACATTGATGTGCAAGACGACGTCAACCGCTGTGATCTACACCAACAGAAAGGATGGAATGTTACTCCTTATGGCGACAGCAGCGTAAGGACATAGAGGTTTGACACGGTCATCCCACTGAATTATGATGCACAGACAACCAGTAATGAACACTCGGCAACTGTAATCCGTGACAATCACAATAGGGAAGGAAGTATCTGAGGGGAAAAGCAGAAATACAACTTGTATCAATACGCAACCTCTGCACAAAACAAAGTTGTAACACATACTTTTATTCCTAAATATTAATTTAATTTGGGGAAATGTACTGTCACCCTACAAACGGCGACAATGTGCAATGTCCATAATGGGGAAAACAAAATCAACGGCACATAAACCTTGGAATTCATTAGGACAAAATATTTTTTTTCCCCCAAAGTAAAAATTTAATGTTAATTCGATATATAGGTGGGAAAAATACATTTACAAGATGTGGACCGGCTGCATTGCGTTGGCTGCTGTCAGACAGTAGTGTTTTTCCAATAGTGCCTCTTCGGGAATTAATATTTCATGATCGGTGCAAACATTTTTGAAGCATAACCTTATCAAATTATATGTTTTTCTAACTGTTACTCCCTGCATTCTTTCTGCTCTTTCCCAGTACTTCAAGGTTAAAATAAAGGACCCTTATGGCTGTCGACAAATATGCGGCCGTACTGAGCTCGTATTTAAAACAGAAAATGAAGTGGCCTTCACTTTGAATGCAATTACATTCTCATTTTGCAACAACATATCAGCGGCTATTCATGAGAACCGCTACTCCCTTACACGGGCAGAACTGCTGAATGTACGAAATAGAGCAGGTGGCTGCCTCAGATTCTCGCCAGTCTGACTGCAGTAATGTTGTTTATGTGTTGTAAAATGGACGCAGAAAGTTCATTTCGTACAATGAGTAGCAAGTTTCACTGTACGGTACGACAGTGCTAACAAGAATACTTCAATGTTTCACTTTCTACTACAAAGTCTCATTAACACTCACCTTTCGAAACAGTGTTCCGTAAGTGTAACAAGTGCATTGGTGTCTTCTTCGTTTAGGTATATTAGCGGAGATGTTTGCGTTCAACAGAAAACAAAGTAAACATGGCGGACGTATCGAAAGATTAAGACGCACTTCACACTGTGCCACAACCAATCGGTGAAAGCGCAACATGGTCGGGCCAGCACGCCACGGAATAGCCAATTGCAATCTTCTACACAGAGCGAACAGGGAAGTGTGACCGCGGAGCGGACATAGATATCACTAATTTTTAGAGACATACTTTTTAAGGGAGCTACTGGATGGAATGTCAAACAATTTACAAAAGCACGCTTTTGCGACCAAGCACCTGCCACTGCCACAAATTTGGTTGAAATCCGTCCAGCGCTTTGGCCTGTAGCCAAGTTTTCCCCCATTCAGTTTATGGGATAAAACAACGTTTTGGGACCTCCCTATAACTTTGCCCCCCCGGACCAAACATCACCAAATTTGTAAAAAAATTCAGAGTAGCCATACTTTTTTTTGCAAAGTTTGGTGAGGATTCGTCCAAGTGCAGCAGAGTTATAAGCCGCCCAAAAAGTGCTCTTCCTATTTAAACAGCAACTTAACCATAACTACACAGCCACTACTGTGAACCATAACGTCCCTTAAACAAACTTTTTTTAATATCACGCAAACAATATACAAACATGGCGTGCAAAAACCAACTTCTCACAGATGGCTTTACACAGAATGTTGCAAAGTAAGAATTTATGCTCGTTCACAGTGAAGGTCAGCTGCTTCCATTTTATTCTCGGGCCCCGGAGAGGCTCACGAAGCGGACTATAAGGTTGTATTGTGTTTTGACCTTGACAGACAGAGATTGTGATGAAAGACTTCTCTTGAAGGAGTGTTGCTAAAACATAAGAGAAGATAAGGATGAAATTTCTCAAACGAAACCACTTTTATATATTATATCACTATGCGAAAGATCGTTCGCACACACAGAGTCGTATTTTGGGACTGCACTACTCGTAGACAATGGAAATTGCAATTGTACTATAAGTAACCCTTTAGATTATTTTATACCAAATATAATTACAATAGCGTAGCATTAAAGACCGCTCAAGTTGAACTTGTTCGTTGAAAGTAGCATAATGTTTTCTACCGTGCACTATCACCGCCGAATTGATACCCTGTCGTTTAGAGGGCTCTGAAAAAGGCAGACGACACAGGGTGGGTTAATAGAAATAATTTAACCGGTCTATAGGCGGTCAAGCGCTCTACTCGCTGTGCCACTTCACTGTAGCCTGTCAAGTGGCACAGCGAGTACAACGCTCGCTTTGATGTCCGTGCACAGCTTGCTAATGCAAGTTCGAATCCCGGTCTGGCCAAACTCAGCTTTTCATCCTTCCGTGGTCGATAAATGAGCACCACACACCGTGGTTAATAATAAGCACCGCTTAGACACCTCACGGTTTTTAGCGCTATATGAATGGGAAAATATTATTATTTTATTATTAACATACTCCATTGCACTATCTTCGATAGCAAATAGTTTCATGCCCTAATAAATAAAATGATGATTTTTAATGAAGATCGGCTGGTGAGACTAATTTATGTTTTTTAAAACAGGTATGTGGCCCCATTTTGCCTATGTCACGATTTACAGACTCCAGCGGATGGGGTCTTCAACTGCCAGGTGCAGGTCCAAATATGCAACTTCATGACCCTCAACATTTTATGGGACAATCGGCAAGGACCAATATGCCCTTACGCAGTATTAGCGGCTACAAACAACATACCAACCAATAGGGTGGTCTAATGGCTCATTGTTGGAGCAACCTTCCGATTATCAGAGCGACCATTTACTGCTTTTATCATAAACCAACAGCCTATCTACCGCAAAGGAACAACGCGTGGCTCAAAATAAACTTTTGCTGATCGACACCAGAGACAATAGCAAATCGCTGAATATTCACTCCCTCATACACACGCAATGTGCCCTGTCATCCCACATGTGGAACATACAGGAGGAGCCCTTCTGACTAGTTCCTCTTGCACATTCTGATTATCATTCTGCATATACTGAAAACCACTTTGATTATTCTGAAAGCCACCCCTTCCTCTATATCCCATTTCTCTGCTTTGCGGCACAAATCCATTCCCTCCTTGGTCCATCTGGTGCTGATTACTCGCCTGTGAGGCACCCACTGCTTGCTGTAGTCCCTGTCCTTCTACACTCGTCAATACTACCCTTTCTATTGGCATATTTAGACAATTTCTTTTGAACTAACTTGGCTCCCTCAAGTTTTCTAGCATCTTCCTTCTTACTATTTTTCTCCTGTAACGTCCTGTAACGTCTGACAATGGTACACTATATTCAACTGTATCTCTGCCCATGGCTTCGCTTCCATTCCCACTAGTTTCTTGATCTGCCTCTGAACCTGTTCGGGCAACCCCTGACATTAAATATTACAAAATACTGCCACTGAGTTTCAAGAGTCCAGCGCTCCGGAATGTCCTGAATGTAAGCAAGCAGATCCTCATCTTCTTTCATCGTACGTGTGATAATTGCACCCAGATCTGATACTGCACTCTGCGAGCTCTTCAGACATCTGCTCTACAATTATTAAATGGCTCTCCATCGTGTGCTGTGTTCTGTGCCATGACTCTTGAATAGCCTGCTCTCGTCCAAATGTTATCAGCTCTTTCCCCAAGAATGGCTGCTAGTAGACACTTAAGGCCTAATTCACAGAAGTGTTTTATAATGGCAAAAGCCCATTGGAAAACACTCTGTGAATTATGCCCTTAATGTTCCCTATTGCCAGAGTATTTCCCCATGTCATTTCCTATAGTTCATAAATCCATTTTCCTGCATCCGCTATTAAACTAGGGAGTTTACATTTTAAATTATACTTATCCATTTGTGGCCATGGAAGATATTGCGGTCTGGCCCCTCCTTTCTCAAATAACAGGAACTGCGTGAATCCCAAACTGCAATCGGCCCCCATTGTCTGTCTATCCATAGTGGGGACAATGGTTACTGATCATTTTCTACTTGGCAATGACCTCAGCCTGCTCACATATTGCAGTGACTCTCCCTTCTCGCTATACGATTGTCCTCTAGGACGCTCTGGATAGGATGCAGGATCTGGTGTTCTATCTTTAGGTTGCTCTAAATCAGACATCTTACTTCCTTGTCTGTCTCCTAACATCCCTCTGGCAGCATGCACTGCCTCCCTCTTCCCCATTGAAGGTTCCTCTCTCTTTGTCTGACACATCTAGCCCCCAACTGGTATGGCTCTCATCCCCTTCACCATTATCTAAAGTCAGCCTTTCTAAGGACAATGCTGTATGTTTGAGACTGAATGGGTCTCTTTCTTCGCTTCATGATTGGAAGGCCAGGGATCGATCTCCCTTCCCATGGCTTCCTGATTTAATACCTTCTCTTAAGTCGTGATAGGCCTTATCGATCCTATCTCTAATGCTCCCTATTTCAAAATTCTCTTCTAGGGCTACTCTAAAAGGCCCTGGCATTGCCTCCTTTAACGGAAGAAACTCCTCTATATTGCCCAATTTCATTACTGGACTCGGTTGCATTAACTCTTTCTGAAAGCGAGCAATATCGGGCTTCCGCTGTCTCCTTTTTTGTTCCAATTCTTCAGCTAATTATCTTCGCTTTCTCACGTACCATCTAATGCTTTCCACTTCTTACCTTTTCTCCTCTCTTCTTTTGTTCACTCTTCACTCTTCCTCTTCCCTTCATCTCTGTATCCTTCTATCCCTTAAGTTCTGTGCTTCCTCCTCTTCTCTTTCCTTTCTTGCCTATCTTGTTCTTTGATTGCTCTCTGCCTGTTGTCATGCTTCCTCCTCTTCTCTTTCTTTTCTTGCCTATCTTGTTCTTTGATTGCTCTCTGCCTGTTGTCATACTTTCTTTGCTCCTCTGCCCTTTATTCCTTCTTTTGATGCTCTTCCTGATACATCTTTTCTCAACCCTGTCTGCTCTTTCTCTTGTGTTTGTCCTCTTCCAATCTCTTTTCTTGCTCTATCTTTTCTGTCCTGTTCGTCATGATCTTCCCTTTGCCTAACTTCCTCGATACTTTTCCCATCGAGCTTGATTAATATCTCTCCTCCCATCCATTCATTCTGTACAAGCATTACCTCATTAGCGTTATCCTTCCCTCTTTTCCATATCTTATTCTCGTTCTATGTCTGTTTTAATATTCTTTCTCCTCCTTGTTCTGAGCAATCTCAAAGATCTCCTCCTTTCTTTTGGTCTCTTCTGGACTATCGTCACTGCTATAAGCAGGTGGTTCGTATATCGGATTACTAGACCCTATCGATGCTTTCAGTTCCTTCAATGGATACAATCCTACATCTTCTGTACTTTCACCATTCACTTCTGGTGAGATAAGGGGAGCAGAAGGATTAACACCTTCCTCCCTACACTGAGTAAGCATCCACTCCTCAGTGCGGATCCTCTCTCTCCTCTTGGTACATCTTCCAAAGCTCTAAAATAGCTAGCTTCTTCTCCAATTTCCTCCCTGTGTACTCAGCGTGCAAGTATGTTCTCATGTGTTGCAATATCGCTTTTGACAGTGATCCCCCTTGCAGCCATGGCATGCACATTTTGGGGCTGATTTATGGAATTTGTGTGCCGAAAAACCAGGATTTGTGCGTCATTCTGCCCACAAATCCCTGTTTAACAAATGGGATTTGCAGGCAGAATGGTGCACAAATCCCTGTCTTTCGGCACACAAATTCCATGATTCGGCCCCTTTATATGCTGGGCCCTTAACCCACTCTGCACTTTATTGTTTGAGCTTAGGCATATGTTTTGGCAACGTTTTACACAGATGCATCAGTGGAGTAATAACTCCCATTGTGACGAGTCTCAATTGACTGTCAATACTTACCAGTGTTTACACAGATATGTTTATAAAAACAACAAATATGAGTACGCTCCAACAATCGCCATTCAAAACCTCTGTTTCTCAATGACCTCAACCTACTTCTTGGTCAGTGGCGACAATGAACATAAATAGGCAGTAACTTTTTATTTTTACTTCAATTTTATACATCATATTCTTGTCGCTCTTCGACAACTTTTTTCTATCACAAAACACACAACCAGACAGACTAGTCGACTCTTTTACATTTAAACCATGGTACTCATCTTCATCATCTCGCCCCTAAAATACTCTGACTAGAGTTGAACTCATCTCCTAACATAAACCTGTTTATGTGCCGCCTATTTTACCCCGATTGGGGTGTGAGATGAGTTCTTCTAATTGTCAATGAGTTAGGAATTCCAGGCTTTATCTCTTTTCTCTTATGTTACACTTAAAAACCCTCTTCAATTCTTTTATAATCAACCCCTTTTCTTTTCTAAACTACCACAATCACATCCCCACAATTTACAATTCCCCTTAGTCTACACACCATTCACACTTACAGCTCGAGGCCTTCAGTATCAGCTCCCCTCTCCAATCGACCACTTTCGCCTTACGTCCACAAAGCGCCTGTGGAAACTAGGAGGGATTTCATCAAAGAGGGACCCGTACCACCTTTCTGGATTTTTCTGGCAAGAATGCTATGTTGGCAGCTCTCCACAGGAAACCCTGCGATCTTCCGGCTAGATGGAAAAGTGTGCTCTATCGCCCGAAACACTGGAGTTCTACTTAATCGATGGGTCCTGAACCATCCGACATGCTACCACATTAACCGCTAGGCCCTTTTTAAATAAGGTAGCGCGTTGTTAGATGGATGGGAATGCAGAATAACTCTTACACCAATAATACGACCGACTCCTGATTTTGGCAAAAGTAATCTGTTGTATTCTTAATTCTTAATTTTCTAAAACAGGGAGTACAACAGACATCAACAGACGTCTCACAGCATGATTTCAATGCATTACATGAAAAATAATACTTTTATAGTGAAATACCATCATACATGATGTCATACTACGCGTAAAACTAAGAAAACATATTAGTATTGTGGTTGGTCTACGGGGATCATCTAAGTATACTTTCTGTAGGGGAGTAGATTGTTTTTGGGTCTCTATAGTCAAGTGGACCATTGGCTCTCAAACTATAGGGATCTTCAATACATGGCCCTGTATAAGTGGTTGGCATGCTTGCGCCCTTCTGGAATATTTGACTCCCTAGCAGAACACAAGCTGGTTCCACAGGTGCTGGTGGGTGGACTTTACCCTGGCTCCCCATCCAATTAGCCCATCATCCATCATCACTCATGCCTTCTGCCGTTTGAATTGTCTTTGAACTTGGCCTTGGAAAGTACTACTGCTCCTGAGAATAGAAGGGAATGAAAGCACGCTCTTTTCTTCAAGTCTCAGTGCTGCTTGCCCATATTCTATTTCAATCTACTCCATGTGACAGGAGACCATGTTTTAGCTCCTTCTTCGCATTTAATGCTATTAAATGAATAAAACCTGGCACTCATAGTGTCTTTCCGTCGCACCTTAACAAGAGCTTGCGTCGCTTCTCACGTTCATTGCATCTCCTTGAATAGATAACCAGTTCTTGGCTCACCCAACCCTTGACACTGGGCCAGACAGCCTTGCCGATCCTTCCTCAATGTTCAGCTGTTTTCTCTGCTGTGCCACATTTTCAGCCCTTCCCTTTCATGGGTCCTGGCTTACTAAAGTTGCGACATTGAATATCCAGATTCTATACATGTATACATATTGGTGGAACCACCTGCAGTCCATTCACTACGTATAGGCAGCCATCATGATTACTTAGTCTAATTGCTTTGCAGCATCTGTACAGTTATAAAATGGCTTATGTTTTCTTCAGTGCTCTTCGCAAATGCAATCTTCATTCTGCATATGAAAGGTTACTCCATTCTTTATTTTGTCATCAGATTCCATAAGGTCTATACATTTTCAACTTCTACCTCTCTTCTTAGTGCATCATCTTTACCTCATGTGACGCCACCCATTTTCTCTTTCATGCATCTTTACACATCTTCAGGGATCTCTCTTAAGAGACCGGCATCTCTCCGCAGGTACATTTTATAGGGTTTTCTCAATTATACCTTGGTTCGAATATCTTTCGCAGTATAGGTATCATTATCGGCGTTGTGAATGTCACAATTTCTGGCTTCCAACATATAGGCAGAATAGGGGCAGAACTTCTGGTAGAGGCAGTTGGCTCTTCCTCTACACCCCTAAAGCAGGCAAGATTTAGTACAGTCACCTCGGGACTTTTGCCTATAAAAGAGCGGGTCCCCCACCATTTCTTGGGGTCATCTGGACTCATCTTGAACCATCCTGAAGATTGTTTTGTACCCTGCTGAGAGAGCAGTCGTTTCTAAACTCCTCCAGTTGTCAGGTGAAGGCAGAGGTTTCAAAGACAGAAGGAAGATCTTCTCCCTAACAATCCCAGGGGACTATTGGTGGTGAAAACGGCTGCTGGACCAGAAGCTTGCCTTTCTGCCAGCCACCATGTGCTTAGGACTTCATTGTGCTACAGGTGCCCTGGAGGTGTGTGCCAGCCTCCCCTGTGTTTGTGAGCCCGAGAATACACTGTCAATGGCCCTCAAGACCGTGGAGACTCACAGCACCTGGAAGCAAGATCCCTGTTTTCGATGACAACCTGCTCTGAACCGTGATTCTAGCATACCTTGCCACTGAGTGATCCAGCAGGACCCATCAACGCTGCTCTATGGTGTCTATTGGTCTCCTAACTGCTGTCTGCAGTCTGACCTTCTGGCCACTGCATTGCCCCAGCAAAAGCACTTTATTGCCTCAGCTTGAACTATGAAGTACTGAAGTCTTGCCTGGGCCGAGCCGCCGTCTAAAATGCAAGCATCTTTTTTATTGTTCCTGTGAGTCGACCAAGCTAACCCTGCTGTTCCCTGAACCACAACCTCTGAGCCGTTGCATCAAACTGACTCACTTGCACACCTTGGTAACTGCTCGATAGTGACCCACCCTTGACCTTCGCACCGCACCTGGCAACCACCCGTTCCGCAAAGCTTGAGAAGATGCTTCGAGACTGTAGATCCCCTTCCTTTTGACTCTCAACCTTAAGATCACTGCGTGTGAGTTTGGGTAGCCAATCAAATGTGTTCTATATATCTGCAACTGTGCTAATATGTCATGCAAATGTCTATTTAAGACTTACCCTACCTCATTAGAGACCTGTAATTTAATCTGTTGCTATTTTTGCCAACAGATCTACAGATATCTGCTACTATCAGACCAGTTCGATTTTTCTCCTCCTGATGAGCCACTGCTACCTATAATGGTGAAACACGTATAGAGGGCAAAACACCAAAAGTTAATCACAGCAGGAATCATTGAATGTTATTTGAGGATCAAACACCAACAAATCATGTATGAAGAATAGATGACTAACAATAACGAATAACTAATACAAATTCATGATTATTAAACCAAACATGAATTATTGAATGCTACTCAGGAGCACTAATTCGAAAGAAAGTGCACCATAACTGATTAAGATCACCGCACACCAGTAATCAGCACATGATTCTATTAAGACCATTTAAGATGGATGTAGTATCTTAAATAAAGAAAATCTATTGAAAACCTGACCACTACTGTCTGAAGGGTTATCATAATCCACTCTTTCACTCTCACACCTCACACGTCTGTTGGTTTGTGTGCAAGTGGGCGCAGGGAATTGTCTGCACCTCCTTACTTAAACTACCTTATTTTGATGCCCACAGTCACCCACTGGCAAATGTTAACTTCATCCACTCTTCTAAGGATTCTGCTATTCACTAATTTAAGCACATTTTTCTCTCTCCCCTTCTGAGCCTTTTTGTTATTCCTGTTATTTGTCTTTGTGAGCGCCCAGAGGCCTTTGGTTGAGTGTGCGCTGTATAAAAAGTATTTTAGTAAGTTATTTAGTTACCTCAACTATTGGGCAGACACAATACCAGGAGCCAAACAGTGACAGTTTTGGAACCAAAAAACATGTTTTGTTTTCTCGTCACAGAATTGCTAGATGTCTGCAACTACCTACTAAAACCCCTTCCATTTGACCCTGCCTCAACGCTCGCTTGCCACTGAACAACCTTGACTGCTGCATCTGTGACTGGAGTCGACAACGCGGCTGGCGTCAACATTTGCAGAAGGTATTTGACTAATATCTACCCACTGTTCCATTCTTGGGACCTAGAGAATGGATAGGACATTTGTATCCCTTCTTGAAATATCCTTTTAAACATTGTGGTCTTTGAATGCCTTTTCTTCCATTGTCTCATCATTCTTAGTGCTGCATCTGTTCTATCTGTGCATATTCTATCTTTCTTCTACAAGGGTGGGATTTTACAATGTTTTCTAGTTGGTTTGCACTGCACATGGTGTATCTAATGAAAGCGTATATTTTGATAGAAACTTTTTTGGACAGTCCTTTATTTTGGACTGTTATATTTCACTCTTTTTGTTGCTACTGAACCACACGCTGCTTGTTTTACCTTTATGATTGTGTTGGCTATGGAGTCGTAGAAGTGTGAGGGCAGAGTGGGCATTTTAGCCTCTACTTACCCTTGTACTCCTGCAATGAAGGAGTCAATTTGTCAAATATGCCTGAGATATCTCACACTACTAATTGGCTCAGAAGTGCATGTCATAAAATAAATCAGGCAAAAGTAGATTGCATTCTTCCTTTGCCTCAATTTTGATAATGAGGGCCGAAAGCTGGCAATAGCATTTTTCAAAATATTCAACAGAGTGCCACATGCTCTCAGAAAGCATTTGCATATCTCCCATGGTGCTGTCCAAAAGACAGGCACAAACATCAGGGGAGGCGACAGTGAAAAAAGACTTAGAGTACTCGGACAGCGATGGATCTACAAATAGGACAGTGTTCGCCATGCTCTGAATGTAGCGATTGAATGGAACAGCCTCATTAATCGATAATTGAGACATTCTTGCTCTCCCTTACACCATTCAGGGTAAAATAATCCCAATCTGAACCCTCACAAAGAGGGTAATATTCATCGGTCTAACCACAGAGGGACTAGACATATCAACCAACATGGGACCACGATACACATTTACATGACACACCAGTCTAGTAAGCTCCTTGCACTTATGCCATGTAAATCCAGGCACCCTGTGTTATTACAATGAGAACACAATGGGGAAGAGTATCCAGCATAATGGAACACATATATTAATATGTGACTCTCAGCTATGTATAATCAGAATATGATACATCACCAAGTGAATGACAAGACTGCATACACACAAATATGTATCCGATCTACATATAATCAGAACATTATGTATTTCCTAAAAACTTTTGTTAAAGTATTACAAAGTATTAACAATATGAGTACACGTTGAACATTCCATGTATAATGTAATACACAAGATGACAGTGATGAAAGCAATATGCGTTTACTCCACATAGCGATCAGCATTACGTACACGAATGCAAGCATCCACTCTGACTAGCACAACAAGCTGATACTGGCTACACAGGACCAATATGTATCAGCTACATCGGCCACTGCCCCTCTGTGATCCCAGGATGGACCTTATGGCCTCCATCATTTAGATACATTTTTAATAGACCTGCCATGTCCATTAATACAGGCCGAGGTTCATGGGTGCTTTTACACTATATACACTCCACATCAGGTTCAACCCTTTGTATAGATGGGATGTCGCCATAGAAATGGACGCAGTGTATTTTACAATAATCCACCTTTTACACAGCATTTACTCATGAGACACAGAGCGGAAAAGGGAAACATCCAGACTTAGGAGCACCCAGGTAAGAATATTGGCAACATTTTGTGAGCCGGCCAGCCCCTTTTGCCATGATCGCATACATAGACCTTATCACAATATGGATCACAAAGGGAAGGTCCATGCACTGACCCAGCTCCACACACAACAACACGCTTGACTAAAACTGTACTTTTTACCAGACAGGACTACCTAGCGCATGTCCAGAGACCACAGAGGACCCTTCTGCCAGCAAACCCACATGATTTGACAGGTTGCAAAATTGGGGTAAGACTCTCTTCAGATCGCTCTCTGCGGTGTTAGAGACAGTACAACCTATTGGGTATATTTATGAAATATGAATGACCAGCCTAAACACTGAATTTACATAGCAGTGAAGTCTTTTATGTGTTCACGTTCCTCTAAGAGGTACAACTAGGACATCTGAAGTCTTAGTATACACAGTCCAACTTTAGGACAGTGTTGCCGCAGCCAGCAGTTTAGCCTTTTGTGATATAAAGTGCTACAACATTGAAGCACAGTAAGTTTCCCCTCCTGGGGACAATTTTTATAATTATTTATGAAGCTTTGTATACTTTTCACTCCGGACAAGCACACTGAGTTTTGTTAATTTGTTTTATGTTTTAGAATCACACCACAGGAAAGGTTGTGAAGAGCTTGCACCCAAATTCCCGGTCCTGATGAAAGCCATTTTTATCTATAGCTATGTGAACTGCTATAGGCCAAAATACAGACATGTCGACTGTTTATGAATATATTCCTGTCCGCCACATATACCAAATATCTGATGTTTAGTTCAACACTTATGTCAAACCCTGTAAAATACACAAGGGGAGGAAACCATGCAGAAAGCGAACAGCGCCTTTCTGCTAAAAACATGAGGGACATTCTACAACTTTACACCAATCCGAGGCCTTTAAGTGCATTAGAAGCACATTTAAGGAGATCACAAGCCCAAACAATGAACTTCTAGAACCAAACAGGAGGCAACTATTGTAAAAAAAAAAGTAATGCTAAGTTGTTGCAAGACATAAAAGGACTAGGAAACTGCAAAATTGAATGCTAAATTAAACAGAATTTTGTCAATTTAGCAATGCTTCACAGCACCTCCTGATGAACTGCCAAATATAGGACGGGAAAACACGTGTCCAGGAACTCAAAACAGAATCATTAGAAAAAGGACATATCTTGAATCAGTGCACTATTGAATGAATATAATTTGATAGTCAAACCAAGAGAGGGGCTCAAAACAGAATCATTAGAAAAAGGACACATCTTGAGTCAGTGCACTATTGAATGAATATAATTTGATAGTGAAACCAAGAAAGGGGAACATATACAAAATTTGAACAAGGTATGCAACCAAACCCCAAACACAACTGAATGAATCAAATTCTGCAGCCAAGTGAAGAGGCAAAGACCAAAAGAACCTGAGAACTATTGAATGGAAATAATTTGATAGGTCAAACAGAGAGACTAAAAATATGATGATGTATAACTCATGAATTTGATATGAGGAATCTCATTAAAAGCAGACAATTTTTTGAACATAGAAATGTTGCCAATAAAAATAATCTACTAAAAATGCACAACTGTTTAGGATATCAAAATGTTTCTTTTTTCCCCAAGTCAAAAAGTGTATTAACTTGTGTGTAGAGTGTTGTATATGTTTCTTCAGTGGGGATGTGCTGGGTTCACTTACCTGTGGCAACGATTTTGCCTATATGTAAGGCACAGTAGTATTTTTCTGTCATAAATAGTTTTCAAATTGTGTGATCGCCCTGATCAATTGTCTATATACAGGCTATTCAGCCTTCATTTTTTTTGGCTCCATGCAAGCGATTCCCGCAATAATACTGGGGAAGTATGTTATGTTATGTTAAAGGTATTTGTACCGTGCATAGTCACCAACGTAATTGGTCCCCAAGCGCTCTATGAAAATGACAGCACTCAAAATGCTATTTGGAGGAGGAAAAATGATGCAATTACATCAGGCTACAGGTTGTGGAGTTTAGGTTGTGCTGGGGATTCAATTACATTTTGAATTACCATGGTAACATTCAAAGACCTGATCAGAAAAGAAAGTGTGTCACTTGAACCGGAGATTGATTGGGGGTACTGAGGGAGGGTCAAAGAGGTAAAAAGCAATTGTAGGGAGTGGGGCACAAAGAAAAGACGAAGGGGACACATGTAGAGCGCCTGTGAGGACAGGGAAGACATTTTAATTTTCAGTCATTTATTTCTTTTATCTTAGCAAACAAAACACAACTACACTACTGCAGGAATAATTATAATCAGAAATGATTTCTGGGAAATGGACCGCTGCAAAGTATTGCATTGACATTAGCCATTGCAAGTAAAGACACGCGGGTTCTAAAGGATAAATGATATTTATAAAAACAAAAGACTCACTTATCTTTGTTCCAGTGGAAGGGTGTCTGTCTTCAATGTTTAAGATGATGTATGCACCTACTGTCAAAAGGGCTCTTAAGAAGTGTTACACCTATTATAATGGCACATTATAAGCTGTATGCATCTTTTGCATGTAAAATGTGGCCATTTCACCATCAGCTACTGGTGTGTGTTTAGTCTGTGAACAGCAGAAGTCTGATTTTCAATATATAGACGACATTGATTGTTTTAAACACGCTGCAACTGAAGTCAGCTCAGATGTTATACATGACACTAATTGTAGCCCCTAGACATTATGTAAAACGATTGTCTGTTTAGCAGAACCTGCTTTGTATTACAGTTACACAAATGTAACAACTCACTAGCGATCAGCTTCACGTGTGAAATTCTGTCACCATATAATTTTAGACCGAAGGGGGACATTATATGTAAAACCATGTTGGTGAACATTGTATTAATATTCAAACGTGTATGTTAAGTCACAGGCAAAAGGGACGCATGCATATCTGAGCAGTGGCATGGAACGGAGCATGAATGTGCATGATTCCACGCAATGAAAATGTTTTGCAGCTTGACTGCCAGGATTTTTTTTTTCAAAAGGGACATGGCTTGCTACGATTATTTCAAATCTTTTTGTCCATGTTGTCTAACTTATGTCGCTCCTGCTTTTGCAATCAAGGCATTGGCACTGCAGTCCCTAAAGTACGACCTGTGAAGACATGGGTTCAGTGTTTCAGTGAAATGACTGAATTCTTTCATGAATGACAATGCAACTTTATCACCTTACTTTTTAATGTAAGGTTGAAAGTCTGCTGTTTGCTAAGTGCATGTTTTGGTTGCACAACAGATGTCACTCAAGTATTTCTTCATTCGGCTTGGCTCTTAAATAATGGCCTATCGCAGATTTGCTGAATGCCCATTCTCCTGCGGGTTAGGCTGATACATGCTTGCTTGCATTGTGTGGGTGATCAAAATTCCTGACATGAACTATATCTACTTCCTGCAGGATTTGGGTTGGAAGATCGAAGCTGAAATGTTCGAGGGAGAAAAGACCGAAAGTTATTTTTTTCTGAAAATAACTTTCGGTCTTCTCTCCCCTGAACATTTCAGAATTTGCCCTTGGTCCCACCCCCTTACTTACCTGTGGGTGGCTTACCTCCTTGGGTGGTGCCGTCACAAACCTCCCTTTTGGTTGCTGGTTCCCTTCACTTGCGTGTAAAGGAACCAGCGCTGCGGGGTCTGCCTTTCTTAAAAAAATATATTTTATTGAGTCGGGAGTGGGGGGACACCCCCACAACACACACTCACATTACAGTGAAGAAGGGTTTGGGGGATACACCTGCAGCCCCCTGCCCTTCTTCACTGTATTGTTTTGTTTGGCATATGTTTTCAAATTTTTAGTATATACAAGATTTTCGTATAGCCAAAATTCGGACAAATATGCCATATGTTTTCTTTTCCGGTCTTTTTAGATGATTCCCTCCATGCCTTTTGCACTCTTATGAGGAGTAATGGTAAGCCCATGAGTTTTATGCTGGCACCTCTGTTTCTGAATTGCTTTACAGCAGTATCAAGAGGCAATTCATAGCATGTGTGTGCTTTATAAATGACAAGACTTAACATAACATATCTGTTGTCCTTTTCCTCTGGACCACAGTTCTAACCTGCTTCTTATTTTGTACAGCTGTGTATCATCTACATGGGTGGCTTCACTGAAAGGAGCTCATCAGGCTATAGATGCAAGAGGACATGCAAGGTAACAGTGATGGGAGTTGGGGATTCTGTTGGGGTCTGTTCCTCATCACTAATGTTTCATGCTGTACTGCAGCTAAAGGTGCTGGGTGAGGAGGGAAGGTAGAAATACCACTATCCTTACTTGGCATAAATAAACTGCAACGTTGGTAATGATACCCAGTTTTTGCCTTCGCTATCCTCTTTACATTTTGCAATTTGGACTTTACATTATAGCAATCATCCCTGGGTCAGGGGGCGAACCTGGCCGGTAACGGCTTACCAGACTGAGCCTAGGCAAGCCCGGGCAAAACAAGTGCCTCAGCGAGTGCTGTGGACCATTACTGGTGATGTGCACACCTGTGACAATTGCGTGATAGCTGTTCACACCCGTGGTGGCTTATCCAGGGTGCAATGTGTTTAATTATTTTTTTCGTGAGACGTGCTGCAAGTGTATTGCTCAATGCCAATCACTTGAGAAAAAGAAATGGCCACTGGCATAGGAAAAGGGGAGACAACAGTGACAGGCTCGTTGATGCCTCCCTACATTCAAGATGGTGCCACCTGGGAGCAGACCTCAGGTGGCTGGAAAGGGCTCGAGGTACACAGTGTATTCTTGCGTGCTTTTCGAGCCACCTGATTGGCTGAGAGACCTTCTGCTGATACATATATTTTTTCTACAATTGTATGATGTGCTATGACTCAATAGGTTACATGTTTCAAGGGTAAAGTCTGCCCAACCTCTAATTGGTATGTATTGTGACTGTGAATGTCTACTAATATTTTAGGTGGCACACTACATCCACCTCCTGTCTTAAGTTAAGTAGAGGAGTGTCTGGTCTGATGGGTTGGTGGTCGTGCATTTCCTGAATGACCTAGTCCATGCACGCTGGTCATGGGTCACTGGTGAAGGAGTGGATAACCAGGCACACTGGCCACATATTGAGAGAGGCTGAATAAGAGGCAATTATCCAGGTGACTTGTCACTCGTGGTGTGAAGCTTCAATCCAAAATCGTGTATGAAGCATTCACTGCAATGTTGGCTCCTCACCAGAAAACATAGGATTCCTCTATCTGGATATCATGGTGCACTGTTTATAATCAAGTCAGTCATCTGGTCAGCGATGCTTCTCCACTGCATTTTTATCACAGCCGTGGAAAGATCGATCAATGTTGAAATATGTGCACATAATGTGCATTTTTGGTGATGCCCCAAATGCATTTCTGTTTGTCTACCCTAAATGCATGCATTACTCTGGTAATTGTCATTGAACCCTAACTTCACAGGGATCGAAATGTATTGTGGATGCAATATATATTTTTTACATTTGTATTATTGTTATCAGTTTAAAAAAACATTAATAGTCAATACACTCAAAATTCATAAATATTCTATAGAAGAAATCCATAAACACATATATACACTATTAACAGTACTAAAAGGCAATAATAAATCCATCTAAACATCATCACTGCATCAAAGAAGAGAAGACAAAGCAAGTAAATGTTTTCATTCTAGAAATGTCCCATTATGAAGATGTTTCCGATAACTTGAACACCTTCATGAAACCTAACACTGCAATCAAGTCAGAAGTTGATTTCCCATGTAAATAGTGAGACCATGGGACCTTACCATCAATAGTAATAGAACTAGACAGGATTTTCCCAAAATAGTTTGAATTCCGGTTAGAGCAGGACAAAACGTTAGTTGATGCTCCATAATTTCAGTTTTCCCAGGTTCATTAAAGAAACCACATAATGCTTCATTAAAACTATTTTATTTTTTTATATCTGAGCATTAACTGTCTCGTCGGATGCAAATTGAATCTAAACCTAAAACAAATCATTGATTTTGCTTGTTGGGATATCTTTTTAAGAATGGAGCTAAAAGTCTCCGTTTGTTGTGGTCAAAAGAAAGATGATCAAGAGAAGAATAGTTATACATTGCTTCAGTCCTCCTACACCAATCCCAATAATGTAAACACTCTTTTACAAATCCAGGCGTTCAATTAAGTTCACCCTATTAACACTGACCAACCTCAACATCGGATCACAATAAGCAAGACAATTCTTCACTTGAATTACTCTGTCACAATTCAACAATACATTCATATCAGCATATAATTAATTGACTGGGGGAGCTAACATTTTTTAAACGAGAATTAAACACCTCCTATTTGCAACAGCAGTCAAAGATTTACATCCAAGCTCGTATCTTAAAATCGAAACTGCAATAGAAGAAGGTAACCTCAAAATTCACCTCCAAACCAAACTTCCAGTTTAGGGAACAGCTCTAACAACTAAAAATATAAAAGCTCTATATCTTACATAACAAATTCATGTGTTCCCATAACCACTCCTTTGTTCTCAGTTTGTGTGCTTTTTCAAAAATTGGGATACCCACATTAATAACATGGTCCACACTTACCAATTATTCTTGCCCATTCCACCAGGCAAATTTGGAAAGCTTTCTATTCGCTGTGCATTGCATGACTTTAGTTTTGCTGGAACTTAACATCAAAGAATGTATCTTTGAATAAGTAACAAAATAATCAATTAAACGCTGAAAACCAATGGCAGTAAGATCAAATAATAAACAGTCATCAGCATATGATAACCTTGTGAACTTCCACAAATAGGCAGGGGGGTCAATGTGCACCCCTGGCTCACACCTGAATAGGTAATACATTTCCAGGAACGAGCCCCTTCATGATTTAAACACATTTGGATATTTGAATGTTCATGCAGTGCAATATCAAGGTGACTAAGCCATAGGGAAGGTGTCAATGTGCATATTTCTCCCAAAGGATGCCCTGATTAACATTATTAAATGTCGCTGTTGAATGAATTGGCGCCATGTTTAGATGATCCACGTTCTTGATCCAAGCCTGCTGCTGCAAAATTGTAAGAATAACACATACAGATTGGTTCCATGAGACTGTCTACAACCTTTTTGCCATGTTTGTAATCAACCAGTCTCATGAACCCATTTTTGTAAATGTAAGAGTAACACAGAGGCAAACATTTTATGATCACCGTCAAGAATAGGGATCGGCCGATAGTTGTTAGTATCCTCTCTTTAACCTGTCCTATAGATTGGTATAACATATGCAGTTTGCCAGGAATCTGGGATGGCATTATTATTTACAATATGTTTAAGAATAATTGTAAAAACAGTAGACCATACAATAGGGTTATCCTTAAATAACAAATTAGACAGCTTACTAAGTCCCGGGCATGTGATTTACGTGAATGTCTAATTCAACAGACAGCAATCACTATTGGTTTCGTACAGATACAAATTAAATAAATGTGATTGCACCAACCCAAACACCTTCTGATAGTACTCAACACAGACATGCTCTCCCACAGCATTGATTTATTTATGAATTTATTTTTTGCTTGTTAGGCACTTATACAGCAAGCAAAATACTGTTTCAAAGTGCCCACAGGGTGAAGGAAGGGAAGGGAACAAGGGAAGTGAAACACATTACAAAACACAATATTTAAGAGCAGTGGGAGAAAAACAAGGAAAAGGCACAAACAACTATGCCTGGTGGGCATTCAGAACGAGGGCAGAGGAGGAATTGCTGTGGAGTCCGAGCTCATGGGTGAGCCACAGATGAAGTGCTAGGATTGTTGAGTGCTACACGGCTTGGAGCCATGTTAGGTGTAAGTGCGCCCCTCCAGGGTGGAGGGTGTGCCAAGGAGGCAAGTGCTGAGCGTAGACAGGAGCTGGGCTCATAGGGTGTGGGAGGTCAGGGGCCCTGAAGATGCATAAGGGCCCCGGACACTAATCACGGAAACTGTGGGATTAGCAGAGGAAAGAAGAAGGAAAGGAGGAGGTAGAGAGGAAAGTCTTAAGGAGCTTCCTGAATTTAAGAAAGTCCTGCTCATGGGGCAGAGGGAGGGGGAGGCTGTTCCATAGGAGGGAGCCAACCAAGGAAAGAAAATGACCACCTACCCTCTGTTTAGCAAAATGCTTTACACAAAAAGAGTTGGTGCCAGAAGAACACAGTGGTCAAAAGGGAGAGTATTTAGTTGATAAAGTTGAAGATAGTGTGTCGCCTGAGCCCAGACAGCCTTGTGGATGATGCAGGGGGATTTGAATTTAATCCGTGCAGCAACTGGGAGCCAGTGAAGACTTTTTATGGCAGGAGAAATGCCGTCCCTGGGAATAAGGCCAAGGATAAGTCTTGCTGCCCTATTCTGGATTAGCTGGAGAGGTCGCAGAGTGGAAGATGGTAGATTCAGCAGGAGGCTATTGTAATAGTCAAGCCTAGATAGAACCAGGACTCGGGTAACATGGAGCCTCTGGGTGATAGATACAAAAGGGAGAATTCCTTTGAGAAGAAAGAGCTTAAAGTGGGTCATCTTGGCAAAGTTGTTTACTGGATGGAGGACCCGGACTTTGTTAATCACTTTCCAATACACTGACAAATAATTTCCTTGCAGGATCTGCAGGATTTTCTCTGCATCCCCTTGGTAGTGTACTGCATGGTATTGTTTTTCCATATTGAGAATACCCGTCTTGCTTTTTTTACCAAAAGAATGATTTCGTAGCTCCCAATTGTCTTCTGTTACTCCTAACTAGAGCACATAAACCCCTCTTTTGCTCTGCCACCACCTCATCATAGACATGGGAACACCACCACAAAGCACCAGGGTTCAATCCGGAGCATTTCAATAGGGAACAATACCTAAAATGCATATTTAAAAAGCCCTCAAAATTAGATACATTAAATGCATTCAATTTCCAATCTAGCATGGTACTTCACAGCATAGATGGCAATTTCTTATTGAAACGCACTGCTTTCATCCCATTCCAAGCAATACGCACATTAGCTGAATTAACATTCATATTTGGTGCCCTACCAAATGTTCCCACCTAAACAGTAAGATCAAATTCATAATCTACCGTGCAGTGATCACTCCTAAAGGTCGAAATGTTTTTAAGGCTGAATATCTAAAAAGCGTGTAATCAGCGGTGAATCCGTAATCCAAAACTGAATTGGCTTGACCACACAACAAGGAGAACAGGGGCAGGAATGTCTCCAGGTACTGCACCATTCAGAATATATAAACCCAAACACTTGAGAACATTCAGCCACTTTTGACCCCACCATCTATTGCCTGATTGCTTATTACTAGATGGTAACGATGTAGCGGAACTCTTTGAACTCTCTTGCAAACAAACGGAATTCAGATCACTGCCCATCAGAACACACCCCCGGCCTGTCTAGTTCAACCAGTAACTAATAACGCATGTCAGCTGATCAGTAACCACTTGGATAGGGCAAATCTCTTGGTGCCAATACAGGTTAACAATAAGAATGAAGAGACCACCTGCCGGGCGTCCTCTCAAACTATTCCACACTCCTTGAAATACTACCTCAAAACAATCTAACTCTGGCAATTGAGTCATTGAGGTCTCTTGAAGAAGGATAATGGAGAATCTCCTCAGAGATTCACCCAAAGTATAGTCTGAAAATAATTGTTCACTCCCACATGCGCTCCAGGACAAAATACTAAAATCAGCAAAGTTGGAAAAGGCTGAAAATTGTCCTGTAACATGATTCCCTATTGCTATCATTCAATGACCCTGCAACCCACGACTAGTTGTGAGAATTAAAGGAGGAAACCATGCAATTGCAGGGGCATTGTGACTCTTTCACTATTTGGACACGCTCATGGAGGGAAATAACGAAGCCCTTTGACAGAAATATCAGATATGGGCATCTTCCAAAGGGTGGGACACTTTTAAAACTGCAATCAAAGGCCATTTTGTATGTAATATGAACACTATTGATGTCAGTTCTAGACTCATTCACAAAATCTATCCTTGCTAGTCTAGTTGAGATTTAGTTGAGATTGTTGTGATTGCTCTCAGATTTGGAATCTCAGCTAGGTTAAAATACAAGAATTATTAATGATAACATGTCTATTCACAGCAGTAGACAGTCCACCAATAATTTGTACCTGGGCCTAAATGTTTGATCATTTATTAACTCAGGACCCCTCTGCATCTATCTCTTTTCCCCATCATTTCCACTCCTAGTGCCCCCTTCAAGACACTTTATTGAGTTCCATTCACACCATCATCCTTACCCCTGTTTTTGGTGTAAACACACCCTTTTAAAGCTAAACTAGAGCAACAACAAAAGAAATACATATACTTTTTTTTCGATTTTTCAGTCGAATGCATTCTCACCTTTTGCATTCGATCCTTTTGTTTTAGAAACTTTAACTGGACACCAAGAAGAGACAATGGGGAGAAGAAGACAAACCTACTATGCCTTATGAGTGTTCAGAACGTGCAAGTGCAGGGGGGAGAGGGGTATGTGATAGGTGCTGTGGTGCTCATGGATAGCAGAAGGTGAAGTGCTAAGAAGAAAGGTAAGTGCAACCTCCAGCGGTGGAGGGTGAGCAGAGGCAAGTGCAGAGGATGGACAGCAGCTGGGATGATAAGATGTGGGAGGTCAGGGCCCCGAGGATGCATAAGGGCCCTGCACACTGTAAGAGGATTCAATTCAACACTACAGCTAAGTCAATGCCTAGTCGGGGATACTGAATGGAAACCCTTATTGATATATCTTTACGTCCAGTTCATGCGTTCTGGATGACTACCCCTATATAACACCCCTCTCTTGGAATCCCCCTGACCCCACTGAGCCAAGAAGTAGTTCTGTTTTGCAAGTTTAAAGGGTTTATTTGATAATTTAAACAATAGATATATATATCACACTTTATAATAAATTAATAATTGAATATCACACTTAATCTGAGCAGTAATCAATAATGGATAGTCCGGCACTAGCACACTTCTTTATAATCAATGATGAGTGGTTATAGGATGGATAAGATAGCAACAATACTTTTATGGTTTCAAATGGATGCAGGGTGGAATGAAATTGCAGTACAGAAATACTCAATATGATTTCAACAAAACAATGTAGTCACTTTTCTCTGGCAATCCACTCCCCCCTTTATGCAATGCAAGGAAATGGAAGGAAAGCACACAGTTCTCAGAAATGCAATCAAATGTAATTCAGTTCACCCCAGCAAGCTTAGACTACAGAAGTTTGAAACACAGGCTCAAAATGCTTTTATATGTGCTGGCAATGAAGTGAAAAATATGCTAAAATGCTTTTAATTCCCTCTAGAGGTTCAGGGTGAGTGGTATCTAGTTAATATTAGTCCAGGCTCACTCTAGCAATGATTCAGGGATGGTTCTTAAGAGGCAAACGAATTTTTAGCAAGGAAAGCGAGGAAGCTGCTGTTTTCACACGTGGCTGGATTTTTAACCAAATCGCAAATCGCGGTAAAATTCGCGAGTGCGAGAATCGTGATTACGGAGAAAGTATAAGGAGTAGGAAGTCGGGTCTAGGCTTGTGGGAAAGGTAAGATTCTACGCTTTCAGAGGAAAGTTAAACCAAGTTCCTAGCCCAAACGGTTCCAGAGATACAGACGATTAAATAAAGGTCGTTTTTTGGATTTGAAATTTTAAAAGTTCAAAGCGACAGGTTACAGCTTGCAGATAGAAAATGACAGGTGACAGCTTTTAGGCAGTTCTGGTTAGATTAAAATAGATTGAATTATATTATTTTAACTAAGAGATTGGTTCTGCACAGTTCTGCTAGGTACTCACAATATATTTTTGAATTAGGCCTCGCCACGGATCTGGTCAGGTTTTGGACTGGACTCCGGTCTGGTCTGGGTCTCTTCACAGTGATCTGGGTCAGCTCTCTGGTTCTGCTAACAGCGGTCTGGGTCAGCTCTGCTCTGCTGGTCTAGCCTCTCTGGATTCTGGATACTGCTCTGCTTTCTAGGTATTGCTACAGGTTCTGGAGATTGATGGATTTGAAGTCTGGATCTCTGGATGTGAAGTCGTCGATCAGCATGCTCCGCAGCAAATGGAATTGAATGTCTCTATCTGTCCTAACTGTCTGCTTTTATGTGTTTTGAAAGTGGGTGTGTATGCAGCATCACTAGCCAGCCCCTCTTTCAACTTGTCATTGGCCCAGTTCTCCCCTCTCCCATGATTGGGGAAGGAACTGTGAGTCAGAGTGATGCTGTAGGTTTTATGGGTCAGAGGATCCTCCCCTGGTCAGTTTGCCCACAAATCTATATTTGATTCAAAATGCACATTTCTCAAATACATAGTGGTTTGTCATTGCATGTACATATTACCTATCACATGAGGTAGTCTCTGTCCCAAATCTGCTCTTCCTAGGAGCTTGGGTTCAAAAATGGCAACATATTTCACTTTTTAGTCGGGTTACCAATATTGGATTTTTCCCCGCATTTACACAGATGTGCCCATGGTGTGTGGGCATTAGGTGGTGGAGTGTCAGATTTTTAACATACATACATTTAGAGTAATATCCTCTTTTCCGCTAAAACCCCCCTGAACATACCACCGGGTCCTACCACGTCTTCAAATGTGCACAGAAAAATCACAAGAATAATGATATCACTTATAAAATTTTCACAAGTACGCTCTATGAATGATCCATCTTTTTAAATTTATGTTCTGGCCCCAAAGGGGTGTGGTTTCCCCCAGCACAAGGTTGAATTTCTGGTTTTTCCAGTTCTGCCAAGCCAGCTTGCTCTCACACGCAGTGCTCCTCCCCTTTCCTTCCAGGAGGAAGCCACTTTTACGACCCCCATAATAAAACATTTGCCTGAGTCAGGACAGGGCTTTGTTCAATTTCCTGCAGAGCCCAGGTAATTCAATCAGAGAAGTGTCATATCCCTTTTGGTGGGAACAGCAAAAGGCAGCTAGGCCTGGGAACACAGCTGTTGTGCAAGTCTCAACTCCTGTCGGGGGTAGCTGGTGGGCGGAATTCAGTTTCATTAAGCCAGGTTTCAGATAAAATGTCACTTTTTGTTCCCCAGTTTAAGTCAAGACAATTTTTACATATGCAGCTAGAATGCTGATTCTAAGTTCAAAACTATGACATTTTAACAGTGACAAACTATGTGGCAGTCACAAGTCTGTCCCTCAGTTTATTTACACATTTCGATTTTTGGTAATTTTAAATCCAGTTTCAGTTTAAGCCGCTGCAGACCTGCAGAGCTCAGCCAGTCTTGTTATAAACCTTCAAGTCACTTCAGAATATAACTTTACATTGTATCCACCTCTTAGTAAGTCTTTCTTTGGCCTGCTTTGGGTTCATTTATTCAGTTTTACACAAATGTCTGGTGTTGTTTTAAAACGCCGGCTTTCTGATAGTGGTGAGTACTGGTAATGCAACCATTTTTGGGATTTAAGAAATGAATTCCCCACAGTTCTAGGTTGCTTTTGGCAATCAGCATTGCCATTCCCGATGGTTTCAGGCTACTGTGTGGGTAGTCCAATTGTGGTTTTAGGCAGTGCCCTTCTGTGCCCATAACATCGGCAAAAATGGGTGGCAGCCTATTCTTCATGCATTTCCCTGGGCATTTTCTGGGAAGCTCTGGCCATCATGATGTTTTCAATGCCAGTACTGCACAGTTTTTGTGGTAGGGCTCGGATGCATGGGTAAAAACATCCCACAACACCAATGAAGCTACTGTGCGATTAGCAGGGTAGAGAGGGAGGGAAGGATGAGGTAAAGAGGAAGGTCTTCCAGATTTTTCGGAGGTCCTGCTCAAGACAAAGAGGGAGGTGGAAGCTGTTCCACAGAAGGGAGCCCGCTGAAGAAAGTAATCAACCACCTGCCCTCTGTTTAGCAAACCACTTTCCACACAAGGAGTGGATGCCAGAGGAACACAGGAGCCAAAAGGGGCAACATTTAGTCAGAAAGAGTTGCAGATCTAGTGGCCCGACAGAATCTGTGCTGTGACCAGGAGCAAGTGAAGACTTTGTAGGGCAGGAGAGATGTGGTCCCTGTGGTTGGGCTCAATGATAAGTCTTGCTGCCCTATTCTGGATTAGATGAGTGTTACGTACTAATGTGTCTGAATCCCAAATGGCCTTCAAGCCAGCCCCCCTTGGTAATGTCATTACCAGCTTGGACTGGTTATAGGAGTGCGGCATATGGGGGAACAATGATTACCCTCAAACAAGCCCACACCCTTGTTTTCTCTTCCACCAAATACAAATGTGGTCAAATCTTTAGAACATGTTCCCTTATTGAGTACAAGGCGTGTCACCCAGTCCAGGGTTACAGTCAGTTTGAATAGATGCGTTAAGGCATAACCATCTCCTTAGGACCAAGAGCAATCAACTGGAATACAAAATTGGTTGGTTGAACACCAAAGCCCCACAACCACTCAATCTGGCACAAGGTTGAGCTGAACAATAAGACCAGCTTGCCCCGTCTGCTGAAGATCTCCATCAGGTTGAGATAAATCATCAGACTCCTTCAATTGGAGACATGGCTGCTGATCCTTATTCACCTTTCCAACTTCTTAACGTCACGGACAAAAAAAGGTATGTCAAGCTTCGAGAACCTCGGTCCCAATTCTTGGAGAGTTTTAAAGATCTGAGAAATGTCCTTGAGGACCTCTGGTTCATTTTTTTGGACATAAGATTCTTGGGTATCTTCCCCTTTACTGCCTTGGAATTCTCCTAATGTAAAAGGTTATCGATTATGTCAACCGTTATCAAGTGAGGATTATGTGCAACCACATCCACCATCATGACATAATTCTGAGTAGGCGATACTGAGAATGATCCCGCCTGTAAGCTGTGTTCCTGTGGGGTGAGACCTAAATCCTCAATAACAGGGCCCAATTTATTCCCACCATAGTGAGGGGCCTTCTGATTTTTCATCCAATGTAGCCCGCTGGGAATGAGATTGTCGAGCAATTGGACATTCCAGGCCATTCCCTGTTTTTGGGTTACAGGATTAAAAAAAAAATATTTTAGATTTAGATGAACCCCATAACTCTCCAACTTAAAGAGAGTAGATTCCAGCAGTGTTGAATGTATCTTGTTTCTTACTTAAATCCTTCATTGAGGGAAAGCAGCGCACACAGGATTTAATTAATTTCCTGGATTACCAGATCTCTTTTGTCAGAAATAACCTGATCAATATGTCTCAGCATAGTTGACAATTGCCCTGGGGGCACTGTTCCTGAGTAGAGAAGAATAACATGTAAAGATGTTATTTGATCCTTTAAGTGATTGAGTGGCTTCAGAAAATATGGGAGGGGTATTGGAGTAAGAATCCTTCATCTCTGAGTTACCCAGTCCGGTAAAAACCTCTGCAGAGGGTAAACTCCCTCTCTGAGATAATATTTGATCATCTGGTATACTCAACTGTTCCAAATCCAAAATTGGTTGAATAAGACAGACATAAAGAGGGCAGATGCTGGACAAATTCAGGGTGGATTAGAGGTACTTGGAGCGGGTTCATTATCAGTCTTGTGTTTCTGGATAGTGTTAAAATAAGAATTGCTAGCTGCCAACATCTAAATAACACAGGGAGCAGACTTCCCAATTAACTTGCAATCACCACACCCATCCATTACTTCCAACTCCACTGGAGAGGATAGAAGAGGCAGATCACTTTCCAGTTGTAAAACATAGGAGGTGTCCAGGAGAGTAGTATGCTGATGGTTACTAGTATTTATGTTGCTCGTTATCCATTTCACTCCCCAAGGTGCCGCTTCAAATCCAATAAAACTTAATCAGTAACAGCTGGTCAAGATAGTTCACCATGCGACCAATTTGTAGACACACCAGAGAAGACTCTGCGAATTCCAAAGGACAGACAGACAGCGACACTACGTCCGCCAATGGACTGCAGCAGACTGCACTCTCCGATCACACTCTCCTTGCAACCCGATGCACGTTTGCGATAAAGTTATGAAACTCGGTCTCACAGTTAATTCAAGTCCTGGAACAAGCTCCAAAACAGAATTGATCCATTGCAGCAGACTGCACTCTACGATCATGCTCTTCTTGTAACGCGCTCCACGGTTCTGAAGAAGTTTTGAATAGTTCGATGTCACAGTTAATTGAGGGCTTCCAGAAACATGTTCAAAAACCGATTGGATTCATGGCTGCAGACTGCACTCTCAGATCACGCTTACCTTTCCATGACTCCATGGTAGACCATACTCAGCTGCACATCAACAGAAGAGCACACTGTTGCACCAGCTGTACATGTAACATGGAAATGCAATGCAATGTGGCATATGCATAGTGCCTGTGTGCCATTGCAATGGCCTCAATGCACTGTAGGTGAATGCAATAGCGATAATTGTAATCTGTGCTCAAATTGATAATTTTTCTTCTTCAATGGTAAAATGTGGATCTTTTTATCTGCGCACAGATGCAGTAGAATCTGCTCACCCCTGCTTGTTATTTGTAGCTCAAATCAAATCAAATCAAATCAAATCAAAATTAATTTCTATGATCCCACATTTTGCTCCTTGGCTAATGTCTGAATTTAGGCATAGAATCAAGCACGAATTTGCATACTTTAGCAACAAATACTGAATTGCTATCTAATATTCTTAAGAAAAAAAAAACATTTCAGAGCACAGGGAAAGACTCCTTAACATACACCAGAGCACTTGATATTCGTTGGTGAATGACAAACGGCTTTTGAAATCCGCTCCTATATCCATGCTAATGCCTTTTCCCCATAAATAAATAGATTGCATTCTAGTGGCATCGCACTTAACTTCATTGCAGTCTATATCCTTTGATGCTAATACGTATTAGCTGTTACCAGTCAGATACGCATCTTGGTGCTTCACATTCATTGATAGATGCCAGTGTGAAGCTAAAAAGGAGGATTTCTGCATCTGAGGAGAACAAATATGCTCTACATTCCAGCTATGAAGTTACCAGACAAAAGGGAGATGCTCAATCCCCGGGGGCCACATTAGCATTTGATTTATTTACATGCTGCTGAGTTATTTAAATGTTAGGGTGGACTGAGCCAAAGTGCTATTCCGCAAAAGCAAACACTAACTTTAAGCTGTTTTCTCTGAAGACAAAGAAAGGTGTGATAGATATGAAGAGGGAAGCTTTGGTGGTTTCACATAGGGCTGCCTTAAAACGTGCCTCTTTCTAGCTCCTTGCAAGAACCAGATATTAAACTGAACCCTATAGACACATTTCCTACTCTGGCATGGTGTGCTATGCTATCTGTCTGCATAGCCATCAATGGAAAGAACTAAAGCAGCGTTGTGCTACACTTCCTAGCAGTGGTAAACAGGGGCAGAGACAGCCTCAACATTTTGCAGGGGCTGGATGGCAGTTTTGAAAACTGTTAGTGAGACGGGACATTACACCTATTGTGCCTCTGAATACCCCCTAATCCCCCGTCCTACCACCCCCTCACCATTTCCAGGAGGCTGAGTATATATTACGCTTTCCTTTGGCCCTTTAGATCCATTAGATCCATCGTTCACTCCAACTCACCAGAGGCATAGCAATGATTCTGTAACAAGTGCGGGAGCCTGGAGCTAATGTATTAATGTAGTAGGGCCCACACTAAGAAGGGCCTGCAGAAGGAAGGGCACTTGTTCTACCCCCAGCCAATTGCACAGGAGTGACAGAGAGTAGTGAGGGCGGGCAAATCAATCAAGGTGGGGTTGTCCCCTTGAGAAAAGTTTTGAAATAAGGGGTTAAAATAGTCAATTTTTCAGTACGCTTTCTGTGATAAATTAGCTAAAAAGCCACACAGTTAAAATCGGTTTTGCAGGGTAAGACATAAAAAGTCCATTAGATGCCAAGCCACAAAAAATGCACAGGAGCATTTTCAAACACATTTTCAATATGCCTTTGTCCGCTATATGCCAGTACTCTGCAAGTGTAAAAAAGCATTTTCATATCGATTGTGCTCACACATGTCCATTCTGGTGCACCTATATATGCCACTATTCCCACATAGGAAAATACTCAAGTTTGCTTTGTCCATAATGACAGTAAGGAGACTATAACAAAGCATGTTTATGCTGGCTCTGTCAATAAATGCTGGCATTCCCACGTGAGAACATACTCCTGTTGGCTTTGTCTTAATGCCACTGAAGAAAAAAGTCATGCCACAGCAAGAAAACATATTGTGGCTGGCTACACAAATCTCCCACCCCCCATATAAGAACTCTCACCACGTTGTATTTTCTCCCTAACAGCAGTACAAAATGTCATGCCACAGTAAAAAAAGCATTGCCTTGCAGGCTGCAAGAATGCCCGCACCCCAATGTAAGAATACTTATATTGCCTTTGGCCTTAACACCAGCAATAAACTGCAATGCCACAGTAAGTCAACATGCTCTTGCAGGCTAGCCAGTAAGATAGCTCAGAGGGCTGAGTACATGCTGTTGTAATCTGAGTGTGATTCACAGATTCAAATCTTGGCAAGGTCAACTCAACCTTTCATACTTCAAAGTGACCTCCCTGATCTCTACCCTCCTCTACTGATCTTGTACTATTATGCTGCTTTTGCACCTTGTTACTTCTCTCTTACTCTGTACTGTACTGTGTTTTCCCTGGTCACCAAGTTGTGCAAGCGATGCAATACTTACGGGTTTGTGCACAGTCAATGAATGCAATAAATAAATAACACTCATAAATGAGTAAACATTTCAGTTGGGGGGATACATTTTATGTAAATATGTTCTCTGTACAGCGCTTTGGCGAAACCGCTATATAATTGACATTTATCATTACACAAATCCCCCATATAAGAACACTTATATTGCACTCATCATGTTATATTCCCCCATGTGGCCTTAACACCAGTAAAATAAAAAGCCAAGTCAAAATAAGGAAACATGCCCTCCACAGGTAAGAATACTCATTTTGGCTTTGCCTTTAATGTGAGTACAACATTCCATGGCACAGTAAGAACCAGCCAGGCCAGCCCCACTGTAGTATTCCCCCCAACCCTCCTTCCAACACCATCATTACATAAAAACACTCAAGTTGGCTTTCCTTTGCCGCAAAACGGCAGTAAAACATGCCATGCTCTTGTCAAAAAATATTCATGCTCCAATGCCCCTCCCTAGGTCCCAGCGTGCACACACACACACACAGATACACACAGAGCTAGACACATTCAGACACATTCACCCACAAGTCACACACCCACACAGCTGTTCTGTCATTCACAGGAGCATCCATAACATTTAGACTGCGTGCTCATTAACACGCACGGTGTACACCATTCACACTACATTCATTCATAGGTGTGCCCTCTCAGACACCTCCTAGCATACAAACATACAATCATTTACACATTCCTTGCATGCATGCACGCTTACATTCATACATTCATGCATACATACAATTCCTGCATGCATACACATACACTTTTTTAGTTAATGGTAATTATTAAAAGCATGGGCCATGCAAAATCTAAACCAGCAATTAAGCCTTTAGCTGCAACATAGGGGGCAGGGGGTTCTACTGATATCCGCATAGCAGTCTTTTGTCCTCTGATTCTACCTTCGCTTCAATGCCTGTTTTCTCACCTTGGAGAGCAGTGTATTTGCTTAAATTAATACACTGCTCTCCGAGGTGAGAAATGCGACAGGTTCTAGCGGTCTGAGTCCAGGGCTGGGCGTAACAGCATAGTGATATCTGCTGCATCAAAGTGGAGGTGGGGGTTTTAGCCCTCCCAAGCTCATGCCTGGTCCTGCCCTTGGTGGTATAGTCAGCATTTCACTAAAGGTTGGGCTTGCACACCATAAATGAGGGACTACGGAACGTGCCCCTAGACAATAATGGAGATGTATTTATTTAATGGTACTGTCCTTGCATTCTAAATAACAGATGTTACTATTAGCCAAATAAATTGTATGTATTTTGTCGTTGTATTTTGTCGATTGTGTAAGATTCAAAGGGCCCGGTTCTTCAGAAAAGCGCAAAGTGGGTACAAAGTGCTTAGGGCAAGAAAGAACATTGCACCGACAAAAAGAGTAGCGTGGGGAGACGATTCATGGTTTTAAAATCGGAAAGTACCCTTTAGCATAGAGATCCACCCGTAACACCCAGAGCATGCCCCCACACAAGCAATAACCAGTGCCATCAAAAAACCTTTACTCCGGACAAATCGCAAAGGGTCATCGACAAATACCAGCAAGTAATCAACATTAAACCATCCCAGTGAAACTGCGGCCCGTCCCGCGTATCTAAATGCAGCACTGTGGCAAAATTGCAGCCCATCCGCCGTAACAGAAAACAGCACCCTGGCAAAACTGCAGACCATCACCCGTAACTGAAAGCATCACCCCGGTGAAACTATGGCATGTCTCCTGTAACTGAAAGCAGCACCCTAGCAAAACTGCAGACCGTCACCCCTATGTTCAAGCGGCACCCAAAATACGGACCATCACGCCTAAGTTCAAGGATCACCCAAACTACGAACCGTCACCCATAAGTTCAAGCATCACCAAAACTGGAGACGATCACCGCTAACTTCAAGAGGCACCCAAACTATGAACTGTCACTCCTATGTTCAAGCAGCACAAAAACTGCAGACCATTTCCTCTACGTTAAAGTGGCATCCCAGTAAAACTGTGGGCCATCACCCCTAAAACATAGTAGCCCCCTCAAGTCCTGACACCTCCCACTACCCCCACTGACCTCCGCTCCAACCTCTCAACTCCCCTGCTAGTCACCCCTCCCCCACTGACCCGAGCACTCTACCCCAGGCAGCCTCCTCAAGTCCTGACACCTCCCACTATCCCCACTGACCTCTGCTCCAACCCCCTCAAGTCTCGTGCTAATCCTCCCTCCTCCCACTACCCACACTGACCACAGCACACTATCCCAGGCGGCCCCCTCAAGTCCTGACACCTAACACTATCCCCACTGACCACCTGCCACCCCCTTAATACCCCTGCTAGTCCGCCCTCCTTCCACTACCCCCACTGATTTCGGCACACAAGCACATGCAGCTACCTCAAGTCCTTAGTCATCCCACTACCCCCGCTGACCTCCTCACCTAACCCCAGGCAGTCCCCTTAAGTCTTGACACCTCCCACTACCCCACTGACCTCTGCCCAAACCTCCTCAAGTCCTGTGCTAGTTTGCCCTCATTCCACTACTCCCATTGACCTCTGCCCATTACCTCAGGCAGGCCCCTCAAGTCCTGACCCCTCACACTACCCCACCAACCTCTGGCCACTAACTATGGGACCCCCCTGCTAGCCCACCCTCCTCCCACTACCCCCACTGGCTTCTGCCACTACCCCAGGCAGCCACTGCTAGTACACCCTCCTCCCACTACCCCCACTGACCTCCACCCACTACCACATGACGCCCCCTGCTAGTCTGACCTCCTCCCACTACCCCCACTGACCTCTGCTCTAACCCTCTCAAGCCCACTGCTAGTCTACCCTTCTCCCACCCTGCTAGTTTACACCTGTACCAGTCCAATGTGGAGCAACAATTTACCTCAAAACCTCTGGCCTCCCGCCACCATCAAGTACACCTGTCACTTATCCTACTCCAACACAAATGGGAGCACTGCTGTTGAATCCAGGACTTGAGCTTCTTCCATGACTCCCTGCTATGCCACAATCAGCTGCATTTCACCAGGACAGCACACAGTTGCACCAGCTACACTGCAACCACTCCATGTACATGTGACATGGTAATGCAATGCAATGTGGCATATGTGTAGTGCTTCATCTCAATACGCTGTAGGTGAATGTCCTTGGAGGACCCTTAGTCCAAGGAGTCACAGATTGGGCTGAGTAACTAGGAATGCCTCTGTGCATTTCAGTCTGTACAAAAGTAGGCAGGGAGGTAGGGGTGGCAAAAACCATACCAGTGACCCAAACAGTGCAGGCCTGTGGGTGGGTAATGTGAAGCCTCTCAGAGTGTGGGCGGCTCAAGGAGACTGAAGATGTGACACTCACCCATCAATCATGGGACTCAGCTGCATTCCAGTGGCAGAGATAATGCATGATACGAGAGCAGGCAGTGGATGATTGCAGATCTGTGCGGGTGGGTGACTGTACCTTGGGATTGACACATCAATCTACCATTGAGTGCATAAGTGGTGAGCGTACTCCACTCACCCACAGTGAGGTCACATCTCATCTCAACACCCACACCACTGAATGAAGTGTGGGCACATACACATTGTAAAGCAAGTGCCAAAGGAACACCTAAATATCAGTGGAACTGGAAGGATCTCAGCACGCAATAAACTCAACCCCCAGAAGCGAATGGCAAGAGGTGACTGTGCTGTCATCAGATCCGGCAAACTAAAAACATGTTGAACATGTGGCAATAGATATCATCATGACACATCTCACTCATCACCACAACCATTCCTGTATGCACACCATTACACACACACACACCAAAACAGTCACTCCAACCACACCAACACACTGACAGCAAACATGCAGTGTGCCTGCACAAGGAAAGACATGAGAGAAACAGCAATGGGCAATGCCAGTTGTCTGATGGACCCACTCCTACATGTGAAACACATGTGCACATGTGCAAGTCAATCCAAAGAATGTTGCCATGTCCAACAACACACACCATCACCAAACACACATGAGCACATACAGCAATGGAGAACAGACTCAACCACTACATTCAACTATCACACACACACACACATCCACACCATGGACACAATTCAACCACATGCCTGTATTGCAAAGAATGCATGTAGGCAAACAAAAGATGCACATGATAAATCTGTCAAAATGTGAATCCCAAAGCACCTCACCTCCCTTCATCTACAAGAGACCACCCATGGTCATTGAGCATGGATGCTACAACTATCACTCACATGCAGCATTTGCAGACATCCCACAGCAAGCATCCAGTAAGAACATGATGCAAACATTGAGGCCCCAATCCACATGAATGCCATAGTACACATGCCCTGGGAGAACATGGCAACAGTAAATGTGCACTATGTGAGAAACCAGAGGGTGTTTCGCCCGCTAGTCCCCGGGGGTCTCTCTCTCTCAGGTGGCCAGTGCACGGCCATCGCCTTTGGATCCAGATCCTGGGGGTGGACCAGTGCGGGAGGATCACCTGGTGAGTTTTCTTCATAGAGTGGTGGTGAGGCAGTCGATGGTGAGATGCGGTATTCCCCCCTTTTTTGTTCATCTACCCCATCCTATTTTATAGGATTTTCTGAAGTCCCACCCCCCCCCCTTTTTTCACAAACACTGGGCCAAGGAATAGGATGACTAACTCTCTCACATCACACTTTACACTAAGTGCATACAAATGGTACCAGTTAGCTCTCCTCACACGAATCAAAGGCATCACCTAAAGACAAACTCTGAGCAAGGCAGAACACAAGCAGGAGCAGAACTTCTGGGACGAGGGCACATCTAATGGAGCAGAGCAACTGACCAAGGGATGAAAGCACTGGACCGAAAGCCCCAAATGTTCCCTACTGGAGGTTGTTGCCTCCGACAGATGGCAAATAAACTTGGGGGAGGGAGCCCCCTTTGCAAGTTAGTGTTTAACTGTGTGCAATAAGGTCCAAGCCCGGCAGAGGGGGACCTTCATAAACTTTATGTTGGAAATACAATTTTGGAAAGTCAAGCAAAAGACTTTAACATGGAAGGCCAAACGCCCTCAATCCACTGTTTGGAACTGCTTAGAGTGTTAGAAACTGAGCCAGAGTGTGTCAGCCTGCCTAAAAGGACAGCCTTACTCTGTAGGGTGTAACGTGAGGAGGAGAGCTTGTTCAACTACCTTTATTCTTTTGAACACTGATTGTTTCCTTTTACATACATTTCTCCTTTTACACCTTTTGTATAAAAGATAGGGAAGGCATTAGATTTTGTTAGCATAGGATGTTTTGATTTGACTGACACCACTAGGACTGTTTTGTTTATCGTTTGATGGTCGAGACTACTCCCATCTTAGTTATAGGACAAATTAGGAGTTTCTCTGAGCCCAACATGTTCAATAAAGGTTTTACAAATAGTACACATTGTGCCAGTGTAATACTTGTGATACCATGCCTTCCCTGCAAGACAGACAAATAGACCACAAGAAGCGTGGAATGAACAGAATGTAAAGTTTTATTAATAATTAAACCATGTATAGAAAAATGAGGGAAAGAGTAAAAATGACCATGGAGAAACACAACAAAACGTCTAAAATGAAACCTAATGCTATGGAACTATATACAATGGCAGCAGGCTACTCATTGCCAATGTTGGACAAGGCCTCGACCAGAGCCGACTCACTATTAACATCGTCTGCATTTAGGTGGGACTCCATTCTTGCCTGTAGGACTTGCAGGCTGGTCAGCATCTGCTTCTATTAATCCGACACTACCATGCAAGCGTCCTCCAGGATGGCATCCCTCCACTTTGTCCACCTATGCACCACCTCAGCCCTGGCCTTCTTCATGGCTGCCTCCCTAGCCAGCTGTATTTCCACCACCAGCTGTCTGATAACATTGATACACAGACTGCATGGACTTTAGGCATTCCCTGAGTTCCTCCTGCCTCACATTGGCCAACTAGGTGTTTGCTTTCCTCCTCCAAGTGGTATTGCCCTGCACCGACTACCTCATCCTGGTTGCCATCCGCTGCCTCTTGTCGTTGCGCAAGCTCCGTAGGTACGCCCTCAGACAAGGTGACTGTTCTTAGGGAAGTACAGCACCTGTACTGCCCTGAAGTGCCTGATGTTCCTCCTTTGCATGTCCATGTGTGTGCACCTGGGCAGGCTCTGTGACCACCTCATGTGCTGGCGTAGGGACCTCAGGCACGCACCAAGCCACAATCAGACTGGGCAGTGGGCCTGCTGCGCAGGAGGCCGTAGTGGTCAGTGACATGGAAGCCAGGCTGGAGGTTGACTGGGCCACAGAAGAAGTGTAGGAGGAGGTCATTGCAGTGGCCAGCACAGATAATCCACCCAAGAGCAGTGCATGTGCCAAATGATCCAGGAAGCAGCTCATCTGCTTGCGATGCTGTACAAATTCCTTGCAGGAGTCATGTACAGCATCACAAATAGTTGCTGTCTGCCTTGCCATACCAGCCATTAGAGGCCGCACTACAACTCGGATGGCCTCATATACGGCATGTGGGGAATCGGTCTGGGTGGAAGCATCACGGAAGGTGGCCACTGCTGCAGCTGATGGCCCAGCGTCAGGGGGTTGTGCAGAAACCAATACACTGTTGAAGCAAAGGAAGCACCCGGACCAGACGGACCTTCGGAAACTCAGCGTCCATGTGCCTCCTCGTTATTTTGAGATCTTTGGATTGGTCAGTGAGCAATGTCCTTCACTCCTTCGGGAGTATGGCTGGAATAGCCACACTCTGGTAGGGAAAGCTGACTTATCTCGCTGAGGCCTCCAAAAAAATTTTCATTGGTCACCACAAAGTTTAGTATTCAAAATTATAAACTTAGTCAAAAAAGGAGTAAAATCTGAGCAAGAAGAAATGCAGTTTTATTCAGGGCCCAGACACAGCAGGGACATCAATTTCAAACAGAGCACGGAACAGAACTGCATGAAAAAGCACAGTCAAAGTAATGCCCCTAAATTAAAGGTTTTTATAACAATTAAACTAATTAGCATTAATACTTTTGCAGCACAATAAGTCTTTCTGCACACAGCTTATGGAAAAATATACATAGCTGTCTTGTGATTGCGTTCAACGAAACATAACACACCAACCCTGGCTGGCCCATGTGATATCACAATCCAACCCGCCATTCCCGTACTGTATGCCAAACCATTGAAGCATTTTGGATGACCAGCAGTACTTTATACATCTGTCCCAGTTTTCTCATCTTTATTCTAATGAGAAAGCCTTCCATCATGACACTAGAACAAGTTATTGCATTAAAGTAATGGATCAAGAACGCTTTGACTTCTTCCGAGGCAGAAATGTATTGGATGGGTGATTTGAAACTGCTGTGGGCTTCTTGAAACTGCCAGTAGACAAGGCTTCATAAATTAATTCTACCGGATTATAAAATGTGCATTTATTGCCTTTCAACGAGAAAGTGTGAGTTCCCATTATGACCTCGAAAGTAGCAAACATTGTTTTTGCCTCTTACCATGCCATTTTAGGATTGTGAGACTTACAGTGTGCTACCAACTGCTGCGGCTATCACGTGATTAATAAACTGAACACATATTTTAGAAAAAGCATGCCTTGATGCCTTTTTACAGTGTCTCAGCCTCATATTAAATGTTGTCATACTTACATGTGGTCAATCTTTATTATACAGTTTTAGTTTCTTACATGTGAGACACTGTTATTTTCAGGCATTCTTTGGCTTAGTCATAATAGGCAAGAGCTTATTGGGACAACCCCCTCCAAGTTCAAGTGATACTCCTGCAGCTGGTAAGTTTGCGTCTCTTTACCACTCTGAACTTGCATTTTACTACAATCACACATTCTGGTTAAACCGAGAAACCCATGTTTTAGCCCACTCTGCAATTTAGGTACTTGACTACATATCTTATAAACTCCACTTCGAACATATATATACACTTTAGATTCCAAGCTCTACAAAAGGTTTGCCTAAACTGTTTACTAGAAAAAATACATACATCTCATAGTACAGCAACCTGACAATCTGTAAATACCTAAAGAAACATGGTACGCTAAAATAATATAAATGTACCTTTATTTTCCAAATCTTTAATGGAAAACTATCAGTCCTAGAATGGAAAATAATGATAGCTTGAACAATCATCTATTGTACAACACTGTGCTTTCAGCACTTTAAGAAATAAAGTTTTGTTTTACATTTAAAAGTATGCATTACACTGGGAATCTTTTATGCTAGCACATAAGTGAGGTCCCCACATGCAATTTATTAGCCAGTTGCACAATATAGTGTAACTTAGTTCATTCATCTTTAATGCAATTTGAGTAAATGCACCTTTCCATTTGTGCATAGTAGATGATGTTTACTATTGATTTAAACTTATAGCTGGTGCAATAAGTGGACACATTCTGTAAGAACCTAGAGCACTTGCACCAGCATGAAAACGTCACAGTGGCATACATTCTTGTGCCTTTGTTTGATGGAGAGGATGGTCATGGCGGAAAGGGCAACTCCATTCCATTCTCTTTCTGCTCCATACAAATACATACAACTATTCGTTGGTGTAGTAAGCATGCACAAACGTTTTACACATACATTTTACACATGGTTTTAACGCTACTTCCTAGTAAACATGATCCCTAATCTAAAACAATGTTTTTAAAAAGGTCATCTGATCAAACTTCCAGCTTAGTGTTATGCATGATGTTATGAACATTCGACATCCACGCAAAAGCAAACCATGTGTGTAAATGTCAAGGCAGCAGACATCAGGGATATAAACTCATCTTTAAACGGAGTTTTATTATGAAATTTACTTGAATTGCCTTTGAAGCAGCAGACACAGTTGTTCTAGTTAATTGATGCTTTAAGGGGTCTTTGGAAATTCCCGATTGCGGTGCCATTTGCCTACAGATTAATTCCTACGAAACCCACTGCTGATAACAAAAAGAAAGTAATTTCACAGATTCTAACTCCATTCCTCATATGCATTTCTTCCAGCTCTTGACAGCTCTGAAGGCCAGCAGTTCCGGTCACAAACTCCCCAAAATGTCCAGGGGGTTGGAGCCCAAATAGCCTAATGATCTTCCACCCTTATGCCAAGGCCCGGTGCATAGGTGAAGTGTTTCTGTCTTTATATTTGTGGCACCGCTGCTTGGATAACTTATTTTTTCTTAGGGTTAAACTTTGTAAGTTAGTGTCCTTGAACTGCAACCTTTTGATTTGGGCTATTAGGTGGCACTTATGCGCCACCTGTAAGCCAAAAGTTGTGCATTGGAGTACAGGTAGGAAGTTGACATGTGAGGAGGGACACAGCTTTTGGGTGTTGTTTGGTTATTTACCCACCCATTTACTGCACATGACCATTCTAATTCCTTTGGCCATTCCACCCACTACATGCCCCTTCCCTCCCAAAACGCATCTTCCTGGGATATCTTTGAGCTTGCTCTATCAAAAGGTAAAATCAAACTTTTGCCTGACACTGTTTTTACTGAGCAGTCTGATGATAGTTAATAAAAATGTCTTAATCTGCTGTGCACTCAGCTGCTCAATTTATATTTCTTCCATGCACTGAAGTCCTATCAAAAACAAGAAATCACATGCCCATGTAATCACTCAATTTTCCAGCTGTTGCAGTAATATAGCCAAGTAGTAGTACTTTTACATCAGTGCCTAGCAAATGCCTATCCCATACCTAAACTGAAACCCAAACTGTTGGTTTTGCCAGGGCTTGGTTTTTCTTAAGTGCAGTCCTCTGTCCTACTAGTGTTTGGAACTGAGCTGGGTGTTCAATTTCAGCTCATGGAACTGGTTTTCTTTGCAGTGTAACCTGTGCCGGAAAATAATGAAATATCACACATACTAACAAACCACCATGCTATTTCACACCAAAAGCAAAGCCAAAGAGTAAGCATGGCTGAAATATCCAAAACAGCCATCTGATTAATTCCGCAACATTGTTATCCTGGGCAAACTACCTTACTTTGCAGTCTGTATGTTTTTGTGTCTACCAAAAATGAGAGCGCTGGTAAACAGAAGTTTTGCAGAAACCAGGTCAATGACATGGATTATAAAACCCTCAGATCCATGTAGCTTAATGGGGAGAAATTCAAGCAGTCTAATCAGTGATTTTTATTTGTCCCCCTGGCCCTGTGCGAGTTCCGGATCACTCTCATTCCCAGCCCCTCATTTCCTCCCTTCTGCTCGGCTCTCGTCCCCCCAAGACACCCTGATTGCCTAACAGGTCCCCTAAGTATCATAGTGATAGTGAAGCCATTGCAGCCCCTGTGGCTAAAGGCCCCAACACAAAGGGCAGCCCCTACAGGCAGCCCCCAAGATATGTCTGCAGGTGGAGGCGTGATATCAGCCAATAAGGTATGCTTGCCATTCACTGCCACCAAACCCTAACTACAAACACCGGCAACATATTGTGTGTGAGAGAACCCACTTCTTGACCTCCTACCCATCTGCCTGAACACCAAACAACACAGAGACCAAGCGACAGGTAAAGAAGTGCCGACCACGCGACACCCGACTGCAGCAACAAGCACCACCGACTGCCAAATCAGGCAAATTGGAGCTTATGGCAAAAACAGGACAGAAAACAAGTGCCTTTGGGATTCTGGAGTAGAAAGTTACCCAATGCAGGAGACAGATATAACCGCTTTGAAAAACAATCATTAGCATGCTACTGGGCACTCATAGACACTGAGAAAATGGCAGCGGGTCATGATATACTCATCTGACCGGAAATACCAATTATGCAGTGGGTACTCAGTTCCCCAAAGACGCACAGAATCGGTCATGCACAAGAAGCTAGTGTTATTAAATGGAAATGGCATATTCAAGATTGTGCCAAAACCGGTAAAGGTGGCGTGGAAAAATTACATGAGCAAGTGTCAGGTGTTCCACTACTAGATCTCGAACAGGAAGGTGAGAGGATTATTGAAGAATCTCCAGTTAAATGGGGGATCCCATATGGAGAATTATCGTTTGAGCAAATTGAACATGCATGGTTTACTGATGGTGCAGCCAAATATGTTGGGATTGAATGATACTGGAAGGTGGTGGCATACAATCCCCATCTGAAGAAGGTGCTCATCACCTCAGGGAAAGGGAAGAGTAGCCAATTTGCAGAGCTGTATGCTGTATATCAGGCGCTGAAGCAAAAAACACCTGGCAGTTATCATATTTATACTGATTTGTGGTCTGTTGCAAATGGGTTGTTAGTCTGGCTGCCAACTTGGAAAAAGAATTGAAATTGTTAGACCAAGTGGCTGTATACTATGGTATCCCTCTGCAAGTTCAAAGTGATAACGGGTCCCACTTCAAAGGGAAAATTGTCCTGGATCCCTGCCAAATAAAGGGAATAGAATGGATGTTTCATATCCGTTATCAACAGGAAGCATCTGGATTGATTGAGAGAATGAATGGTTTATTGAACGAACAATTGCACAAGATAGGGGATGGTACTTTACGAGGTTGGCGAGAACACATATTTCAAGCTGTTCAGATTTTGAATAACCGTCCCATTGCGAACAGCAAAATCCCATTAATGCGCATGTTAACACAAGCTTTGCAAATAAAACCAAATCAAGCAATTGAAACTCTGATGTATTGGGAAGTATCCCCTGGTGCGATGACCTCTTATTGTGCCACTCCTGAGTCTGCTGAGGTGAATTTGCAATGCGAGGGAGGAAATTTGACTTCAGCCAAGGGGTATTACTGTGATTGATACAGGAATTGGAGTGCAAATTCCATCTGCACATATGGGATTGATTGCCCCGAGATCTAGATTGGCCCTGAAGGGTATTCAAATATTGGGAGGGATTGTGGATGCTGATTATCAAGGCGTAATTAAGGTCATTCTTATGAACAGCGGTGAAAATATGCTGCCAATACATAAAGGGGATAGAGTGGTCCAATTGATACTAGTACCTGTTAAACTATCTATGGTAAAGAAGGGTGAGCCACCCACTGTATTGACAGTCCGTCGGGATGCAATGGTCCCTGGTGCTAAGGCATGGGTCGAGAAACCTACTGCTCAGCCCGTGCCGGCGGATGTGATTGCAGCCAGGGAAGATCAATCGGTACTTGTAATGGAACCAGGGAAAAAGAAATGGACCCATATCCCTGCTGACAAATGTTATTTAGGTGAGTGATGTACTCCACTGATATCTTTTTTTTTTCTTTTTTGTATATAATGCTTTAGATCCTAAGTGTGCTGAGTGACTGTGTGTGGCACGTTGGAGTCCATTCGTGAGGGTCTGGGTTCATGTCTGGGGATGTGGCAGATGTCTGTATTCTCCAATTGGAGCAGGGGATATGGATGAAGACTGATGCTCTTCCTACCAGCTTTACGCCTGAGGATGTGTCTTTTGCAGCCTATTGTATTGCATTCAGGAAACGGCGGGAGCAGCAAAATAGGATCTTGCCTTTACCCCTTCTGGAATTTCGTCATCTTTTTCACATCATGGTTATTCAGCGCTTGCCAGGCAACCTGAAATTGTTTGGGTCTATTTGGCCCAGCAGGTTTTAAACATTTCGCATTTCTGCTTGACTGATGTGCACAGCTCCGCTAATTTGATCTCCACATGTCTTGTGGCGATTACAACGCCTACTACAGTTTGGAAAGAGTTATTCGGAGTCTTGCATAACGATTCCCTAGTGGAGCAGTCGGATATCCATAATTCTTTTTCTGTATATGAATAATGTAGGTTATGTGCTGACACTATTCACAAATGGAGAAAGAAGACCGGTATCATGACACATGATATTGCTCCTGCAGACGTATGCTATCACATGACTTGTGATCCAATCTACATTAAAAAGTGTCAACAACTGAAACTTGACAAGGATATTAAAAAGACTAATTTTGAAAAACGATTATGCACAAGATCTATACATTTTTGTGCTGATGTTTCAAATCATATGATATGTAATTTTACTATGTTTACTGCTAGCCACCTGAAGCATGTAAAACCTCCACCTGGTTGGTTATTCTCTTGTGGAAACTTCACCTATTCTTATATTCCTGCCAATATTTTGGGTGGCCCATGTGCTTTTACACGTCTTGGTTTAATAATGTATCCTTTAAAACCTGCTATTAGACATTCTATACATGCTGCTTCGTATACTGCTTTGACACCAGATTGCAATTTTGAAGTGCATTTGCTCTCTGAAGCTGAAGTGCTAGCATTAGCCATTTCTATTATAGGAATTTGTGGTTTAGCTGCTACGGGTTATAAAACTATGATTAAATTAGCTTGTTTGGTAGTTAAAGGGGTTAATGAGACCTCACAAACCTTGATTGAACTGCTGTTGGACAACAGACATTTTAGGAACGCTATTTTGCAAAACAGAGCAGCTATTATTTATTTTTTAAGCATAATTTAGGTTGTGAAACGGTGGAAGGAATGTGTAGTTTTGACCTGGGTGACCATTCCCGTTCTATTGAAAACATATTAAGGGTATAAAAGATTTGGTGGCCCAAGTTACGCAAGATCAGGACGGAGATTGGTGGGAACATTTGCTTTTGTTGTTGTGCTTCATGTATTCCTAATGTGTGGAGAATGATTCAAAGGTTTTGGGTGTCCCCTGAACGCCCGTCAGGTTATGGTAGTTGAGTGTCTAATGGGTGGAGTGTAATGCTTGTGTGAAATGCGTGCTAGAACTACATGGCATCGATGCACAGCCCTTTTGGACACTCATCTCCCATCACTGTAATAAAGCCTGCGTCTCTGCGGGCCTCGCAGAATAAACAAGCATTTCAGTAGTGAAAACAGAGCAAGGTCACATACATAAATATTATTGCTGAGTGGACTTATTGTGGAGAATAGTTATTGTATTGTCGACTGACGGACGAATACGGGGAGGGAGTTGGAGCGTCCTGCAGGTGCATGATAAGGGGTTCTGGGAATGAATGCGAGGAGAGGGGTGCTGGGTTTTTCCAGTTCTGACTGTTTTTTTCCACCCTCCGTCCCTTCGACTTGTGATCTGCTCTTCGGCCGAGGGCACTGAGAACTGAGAAGGCCGGGGAAATGCCCACATAAAGGAGATAAAGTTAGTTGGAATTTGGACCCCCGGGTGATGCAGTCTAGCTGAGAGGGAGGACACTCAGCCTCAGACCCCGTTAGAACGAGTGATCTCATTGTCTACCTGCTGAGGGACTAAGCAGTGTTGCAGTGCCCAAGATGAAGGTGTCGTCTTCTTCCTGTCTAACTGTGACGTCCCTTATATCTATATCTTTATATATCTAATTGTATGTTTGATTACGTATGCTAATTTCATATATACATGTGTTCAAAGCTAACATCAACTCTGGCTTCACACCAACGACTGTTAAAAGCCTCAACTGTACCAAATATTATGTATATTTAATGTAAAATATTTGAAACTATAACATATCCTACTTGTAAATCATGTGAGTTTGTAACATAAGAAATGCCTGATATATGATCCTGTAACATAAGAAATGTAAAATATTCTTGTACCTGTAACCTAAGTTTTTATCTCTTGCAAGCGCCCAGTTGCTTAATGGCCAGGTGCGCTCTATAAATAAATAAACAATACAATACATATATTGTGTTCATAAAGGGCCTGTAACGAGCCATTTGTTTTATGATAATGATTAGTTTATGTATGGTTTTTTGATTGTCTCAGTCCAATAACTTGTTTTGCCAGGGGCCAGGAAGACACAATTGTAAGTGTTCACTTCACGTGACCAAGCAGACGCAAAACACCCACTTTCTAGGAATCTCAAATCTACGTGTTTTATTACTGCCTACCATGCCGTGAAACCTAGGCCTTTCTCCCACTGTCTAGTAATCTCAAATCTAGGTGTTTTATTACTGCCTGTCATTCTGTGAAACCTCGGCTTTTCTCCCACTGTCTAGGAACCTCAAATCTACACATTTATATAACTGCCTGCCACTCCTAGAAAACCACCTTTCAGCCGCTGTCTAGGAATCTCAAATTTAGGTGTTCTATTACTGCCTACTATTCTGTGAAACCTATGCCCTTCTCCCACTGTCTAGGTATCTGAAGCCTAGATGTTTTTACTGCCTGCTATTCTGTGAAACCAAGGCCTTTCTCCCACTGTCTAGGTATCTCAAATCTAGGTCCTTTTTAATACTGCCTGTCATTCGGTGAAATCTGGGACTTTCTCCCATTATCCAGGAATCTCACAATTCTAAGGGTAATAAGTAGCTGTAAACCATTCTGTGAAACGTAGGCATTCCTCCCACCATCTACATATCATAAATCTTGGTGTATTGTATCACTGCTTGCCATCATTGAATTCTAGGCCTCTCCTGGTACCCAGATACACTTAGAAAATACCAAAAGCTAGCAACTACAACCTAATAACCTCTCAAGTAGACCAGGAACCAGTAGTTCTCCCATACCAAACTGCGATACCCCCTCTAACACTTAGTGCTAACCCCTAAACAGTCCACCCATACGATAAAGTCACACCCAAACCAAACCCAACCCACTAAGGGGATAGACACCCCCAGAGGAGACCCATAATAACATAAGAGGAAATACCTAATTGTTAACCAAATGCAAGGCCCAACACGTGGACTCCTGTCCCGGTAAAATCAATATCCAAACCAACACTACTACCGAGGACATCAAATTCCCCAATACAGAACTGGATGACGACAAATGGAATTGGAAAAGGGACCGACCCCAACGTATCCACACCTTCCCCCACCTCCAGTAGAAGCCGTCACAAACTCAGAAAGCACCCCAGTTAATAATACAATCAACAGAACAAACACCATAAAAGAAAGTGCCTATACCTTACACCATACTTCGCTACAACCGCAGAACCTCGAGACTTTTATGCCACTGAAAAGCTAAAACATGTTCTGGAACCCCAGAAATAAAGAAGAGAGGACCCAGGAAGAGAACTATACAATACCAATGCCCTTACTCCATATATCACAAGAACACATGGGCACTGCCTACAACCACCTCAAAACACGAAAGATGATGAAGCTGTAGAATTCATCGACCCAACTATCAATCTAACAGATTGACTCAACAACGAAGCAGCCTCCATGGAACCGCAACCGATCAGTGACAACAACACAGTAGCAATCCAATTTAGCATCCACAAGTCAAAACAGGAATAAGTAAACAAACCTATCCATACCAAAAAGATCAACTGCAATCTAATCAATGCTAGGTCAATGTGCAAACATGCCACAGAGATCTACGATCTCATGTGCAATGGAGGTATCAACATCCTATCATAAAGGAAACATGGCTAGATGACAATTCCAAAATCACACTCCATAACGCCCTCCCTGACAACTTCAAGTGTGCACAAGAAAACAGGAAAAACATGAGAGGAGGAGGACTGGCGATAACTTAAAAAGAAAACCTAAAAATTCAAATAGACGACCCATTAGATGTAGAAAATTGCAAATCTCTAATCCTCTGCCTATGAACAAATGCCAAAACAAACCTCAAATGAATTATGGTATAGAGATCACCGACTTACGATGCAACCTTAATGGACGCCTTTATAGAAGCAATCATCAACTTAGCCACTGAAGAAGAACATCTGATAATCCTTGGTGACTTCAACATCTGGTTTGACGAAGAAGTCACAATCACACAAATATCACCAGCCAAACAACTGAAGACAATGAAACAACATTAACCAGTCAAAGGAGCAACTCACGTGGCGGGACATACACTAGACACAATCTTCGCCAACAAAAACCTCATCACCACAGCGCCACCAATTAAGATCCTCTGGCGCAACCACCTCATCATCCCCTTTGTGATCATGCTGGCTATTCCAACAACCAAGCAACCAAACAATCTGCCAACTATTATGAAAAGAAACTGGAGGACCATCAAAAATAGCAACTTAACTCAACTACTGGAAATCAACAAACCATCGGCAACAGCTATGGACTAAGCCAACCTTGACAGAAAAACAGAACTACTTCAAGTGGATCACCACAACAATAGTCAATATCTCTAAGGAAAAACCTTTCACCCCATCATGCAAAAGAGTGACAGCATAATTCTATACCCCACTACTCAGCGCCATTAAAAGACAAAAACAGGAAACTGGAACTAGGATGGAGGAATAAAAATGACCCGGGCAAAGACATTTCAATTCCAACAACAAATCCACTCCTATAAAAAGGATATCCAAAAGGCCAAAAAGAAATACTTTGAAAAAAGAATCACCAAAGCCCCCAACACCCAAAAAGAACTGTCTAAAATAGTAAATGAAACCCGGCTGCAACAACATACTGATACCCTCGCTGAAACTATGCGATGATCTTGCAGACCACTTTGAAAACAAAATCAGCACCATCCAACAGATCATACAAAGCAGACCAAGCAACCTTAACATATAACCCACAAACCCATGCGAGGACCGTCAAAACAAACTCCTAAGCTTCCACCAAATATCATCATAGATGTGTCAAGCTGGTAAACAATAGCAACAAAGCAGGCTCCCCTATGGACCCCTGCCCCCAGAGATACACAAATAAATCCTCACACAAGGAAGTTGCATGGAATACTACAGAAACCTTCTAAACAAATCAATTTTAACAAGGAAAGTACCACAATCTTTCAAATCAGCATTCATCAAGCTGTTCCGCAAGGACACATCAGGCAACATGGATGACCTCTCCAACTACAGACCCACCTCCAACATCCCATACCCAGCAAAACTACTTGAAACATACATCTATAGAATAATACAAGAATTTATAGAAGAACAACTACTTCTGGATCATGCACAAGTAGGCTTCAGACCAATGAGGAATGGAAACAGCACTTCTTTCAATCTAGGATGATCTAAAGGTGAATGTGGACTCAGACAAAAGCACAGTTCTGATAATTCTGATCTCTCTGCAGCATTTGACACAGTCAACCAGGACATCCTCATTGGGAGATTTGAACAAATAGGAATCACCAACCTAGCTCTACTATGGATTAAATCCTTCCTAACAAACAGGACAGAAACCATATGGATCAAACCTTTAAAATCCACCTCAAGAAAATCCACATGCAGAATACCACAAGGAACATCCTTCTCCCCATTGCTCTTCAACATATACCTGGCTCCACTACTCAAGCTCATTAACAGGTCCTCACATGCTACTACTATGCTAACGACACACACATTGTATACACAATACAAGAGCACAGGAAGAAAACACAACACTGGAGGGCTGCCTCAAAGAACTCTATGACTGGATGAACTCAAACAACCTCAAACTCAAATTGGGCAAAACAGAAATAATTATCATATCCAAAAGTGGAGCAAACAATCACTCCATCCCATGGCAAATGGAACTTGCTACAGTTCCATCGACGATAGTAAAAAACCTGGGGGTTTTGATGGACAACAAACTAATGCTAGAGCCACAAGTAAATGCTATAATCAAGGAATGCTTCTTGCTCCTATGCACAGTAAAAAGGATCCTACTATTCCTCTCTTTCATCCACAAAACTCTCACCATCATCACTCTCATCATGTCTAGAGTAGACTACGCAAAACAGCCTATACCTAGGAATGCCAGGAGGACTTTAAAATAACTGCAAAGAATCCAAAACGCAGTGACCAGACTCCTGCTCAAACTACCACAAAGAGAACACATTACACCGGCACTGAAAATGCTACACTGGCTGCCAATAAAACAACAAATTAAGTTCAAATCAATGTGCATAATGCATAGAGCAATCCACGGCCAAGGAGCAGGTTCCTAAGAGAGAAAATAAATATCTGCCACCCGACAAGACCACTCAGATCAAGCAACGACATCCGACTAGAACCAAAACCATGCAACAAAAGACAATTTGCAGGATTGTCTTTCTCTCACCTGGCACCAATAACCTGGAATGAGCTACCAAAAATTATACGTAACACAAGAGATCATCTTCAATTCAGAAACCTACTAAAAATGGCTCTTTACCCTGGAACAAGAAATAAACAACTAGAAAGCATATATGCATTCGGAAACAAGACCTCAGAGAGGGAACCCATCATCCCTAACTTCCTGACTTATCTTCCCTAACCGTAGGGCAGGGGGAGGATGCTACTAACCCATACCATTATGCCAAAGCGGAAATATAGGTAGGCTTGGATCTCACTTGGGAACGGGCAAGGAGGAACGTTGAGGGCAGCGAGAGTACTGCATAGCCACTGCTAGTCTACGGAGGTATCATAGACAGGTAAGGACCACCAACACGTAAATGGGCAGGAAGGGAGGTGACTCCTGTAAACTATACATCCCAACACCAGAGTTGGGGAACACGCCTGCTTCAACCAGGTTCACAAATCAATAAAGCAACATGGAGGAAAACTGTCATCCAATCATACCTTCTAATGAGACGGACAAACTACAATATCAAATTCACAGGATAACCGCATATGTGCTACAAAGATCAGAAACGCAAAGAATAATGAGGTAATAATAATAAATAACTAAACCAAGACTAGAAACACCTCAACTTTCCCCATAAACTTCTCACACGGAAACCCACACAACCTCTTCTCTGCACAGCAAGTTGCATGTACTTCACCACACCGCAACAACAGACAAACAACAAATATCCCATTTCTACAGCACATGGGAACTATCACTGATAACCGCAGAAGCTCAGTGCACAGTGAAAACTGGACTGGAGCTGACAACAGTACATCACAGCTGTCGCTATCCTACCCCTGCTACACCCTACTAATCCCCACCCCTCCACTTTCGGATCCGCCAGAGGGCCTGGGGACCACTTCCGATGATGACGGTGCATGGTACAAATACCTTTAACATAACATAACACAATAACACCTATAGAATCAGAGCAAAATTATTGTGTATAAAGATGCACTCAAACATGTTTCACATGTCAAGACACGAGTATGTTATTTTATGTGTGTGTTGAATGGTATTTGTAAATCACACATCTGCCGTAGTGATTGCAACCATCAACCACACTAAGCAAGTGGGAGTTGCAGCTTTAACCCCATATATTTTGACAGCATGGGGAGCAGCTGTGGGCGGTTGCAACAGTGGGCTAGTTGTTGCCCATCCTAACATGTCATGGCCGTGTTAGAAAATATTTGAAATCCAGCACTTTTTTTTACAAATTAAGTACTGAGTATAATTAATATAAAAGAAAAGATGAGGAGGAGTACTGGGTGCAGACATGGTTCGGGTCAACCGGTGCAGTATATAGGCGAACTTTGTGGTGTGATGTTAGAACAGATTGGTGTACTTGTGAAATGACTTCCTCTGTCTGACTCAATTCTTTGTGGCAACCCAAACCTTGAGAACACATGGTTCACCAGCAATGTGGCTGCTGTTTGCGCACTACAATCTGGTGCAGGAATGCACTCAATCCACTTCGACATCAAACATACCACACTAAAAATATAACGGTGTCCCCTGCTCGACCTTTTTAAAGCACCATAAATATGTAGGGTATTTTGTGGAGATTTGGGGCCTGACGGTATTTTATTACCGCCGAAAAATAACTTAGCAATAATCACTCCTCGTATTCAGATTGGGCCCTGTACAACAATAATACAGTGGACATGCATTATTTCAGCACCCAGGCATGCATATTTGGTATGCGTGGGTGGTAGGCGCGTATTTGGTGGTATTTTGGTGAGCGTTATTCCCTTGTTTTATTGGTGGCCCCAATGTCCAGAATCCCTTATCTTTGCTTAGATTTTTCGTGTAATCACTAGAGAGACCTCAGGCCTACATTTCAGGAATACCACATTTTCAGTGTTAGTGTTAGTGTGCCACCATGGGCAATCTCACTGACTTATTTACGACAGAGAGCTATATGTGGTAATTTCCACTACCTTATATACGGTAGGGAACTATGTCCAGAGAGTCTCTCTTTCCGTTGGCTCATGTACCTCCAACGAGCTATGCTACAGTCACTCACAACTGTTCATACTGAATCTGACATGCACACATCTGTCTTAAAATGACCATTGCATTGTTTAAAAATCTCCCCACATCATCAGCATTGTAATGGTAAATAGTAAACACACCACCCGTCTGCTTTCAAATATCTTTCTGTATTATAAAAGTGGCATTTAAACACGATCTCATTCTTTACAGAAATAAATACAATAGCACAGTAACAGCTTTGTCTATGATACACTGCAAAGAGAGTGGCGGAGAACAGAACTCAAATTGCAACATTAGCATTTGATTAAGGCATGCACAGGAATCCTACACTGACTGCATATTCTCGTACACACTAAGCTCCCACACTTATGTAATTACCTTATCTGTTCAGTTAAGTTTTCTTTAGCTGTTCTCTTTCTGAGTGTGGCTCCCTTGAAGATTAACCCCAGTAAAAAGGATCGCCTGCCTTCTCAAACCGGGGTCATTGCCTGGAATTCTCAGCTTTTGCAGATAGGAATGCTCCAACCAGGAAAAGGTCTTCCTCCCAGCTCTGCCAAATCTTGACTCCCTACATTTTTTCTCAAAAACCCCCCAGCAAAAGCCTGATCACTCCCTCTAGCATGATACTTGCTATGACGCTGCTCCAATCAGAATTAATCACGCCATCTCCTCCTTCTCTACACAATGGCTCATTTTTATAGTAATACTTTGTAACCAACTGATTTCCTGTAGTTATGTGGACAGGGCAGCAGAGAGAACAGAAAAAAAAATGGATGTGCGTTTAAAAGTTCACTTTCAGAATAGGCCTAATTCTGCAGTGGAGACACATTTTTATTAGTGGATTATGTTTCATTAGTCATGTTAGTTGTCAGTAAGGTTAGTTATTATTTTCAAATGTGTCTCTCGCACCATAGGCATTTCAGGTGAAAAATAGTGTGCATTTTTGGGTGTGCACATGTGCTTTTAACTGTAAAAATAGATTTGCATCTTATATGTTAAAATCGTTTTTGACTGAGTGGCCTGTCTTTCCTTGTTAATCTGGTAACACATATAGCAATGCACCGCACCCTTGTGGTGGTGCTGCAAAAAAAAATTGCTACCTGTGCAGTAGTGCTGTACTCTGTGCTGTAACACGCCAAATATCCTTACATATACCCTCCTTTTGTTTTTAGAATCTGGCCACGATCCAAGCCAATTCCTAAAACAACTTGTTCTTTCTTTTTCTTTTAAAATGCATGTGTATTGGGATATCTTTCTCTTCCTGACGTAGCTAGTAAAATCAGTAACATTTTCATTTTTACTGATAGCACAATCAACCATCCACCCATGATTAGCACCAGGATCGCCAAACCCACTATTGAGCGTTCCCCCCAGGTTCCCCAATTAAATCTTTCCACTTCTATTATGCCCAGATTACTAATTGTAATATTGTTTTTTCTCAAATTCATTTTTATAACATGTCTTTCTTTGTGATTCAATAAATATTCCACATCTGGATCTATTGGAAAAGTATCCCTTTGAAAAAAATCGATATTTTCCACTTGGCTTTCCCAAACATCATTTGTTACATGAAACAATGTTAATCCCCCAATTGACACAATTGCATCCTTTGGAACCTGTAAATAAAAAACATTATATTTTACCTGTTTAACCACGTATGTTCCATGGTTTAAATGTACTACCGTCATGTTCTTTAAACAGGTGCTGACCAACCATTTACCTCTGACCATCTTAGCCTGTGCCATTTCTTCACTCCCCATATTACTAATAATCACTTCACATCCCTCTGATATACTTGGGTCAGATTTCAAACCACAAATAGCATCTGTGGCATCAGGAACAAACGGTTTACCTGGACACATATAATTTTGTTCTTTAAATGTTACACATGTTTCCAGGTTTGGTATTAAATAAACTTCAGGTTCCCATGACTGAAATGCCACCACTTCTGGAGTCTTAATCCTAATGAATTTGTCCTCTTGCCAAAATCCCACGTTGTGTACCCACTTCGTTTGATAAATAAGTTCAGGGGCTACATATGGGATGCATAGCAAAAATCCGATCTCTAGTCTTTCCAAGTCCACATATAACGGCATTGCATTCCCCATTTCGAATGCAATTTTTACCTGTATTATGTCAATTTCCCTCCTGGTCAATCTTTCTATCATTTGACGAATGATATCCTGCGAAACAAAATACAATGGAATATGTCCTTGAATCAATTGTGAAACTGCAGTTTGAACTTCTCTCATATAATTCGTTGATAGTCTATCAACAGGACTCATTATGTTCAATATTTCATTTAAAGTTCTGTCATGCTTAAGTATTATTTTAGTCGCCCGTTGCATTACATCCGCTTGTTCATTTAGAATGATTGCAGTTTCATTTATGAATCTCACTTGTTCATCCAGTCCCCCTCTAATTCCATCTAATGTTTTTTGTATTATTTGTAGGTCAATACTCAGTTGTTGTGCTTTAGTACTCAGTGTTCCTACCGAAATAGAATTGGCTGTTGATATTGTGGTACCTATTATTGCTCCAATTATAGACATTACCATTGATATCGCGAGCATCACCGCACCTCTCTTTCCTCTATTCTTCTTAATGTCTGCTGAATTCACAAATGTTTTTTCCAATTGTATTAATATATCTCTTATTGACTGCTTAGCGTCCTCTTTTCTTATTTCCAGCCACTCTTTAGTCTGTTCAATCTTAATTACGGTATTGTTCAAGTGTTTTTCAATCAAAATCTCAGGATTTAACGGTATGTATATATTTTGGAAAATCATCCTTCTATCACTCATGATGAATCCTGGTGCCTCTTCCACCGCAATACCAGATGCTGGTCCAGGTTCAATGACAACCTGTGCTTCTGAATTCTTGAAGATCCCTCCAAATATCATCATCATCAACCAGATCATCGGTATCATCTTCAATGCTGATCGCTTTGCAGCCTTGGTCTTCACCCCTCTTTGGGGCTTTCCCGGAATCCGTCCTCGTGGGTTCCAGGACTCCATCGTCTCTCCCGTGGGCTCTGATCCCGGAACCTCCGACCAAATAATGTTAATTGTCTAAATCAAAATAGAAAATAACAAATTAAGTACATAGCGTAATACTAACTTCATCCTTTTGCCAAAATAAAACATGCTTGGTAAAAATATTTCATTTTTTTATTTTTTTTTTATTTTTATTTTTTTTTTTTTCTGAAATTAAACACAAGTTAAAAGAAAACAAGCAGATATTCAATATTTAACACACTCTCTCTCTGCACACCAACCATGAGCTTCCATTATATGTGCATTTATTTATTTATTTATTTATTTATTTATTTATATTATATATTTTTACATATATTACAGTGTTTATGTACCATCATAACAATCAACTTTTTTTTTTTTTTAACTTCTTTGTCACTGCCTCCTGATTACACCCATTTATTTTCTCTTTTTTTTTTTAAAGGACTTTATCTGTCTCTACATGCTCAAGCTGCCTGATCTCATGTCTGAGATGGCATGGTTTGATTTGATTTACATGGACAAACTGCTCTATTGCTGTTTCACCTTCATTTTTCAAAATTTTATAAACCACAGGAGATACCTTATCTATAATTCGAAATGGCCCCTGCCAGGCCGCTAGAAATTTAGAATTTTTCTGTTTACTTTTTCCAAAATGAAACTTGTACACCTGATCCCCTACACTGTATTCCTTTACTGATGTCTTTTTATCATAATATGACTCTGCACTGTCAGCAGCTCTTTCCAGATTTCTCTGCACAAAAGCAAATGCATGTTGCAAATGCCTCCTCAGTTCATCAATATATTCATGAACTGTGGATGCACTCACAAGGGTTTGCTCATGTGTTCTGTATAGTAGGTGTTGTGGTAACACCATTTTCCTACCTGTTAAGACCTCATGGGGGCTAACACCTGTTGCTTTGGCAGGAGTCGACCTGATTGCCATCAAAACCAATGGTAAACGCAAATCCCAGCTGGAACCTGCTTCTGCCACAAATTTCTTTAAAATATCCACAACAGACCTATTGCTTCTTTCAACTGTACCTGAAGACGCCGCCCGATATGCGATATGTAGTTTCCTTTTCACACCTAGTATTTGCCATACCTTACTCATTAGAGTACTTGTGAAATGACTTCCTCTGTCTGACTCAATTCTTTGTGGCAACCCAAACCTTGAGAACACATGGTTCACCAGCAATGTGGCTGCTGTTTGCGCACTACAATCTGGTGCAGGAATGCACTCAATCCACTTCGACATCAAACATACCACACTCAAAATATAACGGTGTCCCCTGCTCGACCTTTTTAAAGGACCTACATAGTCTATTTGCAAATCTGACCATGGGAGAGTTAGGCCTCTTTTCATCAATGGTGCTCTATGCATTGGTGAAGCAGGTTTAAATTGGGCGCATACTAGACATCCTCTAGTATATAATTCCACATCTTGGGACATATGAGGCCAGTAAGCATAATCTTTTAGTATTTCTAATGTTTTTTGTGAACCTCTATGGCCTGCAGTTATGGCATCATGTGCATGGTGTAGCATTAGTCCTCTGAATGAAAGGGGTACTACCCACTGTATTTGCCCTGTTATGGACTCTCTAATCATGAGTCCATCCTGTAATCTAATTTGTGTTTTGTTCTTTAATAACACCCTCAACTCTTCTTTTCCCATACAATCATTTTCTGTTAAAGGATTTTGTTCAGGATCTATCAAATGATTATAATAGATTCCCAAAATTTGATCATTCTTTTGTGCCTCAATCAAATCTTGGTCTGGCGTGTCATGACTCCACTGCACCACCGGTTGATCTACCTCCTTTGGTGCTTTAGAACGTGTGACTGCATCAATTTGTATTTCACCCATTAAATAATCAATAGGTAGCAATTCTCCCATCACAGCCCCAATCTTAGCCAGGTGGTCTGCCTTATCATTTCCCTCCTTATCCTCTCCTGGTGTTTTTAAATGCCCACGAATTTTTCTCTTGTATATTGTTAAATTATTTTCTGACAACAATTTGTCTATGGCTTGTATCATTTTTCCATGTTTAAGTGGCTTTTTGTTGTATGTAACCATGCCTCTTGCTTTCCAACCAGGCAAATACTCCACAAAGCTATTCCGTACATAGTCAGAATCAGTCACCAGGACAATTTCACTGAACTTTTTATCAACTGCAGTAGCAATTGCTTTATAAATGGCTGCCAATTCTGCCACCTGACTGCTCCTATCTCCAATCCTCATCCCTATACTGGGAACGCCTTCACATTTCAACCAGACATTTCCTATTCCTGCCACTAATTGTTTATTACTGTCATTTTCAATGTGAAAAGCACAACCATCCACATATACAGTTGGCAAATCCTTGCATGTTTTTTCATCAAAAGCTTTGTGTGGTGATTGTTCAAATTCCTGTAAACTAGTTTCCACTTCCATTTCATTTGGTATTTGTTCAGCTGCACAGTCATGTAAGTCAGCTAACCCTTGAGCAATTGGGCTCTTTTTATTTTGTCCATATCTCACTTCTACGGGAAAACCTTGTAATGCCAGCGTCCATGAAGTGATTCTGGATTGTGCTAGATTGCCTGATCTAATTCTTTTACTCTCTAAAAATTGCAAAGGTTGATGATTTGTTTCAATAATCACCTTTTCTCCCTGAACAATGGGGCGGAAATGTTGTAGCGCCCACACAGTGGTTAATAGGGCCTTTTCACATTCATTAAATTTCATTTCAACTTGGGAAAATGCCTTACTTGCATATGCAATGGTTTTGTGATTCAAATCGTGTTTTTGTGATAACACTGCTGACATACAATGTTCAGAAAAACATATTTCTATAAAGAAATCCCTGTACTTTATGGGGTATGCTAAACATGGTGCCTTTACAAGACATTCCTTTAATTTAGCCACTGCATCAGACTGCCCTCTTTCCCATTTCCAGGGAGTATTCAGTTTAAGCAGTTTAGTCAATGGTTGAGTGATTTCTGCATAATTCTCAATGAACTTTCTGTTATAGCCTGTCATCCCTAACAAACTTTTTACTCCTTTCACATTTTTAGGATCTTTTAATCTTTGTATGGCCTCTATTTTCTTCCTTTGTGGATTTAGCCCATGTTCAGTCACTTCATGCCCTAGAAAGTTCACTTTTTTCTTGCACCATTGTGCTTTTTGCAAAGATACTTTGGCGCCTGCTTTCTGCAATTGGCCAAGTACATGTCTTATTTCATCAAAATGGCTTTTCAGGCTTTCATTTTTTATCAGGACATCATCCACATAAATTATTGTTCCTCTTTCCGCTGCATCCGGCATGGCCTTTCTCAAAAATATGCCAAATTCACTCCCACTATTGATGTACCCGAATGGAGCTCTACGCCAGGCATATTGAGTCCTGTCAAATGTAAATGAAAATAAGTGTTGTATCTCCTCTGTCAATGGCACGCACCAATATCCAGAGGTGAGATCTAATGTGGTAAATACATTTGAACCATGTATCTGAGCTAGGCCCTGATCAATGAATGGCAGTGGCCATCTAGATATTGGTACTCTTTTATTTAACTCTCTTAAGTCTGCACACAGCCGCCATTGACCATTTGGCTTTAACACACCTAAAATAGGCGTATTGGATGTGCTATGAATGGGCCTGATTATTCCCCGTGATTCCAAATTTTTAATAATCTCTGCCAATGATTCTAAACATGCCAGCGGTAGTCTATACTGGCGTACAAACACTGGATTTCTGCTATAACCTTCTGGTAGTGTGGCCACATGTAAATCAGTTAAACCACAATCATAAGCATCTTTTGCAAATACATCCTTAAACTCCATAAATATTTCCCTCAGGTTGTCCCTATCCTTATCGCTGTCACATGCATCCGCTAAGGAGATCTGCTCTTCTACCATTCTGGAAAATTCTGGAAACTCTTCTGGTAAAGGAATCTCAGCGCTTTCCTCTAACTGTGTGGCTGTGTCTTTTTGTAGAGCTGCCACTTTTAAATATTTTGGCATATCAGCTTCCACTTCAATGGGCTGATTTCCTGTTTCATTTTCATTTAAATTAAATATTATGCAATCCTCTTGATGGCAGCACACTGTCTCATTTGAATCATAAGGATACACAGAATGAATTTTAAATATTCCTTTGGGCTGAGAGTCCAGGTGTTCTGGCAACTCGCCCTTGGCATCTACATATTTTTCAGGAATATTCCCAATCACCATGTTATTTAAATCTGCCGTATAATGTGATTTTTGTATAGCCATTCCTAATGGGGAGTTTTCCTCTAAATGAATATCCTGACAACCTTTATTATTTACCATGATTTTTACAGATCCCTCACCAATGTCTACCAATGGAATGTATTCATAATCCAGGCCTTGCTGTTTTATGGATTCATTCAGGCATACAAATGCATCAGAGCCTTTCATCTGCTGTCCATTTTTGCATTTCAGTGTTATTGCAAACTGTTTTGTAAATGCAGGAATAATAGTATTTTTCCTCATTTGTAATTCGACTACATAAGGAACCAGTGTGCACAATGATAAGCCCTTCTTTTGTCTTCAAATTCAGGTGCCGGACCACCTAGGCGTGACCATATTTTTTGATTAAGGAAATCTAACACCATACACATTCTGTGCATGATGTCATTTCCCATGTAAAATTCATTTTGTGCTCCACTCACTATCCAGACATTATGGTAAATTGTTTTCTGCCCAATGCTAATTTTAAGCATGCATCTGCCTGCAATTCGGTTTTCAAAGTCTGGACTGTCCAACCCAGAAACATATTGGTTTTTAATCCTAAATTTCGGGATTTCTTCCCTCTCCATAATTTTTTGCAACAATTTCTCATTAATGAAACTCCTTTCATGTTCAAGCGCTAAAGTGGCTTTTATTGTTTTAAGATAATCATTTATACCAACATGAACCCATGGTTGCTCATCTTCCATGTGTATTTCTGCCAGAGTGGTAATGTGTTTTTCTGAATCTGTTTTAGGAGCAATATTCTGTTTGCATGTTTTCTCTTTTAAATAGAAACGTAATGTGTGCTCATCTATGGCAGTCTGCCAATCTTTCCTTGGGTCCAAGTATATTTGTATAGGTAGTTTTTCATTGTCGCTCTGCATTTTGTCTTCACACATTAATATGACAGTGACACTAGGTATGTAGCTATTCTGGAGATATACCTCCACAGCATCATTTGTTTTGGCAACGGTGTGACATTCATTTATATTGCTGTTTTGTGATTTTAGTTTCTTAGGCCTCAATGGTTTTTTGGTTAAGGACCACAGCACTCCATTCACCCCATCTATGAGAGGAGACAATCTTTTCAGGCAATCTGTCCCCATCAGAAATGGAATTTCACAAATAGATGTGATCAATACCTCTTGTTTCATTTTGTGCTTTCCTATTTTTATGTCAACCTCAGTTACACCTATGATGGGCACCTCCTCCCCATTAAAGTTATGCACTGGGCCTTGATTTGCCTTCACTGTGATCTGACTCTGTGGAGGCCTCCCTTCATTGATACTCTTTACCAGCTCCTTGGACATAATTGTGGCCTGTGCGCCAGTGTCAATCATAGCAAAGGTGTGGCATTTTTCTTCTACAGTGATGGGTGCATAATATCTGTCCTCAACTTCCTCTAATACACATAAGAAATGTGAATTCTTACTGATTTCAGGGCTCACCTTTCTCAGATCTTTTTCACTTTTGGCTAAGCACATTGGTAAATGAAAAGACATTTTTCCCTCCTTTTTACCCATTTCTGTGCGAGAGATTTTATTCATTTCTCCATGTTCAGAGGTTTTTTGGAGTGTGGCCACTGTTCGCCCATCCATCTGGGTAACATCAGAGACCACATTACAATCCTCCAACTGAACATGTGTAACAACATCATCCAGCAATTTGTCATGTTTTAATTCTGTGCATTTGTGATCATTTAGTGTGATACCAGCCCTTTCAGCCTCTTCAAAAATATGTGGCTCAAAGAATTCTTCAGGTGATTGACTTGTACCCTCCTTGTGAGTATTTCCTTTTTCTGTCTGTGTTTGGTCATTGTTTTGCTTGCCCAGGGAAGGAGCTATAGCATCCCCACTTACTCCCTGTTCACTGGTATTCCCCATGCATGAGTCATTTTTCTTAAATCTGTCCCTTTGTTCTTTTGGAATTCCTAATGTTTCTTTTTCATTTGTGCAAATCTTTACTGTTTTATTTAGCTCTAAGTTAAACCGTACCTCTTTTTTAGAAGTATTTGCACTTTCTGTCACAATTTCATTTACTGGTACTTTCATTTTTAATCCATTAGGCATCTCAGAGTCGTTATGCAAAATTATATCAGAGCAATCTGTCATTTTGGCACTGCAGTTATCATGAGTACTTAGTCACTTTTCGGAAGCCCCCCGGTCATTGCTATGGCCATCAGCCCCCTCTTTGGAAGGTTGTTTTTGCGCTGTATAGAGCTTTCCTATTTGCTCAGCTAACATTTTCACTTGGGCGTCAAGGCACTGGAACCTTTCCATCTCTCTAGGATCCTCTTTCTGTGGCCTAGGTCGATATTGGTTGTTTTCCCCCTGATTGGATCTATTCTGATACCTCTCAGGTGATTGATGTCGGTTGGGATGGTTTCTGAACTCTTGATTCATTTGTGGAGGGGAGCGGGTTGCACCCATCCTTTGATTATAGTCCCCTGGTGGGGAATCATTGTACTGGCGTGGACTGTAGTTCACGTTTTGCCTCATGTCCTGTTTCTCAGATTGTGGGTACTGGCCCCTATGTTGATTTCCATTATCAGTAATTCGAGCCACATATCGGGGCCTATCCTGATTACCATATATCATGGTGTTGGGATCAAACCTACTCTGTGTCCCCAATGACTGGTAGGGACCATCATTTCTTTGATCTTGATTTTGTCTCTGGTTATTGTTCATACCTGCCATATCAGGCCGATATCCTACCCGGGGTCTATCCCCTAAATACCTAGGGCTGATGTAGCTCTCTCTATTACTAGGATCATGTGTTTGGAACATTGGTACAGGATATGGCGATCTTTGTTGATTACCCCTTTGTTCAGGTGTCACATTATTTTTACCTTGGCTTTGAGCAGACTCAAGGGACATTTTGGCTGACCTGATTTCCATTACTGTGGCTGAGGGTTCTTTAGATTTAGGCCTAGTATCTTTCATTTTATCACTTTCTCTACCCTGACAATAGAGTACCTCATATAGCTTTGTGCTTTGATGTACAATCCATTCAAGGGACTTGTCACGGTCAAATTCACGGACCAATTGGGATATGATGTCTTTCTGTAGCCCATAGAAGTATGCAGTTTTAAACTCATTGGAATTTGAGTCAAAAGATACATCAAAGCGAGAGAATGCTCTTTTTAAGTCTTGTAAAAATTGGCGAGGGGATGTATTAGGTCCAGCAGTAATTGTGTACGCGACTTTCTTTGCCTCCTGCAATGACTGAAAAGGAGAAAAATGACGCCTAATTTCTTTTTCAAACTCCAGCCATGTCATATTCTGCTGTTCATTTAATCCCCTTATGATGCTGGCCGTCGGGGCATCTAAAGTTAAATGAAAATATTGTCTGTACTGTTCCCTAGGTATCTGGAGTGCTTTAAAAATGTCATGCACCGCTTCTAAGTGATCCTCAATGCAGCATTCACCTCCCTTTTTAAATGATTTGATCAGGGCTTTAATGGATCTCATTATTTTTATGGGGCTACTTGTTGCAATACATGGAATTGCACTATTTTGTGAGTCAATCCTGTTTTCAGGTGTATGAGATTGGTGACTGCCCCCAATGGGAGTATCAAATCCCCCAAGGGCGCTGCAACCAAGTTCAGTCACCGGCCCAGTCACTGGGGCACTAGTTCTTTGGGCAGAGCTATAATTCACCTCCACTCCATTGAATGCGGTACCCTGCCGCCTCTCCTGGGACCTGGGAATGCACATTTGCTGTTCTAAGTCCTTACACTTTTTAAGGAGTCTGTTGGCTTCATCATGCAAATAATTATTTTCATCACTCATTTTATTAATCACCTCCTGCATTTCGCACATTTGCATTTGGCATTCATTGAACTCTTTATTTCTCTTGTCTCTTTCTTGGATCATTTTAATCATTTCTTGTTCTGCACTCTGGAGATCACCTTCTTTTTCACAATGTTCTTTTTGTAAAATCTGCATTTCTGAAACAACCTCATCTTTATCCTGCCTAATGTGATCCACTAAGGCTTTTAAGTGTGCCAATTCTTGCTCACTATCTTCAAATTGTTTCTTGCTTTTGGATAACTGAGTATCAAAGTCTCTGCATTTTAATTGCATGTCTTTTTGGCATACATCCAATTCTGCTCTCAACATTTCCTGATTTTTACTTGCCCCCTCTAATTCAGTCTTTAACCTGTTAATTAGCTGAGTATCATTCTCTTGCATTCGCAGGGACTTGTTTAAAATAAACCATATTTTGCCGCATAGCCGTATTAAACAGTCTTTCTCTGCACTTTTATCGGCTGCATTCAATAATCTTGTAAGGCAGACCTGAATTATGCTGCCTTCTGCAAAAATATTGTCTAGTTTTTCTTTCTGCACCTCACCCTGAATGCGGTTACTCCATTCTAACGTGCTATTCGAAGACCAATTCCCATGTGCAAATAACTTTGCCTCTAAATATTGCACTAGATCTGAGAATGTGGTTTCCCTTTGTGACATTCTGAAATTCGTTTTTAGTGGCACACTGCTATTATAAAATGGGTTCCCTTTAATGTGCAAATGGCAGTGTGAGACACGCTTGCCACGCCCAGTAGGTACTCTATGATCACTTTCCCGGCCTGCAACGCACCATAAATATGTAGGGTATTTTGTGGAGATTTGGGGCCTGACGGTATTTTATTACCGCCGAAAAATAACTTAGCAATAATCACTCCTCGTATTCAGATTGGGCCCTGTACAACAATAATACAGTGGACATGCATTATTTCAGCACCCAGGCATGCATATTTGGTATGCGTGGGTGGTAGGCGCGGTTGGTGGTATTTTGGCGAGCATAATTCCCTTGTTTTATTTGTGGCCCCAATGTCCAGAATCCCTTATCTTTGCTTAGATTTTTCGTGTAATCACTAGAGAGACCTCAGACCTACATTTTAGGAATACCACATTTTTCAGTGTTAGTGTGCCACCATGGGCGATCTCACTGACTTATTTACGACAGAGAGCTATATATGGTAATCTTGTGGTAATTTCCACTACCTTATATACGGTAGGGAGCTATGTTCAGAGAGTCTCTCTTCCCGTTGGCTCATGTACCTCCAACGAGCTATGCTACAGTCACTCACAACTGTTCATACTGAATCTGACATGCACACATCTGTCTTAAAATGGCCATTGCACTGTTTAAAATCTCCCCACATCATCAGTATTGTAATGGTAAATAGTAAATACACCACCCGTCTGTTTTCAAATATTTTTCTGTATTATAAAAGTTGCAATTAAACACGATCTCATTCTTTACAGAAATAAATAAAATGGTACAGTAAAAGCATTGTCTATGACACACTGCAAAGAGAGTGGCGGAGAACAGAACTCAAATTGCAACATTAGCATTTGATTAAAGCATGCACAGGAATCCTACACTGACTGCATATTCTCGCACACACTAAGCTCCCACACTTATGTAATTACCTTATCTGTTCAGTGAAGTTTTCTTTAGCTGTTCTCTTTCTGAGTGTGGCTCCCTTGAAGATTAACTCCAGTAAAAAGGAACGCTTGCCTTCTCAAACCGGGGTCATTGCCTGGAATTCTCAGCTTTTGCAGATAGGAACGCCTCAGCCAGTGGAAAGGTCCTTCTTTCAGCTCTCCCCAATCTCGACTGCCTTTCTCCTTTCTCAAAAACCCCCCAGCAAAAGCCTGATCACTCCCTCTAGCATGATACTTGCTATGACGCTGCTCCAATCAGAATTAATCACGCCATCTCCTCCTTCTCTACACAATGGCTCATTTTTATAGTAATACTTTGTAACCAACTGATTTCCTGTAGTTATGTGGACAGGGCAGCAGAGAGAACAGAAAAAAATGGATGTGCGTTTAAAAGTTCACTTTCAGAATAGGCCTAATTCTGCAGTGGAGACACATTTTTATTAGTGGATTATGTTTCATTAGTCATGTTAGTTGTCAGTAAGGTTAGTTATTATTTTCAAATGTGTCTCTCGCACCATAGGCATTTCAGGTGAAAAATAGTGTGCATTTTTGGGTGTGCACATGTGCTTTTAACTGTAAAAATAGATTTGCATCTTATATGTTAAAATCGTTTTTGACTGAATGGCCTGTCTTTCCTTGTTAATCTGGTAACACATATAGCAATGCACCGCACCCTTGTGGTGGTGCTGCAAAAAAATTGCTACCTGTGCAGTAGTGCTGTACTCTGTGCTGTTTGCTACCTATGTAGTAGTGCTGTACTCTGTGCTGTTTGCTACCTGTGTAGTAGTGCTGTACTCTGTGCTGTTTGCTACCTGTGCAGTAGTGCTGTAACATGCCAAATATCCTTACAGCTAAGTCCCAGGAGGGGAGAGAGTAATAAGTGGTCTCTAAGGAGCACACACAGTGGCTCCTTTTCATGTGCAGAGCAGTGGAGACAAAGCCTCTCATGCCTTGTGGGAGGGGAGGGGATGTAGGGTGCGGTGAAAGGGTTCTTTTTGAAGTCAGTCTAACTTCAAAAAGAAATTAAAACCGTAACGTAAATTATTTCTTTTTGAAGTCAGATTGACTTAAAAAAGAAATGAGTGTAAAGAGGGCTCTCGTCTGACAGCCGTCTTTACTTTTGGTTTATCTCTGCCTCTGCAGACTCTATGTGTCGCAGAGGCAGAACCAGGGGTTGCACAGGAATTGCCAGGGATCACAAGTGTGACCCCAGGCAACCCCCAATTGATGTCCCTGACTGATTCATCTGTAAGATGTATCTTCTTAGTGGGAAAATAGCACTTTTGTGTTAGTATACCTGCCATGCTGTTCCCTTTGATCACTGTTTTCTTGAACTATCATGGACTTGTGTGTCTCAGCATGTTCTAATTCGTTGTGAACGTGCACATTTTGGAGAAATAAGGGGCTCCTTTCCAGTAAATTGTGTTCATTTTGGACACTGCTAGGTATTTTTTCAAGAATCAAACCTTCTTACCGAAGTACAGGATGTGTTCATCAGTTCTTGGTATCTTCCAGCGTTGGAAGCTGTTTCATAGCAGTTAATGCGTTCTTCTAGCAGTGGACACTTTCTGCCAGAATGGGGCATCCTCACAATGAAACTGTGAGAACATCTTAAGGTTGCGTGCAGAGTTTCCTGCGTTGTGGTGTCTCTTTGAGCAGTGCATGCACTCGTTGACTTATTCGGGCTTCCTGTATCTGCTTGACTGGCCTAAGGCCTGTAATGAAACAATATATTTGTTTACTTGAATTTGTAGTAACATAATTTATGAAATATTCCTAAATTATCTTTCAACACATGCTTGTTGTTAGCAAAGTATGTTTAGTCAGGCGAGGAAACATTTCAGGACAGTGGGCCTCAGCGAATAAAGCATCTAAAACCATCAGTATTCATTGAAGGCACAAGCCTATATTCTACCAGGATAAACATGATACTACTGCCAGGTTCAACCTCCAAAAGTGTTTTAAAGTTTTCCTATATTTCCGTTGTGCTTGCAAACCAGTGCAGTGTTTTCAGAATGTAATGCTGAACCCAGCAGGTGTGTGCAATTCAGGCTTTGTCAATGCTACAGAGACCTCAAACAACATCATTCTAATCCGTTGGGTCACTATAGAATGTAAGAGGTGGCAGAGCTAATGAATATTAGTGCTGCAAAATCTTGGGGTCCTAGCATGGTCTTCTCCTATCCTGAAAGGACCAGCTTTCTATGAGATCAATCACAGGTGGTCATAATCCACAAAGACTTGAAAACTAGGAGGAACAATATGAGTACTGGGTTGAAAGGTGTGAAGGTAGCAAAGAGAATGCAGAGGTGTGGTGAACGTCATGTGGCACCATGAAGCACAATAGGTATGGACAAGCCAAACCGTGCCGGGGCATTAGCTTTATCCCTAGGAAGAGGTGTCCAGGGGCATGCAGGGCTATTTGTGCGTTTGGGTGGACAATGTGGTACATAGTGTGAGGAGTTGATATTTGGTCAGGGTGTGAAAGCTCCACCTTGTTTGATTTGTATTAAATAATACAACGATGCAGTTAATCCTACCTTAGAAAAGGCAGTCTGCTAATGAGACCCCACCCTTTTTAAAAACGCTTAATGTCAAAAGCATAGTGAACACATCTGCCCTGCTGCATTAGTCTGCTGATCTTCTGCTTGTACTCTTCTGTGGCACAGAATGGGTCCAAAGGTTGCATGTTCCCTGTATAACAGCTGCTGTGACACAAATTCCCAGCAGACAGAGGTTGCATTGATACCTGCACCTCTTATCTAAAACTAATAATCATGAAGAACAACCTGGTGGCAGGCACTCTCTAATAATGAGCCAATCCTGGGTTTTAATATGGTGACTGATAATTCACATAATTATTAAAAAGCCATATCAGATTTGAATCAACCTCATGTCAACCCTGTGATCACAGGCCAGCAATGGAAATTGTATGTGGATTGTAGCCAGACTGCCTGTCTTCGCTCTGCCAGCAAGAAAATAGGCAGGAAAGCTGTCTCTCTTTGATCCCTTGGTATGATGGGCAACACCACTTCGGCTCAGGAAGCTCTCATTAGCTAGACTCCTGAGAGTCATGCTTCAAAGAGGCAAACCTAGAATGAAAGGGCCAGCATCCCATCAGGGTATTGTATTCCAAAGTGCCTTTGAAGTTGCACGCTTGGGAAGGGGGTGGAGTTGCAAGAGTTAGAAAGAACAAACAGGACTGGAGGCAGGGTTCCTTCAACTTGGTTTTCTTTGGGCTTCTGTTCCCTTCTTGTCTCCGCCACTTCCTTCAAAACACATCCCTTTCGTTGTTATGAAAGAAAACAAAATTACTTGCAGCCTTGACAAGGTTTGGACCCCTTAAAGCAGGCTTGCTTTTATACAATGCCCATTAACATATTACCTTTATAAAATACATGCCTCCACCTCTTTATTTTATTCCTCTTGGCCTTTTAAGAATGGACGAATGTGTTTGTCCCTGTTGGGAGAGCCGTCCTTTCCAAAGTCTTACACGTGTGATGTTAAGACAGGTGTTCCAAGGCAGAAGTAGGCTCTGTCACCTAAACACTCTCAGGGAACAGCATGGGTGATTTGCTATCGGGCCTGCACTGTGCCAGCTGCACTGGAACTTAGAAGGCAAAGAACTCCTGCAGATGCAAGTAAACTCCTTGACCCAAGAATGAAGAGGAAACTGCAGCTTTGAACAATCCCTGAAACATAAGTTTACCACATTTGAATGGCTTTGAATTATCATGACCTGCGTGGCTGCCTTCGACCCGCTATTTGAATCTCAAACTGCTGTGTTGCTACATTGAACCAGTCCACTGCAGCATATCTCCAGCAGTGTGGGTCACCTGTCCGGCTCAAAGAAGAAACTTCCCACTACAGAAGGCTTTGAAATGCTGAGTCTTGAACAACTCATTGAACCGCCAGCATCTTTGCATCGACCCCTGCTAAACCGTCAAACCAATCCTGGTGGTCTCATCTAACTTCTCTGCTCAAACTCTGCATCAAACTGCACAGAGCTTCACATTGAAATCAACTTGACACCAACCTGATGGCTGCATCACCATGACTTGCTCCCTTCGAACCAGGTTTGACCAGCATGCACACCATTGAGAAATCTGGTTTGACACAGTTGAACCGGCTACACAACAATTCATATTTTTTTATGCAGTTCAGCCAATTTGTTCCACTTTTGCAATCCATAAGATTAATACATCACCCTTTTTTAACCTTTTTTTAGCAAGGCATATCCTTTTAAAGTGACATTGGTGCAATGCCTTGCCTGCCATAGTAGACATGGTACTTACTAGACCTATATTCGGAATGATCTGTGCTCTTTCCACAGGAGCAGGTATTTGCTAGTGTTTTGCCAGTTTTTTAGTGTTTTATAGCCGGTTATATTGCATATTAGTGTGGTTAATATGCTAATGGTCTTCATCCATTGAAAAGGACGTTATGGTTAAGTTGCACTAATAAAAAACTATGAAATTCAGTGAAAAAACTTTGTTACAGGGACGTTCTGGTTAAGTTGCGCTACTAAAAACCTATGAAATTCAGCAAAAAAACTTTGTTAAAGGGACGTTATGGTTCCAAGTAAAACCGAAAAACTCTTGAAATTCATCAGTTATGGTAAGCTAAGCAACCATAACTTGTGCCACCATGTGCACTGCTAAGGGGTGCGCGTGGAGTTTTACACGCATTTTCGCTAGCGCGAGTGGGGTACATGTATTCGGAGGGGTGTGCAGGGAGTATCACACGCGATTTGGCAGTGTGGGCCCTCCCTGGTGTGTGCCTACCCCCCTCCCCATGCCCCGCAGGCATCCCACACCACAGGGAAGCACCCTACACCCCTGGGCATGCCCCGCAGGCAGCCCATCACCCCTGGGCATGCTCCACAGCCAGCCCGCATGGCACCATGCACCTGGGAGTCCTGACACATGTCCCCCAACCCACCCGCAGTAACGGGCACCTGCCAGCAGGCCCCGACTCATGTCCCCCCACCCCACCCCCAGTGACGGGCACCTGCCAGCAGGCCCGACTCATGTCCCCCCACCCCACCCACAGTGGCGGGCACCTGCCAGGAGGCCCTGACTCATGTCCCCTGACCCCCAGTGACGGGCACCTGCCAGCAGGCCCCGATTCATGTCCCCCACCCCACCCCAGTGATGGGCACCTGCCAGCAGGCCCCCGACTCATGTCCCCCCACCCCACCCGCAGTGACGGGCACCTGCCAGCAGGCCCCGACTCATGTCCCACCACCCCACCCCCAGTGACGGGCACCTGCCAGCAGGCCCCGACTCATGTCCCCCCACCCCACCCCCAGTGATGGGCACCTGCCAGCAGGCCCCGACTCATGTCCCCCTACCCCACACGCAGTGACGGGCACCTGCCAGCAGGCCCCGACTCATTCCCCCACCCCACCCCCAGTGACGGACACCTGCCAGCAGGCCCCAACTCATGTCCCCTCCCCAACACAACATCACAATCCAGACTCATGGCCCTTATGGCCACCCAAATCCCACCCCACGCCACCCCAGTCCAAACACCTAACCAAGCCTTCCATCCTCTCCACATTGAAACCCCCATGTCATGATAGATCCCAAATGCCAAGTATGCCAATAAATACATGTCTGTCAGACACACACAATGGCAACACATGAATGAGAAAACCCACATCGTGACATGCACAAAACCAATGAGAGAATACCACACAAATGAAGTATGAAATAAAAATGTATTATATACAAAATTGAAGGAATAAAAGAAAATCACACAAGAAAAGAAATAAGAAATAAAAGCGTGAATGTCCAAAATGAATGAAAACATGTCAACGTTGATTTCAATTAAATCAAAAGTAAAATTGCTTCAAAGCGTTCCTCCATTAAACTAAATCAAAAGAAAAAAATAAGAGAAAACCATTGCTCCATGGGATAAAAAAAATAAAGTTAAATCCAGTCCAGAAATATATACAATGTAAAAATCTAGGGTCCATGAGCCCAACAATCCAAAGGAAACCTACAAAAAAGCCTACCTAATAAATAACTATATACAAAAAGGTGGGGCATAGTCCATGCACCCCAAATGAAAGAAAAATAAAAAAGAGGAAACTTACACCTACATAACTATTTACAAAGGCAGTGGGCAAGTCCAACGGCTCATTTGTTGATGTTCCGGGACAGGGCATCATCAAACTCCTCTTCAACGTCCTGGAGGTGGGCCTCTTCCCTTGCCCGAGGTCTCGTAGGGATGCAGCCATGGCCTCCTCCAACTCCCTGCGAGTTGCCTCGAGGCTCTCAGCCCACCTCAGCGCCCTGCACATGGAGTTCTCCGCCCTGACCACAGTGAGCCATGCCTATTCTGCCCACCTCCGCTCTGCATCTATTTGCCGGCCCATCCGCTGCCACACGGAAGACACTCCCAATCCAGGGTCCTCCTGCCCTCCGGCTGATGCCTGCCCCTCTGATGTTGATGGCCCCAAGCCATCATCGCTCCCACCTTGAGCCTGCTACTTCCGTGCATGATGTGGTGGCACCCCTGCTGGACCTCTGACTCGCGACTGTGGCAGGGATGTGTCCTCCATCAGCCTGGCCGCTGGGTCAGGGGCAGCTCCACAGGGTGCCCAGGTGATACTTGGGCAGAAGATGGCAAGGAGGATGACTGGCGCATAGGGGGTTCCGTTGAGGAGGGGGTATGTAGAAGGTCCAGCATACGGAGGAACCCAGCACTGGTGACCCGTCCTACTAGGTCGACGCGGTCAACAAGGCATCCAAAATAACGCGCAGTGTCCTCACGAGAACCCTGCACGTCATCCCGAATGCCACGTTGACGCAACGCCACCCCAGCTAGGACAGGCTCAACACGGTCCCAGATTGCCATGTCCGCAGGCAGAGGAACGCCAGTTGTTGTTTGTGCATCCCCTCCCTGTAAACGGGTCTGGACAAAGGCATCCCTGCTGGTGCAGGTTGATGCAGTCACAGGATCGGGGTCAGGATTACACAGGCACCTCCGCGGCGCCTGTGCTGCCTCCTGTCCCTGCCCCTGGACTGCACCACCAGCACCATTGGAATCCCCCCCTCCAGACTCCATGTCTGGGCCTTCCACGGCCTCCTCCTCAACCAAACCCCCCACCAACCTGGATGACTCCGTGCCATCTTCCTCCATAGGCCCCTGTGGGGTCTCAGCTGCCGCTTCTGCTTCCGAGGAGTCCACCTCCGACCTCCGCCTCTTGGACCTACCCTTGGCAGCTGCGGCCGCGGACGCGGCACCAGACTCCTCACTCCCCGACGAGATGACAACATGGGAGGGGAGCTGGGCCTTGCGACTCCGGCTGGCGGTGGGATCCCTGCCGTTGTGCTCCTCAGCACCATCTCCGCCCTCTTCATCAGTTGACGCTGCAGACAGGGAGAGACAAAACACAGGCATCAGGGCACTGTACAATGGTCTGATACACACATGACAGTTGCACATGTGTGGAAGTGTCAATCTTAACACACGGCATCACACTCCCCAGCACACATATCATTTGAACCCACACACATGTGCAAATTAATAGGAATGTTGCAGCAGGCAGCACCATCCATACACCTACAACAGCATGAGCATCCAAAGGTTAGCCTGACGTCAGATGCAACACAGGGAGTGTCGAACACATGCACACACGCTACCAGACATACATGCATCTGTACATCTCCACCACCTGTCACAGTGAAATCATCGGCATCCATGTCACATCTGCCAATCAGCCTCCTACATGTCGGTGTCACATGCATCCATGGTGTATCACAGTGGCACACATGTCAAAAACACACACACGCACATGTACATTGTGCACATAGATGAAAGTGGAACCAGCATCCATGTGTCACATCACAACCATGCCACCGTACATACACAGAAATGTATACATGTGTGAACCCACACATGCATTTGGCCATCATAAATTTGAACACATACACCATTGATGTGCCTCACACATGACTGGACTCACATCCGGCAGGCTTATGTCCCTGTACATACACATCCATACATGGGCCTTTCAAGACATATGTCCAACCTGCACACTCCTGCCACACCTCAACATGCCCCACGTCCAATCAGTACGCATGGACACTTACCGCTCGACTCTGGACGGGTCTGCCTCTGAAGGACCTAGAGGTGGAGCGGTGGGTGTATGCATTCCAGGGCCCTCATCTGGATGTTGGTAAGGTGGACCCGGCACCCCTCAGCATCCGCTGCCTTCAAGAGGCACCGGGTCTTGCTGAGGGTCCTGGACCTAAAGTCCTCCCAGCACTTCGGACGTGTTGCATGTCGCAGGCTGCCACCCCCTCCACGTTGATGGCAGCCACGATATCCTTCCAGATCCTATTCCATCCTTCATTGTCGGCACGTGAACTTCCGAAGAGGGCATCATAATGTCCCATGACTTGCTCCACCATGATGCCAACTTCATTGTCAGTGAAGCTGGCAGCCCTCTGCCTCTCTGCTGCGGCGTTGCCACTGGTGCCAGATGGTGATGTGTCAGACATGGCAACCCCTGAGGCAGGTGTGGGTGGGCAACTAGGTCATGGCTGGGCTGTGAATGGATGGAATGCCATTCGGGAGTCTTCTATTCCAGCAGGGGTGGTCACAGCAACTGGACCCCTGGAGATGGCTGACGTGCAGGTACCAAATAGCAGGGCATATGGCCAGCAGGCAGGCAGGCAGGCAGCAGCAGATGGCAGGTGGGAGTCTGCTCGGGGCTCTGGGGTGCAGGAAAATGGCCTTCTGGGCAGGAGCGTGGTCTTCTCTTTGTTGTCGCGTGGCCAGCTTGATACGGAGTGATTTGGCACGTGAAAAAAACAGCACGTCAGCGTTTAATTCGAGGAAAGGCCCTTAGTGCGTAAGCGCGTATATGATGTAACATGCGCAGGCGTTCCCCTCATCACGAGTGCATAGCGCTTCAGCATGTGAGAAAACAGCACGTCCGCGTGTTAATGCGTGCAATCCGAGGAAAGGGCGTAAGCGCGTTAGAGAAGTGACTCGCGTGGGTGTTTCCCTCAGCACATGTTAAAGGTGAGCAGGGCCAGCAGTTCGCTGTACAGCAAACTGCTGGCCCTGCTCACCTTTAACATGTGGGGACCGACATGTGTGTTGCTATTTCTTGTTGTTTTGCGCGCCATCACAACTTCACAGCGGATCAAGGATGTATCTCTTCTTTTGAGGGGGGTATTGGCAACGCGTGTTTTTCATTATCACGCTAGTCAGATGGTGAGTTGAGCACACCATTTTTCCCACTGTGGGCCCCCCTGTGTATCGTGTACCGTTTTTGAGGTCTTAGTAGCCTGCGTGTCCCACGTGTACGTGTACGTGTTTTTCGTGTCCCTGGGTGCCACCGCCTACTGCAGGAGGTTAATTCCACACACGTGGGCGACCGCGGGTTGCGTGCATGGTTTTACTGCAGTTTTGGGGTGCCTGAGCATTGCGTGACCCGGCACTTTATCACCGGGGTCACATACAGCCTTGCAGGTGCAGGAGTGCTGTTAACATCTTGTATTGCACCCCCTTTACCCCAATTTCCCAGGACAATTTTTGGGTACACCTCCCATTGGCACTACTACATCTGTGCCGACACTACTACATCTGTGCAATGGCTGGGAGGCCACGAAAGGTGAGGGGCACCTCAGCTGGGCGTACTCCATGTGGTGGGCGTGGTTAGGGAAGTGGCCGGGGTGACCAGGGAGTAGGGGGACTCCAGGGTGTCCAGGGTGGCTGCCAAGGGGGAAGAGGTAGGGGTGCGCCACTTAGGCATGATGTTGTGCCACGTGTTGGTACAGTCATGCCACCACCCCCTGCGGCTCCGAGAGATACAGTTCTTGCACCTGGCACTGGCGCCCATGTGACCCGGCAGTCCGTTTCATCGACTGCCACGGGCCCAAGGGTAGTGGTAGCTGCAGGTGCAGCTGTGGGCACCACCACCCAGGCTCAGGGTCTGCCAGCACAGGCTGCATTGGCACCTGAAGAGTCCCAGGAAGATTTCGAGGAGGTCAGGAGGCACACCGTAAGTGCACGCAGGGCTGCCCTGACCGAAGCACGTGTCCCTGGGGCAGTATTGTCATCTGCTGCCCCGAGCAGCCGCGTGTTGGCAAGTGCATGGGCAGATGCAGCGACACCAGCCCGGTTGTGAGTACACCATCCAGGACAGTCCCGGTCAATGACCCTGGCACATCGAATGTTGCTGCACATGGTCCATTCCAGGGCAACCAGCAGCCACTGACGCAAGTCAGGGCTTCCGTCCTTGTTCCACCTGCCACTCCCTTCAATCCACCGGCGCCACGGCCCATACTGATCAGGGCGGCATTTGCCAGTCAGGGTCTGGACCAATGTCCAAGCGGAGGAAGGTTGCACCTGCAGTAGATACTGGGACCCCAGACACAGCTCCGGCCTCCGGCACGTCGAAGCCTTTCTGCGTGCAGGAACTGGACTTCCTTGTGGACTACGTGTGGGACCACAACCGTGATATACTAGTGGGGCCACATTTTTACACTACGGCTGCCCATCGTATGTCCCACTGGAAGCAAGTTGCAGATTGTGTGAGTGCATTCAGTCATGAGGTGCGCACAGCTCAAGAGTGCAAAAAGCGTTGGGATAACCTCCGACGCAGTGCTAAGGTGAAGCATGCCTCTAATTACAACATGACTCTGGTGACTGGCAGTGGGTAACCACCTGAGGAGGAAGACCTCACTTCGCACGAGTCAGTCGTTGTGGGGTTCATACCAGCAGGATTGGTCGAAGGAGTGGGAGAGATGCTGGACTTTGATGCCCCGTTCAGTGAGTGTTGTCGCGTGTTTGTCGAGGCCATGTGTGGTTTGCTTGTGTGATGTGTTGTGCTTGACTGCCACTACATGTCATGTGTACATGGTTCTCATGTGCACGTCATGCAATGCTTCACTGATGCATGCCTGCTGTGCAGGATGCTGGACATCTAGAGCAGATGGGGACTGTCCCCATCACCACACTTGCACACTACTCACATGCTAGTCACCCGGCTTCCCCTTCGGTCCATGTTCCAGCTCACTGGCCCTTCTGCATGTAGCCTGGGTTGTCTTTCCTCTCAGCACTGAGACTATGTCATTCCATGACTGACGTACATGTGTCTTCTGCCTGCATGCAGGTACTCCACGTAGGCATGCTCCCTTGCCCCTCCACCCCCCTTGCACCCCAATTTCACCATGGCACTGGTGTGCATCATGTTGGCGTACTGCAATGGCCTGTTCAAGGCTCCTGTGTACATGCAAACTTCCCCCAGCCAACCTGCCAGACACATACAGTGGTGTACATCATCGGTCCTTGATGCAGGGTGTCTCACTTGGACTGTGCAGATGGCAGATGCTCCGCAGGGACATGAGTGCCCATTCATGCTCCATGTGCATTCCATGCATGCCCCTATGTGTCCTTGACTGGATGATCATTGTAGTATGTGTCCAGGACCTACATTTCATGGCATTTGATCATCCATTCCATGCCCAATCTGGCTCAGTCCTGCATCACACACATGTTTAGGGTGTCACATTATGTGTCACAGTATGTGTGGGGGCACAGGCCTCCCCCTGTTTTAGGCCCCCTGACTCTGTTCAACTGGTGTAGTGGCTTCTGCACACATGCGTGTACTACTGAGGGTTCATCATCTGTCCTGCTTACTGTCCCATTATCATCTGCTGTGTTGTCAGCTGACTCAGATGATGCAATTGACACTAGTCAACACTGTCTGCCAATACACAGGTCTCTGGTTACCCTTTCGCTGCCATGCAATGCCTCCCTGCATTTTCACTTGGGGGGGGGTGCTTGTAGCCATGCAACCCATTGCATGTGATGCCTGAACTTGCCCTTACACTGCCTTCACGTTTATTGGTAGACATCATAATGTACTTATTCATGTAGATAGTGGGTAACGTACACATGTTCTGCACTGCATCAACCCACTTCTGAGCCGTGTTACACCATTCTACATGCCTACTCACTGATGCAATGTCAAAGTAACCTGGCATGTATGGGCAGTTTCTCATCCCTTCTCTGTCATGAATGCCAGGGGCACAGGTGCATCCTGTGACACATGTACTCATTATTGGAACTCCCTAGTGGTTGTTTAGATAAGTTGATTGGTCAATCTGCGGCCTATACCAACTGGTAATCGGGTTGTAATTACTGTAGAGCTTCCTTCATGTGTGTATGTGTGCACCTCCACATACATCAAACCAAGCAGTGTTGTAGCTGCTTGCTTTGGTGTATTGGATGCTGGTCATGTTCACAATACAGGTGTATGGTTAAATGGGTGTTTTTGAACGCTTTCACATGTACATATGCAAGCAGCTTCAATGTTGTGTAGTGCAACATTGCGAGTACTCACTTATGTGTTTGTGAAAGTGTTCATTTACACATGTGTCTTCCTCAGCTTTTTTGTTGACTGACTAATATGTAGTTGATTGACGTTTATGCTGGTGAGATTTCTGAATTGCGCACATTATGTGGAACTGGCATGATCCTGAAGGTGCACTGTTGTGCAGTATGTGTATGCCCAGGCCCACTTATCTAATATGGTGGGTCCTGGGCATGGAGATTTTACACAAGGAATGATGGAATAGGGCACATTCATAGCCCAATGTGCTCAATCAGGCCCTGAAGGGTATTGGGGAGGCCTCATGTCCTGCAGCTCGGACCGTAATGGGCGTTATGGTTCTCTCATTTGTGTGTGACATGTCTGCTTCATGTGTTGGCTGTCAATGTGATGTCTATGTGTGTGTGTGTTATGTGCTTCTGACATGTGTACTAATGTTTATTTTTTCTCCACTTTTCAGATGATGACGCAATGGAACCAGAGGATGGTGTTGTTGTGCCAGGCACAGGGTTGCTATAACACCAGCTAGGCAGGTGGAACTCCAGCAGCAGACGGCACAGTCCACAGCCCGCTCGCTCAGGCTGGGCATGGCGGCCTCAGACAGGGCACGCCGGGCTGAAATTGTGTCTTTGCATCAAGCAATTGCTGCTCACGCAGAGGCACACATGGAGGCCATGAGGGTTGTCTATGAACTCCTCAGATCTACTCTGGGTGTGCTCTTGATGTCCCAGAGGAAGCGGTCAGAGGAGAGGTTGGAGCAGCTAGAGAAGACCATCTCGGCTGAGCTACGTGCTTGCCAGGAGGTGTACCAGTTGTCCAGCCAGGCCATGCAGGAAGAACTCTGTGTTACATGAGTTACCTTGCAAGCGGAAGCACGCGTATCACGCAGGGTTCTACATGCTGACCTACATGTCATCGCCGCACAGAACCAGGCTCACCCGTCCCGCAGACTTGCTGCCGAAGAGGGGCCAGCTGCACATAGGCGTGGTGAGGTTACTGTCCCACGTCAACCTTTTCAGCCAGAGGGTGATGAGGACGACGACTTATCTCCCACACAGGTCGGGCTGTGCAGGCGTTGAGCCTCCCCCTCTCGGGTCGTATGTGGCCATTTTTGATTTTTATAGTTTGTTTAATTAGTTCATATGTTTTTTATAGTTAGTTTAAGTATGTTATATAGGTTTTTTATAGTTAGTTTAATTAGTTAATATAGTTTACAATTGCTTGTCTATTGTGCATTCATGTGACGGTGTGGTGCTTTGAGGCTTTTGAAAGAATCCACTTTCTGTTCCAGCTGGGCCCTTCAAGCTTGTTTCATGTATGTGTTTGCAGCTTGGGATCCTGACTCACATATGCCATTCCTGCTTCCCTTATCCATGGGCTCGCAAGGATGGTTCAGTGTAACACCCATTTACACAAGGGCATTGGACTTTTGTCATATCTGTGACCTGTCTGCTGCTGTACTACTGTGTTAACACCCCTAGTGGGGATTAAGTGTGTTTTCTCCACGGCATGTCTGCAATCAATTTGGGTGAGTACATGATTGATATGTCCATGAATTGATGTTGATTGTGATGTATGTTCTTTTCTTGCCTGTATATGTGCTTGATGCACTTCATGCCATAGACAGTAGCCTGCACCCTTTGGCTGTCAAAGTCACACAGATGGTGGGAAGAGTTTGGGTGTAGGTCTCAAACATGGCCCCGTGGCAACCAGCATGAAGACACACACACAGGGAACTTTCCAGCCTCATTAATATCTTTTATGCCCTTTCTGCAGGAAAATGAGCATCCAGACTACCTTTCCCAGCAGACACGGGGCCATGTACAACTGAAACCTGGCCACGTTGGGTGGTGCACACATGCGCATGTGTGCGCAAGCAGAAGCACAGGGCTTGTGCTCAGACGTCTGACAGAAGCAGATGTGTTTCCAGGAGCTCCAAGCAAGGTGAGCAGCACAAGGGGCCACACCGCAGCCAACCTTCCACCAGGCCACTTGCACATGCATGCTAAGTAGCACCAGTGCTGGGGAGCTTGGCCAGGCATTGTTGTAGAAGCACACAGCACAGCTAAAACGGGTTGAGGAACAAATGCCTAGTAGCTTTACAAGTTGTCAGGGGCACACGCAGGGTCCATCGCACATATCCTCGAGTCGCTCCTGCTCCATAGAAGCTGAGTTATTAGCGCCGTAGTGTTCCTACCCAGAGACTGATACAGTGCACAGGGGCACCCAGCGAGGCACAGCCTTGCGTGCAGCGCATATCATTTGCATGTGCAAATTGCCACGTGCACTACCTATTGAAATCCGCGGCTGCCAGTACACGACTTGTACTGAAGTCGCACCTCACTATACGCGTCTAGCAGCTCACCCACGGACCATTCTATCATGTGTGATTCTTGACACATTGGTCTTCCATTTACCGCACGGCCATGTGCGCCTGCCTTACAGCATTGACAGTGTATGAACCATCACGGGGGCAAGCTAACATATACATACAAAGCAGCAGACAAGAGTGTTTGTTTGTGGAGAAGTCACTTAGTTTGGGGCATGAATGGTGTTGTGTGTGTGTTGTAAAGACACACAGATTAGTTACTCACACTCTCTTTGCAGCATTGAACTGCTCCTGTTACAGGACCTGAGAGTGTGCATATCCATTTGTTTTGTTCCATTTGCTGCAGAAAATGTTCTAATGTCTCTCTTGGTATATTATTTTCAGTGCGCAGGCAGGAGGCCAGCAGTCACCCCAGAGATAAGTCTCTCTTTGGCTTGCATTTCACTCATTTTGTACAATGTGCATGAAGAACATGGTTTCTCTGATTGAGTATGTGTTATTGTCAATAGTTGTATTTTGTATTTTGCCTACTTTCCCTTGCCAATCCAACTCCCCTCTCATGCCCCTCTTTCCGGTTATCCTGAATACCAATGCCTGTCCAAACAACAGATCCCTGACCCTCTTTCCCCGCCGGGGTCTAGGAGGCCTGCGTAAGTTTTACCTTGCAGGCACCCAGACCACGGAGGGGGTGGTTGGTTCGTGCCACTCCTGCGCATGGAGACCGGAGCTCTGACACTACCCATCAGTTGTTGCATCCTCATTGTATATTGTGTACTGAAAATGATACCCATCCTGTTAAACCATTGTTGAACTCTGCTGCCTTGGTTGTTCTATCATTATGCTTGGACATGTGCTTGGACATTTTTTGCAACTTCAAATCATCTACTGGAGACTCTTCCAGGGTGTTTTTGTGCATAGAGGCTTTTTCCCTGGTTTGGGGGTTTGGCTCCTTGGAGATCTCTGTGATTTGGTATTTTTATCAGTCCAGGTGGTCTCTGAGGGGGCTGGCCCCTATTTACATGCAAGGTGGAACATGGAGACCAAGGGGTAGGGGGATCCTATAGCCAGGTAGACAAGAAGGAAGAAGGCCTTTTGTTGTTGGACAGTAAGCTTGAGCTACAGTGTTTGGGCACTCTCTGACATTGTCATTGTGGGGTACTATGTACATGATGTGTTCTGCTGGTCAATGGCTGTTCCTGTGTTGTATTTACTTTTCAGGTGTCAGGGGATTGTTGTGGTTTGACATGCTGGGGTGTCCACATGGGCAATGTTTGCATGTGATGTGTACAGGACACTGAGGGTAACTTGATTTCACATGCATATATTGAGTGCATGTCCCTACTGACACACACAGTTACACAATGCTCCACCACACGTACAACCACCGTTCTATGCCCACAGGTGCAAACAGATTGCTTTCTCGGGCATGCTGTGTCCCTGCAGCGCATGATCAATTGCCATTTGGGGATCGTGTACATGCATCAATAGGTTATTTATTTTGTTTGTCCTTTTGATGTGATGCTCAAAGTGTATCCCCAACACAATGGCTTCTCACTGTGCTGTGCCGTGTGTTGCAGGAGACACACACAGCACACGGGTTAGGGAGTAGCTATTTTGGCTTGCCCAATGCGCATGTGAACAGACATTCAGTCTTTTGTTCATGCTACCACTTGTGCAAAGCATTTGTGTATGACTTGGTATGTGTGGGAGGTTGTTGGTCAGTCATTTCATCTGATTCCATGTCAGGCGTCATTCTCTCGGGCCACTTTCCATTTATCACATGTCCCTTCATATCTTGTTGGTCATAGTTTTGCTGTTGCATGCCATGTAATGGTGTGGCAGACAAGGGTTATGTGGGTTGGAATGGTTTGGGTGACATACCAGTGATTGTCATGGCCTGTTTTGCAGGGGGTGGTGTGATACACACCCTGCATGTGTTCCTTTTGGTCACACAGGATTGGTTATGTTTAAGTAGCTAGGAATGCACGCAATGTGGCACTTCCGTGGCAGCATTCTCAGGGTGGTAAGGTTGTGACAGTTGACTGTCTCTTTGTCATCATTGATTGTCACCGGGTATGTGCCAGGCCTGTGTGCACTCCGCAGGGGTGGGAGTTTAGGCGAAAAATGTGGCCACAAGCTGGGTCCGGGCTGCCTAGTCATGTTCCCTTAGCCCTCCCATGGGCAGCACCTGTGCATGTGGTTGGGGGTGTGGGGGCACCACCATGTTCACCGTACGTCCCGCCGTGTTGCAACATTGTGCAGGACACATTCTGCCACAATGATCCTGCACACTACTGGGGATGCATATAGTAGCTGGCCGCCAGAGCGGTCAAGGGAGCGGAAGCGTGACTTGAGCACTCCGAATGTACGCTCCACTATGCCCCTGGTTGCAATATGGGCCGCGTTGTATCTTACCTGGGGTGGTGTGTTGGGGTTCTGGATTGGCATCATCATGTGGTTGCTCAGAGGGTAGGCACTGTCCCCTGGAGAGGTGATAATGGTTGTGATTAGTTGGGTTTGTGTATTTGTCTGTCTGTGACATGCATACATGTGCACAGGCATTTGTACTCACCTAGGAGCCATATGTCGCCATGCTTCCCAGCTTCCAGAGCCCGGCTGAGAGCGAACATTCTGTATATGAAACTGTCATGGGTAGAGCCAGGGTAGTTTGTATAGACAGAGGTGATGATTCCCTTGGCATCACATACAACCTGCACGTTGATGGAATGCCAGTGCTTGCTGTTTCGATAGATGTGCTCAGTGGCCCTAGGTGGACGTAGGGCCACATGGGTGCAATCTATGGCACCGAGCACTTTGGGGAAGTGTGCCACCCTGTAAAAGTCCTGGACCATGGCCTGTCTTTTTGCGGGGGTGTTCTGGGCATATATATGTGCCTGCGGACTGAGGGGTGCGCAGTCATAATTGCCAACACCTGGTGTAGGCAGCGTGGCTGCGTGGCCTGTGAGACCCCCCCCCACTATGGCAGTTGTCCGCTGAAATGACCCAGTTGCCAAAAAATGCAGGACATTGAGCACCTTCTCCAAGGGGCTCAATGTTTGGGCGCACAGGGTCGGGGATGTAAGGTCATCTTCCCACTCCCTGACCAGGTCTAGGATGATACGAGGTAGAAACCTATACCTGCCTTAGACCTGGTCGTCAGGCATCCCAAAAAGGCTGGTCCGGGGAAAAAAAATGTGGGGCCTGGCTATTCTCCTCTTCCTACGGTGTCCCACGATCAGTGCTGCGACCAAAGGGGCATTCATCGTAGCTGTATATACGTGTTAGTTGTTTGTGCGCACCTTTATACTGCGGGCAGGGACGCTTCCGCCTGCCTTCGTGTGGCGGACGTGTTGACGCCTTTGTGCGTCTTTTAGCGTGCGTTGGTTTCCTATATTCGATTCCATGAATACGTGTTGTTCACGTGCGTGTGGGCGTTCCGTGTATTTCCCTGCAGTACTTCCCAAGTTACGCCTTCTTTTTCACACGTTGTTCCCCATTCCGCATGTTACGCCCCATGTCCCGCTCCCTTTTTGGTGTGTGCGCCGATGTTGTGCACTTTCACTGTGCGCGTCGCGCACGGCGTTTGGGATTTTGCTGTGACATGTGCGCCCGTGCGCGCCACGCTCGGATTTGGTGCACATCCCGCAGTAAACACGCACAGGCCCTTCCATGAATCGCACTTGTGCGCATGCGCTTGCTTTTCTCACGCTTGCGCCGGCTTGCGCCAAGTTTTTCGGCACACATTTGTTCCATGTATCGGCCCCTATATGTAATAATAAATAAGAAGTGGAAGCTATATATGTAAGACACCAACTGTCCATTTAAATAACATATGCACCAGAGTGGAATATACCAAAACATAATATTTGAGCCTCCAACATAATTACCTCACAGAAACTGCACACCAAAAAGCAACAGCAGACCTACACAACAATAACACTTACCAAAAATGAGTAAGTGAACTTAATTTTTCTTACATATTTGTAAACTTTCTGTATTAGGTACACTAAAAGTAATATATTTTTGTTTACACAGAAATGTTCAGTACTTATGGCTGGAAGAAAATTTCCCACGGGATGAAAAGAGTGAAGACAGTGATACTAATAGTAGACACAACACTTCTCTATGTAAGCCAATTAATAACCATTACTTTATATGTACTTAACACATTTTTTTTAACAGACCATACAAACAGTGAAAATAATATACCAAGAGAGACATTAGAACATTTTCTGCAGCGAATGGAACAAAAAATGGATATTCTAATGAAAAATGTCAATCTTTTAAAACATTTTGTGGAGGACCACATAAAAGAAAACATTAAATATGACTGTCCCACATGTACCTGTTCCCCCTCTCCATGTCACAGACAACTATCCCCAAACCCTCCCCACCAAGAAAAATGTTATGATGAGACTTCCATCCCTTCATCCCCTCCCATCCTGTATTTGTTTCAGTTTCTGCTTCCGCCTCTTTCATGAATTTTGTATTTGTTTACAATAATAAAATATTATGTGTGTTGTTACTTTATTCTTCTGTGTCTTATTTTTTTTAAAAAGGCAGTTGGGATGTCCACGGAGAGCCAGGTGTCCGGAATGTCCGTAATTAACCAAAATGGAGGTGTCCTAAGGACACTATACCTGTCCGTACTGTCCACAATCAAAATGGAACTGTACTTAGAACACACTTGATGTCCGGGATGTCCGCAATTAATCAAAATGGAGGTGTCCTAAGGACACTATACCTGTCTGTACTGTCTGCAATCAAAATGGAACTGTTCTTAGAACACACTCTATGTCCGGGATGTCCACAATTAACCAAAATGGAGGTGTCCTAAGGACACTATACCTGTCCGTACTGTCCGCAATCAAAATGGAACTGTTCTTAGAACACACTCGATGTCCGGGATGTCCACAATTAACCAAAATGGAGGTGTCCTAAGGACACTATACCTGTCCGTACTGTCCGCAATCAAAATGGAACTGTTCTTAGAACACACTCGATGTCCGGGATGTCCGCAATTAACCAAAATAGAGGTTTCCTAAGGACACTATACCTGTCTGTACTGTCCGCAATCAAAATGAAACTGTTCTTAGAACACACTAGATGCCCGGGAGGTCCTACGAATAGCACGGCTGTCCATAACTGCCCGCCGCACATGTGCTGCACTTTTAATTAGTTGGGGGACTAGAACACTCTCCGTAGAACACCCGCACGCATGCGCACAACTGATCATGCACATTTGGTGTCCTACGGACAGCCGTTGCATTCGCGAACGTGTCCGCGATGTCATCATGTGACCGCACCCAAGCTGAGCATATGTCCTTATTTGCAGACACTGTCCAGGTCCCCGAACATTTCAAAAGTGTTTTTAGGACAATCCAAGGTATTTTACAGTAAAAGTTCACCATTGCACATGTCCCAGACAATATCCCTGGCGATCTAAATACTTTATGGAACTTTTTGAGCCTTTTTTTGGTGTTCGATCCATCCGCGGACAGCGTGGGTGTCCATGAAGTGCGCACCAGCCGCCCTATAAAAGGCCACACCCTAGAATTCCTCCTCGTTGTGCTTCTGCCTACCTGACAGAGCATTGCTTCTGACCTGCATTCACTGCATTGCTGCTGACTTCTGCCTGCTATCCTCCAGATGGCAACCATGGCTGCTTTGGCTTAATCACCAGCCTCACCCCCACCCACTCCACCACCTCCCCAAGGACCTGCAGAGGGGAACAGGTGTGAGGATGCAGAGGAGACAGATGAAGATGATGAGGTAGTGGAAGTCCCTACTACTAGCACTCGCCGTGAGTCTTGGGTGTGGCGGTTATTTACCACTCTTGATGGAGTGCCAAAAGCTTGTGCGAATAAGGTGATCTGCAATCAGTGCCGCATGGTGCTGAGTCATGGAAGGCCTGGTTCATGTAGCTTTGGTACAACATCAATGAAGCAACACCTGAAGTCGTTCCACGGTGGGGCTATTCGGAAGGTTGTACCTTGCGATAAACGTAGTAGGTTGAGTTCCCCTGCAGCAACCTCTGTTTCCGCTCCTGCCACCACAAGAGACACTCCTGTGGGACAGCACGTCTCTCCAGCTGCCTCGCAGGCCATTCATGATGCTGTTGACCCTTACCTTTCGACGGTCACAGCATTTTGTATTTACTGCGATGGAGTACTCTGCAGGGGGGAGAGACGTCAAAGTGCTTTTGAGACTGCGGTCAAGGAGCACGAGAAGAACTGCCCACTACCTGAATAAGGCCCACCCTACATCTTCCTCTCTCTCCACCTGCCCTTTCTTATACCCGTGGTTGGTGTCCCTTCCTTACCCTCCTTTCCCCTCCTTTCCTTGTGTGTTGTGTTTAAAAAAACGAAAGAAAATATAAAACAACAAAAATAGAAGTGACAAATAAATAGGGCCGGGCCCTGTGCATTTTATTTTTTTTTAGAAGTCTGCGAACAGTCCACGGACATTAACATTTGTGAGGGGATGCCCTATTAGCACTATTGCACTTTTCTCTGAAAGGAAGTGGTGGCTCTGAAAAGAGCCTTTTGGTGGTGTTTTTTTGTGTTTCAAAAACTTCAAATGATTAACACCTACTGCAAAATGTATTCATGTAATTCCAAAAAAGGTCACAATGCATTTTGTACATTTCTCTGAAAAATCTGATTGCCAGCATAAGAAAGATGGACTCCATCTCTGCGAAAAATGTGTGCTACAAAACATAATATTTTCATTGTGAAAGGAGGACATGCCTACATCTCTTAAAAAGGCACAAACAGCCTTATTGACATTGCGCCTCACTTTCTCCATTTGTGGACCAAATGAAGAAGATCGCAGCAACATTTGTCTCTGCGCAATGCGGGAAAAAATACTTGGGAATTTGGAAACATGTCCATTACCTTCCCAAGTCCTTTTTTCATTGCAAATTGCAAAGAAATTCCAGACACATGTCCTAAACTGTTCCCTCCACAATGAATTATAATTATGTCTGGATGATGCTCTGTCTCTAAAGTAGCACAGAGAGGTACCAAGTCCAGCCACTTCATTCCACGCACTCCATGCCAGTGCACTTCCACATGAGGAAATCAAATATCTGCAGCCACTTCAGAGCGTTCTGCATGCACCTCCAACCAATTTATCCATGAGTCTCCCAAAATCCAGATAATCTGTTTTCTGAAACACTCAGCCATAGCTATCTGTTGTTCTCTCAGGAAAAAGACTTTCTGACAAACTCTCTCCTTACACAACACACCCAGTAAACCTTATTGACCAATCCCTTGCTCTGCTCAGTCTCATTTGCATGCCTCTCAACCCCAAAATCCCTGTATGTAATACGTGTTTTCCACGGACAACCGCCATGTCCGCGGACATATCGAAAATCTGAGCGTGGTGAATGTAAATTTAAATAGTGTGCCCCGTTTTCTCATTTGAGGTAGGCTCTGAAAAGAGCTGTTTTTTTGTTTTTCTTGCAGATGCTTGAAAGACACCTGTTATTTTCTATTTTTATTTTCTTTTTTTTCTTACTTTACTCCTAAAATCTTCACATAACCTTCTCCAAAGCAACCCTTACATTCCAGAACATCATGGCATTTCCCATAAAAGATAAAGAAATGCCATCTTCTTTAAAATAAACAGCATTACTGGAATCAATATTCTCATTATTACAGAAGAACATACCAGCTCTAAGCATGAAAGCACACATGCCTCGGTTGATTGCACACCTAGCAATGTTTTGCTGAGGACAAAAAACAGAACTATTGTCCAGTATTGCCCTAAGTACTAATCCAGAAAAAATAAGTTTGGCATTTGGAAGGATGTTCATTACTGCTTGGACCAAGTGTTCCAAATCTGCCAACAAAGTAGGGGCACTGACATAGCCCAAATGGAAAGCACCACATTGCAAAACTACCACATGGGGACTGTTCATCCTGCGCATACCTTCACACACTTGTACAATTCCCTGTATATTGCAATTAGGCACAGTGCTCCCCACCACCTCCACTCCTTTAACACAAACATTGTTTGCCACATGCCTGCATTGAGCATGCTGCTGTAAACCATGCACAAACATATCTCCAAGCACCAACACCCTGACTTTCTCCACCTCTGCCATCTTCACTACACACAGCCTCTTTCAAAACAAATCCACAACCTCAACACCTGATTGGCTAATCCCTACAGTCCCCTTTCCATGCTGGATTTGCTGGAAAACCCCAGATGTGGAACGCCCTGTCCGTGGACAGCCGCGGTGTCCGTGGACTGCGTAACTCTTGGACAGCCCTTCTACCCTTTCCAATTCACTCTCTGTGACATTCCCTTATTAGACACAGCTAAGCACTCACACAACCATCCACCAATCACATCCAAGACCTCTACATCTAACTCCACCATCAGAGCTCAGCACTTCAAATGTACTGTTGATCACTCTGAGTACAAGTCTCATATCATTGGAAAGCACCTACTACAAAAACTACTGCACAAGTCTCCAAGAGTTCTACTTGCAGCTGCATGCATATTCACATGCATGAATACAAACCACAGGTATGCATATTTTATGCAGAGTACATGTGCAACTTGTATGAATGCATATAAACAGATTAACTGCCACTTAACCTGTATAACCTATAAAATGAACTTAGTATTATTTTTCCCATCTGCTAAAATCAACTGTCACTTCCAAACCTGTCTGATATTTAAATTCTTTTTTTACACACACAACTATATGAAAAAACATAATATTAAAATATGGGGGAAATAACAGTATAACTGTAGAAAAACACTTACACACAGCCAGGATAAATGCATGCATCTTTATACACTCACACAGATAGACACTATCATTGAAAAGCTCACAGCTGAAATAACACCACTGCTTGTACATCACATCTTCTGCTTTATTACCCACACCTTCACAAACGCATAAATTCTATGCTTTTCTATACAGTTTCTGCCATTTACCTTACAAAAATTGCAAAACAAGTACATCATTCTTTCTTCTATCTCCTAACATGCAATAACAGACCCCTAAGAAACCAATTGAGTTTCATATACTTAGTATTCTACTCATTTGCAAAGCATGTTGAACTAACTTATTGTAAGTAAAATATAAAGGCTGCACATAGTCAACGGAAACTGCATGCACACACTAGGTTCAGTTATCAAACAAGAATACTACTACAAAAACATAAAATCAACGTCTAAATTAACATCAGTGCTATAAACATACAAAATTACTAACTTCTTTCTTTTACAATTGCGGTGAAGACCTGAAAAGCAGCAGCATCTGAAGTACAAACAACAACTCAGAAGAAACCTGCTAATTCCAAACAAAAAAATGTAAGTACAATACTACCATAATATTCTTACTGTTACTGAAAAGCACTGCGGGGTTGATTCATGGAATTTGTGCGCCAAAAAACTGAGATTTGTGCACCATTTTGCCCACAAATCTCCATTTATTAAACAGGGATTTGCAGGCAGAATGACACACAAATCCTGGTTTTTCGGCACACAAATGACATAACTCAGCCCCTAGAATATCAGTATTGCAGAACAAAGAACTGTTTTAATTCTATACCATTCAATTTACTATTAGTGCTTCTCCTCAAAACTAGCTTTCTTTGTACTGTCATCTGAACCCATGGATACTAACAAACAATTACAAGAATAGCCTTCCCAACTTGTGGTAGCTGTCCAATGCACAATGACATACCACCACATACATCCTTAACATCATACTCAGACACTCATGCACACAGCAAAAATACATTGCAGAACAGCCCAACCCATACCCCAAAAAATGCCTACCAAAAAGCAAGTCCATAGAAAGCAACAAAGAATTAGAGCAAATGAAAATTAAATATGTCCAAAAATAGGATCCATCTCTAGCAGAATTTGTACAAAAAGTTCAAACAAAAGATCTAATAGAGTCATTAAGCGAATCAAAACAAGCTTCCAGTACAAAAACGTTCCCTCCTCTATCAAAATGTAAAGCGAAACAGAAAGTGATTAACAAGAATTCAGCTACCACTACTGCTAACACTGCTGCTATAAGTTTGATGTAGTAGCAAGTCACCATACCAAAAAAAGAAGTATTTAAGAAAACAATTTCCACCACATAGTCCTTCAGAAATCTTATAAAAACAGGAGAGAAATCATGCACAACCCTTAAAACCTACCGTAGAAAATGTACCTTAGAAGCTCTCATAGACAGTGCAATCCTTCTTAAAAGAAAGTTGTTTATTTTAGTGTTAAACAGAATGAAACCACTAACAAAACTAACTAGTAAATTACAAAAAAGACTTCTCAATAAATGGAATATCAACAAAAATAACTTCTTAATTATCTGTGGAGGTGAATGGAGTCACACCACGAGCATAGAACCATATTTCAATGAAGAAGCATACAAAAAAAAGCAAACAAACGCGAATGCCATACATAGCAGTGGACGAGGGTATGAAAAACTTAATAATACCATAATGCAACAAGAAATACTGCTTACAAAAATATCCCCAGAAAACTCGGCATCACCTCTCCATTCAACTGAACCAGAACGTCCAGTATACAAATGGCTGTGCACGACAATGTGTAACATTGCCAAAAATCTTTCAAATCTTTACGCCAGTTCCTCAATCAGTATGTGAAAGGCAAAGACAAAATCAAAATGAAACTACTACAAAATATAGATACCTGTCCAGTGTGCAAATACACAGGACTACAAGGACATTCATTAGCCTGCATTTCAGGACCTATTTGCAAAAGCACCTTCCATCATATCAAAATGATATCAAAACATCATTCAACTATAAGAAATCTAGTCTATAAACTGTACTGTGCTAAAAGTCCTGCTTTAGCACAAGCTAATTTAAATAACAATCTTCTACGTGGTACAGCCAAAGACCTACTTGAAGAAATAGAACATATCCAGAGAAAATATGTTGGAAGTGAAAGCCACTTCCAAAATGTAATAGCTTTACAACAGACTAGCAACAATTGTAACATAGCAACCTTCTACTACACACATACAAAAAAGAAATACTAACATTTCAAAGTATGTCCGCTGAAGTACCAAGCCATGTGTGTGTGTGTTGCCGCAGAACATTTTATAAAAGTAACTCAAAAACTATAGAAGTAACATACAAAATAGAAGACAATGACGATTCCAAATGGTTTGAATTAGCTCTCTACCTTATAGCAGAAAAGAAATACGAAAATCTGACCCCTTAATACTTTGCACTTACTGCACTACACAACTTGACAACACCCATACTCCTTCATGTGCTATCACAAATAACTGGGAATTATTCCCACTACCAAAACCCATGCAACAACTCAATTTATATGAGAGCATCATAATTCCAACAGTGCACCCATTTCAAGCAATAATATGCCTTCAACCAAAAACAGCAAAATTTCCTTCCTCTGAATTAGTGAAAGGCATTTGTGGCAAAGTAGTTTATTTACCATTAGATTTGAAAGAAAATGTGCACACTCTGGGAGTGAAACGTCCAATAGAGCAATCTTTAATTGTCTTAGTAAATGGTGTACCTACAAAAGACAAAAAAAATTGGCAACAACTCGTAGACTTACAGAGAGTTAGACAAGCCTTGCAATATCTAAAAGACAATAATGAATACTACAAAGAAATGAACATTGAAGAAAACTTGAGAGAAACCACTGAAATAATTCAAGAGTCACCAGAAACTGGTCAATTTGAACTTCTAGATCCTGCTACAGTATCCAATATTTTAGACCATCATACAATTCATCCATTACACTCTAAACACACCATAGATGATGCACTAGAAACGTACCAAATGCGACAAACCAAAGAATCACCAATCAGCATATGGGAAAAAAGTATAGGAGCATGTGCTTTTCCTCTACTCTTTACTACTGGGAAAGGAGAAAGGTACAATGTTAGACCCATTCAGATAACAGCATCAGAATACCGCTTGTTACAAATGTATTCTGAAGATCCCAGATTTAGACAAAATGTGGAAGACATATTACACCTACTCTTTGGAAGTTAACTAGCAACTCTATGCTACAGAGTTGCACACACATTGAAATCAGGTACCCACTTTCAAAATATGTCAACTACGCAATTTCTACAAAAAGTGCAAGAAATAGATGAGGTTTTACAATCATGCATTACAGATCTGTTAGCAAACATGCGTGGTACTAAAGAGTACTGGTTCTGATGTCACAGAGATGTACGTTGTATGATAAGAAACCTTGGCCCGCCCACTTGGTTTGTTACATTAAGTTGTGCAGAATATGCATGGGAGGATTTACATGATTTCCTACGCATATCAAACAAAAACAAAAGAAGCAGAAATATACTAACACCTGGAGATCTTTGCTCTCTAGATCCTGTTAATGTTTCAAGATATTTCCATCATCGTTTCATTGCTATGCTACACTTTATTTGCAATAAAACTGTTCTTCCCCTCGGAGAAGTACAACACTTCTTTTGGAGAAAATAATACCAAGCCAGAGGAGCACCACATATCCACATGCTTTATGGATAAAAGATGCTCCTAAATTTGGTCAAGACCGTGATGCCACTGTTTTACAGTTTATCGAAAAATATGTCACTTGTGAAATTCCAAAAACAAAAACAAAGAGGTGATGGCTGGAATGTTTAGAATGAATCTTAACCACTGGCATTGCTCTGGGCAACCCTCCAGACCATCGTTCTTCGCCTGCCAAGCCATTACAGAAGAGGAAAGACCATATGCAAATCAGGCTTGGTCCCACCCCAAAGGGGGCAGTCCAGCCCAAACTGCTAAGTTACATCCCTTCTGCACGAGACCACAAGCATCCCCAAACATGTTTTGGCCTTGTTGGGCCTCATCAGTGAGGAGTAGCTTGGGTCTCTAGGCCCAGCAGGCACGGGACCCACGTCGGGGCATATCCGTCCCACACGGGATGACAAAGCAAAAACAAAGAGGTGATGGCTGGAAGGTTTAGAATGAATCTTAACCACTCGCATTGCTCTGGGCAACCCTCCAGACCAACGTTCTTCACCTGCCAAGCCATTACAGAAAGGGAAAGACCATATGCAAATCAGGCTTGGTCCCACCCCAAAGGGGGCAGTCCAGCCCGAACTGCTAGGTCACATCCCTTCTGCATGAGACCACAAGCATCCCCAAACATGTTATGCTTTGTTGGGCCTCATAAGTAGTGAAATTGTGAAATTCCATCAGAAGCAGCAAATAGTGATCTTCATGCACAGATTGTACAATTTCAAAGACACAAATGTGGAAAATATTGTTGTCGCAAATACAAAAACAAAGGGAAATACTACACCAAAGGCAGCTTTGACTTCCCTAGACCAGTTACAGAAACAGGTGAAGTGAACATCTTCATGTCTTCAGTTAGACATAGTGTTAAAGGTAAATCACCTAAGAACACATATTACATAAAAAGAACAGAAGAAGCAAAATATACCAATGATTACAATGCAATCATTGCCCTCTTATGGAATGAAAACATAGATGTGCAGTACATTGCAGACAATTCCACTGCAGTTGCACAATATGTTACAGCCTACTTAACCAAAGAAGAAAAAAACAGAGCTTCAAGACCTCTGGGATGACCTATAATCGGACAAAACACTGTCTCAGAAATTGTACAGCTTAAGCATACACATGCTCTCTCATAGATAATGTGGCTGCTATGAAGCTGCAGATCGTTTAACCGGTACTGCTTTGTATGGAAAGTCTGAAAATATAGTATGGCTAAGTCTTGGTCCTGCTAAATCTAGAAAAAAAGTTCTCAAATCATACGACGACATAGAAACAATAGAGAAAAATGATCCTAACAGCTAAGACATTTTGAAAAAAAATGAACTGGACACATACTACCCAAACAGGAGTACCACTTAGGAAACCATGTGTCTATACCACATAGTCCAAAACTTCACATACAAAAATAAGATAAAACTTGATGAAAATAAAGGTAGATACAGAGTGACAAATTGTGTAGACAGCTTAGTAAAACTTACCAAACAAAGTTTAATTAATCATTTCAAATTGTCATTAAAAACTCCTCAACATAAAGAACTATATTACATTTCCCTGCTACAACTTTTTAAACCATGGAAAAAAGAAGAAGAGTTACTAGATATCTATGACTCCTATGAAGACGCTTTCAAAGCAAATGAAAGCACTATAACGGATGTAAACTTTACACAGTACAAAACAATGTTGCATAATGAACAGCAACACAAAGAAGAACTCCAGGCCCAACTAGATAAGGACACTTCCGACAGTAGTCAACCTTCTGTACCAGGAAGCCAAGAACCACTGGGACAGCCACTAATAGCAAATGAGGCAGAACTAGCTATGAAAGAAGTAGAGATCACCATGTCTCACTATGAAGAAAATACAGAAGATTTAACTGTACTGCAATCAAAACTGAACAATGATCAGCGTAGCATTTTTCAAAAAGTAACACATGATGTACAAGATGAAAATAAAGAATGCACCATTCAAAATGACAAACCTATACTACTATATGTCAGTGATCAAGCTGGTTCAGGCAAAACATTCTTAATCAAAATCATCAGCAAATTACTTCAACAATTGACAAACAACAAACTGTC